>NW_022681468.1:143979279-145290277 GCF_009764315.1 Trachypithecus francoisi | reverse complement strand
CCCAAGAAAAAGGCACACACACACATGAAAAGTTGCTTACATCAGGGTCTCTGCTTCAGCTATGTGATCACCAGCCCCAGGGTCGTAGAGGCCAGTGACTGTTCCCCAAGGCCAGCAAGGCTTGTGCAGAGTGGGCGGGGACCTTCTCACACAGAAGTATAGACAACGCCACTTGTGTTCAGATCAGGTTTGGGAGGACACTGGGACACGATCGAGGGCAGGGAGCAGGAGGCTGGACTAGTGCTGTGGCCCAGATATTGGCCAGACTCTGGGAGCCATGCAGAGTGAGAAGCCAGGGGAGGGCCGAAGATAACCTGGCCAGTTTGATGCCTGCTCCTCAGGAGAGATCTGAGTCTTTACCTCATTCCCAGCCCTTGTCTAAGATGGCTGGAAATAAGCTTCAAGGTCCTGAAGGTGACAAAGTTGGAGGGATTTGTCCAGAAGAACAAGCATGGTTTCCGTTGAAGCTGGGTAGAAACACAGGAGCGGGGACATCATTCTTCAACCTTGTCAGAGCCCTTCATGAGGCAAGGCAAGAAAAAGGGGGTCGGCCGGGCGCGGTGGCTCAAGCCTGTAACCCCAGCACTTTGGGAGGCCGAGACGGGCGGATCACGAGGTCAGGAGATCGAGACCATCCTGGCTAACACGGTGAAACCCCGTCTCTACTAAAAATACAAAAAACTAGCCGGGCGAGGTGGCGGGCGCCTGTAGTCCCAGCTACTGGGAGGCTGAGGCAGAGAATGGCGTCAACCCGGGAGGCGGAGCTTGCAGTGAGCTGAGATCCGGCCACTGCACTCCAGTCTGGGCGACAGAGCGAGACTCCGTCTCAAAAAAAAAAAGAAAAA
The DNA here is from genome assembly GCF_009764315.1 of Trachypithecus francoisi. Taxonomy (NCBI): domain Eukaryota; kingdom Metazoa; phylum Chordata; class Mammalia; order Primates; family Cercopithecidae; genus Trachypithecus; species Trachypithecus francoisi. Next base: position 145,289,432 of record NW_022681468.1, on the reverse strand, counting down.
GAAAAAGAAAAAGGGGCCACAAGGGTAGGAGATTGGTCAGAGTGGTGGGAGAAACTAAAGGGAAGGGAGCAGGCCTTCTGAAAGGCTGGAAGCTCCTGCAGAGCCCCGGGGAGAATAGCTGAAGGCAGCTGTTCTCTAACCCTGAGGCAGAGGGCAAGGAGTAGGTACAAGGGAGTGTGGGGGAATTTATCTTAAACAGGCTTGTTTACTTATGTTGACCAGGAACTGACCTTTGATCATCTGTGCACATGACAGAACGGGGAACAATAAATGTTGATTACCTCCAGTGTTTGCTCCAGGCTTCTGGCATTGTGCCTGCACTGAATAAAGGCAAGCAGTTCCAGCTTTTCGGGGCTGCACTTTGGCCACTTGAGCCGGGCAGTCCTCTGTCTGCTCTTACACTGCATACCTGTGTCTGGGTACCCATTTCATCCACTGCTCGGCCAGGGTCACTCCTCAGTGAGGAGGTATCTGAGTCTTTACCTCATTCCCAGCCCTTGTCTAAGATGGCTGGAAATAAGCTTCAAAGTCCTGAAGGTGATGGAATTGGAGGGATTTGTCCAGAAGAACAAGTGTGGTTTCCCTTGAATGTGGGTAGAAACACAGGAGCAGGGACATCATTCATCAACTTGTCAGAGCCCCTCATGAGAGAAAAAGGGGCCACAAGCCTGTCACACATGGCTGCACAGGTTGTGCACTGCACAGCTTCAGCGGATGCTGTTCACATGAACTGATGATGCAAATTTGTCCCTTGGAGTTGTGTAACCTAGCAGCCCTGGGACCACAGCCTCAACTGAATATGAGGACAGAGGCTGGTTCAAATATCAGGCCCCCAGGCTGCTTCGATGCTTTTTATTTACTTTTATTTACTTTTTATTTACTCTTTCAATCCTCTTAAGAACTTAAAAAGAGGTTATTACTAATATCTGCATCTTGTGGATGAAGTAACTCAAGGTCGATAACTTATCCAAGGTCACAGGTGGCAGAGCAAGGATTAAAACCAGACAGTCTGGCTGCCCAAGGCCCAACCAAGAGGAGCTGAGAGCAAGCCACGGGGCAGAAGGATGTTGTTCAGGCTGGTTTTCTGTTCAGTTAACATGAAACACGGGCTGTAACCTTAATTCCAGGACATTACCGAGAAAGCCTTCCAAAGCCATAGGTTTTTTACCATGAGCATGACTTTTAGCAAGAGTTTGTGGTTTAAAGGCCACATGGTGCTCTAACAAGCTTCCGTTCACGCTTATGGAGGGACTGGTAGTTGAGCTAAATAGTGAAATCCTGGAGCACACAGCCTTTAGGGCAGGTTCTGACCTATTTCTGTGGTCAGGAAAGACACCTGTCTTTCCCTGCTGCCCACAGCCTCCAGTTATTCACCTTCAGAATTTCCTAGTCTGTGATCACATTCAGATGAGAGATGTGTTTTGTTTTTTCCAGGGTAGGAGGAAGGGAGTCACCAACAATACTAAGCAGTCTAGTCTTCTGTGTATGAATGAGCAAGGTTGGGGAGCCAAATTTGTGAACCTTGTGTAATCCTGAGATTCTCCGAGAGAATTCAAGAGAATGTCAGGATTACGCTTGGTGGTAAAGTGGGCTTATGTTAGTTGTCGCCACAGCTCTCATCAAAAGCAGACACAGATACTTTTTGTAGGAAATTATCTCTAACTTAAGCCTGTAGGATTCCCAAAGATTAAAAGCAGGCAACTATGAATTCAGTGAAATCATAGCATTCAAGTAGTCAACCCAACATACTTGAGAATTATCAGAAACAATGAATAATATGTTTCCCGAAGACTATAGTTTTCGGAATTACCAGATACAGAACACAGATTTCAAATATTAGAATTATGAGAAAACAGTTACACGTGAAGTCTAATATATGTAAAAAAGTTCACTCATAAAATTGAGGAAGCAGTAAGACCACCAGGAATGATGAGGAAGACCTGAAAGGAAAATGGAAGAAATAGAACTTACAGAAATAAAATATATAGCTGGGTAGGGTGGCTCACACCTGTAATCCCAGCACTTTTTGGGAGGCTGAGGTGGGAGCATGGCATGAGCCCAGGAGTTGGAGACAAGCCTGGGCAACACGGTGAGAACTTGTTTCTACAAAAAAATACCTCACCACCACCAAAAAACAAAAAAATTAGCTGGGTGTGGGGCACCTGCCTATAGTCCGCTACTCAGGAGGCTGAGGTGGGAGGATCACTTGAGTTCAGGAGTCCGTGGCTCAGATTCGTACCACTGCAGTCCAGCCTGGGTGACAGAGTGAGACTCTGTCCCAGAATAAAATGAAATAAGGAAATAAAAAATGTAATTGTTGAAATAAGAAATTCAGTGGATGGGCCGGGCGAGGTGGCTCAAGCCTGTAATCCCAGCACTTTGGGAGGCCGAGACGGGCGGATCACGAGGTCAGGAGATTGAGACCATCCTGGCTAACACGGTGAAACCCCATCTCTCCTAAAAAATACAAAAAACTAGCCGGCGAGGTGGCGGGCGCCTGTAGTCCCAGCTACTCGGGAGGCTGAGGCAGGAGAATGGCGTAAACCCAGGAGGCGGAGCTTGCAGTGAGCTGAGATCCGGCCACTGTACTCCAGCCTGGGTGACAGAGCGAGACTCCGCCTCAAAAAAAAAAAAAAAAAAAGAAAAGAAATTCAGTGGATGGATTTGACACTGGAAGAAAGAATTAATGGGTTAGACAATTCTCTCCAAAAAGTAAGTCGGTATGTTACACAGAGAGACCTGAGGATAGATGATAGAGCAGAAGTTGGTGGGGTTGAGGGGGAGAGGGAGATCAGAATAAGGTCTAAAATAAATTTTAGTGGAATCCCAGGAGGAGATATTAAAATTATATTAGAAAGTGAGAGAAATAGAAGTTCTTCTTTTGTTTTGTTTTTTTGAGACAGAGTCTCTCTCTGTAGCCCAGGCTGCTGTGCAGTGGTGCGATCTTGGCTCACTGCAAGCTCTGCCTCCCGGGTTCATGCCATTCTCCTGCCTCTGCCTCCCAAGTAGCTGGGACTACAGGTGCCCGCCACCACGCCTGGCTAATTTTTTGTATTTTTAATAGAGACAGAGTTTCACCATGTTAGCCAGAATGGTCTTGATTTCCTGACCTCGTGATCCGCCCACCTCAGCCTCCCAAAGTGCTGGGATTACAGGCGTGAACCACCGCACCCAGCACAAAAGCTTTGTGTTTTTACAGATATTAGACTTGTTTCTTGTTTAAGAAAAAAAAAATCATAACAATAACGTAAGACAATAAAAGAAATGTTTTTCCAAAAAAGAGAAATCATTGTGATTATCTTATCTTATTGGAATGTTGGATAATATAGTCTGCTTCATTAACCATCAAGCATGCTATAGATTTTCCATTTTTATAGGCTCTGTATCTCAGTTAAGGCAATATGGTAATTTTTGTACTGTATTTGAAGATGAAAAATACAGATCAAAATCAAAGACCTTGCATAGAAGCTGGATAATGAAGACAGCTCTGGAGGAACACATACACACACACAGACACACACATATATAAAGTGTACATACTTTTTAAAAAAAGTTTTAAAGCTTTTAAAACATAAGCCGGCCCCTTCCCTCTCCCAGATTGGGCGGCCCCTTCCCTCTCTCAGAGTGAGTGGGGACAGTGGTTGCATGGGCAGCTTTCCTTGTGAGCCACAGGTCCCTCTGGACACACTGCTGCCTGGCCACGCCCCAATTCCCTTTCATCTTTCTCATTGACCAATGGGCTTGGAGCATTAAGGCCACGCCCTTTTTCTGCATTCTACTGGAGCCCTGGTTACGCCTCCCCTGGTTCAGTTGCTCAGCTGCCTGGTAGGTGACTGGAAGCATTGATCAGTGCTCGCTGGGATTTTGCTGACGTGGCCCCAATCCCACTTCCCTCCCCACCCTGCGATGGCAGAAGAAACTCGACAGAGTAAATTGGCCTTAGCCAAGAAAAAGGTAAATATGCACCAGGTCATGGCCCCCCAACCTAGCCACAGATCCCCTTCGACAACAAGACCACTGCCAGAGTCGATATCACTCCTGAGGCACACCAAACTGGGCCCCCCAACCCTGGCACCTCTGGGCTGCCCCCACCAAAGTCTTGTCAATCAGCCCTGCCCCTTCAGCAAGCAGCCCAGTCCCTACCCTCACCAATCACCTCAGGGTGACTTTGGTGTGTGACTCCTGGGACTTCCCCCTCCATTACTGGGCCCTCACCTCCTGCCTACCCAAACTTGACCTCCCTAGGTTCTTTGGGCTCACGTTTCCAAGCACCTGGGTCCCCCAGCCCTAGGCCCCACCCTCGCCAGTTGTCCCTGGGTGACTTTGGGCTGGTGATTCCTGGGGCTCCCTACTGCAGACTCTGTCCTCCCCTCCTGCTGCCTCAAGGTCAAACTCCCTGGGCTCTTTGTGCTGGTGTCTCCAAGGACCTGGGTCCCAACCCTGTGTTTCCCTCCCCCATAGTGGAGTGGGACTCGGACATTTTGCTGATGTGCCCCCCCCGCCCAACCAGGAGGAGTGGAATGTAGTGATGTCACAATCTGCCTAGGAACTGTCACTACTGGAAGACCGGCCTTTGATCTTATGACCCAGTGCCCTAAGTGTTGTCACCCCATTTCTTCTTCCTCTGGTCATAGCGCAAATTTGCAGCTGGAAGGGGAATGGAGACCATGGGACCTAGGAGCAAGGGGTTCCAGGCTGCCTCACTCCTTTAACATAGACATTGACAGGGGGAAAAGCCTACACTTCCCCTGTGAGCTCAAAACATTGACAGTATCTCTGGGTGACAATGAGAGAATGGGTTTGGTTTGGTTTTCTCCAAGGCTTCTACTTTCCAGAGAGATTTTAACATTTTTTTTTCTGAGTTCTCCACCTCATATTCTATTTCTCCATGGTTCTGGGACCAGACTACCCTTCAGTCAGTGGTCTCTGAAGTGAGATTTGCTCATCTTCTGTGGAATAGATCTTGGGAAACTGAACTTGACAGCTTGAATCTTCCTCATATTATCTCGACCTGGGGAACTTTGAGTGCCACGGGATAAATGTGGGACATCTTTCTGAAGCATCGGTTTCCCTTGATTCTCTTGAGATAAGGAGAAAAAACATTAATGTACTAAGGATGACAGTCACATAGGCTTCTGAGAGTATACTGGACTTCTCTCTGAAATGAGGCTTGGGTTGTCCTCTTTCTGATGAATTCCCAGATTTAACAGAAAGGCTGCCTTCTGATAGGAGGACACATTGATATAGAAGTTTGAGAGGTACTGGTGCACTTCTTGATACTAACAGATGTGTGAGGATGTATGACTCTAAACCATGCAGTTCCTGCCTACCTAATGTTTACTTTTCTACCTCTGCCTCTGGTTTTGGTCCCTGGCAGCTGCTGATTTTTGGCAAAATCCCAGAGCTTGGAGTCAGAAGACTGAGTTTCGAAGTTCCAGTATCACCTTTTTCTTTTTCTTTTTCTTTTTTTTTTCTAGCCATGATATCAATCCCTCTCAGTCACTAAATGATGGGGACAACACCTTGTACAGTTGTTGGTGTCATTAAATCAGATGGTATATAAGAGTATTTTGTAAAAACTGTAAAGGAGGATGTGGCTGTAGGGGCTCATGGTTCTCATCACGAGGATTACTGCTCTTCTTTCCCACAGTTAAAAGAATATTGGCAGAGAAACAGCCCTGGTGGTCCAGCAGGAGTGAAGAACAGGAAAACAAATGGCAGTGTCCCTGAGACAGCCACTTCTGGTGGTTGCCACTCAACTGGGGATGTGAGTCTTGGCTGACCAGGCTCCTGGGGACAGGGGGCCCAAGGGGCAGTAGAGGGTAATTGTTAAGATTGTGGATGGACTGTTGGGTACTGGTTAAGAATTCTGGGTTTGAATCCTGCCTCTCCATCTGCCAGGGATATAATTTAGGGCAAGTTGCTTGAGCTCTTTGGGCCTCTCTTTGCACATCTGTATAATAGAGGTGGTATTATTGTTTGACTTCCATTTGTGAGGTTTAAATGAGATTTGTTATTGTTTTATGTTAATCCCTAGTACATGGCCTGCTGTAAACACCCAGGACACCAGGATGTGGTCATTGCTGTTTGATTTTCCTCATCCCCAGTCTCAAGGGGAAGCCAGGACAATGAGAACAGCCATTTGCCATCAGGAGTCACTGAAAGGGCCCCAGGGTCGGATGGTGGGGAGATAAGAACCATGAGAGAAGTTGGCATAAAGGAGTTATGGGACAAAGGTCCAAGACAGGCAGAAAAGAAAATGTTGCCAGTTGATGGGGAAGAAAGGAAGTCAGAGGGCTTAGACACTGAGGGACAGAACATCTCCATGTGCACTCTCATCTCTTGTAGTCAGCAACAGGTATCGACGGAGAGGGTCTGATGTCATCTGCACCCCTCAAGGATCTGGAGGTAAGAGGCTCTGGGCGGAGGTGCAGTGACCCTGCAGGCCAGCCCTCCACCCTCCTCCTACAGCGGGGACTGGGTGCCCCTGTGCCAGCTGAGACAGCCCACACACACCCCAGCCCTAATGATTGTTCTCCCTACCTCTCCCCCACTCCTCCTCCACCTCCTCTTCTCTACATGTGCCTCAGAGCCCATCCCAAGAACTAGCAGCAGCCCTGGACTCAAGGCCGGTCAAAATCAGTCTACTGAAGAACACCATAAATCTTTGGTAAGAATCCAGTGGGGCCCCCTGATTCCACGCTGACAATCCTGGGCTCCAGTTTCCCCTTGGGGCCCTGAAGAAAGGGACTGGGGGCCCCTGGTGCCAAGGGCAAATAGGGAGCAGGGGCACCCAGACCTCACCTGGAGGGACCCCAGAGCACGCAGCGTGGCTGTTCTTTTGCTGCCCTCTTTGCCGACTCTCTCCTCTCCACACACCCCTGCTCTAGTCCTTGCTACACACACCCTGGGGTTGTTGCCTCTCGGGGGAAGTGCAAGCCTGACTGGTTTCAGGGGGCCCGTATTTCTGCCGTGACTCAGTCCCTAATTTGCTCTTTGATTCTGGACAAGCCGCCTCTGCTTTTTGGACTCGTGTTTCCAGAGGAGGTAGTGAGTATCAAAGGTGTCTGTTAGCTCTGAGAGTCCAAGACTTAAAGGGCCCCTAGAATGGAAACCTCAGGGCCAAGGGCTCCTGTCTGTCATTTTCTGTCCTATATCTGCTGTGAAGAACCGTTCCTGGCCCATTCGTGCTCAGTAAATGTTTACTGAATGAACGCACTTTTCTAAATCACAAGCAGGCAGAAGGGGGGGGCCTTTCTCAAACTCCATCTCTAGACGTTTATATTACTGTCCTCTCAAGAGATTCCACATTCAGACTTCGAGTTCTGTGGCTGTGAGTGAAACCAACAAACACCCAAATCCTCTGTCCTTGGGAGCTTGAGGAGAGTTGACCAGTTCGTATTCCCATTATGTCTGAGAACTTTGCCTTTAAAATCCATTCCTGGCCCCTGCCTACTGCTTCCTGGCCTGGGGAATAGAGTTGAGGGGGCCGCCCTCTGTCACCTTCATTTGACTCTCCCCACAGAAACAAGAGAAGAAACAAGTGGAACATCAGCTGGAAGAAGTAACGTGATTTCCTTCTTTCCTCGCGACATGACCGCTGGGTTTGGGGGGCACTCAGATGTAGAGGCCCCAGTCTCGTCTCGCCCACTCCCAGCCTGGGGAAGAAGGCTCACCCCTCAGATTCCACCCCACCCCCACAGGGTCCCTGATAACCTGATGCCATGGGTGGGCCTGTCCTGGGGCATTGATGACATTCTGGGGCATGTCTCTTGCTGTGCCATCTCTGCCTCCCTCTGGTAAGAGCTCTGTCTTCCTCTTCCTATAGGAAAAGAAGGCAAACAGTGAGAAACAGAAAGCTGAAAGGGAGCTAGAGGTGAGTGGAGGGTGTGAAGTTTTCTCCTGTCCTCCGGAGAATGTTTCTTTCCTTCTCTTTCAGCACTTGCTTGGCTTTTCTCCCAAAGGTTCGAGTCCAGAGATTGAGTAGACAGAAGCGGAAACTACGTACGGACCTGTATCGCATGAAACGCTCTCTCAGATACTTAGAAGGTGGGAATCTGGGCACCCTGTCATCCTTCAGCCTGGCACTTTGACAGGTCTTTAGGGGGAGTCCTTTGGGCCCCATCTCAACTCTCTCATTACAGAGGAGTCCAAGGATCTGGCTGGCCGCCTGCAACATTCATTGCAGCGTAAAGGAGAGTTAGAGCAGGTTCTCTCTGCTATCACCACCACACAGAAGGAGAAGGACAGAGTGAGTCTGACCACCTGCCCCATCCCCTGGGAGCCCAGCTTCGCAGATGGAGGAGTGAGCCTACAGGTCCCTTCTACAGGATGGAGTGTCCTGCCCAGAAGGCAGCATGGCCATTTCTCGCTGCTTTTGTGTCTGGTTGTTAGAGGCAGCCTGGGGCTGAGTCAGCTGCTGTGGTTGGGTTGGGGGGTGTGGTGGGGAGAGAGCACTGGACACAGAACTTGGAGGCCAAGTGCCTCCCCTGCCCTTACCTGACTGGGGTCTTGGCCAAGTCCTAGGTGGGATATTGGGTACTTTACTCGTGAAGGTACAGGAGAGTACCTTTAGTATGTTACCATTTCTGTAGAGAGAGGAAACCTGTGTGTGTGTGTGTGTGTGTGTGTGTGTGTGTGTACATACTATGATAATATACAGAAAACATGTCTGCAAGGTTCATAGAAAACTCAGGAGAGAGCAACAGGGTGGCTGGGAGATACTTCCCTTCTGTACCTTCTGAGTTTTGAACTATGCGAATGTATCATCCTTTCAGAAAGTAAACAAAAGATTAATTTTCCCCTTCCTATCTGTGCCCCCATCCCCAGCAAGAAAAATGGGCTTAGAGAATTGGATAGACCTAGGTGTTCAAATCCCAGCTCTGCCTAAGTGATGTTAGGCAAGCGCTTCACCTCAAATACTCCATGATTTTTCATGTACACAGTAGAGGGAATCATAGTCACTGTCTCCTGTGGTGGTTGCGAGAATTAAAGGGGATTGCTAGCATGGTACCTGGCGAAGCACTCCATAAAGGTTCAAACAGCGGTAGTAATAACAGTAGTAACGATAGCAATATTATCTGATCTCTCTGGGCCTCTGTTAGCCAGCTGTAAATTCGATCTCTTTCCCTGTCCCTTCCAACTTGACTGAGTTCTTTTAAAAAGCAGACCACAGACTTGGAAATGCCTCCATCTTTACTGACCGAGTTGTATATTCAGCCTAGCCCTAGCTTGTTTAAGGGGCACTGTATGGAATGGCCCAGGTTCCCTATATAGAAACTTCTCACTCTTCACCATCCAGTCCTCGAGCCACAGGAAAGCACGTATGGAGTGGAAGTTAGAGCGGTCCATACGGGAGCAGGCACTGCGGAAAGCACAGCTGACACAGGTGAGGTTTTGCAGAGGGAGGGAGGGAAGGAAGATGACCCCAGGTGGCCAGGAGCAGGTGAGGACCAGTGACAGCCCTTCCTAACTTCTGTGCCCATTCTTGCAGATGGAGGATTCACTTAAACAAGTCCAGCTAGAGAGAGATGAATATGCTCAACGTCTAAAAGGAGAGAGGGCCCGGTGGCAGCAGAGGATGAGAAAAATGTCGCAGGAGGTGAGATCTGACCCCTCAGCACCCCCCACCTTAGATCGGTCACTGGATCTTTCTAAGCGTCTGTAACATGGGAATAGTAGAGCCAGAGGTGGTCATGGGTCTGGGCTTTGTGGAGGTGGGGGGCAAAGAGGGAGACGGCAGCCTGTCCAGGCACCAGCCCTTCTCTCCAGGACCCTTTATCCCCACGCTTTGGGCAGGTTTGCACCTTGAAGAAGGAAAAGCAGCATAATATGCGTCTGATAGAGAAGCTGGAGAGGCGCTTGTCCAAATGCAAAAACCAGATGGGTAAGATGGGGCTGGCATGACCTGGGAGCAGGCCTGGCATCAGAGGGCTATGGGGGGGGCTTAGAATGCCCCAGGGAGGTGGGTGGATGGAAGGGCTTTGAGGCAGAGGGAAAGAGGTCTGTGCCGGGAGACAGCAAGTCTTGTCATCTCCGTGAGCCTCAGTGTCCCCATCAGCAATGGGGCCCATTGTCAGTCACCCACAGTGCTCTCCATCTGAAAGTGGTTTGGAAGATTGGCTACCATCCGGGTGCGAGGAATCATTCGCAGTGAGGCCAAGTTTGGGGAGCCTGAGAGGAGCTGTGCACCAAGAGGAGGGTTTTTTTTTTTTTTGAGACGGAGTCTCGCTCTGTCGCCCGGGCTGGAGTGCAGTGGCCGGATCTCAGCTCACTGCAAGCTCCGCCTCCCGGGTTGATGTCATTCTCCTGCCTCAGCCTCCTGAGTAGCTGGGACTACAGGCGCCCGCCACCTCGCCCGGCTAGTTTTTTGTATTTTTAGTAGAGACGGGGTTTCACCGGGTTAGCCAGGATGGTCTCGATCTCCTGACCTCGTGATCCGCCCGTCTCGGCCTCCCAAAGTGCTGGGATTACAGGCTTGAGCCACCACGCCCGGCCGAGGAGGGGTTTTTTTGTTGTTGTTTTTTGTTTTGTTTTGTTTTGTTTTTGAGAATCCAGAGGCCCTTATTGTCTGCTTCCTTTCTCAGCTGAACCCCTGTCCCCGGAGCCCCCAGCAGTGCCCCCTGAGGAGGAGCTGCAGCACCTGAGGAAGGAACTAGAGCGAGTGTCAGCAGAGCTCCAGGCCCAGGTGGAAAACCATCAGCACGTGAGTCTCCTGAACCAGGCACAAAAGGAGAGGCTTTGGGAGCAGGAGGAGAGACTTCAGCAGCTGGCTGAGCCACAAAGCGGCGTTGAGGAGCTGGTGCGTTGCCCCACCTGGGGAGCCTGCCCTCCTCCCTAGTCCTCCAGGCCTTTGTTTCCCAACTTGTAAAACGGGGCAGTGTAGCCCTCACGTGAAATATTACTTCTAAAGGCACCTGTGAGCCAGAGCCCTGCTCTGGTGGCTGTGGGAGAGAGGGGATGATTTTTCTAACCTGCCTCCACCCTTTCCGGTGCCATGGGAGGCAGACACCAAGTTCTGGGGTCTCCAGCTGCAGTGGGTGGCTGCTGATTGCTTCTCTCTGTCCAGAACAACGAGAACAAGAGCGCACTGCAGGTGGAGCAGCAAGCACAGGAGCTACTGGAGAAGCTGGACGAGGTGAAGGAGACAGTAACCTCTGCCCCATCCAAGAAGGGCTGGGAGGCGGGCACCAGCCTCTGGGGAGGGATGTGCCAGGCCAGAGGCAGCTGCAGCCTGGGGGCAGGTGACCCCAGCACCCTCCAGGGCAGTCTTGTGACTGCTTCTTCCTTCCTGCCTTCTGACTTTTAGAGGTCGGTACCCCTGGGCTACTCTCAGGTCTGGAAATCGTCATCCCAGCTAGAGGCATGGAGCCCCCAGTCATAGGGGAAGACACAGTGGTATAAGAGGCTCCTTATGCCAGGCACGGTGGCTCACACCTATAATCCCAGCACTTTGGGAGGCTGAGGCAGGAGAATCACTTGAGGTCGGGAGTTTGAGATCAGCCTGGCCAACATGGTAACATCCCTACTAAAATTATGAAAACAAACAAACAAACAAAACGGGCATGGTGGTGCATGCCTGTAATCCCACCTACTCAGGAGGCTGAGGCACGAGAATCTCTTGAGCCCAGGAGGTGAAGGTTGCAGTGAGCTGAGATTGCACCGCTGCACTCTAGCCTGGGCCACAGAGTGACACTCTGTCTCAAAACAGAACAAAAAGGCTCCTTAGGTTACAACTGGATTCCAGCCTTGGTTTCACTGGTCACCATTCAAGTACTTTGCATCTCTAAGTTTCTGTTTCTTTAACTTTAAAAGGAAGTTAGCATTTTCCTTACAGAGGTGCTGAGGATTAAATGAGATAATACATGGAAAGCACTAGGCCTGTAGCACACTTAGCAGATGGCGGCTGGCTCCCACTGCTTTTCCAGCAGTCTGTGGCCTACAGTTTAAATGATGAGAAGAGGGTATGAGATTTGAGCCTGGGGAAGGAGGCATGGTGTTCTAGGAAAAGGAGGCAGTCACTTAGGCCTGGAGTAAGGGGTGAGGGTCCTGGGCAGGTGACAGAGCCCCACAGTGCCCTCGCGACCCTATTAATGGGCCCAGAATCTGGAAGCCAGCCACAAGGTGCCCTCATGCCCAGGGTCTTCCTGTAGGTGGAGCTGAAGAGGCAAGAGGCTCAGAGTCTGCAGCAGCAGCCAGACCATTACCTGGGTCACTTGCAGCAGTCCGTGGCCACCTATCAGCAGCAGGTGGCCGCCTATCAGCAGCTGACCTCTGAGAAGGAGGCGCTGCACAGGCAGTTACTGCAGCAGACCCAGCTAATGAACCAGCTGCAGCAGCAGGAATCTTGGGGCAAACCGGTGGCTGAGATGGCCCGCCAAAAGTTGCAGGAGACCTAGGGGAGGGAGCTGCTGAAGACGGAGCTGTGAGGGGGACGACCTGGCAAACTCCATGACTTCTCACTCTTTCCTGGCCCCTTAGGAACACCTGGAGGCTGCCAGCCAGCAGAGCCAGCAGCTGAATGCCCCGTTGAACCACATGGCTCTCCCTGGGGAAGGTACGGGAGACCGCTCAGAGGAAGAGGAGAGAGCCCCAGGAGGAAGGGGGGACTGTGAGCAGCATAGGATTGAGGAGTTGGAAGAGACCTTTAGAACAGCTGGTCATTATGCCGACTGGGTGCCTGCACTAAGTTCGGCATCAATATGGTGACCTCCTGGGAGCGGGGGCCACCAAGTTGCCTAAGGATGGCTGAACTGGGCCAGGTCAGAAACGGAGCAGGTCAGAACTCCTGCACTGACCGGTAGTGGGACTGTGCCTGGGCGGTATAGCAAGACCTTGGTTCTTAAAAAAAAAAAAAAGAACAGCAGCTCATTCCTCTCTGGGAAGGGCTGGCTCAGGGTTACATAGTGAGGGTGGGGGCAGAGTTGGGCCCACAGTACCTGCCTTGTTGGGTTGTCTGAGGAGCCCTCTGGCCACCCCCCACAGGAGATGGAGGAGGACATCTGGACAGTGAGGAGGAGGACCTGGAGAGCTGGGAGGCCATGGTGAGCCTGACTCCCCCTGCACCTATTTTGCCACCTTCCTCTCTGGTCCCTCGAAAACCCCTTTATGCTCTTACTTTCCCTGCCTTCTGATTTCTCTGCACCCTCACCCCTTCCGAGAGCCAGTGGTCAGACACCATTTCCCCTGTGAGCAACAGGTGCACTCTCTGAGGCCCCAAGGGAAGGGGCTGCGCTCCACCTCTCTGCCCCATTTGTTCTGTGTATGCCCCTATACGAATGCGCACGTCTTGCCCTCAGGTGGCATTTTTCAACTCCACTGGAGCCAGTGCCCAGGAGGAGCAGGCACGGTTATGAGAGCGGGTGAAAGAGCAGAGGGTGTGCTGCCAGCGCCTGGCTCACTGGGTGGCCTCGGCCCAGAAGGAGCCAGAGGCAGCGATCCCAGCCCCAGGGACTGGGAACGAGTCTGTGAGTGGGGAGACCCACCGGGCCCTGAGGAAGTCATAGGGAAGCTGGCCCATGCCAGGACTCACCTCCAGCTTCGCCATGACTTGAAAATGCTACCTGAGGGCAGGTTGCTGCCGAGATGTGACCCCATTATTTTGGCTCCAGAGTGGCATTATGGACCACCGGGAGAAGACGGCGGTCTCAGCCTCCCGAAGTGCTGGAATTACACGTGTGAGCCACTGCTCCTGGCTAAGAACCCGTCTCTGTTAAATAAAAGAAGAAAATTCAGAATATGTGGAATACAGAACACCAAAGGCCAAAGTTATTTACCACTCTGAGGTAATCTGTGTAAACAATTTGATATATATCCTTTCAAGTTCCTACTTGCTATGCATATATATACATATACACAAGTATACATTGACACATTCCCCCTTCCCTGCTGTCGTGCTTTTAGTCTTTGTTTTGTAGAAAGTGGACCAACTCTATGTTCTTTGCTGGCCTGTATTTCTCCTATTCAGTGATGTGTTATGAATATGTGTTTAAGTCATTTATGCAACTCTTTAATACCATTTTAAAAGTTATGATATATGATCATATGAAGGTATTGCAATTTATTCCAACAGTTCCCTTTTGCACGTTTAACAATTTCCGGGGGCGGAGCAAGATGGCCGAATAGGAACAGCTCCAGTCTCCAACTCCCAGCGCGAGTGACACAGAAGACCGGTGACTTCTGCATTTTCTTTTTTTTTTTTTTTTTTTTTTTTTGAGACGGAGTCTGGCTCTGCCGCCCAGGCTGGAGTGCAGTGGCCGGATCTCAGCTCACTGCAAGCTCCGCCTCCCGGGTTCACGCCATTCTCCTGCCTCAGCCCCCCGTAATTTCTGCATTTTCAACTGAGGTACTGGGGTCATCTCTCTAGGGAATGCCGGACAATCGGTGCTGGTCAGCTGCTGCAGCCTGACCAGCGTGAGCTGAAGCAGGGCGAGGCATCGCCTCACCTGGAAGCGCAAGGGGGAAGGAAATCCGTTTTCCTAGCCAGGGGAACTGAGACACATAACACCTGGAAAATCGGGTAACTCCCACCCCAATACTGCGCTTTAAGAAACAGGCACACCAGGAGAATATATCCCACACCTGGCCGGGAGGGTCCCACGCCCACGGAGCCTCCCTCACTGCTAACACAGCAGTCTGCGGCGATCTATCCGCAAGGTAGCAGCGAGGCTGGGGGAGGGGCGCCCGCCATTGCTGAGGCTTAAGTAGGTAAACAAAGCCACTGGGAAGCTCGAACTGGGTGGAGCTCACAGCAGCTCAAGGAAACCTGCCTGTCTCTGTAGACTTCACCTCTGGGGACAGCCCACAGCTGAGGTCCAATAGGGAAAGCAGCGGGGGCCGGTGCAGAGGCAAAGGACTCTGTCTGACAGCTTTGGGGAGAGCCGTGGATCTCCCAACGCGGAGGTTGAGATCCGAGAACCGACAGACTGCCTGCTCAGGTGGGTCCCTGACCCCTGAGTAGCCTAGCTGGGAGACATCCCCCACTAGGGGCAGTCTGAACCCCACACCTCACAGGGTGGAGTCATCCCTGAGAGGAAACTTCCAAAGGAAGAATCAGACAGGTACACTCGCTGTTCAGCAATATTCTATCTTCGGCAACCTCTGCTGCTGATACCCAGGCAAACAGGGTCTGGAGTGGACCTCAAGCAATCTCCAACAGACCAACAGACAGTCCTTCTGTCAGACGGAAAACTATCAAACAGGAAGGACACCTACACCAAACCCCATCAGTACGTCACCGTCATCAAAGACCAGAGACAGATAAAACCACAAAGATGGGGAAGAAGCAGGGCAGAAAAGCTGGAAATTCAAAAAATAAGAGCGCATCTCCCCCTGCAAAGGAGCGCAGCCCATCGCCAGCAACGGATCAAAGCTGGTCAGAGAATGACTTTGACGAGATGAGAGAAGAAGGCTTCAGCCCATCAAACTTCTCAGAGCTAAAGGAGGAATTGCGTACCCAGCGCAAAGAAACTAAAAATCTTGAAAAAAGAGTGGAAGAATTGACAGCTAGACTAATTAATGCAGAGAAGATCATAAACGAAATGACAGAGATGAAAACCATGACACGAGAAATACGTGACAAATGCACAAGCTTCAGTAACCGACTCGATCAACTGGAAGAAAGAGTATCAGCGATTGAGGATCAAATGAATGAAATGAAGCGAGAAGAGAAACCAAAAGAAAAAAGAAGAAAAAGAAATGAACAAAGCCTGCAAGAAGTATGGGATTATGTAAAAAGACCAAATCTACGTCTGATTGGGGTGCCTGAAAGTGAGGGGGAAAATGGAACCAAGTTGGAAAACACTCTTCAGGATATCATCCAGGAGAACTTCCCCAACCTAGTAGGGCAGGCCAACATTCAAATTCAGGAGATACAGAGAACGCCACAAAGATACTCCTCCAGAAGAGCAACTCCAAGACACATAATTGCCAGATTCACCAAAGTTGAAATGAAGGAAAAAATCTTAAGGGCAGCCAGAGAGAAAGGTCGGGTTACCCACAAAGGGAAGCCCATCAGACTAACAGCAGATCTCTCGGCAGAAACTCTACAAGCCAGAAGAGAGTGGGGGCCAATATTCAACGTTCTTAAAGAAAAGAATTTTCAACCCAGAATTCATATCCAGCCAAACTAAGTTTCATCAGTGAAGGAGAAATAAAATCCTTTACAGATAAGCAAACGCTTAGAGATTTTGTCACCACCAGGCCTGCCTTACAAGAGACCCTGAAGGAAGCCCTAAACATGGAAAGGAACAACCGGTACCAGCCATTGCAAAAACATGCCAAAATGTAAAGACCATCGAGGCTAGGAAGAAACTGCATCAACTAATGAGCAAAATAACCAGTTAATATCATAATGACAGGATCAAGTTCACACATAACATATTAACCTTAAATGTCAATGGACTAAATGCTCCAATTAAAAGACACAGACTGGCAAACTGGATAAAGAGTCAAGACCCATCAGTCTGCTGTATTCAGGAGACCCATCTCACATGCAGAGACATACATAGGCTCAAAATAAAGGGATGGAGGAAGATCTACCAAGCAAATGGAGAACAAAAAAAAGCAGGGGTTGCAATCCTAGTCTCTGATAAAACAGACTTTAAACCATCAAAGATCAAAAGAGACAAAGAAGGCCATTACATAATGGTAAAGGGATCAATTCAACAGGAAGAGCTAACTCTCCTAAATATCTATGCACCCAATACAGGAGCACCCAGATTCATAAAGCAAGTCCTTAGAGACCTACAAAGAGACTTAGACTCCCATACAATAATAATGGGAGATTTCAACACTCCACTGTCAACATTAGACAGATCAACGAGACAGAAAGTTAACAAGGATATCCAGGAATTGAACTCATCTCTGCACCAAGCGGACCTAATAGACATCTATAGAACTCTCCACCCCAAATCAACAGAATATACATTCTTCTCAGCACCACATCGCACTTATTCCAAAATTGACCACATAATTGGAAGTAAAGCACTCCTCAGCAAATGTACAAGAACAGAAATTATAACAAACTGCCTCTCAGACCACAGTGCAATCAAACTAGAACTCAGGACTAAGAAACTCAATCAAAACCGCTCAACTACATGGAAACTGAACAACCTGCTCCTGAATGACTACTGGGTACATAACGAAATGAAAGCAGAAATAAAGATGTTCTTTGAACCA
This sequence comes from Trachypithecus francoisi, assembly GCF_009764315.1. NCBI lineage: Eukaryota > Metazoa > Chordata > Mammalia > Primates > Cercopithecidae > Trachypithecus > Trachypithecus francoisi. The sequence continues at coordinate 145,272,254 of NW_022681468.1, read as the reverse complement.
ATGAGAACAAAGATACAACATACCAGAATCTCTGGGACACATTTAAAGCAGTGTGTAGAGGGAAATTTATAGCACTAAATGCCCACAAGAGAAAGCAGGAAAGATCTAAAATTGACACTTTAACATCACAATTAAAAGAACTAGAGAGGCAAGAGCAAACACATTCAAAAGCTAGCAGAAGGCAAGAAATAACTAAGATCAGAGCAGAACTGAAGGAGATAGAGTCACAAAAAACCCTCCAAAAGATCAATGAATCCAGGAGTGTTTTTTGAAAAGATCAACAAAATTGACAGACCGCTAGCAAGACTAATAAAGAAGAAAAGAGAGAGGAATCAAATAGACGCAATAAAAAATGATAAAGGGATATCACCACCGACCCCACAGAAATACAAACAACCATCAGAGAATACTATAAATGCCTCTACGCAAATCAACTAGAAAATCTAGAAGAAATGGATAATTTCCTGGACACTTACACTCTCCCAAGACTGAACCAGGAAGAAGTTGAATCCCTGAATAGACCAATAACAGGCTCTGAAATTGAGGCAACAATTAATAGCCTACCCACGAAAAAAAGTCCAGGACCAGATGGATTCACAGCTGAATTCTACCAGAGGTACAAGGAGGAGCTGGTACCATTCCTTCTGAAACTATTCCAATCAATAGAAAAAGAGGAATCCTCCCTAACTCATTTTATGAGGCCAACATCATCCTGATACCAAAGCCTGGCAGAGACACAACAAAAAAAGAGAATTTTAGACCAATATCCCTGATGAACATCGATGCAAAAATTCTCAATAAAATACTGGCAAACCGGATTCAGCAGCACATCAAAAAGCTTATCCACCATGATCAAGTGGGCTTCATCCCTGGGATGCAAGGCTGGTTCAACATTCGCAAATCAATAAATGTAATCCAGCATATAAACAGAACCAAAGACAAGAACCACATGATTATCTCAATAGATGCAGAAAAGGCTTTTGACAAAATTCAACAGCCCTTTATGCTAAAAACGCTCAATAAATTCGGTATTGATGGAACGTACCTCAAAATAATAAGAGCTATTTACGACAAACCCACAGCTAATATCATACTGAATGGGCAAAAACTGGAAAAATTCCCTTTGAAAACTGGCACAAGACAGGGATGCCCTCTCTCACCACTCCTATTCAACATAGTGTTGGAAGTTCTGGCTAGGGCAATCAGGCAAGAGAAAGAAATCAAGGGTATCCAGTTAGGAAAAGAAGAAGTCAAATTGTCCCTGTTTGCAGATGACATGATTGTATATTTAGAAAACCCCATCGTCTCAGCCCAAAATCTCCTTAAGCTGATAAGCAACTTCAGCAAAGTCTCAGGATACAAAATTAATGTGCAAAAATCCCAAGCATTCTTATACACCAGTAACAGACAAGCAGAGAGCCAAATCAGGAATGAACTTCCATTCACAATTGCTTCAAAGAGAATAAAAACCTAGGAATCCAGCTTACAAGGGATGTCAAGGACCTCTTCAAGGAGAACTACAAACCACTGCTCAGTGAAATCAAAGAGGACACAAACAAATGGAAGAACATACCATGCTCATGGATGGGAAGAATCAATATCGTGAAAATGGCCATACTGCCCAAGGTGATTTATAGATTCAATGCCATCCCCATCAAGCTACCAATGACTTTCTTCACAGAATTGGAAAAAACGGCTTTAAAGTTCATATGGAACCAAAAAAGAGCCCGCATTGCCAAGACAATCCTAGGTCAAAAGGACAAAGCTGGAGGCGTCACGCTACCTGACTTCAAACTATACTACAAGGCTACAGTAACCAAAACAGCATGGTACTGGTACCACACAGAGAAATAGACCAATGGAACAGAACAGAGTCCTCAGAAATAATACCACACATCTACAGCCATCTGATCTTTGACAAACCTGACAAAAACAAGAAATGGGAAAGGATTCCCTCTTTAATAAATGGTGCTGGGAAAATTGGCTAGCCATAAGTAGAAAGCTGAAACTGGATCCTTTCCTTACCCCTTATACGAAAATTAATTCAAGATGGATTAGAGACTTAAATGTTAGACCTAATACCATAAAAACCCTAGAAGAAAATCTAGGTAGTACCATTCAGGACATAGGCATGGGCAAGGACTTCATGTCTAAAACACCAAAAGCAACGGCAGCAAAAGCCAAAATTGACAAATGGGATCTAATTAAACTAAAGAGCTTTTGCACAGCAAAAGAAACTACCATCAGAGTGAACAGGCAACCTACAGAATGGGAGAAAATTTTTGCAATCTACTCATCTGACAAAGGGCTAATATCCAGAATCTACAAAGAACTCAAACAAATATACAAGAAAAAAACAAACAACCCCATCAAAAAGTGGGAAAGGATATGAACAGACATTTCTCAAAAGAAGACATCCATACAGCCAACAGACACATGAAAAAATGCTCATCATCACTCGCCATCAGAGAAATGCAAATCAAAACCACAATGAGATACCATCTCACACCAGTTAGAATGGCAATCATTCAGAAGTCAGGAAACAATAGATGTTGGAGAGGATGTGGAGAAATAGGAACACTTTTACACTGTTGGTGGGATTGTAAACTAGTTCAACCATTATGGAAAACAGTATGGCGATTCCTCAAGGATCTAGAACTAGATGTACCATATGACCCAGCCATCCCACTACTGGGTATATACCCAAAGGATTATAAATTACTCTACTACAAAGACACATGCACACGTATGTTTATTGCGGCACTATTCACAATAGCAAAGACTTGGAATCAACCCAAATGTCCATCTGTGACAGACTGGATTAAGAAAATGTGGCACATATACACCATGGAATACTATGCAGCCATCAAAAGGATGAGTTTGCGTCCTTTGTAGGGACATGGATGCATCTGGAAACCATCATTCTTAGCAAACTATCACAAGAAGAGAGAACCAAACACCGCATGTTCTCACTCATAGGTGGGAACTGAACAATGAGATCACTTGGACTCGGGAAGGGGAACATCACACACTGGGGCCTATCAGGGGGAGGGGGGAGGAGGGAGGGATTGCATTGGGGTGTTATACATGATATAAACGTTATGCACATGTACCCTAGAACTTAAAGTATAATAAAAAATAAAAAATAAAAAAAAATAAAAAATAAAAAAAGAAGTCAGGCAAAAAAAAAAAAACAATTTCCATTGATTTGCCAGGGTGAACATTCTCATGTCACGGCTAAATCCTTTTGTATGGACATCCTTAATTATTCCCTTAAGTTAAACATTTAAATAAAGTTGCTAGATTAGTCTCATTTCTTGAAAAGTTCTTAATTGGTCGTTTATATGTAACATTGTAGTTTTATATGTACTTGCAAATAGCTATAGTTCCTGTAAAAAAAAGTGATAAAATTAAACTTTAACATATGCCAAAAATTTTGACTTAGTGCTTAAGTGCATGATTACAGTCTCTATATCTTTTGATTTACCTTTCTATCTTTACAATTTTCAGCCGAGACACTTAGAGGTCACATAGTAAATTAAGGTTTTCTTTTTTTTAATAATCTCCATCTTTCTAAATTTGGTGAGTCACAATAAGTTATTTTGGGGTTGTTGAAAGCTGTGGCTGTGTTCTAAATTTGAGCCCAGAAATCATGCCACTTACAAAATATGCTTTGTCTTCCAACATCAGAGTGTCTGGTAGAAGGTGACAGTTCTTGGAACTTAAAAAATCTAAAACAGGACAGGAACAGAATCTGGAAAATATTTCTGTTTCTGATAATATGGCTGAGTAGGTACTGTGCAAACCCTGTCTCATAAAATAGACATGCTGGATAGTCCTTGCCAAGATATACTTGAACTTGCCATAAAAGAAAAATCCAGACTCTCTAAGAATGAAGATGAAGTGAAAATCAGAAGGCTACTGTGAGAATAATGGGGAAGTAGCCCTTATCAAGGTATGTGTGCATGTGTTCCATAAAAAGCTTCAAACCTAAAAAAAGTTGAGATAATTAATATTGCCCTACATATACACATCATCAACAAGTTTTCATTCATGGCATGGCCAACTTTCTGTTTTTAAAGGTGGGGTTTTGCTGTGTTTGCCCAGGCTGGAGTGCAGTGGCATGATCTTGGCACTGGGATTATAGGTGCCCGGCACCACATTCGGATAATTTTTGTATTTTTACTAGAGATGGGGTTTCACCACGTTGGCCAGGCTGGTCTTGGACTCCTGACTGACCTCAGGTCATCGCCTGCCTTGGCCTCCCAAAGTGCTGGGATTACAGATGTGAGCCACTGCACCTGGCCACAGCCAGCTTTGTTTCATTTATATTCCCACTTCATTTTATACATTCCTTCTTCCTCTGAATATTTTGAAGTCAAACCTATAAACATATCATTTTTTAATTACTGTATATGTATCTGTAGAAGACAAAGAATTTTTAAAATAAATATATTCGGCCGGGCGCGGTGGCTCAAGCCTGTAATCCCAGCACTTTGGGAGGCCGAGACGGGCGGATGACGAGGTCAGGAGATTGAGACCATCCTGGCTAACATGGTGAAACCCCGTCTCTACTAAAAAATACCAAAAACTAGCCTGGCGAGGTGGCGGGCGCCTGTAGTCCCAGCTACTCGGGAGGCTGAGGCAGGAGAATGGCGTGAACCCGGGAGGCAGAGCTTGCAGTGAGCTGAGATCCAGCCACTGCACTCCAGCCTGGGCGACAGAGCGAGACTCCGTCTCAAAAATAAATAAATAAATATAAAATAAATAAATATATTCGCAATGTCATTAAATACCAAAGAAGTAATACATTCGGGAAATAGCCATAAATCCAGAGTTCACATTTTCTTGACTTACTCATAAGTGATTTTTTCTAGGTTATCTGTTTCAATCAGATAACCTGTTTGCTCATATTTACATTCCCAACTGAACAATGTCTAAACTTAAACTGACAGAAAATGCAGGTGATCTTGTGACCAAATGCCTCCTGCAAGGAAAAAACTTGAAACTGCAAGAGGAGTCCCTCCAAATATAGAAAGGACCAGTATTTTAAGAGAGATGTTAATTAAAATGTGGCAATGTAAGGAGCAGAGCAGGAAGAACCTTTCAGTCGGAAACTTATAACAAGTCAATTTCATAGTTAGTTTCCGTGGTCCTTCCACAACAACCTCTGGCATCTGTTTTCTCTACAATGGCGGTAACAATAGTAGCTATTTCAGAGCAGGAAAAGGCTTAGAGCAGCGCTAGAAGAGGGTCCTGGCTATATAAAGTTTAGTTGTTTGTATATTGTAACAAAGCTACTTTTTTTTTTTTTTTGTCAATAACAGATTTCTTTTGAAAAGTAGCAGCCTCCTGTCCGGGGAACACCTGCAGTTCCCACTAAGTGAACATTGGTGTCTGCTAACCTTTGCCTCTGTTTCTCTCAATAACATACTGTCAAGCTGTTCCTTGATTTAGCCATTTTATTTACTTTTTCTTTTCCTTTTTTTCCCTTCCCCTTTTCCTGAGACACAGTCCCTCTCTGTTTCCCAGTCTGGACTGCAGCAGCGCCATCTGGCTCAGTGCCACCTCCACCCCGGTCTCAAGCAATCCTCCTCCATCAGCCTTCACAGTAGCTGGGACTACCCCCGGGGCCCACCACGCCCTGCTCATCATTGTGGTTTTTATTTTTCGTTGAAACCGGGTTTGGGGCCAGACTCAGTGACTCATGCCTGCAATACCAGCACCCCCGAAGGCCAAGGCCGGAGGACCCGAGGGGACGAGCTGGAGACCAACAGCCCGACCTACATGGAGAATCCCAGTCTCTACCAACAAAAAATAAAAAACTAACCGGGCATGGTGGTTCACGCCTGCAATCCCAGTCACTCAAGCGGCTGAGGCAAGAGAACCACCCAAACCCAGGAGGCAGAGGCCGCGGGGAGCGGAGGCCCCACCACTGCACTCCAGCCTGGGCAACAAGAGCGAAACTCCGCCTCAAGAATGAAAAAAAGAGAGAGACTAGGTTGCCCCATGTTGCCTGGGCCGGTCTGGAACTCCTAGGCTCAAGCAATCCGCCACGCTCAGCCCTCCAAAGACCTGGGATCCAAGCGTGAGCCGCCACGCCAGGCCAATCTATTCCTGTCTGATTAATAAATTGGGCCTTAGGGACTGGCTCAGGCCTGCAATCCCAGCACCCGGGAAGGCCGAGGCGGGCAGATAACCTGAGGTCAGAACATTGAGACCAGCCTGAGCAACATGGAGAAACCCCATCTCTAACACCAACAACAACAAAAATATATAGATACATAATTAGCCGGGCGTGGTGGCTCACGCCTGCAATCCCAGCCACTCGGGAGGCTGTGGTGGGAGAACCACCCAAGCCCAGGAGGTGGAGGCGGAGGCTGCGGGGAGCCGAGACCCTGCCACTGCACTGCATCCTGGGCAACAAGAGCGAAGCTCCCTCTCAAAACAAAAACCAAAAAAAAAAAAAAAAAAACAGACTCAATTTCACCATGGTGCCCAGGCCGGCCTTAACTTCTAGGCTCAAGCGATCCACCCCTTTCGGCAGTCCGAAGTCCTGGGATCACAAGAGGCTGTGCTCCACCTCTCTGCCCCATTTGTTCTGTGTATGCCCCATACGAATGCGCACGTCTTGCCCTCAGGTGGCATTTTTCAGCTCCGCTGGAGCCAGTGCCCAGGAGGAGCAGGCACGGTTATGAGAGCAGGTGAAAGAGCAGAGGGTATGCTGCCAGCGCCTGGCTCACTGGGTGGCCTCGGCCCAGAAGGAGCCACAGGCAGCGGTCCCAGCCCCAGGGACTGGGGCGAGTCTGTGAGTGGGGAGACCTACCGGGCCCTGAGGAAGTCATAGGGAAGCTGGCCCATGCCAGGACGCACCTCCAGCTTCGCCATGACTTGAAAATGCTACCTGAGGGCAGGTTGCTGCGGAGATGTGACCCCATTATTTTGGCTCCAGAGTGGCATTATGGACCACCGGGAGAAGACGGCGGTCCTGAGTGAGCTGGTGAAGAAACAGGAACTTCGATTCATCCATTACCGGAGGGAGAGATGCCATCAGTGAGTGGGAGGCCAGGACAGGGCAGGGGGAGCTGCAGGGCCTTCGGAGGGGCCCCAGCGTCTGAGCGCTGTCCTCCCGCAGGAATGTTCGTCAGCTTATAATAGAAGCAGGGGGCAGTGCCGAAGATGCAGCAATGGGAGGAGGACATCATCAGGCTGGTCCAGCACAGGGAGGAGATGAAGGTAGGGTGTGCAACATCTCTGCGAGGGTGGGGGTGGGCGTGAGTTTGGGCGCCGGCAGCGGCGTGACACCTGAGCACCCCTCCCTCCAGGTGAAGCTGCTGGCGCTGCAGGAGATGCTGTTACGGCTTGCAGCAAGTACAACAACAAGCACAGCAATTTCCTGGCCGCTGCCCAGAACCCTGCTGATGAGCCCAGTCCAGAAGCCCCAGCTCCCCAGGAGCTTGGGGCTGCCGACCAGCATGGTGGTGAGTAAGAGCCCTCATGCAGGCGGGCAGGCAGGAGCAGGGGGCGCTCGCACTGTGCTCAGATCCCCGCCTCCCTCTCTCCAAAGATATTTGTGAGGTGAGCCTCACCGACAGCGCCGAGCCTGCGCAAGGAGAGTCCAAGGAGGGTTCTCCCAACGACGACCCTACTGCACAGCCCATCGTGCAGGACCACCAGGAGCACCCAGGCTTGGGCAGCAAGCGCTCTGTGCCATTCTTTGGCTGGGCTTGGCTGCCGAGAAGGAGGAGATAAACATCACCATCATCAAAGAGATGGTCAAGAAATGTTTGAAAAAGAAACAAAGTTACGGGGTTAATCTCCTACACAATCCATTTCCTTCATTTGAATGTTAGAGCCACTCATGATTATTTGTGCTTCTAATTTGTAGTTTAAGTTTATTTGTAAAAAGTTAAAAGAGATTGGGTCTCTGTGGCTTTCACTGAGGTTCACTCTGGCATCCTTTACCATTTTCTAATTTCATAATTGTAGGTCATTAGCATGTATATCGAGTTTGCCCTTATGTGGTGGGAGTTCAAACACACAAAGACCTACTATTTGCACAAAACTATTCTCGTTGGTTTGGAATAGGCTGCCTTGCTTTTCTAATGTTATGGCAGCATGTATATTCATTACAGAATTCAGATAAAATTTGCTTATATTCTGCTACTGTTTGATCCAATCTTAATCACAGTGAGCTCTTCATTAGCTCAATATGCGGTTTGCCCTCAAGTGTGCACTGTTGATTACTTTGTAATATATGCCACCGTGAGTACTGATATTTAGAGTTGTTTAAAGGCTGAGAACTGGAAACAGCCTTACCCCCATTTTCTGGGTATTGTTGATAGGAGTAATCACGTTCTGGGGGAGCTTTTTAAATCTCGCGGAAGAGGACAGTGGCCTGCTCCGGCAGGTACGTGCGGGACAGAGCGTGTTTCCTTGGTTCCGGTGCCAGGAATGAGCGCTGCACTAGGGTAGTTCCCTCAGGATTTGTGTGCGCGCTGGGCTCATGAAGATACTGCATCACGAGCTGCAGCAGTTGTACTCTTTTTCCATGACCTAAAAAGGGATTATTTCTGAGGAATGAAAGGCTCCCATCATTGACTGTGGATGTGGAAAACCTTTCCTAGCTTAGAGCATTGGTATCTAGAATACATTTTAAAGTTAGAGTTCATGTTACCTGTTTTAATCACATGACTATAGCGCCCAGTACACAAAAGGGCGCTGGCTGGCATTCTTCTTAATGTATTTAGTACAGATCATAAGAAATCCTTTAAGAGTTTAATGTCCCTGGAACAGGCATAGAGGCTCTTGTCAAGAATGAATTAGAGTGAAGGAAAGCTGTGTGACGCCTGGCTTTCCTTTCTGTTCATGGCGCTTCTTTGAGGCTTGAAGACTGATTTTACCATCTAGACCTCTCTGGCTAATACCTATTCTTCAAATACCTTGGTTACTCTGACATAGGAATTTACTTCTTTTCCTTGAATGGAAAACACTTTCAAAAATAATAACAAACATTATCATAAACTAATATATGTGGGAGTACTTAGTTGAAACAAAAAGGAGTTTTAGTAGACAGTATTATACTATCTTTGAAAATCAAGAAGTTTATGAAACTTAAAATGTTTAGAAACTGCAGTGAAATCTACTGTTTGTGAATGTCAATGTATTATCAGGAAACGTGTCTGCACAATCACAGAGTGGTATTTCCTCACAAACTTCTTTACCAAGAGTGAAGTATGCTTTTGTACCTCTTGGTTTCAGTTAGGGATGTATTTTGTGCAATATTTATGTGATTGTGCCTATGCATGATGAATGAATGAATTTCAGTCAGACATTGCCTAAATCATAACTTGATGATGCTTGGGAAAGACTCAACAGTTAAAACTTCATGAGGTTCTAATGTCTGTGTTCCAAAACACATCACAGTATTAGCATGTAGGGAGATATGTACGTGTGCTTCCTGGGTGGGGATTTCTAGTTACTAGACCATCTCCATTTTCAGCATTTGGCATCGTCATGACACTTTTATAAATACGACATTAACAGGAGACCAAAATACGATTTTACCGATGGAATAACAGATTTGCCTGCATTCACTGAAAGAGCGCAAATATTGGGTCCTTGTGACTTCAACTGACTCTTCCAAATTGTATGAATGTATCAATATGTTAGATAAGCCCAGTTTCAGAATGATAAAAAATGTTAGACCAAATAATGCGACTAATTAACAGTGGTACAATTTCTAGCCCATGGGTTTAAAATGAACTTAAAGTCCTATTCTTGCCTTTTATTTTCTGAACTTCCCGCTTTTGCATTCTTTGAGTTCAGTTTAAAGACAGTTACTTTAAGTCCATTTTAAACCCCCAGGCTAGAAATTGGACCACTGTGAATTAGCCACATTATTTTGTGTAATTTTTTTCTTTATCATTCTGAAACTGGGTTTACCTAATACATGGATAAATTATTTTGAAGGTACTTTTGTCATTGAAATCACTTCACTTTTACCTTGATAAACATCAGTGACTGGGAATGACCTTCAGACAGTGTTTAGCATCTGTGACCAATCTGACCATACTGTGTTCATCAGGTGCCGATGGGTTAAATCACACGCCGGCGTATTTCAGCTGAATGTCCGTCTGGAAAATAAATTTACTGTATTAACTGAAATTCCACTCTTTGTGTAGCTATTTGTCATATATTTAAGAAAAAGCTAAAAAGAATGGCAATCGTATGACAATAACTTAAGTCTTTCTTCAAAGTGCACGCAGTCTTTTGCGATACCTCATTCAGCCAAGTATTTGTGCTCTTCCTCATTCAGTGTAAGGCAGCTTTCGATTTGCTTAGAAGGCAACATTGGAAGGTTAGAGTTCATCAGAAACATAGAATGTTAAAATGTGAGTTCAACTGACTAAATTTGAATTTTCTTTTTTTTTTTTTTGAGACGGAGTCTTGCTCTGCCACCCAGGCTGGAGTGCAGTGGCTGGATCTCAGCTCACTGCAAGCTCCGCCTCCCGGGTTTATGCCATTCTCCTGCCTCAGCCTCCCGAGTAGCTGGGACTACAGGCGCCCGCCTCGTCGCCCGGCTAGTTTTTTGTATTTTAAGTAGAGACAGGGTTTCACCGTATTAGCCAGGATGGTCTCGATCCTGACCTCGTGATCCGCCCGTCTCGGCCTCCCAAAGTGCTGGGATTACAGGCTTGAGCTACCGCGCCCAGCCTAAATTTGAATTTTCTTAGGAAGAATCAAAACACCTATTTAAAGATTGCAATATATAGTAATCATTTTTAAAGTATTTGATTAAACCTGATAGATTTTCCAGAAATGAAAAAAAAAATCAGCTCTAATGCCAAAGCTGATTTTTAGAAAATTTGAAAATGTAAATCAGCCCTATCCATAATATAGTTTCTCTAAAACTTTATCTTAGTCATTTTAAAATAATATAACTATTAAAAAATGTAACTGCTATCAATGTTCTGAAATAAGTTAAAGCATTTTAAAATATGAATACTATAGTTTAAAAGAAAGAAACGGTGGGAAGGAAAAGTAGAGAAAGAAATGCCAATTCCAGTCCAAAGCTTTATTTGCCAAGTTTTCTTAGAATGAATTTTACCAATTTATGAATTCTTGTAAACAGAATGTATAAGGAAATACTGAAAGACTTTTGCCTAAAGTGGTATTATTGTCTGCTGGTGTCATGCTACTGTAATGTAATAAATTATTAAATTGTTGTAAAGTGCTGTTTTTGCCTTAAAATTTTATTTTGCGTGTCTTGAAAACTATGGTATTAAAGGTATTGATACTGTGCAAATGCTGGGCATGCTTGGCATGAGATAATCTGTTTCATTGTTACAAACTTGTAATAAAACTATGCAAGTGTTTATTAAAAGAACACAAAAAAAAGTTATGGGATTAAAAAAGTTATGGGATAAAAAATGTAAAAAAGTTGTGGCAAAAAAACCTGTGGCAAAAAAGTAGAAAAACGTTTCATGAAAAGTTGCAAAAAAATTGTGAAAAAGAAGTTATGGGATTTAAAAAACAAGTCATGGGATAAAAATAAAAATTAAAAGCAGGTCCCTGTCAGCAAAGCCTGGAGAAGCTGGGCTGGAGTCTTCACCGCCACCATGTCCCTACCACCCCTTCCCAGTCACCCCTTTACAATTAGGGTAGCAAGACAAGACCTCTAATGGGGAAAGACAAACAGACCCTTTGCCACCTTGACCAGGGCTGAGTCCTTACATTTCTGGATGATGATGATTGTTATTTAAGGTTGGTGGAGTTGGTTTGTTTGGAGAAGGCCTGACGGCCTCCTTACTCTTACCATAGCAACTCTTCCCTCAGTGGGGCTCCCATCTTCTTATTCAGAGAGGCAGCAGAGGCAGGACAGTGGGGCTAACTGTGGACCAGGGAGGACATGGACTGCTGGGGTGGCCCTTCTTCCCCAGGGTACATATTGTGTCTGTGTAGCGTTTTGTATATTCCAGAGGGTAGGGCCGCCTCTGTATCGTATCTAGCGGTGGTTGGAGCTGGCACATGGGGAGGAGGTTCTAATAATTATTTGTGGCTGGGAAACTTATTTATTGCTAGCATAGGACAGAGGGAGGAGGCTGGGATGGGGTCATGCATCCCTGGTGATGCGACTCCTGTTTATTTTGCTTTTTATTTTGGAATAAACGGATTTAGCCATACTCCTTGGCCTGGTGTGTTCCTGTTTCCCTCACTGGGTCCTGGAGTCTGTGCCAACAAACAAGGAGCCCCAGGGTGTCTTGAGCATGTCCAGCTACGCTGCTGGGGAACTTCCAGGCCTGTTACCTGTATGCTGCCTGGTGGCACCTGGGTGTTTCCATGGGGACTGCCATGGCGCCTGTGGGGCGCAGTCTAGCCCTGACAGCCAACAGGCTCTAATGTGGTCATATTACTTTTTAGTCACAAAAATAAGGAAACAAAAAAACTTGCTACTAATTTAAACTTTCTTAAAATCCTTGATTTGAGGATTCCTGGGCTTCCTGTGAGCTACAAATCAAAACTATAAAATAAGCTGAACAAATTATATCTCTCCTTCAAAAGGACAGTGAAGTATTTAGCTATAAAGATATAAAATAACTCAATGTATGTTAAGCTTTTCCCAAATATTTTGTGAAAGCAACTTAGATACTGGTGTCTATCACATAATTTATTTATTTTATACACCATTAAGAAATTTCTTTTCTTTTTCTTTTTCTTTTTTTTTTTTTTTCTGAGACAGAGTCTTGCTCTGTTGCCCAGGCTGGAGTGCAATGGCACGATCTCGGCTCACTGCAACCTCCACCTCCCAAGTTCAAGCAATTGCTCTGCCTCAGTCTCCCGAATAGTTGGGATTACAGGCACCAGCCACCACATCCGGCTAATTTTTTGTATTTTTAGTAGAGATGGGGTTTTGCCATGTTGCCCAGGCTGGTTCGAACTGCCAAGCTCAGGCAATCAGCCAGCCTCAGCCTCCCAAAGTGCTGGGATTACAGGCGTAAGCCACCGTGCCCAGCCACCATTAAGAAGTTTCTATATTTATATAAAAACTTAAATCCACTCCAAACAAGAATAATGATAATGCTCCCCAGATTTACCCTTGTTATTGCCATTCGATGAATACCTCCCACTTATATATGCTATGGTTACATGATTATAATTGGCTAACACTCATACCAACCAATATTGTGAAATAATTGACAAACTTTTTTATCATGTAGTAATATAACTTCTAGAGTCAACATCCATACAAGCATGTTCTAGTAATTTTTAGTAGAAAAAACATTGGATTGGGTTAGAGCTGAGAAAATTGGGCTCCACTTGCTAATATCTGCCAACGTGTACTAAAACAGGTCATTATATTTTCTTTCCCTTAGTTTTCTCACGTATAAAGCTAAATGATGAATTAGTGATCTGTAAACTCTAAAGTTCTGGTAGAGTCAATAATTACCATCAAATAATAACCATTGCATTACTGCTCACGTTCCTGGAAACACTGTGAAAAGTCAAGGATTAGATATTTCAGTCCTTAGTACAACATACTGTTACCTCCTAGACAAAAAAACTGAAAGAACTATATTTTCAGATGATGATGCCTTGGGAAGAAAAAACAAATTAATAACAGAAATATAAAATATATGTTGATAGCCTGATTTTGGACATATTGTAAAGGTTTTCTATATGATATAGCTGTGGGTTTAAAGTTTAAAACAAATAAAAAATAAAAATGAAAGATTTTCTCCCTAACTCTTTACTGTGAAAAATTTCAAACTTACCAAAAAGTTAAAGAATAGTATAATAGACCAGGTGCAGTGGCTCACACCTGTAATCCCAGCACTTTGGGAGGCCAAGGTGGGCAGATCACGAGGCCAGGAGATTGAGACCATCATGGCCAACATGGTGAAACCCAGTCTCTACTAAAAATTCAAAAATTAGCTGGGTGTGGTGGCAGATGCCTGTAATCCCAGCTACTCAGGAGGTTGAGGCATGAGAATCACTTGAACCCAGGAGGTGGAGGTTGCAGTGAGCTGAGATCCCTCCACTGCACTCCAACCTGGTGACAGATTGAGACTCCGTCTCAAAAACAAAACAAAACAAAACAAAAAAGAATAGTACAATAAATACCATATACCTTTAACCTGGATTCACAAAGTGTTAACATTTCCGACACCTTGAGTGCCTCCTCTCTCTTTTTATTTTTGTGGAACCACTTGAAAACATTTGCAGATATGACATTTCCACTCTCTAATACCTGGCATGTGTTTTCTAAAAATATACATTGTTTTATCTTTACAATGCCACTATCACGCTTAAGAAAATAAAATGTAGTACAGTATCACCTATTACACAGTTCATTGTTAAATTTTCCCAATTGCTCTCCAAATGTCTTTTATTCCTTTTTTTTATGTCTCTTAATCTACTACGGTCCTATTGCCTTTTTTGTATTTGATGACATTAACTGATGTTAGAGTCCAGGTCAGTTAATTGTCTTGTGGTATGGTCTGTATTCTGGATTTGTCTGAATGTTAACTCATAATTAAATTCGGGTGAAGTGTTTTGAACAAGAATACTACACAGATACTACTGTGTATTTGTTATATCATATCAGACTGAACATACTGAAAGATGTCTCCAATATTGGTGATGCTAAGTTTGCTAGGTTAGTTAAAGTGGTGCCAGCCAGATTTCTCCATTGTAAAGGTACAGTGTTTAACTTTGGAACTAATAACCAATCTGTGGGTGATAATTTGAGATCATGGGTTTAGAATCCATTAATGACCTTATCTAAATCAATTATTATATTGAGGGTTTTAAAAATGGTGATTTTTGATTTTATCTTTCTATATTTACTAGCTGCTATTTTGTAAAGGAAAATTTTCCTTATCCCATCCTTTTCTTCCTTCTTTCCTTTCTTCCCTCTGTCCTTCCTTTTTTCCTTATGTCTGCTTTTGGAGTATCATGTATATATATATATGGAATGCTTCACGAATTTGCATGTCATCCTTGCTCGGGGCCATGCTAATCTCTGTATTGTTCCAATTGTAGTATGTGTGCCGCCGAAGCAAGCACATGGATTCTTTTTACCTAACATATTATAATCCATTATTGTCATTAGTTTTAATGCTCAATTGTTTGCAATTTGGCTATTACTTAAAGATTATGAAGTAAGTCAAAAGCATAAGTAAATCTGAGGCAGGATGGCAAAAGCTACAAAACAACTATTTTTCCAATATTGTACAGTTTTTTTTTCTTTTTTTGGTTAATCAGGCAGCCCCCGAATCAGAATAGGTTCAGACAGACTCGTGTACACATTTATAGAGGGGTATTATTCAAAACATTGAACAAACAGCACATCACAGGCATTAACCAATCACAGTCTACACTGGCAGTAAAGAACTGGTAAATGGCCGGGTGCAGTGGCTCACGCCTGTAATCCCAGCACTTTGGGAGGCTGAGACAGGCGGATCACGAGGTCAGGAGAACGAGATCATCCTGGCTAACATGGTGAAACCTTGTCTCTTCTAAAAGTACAAAAAATTAGCCGGGCATGGTGGCAGGTGCCTGTAGTCCCAGCTACTCGGGAGGCTGAGGCAGGACAATGGCATGAACCCAGGAAGCGGAGCTTGCAGTGAGCCGAGATCGTGCCACTGCACTCCAGCCTGGGTGTCACAGCGAGACTGTGTCTCCAAAAAGAAAAAATTGCTGCATTTGATTTCCCAATATTTTGTTAAGAAATTTAGCATCTACGTTCATAGGGATATTGTTTACTTCTGGAGTTATGCTGGTCACTTAAAATAGGTTGGAAATTATCTACTCCTTTGTTGGAATTTTAATAGTAGCTTTCCTTTCATTCTAGATATTAGTAACTTGCTGAAGTGTTGCCAGTTTTAGGGCTCATTATAAAAAAAACCCTTTTGTTTTCATTGTTTCTCTCAATTGCTCTTTAGCTTTCGTTTTCATCAATTTCTTCTGTCACCTATGTTTTTTCTGCTTACTTATTGTCATCTAAATTTACTCTTTTTGCTTTGCTTAGCTTCCTAAGGTTTAAATGTATCATTGACATAGAGTTTTTGCTTTATTTCCTAACATATACATAAATCGATTCATCTACACTGTTTTCCATACCTCTCAGAAATATTGATACTCTGTGTTTTAATTTTCATCCATTTCAAAATATTTTGTTTTTAGTTGTGATGTATTCCTTGGGCAATCTGTTGTTTAAAAGTGAGTTGTTCAGCTTCCAGATGTTGGGGAATATCTCGATGTTTTACCTCTGTTAATTTCTAAATTAGGATAGTTTTGGTGAGAGAACATATTCTGTAAAATTTTAAATTTTAAAGCTTATTGAGACATGTTTCATGACCCAGTATATGCAAATTCTTGGTAAATATATTGCATTTGGACTTGAAAGGATATTTATTCTCAGCTTTTAGGATTTTCATAAATATTACTTTGATTAAAGTAGTTAATGGCATTCATCAGATCATTTATTTTGAAGTGGTCTTTTTTTTTTTTTTGGTTTTTTTTTTTTTTGGTCACCTCTTCTATTAATTGCTGCAAGATTAGTGTTAAAATCTCCAACTATGATTTTGGAGTTTCTTTTCTCCCGTTAGTTGTTAAATATTTTATATCCTACTTCTGTTTTTAGGCACATGTATGGCAATAATTTTTACATATTACTGATATGCTGACACTTTTAACATTATTAACTGTCCTTCTTTGTCCCTTTTGTCTTGATGTTTGATATTTACATTGAAGTTTTTGCTTATAATGTGCATGGTATTTTATTTCCCACTTGTTCAATTTCATCAATCTGTGTCATCATATCTAAATTTTGTACCTAATAGACAAGAATTCAGTTGTTTCTTGCTTTTATATTCTGTCTGGTCTTCTGCGCTTTTTCGTTGGGGTGCTATACCTATTTACATGTAATGCACTATTGATACAGTTCTATTGAGGTCTGCATTTCACTCTTGTTTTTCTATTCCCTATCCAATTGCTTCTCCTTTCATCTTTATTGTTTTTTTTCTTGGGCTTTTTGTTTGTTTTGTATTACTTTGCTATTGTATTACTTTTCTGTGTTTTCCATCTGTGAAATTAAATCATATATTGAATTCTTTCATTTCTAATAAATGTGCTTGACATGGTTAGGCTGTGTCCTCATTGAAATCTCAACTTGAATTGTATCTCCCAGAATTCCCACGTGTTGTTGGAGCCGCCTAAGGGGAGGTAATTGAATCATAGGGACCAATCTTTCCCGTGCTCCTCTTGTGATAGTGAGTAAGTCTCAGGAGATCTGATGGATTTATCAGGGATTTCCGCTTTTGCTTCCTCCTCATTTTATCTTGCCCTCAGCATGTAAGAAGTGCCTTTCACCTCCCGCCATGATTCTGAGACCTTCCCAGTCACATGGAAATGTAAATCCAACTAAACCTCTTTTTCTTCCCAGTCTTGGGTGTGTCTTTATCAGCAATGTGAAAATGGTCCAATAGAGTGCTCAGTGCTAAGAATTTTCCTCTGATTTCTACATTAAATGAGCCCATGGATGCTGATCTGTAATATTTTATCACTGTTTTTAGAATTTTTCCATTTCCCCTTTGACTCCATAGTTAACTTTTACTTTTACTCCATAGTTAACAATTTTTTAAAAATTTCCATGGGAAACAGTCTTTGTGTTTATTACTTTGCTAATAATTTCTAGTGTCATTGAATTGTAACTAGAAAGTGTTGTTAATAATATTTGTACTTACGGAACTTGCAGATATATCTTTGTGATCTATTATATGATAATTTCTTGTGACTATTCTATGTGTTCTTGACAAAGTATATTCTCTAGGCGGGGTGTGGTGGCTCACGCCTGTAATTCCAGTACTTTGGGAGACCAAGGTGGGCTGATCACCAGGTCAGGAATTCGTGACCAGCCTGGCCAACATGGTGAAACCCCCTTCTGTACTAAAAATACAAAAATTAGCAGGGCACGGTGGCGCCCACCTGTAGTCCCAGCTACTTGGGAGGCTGAGGCAGGAGAATTGCTTGAACCAGGGAGTTGGAGGTTGCAGTGAGCTGAGATTGTTCCACTGCACTCCAGCCCGGGCAACAGAGTGAGGCTGTGTCTCCAAAAAAAGTATATTCTCTAAGGGTGTAATGTTTATATTTATTCTTACGATTTTCTTTATTGATTTTATGATGTTTAGGTTTTCTATATCCTTGGTTATTTTTTCCACTTGATGTGTGTTGTATTGAGATTAGTGTTTTAAAGTTCCCAATGATGAGAGCCTTTTTTTTTTTTTTTTTTTTTTTTTGAGGCGGAGTCTCGCTCTGTCGCCCAGGCTGGAGTGCAGTGGCCGGATCTCAGCTCACTGCAAGCTCCGCCTCCTGGGTTTACCCCATTCTCCTGCCTCAGCCTCCCTAGTAGCTGGGACTACAGGCGCCCGCCACCTCGCCCGGCTAGTTTTTGTATTTTTAGTAGAGACGGGGTTTCACCGTGTTAGCCAGGATGGTCTCGATCTCCTGACCTCGTGATCCACCCATCTCGGCCTCCCAAAGTGCTGGGATTACAGGCTTGAGCCACCGCGCCCGGCCGATGAGAGCCTTCTTAACTACTCATTAGTGCTTCTGTGGTTTCTGTTTACGCAGAATGTGATTTGTTTTACGCAGATATTGGTAAGTATTGTATCTTCATCGTGAATTGGGTTTTAGCATTAAAAGCTTGCTTTCGCCGGGTGCGGTGGCTCACGCCTGTTTTCCCAGCACTTTGGGAGACCCAGGCGGGCAGATCACGAGGTCAGGTGATGGAGACCATCCTGGCTAACGCGGTGAAATCCCGTCTCTACTAAAAATACAAAAAAATAAGCCGGCTGTGGTGGCGGGCGACTATAGTCCCAGCTACTCGAGAGGCTGAGACAGAAGAATGGCGTGAACCCAGGAGGCGGAACTTTCAGTGAGCCGAGATCCCGCCACTGCACTCCAGCCTGGGCGACAGAGCGAGACTCCTCCTCAAAAAAAAAAAAAAAAGCTTGCTTTCTTTGTCTTGCTTAATGTTTTGTGTATGGAATACTATTTACATAAGGATCGCGATCGCTATACCTTGCTCTTTTAAATGTTTTCATTTGCTTAATATGCCTTTTTTTTTTTTTTTTTTTTTTTGAGACAGAGTCTCGCACTTGTCACCCAGGCTGGAGTGCAATGGCACGATCTCGGGTGACTGAAACCTCCGCCTGCTTCAAGCTATTCTCCTTCCTCAGCCTCCTGACTAACTGGAATTACAAGCACTCGCCACCACACCTGGCTACTTTTTATATTTTTAAGTGGAAACGGGGTTTCACCACGTTGACCAGGCTGGTCTTGAACTCCTGACTTCAGGTGGTTTGCCCACCTGACCCTCCCAAAGTGCTAGGATTACAGGTGTGAGCCACTGCACCCGGCCATGCATAAATTTTTAACCTTTCTTAATCACTTTGTTTTTGGTGTGTCTCTTATATTCTGCAAATATTTGGGCTGTGTTTTGTGATTCAAAGTGATGTCTTTTTTTGGTAGTTAAGACATTCATATTGATAAATATGACTTTTGATAGATTTGGCCTCAACTGTGTCACAATATTTTATAACTATGTTTATTATAATTGCTGTGTTTCCTTTTCTACAAGTCCTGTATTAATTGCTTCTATATTTAAAAAAATTTAACTTATTCTACTTTCTTCTTTCCCTCTCTCTTCTTCTCTCATTTTTAGTTTCATTATTTTTAACTTACACAATATATAAGATTTCCATATCAGTGAGGATTTCCCAGTAATATTTGTTTGGATGAAGCTCATCCTGTAGTTTCTTCAGGAAAGGCTTGTAGGTAAATGATTTTATATGTTCTTGTATCTTTAATACTTTCTTGTGTAGTCCTGGTACTCAGAGGTTAGTTGGCTGGATATAAAATCCTCTGTATATTAGAGTGTATTTTGAATTTGTTACTCACCTTATGATTGTTTTCCTTTGTATGTTATTTCTGAAAGGTCTGATAGGCTGGGCATGGTGGCTCACGCCTGTAATCCCATCACTTTGGGAGGCCGAGGAGGGCAGAACACTTGAGGTCAGGAGTAAATAAAAATTATTTAAATCAGTCTAAGAGTGTTCATAAATTATTTAAATCAGTCTAAGAAATTTTCAAGTTCATGTAACTTAAGTAAATCATTAATAAATAAAACAATCAGATCCAATATACTTTGACTAATTCAAATCTCCCCAAATTAAATAACTATGAATCAGAATAAAATTCTAAGCCAACTCTTCAAATAGAATAAAATTTATTCAGATAAGCATTTGTGGATATGAAAAGCCAACTGAGTCAGTTATCTAAAAAATAAGAATAAAAGTGGGCAAAAATATAAGGAAATGAAAATATAGTTAATTGAAGCCGGCAGATAAATGAAAGAAAGACAAAGTTATCTCCTAAAGATAAAGGGAACCGGCCGGGCGCGGTGGCTCAAGCCTGTAATCCCAGCACTTTGGGAGGCCGAGACGGGCGGATCACGAGGTCAGGAGATCGAGACCATCCTGGCTAACACGGTGAAACCCCGTCTCTACTAAAAAAAATACAAAAAATTAGCCGGGTGAGATGGCGGGCGCCTGTAGTCCCAGCTACTCGGGAGGCTGAGGCGAGAGAATGGCGTAAACCCGGGAGGCGGAGCTTGCAGTGAGCTGAGATCCGGCCACTGCACTCCAGCCTGGGCGACAGAGCGAGACTCCGTCTCAACAACAACAACAACAACAACAAAAAAAAAAAAGATAAAGGGAACCACAAGGACACAAAAGAGAATAGACTCAAATGAAAATATAATGACTAGCATTGAAGAAAGGTAGAAAAACAACCTGGAGAGTGAAAATGACATAAGGAAAAAAGAGGTCACAGAAAAGTGGTAGAAATCAAAGTTTGGCAAAGGCACTATTCACAAAGTTGCCAGGAAAAAAGTAGTAAAACAATGAAATAAACTAATAAGAGATAATATTTAAAAGTATATTGTAAGAAATTTTTGCTGAAATAAATTTGAGGCAACTGAGTATTTGGGAAAATTCTCCTGAAACAGTAAACTTTAAGTCATAAGCTAGTAAAATCATTAGCCTTTATAGATTTTGAAGGAAACAATATTGACAAGAATGCACATCAAAACTTGTTATGGCTAAAAACAAATATATCAATGTAACTATGCATGTATTGGGATAAAAAAGGTGAAGAATAGTTTACAAGTGTGAAGGGCACATGAAGTAAAATGGGACATTTAAAGATAAACTCTTCCTGGTCTTCAAGAGAAAAGATCACACAAAACACCTTTTTTTTCTTTTTTTTTGAGACGGAGTCTTGCTCTTTCGCCCAGGCTGTAGTAGTGCAGTGGCACGATCTCGGCTCACTGAAACCTCCACCTCCTGGATTCAAGTGATTCTCCTGCCTCAGTCTCCCACGTAGCTGGGACCAAAGGCATGTGCCACCACACTCAGATAATTTTTATATTTTTAGTAGAGACAGCATTTCACCATGTTGCCAGGCTGGTCTCAAACTCCAGAAATCAATAACAACTAGATAACTAGAAAATCATATGTACTTGGAGATTTAAAAACATTTTTCATAATCCACTAGTCATAACACTCATATGGGAAATCTGAAAATACTTTGAATTGACCAATAATAAAAAGACATCTCAAAAACATGTGGCACAGATTTCAAAGGAAATTTACAGCTTTATATCACATATTAGAAAAATAAAGGATGAAAAACAATCATCCAATTCAAGAAATTAGAAAAAGAACAGCAATTTTTTTTTTTTTTTTTTTTTTTTGAGATGGAGTGTTGCTCTGTCACCCAGGCTGGAGCGCAGTGGTGTGATCTCAGCTCACTGCGACCTCTGCCTCCTGGGCTTAAGCAATTCTCCTGCCTCAGCCTCCCTAGTAGCTGGGATTACAGGCATGCGCCACCACTGCTGGCTATTTTTTGTATTTTTAGTAGAGACAGGGTTTCACCATGTTGGCCAGGCTGGTCTCGAACTCCTGACCTCAGGTGATCTGCCCACCTCAGCCTCCCAAAGTGCTGGGATTAGAGGCATGAGCCACTGTGCCCAGCCTAAGAACAGCAATTTTAAACAAAGAAAAGTGGAAGGAAATGATTAAAAGCTAAAATTAATGATATACAAAAGAAATATATAAAGAGAATATCAATAAAACCAGAAGTATGTTCT
The DNA here is from genome assembly GCF_009764315.1 of Trachypithecus francoisi. NCBI lineage: Eukaryota > Metazoa > Chordata > Mammalia > Primates > Cercopithecidae > Trachypithecus > Trachypithecus francoisi. Next base: position 145,250,038 of record NW_022681468.1, on the reverse strand, counting down.
TTGAAAAGGCTAATACAATTGACAAAGTTCTAATGAGACTAGGAAATAAAAAAAGGGAAGGCACAAATAACCAGAATCAGAAATGAGAAATGATTGTCAGAGAGGTGACTAAAGTAGGAGGAAAAATTTAAAAACAAGGAAAAGAAAAAGAAAAAAAAGAACCGTGACTAGAGATCTCACAGATATTTAAAAAGATAGTAAAAGAGTTTATGGACAACTTTATATAAACAATTTTTTAATGTTTAGTTTAAAGGAACACAATACTAGAAAAATATAACTACTTATCACAACTATTGTAAGAGGCGGAAAACTGTAAAAGGAAAACAATTTTGAGTAAAACAGAAATTTGAACACTGGTGATATTTGACTATATTAAAGAATTATCTTTTAAGTGTGATGATGGTGTCGCGGTTGTGTGTGTGTTTTTTGAGTCCTCACTTTTAAGGGATTCAAAGTGAAACGTTTATAGATGAAATGATGAAATGAATTTTGCTTCAAAAATAATACTTGATGCTGCAGACTCTGCCCTATGCCTGTACATACACTGCATGGTAACTTTGTTAATATTTAGAGTTAACACTCGCCACCTCAAAATTTAAAACAAAGTCAACCAACCAAACAAAAAACTCTCAGCAACTCGAGTCGCTCTCCTCCTCTTATCAGGGGAAGGCTGAGAGGCCCCTAAGTGATCCGGATAAGCAGTCAGTGACCGTCCCTCATCTGAGGGCCTCAGGCCTTTCCCGGCCATTTCTCTTGGGAACCAATCATTGAGCTTGGCGTTGGACCTGGAACCAATCAGGGATCTCAGCTCTGAGGCCTCCTCTCTCACGTCCCCGCAGGCTTGGCGACGCCATGTTTCAAGGGCAGCGCGGTTGGTTTTGCCGCAGCGTTAGCCGGGATCTGAGGCAATTCTGGGGTAGGAAGCTGAGTGGAAGCAGCGGGTTAAGTGGTGAGGGGAGCATCCTCCTCTCTCTGATGCTTTGGGTCCAGGGTGCTTGATAGGTTCACCCCGTGCTCTTACCTCCACAGTGGCTGAAGGGGGAACGATCAGTGACCCGCGAGCCGCCGACTTCTTGTTCAGCTGTGATGCCTCGCACCCAGACACGCTGAGGTACTGAGGGCCACCTGGCAGCGCCACTTATGTTAGGATGAGCCGGGAGTTAGGGAAGGAAGTTGCAGTCCACTAATATTGATGGGGCTGGGCGCCATGGCGGACACCTATAATCCCAGCTATTCGGGAGACTGAAGCAGGAGAATTACTTGAACTCGGGAGGCAGAGGTTGCAGTGAGCCAAGATGGCACTCCAACCTGGGTGACAGAGAAGATTCCATCTCAAGAATTAAATAAGATAATAAAATAAAATAAAAAATAAATAAATAATATTGACGATAGGGTGAGGCTGGAAAAGGGCAAGTTTTCAGTCCTAGATTTGAGAGAAAGAAATAGACAACCACCTTTCCTTTCTGCTGCAGTGTCACAGGCTTCTCCCTGGTCCTCAGGCCTCTTCCTGATTTCCAAGTGTGTGTTTCCAGCTGCCTCTTCTACACCTGCATATGGCGCCTTGAAGGCCCCTCATATTCAAAGTCTAAATCAAATCTTATATCCCTTCACACCTGCGCCAGGGCCTGTATTCTCCAAAATTGTGAATAACAACCCTACGCCATGAAACAGCCAGTGGCCGAATACCATGAATTAGATCCCTGTAATTGTTCTTCATCCTCACTGCCACTAACTTAGTAGCACCTTAATTCCCTTTTGGACGGCACTATCAAAGTAACTTCCTAAGCTGTTACTGTGCCTCGAATCTGTTCCCTGAGATCCCCCTTCGCATGGCTGCAGAGTTTGTTTACAAACCAGACATCAGATCAGGGCCCTACCACATCCTCCTTTCCCCACTCCCCACTCCACCCACCGATTTCCTACAGATTTAGATCGTGTCTGTGCCTACCTTGTTTATTTCCCAGTTTTTCTCACGCCTTCCGTAGCCCAGTCAACCCGAACTGCCATTATTGTGCCTTCACGCATGCCTTTTTCTTGTAATGCTCTTCTTATCTCCACCTATAGAAAATATGTTACTTTCTATATGTGAAGGTTTTTCTGACTGCATGAGCGCTCCTCACGTCAGGATAAATTGATCCCTGTTTATAGCAATGACCATGGATAAGACCCATAGGCTGCTAGGTCAATCCACTGTTGATGCCCAGTAAACACTACCGTTTTAGATCAAGTTTCCTAATTCATATGGTCATTAACCAACCCTGTAAAGCTGAGATGTGCCAGATATAGGCCCCCAGAAAGTAGTATCTTATGCCATATGTTTTTCATTCCTTGCCAGAAAAGGACAGCATACATGTATGCTTCAATGTCGTTGTCTCTCTGCTTTCAGTTATTTATTTATTCTTTTGAAAGGTTGAATATATTCTTATTTGTTTCATAACCTAAAATATTTCCTTTCTTTCTCCTAGAATATATCAGAGCCTTGATTACATAGAAGATAATGCTACAGTTTTTCATGCCTACTATCTCTCTGCAGTAGCTAATGCTGAAATAAAAACCTCGGTGGCTTTGGGTCATTTCATTCTTCCTCCTGCTTGCCTGCAAAAAGGTTAGCAAAGATCATTCAGCCAATACCTGTCAGACAGCCAAATCCAGCTAATCACTGTGAAACAGCCAAATTCAACTGTACTTATTTTGTTCTCAGTCACATATTTTTGAATTTTGTATCTATTTAACATAAGTGGAAAAAGCATGGACTTTGGATCAATTTGCCTTGGGTGTATATCCTGACTTTGTTTATGTATTGTTTATTCATATTCATTGAGCTCTCCTGTATGCCAGTTTGCAACCTGGGTAGGTGCTGGGGATTCAATGGAGAGACAGACAGACGCAGATCTTTCATTCACAGGCTAGGGTCTAATGCTTACTAGTTTTGTGATCTTTTAGCAAATTACTTCTCTGAAGTTGTTTTGAGGATAAAATGAGATAATAGGCCTGGCGCGGTAGGGCATGCCTGTAATCCCAGCACTTTGGGAAACTGAGGCAAGCAGATCACTTGAGCCCAGGAGTTCAAGACTAGCCTGGGCAACAACAGGGTAACATGGTGAGGCCCTGTCTTTATTTATTTTAATAATTTCCAATTATTTTTAAAAATAAGATAATGTTTTAAGGTGTCTCGTGGTGAGCATTTAATAAAAGTGTTCTTTGCTAGTTTTGAGTCTCTTCATTATTTTCCTAATTTTTTCTTCTGATATTTAAAGATTGGTTATGATAATAAACCCATGTATTTGTATTTTTTAAAATACACCTGAAAGCACTTTCACATCGATTTTTTTCAGGACCCCTAGAAAATACGATGGGGAAGTAAATCAACTGCTTCTGAGATTGGTTCTTTTAGTTTTCCTTGCTTGGAACACCCTTTCTTATCCTACCCAAATCCTGCCTATTTTTTCTGGGCTAACTTTATTATTATTATTATTATTATTATTTTGAGATGGAATCTTGCTCTGTCGTTCAGGCTGGAGTGCGGTGGTGTGATCTCAGCTCACTGCAACCTCCACCTCCTGGGTTCAAGTGATTCTCCTGCCTCAGCCTCCTGAGTAGCTGGGACTACAGGCGCCCACCACCACACCTGGCTAATTTTTATATTTTTAGTAGAGATGGGGTTTCACCATGTTGGCCAGGCTGGTCTTGAACTCCTGACCTCAAGTGATCTGCCCGCCTCAGCCCCCCAAAGTGGTTAGAATACAGGTGTGAGCCACTGCGGCTGGCCTGGGCTAACTTTACCCCATTGATAGGTTTTGTATTATTACCCAATTCTTGATATGTAGCTTGCCTGTCCAATAGATATGTGTTCATCTCCGAAAAGACAGATTGAAGCTGAGTACATATTCCCAGTGAGGAGAGTATTAAAAAGAAAAGAAAACAACTTAAAAATTATTTCTATAAAAGAGCCATTAGAAACCCCAGAGATTTGGTTCCTTCCATAGTCGATGTCCTGGTGAAACTTACTTATAAGTAATAACACTAAATTGTTCTAAGTGGTTACACAGATCGATTAATGACTGGATGTGGGAATTGATTTTAAAAACTACTTGTGCCAATCAGTGAATACCCACCTTCAAGGAGCTTATATTGTAGAATGACTGTGATTTAATTTATCACTCCTATTTACTTACAGGATTTTAAATTCTCACTCCTATTCTGCCTTTGAGTTTAGCATCTTATATTAACATGTATTTAAATTTTCAAAAATCTGTTTTAAATGAAAACGTGCTTCTTTTTAAAAATTAAAAGCATACCTTTTTAAATCTGCCTATTGTCTAGTAGAAGCGTGAGATGCAAATGTGAGCCACATTCAAAACATGAATTTTACATTTTCTAGTAGCCACATTAATAATAAAAAATAGCTGGGTAAGGTGGCATGCACCTGTAATCCCAGTTACTCTAGAGGCTGAGGTGGGAGGATCCCTTGAGCCCCGAATTTGAGGCTGCAGTGCACCAGGATCACCCCTGTGAATAGCCACTGCATTCCAGCCTAGGCAACATAGTGAGACCCCCTTCTCTAAAAAACTTAATTGCATAATTAACTGAGTATAATTAATTTTAGGAATATATTTTATTTAACCGAATACATCTAAAATATTATTTCAATATATAATCTATAAAAATTGAGATACCCTACATTCTTTTTTTGATACTAAGTCTTCAAAATCCTGTATTTATTTTATACTCACAGCACCTCTCAATTTGGATTAACCACATATTTCCAGTGCTCAGTACCTACATGTAGCTAGTGGCTGCCATACTGGACAGCAAAAGTCTAGAGTAATACCACCTTTTTTGTCCTTTTGACTACTGCGAAAACTTTTGAGATCATTGAGTTTGGATGATGACATTGTCCTTTGACATGCGGACCATTGTAGAATTCCTATACTACCATGTTAACTAGACATATTGTTCATCCACCCTTCTTTTATATCTGTATCTATATATCTGTGTCTGTATCAATATCCATAGCTATATAGACATTAGATATACATCTAATATATCTAATGCGTTATATAGATACATATGCATTATTATATAGATATATCTATGCACATGTATATCTATGTATACATGTATACATCTAATGTATATCTAATGATACAGATATAGATACTGATTTATATCTAATGTATATGTAGATACAAATATAGATATAAAAGAAGAGTGGATGAACATACCTCAATGATATATATATACACACATACACACATCTAACGTATATAGAGATACAAATATAGATATAAATATATTCTAGCAGGAAAAGTCTACAACAATGATTAGCAAAGTGTATTAGAATCATCTGGAGAGTTTCTTAGAAAAGCAAATTCCAGAGTTCCTCCTCAAAGATCTGATTCAACAGGAATCTGCATTTTAACAAGTGTGTTATGTGATTTTGTTGAAAATAGAATAACACTGGCCTAGAAATTTCAGACTTTAAGCAAAATTTGGAAGGTTTAAAAAAAACAGTATTGGATTTGTTTTTCTCATCACAGAAATAAGAAGAAAAATCGGTAGTTTTATTTGGGAACAAGACCAACATTTTCTGATAGAAAAGGTAAGAGTAAATTAAGGTACTTGTTTAGAATCGACAGTTTCACATTTTCTGAAAGCGAAGTTATCTTAAAATGTTTACTTATGACATGTTAGCACCAGTGAGTCAGATTAAGAGATTTATTTATTTATTTATTTCGAGACGGAGTCTCACTCTGTCTCCCAGGCTGGAGTGTAGCAACGCGATCTCGGCTCACTGCAACCTTTGCCTTCCGAATTCAAGCGATTCTCCTGCCTCAGCCTCCCAAGTAGCTGGGATTACAGGCATGTGCCACCGTGCCCGGCTAATTTTTGTATTTTTAGTAGAGACGGGGTTTCACCATGTTGGCCAGGCTGGTCTCGAACTCCAGGCCTCAAGTGATCTGACCACCTTGGCCTCCCAAAGTGCTGGGATTACAGGCGTGAGCCACTGTGCCTGGCCCAGATTAAGAAATTTAAAGGGCATGCTGTTATTGAATATCATTTGGTTCGACTTTGTTTTATAGTAGTACATTAGTAAAGTTGAGGTTATTTTGTATAAATAAAATTATTCCCATAAGAAACTTGAAAATTTGCTTCTGTTAGTAATAAGAAGAGAATAATCGGTGCATAGTATTTACCAGTTCTTTACTGCCAGTGTAGATTCTAATTGGTTAATTTCTGTGATGTGCTGCTGTTTGTTGAATGTTTTGAATAACACCCCTCTATAAATGTGTACACGAGTCTGTCTGAACCTATTCTGGTTCGGGGGCTGCTTGATTAACCAAAAACAGAAAAAAAATGTGTACAATACTGGAAAAATAGCTGTTTTGTAGCTTTTGCCATCCTGCCTCAGATTTACTTATGCTTTTGACTTACTTCAAAATCTTTCAGTAATAGCCAAATTTGGGAACAATTGAGCTTTAAAACAAATAATGACAATAATGGAATATAATATGTTAGGTAAAAAGAATCCATGTGCTTGCTTCAGCGGCATACATACTACAATTGGAACAATATAGAGATTAGCATGGCCCCTGTGCAAGGATGACACGCAAATTCGTGAAGCATTCCATATATATATATGATACTCCAAAAGCAGACATAAGGAAAAAAGGAAGGACAGAAGGAAGAAATGAAAGAAGGAAGAAAATAAGGAAGAAAAGGGTGGGATAAGGAAAATTTTCCTTTACAAAATAGCAGCTAGTAAATATAGAAAGAAAGATAAAATCGAAAATCACCATTTTTAAAACTCTCATGTAATAATTGATTTAGATAAGGTCATTAATGGATTCTAAACCCATGATCTCAAATTATCACCCACAGATTGGTTATTAGTTCCAAAGTTAAACAGTGTACCTTTGCAATGGAGAGATCTGGCCGGCACCACTTTAACTTAGCAAACTTAGCATCACCAATATTGGAGAAACCTTTCAGTATGTTCAGTCTGATATGATATAACAAATACACAGTATTATCTGTGTAGTATTCTTGTTCAAAACACTTCACCCGAATTTAATTATGAGTTAACATTTAGACAAATCCAGAACACAGATCATACCACAAGACAATTAACTGACCTGGACTCTAACATCAGTTAATGCCATCAAATACAAAAAAGGCAATAGGACCACAGTAGATTAAGAGACATAAAAAAAGGAATAAAAGACATTTGGAGAGCAATTGGGAAAATTTAACAATGAACTGTGTAGTAGGTGATACTGTATTACATTTTATTTTCTTAAGCGTGATAGTGGCATTGTAAAGATAAAACAATGTGTATTTTTAGAAAACACATGCCAGGTATTAGAGAGTGGAAATGTCATATCTGCAAATGTTTTCAAGTGGTTCCACAAAAATAAAAAGAGAGAGGAGGCACTCAAGGTGTCGGAAATGTTAACACTTTGTGAATCCAGGTGAAAGGTATGTGGTATTTATTGTACTATTCTTTTTTGTTTTGTTTTGTTTTTGAGACGGAGTCTTAATCTGTCACCAGGCTGGAGTGCAGTGGTGGGATCTCAGCTCACTACAACCTCCACCTCCTGGGTTCAAGCAATTCTCGTGCCCCAGCCTACTGAGAAGCTGGGATTACAGGCATCTGCCACCACACCCAGCTAATTTTTGTATTTTTAGTAGAGACTGGGTTTCACCATGTTGGCCAGGATGGTCTTGATCTCCTGGCCTCGTGATCCTCCCGCCTCGGCCTCCCAAAGTGCTGGGATTACAGGCATAAGCCACTGCGCCTGGCCTATTGTACTATTATATAACCTTTTGGTAAGTTTGAAAATTTTCACAATAAAGACTTAGGGAGAAAATCTTTCACTTTTATTTTTTATTTTGTTTAAACTTTAAACCCACAGCTATATCATATAGAAAATCTTTACAATATGTCCAAAGTCAGGCTATCAACATATATTTTGTATTTCTGTCATTAATTTGTTTTTTCTTCCCAGGGCATCATCATCTGAAAATAATAGTTCTTTCAGTTTTTTTGTCTAGGAGGTAACAGTATGTTGTACTAAGGACTGAAATATCTAATCCTTGACTTTTCACAGTGTTTCCAGGAACGTGAGCAGTAATGCAATGGTTATTATTTGATGGTAATTATTGACTCTACCAGAACTTTAGAGTTTACAGATCACTAATTTCATCATTTAGCTTTATACGTGAGAAAACTAAGGGAAAGAAAATATAATGACCTGTTTTAGTACACGTTGGCAGATATTAGCAAAGTGGAGCTAAATTTTCTCAGCTCTAACCCAATCCAATGTTTTTTCTACTAAAAAATTACTAGAACATGCTTGTATGGATGTTGACTCTAGAAGTTATATTACTACATGATAAAAAAGTTTGTCAATTATTTCACAATATTGGTTGGTATGAGTGTTAGCCAATTATAATCATGTAACCATAGCATATATAAGTGGGAGGTACTCATCGAATGGCAATAACAAGGGTAAATCTGGGGAGCATTATCATTATTCTTGTTTGGAGTGGATTTAAGTTTTTATATAAATATAGAAACTTCTTAATAGTGTCTGGGCGCGGTGGCTCACACCTGTAATCCCAGCACTTTGGGAGGATGAGGCAGGCTAATAGCCTGAGCTTGGTAGTTCGAAACCAGCCTGGGCAACATGGCAAAACCCCGTCTTTACTAAAAATACAAAAAATTAGCCAGATGTGGTGGCTGGTGCCTGTAATCCCAACTACTTGGGAGGCTGAGGCAGGAGAATTGCTTGAACTCGGGAGGTGGAGGTTGCAGTGAGCAGAGATCATGCCACTGCACTCCAGCCTGGGCGACATAGCAAGACTTTGTCTCAAAAAAAAAAAAAGAAAAAGAAAAGAAAAGAAACTTCTCAATGGTATGTAAAATAGATTATGTGATAGACACCAGTATCTAAGTTGCTTTCACAAAATATTTAGGAAAAGCTTAACATACATTGAGTTATTTTATATCTTTATAGCTAAATACTTCACTGTCCTTTTGAAGGAGAAATATAATTTGTTCAGCTTATTTTATAGTTTTGATTTGTAGCTCACAGGAAGCCCAGGAATCCTTAAGTCAAGGATTTTAAGAAAGTTTAAATTAGTAGCAAGTTTTTTAGTTTCCTTATTTTTGTGACTAAAAAGTAATATGACCACATTAGAGGAAATTTCAATACTTGAAAGGAGAATAAAATCAGTCAAAGTTTTGCTTATCTGACATAATCACAGCTGGTATATTTAAAATTCTCGTCTTCTTTATGTGTCTCTAAAAATATATAGTATAATTATATGTGTGTGTGGACAAAATTTTGTAAATTTTCTCCACCAAGCTAGATTGAGTGGACTTAAATGTGTAAATATTTTATGGCTTTTGATATATATATTGCCAGTTTATTTTTCCCTTTTAAAAACATTACTGATTGGATCATTGGTATGATGATTTTTTAGACTGTGATTTATTTTTCTATCCACAGCATGATGAAGTAACACCAAATGAAATAAAGACCCTTGGGGAAAACGGTGAACTAGCAACAGAGCACAAAGAAGAATTATCCGAAAGGTACTGAATTCATAAACTTCACTGATACTCAATTCAATGTAGACATCTGTGAGCACTGATTGTGTGCTTATCTCATTTAATTTTCAGTTTTCCTATGAGACTGATAGCATTATAATCATTCCCATTATACAAAAAAAAGAGATCTATGATTAGAAAGATAAGCAATTTCCCCAAAGTCATACAAACTTTTATTAAGTAGGGGAGAAGCAGGATTTGAAGTGAGTCAGAGCCCATTCATTTAAATGTTAGTCATTAAATACTATACTATGTATTTACTATGTAGCATACTATACTATCTCATAGTATAACATACTATACTGTCTCTGCAGAAAGGAAACAAGGATTTTATGTATGATAACAGTTAATAAATTATTTAAAAATTATATGTTTCTGTGTGTGAAAACCCAATCATCATGCTTATGAACTACAAAAGAATCTTAAAATATATTTTTTACTTGGAAGGAAATACACTACATATTAGCAGTAATTTTATTAGGATGAAAAGTGGCGAATGATTTCCCCTCTTCTTTCCAAATTGCTTGTAATACATTACTTTGGTTTAAGAAATTAAATTTAGACTGGGTATTGTGGCGCATGCTTATAATCTCAGCACTTAGGGAGGCTGAAGCCGGATGACTGTTTAAGCCCAGGAATTTGAGACCAGTATGGGCAGCATGGGGATACCCCATCTCTATAAAAAATTTAAAATACTAGCTGGGCATAGTGGCACATACCTGTAGTCCCAGCTATTTGCAGGCTGAGGTGGGAGGATCGCTTGAGCCCAGAAGTGAGCCGTGATCACGCCACTGCACTCTAGCCTGGGTGACAGAACAATACTCTGTCTCAAAGAAAAACAAGAAATTAATTTAAAAAGACAAACAAACATGGCCTTGCCATTATATTAGGACCAATTTATGAGAGGCCTTCTCATTGCAGGCTTATACATGATCTAGTTCTAGTTCTATGGTTTCCAATTCAGTTGCTTTTCAAATATTCATAGGGAACATTGATTCTTCAGAAGTGTGTGTTTTATCCTCCAAACCTGTGGCCGGAGTCAACCTAAAAGTGGAGGCAGGGGAGTCCCCACAAGGGAGTGCCCCAGACTGTCCCAAGTTGTGGTCAGTTGGGATTCTAAAGAAAGAGCCACTAATTAATCAGTCTAAAGCATTTATTGAGGGAACTTGCAGATTACTGCACCAATCCTTGCAATGGACAAGATAAAAGGGGTGTTCTACCTAGGTATATCCACAGTGAGGGGGTCTGGGTATGGAGTTTATATGAGGGTTTAAGGAATCTGGCTCAGGGCTGAGGCCAGTTTCTTTCAGTGTTTTGAGCAGCAACCTAGATACTTTTATCAGTGCCTGGAAATGTTTAAGGTCCTGGTTTGAGTTCAAGCCCGCTGGGAGAACCCTGCACTGGGCTGTCTCACAGAGCAGTCAAAGCACCCTGTGATTTTTGGTCAGGACACGGAAAGAAAGCCAGGAGTAGAATTGGGGGAGGAGAGGATGGGACTGGGGTACCCTGCAGTCTGGTATTTAGCTGCTGTAATAAAAATGATCAAACAGTAGTTATCTGTCTTCAAAATAAAAAGTAATGATGTAATTTATATAATTTTTCAAGTTTTTCTCCCATAAAGGCTAATTTCCTTAATATACAAAGAGGTATTACAAATCTGGGAAAAATACGTCCAATCGAAAAACAATGGACAAAGGATATGAATGGACAAAGGATATGAATAAACCCTGGGTAGGTGTCTACTTCGAGCCTTTTCTTTATGGAAACAGCAGAGGGTGCAGTGTGAACATAGATAAAATATACCCTCAATTTACCTGCTGGAGCACTTGTTAGCATACTACTAGGGACATTGATTTTTTTTTACATCATACAAACTTGATGTACAAAAAATCAGGCAGTACAGAATTAGTATAAAATCCTAATTTCTCCCAAATCCTCTCCCAGTAATAACTTTCGTTTTTTGTTTTTCATTGAGACAGAATCTTCCTCTGGAGTCTGGAGTGCAGGCTGGAGTGCGGTGGTGTGATCTCGGCTCACTGCAACCTCTGCCTCCTGGATTCAAGCAATTCTTGTGCCTCGGCCTCCCGAGCAGCTGGGACTACAGGCACATGCCACCCTGCCACACCAGCTAATTGTTTGTGTTTTTAGTAGAGATGAGGTTTCAGCATGTTGCCTAGGCTGGTCTCAAGTTCCTGGCCTCAAGTGATCCACCTGCTTCAACCTCCCAAAGTGCTGGGATTACAGGCATAAACCAGGCCTAGTCGAAAAATCTTATTTGATATTATGGTGTGAAATGGCAGCATATGGCATTTCATTTTGTTTGTTTAACACATTTATTTATTTATTTATTTTTGAGACAAAAGCTCTTTCTGACCCCCAGGGCTGGAATGCAGTGGTGTCATTTCAGTTCACTGCAGCCTCAACCTCCCTGGTGAGAGATCCTCCTTCCTCAGCCTCCCAAAATGCTACCAGAATTACAGGCATGAGCCACCACACCTGGCCTACAATTTGTTACTTTTATGACACCTCCATGAACATCTTTTTAAAAATAAATCTTATTCTACTTTTTTGATAGTTTTCTTCATGTAAATTCCCAGATGTGGAAATTACGGTATAAAGAGGAGTTGTTTTTTTTTTCTTTCTTAAACACCTTATGTTTATTTATTTATTTACTTAATTGTGTGTGTGTGTGTGTGTGTGTGTGTGTGAGTCAAGATCTTGCTGTGTCACCCAAGCTACAGTGAGATGGCATGATCATAGCTCACTGCAATCTGGAACTCCCGGGCTCAAGCAATCCTCCCACCTCAGCCTCCTGAGTAGCTAGGACGGCAGATGTGTGCCACCATGCCTGGCTAATTAAAAAAAAAGAAATTTTTTTTTTGAGACAGGGTCTCACTCTGTCACCCAGGCTGGAGTACAGTGGCATAATCTTGGCTCACTGTAACCTCTCCACCTCCACCTTCTGGGTTCAAGCAATTTTCATGCCTCAGTCTCCTGAGTAGCTGGGACTACAGGTGTGTACCACCATGCATGGCCAGTTGTTTTGGTATTTTTAATAGAAACGTGTTTCTGCCATGTTGGCCAGGCTGGTCTCAAACACCTGGCATCAAGCAATCCACCCTCCTAGGCCTCCCAAAGTGCTAGGATTACATGTGTGCCAACTTGCCCATCCTAATTAATTTTTTTTTTTGTCAAGATGGCATCTCACTATGTTGCTGAGGCTGGTCTTGAACTTCTGGGCCCAAGGTATTTATTAATTAGTATAGTAGCAGTTCAGGCATGGTGGCTCACACCTGTAATCCCAGCACTTTAGAAGGCTGAAGCATGAGGATAGCTTGAGGCCAGGAGTTCAAGACCCGTCTGAGCAACAGAGAGAGACCCAGTCTCTACAAAAGATAAAAAAAAAAAAAATTAACTGGGTGTAGTGGTGTACTCCTGTAGTCCTAGCTACTTGGGAGGCTGGGGCAGGAGGATTGCTTAAGCCTAGGAGTTGAGGTTTGCAGTGAGCAATCTGTGGTCATTCCACTGTGCTTCAACCAAAGTGAAACAGTGAGGCCATGTACCAAAAAAAAAAAAAATAGTAGCATATATCTGTTTCTTAGAATATGGAGCTGGAGGGTATTCTTTCATACTAGAAATAAACTACATAATATCATATAGTATGTTCAAATGCATGTACTAAAGGACTCTCCAAACTTTTAACCAAAATCTACGTTTAGTTTGTTAAGTAATTTCTTGAGAGAACCACTGAGAGATAGTGTCCTTGTGATGAAATGATAAATCTCTTCAGAGTTAAGTCTTATAAAGGAAATTTTGATTATGTTGATCCAAGTAATGCAGTGGTGGCACATTGGTTAAAAGGCAAAGTTTTACTTTTTTTTTTTTTTTTTTGAGACGGAGTCTCGTTCTGTCGCCCAGGCTAGAGTGCAGTGGCATGGTCTCATCTCACTGCAAGCTCTGCCTCCTGGGTTCTCACCATTCTCCTGGCACAGCCTCCTGAGTAGCTGGGACTACAGGCGCCCACCACCACGTGCGGCTAATTTTTTTTGTATATTTAGCAGAGACAGGGTTTCACCGTGTTAACCAGGATGGTCTCGACTTCCTGACCTCGTGATCCACCCGCCTTGTCCTCCCAGAGTGCTGGGATTACAGGCATGAGCCACCACGCCCAACCAAAATTTTACTTTTAATTTCCCTAAATGCTGTCTCACTTGTGTCAGGAGGGATTGGGAATACTCAAAGTGATCTTCCGGAGAATTTCTGCCATAAGAGTGTGTGCCCTCATTAGGAATGGCTCTCTCATTATCTGTCCGTGGTTGGAGGACTGCTTTCTCCGATAAAACCTTTATATCTCCTGGTAAAGGGGAAGATGTAGTATAACAAAGAGCTTTGCCATTTGGTGAGAGAAGGGGATGTCTTGTATATGTTGCAGTAAAATTCATTATGTGCAGTTTTGTGCCATCTTTCCAAGGGTCTTCAATGCATCCTACTGAGGTGCAGGCTTTTTTGATTGCAGTTGGGGTTTTCAGTTTTCTTAATAGTTCAGCTAGCACTTGAGTCACCAGATATAAGTTAGACATTTATCTCCTCAGTTGCCAGTATGCATTCTGCTTATTATCACTTGAAGTTCTTACTCTTCAGAGATCTCTGCTCTTCAGATTGTCTTCCTGATACAAATAGATTTGTTTGGTTTTTGAGTGGTTCTATTTTGAGATCATTACATTCTTTCCTCATCAACTCTTGTTCCAAACCATGGATCTTCAGGTCACAGCTTAACTTTTCCACCTCCCAGTTTGATGAAGGTAGATTGAAATTCCTCATCACCAGCTGAGTTTCCACCTCTGTCCTTAGCTAGAGTTCTACTTCTTTAGATTGCATCTGTTCATTCAATACTTTTAAAGATTCAGAGTTGTGTTGACTCATTTTATCTGATTTGCTCTCTAAATTATCTCTATCAATGCAAATGTTTCAATATACATAATAGGCCTTATTTACTTGTTGCTATTCCACAAAACTTGTTTCTTCATCTAATTGAGCTCCTGTAAGCTTTTCTTCCAAAAATCTAATTCTTTTTTTAACATAAGACTTCTCTTGAATCCTTAAGTCCTTTTTTGATGTCTTCATATGGGCAAAACGGGAAGCAACAGAAGCGTCTCCTCAATATGTTGAAACTGGAGTTGCTGGGGTTTTTTCATAATGTAGCATACAGGTATCACCTTATATGAGTGCATCCATGAGAGCCCGAAACCAGGCTACTTAGGGCCGCCACCGAGTTTCCATTCCCTAATGTTTAGAAACAGCCCCAAACAGATTGAGTTGCGAGGGATCACCACGGGTTCCGATTTCCTTGAAGATACCTCCACTTTACCAGCGAAAGCAGCCACTCTTGAGTTATTGAATTGAGGGTATTGGTCTTATATCTACCCATTTGGAATTCCTTAAGATTCTAAGGACATTTTAATCGATTCTCTTGGCTCTTCAGGGTGCATAGTCATATCATTTGTTAATAATGAAAGTATTCTGGCCAGGCGCGGTGGCTCACGCCTGTAATCCCAGCATTGTGGGAGGCTGAGGCAGGCGGATCACAAGGTCAGGATATCGAGACCATCCTGGCTAACACAATGAAACCCCGTCTCTACTAGAAATACAAAAAATTAGCCAAGCGCAGCGGCGGGCACCTGTAGTCCCAGTTACTCGGGAGGCTGAGGCAGGAGAATGGCGTGAACCCGGGAGGCCTGAGCATGAAGTAAGTCGAGACTGCACCACTGCACTCCAGCCTGGGCGACAGAGCGAGACTTATAAAATAATGAAAGTATTCCTTCTTTCACAATATGTCTTCCTTTTCATCCGCCCCCCCAACCTCTTTTCCCTTTTTCTGTTATTGTTTGGCCAGAATTAAATAATGGGTGGTCCCTGACTTTTCTGGGAACACAATTTTGCTTTATTTGTAGGATTTCATCCTAATGAGTAGTTTCTTTTGGGAGAGTTTAAATGAAATAGAAGATTTTTTTATTTTTTATTTTATTTTTTTTTTGAGACGGAGTTTCACTCTTGTTGCCCAGGCTGTAGTGCAATGGCGCAATCTCGGCTCACAGCAACCTCTGCCTCCCAGGTTCAAGTGATTCTCCTGCTTCAGCCTCCTGAGGAGCTGGGATTACAGGTGTGCGCCACCATGCCCAGCTAATTTTTTGTATTTTTAGTAGAGACAGGGTTTCACCATGTTGGCCAGACTGGTCGGGAACTCCTGACCACAGGTGATCCACCTCCCTCGGCCACCCAAAGTGCTGGCATTACAGGCATGAGCCACCGCACCCAGCCTTAAAAATGGAAAATAAAGCCTTTGCTATTACTCAGTGTACTTCTAGCGTTTTAGGAAAATAATAAATTTAAGGATGACTCCAATTTTTAATTATTGAGGTTTTTCTTTTTATACAATTATATTATTAGTTATATGTGGTCTAAGTATAGTAAACATTGTCACTTTTAAATAGTGACTGTTCGAAAAGACATGAATGAAAATGGGATCTTTTAGTTGAGATCCTTTTAGCTTTTTTTTTTTTGAGACAGAGTCTCGTTCTGTCATCTAGGCTGGAGTTCAGTGGTGCCATCTTGGCTTACTGCAAACTCCACCTCCCAGGTTCAAGTAATTCTCTAGCCTCAGCCTCCTAAGTAACTGGGATTACAGCTGCCCACCACCACACCTGGCTAATTTTTGTATTTTTAGCAGAGACAGGGTTTCACCATGTTGGCCCGGGTGGTCTCAAATTCCTGACCTTAAGTGATCCACCCACCTCTGTCTCCCAAAATGCCAGGACTACAGGTGTGAACCACTGTTCCTGGCCACGTTTTAGCTTTTAAAAATTAGAACATAATTTTTTTTTTAGATTTTATAATTGTATAATTAGAACACCAATTTTTTTTTTTGAGATGGAGTCTCACTCTGTTGCCCAAGCTGGAGTGCAGTGGCACGATCTTGTCTCACTGCAACCTCTGCCTCCTGGGTTCAAGCGATTCTCCTGCCTCAACCTTCCGAGTAGCTGGGATTACAGGTACATGTCACCACACCCAGCTGATTTGTATTTCTAGTAGAGATGGGGTTTTACCATGTTGGCCAGGCTGGTCTTGAACTCCCGACCTTAGGTGATCCACCTGCCTCAGCCTCCCAAAGTGCTGGATTTACAGGCATGAGCCACTGAGCCGGGCCCAGACATCAGTTTTTATTTGTTATAGTAAACTGTGGAAGTACTAATTAATAGAGGCCCAATTATTTGAACACTAACAAAAATGTTGTGATCATTTAAAATAGAATCTACTATGCTTTTCTTTTGGCAGATTTAATATTACATATGTATACGTGTATTTTGTCTGAATATATAGTATTGCATTACTGTACTTTCAGGGGTATTGAGAAAAAGACCCAGGACTCTAGAGACTCAAATACTTGTTTTGTAAAGTGGCCAAGAACACCAGAATATCTATATGGGTTTTTGTATTACTTAAAAGCACAAAAGAAGTTCATAGTTAACATTTTCCCCCATTAAGACTGAAGTCTGATCAAAGAGCAATGAAATTACTATATATGTGCTCACTTTGACGGCACATATACCAAAACTGGAACTATTCAGAGGTTAGCACGGCCCCTGCGCAAGGATGACATGCGTATTTGTGAAGCATTTTATATATTTTTTAAAATCACTATATATATTGCCTGGAATGAGTTCTCACTTGTAAAACAAATCCAAATATATACATATGTGGTGTAATATACTGTAGTAAATGTAAATATTTATTATAAATATATTTTAATATAAATGTAATACATATAGACATATACATAGTATATCTATGTGACTTTCTGTATGTTTTATTTTACAGCCCAGAAAAGCATTTTATAAGAACTCCAGTTGTAGAAAAGCAGATGTACTTCCCTCTACAGAATTACCCAGTTAACAACATGGTAACAGGTAGTTTAAAATAAAATTTAGAGTAAACTCAGGTAGGGAATAAACAAGGGAATATTGTGTTGAATAAAGCTGTTGTATTTCAAATGCCTAGAAAGTAGAGCCTTCTCTATTAAGCATGGTAATGGAGGAGACATCCTTTACATATTGAGTAAATTACCAGCAGAATTGACCCAGGAATATGCTTTTATATTTTCCATGCTAAAACAATGGTATCAAGGTAGGGTGACCACATGTCCCTATTTACATGTGGTTTATGCTGTTGTTCTGGCATTAGTTTTTAATTCTCAGGTGTCCCAGTTTGGAAGATAAATTAGATGAACAGCCCCAATCATAGTTTCTTTTGAGAATCTGATGAAACACAGGCCCCTTTCCTTAGCATACACACATACAAACATAACACACACACTGCCATTCCATTCAATATCAAATATATAAATCTTTTAAAAACCAAACAAAAAACATAACACACAAACTTTACATATAATTGTAAAAGACTCACAGATGCCCAGAACCCTATACATGGATTACCCAGGTGTCCATGGACTCCATATTTGGATTTCCTATACTAGTGTCCTACATAAGGAGAAGACAACTAACCACAGCTGACACTGAGAGGGTAGATCCAAGGAGACCAACTGAAAAGTGGCCATTAGGGTTTGAATTGTGTTGAGTGAGATGGATATTTAGATACTTTGATCTGAGTAGTATTCAGTGGAGTGATTGATAACAATTTTAAAAATAAAGATTTTTTTAAAAATTGTTTTTAAAAGAACAATTTTTAAAGTATGGGTTTTTGGCCGGGCGCGGTGGCTCAAGCCTGTAATCCCAGCACTTTGGGAGGCCGAGACGGGTGGATCACGAGGTCAGGAGATCGAGACCATCCTGGTCTACACGGTGAAACCCCGTCTCTACTAAAAAATACAAAAAACTAGCCGGGCGAGATGGCGGGCGCCTGTAGTCCCAGCTGCTCGGGAGGCTGAGGCAGGAGAATGGCGTAAACCCGGGAGGCGGAGCTTGCAGTGAGCCGAGATCCCGCCACTGCACTCCAGCCTGGGCGACAGAGCGAGACTCCGTCTCAAAAAAAAATAAAAATAAAAATAAAAAAATAAAGTATGGGTTTTTGAACACTTATTTAAAAAATAATTTGTGTATTCATCATTTTCTCTTTATTTAGCAATGTTAAAACTACCTCTTGCAGCTAGTCCAGTTTCCTAGATCCTAGATGTCTTGCCATATTACTATCCCTGTTCATTTGGACTTACCAAACATTTATTAGTATATTTAAAAGAGCAACACTAAATATTAAAATCAGCCATAGATAAGGACATATACCTAAATTTGGACATGTAATAGTGCTGCTTTATGTATTATTGCTGGATAAAAAACAGTCTGATTGTTCAAAAAGACATAACAGTGTAACACAAAAACAAATTTTTAAAACTATTTAAAAATTACAATTTTAAAAGTATAATTTCAATCTGTGGTAATACTCTATTGTGAATTTTATTGGTAGAAATAAAGTAAAAATTTTTAATGTTTTTATTTGCTCAATTGGATACATTTGCTTTTTTGTATTTCTGCATTAAATAATAGCAATTTTTTGAAAGAAATCTTTATTTTTAGAGATAATTTATTTGTTTTTAATTTTGATGTGAAATGACAAGTCCTTCTCTTTTTTGTCATGCCCATCTGCTTGCACAGGAAGGAATAACTTCTTGTTGGAAAAAATCAGCTTGTGTTAATTAAACATTTAGTGACTAAGAGTTCTAATTTAGGCTGTGGTATCAATTTTTGAGACTAAAACTTGACTATCTCTTCCTTGGAATGGGTTGGGTTCAACTCATTGACTATTAAATTTCTGAAAATAGAATTAATTGTGGTCTTTATTTATAGAAAATACAAGTTGGGGCAATAGCCTAGAACAGGGTTTCTCACTTTTGGTGCTACTGGCATTTTAGGCCAGATAATTCTTTGCGCGAGGGTAGGAGAGTGTCAGCCCTGTGCATTATAGAATATTTACCTTGGCCTCTGCCCACTAGATACCCATAGCAGCACAAATCTCTCCCCCAGTTGTGACAACCAAAAATGTCCCTAGACATTGCCAAATATCCCCTAAAACATCAAAAGATTTTTTGTTTTGTTTTCAGTTTTTGACTGGAATTAAATTCTCTCAGACTACTATCACTTGTTATCACCCATGATAAGAAGTTCTGATTGACAGTTACATATGTGATTAATAAGAGTAAGAAAGCAATTACTAATAATTGTAAATACTTTGCTGGCAACAATTTTCAAATCAAAAGGTTCTGATAATTAAAAGTTTGGAAATCTATAATAGATGCTATATTAGTTATTTATTGATGTAAATCAAAGTGCTCCAAAACTTAGCAGCTTAAAACAATGAACATTTATTTATTTATTTATTATAGAGATGAAGTCTCACTGGGTTGCCCAGTCTGGTCTCGAACTCCTGGGCTCAAGCAATCCTCCTGCCTTGGCCTCCCAAAATGCTGGGATTCCAGGCATGAGCCACTGCCCCTGGCCCAGTGAACATTTATTATTTCAGTTTCTAAGGTCAGAAATCCAGGAGTATCTTAGCTGGGTACTTCTGTCTCATAGCCTTTTGTAAGGTTGCAGTCAAGTTGTCAGCTAGAGTGCAGTCATTCCAACGTACAACTGGGACTGGAAAATCCACTTCAAAATTCACTCAAGTGGTTATTGGCAGGTGTTGGGTCCTTGCTGGATTTTGGCCAAAGGCTTCAGCTCCTCACCAAATGGGCCTCTCCATAAAGACTATCCACAACATGGTAGGTAGTTTGCTTCCCTCAGAGTAAAAAATCCAATAATAAGAAAGAGCATGTCCAAGACAAAAGCCTTAGTCTTTTTTACATCTGACTCTCAGAAGTGACATAGCATCACTTCTGTCATATGCCATTGGTTATACAGATCAAACCAAGTACAAAATGATAGTGGACTGTGAATATCAGGAGGTGGGGATCAGTTGGGACCACTGAGTGGCTGGCTATCACAGATGCATGTGGGACTGTCCACCAGGAGTGCCTTTCTTAGGAATTCCCTTCTCCCTCCCAGTTTATCTGGATAACACAGGAACAGACATTTTTTTAAACATGAGCTTGCTCCCCACCCTCAACATTTGCTTTGAGAGTGAATGTCTGATTTGAACTGGGCTAATGGCAGATCTTCTTCTGGATTTTTAGATATGGAACTTAGCAAATCAAGTCATTCTCATTTAGGTGATCAAAAGTCTAAGATGTAAAACTTAGGCGCTGTCATTGGCCATATTTTCTACCATGAAAAGAAAGCCAACTTGCTTCCAAAAAGGAAAATGAGGCCAACACATAGAGAAAAATTTGAGACCAAGGTTGCAGTGAGGTGTGATAGTGCCACTGCACTCCAGCATGGGTAACAAAATAAGACCCTGTCAAAAAAAAAAAAAAAAAAAAAAAATTACACACACACACAGACCAGGAAAAAAAAACCCTAAAAACTTCAGACTAGTTGAGAGCGATCATAGCTGGTTCTAATTAACTCTGAGTCCCAGCAATATCCCTGCCTTCCTCACAGCTCGGATGATATGGCAATGTCCTTCCAGTAAACTCCCCTTTTGTTTAAATTAGTTTAAATTAGGTTTCTGTCCACTTCATCCTAAAGTCCTTACCTATTCAAAAATGCTACAATAATCTATTTCTGATGCTATAAATATCCTATCCTTCTTATACTTACAGGAATATTTTTTACCAATGTAGTAATTTTTAAATTCCTATCCTCACACATTTTCAGAGGTTTCACACAGTGTATGTGTGCAATTAACTAAACACTAATAGTGATATTTTTCTGCACTAGTTTATTTTACACAGATACACAGCCATTAGGCAACGATTATGAACTCATAGAGTATAGTAATAGTGCTTGAAGAGCTCCTAAAGTAAATGACCATGATTAAAATATCTTTAAAGATACTAGTCAATTTTATATGCTTGGATTCATAGTTAATTTATTAACTGTGAAGTTATTATTTTTTATTAGAAATGATTAAACAGTATGCATGGATATCCTGTTGATCTTGATGGTACAGTGTTCTAAATTCAGTCATCCTTGAGCTCTATCAGAATTTTTTCACACAATATTTACTTTTAAATTAGATTTCAATTTTAGTAAAAGCCACAAACACTTGTGTTACACATAAAATGTAATCATTTAAATAGTAAGCAATTGATATCAAATTAATATTGCTTAGTGATAGAGTCCTTAAACTGTCCCCATTCTAGGCAGTGTTTTTTTATATGACTCTTATCTATTTTGGATAACTAATTGACATCAAAATTACTCTTATCCATTATCTTTGTTGACTGAACAGTAATATCGATTTTTCATTATCTTTTTTTAATCCTATTCCAGTGTTAGCAGTGCAGGAAAGTGTTACCTGCTGAAACAGGGAAGATGAACTCTTTGCACTGTTAGTAGCTGGTTGGATGGATAGTTCTAAGTGATTACCCTCTAAGCTAGATATACTTCCCAGTTATTTTAGTTTAAGTACTTTTATGTTCTAGCCCCAACCTAGACATCACAATCTCAATAGTCAAAGCAGCTTTAATCCACCTTTTAATCTCTTAAAAGGTGGCAGAAAGTTGTGGGAAGGGGAAGAGGAGGTGTTCCCTGATAGTTATAAGGTTTCATGGAGCATCTTCTCACTGGTATTATTTCTTCTTTTTACCTCTTTTCTAAAAACATTCTTTAGAAGTCTTACTCTAATAAATCAAAGACACTGAAAAGCAAATAGTATGAGAGGGTTTCAAGTATATATCTCTATATATTTTTTATTTTATTTTGTAGGTTATATATCAATTGATGCCATGAAGAAATTCCTTGGGGAGCTACATGACTTCATTCCTGGAAGCTCAGGGTATTTGGCATATCATGTTCAAAATGAAATTAATATGTCTGCTATAAAAAACAAATTGAAGAATAAATATTAAATTAAATTGTAAATATCTTGGCATTTATTTTCTATAAAATATTATCGAGATGTGCATAACGTAAAATGCTCCCTTTTGGTACTGGGGGATAGAGAAGTGGGAAAGAATTTTTCTGTTTCTCAAAATATGTCTTTAGGAAATTC
This sequence comes from Trachypithecus francoisi, assembly GCF_009764315.1. Classification (NCBI taxonomy): domain Eukaryota; kingdom Metazoa; phylum Chordata; class Mammalia; order Primates; family Cercopithecidae; genus Trachypithecus; species Trachypithecus francoisi. The sequence continues at coordinate 145,227,318 of NW_022681468.1, read as the reverse complement.
AGAATCATTTTGGTTCTGTGTTTTCACATTTGGGCTGGACTTTTTTTCCCTAGCTTATAACAATATGTTCAAATATTCTCAATGCACAGTTGTTAAGGAGTAATTGTCATTAAAATATATTTCATGAGAAGTCTCAGTCTCAAACTCTCCATCTCTCAATCCTCCTCCTCCTCCTCTCTCTCTCTTTCTATTTCTCTCTTTCTCTTTTCCCTCTCTCTTTTTCTCCTCCCCTTCTCTCTCCTCTTTCTCTTTCTGTCTGTCAAATGCTCTTTTGGCTTTAACATTCTACTAATTATATTTTTTCTAGATTGAATACTGTGAATGCTAAGTTTTATGATTTAAAAAATCAGGATGCTAGTTGAGTTCTGAATTACTGTTTCTGACTTGAAACATATGGAGAAAAATATTTTAATAATTCATATTTCATGTTGGATGGTTTCTGATAATAAATATTTGAAAAGTGACTTAACATAAACAGACTATGAGTGTTATGTCTTGTTAGATGAACCTGCAAGTCACCTTAGAATCACAGTTCTAGAAAGGACCTTAAAGAACAAGTCCAGTTCACTTATTGTTTTTAATGAGGAAATAAGCATCTTGAGAAGATGTCTTACTTAGGGGGACTAACTGGGGGCCAAAACAGAATTGGAACACAACCCTCTTGATTTTCTAGGCAAGTGCTTCCCTACTCTCCCAAATAGCATATGCTGTAGCTTCTGTGCCAGGTATAATAGGACTGCAGATCCACAAAGCAGACCCAGAAACAAGCCAACATGCTTGTCTTTTAAATAAGCTGAAATAGTGAAAGAGAAGAAAAGGAAAAATCAGTTAGGCAGACCACTAAGGCTAGTCCTCTGAGAAACAGCCTGAAAAAATCACAGCTACAGGCATAAATAGAGCAACCTGGGAAAAACGAAACTGCAGCTGCACTGATAAGAAAGCAAGGCCCAGCATAGAGCCTTTGTTCTTTGTGTGATTAGCAGGCTTTCAGGAAAAAATTTCCTCCCCTTTTCAGGCATTTATGTGCTGGGCTCCATGGCAACATTGCACAGGGAGGTGGGGGACTTACCTAAAACAGACCCACAGTTACACAAACAAGAGAAGCTGCACTTTGTGCTTACCCAAGACATACACAGATAAAGAGAGTTACACAGACAGTTTCATACATAAGTGAAGTTACACAAACAGCTACAGAGATGAGGGGAGTTTCTCATAAAAGCTTTTGGATTTATCTGTAAAAACAGCAGCCCACTTGGGTCCCCTCTCCACCGTGGAGAGCTTTCTTTCTTTTGCTTATGAAACTTTCGCTACAACCTCACCCTTGTGTCCAGGCTCCTTAATTTTCTTGGTTGTGAGACAATGAGCTCAGATAACACCTCAGACTACAAGACCATTGACCCTAGACAGTTTGATTAGTATTGAGGTGTAGTGATTTCAAGAAGGCCGTTCGTTATCTTTATTCGTATGATCATGCTATATAGAGTCTGACTGGTTTATTACATTTTCGTGACTTGTAAATGAGAGTGTAATTTGTGAAGCTATCATCGTAGAACTGTACTTCTTCCAAGCAAGTGAATACCAGCTGTAGAATTATGTAAAGAAAATGCAGGCCAGGCGGGCGGTGGCTCATGCCTGTAATCCCAGCACTTTGGGAGGCCAAAGTGGGCGAATCACAAGGTCAGGAGATCAAAACCATCCTAGCTAACACGGTGAAACACCATCTCTCCTAAAAATACAAAAATGAGCCAGGCATGGTGGCGGGCGCCTGTAGTCCCAGCTACTCAGGAGGCTGAGGCAGGAGAATGGCGTGAATCCAGGAGGCAGAGCTTGCAGTGAGCCGAGATCGCGCCACTGCACTCCAGCCTGGGTGACAGAGTCTTCTGTCTCAAAAGAGAAGAAAAAAAGCAAAGAAAATGTACACTTTTTTGTAGTGCTTTGACCATTTGGATATATGTGGGCCCCGGCCCTGGCCCTTCTCCCATGACTCAAATTTTATAATACAAAATTTTAACACTACTTTTGGCATCAGCATTTGATAATTATATTTTTTCCATATAACTTTTCCTTATTTATATTCATATCTGTGGTTAAGCTCTTCTGATCTTATAAATTACACAAAACAACAGAAAGACAAAAACCTTAAATGTTAATTATCTTTCCCTGAAACGCATTTCTCCTGAATACTTTATCATAGTTACATACCATTGATTGTTACTTGTATAGAAACCAAGCCTGTCTAGATCTTAAATTAATGACTAAGAGGATTAAGTAAATTTACACCAAGTTGTGTGTGCTGGAATTTCTTGAAAGAGAGTATGCAATATTTTTCTGATATATTATGCATGTATAAATTAAATATTATAATGAAACCCCTTTTTTGGTTTCCCAAAGTGATTGTATCTGTAGATGTATATAATAAAGCAAAAATGTAACCTATATCCTTGAAAAGTTGTCAGACCCAATAAAATCAGTGATAACTTAAGCCTGCCAGGAATTAGAAGCATATGAAAAAATAAAATAAACAAAGTTGAACTATTTTAAGTTTATTGTCTTAATGGGAAGTGAAAAGCAATATGATCTTAGTTATTGCTCATGTAACCTTTTTTAAAAAATTGCTTTAATGTAGCTGATGGATACTGCCTCTGAATATCCCTATAAAAAATGTTCTTTGGCTCGCGCCTGCAATCCCAGCACTTTGGGAGGCCGAGGTGGGTGGATCACAAGGTCAGGAGATCGAGACCATCCTGGCCAACAAGGTGAAAGCCTGTCTCTACTAAAAATACAAAAATTAGCTGGGCGAGGCGGCAAGTGCCTGTAATCCCAGCTCCTCGGGAAACTGAGGCAGGAGAATCCCTTGAACCTGGGAGGCAGAGGTTGCAGTGAGCCGAGATCACATCACTGAACTCCAGCCTGGAGACTGAGGGAGACTCTGTCTCAAAACAAGAAAAAAAATGTTCACCTCACTTTAGAACTCTTGATTATTTCTCCATTCTTTTGCAAGCATGTCTCCTCTGATGCTTTCAACTATTAAGCATAGTAATTTCCTATACTGTTTAATTTAGTGCATAGTTCATCTTAATTATTTCATCTTTTGTGACTAGATTATTTTTTTCTAGCTTTTGGTAGTGTTTTCTGTAATTAGGTAAGTTATGAGTTATTGGCCAAGTCTGCCAGTTAATTTCTGAATGTCTGTTTCTCTTTTTTCCATGATGACATAGAACCCCTAGTGTATTTCCTTTCCCTCCCTCCCTCCCTCCCTCCTTTCCTTCCTTCCTTCCTTCCTTCCCTCCCTCCTTCCTTCTTTCCTTTCTTCCTTCCTCTCTTTGTTTCTTTCTTTCTCTCTCTCTCTTTCTTTCTCTCTCTTTCCCTCCCTCCCTTCCTTCCTCTCTTCTTTTCTTTTCTTTTCTGTTTCCCCAGGCTGGAGTGCAGTGGTGCAATCACCTTGAACTCCTGGATTCAAGCAGTCCTCCCACCTCAGCCTCTCAAGTAGCAAGGACTATAGGCATATACCACTACACCTGGCTAATTTTTAGTTTGTTTTTTTTTTTGTAGAGACAGGGTCTCATTATGTTGCCTAGGCTGGTCTCAAACTCCTGGGCTCAAGCGATCCTCCCGCCTCAGCCTCCTAAATTGCTGGGATTATGAGCATGAGCCACCACACCTGGCCCTAGAACCCATAATTTCTATCTAAGCACATGCTACCAAGAATAAAGAATATATTCTCAGTCTCACTTGAAATTAAGTATGGCTATGTCACAGTGGTTTAGCCAGTGGATATAGAGCAGAAATGGCATCTGGGAACTTTTCTTAAAGGCATTGGCACATATTCTTTGTCTCCCTTTCCTTCCACTCCCACTCTTTCTGTGTTCTTTCAGCCTGTTACTTAGAGGATGTGATAGTTACCATTTCAGTCCATAAGAGCAAGAACCATACCCTAGGGTTGGCAAAGCAGTGGACTGAGAAGAGCCTGAGACCCTGAGAACATTGTGGAGAAACCTGCCATCCCAGCCTTGGGCTACCTACCTCTATACTTATGTGACAGACAACACACTTCTGTTTTGTTTAAGTCACTGTATTTTTATCTATTATTGCCAAACCTATTATAATTGAGGTTTAAGGGCAGGCTATTGACCTTGATCTACGGATAAGAATTGTATGGAAGATACCAGTTATTTACATCTGTAAAGTATTGACAGATTTGTAACCTTAAAGTCAAGTAGGTGACTTTAGTGACATCACATGTTTATTAGATTTATAGCAGCTTTCGTAAAAAGTTCTTTGTAATGGAGTGCTTGGTTACACTGTTATTTAGCAGAGTGAAAAACTGAAAATAACCTCAATGTTTAATAACAAATAGATAGAATGGCATCTTAAATCACATTGCTATTCCAATTTAATGGAATAGCCATTTTTCCTTTAACTGCTTTATTAAGATATAATTCACAGAGCTTACAATTCACTCACATAAAGTATACAATTCAGTGGTTTTCAGAGCATTTACAGAGTTGTACAATCATCACCACAGTCTAATTTTAGAACATTCTCATCATTCCCAAAAGAATATTTTAGAACATTTTCATCATCCCCTTGCCCATTAGCAGTCACTCCTCATGTCCCCAATACACACCCCAGCCCTAGGCAACCATGAATCTACTTGCTATCTATATGTATATTTGCCTATTCTGGACATTTCATATGAATGGAATTACACGATATATGCTCTTTTGTGACTAGCTGCTTTCACTTACCATAATGTATTCTAGGTTCATTTATATTAAAGCATATATCAGTACTTGATTACTTTTTATTGCTAAGTATAATAATATTCCATTGTACAGATATACTACATTTTATTTATTCATCAACTGATGGACATTTAGGTCTTTCCACTTTTTATCTACTATGAATAATGCTGCTATGAACATTTCATTTTTATGTGGATATATGTTTTTGTTTCTATTGCGTATATATCTAAGAGTGGCATTACAAGTTCATGTAATAGCTATGTTTAACACTTTGAGGAAGTGCCAGCTGGTTTTCAAGGTAGCTACACCATTTTCATACCCACCAGCAATGAATAAGGGTTCTAATGTCTTCACATCCTTGATAACATATATCTATCTTTTTAAATATAGCCATCCTAGTGGGTGTTAAGTGGTCTCTTGTGATTTGCATTTCTCTAATGGCTGATAATATTGAACATCTTTTCATGTGCTTATTGGTTATCTCTGTCTCTCTCTTTTTTTTTTTTTTTTTTTTGAGATTTGTTCTCACTCTATCACCTAGGCTGGAATGTAGTGATATGATCTTGGCTCATGGCAACCTCTATCTCCTGGGCTCAACCAATCCTCCTGGGTCAGCCTCCTGAGTAGCTGGGATTACAGGCACAGGCCACCATGATGGGCTAATTTTTTTTTTTTTTTTTTTTGAGAGACAGAGTTTTGCCATGTCACCCAGGCTGGTCTTGAACTCCTGGACTCAAGTGATCCACCCACATCAGCTGCCCAAAGTGTTGGGATTGCAGGCATGAGCCACAGTGCTCAGCCTGGCTATTTTTTATATCTTCTTTGGAGATAAAAAAGGAGCCAATAAAAGAAGATATTGAATATATTTCAGTATCTTCTGAAAAATATTAAATAGAAAGAATATAATATCTTTCTATTCACCTCCTTTGCCATTTTTAATTTTTAATTTAATGAGTTAATTGTCTTTTTGTTAATGAATTATAAGTGTTCTTTATATATTCTGGATACAAGTCCTTTATCATATATATGATTTGCAAATATTTTCTCCTATTCATGGATTGGTTTGTATTTTTTTTTCTTTTTTCTTTTTTTTGTTTTCTTAATGACATTGTTTGCAACACACAGTTTTTAGTTTTGGTGAAGTCCAATTTATCTATACTTTCTTTTGTTGACTGTGCCTTTGGTTTGTACCTGAGAAACCATTGCCCAACCTAAGATCATGAAGATTTACTCCTACATTCTCTTCTAAGAGTTTCATAGTTTTAATTTTTATATTTAGGTCTATGATTTGAGTTAGTATAGTTTGAAGTAGGAGTCCAGATTCCTTCTTTGGCATGTGGATATTCAGTTGTTCCAGCACCATTTGTTGAAGTGACTATTATTTCCTTCATTGAATTGTCTTAGCAGAAATAACCATCTTTAAGTTTATTTTTCTGACTATGTGTTGTGTATTCTTATAAAAAATTAAACATCATATAAATTAAAAAAAAAGAAAAAGGCCCTTAAAATACCACCTCCAGGCCAGGTGTGGCGGCTCATCCCTGTAATCCTAGCACTTTGGGAAGCCATGGCAGAATAGCTTGAATCCAGGAGTTTGAGACCAGCTTGGGCAACATGGCAAAACCTTGTCTGTACAAAAAATACAATTAGCTGAACATGCCTGTAGTCTCAGCTACCCAGGTGGCTGAAGTGGGGGGATCACCTGACCCCAGGAGGTCAAGGCTGCAATGAGCTGTGATTGCACCACTGTACTCCTGGGTGGCAGAGTAAGACACTGTCTCAACAAACAAACAAACAAATAAAACCATCTCCAAAGAGAATTGTTAATACTATAAATGAGTGGTCTGGAATAATTGATCTCTAAGGGATCTTCCAGGTCTGTGAGTCTATAAAATTTTACTAGGCACAAATAATTCCCAGAAATAACTATTTAGCAGAAAATTCTATTTGCATGAGTTATTCCCTGAAGTACTTAAATGAAAGGCCTAGTGGCCCAGCAATGCATCTATCATCCTGTTACTACGGGATAGGAGAACCCACCTAAAGCTATTAATAATTTTATTAAAATCTATAGACCTTCCCTAGATTATTTTTTTCTGTTTACTTTGCATTCTACATTATGCCACAGCAAACATACTCATAAATGATACTTGAACTCATACACTTTGTATTAGAGAGGGCATTGCATCTCAGTAGCAGTATAAGGGAGTGGTTAAGAGCACATAGTCAGACTGTCTTGGTTTAAATTCCAACTGTAACTCTTATCTAGTTCGTGATCTTGGACCAGTTACTTAACCTGTCTGTGCCTCAGTTTCCTGGTAAATGGGGATCTTAATGCCAAAATTATAGGGAAATTGTGTTGGATTAAGCAACGTAGTACATGTAAAGTGCCTAGGACCGTACCTGGTACTTAGTAAGTGCTCAATAAAAAAGCTATGCAGCTTCATTATTATTAGCATATTCTGATTCCTGTCACAAAGTAAGTGATAAATGATCATCAAACTAGTACTTTGAAAACTCAAATTGGGGCCAGGCATGGTGGTCTCAGCACTTTAGAGGCCAAGGCAGGAGGATCTCTGGAGGCTAGGAGTTCAAGATCAGCCTAGGCAACATAGCAAGAATCCAGTCTTTACTTTAAAACATAAATTCAATAAAACACTCAAAGCTGGACACAGTGGTTTACACCTGTAATCCCAGCACTTTGGGAGGTCAAGGTGGGTGGATTACTTGAGGTCAGGAGTTTGAGAGCAGCCTGGCCAACATGGTGACACCCCATCTCTGCAAAAAATACAAAAAGTAGCCAGCCATGGTGGCGCATGCCTGTAGTCCCAGCTATTCGGGAGGCTGAGACAGGAGAATCACTTGAACCCAGAAGGCAGAGATTGCAGTAAGCCGAGATCACACCATCGCACTCCAGCCTGGGAGAGAGAGCAAGACTCTGTCTGAAAAAAAAAACAAACAAACAAACAAAAAACCACTCAACTTGGGGCTACTGAGTGTGGGGAAACTAAATAGAGTTAGGGAGCTTTTTACCTCCTAAGACACAAAGAGTTCATGACAGCTGCATTTTTACCCTAACAGGTTGGAAAAGATAGAAATCCAAGAATAGCTGAAGGCAGATCCAATACAATAACATAGTTGAAACCTTGAACAAAAGCTTTTTTAAAGTTTGCTTAACGGAAACGTTACTTGGGAAACTTTTAGTTTTTTCAGTAGATGGCATCAATATAATATCCCTCATCTCCTCCCAAGGAAATTTTTTCTCTCTTTAGGGGAGCTATATGGTAGAAATGTTTATTATTTACCCTAGTATATCAATAATTATCTTAAAAGTAAGTGGACTAAATGCTTCTATTAAAACACCACAATTGGCAGCTAGGGTTTTAAAATAATTATATGCTGTTTATAAAAGACATTTAAAATTTAAGGATGTTAAAATGTTGAAAGTAAAAGAAGGGAAAATTGGGGCTGGAAGTGGTGGTTTACGCCTGTAATCTTGGCATTTTGGGAAGCCGAGGCGGGAGTATTGCTTGAGCGCAGGAGTTCAAGACAGGCCTGGGCAACATAGGGAGACCCCATTTCTACAAAATTTTTTTTAAAGTAATTATGTGTGGTGGCGTGCACCTGTAGTCCCAGCTACCCAGGAAGTTGAAGTGGGAGGATTGCTTTGAGCTGGGATGTTGAGGCTGCAGGCAGCCATGTTTGTGCCACTGCACTCCAGCCTGGACAACAAAGCGAGACCATCTGAAGAAAAAAAAAAAGAAAGAAATTTTTTAAAATTCACCAAAAAACCCCAAAGAAAATAGAAGGAAGGAAATAATATGGAATTATAGTAGAGATAGAAGAAATTAATAAAATAGGAAGCAAACTTACAATAGAAATGATCAACAAATCAAGAAGTTGAATTTTGAAGACAAATAAATTTATAAATTTCTGACAGGACTGGCCAAGAAAAAGAAAGAAGCCACAGATAATATAAAAAATGAAAAGAGGAATACATCTCAGATTCTAGAGACATTTAAAAAATTAGAGGAAATTATGACCAAATTAATGTCAATAAATTTGAACATTTACATGAGCTATTTAAATTTCTAGGAAATATATCTTACTAAAACTGCCACAAAAAAAGAGGAAATCTGAACAGTCCTATAACTGTGAAAAATCATGATTTTATAATATTAAAATCGTCCTACATCCCCACTAATTACTAGTTTTTGTCATCTTAGTGAGCTGTGTAACCTGTTTCTGCATCTGAGAAATGAAGATAGTAACATAATGCCATAGTAATATTGGAGGATTAAATGAGAAAATGCCTGTAAAAGTGCATTGCACAGGGCCTAGCATTTGCCACATGATCAATGCATGCTTGCCTTTTTTAGTTTCCTTTACAGCTATGGTGTATCAGTGAGTGCAGAATGTGTATGTCCTTCAGGCTGTCTCGTGTGCATGCTCTGAAAGGTAAAGGGGCCTACTCTTTGTTCTGAAGTAAAACTGCTCAGGGCATTAGGTGGATCTGAAATTTAAAAATAAAATTGAAAGTAAATCAATCCTTATCTTAAATCAGATTGTCTCTGCTTTTGTTTTGTACACCTGCCTCACTATCAGTCTTGGAATTTTTTCCTGCTGTTGTGGGTGCAATTTCTGTGATATGTACGGAACCACCCTACTCCACGCCTTAGATCCTGACCTTAGTGGCTTGGAAAAGGCTGTCACTTAGAATTTACACTCCAGTCCTCACTATCACTGTCTCCATTCTTCTTCCATCTCCCCACCCTGGAGTGATTTCCCAGCCTGCTATTTGATTTCCTGTTTGTATGGTTCCCCTGATCTCCAGAGCATGTAGTACTCACTAGCCAGAATATTCCCCTTGTCTTCTGTGTTACATAAAGTTATTTCCAGTGTATCTGATCTCTTCTCATCCTTTCTCTGTCACTCGGGGGCTTTGCTCAATCTGGTTGTGTCACAGTCTTTAGGAGATTCCCTCTTTCTTGATCAAAGAGCCCTTCATTCCTCCATTCCTTGCCTCTGCAACCATGAGGGTGTGACACAGATGAAGGTGTGACACAGATCTCATCTCTTCCTGGAATTCCCAATCTCAAGAGCTTTTCTTCATGGTGTTGTTGACTTAAACGAGGGTGCCTGCCAACTGTGGGGCCCTCACCCCACTTAATGAGGTTTGTTTCCTTGTGAGGTTTGTTTCCTTGTCACAGTGTTGTGATGTATTTCACGTTGCTCTTATCTTTAAAATCGGTTTTATTTCCTTGTCCTAGTTAGGCTCCTCACCATACCTACTCTGTATTGTGTTTCTTCCTCATTTGTCAGATTTTTTTTTTTTTTTGAGACGGAGTCTTGCTCTGTCGCCAGGCTGGAGTGCAGTGGCGCCATCTCGGCTCACTGCAACCTCCAGCTCCTGGGGTTCAAGCGATTCTCCTGCCTCAGCCTCCTGAGTAGCTGGGACTACAGGCACGCACCACCATGCCCGGATAATTTTTATATTTTTAGTAGAGGCGGGATTTCACCATGTTGGCCAGGATGGTCTTGGTCTCTTGACCTCATGATCCGCACATCTCGGCCGCCCAAAGTGCTGGGATTACAGGCACAAGCCACCACACCCACCCCTTTTGTCAGATTTTTAAAACCTGTTTCTTTCCCTCTCTCCATTCCCACCTGTCCAAATCCTGTCCTTTCAGGCATCATCTCAAAGGATATCTCTGAATGAAACTTCTTTGGCAACCCCCTCTTCTTGCCCCCTCTCCCCACAGGACTCTATTCCACGTAGAGCACTTAGGTTACTCAACCTTGAATTAAAATTATTTGTGTATACCTGCCAAAGGCCCTTACTACGTTGTTGGGTACTTGAAGGCAAGGATTATTTCTTACTAATCTTTGCAGCTCCCACAGCACCCAGCACAGTGCCTGGAATATGGGAGTTACTCAGTAACTATTTGATGAATTGAATTCATACGTGTAAGAATCCAGAAGATAAAGGAAAGTATTTCCTTCAGTTTCAGACTGGGACCCACCAGTGCCCTGATGGGTTTCGCTGCTTGTTAGGAAGCAGGTTGTGTGGACCTGGAGGTGCCAGATAAAACAAAGGCTTCCATAACACACATTCATCAACCCCGTTAGGGTTGTCTCATTCATTTATGCATTCATTCAATAGACATTTGTTGATGACTGAGTGCTAAACTCACAGCTTTTTTTTTCTTTTCCTGTAAAGTAAGATAACAGGGAGTGGGACCCTTCCATTAAGGCGTTTATAATCTGGTTGGAGACTTGGAAATATAAACAACTGACTGTAAGGCAAAGTGAAGTCGGTGCTAGAATAACATACAGGTCAAATTCTCTGAGAGCGCTAGTCCTTGGTTTCTGCAGGGCGGAAAAGAGGGATATTGGAAAAAATCAGGATGGTTCAGAAGAACCATGTTTTGTTCTGGTGGACTCATAGCATCACCATGATGACAATAACAAGGTCCCCCAAAGGGGGAAACCCTGTCCTTTCCAGCAACAACATGGATGAATCTGGAGGTCATTATGCTAAGTCAAATAAGCCAGGCACAGAAACATAAATACCACATGATCTCACTTATATGTGGAATCTAATACAGTTGAACTCATGGAAGTAGAAAGTAGAACAATGGTTAACAGAGGCTTGGGGGAAAGTGGGGAGGGAGAGAATGGGGAACTGTTGATTAAAGGGTACAAAATTTCAGATAGACAGGAGGAATGGGTTTTGAGATCCATTGCACTCAACTATAGTCAATGGTAATATATATTTCAAAATAGCTAAGAGTAAATTTTAAATGTCTCACTATAAAAATAATAGGTAAGTGAAGTGATGGATATGTTAATCAGCTTGATTTCATCATGCCACATTGGATGCATATATCAAAACATCACATTGTACCCCATAAATATATATAACAATGATTTGTTAAAAAAAAGAAAAAAGAAAAGAAAAGTGGCCGGGCATGGTGGCTCACACCTTTACAGGTTCCCAGCACTTTGGGTGGCCTGGGCAGGAGGATTGCTTGAGGCCAACCTGGGCAACATATTTCATTGCCTTATTAAAGATAAAAAAAATTTTTAAAGTCCCCCTGAGCTTTTCTGGCCCACCTCTCATCAAATCCCTGGCACCATCTCTGCGTTTGATGAGAGTGTGAGGTAGAGTGGGTAGGAGCAGGCAAGTCAAGTTGCTGTAGACCTGTGCTGTCTAATATCGCAAAATGCAGCTAGCGGGCACTTGAAATGTGGCCAGTGTGAACTGAGATGTATTAAGTGTGAAACACACCCTGGATTGTGAAGACTTAGCACAAAAGCAGAATAATTTTTATTTTTATTTTTTGAGACAGCGTCTCACTCTGTCACCCAGGCTGGAGTGCAATGGCATCATCTCTGCTCACTGCAACCTCATGCCTCTCGGGTTCAAGTGATTCTTGTGCCTCAGCCTCCCCAGCAGCTGGGATTACAGGCATCTACCACCATGCCCAACTAATTTTTGTATTGTATTTGTATTTATTTAATTTATTTTTATTTTTTGTTTTAATTTAGTATTTTTGGTAGAGGTGGTGTTTTGCCATGTTGGTCAGGCTGGTCTCAAACTCCCGACCTCAAGTGATCTGCCCACCTCGGCCTCCCAAAGTTCCGGGATTACAGGCGTGAGCCACCGTGCCCAGCCAAAAACAGAATAATTTTCAGTTGATTACATGTTAAAAAAATATTTAGGATATATTGGTTTAAATAAAATATATTGTTGAAATTAATTTCACTTGTTACTTTCTTTTTTTTTTTTTTTTTTTACTTTTTTAATGTGGCTACTTGACCATTTAAAAAGTTAGGTACACCCTGGGCAATGTAAGGTGTAGACCCTCATCTCTACAAAAAAATAAATAAATAAATTAGTTGAGCGTGGTGATGCATCCTTGTAGCCCCAGCTGCACGGGGGGCTGAGGGAAGAGGATCACTTGAGCCCATGGGTTCAAAGTTGCAATGAGCTATGATTGTGCCACTGCATTCCAGCTTGGGTGACAAAGCGAGACTCTGTCTCTAAAAAAAAAAATCAATAAATAAAAATGTACATGGCCCACATACAGTTGGCCCTTCATATCTCTGGGTTCTGCATCTGTGGATTCAACCAACTGTGGATCAAATATATCTGGGAAAAAATCATAATACAACAATAAAAATAAATTGTAAAAATATCATAATGATTTACATAGCAATTACATTGTCTTAGGTATTATAAGTAATCTAGAGATGATTTAAAATATACAGTAGGATGTGTGTAGGTTATAAGCACATACTACACCATCTGATATAAGGGACTTGAGCATCGTGGATTTTGGTAGCTGTGTTGGAGGTGTCCTGAAACCAATCCTCTGCATATCCCAAGAGACCTCTGTACTTCTGTTGGACAGTGTTGTTCTAAAGTCTGTTCCCCAGGCTCAGGTACCCTAGGAAATTTGGAAAACCCTTGGGGAAAACAGATAGATCTTGATACTGAGCCGGGACCCAGTCCCACTGGTATTTACCAGTCCTGACCTGGATCCAAACTCCCAGGGACTTTGGGAGTGCTATAGGCATCACTTGGGTCTAGGCTATGGCAGAGTCAGGTCACAGATAGGAAACTTGGTTCTCTCCATTCTGTGTTTCCCTGTAACACAGGCCACAAGGGCAAATGTGACAGGGTGTTGGTTTGTTTTTCGTGTTTCTTTCAAGCAGCTTCCTTGAAGACACAAATGGCTTTGGCATGGCAACGATAAGGAGCCGGTCTAGTAGCGTCTTCCATAACAACAACTAAGCTTTTGATCATTAATCAGTTAGCATACGGCTTGCCTAGGTGACTTATTATATACAGGAAAAGGTGGCAAGGTAACGACTGAAACAAGATGCTACGCTGCCAGCTTTCAAGATGGAGGAGGGTGCCCAAGAATGCAACTCTAGATGCTGGAAAAGGGAAATAAACAGATTCTCCTCTAGAGCCTCTAGAGGGAGCTCGGCTTTGCAGACACTTGGATTTTGGCTCAGTGACACTGATTTCAGACTTCTGACATCCAGAACTGTGAGAGAATGAATGTGTATTGTTTTTAGCCACCAAGTTTGTGGTAATTTATAACAGCAGCCATAGGAAATGAGTACAACCAGGCACTATTCTAAAGAATTCCCTTGTATTAGTTCCTCCAACTCTCGCCTCTTCCCATCTCCTCATTGATGGTGGGGAGGTGTATCCAGGAATCATACTTACTAATCTACCATCCTCACTAGGCTTCACCACACACCGCACCCTGTACTCACATGTGCAGAACCTTCCTGACCCACTTCATACTAGGCCAAGGAGAGGCCCGAAGAGCCTCAAGCCACAGCTTTCTCCCAAACCCATAACCAATCCCATAACCCCATAACCCAGGGTCCAGAGTGCAAGAAGTTGCAACAAGGAAAAAATAGTTATCTTTTCACTGACTTGTTTTGTAAATCTGGATTTTTATATTAGGTTAGGATGAAGGTGTCACCTTCCTCCATCTCGAAGGCCAGCAGCATAGCATCTGGTTTCCGTCATCACATTTTTGCCCTCCTCAGTAGAACCCTTCCTAGATTTTATTCCGTCTATCTCCCTCTTATAAGGACATTTGTGATTACATTTAGGATCCACCCAGGTAATCCAAGATAATTTCCCCACCTCAAGATACATAATAACATCTGCAAAGACCCCTTTTCTATATAAGGTAACACTCACAGATTCTAGGGATTAGCACCTAGATATCTTTGGGGGCCATTATTTAGCTGCCACACTGGTATAAAGTAAATGCTTAAGAAATTAGCTATTATTATTACTGTGCTAAGCACTTTTTATGTGCTAATTAATCCTCACTACAACACTATGAAGCAGAGACTGTGGGTATCCTATCTTACAGAGAAGAAAGAGGCTTAGACAAAGCCTCAACGTACCACAAAAACACAACGTACCACAATCTCTGGGACACATTTAAAGCAGTGTGTAGAGGGAAATTTATAGCACTAAATGCCCACAAGAGAAAGCAGGAAAGATCTAAAATCAACACCCTATCATCACAATGGAAAGAACTAGAGAAGCAAGAGCAAACAAATTCAAAAGCTAGCAGAAGGCAAGAAATAACTAAGATCAGAGCAGAACTGAAGGAGACAGAGACACAAAAACCTTAAAAAAAAATCAATGAATCCAGGAGCTGGTTTTTTGAAAAGAACAACAAATTAGGTAGACCACTAGCAAGACTAATAAAGAAGAAACAAGAGAAGAATCGAATAGCTGCAATAAAAAATGATAAAGTGGATATCACCACCGATCCCACAGAAATACAAACTACCATCAGAGAATACTATAAACACCTCTATGCAAATAAACTAGAAAATCGAGAAGAAATGAATAAGTTCCTGGACACATACACCTTCCCACCTTCCCAAGACTAAACCAGGAAGAAGTTGAATCTCTGAATGAACCAATAACCAGTTCTGAAATTGAGGCAATAATTAATAGCCTACCAACCAAAAAAAGTCCAGGACCAGACAGATTCACAGCCGAATTCTACCAGAGGTACAAAGAGGAGCTGGTACCATTCCTTCTGAAACTATTCCAAACAATAGAAAAAGAAAGAATCCTCACTAACTCATTTTATGAGGCCAGCATCATCCTGATACCAAAGCCTGGCAGAGACACAACAAAAAAAGAGAAATTTAGACCAATACCCCGATGAACATCGATGTGAAAATTCTCAATAAAGTACCGGCAAACCAAATCCAGCAGTACATCAAAAAGCTTATCCACCATGATCAAGTCAGCTTTATCCCTGGGATGCAAGGCTGGTTCCACATACACAAATCAATAAGCATAATCCATCACGTAAACAGAACCAACGATAAAAACCACAAGATTATCTCAATAGATGCAGAAAAGGCTTTCGACAAAATTCAACAGTGCTTCATGCTAAAAACTCTCAATAAATTGGGTACTGATGGAACATCTCAAAATAATAAGAGCTAGTTATGACAAACCCACAGCCAATATCATACTAAATAGGCAAAAACTGGAAGCATTCCTTTTGAAAACTGGCACAAGATAAGGATGCCCTCTCTCATTACTCCTATTCAACATAGTGTTGGAAGTTCTGGCCAGGGCAATCAGGCAAGAGAAAGAAATAAAGGGTATTCAATTAGGAAAAGAGGAAGTCAAATTGTCCCTGTTTGCAGATGACATGATTGTATATTTAGAAAACCCCATTGTCTCAGTCCCAAATCTCCTTAAGCTGATAAGCAACTTCAGCAAAGTCTGTGGATACAAAATCAATGTGCAAAAATCACAAGCATTCCTATATGCCAATAACAGACAAACAGAGAGCCAAATCATGAGTGAACTCCCATTCACAATTGCTACAAAGAGAATAAAATACCTAGGAATCCAACTTACAAGGGATGTGAAGGACCTCTTCAAGGAGAACAAAAAACCACTGCTCAATGGAATAAAAGAGGACACAAACAAATAGAAGAACATTCCATGCTCATGCATAGGAATAATCAATATCATGAAAATGGCCATACTGCCCAAGGTAATTTATAGATTCAATGCCATCTCCATGAAGCTACCAATGACTTTCTTCACAGAATTGGAAAAAACTACTTTAAAGTTCACATGGAACCAACAAGGAACCTACATAGCCAAGATAATCCTAAGCAAAAAGAACAAAGCACGAGGCATCATGCTCCCTGACTTCAAACTATACTACAAGACTACAGTAACCAAAACAGCATGGTACTGGTACCAAAACAGATATATAGACCAATAGAACAGAACAGAGGCCTCAGAAATAACACCACACATCTACAGCCATCTGACCTTTGACCAACCTGACAAAAACAAACAATGGAGAAAGGATTCCCTATTTAATAAATGGTGCTGGGAAAACTGGCTAGCAATATGTAGAAAGCTGAAACTGGATCCCTTCCATACACCACATACAAAAATTAACTCAAAGTGGATTAAATACTTAAATGTAAGACCTAAAACCATAAAAACTCTAGAAGAAAACCTAGGCAATACCAATACCATTCAGGACATAGACATGGGCAAGGACTTTATGACTAAAACACCAAAAGCAATGGCAACAAAAGCCAAAATAGACAAATGGGGTCTAATTAAACTAAAGAGCTTCTGCACAGCAAAAGAAATTGTCATCAGAGTGAACAGGCAACCTACAGAATGGGAGAAAAATTTTGCAATCTACCCATCTGACGAAGTGCTAATATCCAGAATCTACAGAGAACTTAAAGAAATGTACAAGAAAAAAACCAAACAACCCCATCAAAAAGTGGGCAAAGATATGAACAGACACTTCTCAAAAGAAGACATTTATGCAGCCAACAAACATATGAAAAAATGCTCATCATCACTGGTCATCAGAGAAAAGCAAATCAAAACTACAATGAGATATCATCTCACACCAGTTAGAATGGCAATCATTAAAAAGTCAGGAAACAACAGACGCTGGAGAGGATGTGGAGAAATAGGAACGCTTTTACACTGCTGGTGGGAGTGTAAATTAGTTCAACCATTGTGGAAGACAATGTGGCGATTCCATGGAATACTATGCAACCATAAAAAAGGATGAGTTTATGTCCTTTGGAGGGACAGGGATGAAGCTAGAAACCATCATTCTCAGCAAACTATCACAAGGACAGAAAACCAAACACCTCATGTTCTCACTCACAGGTGGAAGTTGAACGATGAAAACACATGGACACAGGGCAGGGAACATAACACACCAGGGCCTGTCAGTGGGTGGGAGGCTGGGGGAGGGATAGCATTAGGAGAAATACCTAATGTAAATGATAAGTTGATGTGTGCAGCAAACCAACATGGTACATATATACCTATGTAACAAACCTGAGCATTGTGCACATGTACCCTAGAATTTAAAGTATAATAGAAAATAAAAAAGAAGAAAGAGAAAACAAAACAAAATAAAACAAAATTATAACCATTGCTTTCTTCCAATTTACATTTGTAAAGATTTCCGATTGATTTTGTTTTGGATCCCTTGTGTACAGCATAGAGTAGAATTTTGCCTTATGATTTAATCCAAATTTATCTTATTTTACTTTCAGTTTTTATTATTTTTTAAATAAAAAATAGAGATGAGGTCTCACTATGTTGCCCAGGCTCGTTATGAACTCCTGGGCCCAAACTATCCTCCTGCCTAAGCCTCCCAAAGTGCTAGGATTACAGGAGTGGGTTACCACGCCTCGCTGAAATTTCTCTTATTTTAATACATTAGTTTAGCACATTTATATTTATCAAATTGACAAAGTTGGTATTAATTATCAATATAATATATACAACTTTATATGATGCCTTCTATTATTTCATAGATTCTTTAAAAACTCTGATGTTGTGGTATGTATTTGGTTTTATTTTTTCTGAAAATCTGGAAAGGTTGTATTTTTATTTCAGTGGTTGTCTTTATAATTTATATACTTAATCTTCCTCTTTTAGGCATTATCTATCAATCCCCTAATATGAATAAATAATGAAATTAGAGTATTTTCTCATATTCTCCCTATCCTGCTCTTGATGACCTCTCTTTTTGCCATAGTTTTCCCATTTATTTCTTGGTTGGTTTAAGTTCATCTTCTAGTAGTTTCTTCAAGGAAGGCTCAGGGCAATAATATTTCTTGAGATCCTGCCATGCTTAGAAATGTCTCACTGTGCCTTTTTATGTAAACAGACAGAGATAAACACAACAGAATATCTTGAGAATTGACTCAGAAGTATGCCATGTGATGCTACCTTGAAGTCAGAATAACCTGCATTATAGCTAAAATAAACTTTAAATTACTATTCCTTTTTACCTTCCTCCCTTCCTCTCTCTCTCTCTCCACTCATTGCAGCCACTGCCTCTGCCTCCCAGGTTCAAGCGATTCTCCTGCCTCAGCCACCCAAGCAGCTGGGATTACAGGCGTGTGCCACCACATCTGACTAATTTTTGTATTTTTGTGTTTATTTTTTATTTTTATTTTTTGTAGAGACAGGGTTTCACCATGTTACCCAGGCTGGTCTCGAACTCCTGAGCTCAAGCGATCTGCCTGCCTTGGCCTCTCAAAGTGCTGGGATTATAAGTGTGAGCCACCACGCCCGGCCCCTTTTTTAGTTTCTTATCCAGCTGCTCCCATATCAGACCTCATCTTTTTAAATTTTATACTTTGTTTACCTCCCTCCATTCATTCACATGCTCATTTGAGAAGACTTAAGTTCTCCCAGCTTTGGACAATAACTGCTTTTAGAAACTGTAAGGTTTCAAGAGAACAGTTGCCCAACACTCAGAATTGTTTTAAAAATGGAGCATGTGTATTATGTGGCCAGTGTCTTCACTCTAACTTGGTTATAAGACTAAAACCATTCTTTACTGCTCTAACATGCTGAATAAATCATCTGACGGAGAGGGGGTGTTTATCTCTGTTTATATATGTTATATGAGTTGTCTTGAGGCTGTGTGACTCATCTAAGTGGAATATTGAATATCCATTGAAATGCATTTGTTAAGTCGTTTATATTATTAATGAGCATTTAAATGCAACAGATATCATTTCAGGTGACTTAACATAAATGAATAAAAGTCAGAGCTATTTGATTATTTTTTGCTTGAGAAAAAAAATAGACTTTGTACCTCAGAGTGAACTCCTCACCTTACAGAAGGACACTTTTTCAGCTTTTGCCTTAAGGTCTTCAGCCGTAGGCCTCCTCACTACTTTCTTCTTGCACCCTGGCATTTCCTACAATGTAAAACACTGGAGGATCTATGTGAACCCCTGGGTTGGGTCACTTGCCAGGCTCTAGTTGCTGTTGTTGTTTTTGTTGTTTTGTGCTACTCTCCACTTGTTCACTGGGATTCTGCCACACTGCTGATTTTTCATGATGGTCTCTCCCTCTTGGACTCCACGTTTGTAGTTCCTCCTGCCTGGAACATACTGTCTCCCTCCCTAGACTTACGGCTGTCACAACTCAAGTCTCTCAAGTACAGCTTTAGCTATCACTCCCTCAGGGCAAACTTCCCTTGCTTTCAAGCTAGACTAGGTTCCTCTGCTACACACTTTCATGGTTTTCTTTTCTTTTCCTTCATAGCCCTTACCATAATTGTGTTTGAGTCATACTTCTACGATTATCTGCTTAATGTCTTCTCCTCCCCTAAGTGGGGATTGTGTCTGTCTTATTCATTGCATCCCCAGCACCTTGTACCAGCATGTCATAGACACTTATTACATAGCTGCTGAATAACTGGATGAATGATTCCGTCCCAATATGGCTCCCACTCCCATCTTTCCACCAAAACTCCTTCTGCATGTTTACCAATTACCTCCTTGCTGCTGAACCCACTAGATATTATTTGGTTTCCATCTTGAATTCTTACCAGTATTAAACACTTGACCACTTTTTTCTTAAAACACTGCTTTTTGTGCCTTCACTTACTCTCAGGATCCTTTGCTGGTTCCTCTTCACTTTTCCTAGTTCCTTGATGTTGGATGCTCAGAGCTTGGACCTGAGCTATGTCCTTTTTTAAATTGTGTGTTCAGTCTCTAGATTATCTTATTCTCACTTACTGCTTTCAATGAAGTCTATATACCAATGACTTCCAAATTTAATCTAGACCTTCAAGTCTAGACTTTCCCAGTCTGCTATATAGCATGTGCTCTATATTGCTCGGTCACTTTACCTGGATGTCTGCTATAGGCATCTGCTATAGTTTAAACGTTTGTCCCTCAACAGCTCGTGTTGAAATTTGATCCCAATGTTGAAGGTACAGCCTAATGGGAGATGTTTGGGCCATGGGCGTGGACAACACATGAATAGGTTAATGCCATCCCTCTGGGGTTGGGGAAATGAGAATAAGCGAGTGAATCGTTGCTCTGTTAGTTCCCACCAAAGCTGTTCGTTAAAAAGAGCCTGGCACCCTTCCTTTCTCGCCATGTGCTCTCTGCACACCTTGGCTCCTCTTTACCTTCACCATGAGTGGAAGCAGCCTGAAGCCCTCACCAGAAGCAGATGCTGATGCCATGCTTATCATACAGCCTGCAGAACTGTGAGCCACATAATCCTCTTCTTTACAAATTACTCAGCCTCAGGTATTCCTTTATAGCAACACAAAATAGACAAAGACAGAAAATTAATGCTGAGGAGTAGGGTGTTGCTATAAAGATACTTGAAAATGTGGAAATGGCTTTGGACTAGTTAATGGGCAGAGGTTGGAAGAGTTTGGAGGGCTCAGAAGAAGATAAAAAAACTAGGAAAAGTTAGGAACTTCTTACATATTGGTTAAATGGTTGTGAATAGAGATATAGACAGTAAAGGCCATGCTGACAAAGTCTCAGATGGAAATGAAGAACTTATTGGGAACTGGAGCAAATGTCACCCATATTATGCCTTAGCAAAAAACTTGGCTGCATTGTGTTCATGGCCTAGGGCTTTGTGGAAGGCCATACGTAAGAGTGATGACCTAGGGTAGCTGGTGGAAGAAATTTCTAAACAGCAACGCATTCAATTCGTGGTATGCCTACTTTTAACAGCTTATGATCAGATACAGCAGCAAAAGAATGAGCTAAAGGTGGAATTTCTAATTAAAAGAGAAACAGAGCAAAACAATTTGGAACATTTATAACTTGGTCATGTGGTAGAGAAGGAAAGAATGTTTTCAGGTGAGGAATCCAAGGGTGATGTGGAGCAACCACTTGCTAGAGAGATAACCATGGATAAAAGGGAAGCAGGTGCTAATAGAACAATGGGGAAAAGGCCTCAAAGACATTTCCAAAATCTCTGAGGTCGTCCCTCCCATCACAGGCTCAGAGGCCTATGAGGACAGAACGGTTTCAGGGGACAGGCCTGGGGTGCTTTTGCCCTGTGCCACCGCAGGATGTGGGGGGCATCCCAATTGCTCTAGCTCTAGCCTGAGGCCAGACAGCCCTGGGTACCACTCAGGCTGCTGCTCCAGAGAGTGTAAGCCTTAAGTTCTGGCAGCTTCCTCGTAGTGTTGTCTGCAGGCTCCCAGAATGCAAGAGTGGTAGAGGCTTGGCAGCCTCCACCTAGATTTCAGAGGATGTATTGGAAAACCTGAGTGCCCCAGGTAGAAGCCTGCCACAGGGTCAAGCCACTGCAGAGAAACTGTACTAGGGCAGTGCCTAGTAGCTGTGGAGGCAGGGCTGCTGCCCTCCACCCTAGCATTATGGAGTCACCAGCAGCATGCACCTCAGTCTGTGAAAGCCTCAGAGCAGACTGAGCAGACTCCATCCCATAAGAGCAGCCATGTAGGCAGCGCTCAGCAAAGCCATAGGGGTAGGGCTGTCTGAGGCACTGGGAGCCCATCCCTCAAACCAGTGTGCCCAGAATGCGGGACATGGAGTCAAAGTGTATTTTGGAGCTTTAAGATTTAATGTCTGCCTGTCTGCCCTACTGGTGACCTTTCTTTTGGCCAATTTCTCCTTTGGAGAATGAAAATGTTTACCTAATGCCTGTACAACCATCACATCTGGGAATTAAATAACTTGTTTTTGATTTTACAGGCTCATAGCTGGAAGGAATTTGCCCTGAGTCTCAGATGAGACTTTGGACTTCAGACTTTTAAGCTGATGTTGGAACAAGTTAATGCTTTTGGGACTATCGGGGTAGAATGCATCTTGCATGTGAGAAGGACATGAGTTTGGGGGGAAAGGGGCAGAATGTTATAGTTTGGATGTTTGTCTCCCCAAGCCTCATGTTGGAATTCGATCCCAATGTTGGAAGTGGGGCCTAATGGGAAATGTTTGGGTCAGGAAGGATGACCTCTCATGAATGGATTAATGCCCTCCTGGGTGCGTTGGTGGGGTGGGTAAAGGGAGTGAGTTCTCACTCTATTATGCTGGTTGTTATTTTCCATGAAAGCTGGTTGGAAAAAAGAGCCTAGCACCTCCCTGCTCTCTCTTGCTTCCTCTCTCACCACGTGATCTCAGCACATGCTCACTCTCCTTCCCCCTTCCCTTCTGCCAATAGTGGAGGCAACCTGCAGCCCCTCGGCAGAAGCTGAGCAGATGCTGGCACCATGCTTATTGCATAGCCTGCAGAACCATGAGCCATATAAACCTCTTTCCTTTATAAATTACCCAGCCTCAGATATTCCTTTACAGCAACACAATTTAGACAAAGACACCATCTCAAACTTGGCCTACCCAAAATTACACGTTTGATATTTTCCCCAAATGTGCTCCTCCCCAAATCTCAGCTGAGAGTATCTTCATCCATCCAGTTAGTCATGCCAGAAATCTGGGAGTCAGCCTTTCTGCTATCTTCTCCTCAACTCTCATAAGCTAACCCCTTACAAAGTTGCATGGATCCTACCTCCAAAATAAATCTTGGATCTGTCTATTTCACTCCACCTTCACTTCCACCATTTATCCAAGTCCAAATCACCATTCTCAGCAGGCATATAGCAGAAACTTCAACCGGTCTTCTTGCTTCCATTCTTCCTGTGCCACCAGCACTGCCACCACTACCAAAGAGCCTCTTTCCTTGGATAGTTCTAGACTAAAATTCCTGCTCTCTGACTCTCTTTTCCTAACTCTTCTTAGTGCTTTCTTCAGGTTTGTTAATGGAAAGTATGTTAATGGTTCCTCAGAGTGGCCTCTATTAATCTCTTTTATTGAATATGGATTTACTAGTTTAACTTTCATTGTCAACCTTATTTCCAAGTTCTTTAAGAAATTTTACGGTTTTTGGTTTTTCGTTGCTTCTTTCATTTGTTGTGAATAGCTAGGTGTGAGTAACTGAACAGCTGATGAAGCAATGGAGAAAGCCATAGTCAGGATTTTATAACTGTTCTGACCTTTGGAACACCAAGGACGTATGGCACACTGATTTTTCTTGTTAGTACACTATGTAATCCAGACCTGCAATAACCCAGTATCTGTGATAAGTTAAGGGGAGACTAACCCATCACAGACACTGGGCTATTGCAGGTTATCCAGACCCAGTATCTGTGATGCGTTAAAGTCTCCCCTAGAAATGTGACTCCACAGGATTAATTTTTAATTAATTATATTTTAAACTCCAAATAAGTTTTTTTCTTTTTCTTTTTTTTCCCCAGGGGAAAGCAGGAATGCACTTCCTCACTATCACAAATTATGCAGTTGAATTTCCTGCATTTGGGGAAATCACAGGGGTAAGCACACCTACGGAGTGCAACGGATGAGCCTCGCCCTGGGAAAACCACATTCACGATCATGGCATCTCCCCTGCCAGGTAAGAATCCAAATAGGTTTTTACAGTAGAGATTTATCAACAACCTGTTAGTTGTATTCAGTGTTGAGAGTGTTTCAAAGTGTTGTGCTGTCTGGGAAAGTTAAGCAGAGGCCCAGAGAAGCTGTGCCAAGCAGGCCACCAGTAAAGGCAAAGGCAGCATTTTACAGCTTATTCAGGAAAATGCCTGGAAAAGTCTGTTCCTCAGCACTATGAATGCTGGTCTTTGTTAGGAAATTATGCAGAAGTATCACAATACTATAATAACAACTTGATTTTTTTGTTTTTAAAATGTCAGTTTCTTAAGACTCTTTATCAAATTCTTCTGCTCTGAAAAAACAGAATCCTTATCAGTTCATCCTTTTACCTTCTCTATAAAGAGCCCTAGTCATGGAATATATTTCTAAATTTGCCTTCCCCTCCTCCAAATCTCTGCTACCAGGCAACAACCTTCAAGACAGCTTTAAAGTGTTACTGCTCAGGAGAAAACAAATACAACTCCAGTGTGGCCATGACGTCATTATTCCAGTGGCTTTTGCTTTGATTCTGTTTTGTTTTCATAATTTAAAGTCTGAGAAGTATCTACTTAAAGTGGCCCTCAGCTCTTAAGCTATTCCTGGGGTCTTCTCCTTCAGCTTCACCCGTTGGAAGGACATGCTTAGAAGACAATGAGGAAACCCCACAAAGCAAAGAGGGTTAAACTGGGTTTTAAATTCAGTGGGTAAGTGAAGGCAAGTACCTCATCTCTCCAAGCAAGACCTTCTTAGGTGCTAAGTGCAGGAGCTGCTGGAGGAACCAGTCATGCAGAGCTAAGAGCTATGGGAAGTATCTAAAAGCAAAGGACCTGACTGATTCTATAAGTAGTCCCTACAAAAATCCATTCCACTGCCTTGTACATCTTGTACTGCTCCCCCACACTGCACATACACGTGCACACGTGCACTCACACACACACATTTCCCTTTTTGTCATTATTGGGGCTCCAGAACTTGATCTGTCTTCATCATCAAATTTTTGGGGGGCTTCTATGCTGTATAGAACACTTTACCACATCCTGGTTAAGAAATGAGGCCTTGTCATCAGTGGGATTCCAGTGCATTTGGGGAAGGGGTGATTATTGGTGAAAGTACAGGCTGTGCCCTATATGGTGGGTGGGTCAGGCAGAGATAACTTCAAGGGCTGGGGCAAAGTCTACTGGATTAGGTAAGAGGATTAGCAGTGTGTCTGTGAAACCACCATTGCAAAATCATAACTGAGACACTGAGAGATCTAACCTAAAATCTTGCTTCTAACCTCCAAGCTGTCCTTGTTCATCCCTGGGCATGACCTGAACTAACTTTGGGGGGATCTTAGTTTTTAATTTATAGTTTAAAACAAAGATAACAGTCCTTCTCCAAAACAAACCTCCTTCTTGCCTGGGGACTAGACTGCCTTTGTAAGATTAATTAATTAGCCATAAGAGTAGAAATTATGCTTTAGGAGTCACGCAACTGGGGACTACAGGATTCTGACCTTCCCCAAATTGCTCCTGGGGATAACATCACTATTGTAAAATGAAATGTTAGTGCTTTAGATATTTTGCAGACCCCGCACTTGATGGATCAGCTGGCACCACCCAGATGGATAAACTGGCTCATCTGATTTTGGGGCCCCTCCCCAGGAAATGACTCCGCCCAAGAAGACAGCTTTGACCCCTTACGATTTCACCTCCGACCCAACCAATCAGCACTCCTGACTTACTGGTTTTCCCCCAGCCTCCAAGTTATCGTTAAAAACACCGATCTCCATAAGCTTGAGCCTGGGGAGTCTGATTTGAGTAATAATAAAACTGTAGTCTCCCGCAAAGCTGGCTCTGCGTGAATTACTCTTTCTTTATTGCAGTTCCCCTGTCTTGATAAATTGGCTTTGTCTAGGCAGCAGGCAAGGTGAACTCACTGGGCGGTTACAAATTTGGGGCTTGCTCAGGATGCCGTTGTGGCTGCCTGCCCGTAGTTTGGTAGACTCCCTCCAGCAACAGATCCAGAGGCCAGCCCAAGTGGCCACCTAGTTCTCTTGGACTGGGGGCTGACTCTAGTACTGTCTATACTTGTGCCGTGCTGCTGATCCATTGCGCATGAACTGCAATAGAGAAATAGTCCTGGGAGATATCCCATAACTGTAGCTCCATGGTGGAATGTTTGCCTATAGCCCCATGGTGGGGTGTCTGTCTCCAGCTCCACCACTGGGTGTCTGGGACTGTAGCCCTATCACTGGGTGTCTGTCATGGAGTGTCTGTAGCTGTAGCCCCATTATGGGCTGTCTGATTTGGTGAATATTCTAGGTGCTGCCAACAGCCCCTTCCTTCTCCTATTTATAAACCTCTCTGGAGGTGCTGCTATCTCTTGGTTGCCTTGCAGGGTGTCTGTCTTTAGCCCCATCATAGGGTGTCTGTCTTTAGCCCCATCACAAGATGTCTACTGGTGGGGTGTCCAATTGGATGGAGAATAGGGGACTTGTTTGGAGGAATACTCTTGGTTTGTGACTGGGTCTGGAATCTGTGTCTCAAAGGCCTTCTGTCTTGTCTTTGTTGTGTGTGTTTGTACATGTTGAGGGGATCTCTGAGGGAATTGCTGATGGAAGTCCAGCAAGCCTAACTCGGAGAATTCTCTGTAAGTCAGGTTACATCTGGTGAGCCCTGAAGAAAGCTCAACAGGACTGACATGGGGCGACCTTCCACTCTTCATCTTGCCCAGAGACCACCCATTTAATTACCGGTTGGAGGACGTCCCTCTCCACTTGGAGTGGATCAAAGACTATAGGGACCAACACGAGAAAGTTTGATCCTTGCCAGATCAATATTGGGTGCTGAACGAGGTGAACAGTGTCTGCTTTGTTACGTGTATTTTGCTTCAGCTGGGATGGAAAATATTAATTTAGTTCCCCATGCACCCCGTCAGGCATCATCTTGCAAAAGTGAGAAGCTTTTGCCTATGGCTCCGTAAAACAGAAACGGATTATTTTCTTTGGTAACAGGGCTTGGTCCCCATAGCTATGGCACAGTAAGCAGCGTCATCAAAAGCTGCTCCATTCTTCTGGAAGCTTCAGAGAAAGGGGACACAGAAATCTGGTATGCTGGTAAAAAGGGTAAGAATTTCTTACCAGTCAAATTTCTGGTCTCTCTCTCTCTTTCTCTCCTCTCTCTCTCTCTCTGTGTGTGTTTGTATAAATGATAAACATCACTGTCTGTCTCCTCTGCAAGGGTTTCATTAATAGAAGAAAAGATTTCTGAGAGTAGTCTTAGGTTGTAGCAAATCTGGTGTACTTTGTGATAAGAATTTGTCTTTCTGTGTTGTTCTGTAATGGAGAAAAGGGTATCACAGAATACAATGTGGATTTAGGATTCCTGTAAGCCCACTTTTCAATCCAGCCTGGCAGGCTGCTCAGTTACAAACTTTGCTATGTGTCCCTGAAACCAATACCAAATGAAATTTGTCTGTCTGGTTGGTGATCTTAAGAGCCAAACCTTGTAACTATGTGGGGATACTTTCTCTTGGTCTCTGCCATCCAAAGGACAGGAATTTGGGGGTTCATATCATAGTTAACCCTAAAAGTTATCTTGAGCAGTTAAAAGACTTTGCAAGCTCAAAATTAGCTGCTTTAGGTTTCTTCTAGGAAGAGCAGTAGAAACTGCTCAATGCTGTAACTCAGTAGCTAAGGCCTTGTCTTTTGACAATGGCAACCCAGGTTCAATTCTTGGCTTAGGGAATTAGTCTTTTCTGGTTTATTTGTGGAACTTTTTGCCACTTATTGATTCTTTTTCCCCCATGTACCACTTTTGATTTCTTGTCTTGAGTTTCCCTTTGAACTACCTTGGAAAGATTCTAGATCTTGTTAAAAAAAAAAGAAAAAAAAGAAAAGAAAGAGAGAAAGAAAGAAAGAAACTGCTTACTATCTCTTTGAAACACTTTATGCATCCATTGTAGCCTTATTTAAAACATTAATTTCACATGGGAAGTTACCTGTGGTAAAGTTCAAAAGCAAGGAATATTGACTATTGGTCCTGGCTAGAGTCTAGTAATTAGATATTTAAAAAATAATCTTTTTAAAAGAGCTGTATGGTTAAAATCAGCTTCATTAAAAGCAGATATCCAAACTGTACATATATTTAAAATACCTTTATGTTGTTTTCTTTTCTCTTCTTGGATCTTATTTTTCTAAAGAAAAAAAAGGGTTTTTTCTTCTCAGTCGACTGAATTGTTTTTCTCCACTTTTGTCTTCTCAACACTCTTGATGCCCACATGAGAGAACCTAAGATAAATTCTAACACCTGGGAAAATTAGGGAACAACAGAGGAGGTGCCACAGACCCCATTCTGGGAAAAACCTCTGTTTCTCTCATGGGACCCTAGGAATTGAAAAAGAATAGATCCTTCTCAAAATCTAAGGCTGTATTCTGTTTTACATTATATCACCTGACTTTTTTTACTTTGGCAGGTACCAAAAATTACTTTGCATTATTGGAGAGTTTTTAGTCTTGGTGTGTAATAACCAAGCAGGAAATACACTTTAAGGGATAGCTAATGGCAGTTAAGAGGGATGCTTGGCTCATGGATTTTTGGATTAGAGAAGCATGCCCTTGGCCACCTGGAAGATATGGAAACATCCCCATCCCCATCTGAGAGGAGCCTCCCATGGGGAATTGGCTGATTTCAAAATGGGCTGATTGGCTTTGGGTTGCTTTGCCATGATGTGCATGGTAGAAACATTGCACTATCTTCTCCCATAGTATTTCCCTCTTTTGGGGGAATCCAGAATGCAGTATACAAATGGCACCCTTAATTTTGAGGATACGTTTTTGCCTTCCAGCCATGCCTTCTTATTAGGCCCTAGAAATGGCATGCTTTCCTGGTGCTCTTCCTCCAAGGGTGCCACCTTGAAGCCAGTAATCCAATTAAGAAACTGGCAGATGAAAAATCTTACAACCACCAGACCTTCTGTCTGTCTATGTATATGTGTTGTATGCATGATGTTTGTATAAAAGAGTTCTAATTGACTTAGAAAAATAAGCACTTAAATCAAGTATTTTTTCAGAAAAATAGAAACTTTTTAATCCCTTTTTGTTCGCGTGATTTCAGTGATCTTTTGGAAATAAAAACAGTTTTAAAGATTATAGGTAAAATATAAAATGTCTTCACAATTTAGACTTTTGGTCTAAATTAGGTCAGATGTTAGGTTTGCTAAATGCTTTAAGGTCATAAACCGTTTCTTTGACTTTTGAAAATTGTTAGACTTAACTACTTTGGAGCCATTACAAATTCTAACTAAGGTCTGAGGACATGTGGAATTAGCCATGCCCCCTAGCTATGCTGGAGTCAGACCTTATCTGCGCTTCTGTCTGATGTCCTAGGCTCCACACTTAGTACTTAATTAAAACCACTTACTTACCAGGTTTTTCACCAAAAACAGAAGTTGCTAAGAGTTAACATTGTAACACGTACTTGAGACTACTGGAGAAATAGTTTTACATGCAAGATGTGTAAGGAAAGTAGAATGTGCTTTAGCTAAAAGATTAAATAAGGTATGGGACTATGGTTTTTGTCAAAGGGAATGTAATTTTGTCTAGTTTAGAGGGCTTTAAAGATTGACTTAACCTAAAAGAGTAACGGGACAAAACTGAAGGTTTAAGCAAATTGAAAAGTGTTTGTGAAGAGTTGGTCTTGTACAGAAAGTTCTGTGAGTATGAGCAAGTTGGCTAAGATTTGAAGCGGATTATTTAATTTTTTTCTGTAGGTTGAACATAAAAGCACACTAAAGCAGGGCCAGAATCTGGGCCCATGTGTCTAAACAACAGGATTTTCTTAGAAAATTAATCTGCCGTTTAATGGAAAATTGTAAAGGGTTCTAAAAAAGTTTATAAAAACCTCAACTTATGGTCAAACTAATTAAAACTGGATAATTTATTACATTTTATTTGAAAACTACCTTTAGCATTAAACAGGGATTAATGCAAACATGAAATTTGGTTTTCTCTTTTGGAAAAGATTTTTGTGTTATTGATATAAGTTCCAAAATTATGTGAAATGCGTATAATTCTGTTATGACTTAGTATATGTTATCAGTAATAATTATAATTGTTAAGTTAAGTTATTGTGTGCCACAGAAGTAACAAATTTCCTTGTCAATTGTGTCTTTAACTGTGGCTACCCTAAAACTTTTTGTCATCCACAAGCAATTATTGTCTTCTGATCCTCTTTAAATGGTGGTTTTATAAACAGCTATAAAACTCCAACAGGTGCACTTAAATGCAGGTTTCTGAAAACTTTGGAGATTGTGACATTAGAATAGAGGAAAAACTTTCAAGACTCTCATTGAGAGCTGAAATGTTCATGAGTATTAAGCAGAACAGAAGTTAATTGCATGGGCTGAACTAATAGAAGATGGAAGCAACCTTTTTTGACTTTTTGCTTAAAACATTGCTGATCCTTTTTTGTTTTTCAGAGCCAAGAAAACCTTTATTTTGAGCTATTTACAGCTTTCAATATTGAGTAAAGTACACATCTATAAACAAAATTTGGAGCATATGTGATTCTCTCTTCCTGATTTCACCAGGATTTGGTAACTATTTGTGAGTATTCTTAATTTATGGCAATATAGTTATTTCCATAAGCACAATAAGAATGTTTTCCTTTGCAACAGGACACAATTGAAGAAACAAGGCTTTGACTGGAATCATGTGCTTGCCTTTAAGGAATAAAAGCCTCGGGGCCAGGCGTGGTGGCTCATGCCTGCAATCTCAGCACTTTGGGAGTCTGAGGCAGACAGATAGCTTGAGCTCAGGAACTCAAGACCAACCTGGGCAACATGGTGAAACCCCATCTCTACTAAAAATACAAAAATTAGCTGGGTGTGGTGGCACATGCCTGTAGTTCCAGCTACTTGGGAGACTGAGGTGGGAAGATTGCTTGAGCTTGGGGAGGGAGGTTGCAGTGAGCAGAGATTGCATCACTGTACTCCAACCTGGGTGACAGAGCAAGATCCTATCTCAAAAACAAAACAAAACAGAGAAAACAAAGCCCCTTGGGAAAACTGGCCTCATACCTTGTCTACACAGTTCCTGTACAGGGTTCCTGATCTGTGGTAAGTAAAGATTGTCACTTTCTAACAGGCCCAGGAGCCCCAAGGATCTTGGGACCTCAAGAGGAGAGGAATTTACCCAACTCATGGTTATTTGAGGGTACAAATGCATGGCTGCACTTGGCTTTTTTTTTTTTTTTTTTGAGGCGGAGTCTTGCTCTGTCACCCGGACTGGAGTGCAGTGGCCGGATCTCAGCTCACTGCAAGCTCCACCTCCCGGGTTTATGCCATTCTCCTGCCTCAGCCTCCCGAGTAGCTGGGACTACAGGCGCCCGCCACCTCGCCCGGCTAGTTTTTGTATTTTTAGTAGAGACGGGGTTTCACCGTGTTAGCCAGGATGGTCTCGATCTCCTGACCTCGTGATCCGCCTGTCTCGGCCTCCCAAAGTGCTGGGATTACAGGCTTGAGCCACCGCGCCCGGCTGGGCTTGGCTTTTTAAAAGTCTTATCCGAGATTCCTTATGAAACAGAGTTCCATCAAAGCCATTTGAAAAAGCCTATGTGAAAAATAATTATTCTTGCTGCACTTTATGCAAATTATCAGGCAGAGCACAATAAGACTAAAACTTATTTTGCAAGTAACATTGATCTACTGTGATTTATTTTTAATAAAAAATGGGTACTGGAGACAGAAAAGTTATGCTCCAAAAATAAAACACACTCATTGTTAGTTGTTCTTGAATTTTCTGCAGTTTGGACTAAATCCTAAATTATTTGTGGACTACAAGTCTCCATATTAATGATTTCAAATCTTTACTTTTAAAAGTAGGAATTGAATTCCTTATGCTAGAACTCATTATTTACTTTGCAGTATGCTGTTCCCTTAAATGCAATACTAAAATTATAGATGACAATACTAACACATTTTTCAGCCATCCTGCATGAGTATGCTCAGACAGTTGCAAAGTGGTTCCAGTCCTCTCACCTTGGGGTCAACATCTACCCCAACTATGCCCCTGGTCAGCAGGAAGAAGTTAGAGTGTTCTTTGCCCTTTCTTCATCTTCATTAGCTAACACCTTAAGATTAAGGTGTTATAAAACCCAAAGGAAGGGATTGAAACTGCCATTGCAAAATCATAACTGAGACAGTAAAAGAGATCCAACCTAACCAACTCCATCTTGCTTCTAACCTCCAAGCTGTCCTTATTCATTCCTGGGCAAAGTCTGAACTAACTTTGGGGGGAACTTAGTTTTTTTTTTTTTTTTTTTCGTGTTTTTGAGACAGAGTCTCACTCTGTCACCCAGGGTGGAGTGCAGTGGCATGATCTCAGCTCACCGCAACCTCTGCCTCCTGGGTTCAAGTGACCTTCCTGCCTCAGCCTCCCGAGTAACTGGGATTACAGGTGCCTGCCACCATGCCTGACTACTTTTTGTATTTTTAGTAGAGACAGGGTTTTGCCACGTTGGCAAGATTGGTCTCAAACTCCTGATCTCAGGTGATATGGCTGCCTTGGCCTCCCAAAGTGCTGGCGAGAGGTGGAGCCAGCTGGACTTCCTGGGCCGAGTGGAGACTTGGAGAAATTTTCTATCTTACAAGAAGATTGTAAAATGCACCAATTAGTGCTCTGTAAAAACACACCAATCAGTGCTCTGTAGCTAGCAAGGGGATTGTAAAATACCCCAATCAGTGCTCTGTAAAATGCATAAATCAGCAGGATCCTGAAAGTAGCCAATTGCAGGGAGGACTGAAAAAAGGGCATTCTGATAGGATAGAAATGGAACACGGAACGGGGCAAATAAGGGAATAAAAGCTGGCCACCCCCAGCCAGCAGTGGCAAGCCGCTCGGATCCCTACCATGATGTGGAAGCTTTGTTCTTTCGCTCTTCACAATAAACCTTGCTACCACTCACTCTTTGGGTCTGTGCCATCTTTAAGAGCTGTAATACTCACCACGAAGGTCTGCAGCTTCATTCTTGAGGTCAACGAGACCACAAACCCACCACGAACCAACTCCATACACATCTTGGGGGCTCGTCTGGGATAGCACCATGCAGTGAGTACCATCGGACCACTTTCACTTGCTATTCTGTCCTATTTTTCCTTAGAATTCAGGGGCTAAACACTGGACACATGTTGGCCAGTTAGAGGCAACTAGTGTGGCCGCTGGACTAAAGACACGGGTGTCAGGGTTTCTAGGAAAGGGCTCTCTAACAACTCCTGACTCTTTGGAGTTTGAAGCATTGGTTTGCCTGGAACCAGCTGCTTTTCCTGTACTTCTGGGCTGAGCCAAGGGTCAACAGAGAGGAAAGCCATCAGCTCCCGGGTCCCAACAAAAAGTTGGTTGACCCTGCAACCATGAGCAGAACTCTCAAATTTACATCACCCAAGCGAGACTCGTCCATTTATCCTATCTATCCTGACCCTTGCCTCCTGGGTCCTAACACCTGACAGAGAAACTTCCTCCTGCCTGTCTTCTCTGAGGCTAGTCCTGCTTCTAAAAACCACTCCCTGTCCCTGGTGCTCTTCTAGTTTCTCTGAAAAGAATGGTTTCTAGTATAAACTTTGGGACTCTGTTCCCTTTTTTAGGCACCTGGGCTCACCAATCAGAAAGACATAATTATTTCCCAAAGCCCCATCATAGGGGAGACTATCTGGAATTTTGGGATCTCTCCTCAGACTAGCAGGCCTAACAAAGGCTATCCCTGAAGCTAAGATATGGGGAGCCTCAGAAACTATAGACTCCAAAATTGGGTGGGGGGAATATCCTTCATATTCATATGAGAAGTGAGGACAAAAGGCATCACTCTAACAACACTGGAGATCCCTTCACTCCCTCAAGGTAAGGCCCTCCACTCCATTTTGAGGTATCATCTTTATAGGACAAGGGTAAGGTCCCAATACCAACAGAAGAAAACGCTTAGGACTCTAACAGGTTTTCGAGACTGTGTCAGTAAGGGCCACTAAATCTGATTTTTCTCGGTCCTCTATGTGGTCTAAGAGGAAAGGCAAGGGTGCAGGTTTTCGAGAATGCATTGGTAAGGACTACTAAATCCAAGCTTCCTTCGTCCTCTTTGTGGTGTAGGAGGAAAACTAGTGTTTCCACTGCTGCTTCAGTGAGCGAAACTATTCCGAACAGCGTGGTCCAGGGACCGTTCCGCGTTCTTGGGCAGGAGAATAAAAAACAAACCAAAACCGCGGGCATTTTTTTCTTTCAGATGGGAAACACTCAGGCATCAACAGGCTCACACTTGAACTGCATCCTAAGCCATTTGGGACCAATTTGACCTGCAAACCCTGAAAAAGAAGTGGCTTATTTTTTCCTGCTCTATGGCCTGGTCCCAATATTCTCTCTCTGATGGGGAAAAATGGCTGCCTGAGGGAAGTATGAATTTCAATACTATCCTGCAGCTTGACCTTTTCTGTAAGAAGGAAGGCAAATGGAGTGAAATACCTTATGTCCAAGCTTTCTTTTCATTGAAGGATAATCCTCAACTATGCAAAGCTTGCAATCTACATTCCACAGGAGGACCTCTCAGCTTACCCCCATATCCTAGCCTTCCTACAGCTCCTCTTCCTATTAATGATGAGCCTCCTCTAATCTCCCTCACCCAGAAGGAAACAAGCAAAGAAATCTCCAAGGGACCACAAAAAACCCCGGGGCTATAGCTTACATCCTCCTCAAGCTGTAGGGGGAGGGGAATTTGGCCCAAACCGGGTACATGTCTCCTTCTCCCTCTCTGATTTAAAGCAGATCAAGGTAGATCTGGGGGAGTTTTCAGGCGATCCTGATAGGTGTATAGATATCCTGCAGGGTCTAGGGCAAACCTTCAATCTCACTTGGAGAGATGTCATTCTACTGTTTTTTTGTTATTTGGGTTTTTTTTTTTGTTTTTTTTTTTTAGATGGAGTCTCACTCTGTCGCCCAGGCTGGAGTGCAGTGGCACAATCTCGGCTCAGTGTAAGCTCCAACTCCTGGGTTCATGCCATTCTCCTGCCTCAGCCTCCCGAGTAGCTGGGACTACAGGCACCCACTACCATGCCTGGCTAATTT
This sequence comes from Trachypithecus francoisi, assembly GCF_009764315.1. NCBI lineage: Eukaryota > Metazoa > Chordata > Mammalia > Primates > Cercopithecidae > Trachypithecus > Trachypithecus francoisi. The sequence continues at coordinate 145,192,188 of NW_022681468.1, read as the reverse complement.
TTTGTATTTTTCGTAGAGACGGGGTTTCACTGTGTTAGCCAGGATGGTCTCAATCCCCTGACCTCATGATCCACCCGCCTAGGTCTCCCAAAGTGCTGGGATTACAGGTGTGAGCCACCTCGCCCGGTCAACGTCTTGCTGTTGTTAGATCAAACCCTGGCCTTTAATGAAAAGAATGCAGCCTTAGCTGCAGCCTGAGAGTTTGGAGATACCTGGTATCTTAGTCAAATAAATGATAGAATGACAGCCGAAGAAAGGGATAAATTCCCTACCGGTCAGCAAGCCGTCCCCAGTATGGATCCCCACTGGGACCTTGACTCAGATCATGGGGACTGGAGTTGCAAACATGTGTTGATCTGTGTTCTAGAAGGACTAAGGAGAATTAGGAAAACCCCCAGGAATTATTCAATGATATCCACCATAACTCAGGGAAAGGAAAGAAAATCCTTCTGCCTTCCTTGAGCGGCTACGGGAGGCCTTAAGAAAATATATTGCCCTGTCATCCAACTCCCTCAAGGGTCAATTGATCCTCAAAGATAAGTTTATTGTGCAATCAGCTGCAGATATCAGGAGAAAGCTCCAAAAGTGAGCCCTGGGCCCTGAACAAAATCTGGAGGCATTACTAAACCTGGCAACCTCGGTGTTCTATAATAGGAAACAAGAGGAACAGGCTGAGAAGGAAAAGTGAGATCAGAGAAAGGCCACAGCCTTAGTCATGACCCTCAGACAAACAAACCTTGGTGGTTCAGAGAGGACAGAAAATGGAGCAGGCAAATCACCCTGTAGGGCTTGTTACCTGTGTGGTTTGCAAAGACACTTTAAAAAAGATTGTCCAACGAGAAACAAGCCGCCCCATCGCCCATGGCCACTATGCCAAGGCAATCACTGGAAAATGCACTGCCCCAGAGGACAAACATTCTCTGGGCCAGAAGCACCCAACCAGATGATCCAACAACAGGACTGAGGGTGCCCGAGGCAAGCGCCAGCTCATGTCATCACCCTCACTGAACCCCGGGTAAGTTTAACCATTGAAGGCCAGGAAATTGATTTCCTCCTGGACACTGGCACGACCTTCTCAGTGTTAATCTCCTGCCCCGAACTGCTGTCCTCAGAGTCCATTACCATCTGAGGAATCCTGGGACAGCCTGTAACCAGGTATTTCTCCCACCTCCTCAGTTGTAATTGGGAGACTTTGCTCTTTTCACATGCCTTTCTTGTTATGCCTGAAAGTACCACACCCTTATTAAGGAAGGGCGTATTAGCCAAAGCTGGAACTACTATCTGTATGAATATAGGGGAAAGTTACCCATTTGTTGTCCCCTACTTCAGGAGGGAATCAACTCCGAATTCTGGGCATTGGAAGGATAATTCGGAAGGGCAAAAAATACCCGCCCAGTTAAAATCAGGCTAAAAGACTCCACTACTTTTCCTTATCAAAGGCAATATCAATTAAGGCCTTAAGCTCATAAAGGATTACAGGTTAGACATTTAAAAGCTCAAGGCTTAGTAAGAAAATGCAACAGTCCCTGCAACACCCCAATTCTAGGGGTACAAAAACCGAATGGTCAGTGGAGACTAGTACAAGATCTCAGACGAATCAATGAGGCAGTAATTTCTCTATATCCAGTTGTACCAAACTCCTATACCCTGCTCTCTCAAATACCAGAGGAAGCACAATGGTTCACTATTCTGGACCTCAAGGATGCCTTCTTCTGCATTCCCCTGCACTCTGACTCCCAGTTTGTCTTTGCCTTTGTCCTTAAAGACCACACATCCCTACTTACGTGGACAGTCTTGCCTCAAGGGTTTAGGGATAGCCCTCATCTGTTTGGTCAGGCACTGGCCCAAGATCTAGGTCACTTCTCAAGTCCAGGCACTCTGGTCCTGGTCCTTCAGCATGTGGATGATTTACTTTTATTATTATTATTATTATTATTGTACTTTAAGTTCTAGGATACATGTGCACAACGCATGCTGGTTTGCCACAACCATCAACTCGTCATTTACATTAGGTATTTCTCCTAATGCTATGCCTCTGCCTGCCCCCCACCCCACAAAAGGCCCCCATGTGTGATGCTCCCCACCCTGTGTCCAAGTGTCCTCATTATTCAGTTCCCACCTATGAGTGAGAACATGTGGTGTTTGGTTTTCTGTCCTTGTGATAGTTTGCTCAGAATGATGGTTTCCAGCTTCATCCATGTCCCTGCAAAGGACGTGGACTCATCCTTTTTTGTGGCTACACAGTATTCCATGGTGTATATGTGCCACATTTTCTTAATCCAGTCTATCACTGATGGATATTTGGGTTGGTTCCAAGATTTTGCTATTGTGAATTGTGCCACAATAAACATATGTGTGCATGTGTCTTTATAGTAGCATGACTTATAATCCTTTGAGTATATACCCAGTAATGGGATCGCTGGGTCAAATGGTATTTCTAGTTCTACATCCTTGAGGAATCTCCACACTGTCTTCCACAATGGATGAACTAGTTTACACTCCCATCAACAGTGGAAAAGCGTTCCTATTTCTTCACATCCTTTCCAGCATCTGTTGTTCCTAACTTTTTAATGATCGCCATCCTAACTGGCATGAGATGGCATCTCCTTGTCATTTGATTTGCATTTCTCTGATGACCAGTGATGATGAGCATTTTTCCACGTGTCTGTTGGCTACATAAATGTCTTCTTTTGAGAAGTGACTATTAATATCCTTTGCCCAATTTTTGATGGGGTTGTTTGTTCTTTTCTTGTAAATTTGTTTAAGCTCTTTGTAGATTCTTGATATTAGTGCTTTGTCAGATGGGTAGATTGCAAAAATTTTCTCCCATTCTGTAGGTTGCCTGTTCACTCTGATGGTGATTTCTTTTGCTGTGCAGAAGCTGTGCAGAAGCTCTTTAGTTTCATTAGATTGCATTTGTCTATTTTGGCTTTTGTTGCCATTGCTTTTGGTGTTTTAGTCATGAAGTCCTTGCCCATGCCTATGTCATGAATGGTATTGCCTAGGTTTTCTTCTAGAGTTTTTATGGTTTTAGGTCTTACATTTAAGTCTTTAATCCATCTTGAATAAATTTTTGTATAGGTTATAAGGAAGGGATCCAGGTTCAGCTTTCCACATATGTCTAGACAGTTTTCCCAGCACCATTTATTAAATAGGGGATATTTTCCCCATTGCTTTTCTTGTTTGTTTGTTTTGGGTTTTTTTTTTTGTTTGTTTCTTGTTTTTTGAGATGGAGTCTTGCTCTGTCACCCAGGCTAGAGTGCAGTGGTACAATCTCGGCTCACTGCCAGCTCCACCTCCCAGATTCATGCCATTCTCCTGCCTCAGCCTCCTGAGTAGCTGGGATTACAGGTGCCACTACAATGCCCGGTTAATTTTTTGTTTTTGTTTTTGTTTTTTTTTTTGTAGAGACGGTGTTTCACTGTGTTAGCCAGAATGGTCTCAATCTCCTGACCTCGTGATCTGCCTGCCTCAGCCTCCCAAAGTGCTAAGATTACAGGTGTGAGCCACTGCGCCCAGCCTCCCCGTTGCTTGTTTCTGTCAGGTTTGTGAAATAGTGTTAGATATTGTGAATAGTGTTAGATATCGTGAAATAGATAGTTGTAGATGTGTGGTGTTATTTCAGAGGCTTCTGTTCTGTTCCATTGGTCTATATATCTGTTTTGATACCAGTACCATGCTGTTTTGGTTACTGTAGTCTTATAGTATAGTTTGAAGTCAGATAGCGTGATGCCTCCAGCTTTGCTCTTTTTGCTTAGGATTGTCTTGGCAATGCAGGCTTTTTTGGGTTCCATATGAACTTTAGTTTTTTTCAATTCTGTGAAGAAAGTCATCCCCATTGACGGGGATGGCATTGAATGTATAAACTACCTCGGGCAGCATGGCCATTTTCATGATACTGATTCTTCCTATCCAAGAGCATGGAATGTTCTTCCATTTGTTTGTGTCCCCTTTTATTTCATTAAGCAGTGGTTTGTGGTTCTCCATGAAGAGGTCCTTTACATCCCTTGTAAGCTGGATTCCTAGGTATTTTTTTCTCTTTGTAGCAATTGTGAATGAGAGTTCACTCATGATTTGGCTCTCTGTTTGTCTGTTATTGGCATATAGGAATGCTTGTGATTTTTGCACATTGATTTTGTATCCTGAGACTTTGCTGAAGTTGCTTATCAGTTTATGGAGATTTTGGGCTGAGACAATGGGGTTTTCTAAATATACAATCATGTCATCTGCAAACAGGGACAATTTGACTTCCTCTTTTCCTATTGAATACCCTTTATTTCTTTCTCTTGCCTGATTGCCCTGGCCAGAACTTCCAACACTATGTTGAATAGGAGTGGTAAAAGAGGGCATCCTTACCTTGTGCTGGTTTTCAAAGGGAATGCTTCCAGCTTTTGCCCATTTAGTATGATATTGGCTGTGGGTTTGTCATAACTAGCTCTTATTATTTTGAGATACATTCCATCAATACTTAGTTTATCAGAGTTTTAGCATGAAGGGCTGTTGAATTTTGTTGAAGGCCTTTTCTGCATCTATTGAGATAGTCATGTGGTTTTTATCATTGCTTCTGTTTATGTGATGGATTACGTTTATTGATTTGTGTATGCTGAAGCAGCCTTGCATCCCAGGGATGAAGCTGACTTGATCGTGGGTGATAAGCTTTTTGATGTACTGCTGGATTTGGTTTGCCAGTATTTTATTGAGGATTTTTGCATTGATGTTCATCAGGGATATTGGTCTAAAATTCTCTTTTTTTGTTGTGTCTCTGCCAGGCTTTGGTATCAGGATGATGTTGTACTCATAAAATCAGTTAGAGAGGATTCTGTCTTTTTCTATTGTTTGGAATAGTTTCAGAAGGAATGGTACCAGCTCCTCTTTGTACCTCTGGTAGAATTCGGCTGTGAATCTGTCTGGTCCTGGACTTTTTTTGGTTGGTAGGCTATTAATTATTGCCTCAATTTCAGAACCTGTTATTGGTCTATTCAGAGATTCAACTTCTTCCTCCTTTAGTCTTGGGAGAGTGTATGTGTTCAGGAATTTATCCATTTCTTCTCAATTTTCTAGCTTATTTGCATAGAGGTGTTTATAGTATTCTCTGATGGTAGTTTGTATTTCTGTGGGATCAGTGGTGATATCCCCTTTATCATTTTTTATTGCGTCTATTTGATTCTTCTCTCTTTTCTTCTTTATTAGTCTGGCTAGCTGTCTATCAATTATGTTGATCTTATCAAAAAAACAGCTCCTGGATTCATTGATGTTTCAGAGGTTTTTTTGTGTCTCTATCTCCTCAGTTCTACTCTGATCTTAGTTATTTCTTGCCTTCTACTAGCTTTTGAATTTGTTTGCTCTTGCTTCTCTAGTTCTTTCCATTGTGATGTTAGGGTGTTGATTTTAGATCTTTCCTGCTTTGTCTTGTGGGCATTTAGTGCTATAAATTTCCCTCTACACACTGCTTTAAATGTGTCCCAGAGATTCTGGTACATTGTGTCTTCTCATTAGTTTCAAGGAACATCTTTATTTCTGCCTTCATTTCATTATTTACCCATTAGTCATTCAGGAACAGATTGTTGAGTTTTCATGTAGCTTTGCGGATTTGAGTGAGTTTCTTAATCCAGAGTTCTAATTTGATTGCACTGTGGTCTGAGAGACAGTGTGTTGTGATTTCTGTTCTTTTACATTTGCTGAGGAGTGCTTTACTTCCAACTATGTGGTCAATTTTGGACTAAGTGTGATGTGGTGCTGAGAAGAATGTATATTCTGTTGATTTGGGGTGGAGAGTTCTGTAGATGTCTATTAGGTCCACTTGGTGCAGAACTGAGTTCAAGTCCTGGATATCATTGTTAACCTTCTGTCTCGTTGATCTGTCTTATATTGACAGTTGGATGTTAAAGTCTCCTATTATCATGGTGTGGGAGTCTAAGTCTCTTTGTAAGTCTCTAAGGACTTGCTCTATGAATCTGGGTGCTCCTGTATTGGGTGCATATATATTTAGGATAGTTAGCTCTTCTTGTTGAATATATCCCTTTACCATTATGTAATGGCCTTCTTTGTCTCTTTTGGTCTTTGTTAGTTTAAAGTCTGTTTTATCAGAGACTAGGATTGCAAGCTCTGCTTTTTTTTTTTGCTTTCCATTTATTTAGTAGATCTTCCTCCGTCCCTTTATTTTGAGCCAATATGCGTCTCTGCACATGAGATGGGTCTCCTGAATACAGCACACCAATTAGTCTCGACTCTTTATCCAATTTGCCAGTCTGTGTCTTTTAATTGGGGCATTTAGCCCATTTACTTTTATGGTTAATATTGTTATATGTGAATTTGGTCCTGTCATTATGATGTTAGCTGGTTATTTTGCCCGTTATTTGATGCAGTTTCTTCTTAGCATCGATGGTCTTTAAAATTTGGCATGTTTTAGCAGTGCTGGTACTGGTTGTTGCTTTCCATGTTTAGTGTATCCTTCAGGAGCTCTTGTAAGGCAGGCCTGGTGGTGACAAAACCTCTCAGCATTTGCTTGTCCGTAAAGGATTTTATTTCTCCTTCACTTATGAAGCGTAGTTTGGCTGGATATGAAATTCTGGGTTGAAAATTCTTTTCTTGAAGAATGTTGAATATTGGCCCCCACTCTCTTCTGGCTTGTAGAGTTTCTGCCAAGATATCTGGTGTTAGTCTGATGGGCTTCCCTTTGTGGGTAACCTGACCTTTCTCTCTGGCTGCACTTAACATTTTTTCCTTCACTTCAACCTTGGTGAATCTGACAATTGTGTGTCTTGGGGTTGCTCTTCTTGAGGAGTATCGTTGTGGTGTTATCTGTATTTCCTGAATTTGAATGTTGGCCTGCCTTGCTAGGTTGTGGAAGTTCTCCTGGATAATATCCTGAAGAGTGTTTTCCAACTTGTTTCCATTCTCCCTGTCACTTTCAGGTACACCAATCAAACGTAGATTTGGCCTTTTCACATGGTCCCGTATTTCTTGCAGCCTTTGTTTGTTTCTTTTCACTCTTTTTTCTCTAATCTTGTCTTCTCACTATATTTCATTCATTTGATCTTCAGTCACTGATACCTTTTCTTCCACTTGATCGAATCGGCTATTGAAGCTTGTGCTTGCAAGCTTCCTGACTCACTGGCCTTTCCCCACCCATCAAACTATCCTTAAAAACTCTGAGTCCCCGTATGTTCGAATGCTTGGGCAGCCTGATTTGAGCAATAATAAAACTCTAGTCTCCTGCATAGCTGGTTCTGCATGAACTCTTCCTCTATTGCAGTTCCCTTGTCTTGATAAATTAGTTTTGTCTAGGCAGGAGGCAAGGTGAATCAATTCAGCAGTTACATATGGGGGAGGGGGGACTGTAAGGGAATGAAATCCTGAGCACTGTCCTCAAAGGAGGGAGGGGCCTTATAGACTTAGGCCTCGCTAGAAGCGGCTCTCTCCTCAGAGAGTAAAACCTCACTGTTTCTCAGAGGGCTGAGAGGCTTGAAGAAAGAGTTTGGGCAGAAACTCTGCTTTGAATAGAAGCAGCAGAACCAGTTGAGAGAAAGAGGTTCACAAATTCCATCTTACGGCTTTTTTTTTTTTTAGACGGATTTTCACCCTTGTTGCCCAGGCTGGCGTTCAATGGCGCGATCTCAGCTCACTGCAACCTCTGCTTCCCGGGTTCAAGCTATTCTCCTGTCTCAGCCTCCCAAGTAGCTGAGATTAAGGCACATGCCACCACGCCCAGCTAATTTTTGTATTTTTAGCAGAGATGGGGTTTCATCACATTAGGCTGGTCTCGAACTCCTGACCTCAGGTGATCCACCCCCCCCCCCCCCAGCCTCCCAAAGTGCTGGGATTACAGGCGTGAGCCAGTGCGCCTGGCCTCTTGTCTTTTTTATACTTATGCACCAGGCCCTTGGAATAATGCACGAATTCATTCACTCCTAGTCGTGCCAGGCCATTTGCTGGAGGCTGGAGAAACAGGGCCGACATAGACGCTGTGTCATGGTAGCTCCTGTCCCCCAAAGTGCACACTGAGCTCCACCGACAGCCTCAGCGTCTGCCTCCGCAGTCGGTTTTCAGGGCAGCTGTGTGCGCTTGGATGTGAGGCGGCAAAAACAGGCGCTTCAGTGTTGGCGCGGTGGCTCACGCCCGTAATCCCAGCACTTTGGGAGGCCGAGGCGGGCGGATCATTAGGTCAGGAGATCGAGACCATCCTGGCTAACACGGTGAAATCCCGTCTCTACTAAACAAAAACACGTAGTGGCCGGCGCCTGTAGTCCCAGCTACTGGGGAGGCTGAGGCAGGAGAATGGCGTGAACTCGGGAGGCGGAGCTTGCAGTGAGCCAAGATCGCACCACTGCACTCCAGCCTGGGCCACAAACAAACAAACAAACAAACAGCATGCTGCAGAGGGAGCCAGCGCCCAGGCTTCGCGCCCCTAGACCCCTCGCGAAGCCCCGCCCCGCCTCCGGATCTGGAGAAGGCCAGGAAGCCCCGCCCCTCCACGCTAGCACCGCCCGGGCTGTCACAAAGGAGGAAGCCTAGCCCCGCCCCTGCGTGCGCCGCTTCTTCCAGGCTCCGCCTTCCTCCCTGTGCACTGGACCCTCGGCTGGGCAGCGCCACCAGAGCGACCAAACGTCCCGAGCCTTCCAGGCCGCACCGGAGAGCCAAAAGAGCTCCATGGCGGCGGCGGCCAAGCCCAAGAACCTTTCCCTGGTGGTGCACGGACCGGGGGACTTGCGCCTGGTAAGCAGGGAAGGAGGGTGGGAAGCCTACCGACCCTACCTCACTCTCCTCTGAGCCCACCTGCAGTCCTGGCTTCCCACTTCCAGCCCTGTGCCGGCCCCCCACCTTAAGCGCCCTGTCTGCCCAGATCCGAGCTGGTTCCCCTCGGGGTGTGGGGGCGGCGGGTAGTGGCTGTTGCAAAGGGCAGGGATCTAGTCGTGTGCCTCCCTGAACCTAGCCCCGTGGCTGGCACGTGGCCGGTGCCCAGGATGGTTGCAAACTGTTTGAATGAGTCATTCTCTCTCCTTTGCCAGCTGCAGATTTACAGTCCAGCCTCTTGTCATTGACCTTTTCAAAGAAAATGCTAAGGCTGTCGGAATTATCTGGGCAGACAGTGCAGAGCAGAAAGAGGGGTCAGAGAACACTTAAACACAGCAGAACTTCTATTCAACTCCCCTTGCTTGGGACTGATAAACCTCCCTGCAGGATTATTATGATGACAAGAGTACTCAGCACTGAGTACATGCTCAGGAAGTGCCAGCTCCTTCTCCTTTCCTTCCAGTCTAGGCCTCCATCTCCAGAACCCCTGGTGTTCCCCTTGCCTGTGCCAGACTTCTGGATCTTGATAGCCCCCTTGTCTGTAAGGCTCCTTGTCTCCCTAAGTCCCTATCTGGCTCACTTTCCAGCAGTTTTCCTTTCTAATCCCGTGCCTCTGTCCCTTTAGGAGCATTCTGTATGTGTGTTCTCTGCCTGAGACCCTGCCTTTTGCTCCTTGGCTTGTGGCACTAAATAAAGTTTAGGGAGTGGCTGAGTCAGCACCCTGGTCACAGGAAGGCTCCCTTGACAAAGTCCCTCTCAGATGGGCCTGTGATGGCAGTGGCTATGTGGGACGAGTGCCAGACATCTCTGCTGCTCCCTTGTACCTCCTTTCCCTCAAAGTCCATGCATCAGTATGTAAACTGCAGTAATTCAGAAGCTTATCCAGACTAGCAGTTCTTGACTATTTAAGAATCTGTGGTGTCCCCTCAACAGAATGCAAACAGACTGAGTTTGGCAACAATTTCAGATTGTTCAAGGACTCTCTTTAAGCCGCTCTAAGCCCCTCTGTAGACCCCTTGTCCCAGCTGACACTCCATCTCCTCAGTTGGAGAAAGTGCCATAGCCGAGGTGATAAGTTGTGTTAGTTAACAGACTCAGATGTTCAGACTCCCCAGTCCAGTGCTCATTCCACTCTTTCGAGCCTCCACCGAAGGTCCTGAATTAAAGTGAGGCTGTTAGTGTTTATTGTTGCAAATGCCAGATGGTAGTATGAGTAAGGGAAAGTGGTCCAGGTCTACACAGTTTGCAGAGTGATTTCCAACTCAGTACTTCATTCCACAAACATTCACTCATGAAAGGATGCCTGCCATGTGCCAGGCACTGGGCTGAGGGCCCAGAGAGGAGGACACAGCCCCTGCTCCCAAGTTTACTGAGGGAGGCAGAGAGACAAAGTCAACAATTATGACAGAGCCTTTGATGGAGGCCTCAGAGAGAAAAGACCCCACAGGGAGGGGCCCTTGGCCCTCTATCTGCTCAGAGCCTGCTTAAAAGTCATGCACCTAAGGTGCAGAACCATAGTTAAGTTCTCCTCCACTTTAACTCAAACTCATGGTCTTCTACTGCTCAGGCAGACTACCTCTATTATGGTTTTGTAGACAAAGCTTTGAAGATTAGAGCAGCAGGGAACTAACCTTAATCTCATCAGCTTTGCATTAGAACCCACTCTGACTGGATTAGGGGCTAGTTTGGGGTGGCTGTAACCTAAAGGATCTAGAAAATATGATGGGCTAGAGAATTTCATCTGTGGTTGTGTGCTGGTACACTATCTGGATAAAAGAGTTCAGAGGAGGATTTAGGAAAACACGTAGGCTCAGTTTGAGAATGGGAAGTGGTAGGGTCATTTACTAGTCAGAGTAGATTAAAATGATGAGATCAGGTTTGAAAATTTGAGTTTAAGATGTCTCTGGAGGCCAGGTGTGGTGGCTCATGCCTGTAATCCCAGCACTTTGAGAGGCCAATGTAGGCAGATCACTTGAGGTCAGGAGTTTGAGACCAACCTGGCCAACATGGTGAAACACTGTCTCTACTATAAATACAAAAATTAGCTGGGTGTGGTGCTGCACGCCTGTAATCCCAGCTACTTGCGAAGCTGAGAATTGCTTGAGTCTGGGAGTCAGAGATGCAATGAACTGAGATCGCACCACTGTACTCCAGCCTGGATGACAACAAAACTCTGTCTAAAAAATAATAATAATAAAATAACAAATAAAAAATTAAAAAATAAAAATAAAGATGTCTCTGGGACAGGACACAAGGTGCCTTTGAGAAATTTCCTTGGGTGCAGGAGTCTGGAGTGCAGGGATGCTATCTGGGGTGGAAATGTAAAGTCAGGAGTCCTTTGCTCCTCTACTGAGCAGTACTGCACTGCCCACCCCCACCCAGGGGGCCTTTGGAAACGTGTCAGGGAGGTTTGATTGTCACAATGACTGAGGAGCACTACTGCAGACTTTATTCAGTTCATAGCTCTGTCCCGGACAACAAAGAGTTGTCCTGTCCCAAATAGTGCCCTATAGGGAATTGCGTGTGGCTGAGCTTGTCTAGGCTGAGTGAACCACGTAGAGTGAGAAGGAAATCAGAGGAGGACATTACCCTGGAGAGAGCCCCAACACTGGAGGGGAAAGGGCAGAAAGAGTTGTCAGCAGAGGAGACCCACCAGTGAGGACTGTGCTGCCTCAGGTGCACCTGCAGCTCCACACAAACCTTCTGGGCCCTTGCCACTCCTTCTCAGGCATGGTCTTCCACCAGCACCTCCACAGGGCCCACCCCCCACCCCAGTGTGGTATCACTGCTCCTCCACCTTTTCCTTAAGACAGATAGGCTCGGTGGCTTGGGTTTGGGGCCGGTAGTGAACCAGAGATAGCGACTAGGAGGAACAATCCTGGGGAAGCTTTGAGGGGAACCAGGCATTTTCCTCTCTGCAAGAGGACCAAAATGAAACCCAGGATTTCCTGGGCTTAATAAATTGTCAGCGGTTGCATTTGGGTGGGGAGGGGGAAACTTGGTTGGATATAAATTATAAAAAAGATAAGGGGAAGTGGGGAGAATTTGACTGTTTCCTTCTTTTGATGTAAGACCACCCAGCCACAGATTAAAAATGCTTCCATTTCTGGCTGGCTGGGGAACTGAAGCTCAAAAAACTGTGGCCGGTTTAGGTATACCAAACCTGATAAAATGGTTCAGTGCCTCAGGAACTCCTATGAAGGGAGTTGTTTGGGGAAACTCTCATTCCTAAAATCTTTTCAAAAAATGTATACATTTTCAAGGGAAAAGTGTATCATTTAAATTACATCATCATTTGCTTTCCAAAATGTGTATAAATCGTTCCTAAAATCTGAAGCAGGGTTCTGAAGTGTTCTGAAGCAGGAAGCGACGGCTCAACCCTCCCCAGTGCTGCCTTCCTGCTTGAGGTAAGGCCAGGAACCAGCCAGCGTCCAGGGCAGTGGTCCTGTGGGGGAGTGTGACCTGGTCCACTTTACTTGTCCCTTAACTGGCAGGAAGGAAACGTACCACACAGCATCCCTACTGCCTAAGGAGAAGGTACCATTATCTTCTTTCTTGATGTATGGCTGCAGGGAACAAAAAATTAAACTCCTCGCCTGCTAATTAGTTTAATGATCACCTTGACCACAGCAAGGAGGAGTATTTATAAATTGGGTGGTAAGTCAGCCACACACTAAGACCGGTGGTTTTCTTTTATAATGAGAGCAAAATGAAACAACAACCTGAGACTTAAGGACTTTCGCTTTTCTCCTCATTTTAAATAGAGAAAGTTTGGGAGTTGGAGGGAGCAAAAGGGACTGATGACCAAGTTGACGTATAAAGAAGCAAACAGTGTCAGCTTGCTGGGGTTCTCTCTAAATGCAAGTAGTGCGAAGTTCCCAAACCAGGCTGGGGAGCCAGAGTGGGGTTTAGTCCCTGTTCTACTGCTGCTAGTTGTATGACTCAACAAATTATTTTCCACTTCATCTTCCCAGTGAAATGGGGGTAATAGTAGTGTTCTGTTTGGTTGTATGAGGATTCAGTGGGACCAGTCGTGCGTGTGAAAGGCCTAGCACAGCATCCAGCACACTGTTAGTGGTATGTGCTCACTGTGGAGATGAGCAGGAAGCCAGAGACCCCGAGGACGGACACTTAAACCCTATCAGCTTAAAAAGAGGTGGACGGAGACCAGGGCCTTCAAACACATGGACAGTTTTCCTAACCAAGTTATTATAATGTGGGCCCAGGCAATAATCTTGTTTTCCTCTGTATTTTCCAGTTTACTGTATGCCCCTTTGATCAGTCTGTAGAAACCCAGAAGCTTTTAATTAGGAAATGAATTCCTGGTTCATGAAGTTCGAATATAAAACAGTCAAATTAGCTTTTCCCCCACAGAAGCTATGTTTGGTGGTGGGGGTGGTGGGCAGCTTGTTTTTGTAATGTAGGGTTCACTTGAATGGTAGGGAAATGAAGGGAATTAATATGTTGACTGCCTACTGCATTCCAGGTATGTGCTGGGTACTTTAATACAGGGCTTTACAAACTGTCCACAATGAAGGACCAATTTTATTTTATCCAGGCGGCCATGGACTGATATGTTTGCATCAATATATTTGATTGCTGCGTCATGTCAAAATGCTATAAATAACCAGGCACAGTGGCTCACGCCTGTAATGCTATAAACAACCAGGCACGGTGGCTCCCAGCACTTTGGGAGGCCAAGGCAGGCGGATCACTTGAGGCCAGGAGTTTGAGACCAGCCTGGCCAGCATGGCAAAATCTTGTCTCTACTAAAATACAAAAATTAACCGGGTGTGGTGGTCCACACCTGTAATCCCAGCTACTCAGGAGGCTGAGGCACGAGATCACTTGAACGGGGAGGCGGAGGCTGCAATAAGCCGAGATCACGCCACTGCACTCCAGCCTGGGTGACAGAACGAGACTCTATCTCAAAACAAAAACAAACAAAAAAATTCTATAAACATTTCTAAATGCTCCTCTCAGGTTCTGTACATTGCATTACAAATCAGTTCATCAGTCACCCTCTGAGTGCACTTCATCTCCCTTCTTCCTGAAAGCCGGCTCTTCCAGACTTCAGGCAGGAGCATCTGAACAGGGAGAAGTACAGGAATAAAACAGGCTCCACTTCCAGGAAACTGAACACCGTGGAGGGGATGTAGTCAGATTTTCGTTATGATCAGCTATATGAGAAGGCAACACATTAAAGGAAAAAATAATAATTTTAGAATGATGGGTGAATGTTGTTTAATTATAAAGGGCAAAAAAAAAAAAAAAAAACACTGGTATCAAGTTTAAACATTACTTGGAGGTCCATGAAGATATTTCTTGAGTTTTTGTCCATTGAGGCAACGTATTATACCTTAGGTCAAAAGAATTGCTTTGACCTAAGCATTTTTGTTTTGTTTTGTTTTTTGAGACAGAGTCTTACTCTGTCACCCAGGCTGGAGTGCAGTGGCCAGATCTCAGCTCACTGCAAGCTCTGCCTCCCGGTTTCCCGCCATTCTCCTGCCTCAACCTCCCAAGTAGCTGGGACTACAGGCGCCTGCCACTGTACCCAGCTATTTTTTTGTATTTTTAGTAGAGACGGAGTTTCACAGTATTAGCCAGGATGGTCTTGATCCCTTGACCTTGTGATCCACCCGCCTCAGCCTCCCAAAGTGCTGGGATTACAGGTGTGAGCCACTGTGCCCCAGCTTGACCTAAGCATTTTTAAATACTTTTATGTATTTTTAAAAATAAGATAAATCTGTATCTAATACAGCACATTTAAAATGTCCCCTCCTTGCCGTCTATACTTTACTGTTAAGATTTTGGGGTGAGAAGCGGATTGTATAATGAGAGGGCATGAACATGGGCAGCTCAGATGGTCTGGGGCATCATGTCTGTTTCTCTGAGCCAGCTGCTTCTATGTGATCAGATTATAGGGGCTGATAGTCATGAAGGAGCAGCTGGATTAAACCAGATTACCCTGATAGTGACGAGATGCAGGCTGCTTAACCCTTACCAGTCAGAGACACTCAAGAGTGAAAAGAGAATCTAAAACTCCTCCAGAAAAAGAGAAACTGGGTAGCAGCAAGTAGCCCAACGAAGCATCTTTCTTGCTTTTATCTTAATTATGTTTTAACAACAACAAAACAAAACCCAAACTGGACACACCATTTCAAATTCAAAACAGGAAATTAAATCCAGCAAACACTCCCACCTCCGCCAACAGTTCTGGAAAGGCAGTGCCTTTGTCTGTGAAAGACCACAAGGCACAAAGGTAGCATTTTCCTCTCAAAGTGATGCAAGCTTTTTCTTGGCCCCTTTGCTGGACTTCCGGAAGGGGTGCCTTGTCTACCGGACCTACTGTGCTCAACCCCTTGTGGGAGGGAGCATATGAATGAGCGAGTGCAGGATCCAGCCGGCCAGCTGCTCCAGGCACTGACACAGGAGCAAGCTCCTCGAGGGGAATGTGGCAGCACCCAGGTGAGGGTATCCATGACCCCGAAGCCCCAGAGGGGCTGTTACAGTGCTCCTTTAGTTCCACCATCTGCAGATGGTGGCATGTTAGCAGCTCAGTTGGTGCCTTGCCTCACTGCACAGGGCATGCCACTGGTGAGGGGCAAAGGGCCAGTGTGACAGCCTTTTCTGGGTACCTGCACTTGGTGGGCCCTGAGCTCTTGTACAGTGTCCAAGAAGAATGAGGTCACCCAGATGATTGAAGGATGATGAAGGTGGAGAATTTTACTGAGCGATGAAAATGGCTTTCAGCAGAGAGGGGAACTGGAGAAGGGATGGGAAGGGCGGGTTGTCTTCCCAGAAGTCAGGTTGTCTCTTCCCCGAAGTCAGGCCATTTCCCCCTCTACCAACTGAGTCTGGGATCTTTATAGGCACAGGATGGGAAGTGTGTATTGAATGGTTTGTGAGTATGCAAAAAATGTTAAAGTGAAGACACCACTCAAAGGTGGGTGAAACAGTGTAGAAAACCACTTAGGAAAGATTAGGTATATGTAAAATAGGTGAAGGGTGGGGATCAATCAGAGGAAAGCATTCAAACAGGAAGACAAATTCTTGATCCAGTCCCAGGATTTAACTTGTAGCTTGGCTTTTAGGCTTTAAACTGTCTTCCACTTGGAGGTGGAATGTCACTGGATACCCACTCTTATCTGCCTAGGCATTTGGCCACCTCCTTTCGCTATGAAAAGCAGGAGAAGAAGCAAGCAATATCACAAATAGGATTTTAACATTCCGTAAAAGCAGCCCTATTCTAAGGGGAGATACTAGAATTATGGATGTAGGGGAAATTTCTCTATAAAAATGCATGGCAGAAATTAAGAAGAAGGAGAAATATGTACACGTAGATACAATATTGGAAAAAAAGACTCCATTTTGTGACATTTTGAATCACAAAACATTATTATATATCAATAGCCCCACCTGGATGTCCCAAGACACCTTAGTCCCAGCATGTCCAAACCTAAGTGTCTCCTAATTCTCGTAGGAATTTAGAAGTCATCCCAGATGCCTTACTTCCCACCTCCTGTGGGATCTGGAAGAGGGAGAGGGATTAGGCAATGGGAAAGGGTGAGTGTGGTGTGGTTGCAGGTAAGATGGGGGCGTGGTGGCCACCACGTGAGGGGTTTAGGAGTCTCCAGGGTCACTGGCGACTTGATACGAATTTGCATTTCAGCAAGATTGTTATCAGCAGAACAAAGTTGAATGGAGCCAGGAGAGCTTGGGCTGGAGACCAGCTCATTGGACCTTGGGAAGACATTCTACCTCCTATTTTGACCTCAAGTTTGCCAGGACCAACGCGGCTAGAACAAAGCCTCTCATGACAAAATAGCCAATTGGGAAACCTTTGAATTTTCCTCCTACCCTCAAAACACCTTTCAGGCACTCAAGAGAAAGGGAAAATGGAAAGGAGAAAGGAAGAAAAACAGGGTCTCTTGCGCTCTGCAGGTGTGCAGGGCAGCCCTCCACAGGCCACAGGAGGCTTGGCAACAGGGAGCAGGTGACTGTTGTGCATCTGGGATGAGACCAGCAGCTTCCCCACACACTGCCAGCCATCCCCCACCCTAAGACAGTGGGAGCATGTTGCACTCTTTCCACAACTGGCAGAGTCAAGCCTAAAAACTGCTAGAATCCCTTCACTTTCTTCCAAATTCCAGCCTTGTAAAGAGTGGTCAGATTTTCTTAACGTTGATATGAAAACCATGAGAATACAGTTGTCCTTGGTATCCTGGAGTAGGGGAAGGATTGGCTCCAGGAACCCTTTGCAGATGCCAAAATCCAAGGATTCTCAAGTCCCTTGTACATGATGAAATGGTGTAGTATTTGCATATAACCTCCATGCATCCTCCCATCTGCTCTAAATCCCCCCAGATTACCTATAACACCTAACACAATGTCAGTGCTCTGTAAATCATTGTTATAGATTATTTTTCACTTGCATTATTTTTTAGGGTTGTATTGCTATTTCTTATTTTTTGAATATTTTTGACCTGAGGTTTGGTTGAATCCAGGATGCAGAACACAACTTTTCCACAAAACAATTTAAAATACATGTCAAAAGATAGAATTACTACAGTTTAATTTAAAAGATTTTATTTGGCTTTATTTGCAATTCTAGAATTGGGCAACACTTTATTCCATAAAATAGCGTGTGTTTCAGTGAGGTAAACAGAGGAGGTTGGTTTTACAAACAGAAAAGAGCTAAAGAAAGCAGAAACACAAGAAAAAGCAGATTGGTCATTTCAGTTATTTTCCTTGTAAGGTGGAAACAGGGAAATAGAACAAAAGAAAAATAACTGGTTAAGATGAGGTTTCTTCAGGTCATTATTTTTCATTTTTTTGGTAAGGATTAAAGTAGAGGGAACTTTATTATCATGCTGACTGAAACTGGCCTGTTTGGGATATTTGGCTGTTATCTCTCCTGATTTCTCTGAAGGTCATATAACAACTTAGTTTTGCTTTGATGATGTGGAACTTTAGTATGAGTGGCTCCATTCTGGGTTTTTATTCTTTTCTCTTGGGGCCCAGTGCAGGAGCAAAACAGTGGCCTCCTGTAATTTCTATTTAACATGCTTTACTCTTATCAGAAGGACAAGATTGACCAGGGTTGGTTCAACCATAGCATGAGCTAATTATGGAAAAAGAACTTTGATTTTACTTCTTTTGTAATAACAGCGAACATATTTACTGAGTCGGCATTCCCTTTCATGATTATCATATGAAAGAGGAAATTGGGGCACACGGATTACATAACTACCCTGAGGTCACGCAGCTGGTGGGGGAAGCCTGGGTTGCATGTAGACAGGCAGTTCCAGAGTCTGAGTTCACTGTGCCACTCAGGTTGGCTGGAGGAGGGAAAAGGCATCTTCCTTCCATTTCTCCTTGTGTTGAAGCCATTGCTGCAACCCAAGCAAGACATGTTGAGGGAATCAACTCAGTTATGCAGGTGGAAGTAGAGGAAATGGCGCCAGTGATGACATAGCTAGGAAATATGTATTTAGGCTAATATAAAAAATGTATTTAGGAAAAGCAAGATAACATTTAGTATGTGAGAGGTACCTGAGATGATCCTATGTCCCCACAGAGGGTACTTCCTGAAGTATTTCCATGAGTTGCTTCAGGAGTGGGCTGGTGGGGCAGCGGGAGGAGCTGAAGGGGGTAGAAGGGAGAGTATATATGTGATTCAGATATGTATTTCTGACGTGAAGTGAAATATGCTGGAAAACAGACACAACTATGGTAAAGAAGAGTTACTCAATTCCTTTTTACCCCCTGTACAGTCACTCATTAAAAGATAAGAAATTCGGCCAGCCACGGTGGCTCACACCTGTAATCCCAGCACTTTGGGAGGCAGGGGCAGGCAGATCACTTGAGGCCAGGAGTTCGAGACCTGCCTGGCCAACATGGTGAAACCCCGTCTCTACCAAAAAAAAAAAAATTAGTCATGCAGCACGGCACACACCTGTAATCTCAGCTACTTGGGAGGCTGAGGCAGGAGGATGGGAGGATCACTTTGAGTTCAGGAGGTCAAAGCTGCAGTGAGCTGAGATCGTGCCACTGCACTCTAGCCTGAGTGCAGTGACATCTGACATCAGGGACTGCTGATGAGTTACTAAAAATAAAAAAATAAAAAAAAAGAAAAGAAAAAGAAATTATGTTTAGGAAACCTTGAATATGATTGAGGTGACTAAACCTTTGGGAATGAGGAGGAAAGGACCTGTGGAGATAAAAGTGAAAGTTCGGGATCTCAGAGAACCTAAGGAACTTTGGTAGATGAGAAATAGGATAATTGGAAGAGTATCTGAGAGAAAGAAAGAGATTAAGCAAACAGAGGATTGTGGCCAACATCATGCCAAGGAAACATGAAGAGCAAGGTTTTGAGTAACCATGCTGTAATAACTTTCTGAAACGTAGTCTCCACAGTGTGCTTAGGGCAATATTTACAAACCTACGGGCTGATGTTAAAATGGTTTTGTGCTCAGGTAGCGTGTCTCCTACAGAGACAGGGGCAGGATACAAACCTGAGTTGTAAGAGTAATTAGAATCAGCAAGAAAAAGAATGGAAAAAGAAAGTTGGTGTGCAGGGAGAGGAATTTATGTTAACTTTTCCATCAAGTGTGTTCTGCTATAGGCACAGCACAGGCTGTGGACACAGTACCCTCTACTGTCTGGGAGAGTCACTGCAGTTTTGCAGTGTAGTAGGAGCACAGTAGTAGGAGCACAGTTGTTCAGCTCCTTTAACTTGAAAAATTATTTACAGTCGTGTTCTCTCTAGTGACCCAGGGCCTACTTGGTGTGCCTGACTGTTGTTCTAAGCTTTAGTCTTACCACCTCTCCACCTCCAAATGGGGCGTTCAGGCCTGGCCTGGCTGGAGGCAAGGCTATGAATTGTATGCTGTGGAACTGTCTTTCAATGTCTGTGAATTTGCCTACTAGTGCCTTTAGCAGGGAGGGTGGAGTGCTCTGCCATGTTTGAAATAAAGGCCTTAGTCTTTAGTTTCAATTTAACCTGCAGTTTAAAATTTCACGCAGTATAATGCAGCCATAAAAAAGAATGAGATCATGTCTTTTGCAGGGACATGGATGAAGGTGGAAGCCATCATTCTCAGCAAACTAATGCAGGAACAGCAAACCAAATACCACATGTTCTCACTCATAAGTGGGAGTTGAACAATGAGAACACATGCACACAGGGAGGGGAACATCACACACCAGGGCCTGTCTGGGGGTTGGGGGCAAGGGGAGGGCATTAGGACAAATACCTCATGCCTGTGGGGCTTCAAACCTAGATGACGGGTTGATAGGTGCAGCAAAGCAGCATGGCACGTGTATACTGATGTAACAAACCTGCAGGTTCTGCACATGTATCCCAGAACTTAAAGTGGCAAAAAAAAATTCACGTGGTATAACAGAAGCATCACTTTGCACAGTGGTCCCTGATGTCTGATGTGGGGCCAGCAACGACTTTGAGGAAGGTTTTGGTGACAATCAGCTATCTTGAGGTGGCTATTTTTAGACTGATTACCTGCCTCCCTCCCATCCTCCCTCCCTCGCTTCCTTTCTCCCTTCCTTCCTCCCTCCCTTCCTTCCTTCCTTCCTTCCTTCCTTCCTTCCTTCCTTCCTTCCAGTGTAGCCAGTCTAAATTATTAAGAGATTTAAAAACTCCCTTAAGCCTTTTTGCCCCCATCAGGCTGCTTTGGATGCAGCTCCACCATTTGCTACCTTAGTGTTACCATGGGCGGGTTCCTCAGTCTCATCACATGGAAAAGGGAAATAGTAGGATGTACCACGTAGTTTTTTTGCTAGTATTAAATGAGGTCATGCCTGTAAAGCACACAGTACCTGACACAAAGAAGCCATTGAGCAATGTCAGCTAGGCAGCAATAGCATTAAAGCTTCGAGCTTTGTTTCCCTGGAGAAGAGGTTCAAATTAGCACTGAGCCTCTTCAACAGAAAGGGCTGGTAACTTGAGATGAGTGACAACCTCTGACTTTCCTTGGAAACACTATTTTGGATAATGGTTATTTAACAAGTACAAACACTTGAGTTTGGGGCCAAGCACTGTGCCTGGTGCTAAAGAGACGGAAGGCATGGTCTTTGACTTCAAGGCGTTTATGATCTTGTTAGGAAAAACAAAAGCCACGGACCACTAAGCACAGTGCTGGTGCCGAGCAGCGTGTGTCTGGTGCTCGTGCTGTGGTTTCCTGTGGTGGGGCTGCCTGTAAAAGCAGCTAGATAAGCGCTTTTGGGGGAGTTACGGTTGGAACAGTGCCTCATCCCAGAGCTTGCTTCATGGGGCCCAGCTCTGACATTCTCATCGCTTGTTTGGCAGCTCTTTGCACCACCCCAAAGGAGAAAAGACATATTCCACCTGAGGCTGCAGTAGGGCACAGTGGGAGCAGGCTGCATCCATGCTCTGGTAGCATGACCTTGACCAAGTTATTTAACTCCCCAGCTCCGGGTTTCTCATTGACAAACTAAGTGCTATGGGGAGGTTAGAGTCCAGCCCACTGCCTGGCACATGGCAGGTGCTGTGAACATTTCCATCTCTCTCTTTCTCTTTTTCTTTCTTTCCTTTTTTTTTTTTTTTTTTTTTTGAGAAGGAATCTCGCCCTGTCACCCAGGCCGGAGTGCAGTGGCACAATCTTGGCTCACTGCCATCTCCATCTCCATCTCCTGGGTTCAAGCAATTCTCCTGCCTCGGCCTCCTGAGTAGCTAAAACTACAGGCACGTGCCACCACGCCCAGCTAATTTTTATCTTTTTGGTAGAGATGGGTGTCACCATGTTGGCCAGGCTAGTCTCAAACTCCTGATCTCAAGTGATCCGCCCGCATCAGCCTCCCAAAGTGTTGGGATTACAGGCATGAGCCACTGCACCCTCTTTTCTTGATTACCTTAAAATAATAAAATGAACACTTTGATTTGGCCACTTAGTGTCCTTCCTTGTCACTAGGACTTTCCTAGCCCGTTGGCAATGAGGAAAGAAGGCTTAGTAAATCAACACTACTACTACTCCTGCTGCTACTGCTATTACTACTAGCTGTGAACACCAGAATAGCTCAGATTGCTTTTGAACCTGTGAGAGGGGCCCAAATCCAGGTCTTATGTGTTCCCAAGGGGCCCCTAAAATGCCACATGGGAATTTTAGGGAAAAAGGACCAGGTGTCAGTCTCTGTGCTGATGGGAAGGAAAGAGCACAGACACTTTCTCCTACCTGGCTAGAGGGGAACACCCGGACGTGCAACTGTCGGAAACACCTGCATCCTTTCCCGGGGGGAGTACATCAGACCAAACTAATCTGTATCTAAGAACGTGTTTCTCCAGGAAGGCAGGATCTGACATGGATGGCAGATCTAGAAACCCAAAGATCCCTTCTGCCTAGAGTTACATGGAGTGTGCTTTTTCCTTAGTCCTGGTGAAGTTGCACCAGTGAGTGGGATGAGGTCAGCAATTAGAGTCAGCTCTTCCTCAGCTAGGATTGTGCCTTCGGTTTGTAGGCTGTTTCCCAGGGAGGGAACCCAGTGTCAGCACTTTATCTCACCCTGTGACATGTCACTAGTGACAAGTGTGGTCCCCTGTATGCTTTGTGAGTGTGCCGGCCATGCTGTTGTTGGGTCGGTCACTGTGTTATGCAGACAAGAAGGACTAGGCAGGTATGCGCAGCGTGCCATTGAGTGTATCCTCTCAGGCATGCACCCAGGAGCAGTGTGGTCTGAGCTTGTGTTAATTCTAAGAAGAAATAAACTAATGATGAAATTCTAGTTTTTAATGGAAAATGTTCATAAGGTAAAGTTATTGTACATGTTAAATGATTTTTTCAATTTTGTTTGTTTTAGGAGAACTATCCCATCCCTGAACCAGGCCCAAATGGTAAGTTCTTGGGAAACATAACTTACATTTTATTATTTCCTGTTGTTTCCTTTGGAATCACATGTATATTGTTCCCTTACCTCTCTTTTCCTACTGTTTATTACTTTTGCATCCATTAAAAACCTATGCTTTTGTTAGGCTGAGAACAGAGTCTACTGTCTGCAGCATGACCTAGTGGGAAGTTTATCTTGGCTGCTACATGAAATAAAAAGAATGGTGATAGAATCAGAAAAATTACCGTACCAGATTGCTGACTCATCTCAAAGAGTTTTTGATGTGAAGTATATGGACCAATGACAGAATTGTTCCTCTTTTGACCTAATGACAGTGTACCCTATCTACCAGAAGCTGCTGTTGGAGTGGCCAAGTGTCCTAACCCTAACCCAGACTTTGAAAAGGAGTGAGTCTACAGAACTTCATCTTTTAATTAGCAAAGGGAGCATCATGCCAGCTTTCCCCACTCCCCAGGAAGGCCAGTCACCGAAGTGTGCGGCGGCCCAGGACCTTCTGTCCAGTGGGGGTGGGAGGGGCTGCGTGGGGCCCTGTCCCCTGCCCTAATCAACCAAGCACAGAAAGTGAGTGAGCACATGGGGCCAGGGTTTCCAACACCTTTACTCCGCTCCTTCCAGGCCTCTCACTTGCTAAGCCTGTGGGGCTCAGCTGACATGCTGACACCCAAGGTGGCATCTGTAACTTTCCAGCCTTGGGTTTCTCATTTACAAACTGAGTGCTGTGGTGAGGATAGAGTCCAGCCCACTGTCTGCACATGGCAGGTGCTGTGAACATTTCCATCTCTTTTTTTCTGTTGGCCCAGATCCCTGCTGACAGCTGTCTAATCCCTCCCATCCCTGGAATCCCACTTTGTCATAATCATGCAGGACCCTGAAGTGAGGCTGGGGGCAATGGGCAGAGTATCTGTAGGTACTCACCCTCCCCCTCTCACACCTAGACAGTCACGTCCCCTTTCTACCCTTGAGAAGTTGGGGGTGTCCTTTCCCACTTTGTCCTACCTCACACCAGAACTGCAGCTTCTGGGTGAACATCAGATCGAAGGCAGCTTTCCTGGTGGATCCAGAGCTTTGCTACTGAAAGGTCACTTGTGTTATTGACTTGTAAGTGGTGAGAATACAGACTAGACAGAATATAGCCATTCTATGGGTGCTGAGCAAGTATTGTATAGTCAGGGTTCAAGGATTTTCACCAAGATCCATGTTCAGGGAAGTTAAAGAGTCACCTCACTGTGTCCTGAAAAGTTGACTGTTGATTCCAGAAGTGGCCGAACGAGGGATGTCTTAGACCCAGAGTGCAAGCTTGGCTCCTGGTACAGCTTTTCTCCCTGAAGAAGCATTCTGCTCACACTTTTGTCTCTTGCTACACTTGCATCGGAAGGGAAAAGAGTGCATTGTAGCGAGTTTTCTAGCAAAGTCAAATCTAATCTCTCGCAACCAGTTGCTACTTCAAGAGAGGAAATTATGAGATGATTTTCCTAACTCAAATGACTTTTCCCTGCCTTTGATCTGAGAATTCACCCTGCCATTTCTTACTCTCTTCACTAAAACCGAGGAAGAAAATTCTGAAGAGCCACCCCAGTAGTCTGTGGCAAGTGCACTGCACAGCAGAGATTGGGGTCTCTTTGTCTTTCTAAGGCAGAGTGTTTTCTTTCAGGGAGGTATTCATAACCATCACCTCAGTCAGAGATGATGGTATTTATTGGTACTTATTTCACCAAAGGGGCACAGTACCATCATTATTTTGAACTTAGAAAACTGGCCAGGCGCGGTGGCTCATGCCTGTAATCCCAGCACTTTGGGAGGCTGAGACAGGTGGATCACCTGAGGTCATGAGTTCAAGACCAGCCTGGCCAACATGGCAAAACCCTGTCTCTACTAAAAATACAAAAATTAGCCAGGTATGGTGGCACACACCTGTAATCCCAGCTACTTGGGAGGCTGAGGCAGCAGAATTGCTTGAACCCGGGAGGCAGAGATTGCGGTGGGAGGCAGAGATTGCGGTGAGACGAGATCCTGCCATTGCACTCCAGTCTGGGCAACAGAGGGAGACTCTGTCTCAAAAAAAAAAGGAAAGAAAACAATAGCATGAAGAACTCAACTTGATAGTTCACAAAATGTTGCCAAGCTGAGATTCTATCAGACTTGTTCTCAAAAACAGGTAAGAATCATACATAGCATATTAATTATCTAGAAAGTTTTCTTTCGGAAAATAGTTTGTTCTCTTAAGTGGTTGGTACATTTCATGCTACTAATAATATCTTTTCTACCCAGTGTATTGGTCAGTGTTGTCCAGAGAAACAAAACCACTAAGATATATGTGTGTGTATGTATGTGTGTGTGTACAAAGGGCAGGCTGGAAATTCAGGTAAGAGTTGATGTTGCAGTCTTGAGAAGAATTCCTTCTCCTTCAGGAAACCTCAGTCTTTGCTTTTAAGACCTTCAAACTGATTGGATGAGGCTCACCTACATTATGGAGGGTAATCTACTTTACTCAAAGTCTATTGGTTTAAAAGCTAACCATGCCCAACATGTATCTTCAAACAACCAGGCATTATGGCCTAGCCAAGTGGACACATAAAATTAGCCATCACATGTGGAAGCTTGTTTGCCTTGTGAGACTTAATCAGGGTTGCTATGTAGCTTGTTTTCCTCTATGGCCTAAATAGTGTGCCTGGCCTGGTAACCCAGCCCTCTCCCCTGGGCAGAGGGAAATCACTAGGGCACCTCAGAGTGATAGGGGTTGTTCCCTCTCTCACTGTTTTTGTCTTCTTTTCTTTTATCAGAGGTGTTGCTGAGGATGCATTCTGTTGGAATCTGTGGCTCAGATGTCCACTACTGGGAGGAGGGTCGAATTGGGAATTTTATCGTGAAAAAGCCCATGGTGCTGGGACATGAAGCTTCAGGAACAGTTGAAAAAGTGGGATCATTGGTAAAGCACCTAAAACCAGGTAAGCAAGGTCCTTCGACTTATGTGTTCATTCAACATAAATATATATGCATGCTTTCTTTGGGCCAGACCCTCTGTTAAGCTCTGGATACAGCAGGGAACAAGACAGTTTTGGTCCATACTCACATGGATCTTACCTTACACAAGAAAAGAGGGACCTTTGAGCAGACAGTTACTTAGTCACCATGTGTTAAGGGTGGTAGAGGAGAATGCACATTGTGACTAGTGTCTTTTATCCAGACCCTAGGTTCATTTGAGGAAGGGACAATTAATCCAACATCTGGAGTCAAGTAAGAAATAAGCCAGGTAAAGGGCTGGAGAAAACATTTGAGGCATAGGAACCCAAACTACCTTTAGGTGCTGTGAACCAGGGCCTTGGATATAATGTTTGATTTTTATTAGATGGCTGGGAAACCACCATTATTCTTCCTAGATTTACTTAATTCATCTTCCCAGAGGGAGGAATTCTCAGCTGTGGCAGCCTGTGTTGTTCCCTGATACCATGAATTAAATCCAAGTTGTCTTGGCATAGTTAGCTGTTGGCTTTAACCTTCCTTTACCAGTGAGGCTGCTGTGCAGCCAGGAAATAAGGTCACATTATTTGGGGGAAGGTGGAGGTTGACAGGAGGCACCGTCCTGTGTTAGTTATAAAGTTCTCTGAGCCCAACCACATGGAGAGGGATTGGCCAGCTGTGAAGTCAGGCATGTGTCTTGTTTAGGGATGTTAAATCATTCATCATTAGTGGAAGTCACGAAAGCTCCTGTGGTGTTATGAGGTTATTTCATAGTGGAATGTTTATAGCTTCCAATAGCCTCTGGTGATTGGTTCTCACCTGTGGGACAAAGTCTCTGACTATAAATTATAATATAGGGTGGGATTCTCTAAATGTAAATTATAACAAGGGTTTAGTCAATTGTCTACAATGAGCTCAGTCTTATGCCACGAGCCTTGAGGGATATAGAAAAATGAGCAGATATGATCCCTGGATGCTTAGAGCGATGTGGAAACACTAGATGTCAGGCCCTACATAAATACCAGCAATTAGACAGCAAGCCCATAGGATACAATTAGGTGTGGGAAAGAACAGGCTTTAGGAGTTTAAAGGGCATTTGCTGTGGGCAAAGGTGGTTAAAGAGTTCATGGAGGAGATAGGTCTTTGAGCTAGACATCTAATGGTAGTAACGTTAATAAGAAGGTAGCTAATATTTATTGATTTGCTACATTAGTCTCCATGTTAAACACTTAGATGTACAATTCTTTTTTTTTTTTTTTTTTATGAGACAGAGTCTCACTCTGTCACCCAGGCTGGAGTGCAGTGGTGCAATCTCACCTTGCTGCAACCTCCACCTCCTGGTTCAAGTGATTCCCATGCCTCAGCCTCCTGAGTAGCTGGGATTAGACATGCACCACCACACCTGGCTAATTTTTGTATTTTTGGTAGAGACGGGGCTGCATCATGTTGGCCAGGCTGGTCTTGAACTGACCTCAAGTGATCTGCCCACCTTGGCAGTAATTTGGGTAACTTGCTGTAATTACAGGTCTGAGCCACTGCGCCTGGGCTATTTATTTCATTCTTGAAACAACTCTATGAGATAGGCATTATTATCTTTGTTAGTTGAAGAAGAAATTGAAGCCTGGTTATTGCCCAGGGTCACTCACTAGTTTGTCTCAGAGCTGGTATGCCCATCCTGGTCTTTTGGACTCTAGAGCAAGTGCTCAGAACCACTGGGCTTTCAAATATGAAAGGTTTTATATTTGAGTTCTTGAAATGGGCAGAGCTAATATTCTAGTTAAGAGGAAGCTAACAGGCTGGGTGCGTTGGCTCATGCCTGTAAACCCAGCACTTTGGGAAGCTGCGGTGGGCAGATCTCTTGAGGTGAGGGGTTTGAGAACAGCCTGGCCGATATGGTGAAACTCTGTCTAAAAATAGAAAAATTAGCCGGACGTGGTGGCACACACCTGTAGTCCCAGCTACTTGGGAGGCTGAGGCAGGAGAATTGCCTGAACCCAGGAGGTGGAGGTTGCAGTGAGCTGAGATCGTGCCACTGCATGCCAGCTTTCCAGCCTTGGTGAGAGACAGAGCGAGACTCCATCTCAAAAAAAAAAAGAGGAAGTGAACAATCAAATTACAGATTCGAGAGTAATACATCTGGGTGCGGATGAGTCTGTGCTGCTCCACGCAGAGGTTTTGTGTTGGGGAGTTATTGGAGATGATAAACATGCATCATCTTTATAAAAGTCCCTCTTTAAAAAGCATTTGGCTGGGCATGGTGGCTTACACCTGTGATCTCAGCACTTTGGGAGGCCAAGGCAGAAGGATTGCTTGAGCTCGGAAGTTTGAGACTAGCATAAGCAACAGAGGTTGACCCTGTCTCTATGAAAAATAAAATTAGCTGGGTGTGGTCGTGCGCACCTGTAGTTCCAGCTACTCGGGTGGCTGAGACAGAAGGATCACTTAATCCCAGGAGGTTGAGTTTGCAGTGAGCCATGATTGCACCACTGCACTCCAACTTGGGTGACAAAGCAAAACTCTGTCTCAAAAAATAAAATAAAATAAAATATAATAAAATAAAGCACTGTAAAACTGTGAAATGTCATGTTATAATATAATCATAATCAGAAGGTAAAACTGAATAGTATGAAAACTCCACCTGATTATGGAGGATCTTGAAGGCTAGGTGGAAGAATTCATCCTTAATGGCATAGGCATAATTTGCAGAAAGTTCACTGGACAGGAAAGAAAGTAGAGGGAGTCAGAGGAGATAGAAGGAAGAGACAAATACAGACATTTTATATTTTTGAGACGAAGTCTCACTCTGTCGTCCAGGCTGGAGTGTAGTGGCGCCATCTCGGCTCGCTGCAACCTCCGCCTCCCAGGGTCAAGTGATTCTTGTGCCTCAGCCTCCTGAGTAGCCGGGATTACAGGCACGCACCACCACGCCTGGCTAATTTTTGTATTTTTAATAGAGACTGGGTTTCACTATGTTTGCCAAGCTGGTCTCAAACTCCTGACCTCAGGTGATCAGCCTTCCTCGGCCTCCCACAGTGCTGGGATCACGTAGGCATAAACCACCGTGCCCAGCTAAATATAGACAGATTTTGGTGCTCATAAGGATTTCTGTGGGTCCTTTTATTTTCTTAGGATACAAAATTTGGATTTAAAGTCTTTCATATGTTAACTTTGACTTAAAATTCTAATCAACTAATCTAGAAAGAAGACCACAACTCATCAAATATTTCCTAATGTTCATTTACAGAATTTAAACATATAAGTCAGCTGGGCACAGTAGCGCATGCCTATAATCCTAGGACTTTGGGAGGCCGATGTGGGCGGATCACTTGAGGTCAGGAGTTCAAGATCAGCCTGGCCAACATGGTGAAATCCCATCTCTACTAAAAATACAAAAATTAGCCAGACATGGTGGTGTACATCTGTAATTCCAGCTATTCAGGAGGCTGAGGCAGGAGAATTTCGTGAACCCGGGAGGTGGAGGTTGCAGTGAGCTGAGATCATGCCACTGCACTCCAGCCTGGGTGACAGAGCAAGACTCTGTCTCAAATAAATAAATAAACTAACAGATAAACATACATGTGAGTCAATAACTCTAAGGCATGGAAGCATTCCTATGTTTTTTAAGACTAGACTAGTCAAGTGCACTAGTGAGAAGCGGGGAAAGAGTAGAACAAGGAGTATTATCTGTAACTGACTATGAACAATCAATTAAGATAACGCACTACCTTCAGACCAGCCTTCACCACTTATTTTAATGAGCACTAACTATGTACCAGGACTCTACACTATTCTGTGAGTACTTTCAACACAAAAAGACTTAGGAAAAATAGCTTATCATGTCCCTGCTGAATAAAGACCAGACCTTCCATGGCCTCAGTAGGCCTCACAAGGTTCCTAACATTCTCTTCAGGCTCCGGAGGGCCTGAACACTCGTACAGAGGTGAGCGGACAGTCAAATCTCCACAGCTTATCACTGTGTGAGCACCTGAGCTTCTGTTTCCTCATCGCTAAAGCAGAGATAACACCATCTTGTTGGTTTATGGTGAGGGAAGGGAGATTTTGTGATGTGCCTTTCCTGGTACCTGGCACACAATGGGCATTTGGTAAATGGCAGGACTAGATCCCACCATTATTAGTAAACTCTATTCTGCGTGGTAGGTTTAAGCACCTCTTCCCAGTGGAGTCTGTCCGTCAGACTTTTCCTGAATAACCAGGTACTGAGGCAGGATAAGGCCTGTGGGTCCTTTCCTGGGCTCCTGCCACATGGCTTCCGGCCTCACTGGCGTTCAGCCATGTTGGTCTCCAGCTTGTTCTGGGCACAGGCAGGAGGGTCCGCCAAGGTTTCCAGTCTGGTCTCTGATTCACTGGTATGGGTCTCTCCCCAAATTCAGACGGAGTTTAAATCCAATTGTAACTTTGATGTGTAGCAATACCTGTGATATTAAAATCCCCTGTAAGTCTGCTTTCTGTTTTCTGCGAACTTGGAGGCCATTGCTGTATTGACAGCGTATTTGGAGTTCCCCTACATAGGGCTGGGTACCTGCCTGAAGATGAACCATCTGAACCATCCCAAAACCTCGGGATAACTATTTGTCCTCAATTATTCCTACCTCTCTCCCTTTCTTTACAACAGAAAAGTGCTACTGTCTTTAACCAACAGCTTTTACTTGTCACATTCCAGGGAAATTTTTCCCAATAAGTAGTGCCCTTCTAGATACTAATGACATTTGTGTCCCATGGTTTGTTTTCTCCCAATTCACAAATTCTATGTTTAGCAATAAAAATTTGTCTAGCACAACACTAGACACTATGGAAAAATAAATATGGAGCAGAAGACTGACTAATCCTGGGGCATTCCCATCCTTGATGAGGAGGCAAGATAGTCATGAGAAACAACTAGGGATGGACGTGGTGGCTTACACCTGTAATCCCAGCACTTTGGGAGGCCAAGGCCGGAGGATTGCTTGAGCCCGGGAGTTTGAGACCAACCTGGGCAACATGGAAAAACCCTGTCTCTGCAAAAACAAAAACAAAATCACCCAGGCATGGTGGCATACACCTATAGTCCCAGTTACTTGTAAAGCAGTCTAGGGTCAATATAGCAATCTTATTGTCTGATGTGTTATCCAGAGTTCTTTGTCTCATGACCAGGAAAATTAAGAAGCGTGGACACCAAGGGTGTCAAACCCAATTTTTTTAGTGAAACCTTAGAGATAATTCTATCAAATCTTACCCAGTTTGATCATGAGGTGAGATTCTCATAAAGCTTTTATAACCCTCTACAAATTTTTGTTAAAAAGTGGATCAGTGCCTTAAGAAAGCCTTGTTGTGCTTTTATTTCAATGCTCAATTTACATAAAAAAATAGAATATCCTTTTGAATTTAGTCAATATGTTCACACACAGAATTTCCTTTGCAAGATTTTTTTTTTTTGAGGTAGAGTCTCACTCTGTCACCCAGGCTAGAGTGCAGTGGCGCTATCTTGGCTCATTGCAAGCTCCGCCTCCTGGGTTCACGCCATTCTCCTGCCTCAGCCTCCCAGTAGCTGGGACCACAGGCGCCTGCCACCACACCCACCTAATTTTTTTGTATTTTTAGTAGAGATGGGGTTTCACCGTGTTAGCCAGGATGGCCTCGATCTCCTGACCTGGTGATCCGCCCACCTCGACCTTCCAAAGTGCTGGGATTACAGGCGTGAGCCACCGCACTATGCTGCAAGATTATTTTTGTAATCCTTCCACAACTCACTCAAACCTTCAGCTTTATCTTAACCTAATTCAGAACAACCCTTTATTTCTAGGCAAAATTTACATTTCCATGCCTTATTATAATCTTTTACCAAAACACATTTTACTTTCCTTACACACATTGCACGTAAATCTATTTTCAGTAGTCTCTAATTTCCCTTGGGAGGAAAGTGGCTGGGTTTAGGCAGGGACAGGTTTTTAAGTGGACTGTAGATCCTTCTAGCAGGAAAGCCTGATATTTGAAGAAGCGATTGTCTGTTAGCCAGAGATTCCAATGTAGCTGGATGCAGAACAGGTGCCTCAAACATAAGGATTGAATGACTGTTCTCCCTGTGATGGGGACAGCACTGAGGCTAACAGTTGTCTCTCAAGGGTGGCTTCTTCTTGACTGTTGAAGGTGGAATTTTGCTGTTTGCAGATGGGGCATGGAGCCTGGTCCCTAACAGAGGGATGTAGGAGGGAGAGAAATTGGGGAACTAGAGGCCTTGGACAAAGGGCCAATAGTGACCCCCACAGAGAAAAATCTCATTTCATTAGGTGGCATGGTAGGGACTGAAATGTTAGGTAAAAACTCTGACTCTAAATTTTTTCCAGGCAGAGGTTAGAAGGAGAGGTTTTCGGGTTTGATAGTCTACCCCCACAGTATGCCTCCTAGCAGAAGAAAATTGTCGCATAGAGGAACTGTTCAAATTCATTGGGCAGACAGAGTCTCAGCCTTGCCAGTGCTGCCCTCGCCACCCAGAGACTGCTGAGCCCCTGTACGTCCACCACCACCACCCACTCCAGACACTGAACATCCAGTCATAGATTAAAATGAGCTGGTTCAGAAGGCCAAGCTGGCCGAGCAGGCTGAGCAATATGATGACACAGTAGCCTGCATGAAGTCTGTAACTGAGCAAAGAGCTGAATTATCCAGTGAGGAGAGGAATCTTCTCTCACTTGCTTGTAAAAATGTTGTCGGAACCCGCAGGTCATCTTGCGGGGTCGTCTCAAATATTGAACAAAAGACAGAAGGTGCTGAGAAAAAACAGCAGATGGTTCGAGAATACAGAGAGAAAATTGAGACAGAGCTAAGAGATACTATCTCTTTTGGAAAAGTTCTTGATCCCCAGTGCTTCACAAGCAGAGAGCAAAGTCTTCTATTTGAAAATGAAAGGGGATTACTACCGTTACTTGACTGAGGTTGCTGCTGCTGATGACAAGTAAGGGATTGTGGATCCGTCACAACAAGCATACCAAGAAGCCTTTGAAACCAGCAAAAAGGAAATGCAACCAACACATCCTATCAGACTGGATCTGGCCCTTAACTTCTCTGTGTTCTATTATGAGATTCTGAACTCCCCAGAGAAAGCCTGCTGTCTTGCAAAGACAGCTTTTGATGAAGCCATTGCTGAACTTGATACATTAAGTGAAGAGTCATACAAAGACAGCACGCTAATAATGCATTTACTGAGAGACAACTTGACATTGTGGACATCAGATACCCAAGGAGACAAAGCTGAAGCAGGAGAAGGAGGGGAAAATTAACCAGCCTTCCAACTTTTGTCTGCCTCCTAAAATTTACACAGTAGACCATTTGTCATCTGCACTATCCCACAATAGTTTTTGTTTACGACAGGTTTATGTTACTTTTATTTGAATTTCTGTATTTCCCATGTGGTTTTTATGTTTAATAGTAGGGGAGTAGAGCCAGTTAACATTTAGGGATTTACCTGTTTTCATCTTGAGGTGGCCAATATGGGGATGTGGAATTTTTATACAACTTACAAATGTTTGACACAGTACTTTTGGTACATTGCGGCTTCACAAGGGCCAGTGTTAAAACTGCTTCCGTATCTAAGCAAAGAAAACTGCCTACATATTGGTTTGTCCTGGTGGAGAATTAAAGGGATCATTGGTTCCAGTCACAGGTGTAGTAATTGTGGGTACTTTAAGGTTTGGAGCACTTACAAGACTGTGATAGAAACAGTTATCCCATGGATCCCACATGGTATATCTGTAGAATACTCAACCTTAATGTGCACACCTTTGACTACAGCTGCAGAAGTTTTCCTGTAGACAATCGTAACCCATCTTACTCTGGGTAAGGGCAGAAACGGTTCACATTCCATTATTTGTAAAGTTACCTGCTGTTAGCTTTCATTATTTTTGCTATGCTCATTGTATTTGTATTTAAATGTTTTAGGCAACCAAAGAACAAATGTAAAAGTAAAGATGCAGTAAAACTGAATTGATTGATATTCATTACTTATGTATATCAAGCACAGCAGTAAACCAAAAACCCATGTATTTAACCTTTTTTTAGGTTTTTTGCTTTTGTGATTTTTAAGTTTTTTGCTTTTGTGATTTTTTTTTTTTGATATTTGCCTAACATGCATGTGCTGTAAAATAGTTAACAGGTAAACAACTTGAGATGATGGCTAGCTTTGTTTAATGTCTTATGAAATTTTTATGAACAATCCAAGCATAATTATTAAGAACATGTGTATTAAATTCATCTAAGTGGAATAAAAGTTTTATGAATAGAAAAAAAGATTTGGCTGGGTGCGTTGGCTCATGCCTGTAATCCCAGCACTTTGGGAGGCCGAGGTGGGCGGATCATGAGGTCAGGAGATGGAGACCATCCTGGCCAACATGGTGAAACCCTGTCTCTACTAAAAATACAAAAATTAGCCAGGTGTGGTGGCAGGTGCCTGTAGTCTCAGCTACTTGGGAGGCTGAGGCAGGAGAATGGCATGGGAGGCAGAGCTTGCAGTGAGCCCAGATTGTGCCACTGCACTCCAGCCTGGGCGACAGAGTGAGACTCCATCAAAAAAAAGGAAAAAGAAAAAAAAGAAAAAGAAAAAGAAAAGAAAAGGAAAGAAAAAGGAAGGAAGGAAGGGAGGAAGGAAGGAAGGAAGGAAGGAAGGAAGGAAGGAAGGAAGGAAGGTAGGTTGGTTCATTGGACAGTAGTGGGTTTTTACATGCAGGAAAAAAAAACCCAGATGGAGAAGCGGGTGTTCACTGAGGGTGAAATATCCTCCCATACAGTGCCATGAATAGCTATCACTGGGGGGACAAAAAGGTCCTTACTAGCTGAAAATTTAGACTGATATCTTGAATTCTCCCTGTTTCTAGGAAATCACAAAAACAGCAATTTGAGTTACATTCCTGGTTACTAAGGCACTGGCTCACTCTATCCAACAAAATTATATTCCCAGGTTGTAAAAACACCTTCAGCATAGCATACAAAGAAAGGATAGGAGACGTGATAGCCACAAAGGAGAGAACGGAAGAAAATGCGATAGGAAAGACTGGAAGTCCTGGTGCCGACACCATGATGGGCTGTCAGGGACTGGAGTTAGTTCAGGAGCCTTCAGATAACACTGAGGTGTAGCCTCAGCCAGAAACCTTCAGTTGTCCCAGGACCTCCTTCCGACCCCATGCGATGGCTAGGTCTTCCATAAATGGAAACTGGATTGGAACACAGCTGACATTCCCAACACCCGACGGCGATGGGGGATTGACAGAGTCCTCTCCAGCAAGCCTGTCCTCTGAGTCTTACAGATCTGGTGGCTGCACTAACCACTCTTAACTGACCAACAGAGGCCTGGTATTTGTTTGATTTTGAGAGGGAAAAAAAAAAAAAAAAAAAACTGTGGAGAAGAAACCGCAGAAAGTAAAGTATTGGAGGGCTGCTCCTACTCACCCTTCCAACATATCCCAGATGACCCCCTACGGGTGAAGCAGTCTAGGGTTATTGTAGCAGTCTCCTTGTCTAAGGTGTTATCCAGAGTTCTTTGTCTCATGACCAAGAAAATTAAGGAGCATGGACACCAAGGGTGAGGTTGGAGTGAAAGTTTAATAAGTGAAAGAGGAAAGCTCTCGGCAGCAGAGCAGGGGATTGACCTGAAATAGGGTTGTTGTTTTACAATTAAATATGAAGGTTTTTATAAGAAACTTCCCTTATCTGTGCAGGTGCTGTGTAACTTACCTTATCTGTGTGGCTACCTGTGTATCCTCCCTTATTTGTGCAGCTGTCAGCATGTCTTAGGCAAGCACAGGGTGCAGCTTCTCTTGCCTGAGCAACTACGGGCATGTTTTAGGCAAGCCCCCACCCCACCCCATGCAAGTTCTCATGGAGCCCACTGTGTACATGCCCAAAAAAGGGAGGAAACTTTTTCCTGGGAGTCCACTGATTACACAGAGAACCAAGGCGTTTCTGTGTTGGGCCTCACTCCCTTATCTGTGCCTGTAGCTTGATTTTTCCAAGCTGCTCTCTATGTGCCTGCAGCTTGATTTTTTTCCAGACTGCTCTTTTGTTTGAAAGAATTTCACCGAGGACCTGCCCTAATTGTCTGCCTGCTTTTTTTCTTTCTCCTCCCTCACTTGGGAGGCTGAGGCAGGAAGATCACCTGAACTTGAGGAGGTCGAGGCTACAGTGAGTAGTGATTGCACCACTGTACTCCAACCTGGATGACAGAGTGAGATTCTGTCTCAAAAAACAAACAAACAAAAAACCAAAAAAACATACACACACAGAGAAACCAAAAAACCAACAACAGGAAAACTGGAAACAACCAGGTTTTTCCTGTCAATAAGAGAATGGTGATACTGACTATAGTATACTCTTACATTGGAACACTATTCAGCCATGAAAAGGAACAAACTGTCATTTGTTTTTGAGACAGTGTTGCTCTGTCACCCAGGTGGGAATGTAGTGGTGTGATCATGTCTCTCTGCAGCCTCAGCTTCCTGGGCTCAAGTGATTCTCCCGCCTCAGCCTCCCAAGTATCTGGGACCACAGGCACACATCACCATGCTCAGCTAATTAAAAAAAATTTTTTTTTGTAAAGATGAAGTCTTCCTATGTTGCCCAGGTTGGTCTTGAACTCCTGGGTTCAAGTGATCCTCCTGCCTTGACCTCCCAAGTACTGTGATTATGAGATTATAGGCATTAGCCACTGCACCTGGCCAGACAGTTAATACCACAACAACATAGATCAATCTGAAAAGCATTATGCTAACTGAAAGAAGCAAGATTCAAAAGAGTATCTACTGTATGATCCCATTTTTGTGATGTGCCAGAACAGGCAATACTACTCCATGGTACAAAAAAAAAAACCAAAACAAAAAAAAATCAAAACATCCTCTGGGGATGGGGGTGGGGATTGACTGGGAAGGGACACAGAGGAATAAGATTTCTGAGGTAGTGGTAGTGAGTGTTGTGTATCTTGAAAGGGGTTTGCATTCCTAGGTGATAACCTTAAAAAAGAATCATAAACAAATACTGAACTCTAGTTAATGATATGCAGGCTGAAGCATTTAAGGGTGATGTCTGCAGCCTGCTTTGAAATGAATTGGAAAAGAAGATAGACTGATGGAAGGAGAGACAGAGTTGAGACGGAGGGGTAGATGGATAGATATGTGATAAAGTGAACATAGCTAGATGCTCCTCGAAGAATGTAGGAGGAGGCTATCCAGGTGTTCACTATGCAATTCTTTGAATTTTGCTGTGTTTGAAATTCTTCATAATAAAAAGATAGAAAAAAAAAACAATTAGAGAGCAGTTCTCAGGCTGGGTTTCCAAGCAGGTATAATGAGGCATAGAATAGAAGTATAATAGAACTGGCTGTTCAGAAGCCTCAACTATTACCCTCCGCTGTATGAGGCCTCTGCAGGTCATTGGCCTTTGCAGTCCTACTACCAGGAATCAGTTGATTCCTAGTTTTTTTTTTTTTTTTTTTTTTTGAGACGGAGTCTCGCTCTGTCGCCCAGGCTGGAGTGCAGTGGCCGGATCTCAGCTCACTGCAAACTCTGCCTCCTGGGTTCACGCCATTCTCCTGCCTCAGCCTCCCGAGTAGCTGGGACTACAGGCGCCCGCCACCTCGCCCGGCTAGTTTTTTGTATTTTTTAGTAGAGACGGGGTTTCACCGGGTTAGCCAGGATGGTCTCGATCTCCTGACCTCGTGATCCGCCCGTCTCGGCCTCCCAAAGTGCTGGGATTACAGGCTTGAGCGACCGCGCCCGGTGACTCCTAGTTATTGTCCAAAAACGACCAGACTGGACATTAAACATGCTGTAATTACAGCTCCTGTCTTTGTAAAGGCTTTGCTCCCTATCTTCCAAACAGATGAAGAAAAAATGCCTGCAAACTCCATGTATGAGCTACCCCTTTTGCAGCAGTGTGAGACGGGAACTATACTTGGCTTGCCTTAGCTGGGAAGTGGCTGTGGAGATAGAGAGGTGGCTTGGCTTGCTGCAGGAGTTGGGAAAAGGGCAGGCCACACTGAACTGTGGAGGAGGGGGTGTTCCTTTTCCCCCAGAGTAAGTCTGTGGTTCATCCCAAGTTTCCTTACTTGCCTAGGACACTCTGGGTCCCCAGGGAGGAGGGGGCTCATTAAGCTAGATTCTCGCATCTGGCATCTGCCCATGAGCATGCTAAGCCTTCATAACATCTCTGCTTCTGCTGTTTTCAAAGGTTGGAAAACAAAGAACCAGACCAAAGAGCGGTGAGACTGCTCCCACCTTCGGGCAGGGTGCCATCTTTGTTTTCCTCTCCAGGTGATCGTGTTGCCATCGAGCCTGGTGCTCCCCGAGAAAATGATGAATTTTGCAAGTCTGGCCGATACAATCTGTCGCCTTCCATCTTCTTCTGTGCCACACCCCCCGATGACGGAAACCTCTGCAGGTTCTACAAGCACAATGCAGCCTTTTGTTACAAGTGAGTGTCCACAGTCCCACTGGGTCACCTGGGACCTCTTTCCCTTCATTAGCTTGGTGCTGTTTCCTGTGGTTATTTCTTTATTCTTTTCAGCTCATAATTCCAAACATGTGGCATCACCTGGGCAGGCTCCTCTTCTTGGTGGCATTGAGAGAGGGCAGCCTCCCTAGGAATAAGACTGACTCACAGTGCTTGGTTTTAGTCTTTTAGTGTCAGTTTCCCTTACTTACAGCAACAATAGAAAAATACTGCTGAAAATCACTCACCCTCTGCAGACATCCTGGAGAGAATTCCTGTGGTTCATCCTCTGTTATTAGTTTCCACTGCAACCACCAGAAAGTTCATAACAACAATGACCTCAACTGGGCGTGGTGGCTTACGCCTGTAATCCCAGCACTTTGGGAGGCCGAGGCAGGCAGATCGCGAGATCAGGAGATCGAGACCATCCTGGCTAACATGGTGAAACCCTGTCTCTACCAAAAAAAATACAAAAAATTAGCCGGGCATGGTGGCAGGCGCCTGTAGTCCCAGCTACTTGGGAGGCTGAGGCAGGAGAATGGTGTGAACCTGGGAGGTGGAGGTTGCAGTGAGCTGAGATCGCGCCACTGCACTCCAGTCTGGGCGACAGAGCAAGACTCCGTCTCAAGAAAAAACAAAACAACAACAATGACCTCGACAATAACAACAACACACCATGACAGCAACAGCTGACGTTTCCTGAGGTGCCGTGGTGTGCTGCCAGGGCTTGAGCTCTGGGATCCTGGATCTACTCCCTCCTAGCAAGTGAATTTGGAGAAATGATTTAACTTTTCTCTGCTTCAGTTTCATTTAATCACCAAAATATTAAATAAGGTGATGCATGGAGAGTCATAATTATTACTATGTGCCTGCCCTTGTGCTAATAAGTGCTTTGCATGCTTTAATTTATTTAATCTCCACAAGAATAATGGTGAGATGGGCACCGTTGTTGGGTTAACCAAGGCAGAAGGAAGCTCATTGACTTGGGCACGCAGCAGAACCAAGAGTCAAACTGGGGTGTCTGTGAGTCTCAAGCTCCTGCCCTGTGCCCACTCCCCTACCCTACTCCAGTTCTCACCCCTGAAATTGTGAAGTTGAGTCTGGAGGAAGCAAAGTGCTTGCCTTTCTTCATGGCCCCCCATGGCCCCAGCCATGGAGCTCTAAGGTGCCAAAGTGCCGCTTTCCCCCTGACCCAACTCAGTTGCATTCTCCTGCCACCCCAGCCTGGCCCCAGTGGTGGTTTTCAGCCAGGATGGGGCTTGTCCGATGGAGGCCAGGTGCCAGTCACAGGAACAATCTGGGAGCCTACTGGGAGCCTTGAGAGGAGTCACAGGCCAGAGACCTTGTGATGGGTTTAAGTCAACATCTGAACCTGCTCTAGAAGTAAGCAGGTTACCTGTGCAGAGTCCACCTTTCAGCAAGTGGTTCCTGAATGAACCCGTCTTTCTGGGGCCCTTTCCAAGTCAAGACACCAAACAAAAGTTTTATGGAAGGCAGAAGAGCATAGTGGTGAGGCCCACTGGTCTCTGCCAGTTACAACTGTGTGACCTCGGGCAAGTCACTTAAATTTTGTAATCTCGATATCCTTGCCTGTGAAATAGAGATAGTAATGGCACCTCCCTCACAGAATTACTGATGAGATCCAATGAGAAAGGCATATCAAGTCTCCAGCATGAGGTCTGGCCCATAGTAGGTACTCAGTAAATGGTGCCAAGCTGTGCCATACTCGTGGCCTAGTGGTCTGGGAATGGAGGTGCAGGAGTAGACCTGAAAGAGAGCCTTGTGCTAGTGGTTTATAGGGAATGATGGGGCTCTGGTTGGCAGTGGCAGTGGGGGTGCTGAGGAAGGTCTCTGGGGAGTCATACAGCCCCTGCCTTTCTTTTCCTCCCAGGGTGCTTTCTGCCTGTGTCCCCAGTTCTTCCCTACCCAAGCCCTCCTCTCTGATGTCTTTTTAGGATTCCCATACTACCACAGCCTCTTTATTTGTGTACCTACCTATTTTCTTTCTATTTTCCTGCTTCCTCCTTGGCTTCTTAATCATCCATTACCCAATTTGGTCTGTTTCCTGAACCCCATTGTAAAAACTACCAAGTTGCCTCATCGCTCTCTGGTGTTTACAAAGTCATGAAAGGTTGGGGCTGGGAGGAATCTTGGAGTCTTCTCATCCTTGTTCTCCATCAACCCCCACTGGACAAGATTGGAGAGGGTGGAGTCAGTGGTTTTCCCAAGGTCAGTGGCAGCGGGGCTGGCCTCCAGGACTCCTTGTGCATGCTTCTGCCTCCACACCAGATAGCTTTCCAACACGGTTGGCTGTGTTGGGTGCAGGCGGATGAGGCAGCGTCTGCTTAATCTGTAGAGTATTCTTTCTGATAACAGTCTTCCCTCATCACCTTCCCCAATCCCATCTCTCCTCGATGTAGCTTCCATGCAGTCCACCCTCTGCGTAGAGCCCTTCTGAGTTCTTCAGGAAGCCCAGATGTGGAAGGGCAGGCATGTCTGGGAGCCTGTGGAGTCCCTGAGAGAGTTTAGGAATCTTCACTATTTCATTTTAAACTTTTTCCCATTATGTAGAAGGGATACTTCTAGGGGGAGTAGAAGGAGTGTGACCGCAGTCAAAGCAGGAGAGTGGACTGGAGTAGGGAAAGTGATGGGAAAGAAGCCGAGGGGAAGGGATAAGGGGTGGTGGGCGGCAGCTGGGCCTCCAAAGGCCTGGGGAGTAGTTCTGTCAAGGATCAGGGACAGTGATAGGAGGACTCTGAGTTATTCTGTTGAAGGTTAGGGACAGTGTTGAGAGGATCATGGGGATGAGCACATGGTTTGGCTGCCACATTTATTTCTTTCTTGAACTTGAGGGTTTTCATGTTCCTGTGTGTGGAGATTTGGGGTGCTGGGTAAATCCTGGGCAGTGAGGAACTAGCAGAAATTGGATATTAATATTAGCTACACAGCTGCTCAACCAGGAGGCAGCTGATATGGGACAGGCAGAGGATGTGGAATCAGGACACCTTGGTTAAGTCTGGCCTTCCATTCCCTAGCTTCATAACCTTGGCAATTCTCTTAATGTCAGTGAGTTTCAGTTTCCTCTTCAGTAAAATAAAGGTTTTTTTAAAAAGCCTGCCCTACCTGCCTAACATGGTTATCATGAGGATTAAATGAGGTAATGGATGAGCATGCTTCCTCATCTGTAAAGCTTTATGCAAATACTTGCTGTCATCATTAGCGGTATTATTGAGAGGGTCAAGATGCCAGTGGAAGTGAAAACCTAGAACCCAGAGTGAAGGTGACACATCATTTAATCAGCTATGTGGAACAGGCCCTTTTTCCTCTTAACTGG
Organism: Trachypithecus francoisi; assembly: GCF_009764315.1. Classification (NCBI taxonomy): domain Eukaryota; kingdom Metazoa; phylum Chordata; class Mammalia; order Primates; family Cercopithecidae; genus Trachypithecus; species Trachypithecus francoisi. The sequence goes on along the minus strand of NW_022681468.1, from coordinate 145,150,754 downwards.
TCCTGGGTGAGCCGGGCAGCTGCTGTCCTCAGATGTGGTTCCTCTGGAATGTATAATATGGGGGGTGACTATCAGAGTGATGCCCATTGCTAAATCACTGTTCTGCGAAACTGGTGATAGTCAGGATTGTTTGCTAAAGTGAAGCTAAAAAGGCTGTAAGTTTGAGAAGCAGACGAGATGCTGGAACGTGGCCATGTTAACTCCTTGTTAAGTAAACTTTTCGTTTATTAATGATAACCACCGTGCCTTACCTTGGATAGCACATTACAGAAAATGTAACGTGTTCATTTCACTGAATTGATTTCTCCAAAGAAAACCATGTTGCCTTCTTCAGATGGGGACATTGTGGCATGGGTTCTGGGGTCAGAACATAGCTGGCTTCTAATTTGAGCCCTTTGGGCCCCTCACTAGCTTTGAACCACTGGGGCAAGTCATTTAACCCACCAAGCCTGTTTCCTCATCTGTAAAATGGGAATGATAGTACCTACCACAGAACTATTCCAGGGCTTTACATGAGTTAATGTATATAAATTGCTTAGCACATTGCTCTGCACATAAATAAATGCTGGATGAATGTTAGCTATGGTTGTTATGACAGTAACGTTGGGCATGTATAATACTATTGTTAGCATTGTCGTTAACTCAGAGCATCTCTGTGTGTCGAATGATTCCTCAGGCTTCCTGACAACGTCACCTTTGAGGAAGGCGCCCTGATTGAGCCACTTTCTGTGGGGATCCATGCCTGCAGGAGAGGTGGCGTTACCCTGGGACACAGGGTCCTTGTGTGTGGAGCTGGTAAGAAACAGAAGCCACCCTGTTGCGGGTTAATTGACTAGGAATGCGGGGACCTCTCTGCCCATCTCATTCCCCCTCCAAGGCTTGAGATTTGTTCTAGAATCCTTCTGGGTAAGGGAGGATTGCAGTGTCCCGTTCCCTCCGTGACTAGCACTTTGCTGAACAAATGAGTGTCTGCAGACATGATATTAACTAGAGTTATATGTCCTAGGCAGCATAGTCCTTTCGTTCATTTAAAGAATGAATTGGCTGGGCACGGTGGCTCCCGCCTATAGTCCCAGCACTTTAGGAGACCAAAGCGGATGGATCACTTGAGCCCAGGAGTTCAAGACCAGTCTGGGCAACATGGTGAAACCCATCTCTACAAAAAAATACAAAAATTAGCCGGTGTGGTAGTGTGTGCCTGTAGTCCCAGCAACTCAGAAGGCTGAGGTGGGAGGATCACTTGAACCTTCGAGGTCAAGGGTGCAGTGAGTCATGATTGTGCCCCTAAACTCCAGTCTGGGTGACAGAAGAAGACCCTGTCTCAAAAAAAACAAGACCCCATATCAAAACAAACAAACAAAAAGAATGAATCTGGGCCATGCGCAGTGGCTCATGCCTATAACCCCAGCACTTTTGAAGGCTGAGGCAGGTGGATCACTTGAGGCCAAAAGTTCAAGACCAGACTGGCCAACATGATGAAACCTCATCTTTACTAAAAACACAAAAATTAGCCAGGCGTGATGGTGCGCACCCTATAGTCCCAGCTACTTGGGAAGCTGAGACAGGAGAATCACTTGAACCTGGAAAGCAGAGGTTGCAATGAGCCAAGATTGTGCCACTACACCCCAGCCTGGGCAACAGAGTGAGACTCAGTCTCACAAAAAAAAAAAAGGAATTAATCTGGTGATTATTTTTGAACCCTTGATGGGAAACTAGGGAAATTTTTTTTTTTCTTAAGACAGAGTCTCACTCTGTTGCCCAGGTTGGAGTACAGCAGTGCAATCTTGGCTCACTGCAACCTCCACCTTAGAGAAATATTTTTGGTAGTAAAGGGAAGGGCAACTCTTGGAACTTTCTAATTATACCAGCAAAGTGATGGCCTAGTCCCATCTATGAATAAGGCAGACCCTGTTCCCAGCCAGTGGGAGGAGTGAGCAGTGGTCTGCTCCCACACCACTGGGAGCCAGCACTCTGCCTGCAATAGGGTTGTAGCTAGCTGCCTTCCCTCATCCCCTGTTTCCAGCCATCTGGAACAGGCCTGAGCAGCCTCGGACTGAATCATTCTAGGCTTCTAACTGCTGGTGACCCAGACAGCACGCTTACACTCCTTGTGGTGTGATCTGGGGTTCCTCATACTTGTTTGTGATTTTCTTTGGCAGGCCAAATAAGTGATCACAGGGTTTCCTAAGAGGGGTGATGGATGTAGAATAGACTTGCCACAATGGGCTAGCAGACTGCAGGACTCAGGTGACAGATTCTTACAAAATCTGCATGGATCCAGTACCTTTTTACCACAGAAACGGAAAATAAGTCACACATACCACATACATGCATGCCTTGCCCCCAACACACACACACAGAAATTCACCTGCAAGCCCGTCACCGATTAGCCCAAGAGAACCACTATTAATATTTGGGTATAGAATCTTTTAGTTAGTTAGCTTTTTTCTGAGACCATGCTAAATCCGCTTCCTTTACCTACTCTTTTTAAAAAATCAGGCAGGGCACGGTGGCTCATGCCTGTAATCCTAGCACTTTGGGAGGCTGAGGCAGGCGGATCACCTGAGGTCAGGAGTTTGAGACCAGCCTGGTCAACATGGTGAAACCTTGTCTCTACTAAATACAAAAATTAGCCAGCCATGGTGGCGGCTGCCTGTAGTCTCCACTACTCAGGAGGCTGAGGTGGGAGAATCACTTGAACCCGGGAGGCGGAGGTTGCAGTGAGCTGAGATTGTGCCACTGCACTCCAGCCTGGGCGACAAAGCAAAACGCTGTCTCAAAAAAAAAAAAAAAAAAATCAATCTACTGTGAACATTTTTCCGTGTCAATAGATAAAGAGTTATGGCGTAATTTTTAATAGCGGTGTAGTTTTTTAATCTTGCTTTGTTGGACATTTCAGGCATTATTTTTCAGTGTTTTGTTTTCTGAGGGAGTTCACAAAATTGTTCTCAGGGGGTGTGTACAAAAAGTAAATCCCCAAAGATATTCTGCATTGCTTTCATTCTGTGGGTCTGATTTTTATATTAAAACCACAGTGTCACTTAGCATGCAGATACTATGAGGAAGCAGGTATCTCAGGAAAATCCTTGCATACCTGAGTATCCTGGGGCTATGTGAGCACCTGGGCCAACCCAGGGAGCCAGCTCACTTAAGGACCCTCTCCAGGTAGTCCTCAGAGGACACCTAAAAAGAATATGTCTCTCTCTAGGGGAGATGTGATGGGTTCTCACGAAGGTCGGGGCAAAGAAAGAACAGGAAAACAATTCCAGACCTTCCAAGAGTTCTTATATTCTGAATAAATTTGTGTTTCCTTGAATCCTGTGGTTCTTTGAGATTATCTCCACTAGTGCCCAGGAGTAAGTGGGAAGTTTTTAGCTCTGAGGTTTGAGAGGATTAAATAGAACCCAGCACTAGGAGCGTGTTTCATGTAGAGAATAATTCTTCATGGATTCATTCACTTCTGCATTCAACAAACAGCCGGTAAGGTCTTATCATGCCAGGCACTGGGGTAGATGCTAGACACACACAAAAGATACGGTTCCTGCCCATGGCCTGGACGAGTGGGAGAGCAGATGTTGAATATTTCACAAACATCTTCCGTCTTCTGCTTTGTTTAGGGCCAATTGGGGTGGTCTCTTTGCTCGTGGCCAAGGCAATGGGAGCAGCTCAAGTAGTGGTGACTGGTAAGGCTTTGTTCTCTTTCAGTCTCCTTGATGGGGAAACAGCTGGGCCTACTGTATGTGTATGTGTAAGGAGAGGTTATCTGTGATGGTGTGGAGGGGCGAGTGTGTAGTGTCGTATGGATTGTGGAGATATAGAAGAGTGTGCGAGTGTGTTTTGTGTTAGGAGAAGCTATTAGAGAGAGTTTGTGTGAGAGTGTGTGTGTGTGTGTGGGTGGGTGTGTTTGTGTAGCTGTGTGGTGGACATGGGAGTGTATGAGGGTATAGAGCAGGGGTGTCTAATCTTTTGATGTCCTTGGACCACATTGGAAGAATTGTCGTGGGCCACATATAAAATACACTAACACTAACGATAGCTGATGAGCTTTAAAAAAAAGTTCTTTCAATCTCATAATATTTTAAGAGAGTTTAGAGATTTGCATTGGGCCATATTCAAAGCCATCCTGGGCTGCATGCAGGTTGCGGGTTGGACAAGCTTGATGTGAAGAGGATGTGTTGGGCTCAACAACACCACCCATTGCACCAGAGCTTTGTTGCCATCAGATCTTACACCTCCATTTTCTTTTCTTCCTAATGAGTCATCAGATTTCTCTGTTTGAAAGAATTTTTTTTTTTTTACCTTCAGACCTGTCTGCTCCCCGGTTGTCCAAAGCCAAGGAGATTGGGGCTGATTTAGTCCTCCAGATCTCCAAGGAGAGTCCTCAGGAAATCGCCAGTAAAGTAGAAGGTCTGCTGGGGTGCAAGCCGGAAGTCACCATCGAGTGCACGGGGGCAGAGGCCTCCATCCAGGCGGGCATCTACGTGAGTGGGCTGAGGGCAGCTTTGGGGAATCGGCATAGGGAAGTGAAGGAGGTAGAAGTAGGGAGTGAAGCTTCTTTACCAGCTTGCTGTGTGAGCCCCAAGCCAAATTGATTCATCTTTTGTTATCTCTGTTTTCTTATCTCCAGTGTGGAGATTGTACTTGAACTTGCCTTACATCCTCATTGGGCCATCTGAGGTTCACACAAGATAACAGCTATACATGGGCCTTGAAAACTGTTCAGGACACACACTTTGGGGATGGGGTTGGCTTCATGATCATATCCGTGATCATAAAAGTGCAGTAGTTTTGGTAAAAAGATCAAGAAGAAGAACAGAGAATGATGCCTTAATTGTATGTGGGAAATCCCCATCTTATTTTATTGAGGAAAACTGCAATCTTTTAGTCGTTGATATAAAGTGACAGACATTCAGTTAGTCACGAAGGCGAGGTTATTTTCCAGGTTCACAGGTGTCTACTGCTTGTTTTGTCTCCAAGACTTAGGAACAGATAAGCTGCCAATGCCTGACTCGCCCCTCAGGGACCCACCAACCACTTATGGGAAGTTGGCAGGAAGTTGGAGGTGGTGGGAGGGAGTGGCATTGACAGATCAAAGTACGAGGAAAAGAGGGGAAAGAGAATAACTTCCAGGTTCCAAGCCCTACTGCGTGCCAGCTTCTCTGCTGTACTTTATAAACATGATGCCTAATCTGCACAATAACCCTGAAAATCAGTTACCGTTTTATGCTGAGGGATTTGTGGTTTGTTTGAGGCAAGCCAGTCAGGCCCAGGCCCAGCCCTGCCAGGCCCCAGTGCCTGAGTTGCCCTACTGCTTAGGAGAGGAAGCAACCCAGTGCCCTGCTGCTTAGGAGAGGAAGGGAAGGAGGGGACAAACAACCATGCTAGGGTGGGGGGACAGGGCCAGGGCTCGGGAGGGTCGCAGGCAGCTGTCACCACAGGGGACTCCCGTCCCTGCCTCCCAGACTGCTTCTCCACAGTAGTGTGGGCTTCCTCCTTCCTTCTGAGTCCAGCTGATTCATGCACGAGGGCACTTCGCATCACATGAGACATTCTAGGGAAGGCTGACTCACCAAGCTGAGTAGCAGAGCTGCCTAGACCTCCTCCTACTAAGTTGCCCGTGGCCTTAGGAGCTGAGGAAGCAGTGGGGAAGAGGGAGGAGCGGGTGCCACCTCGGCACTGTCCTGAGGTTCAGCTGGAGTTGGCCAGCCCTCTGCTTCACTGTCACAGGCAGTGGTCGCCATGGGGGAAGGGGCAAAAAGAAGCTGAAGCTCAGAGAGGAACATGGGTCTGTGTGTGACTGATCTACCCATGGTATGTCTTGGGTACCTGCCATGTGCCAGGCATTTTGCTGGGCACTTTGAGGGCTAAGTCGTGTCTACTGTCTTCAAGTTGTTGGCAGGTCAGTGACCTCCACCCCACAGAGAGGCAGTATAAGCTGGACGACTTCAAGGACGTGGCTCTCTTGTGCCCGGTCCTTAGAGCATTTGGAACAGCTGGCATTTCCAGCTGTTGATGGTGGCGGCCTGGTTGCCAGGCTACCTGAGGCAGGCATGGAGGTGAATGTGACCCATGGGGCTCACCGGACCTACAGCAGTGTTTCTCTTGATGTAGGGAGTGGGACTGTCATGCATGACAGGTGCTATAGAATCCTATAGGCCACCCCGCCAATGAGCAGGCTAGGCGGCTGCACCAAATATGGACATATCTGAGCATCACGGTCCTGCCAGGTTCTGACTGGATAGTGTTTGTGATGAGACGCGGCAGATGCCTTGGGGTAGAATTGATGTCATATCCTTGATGCAGATGCCATACCTGCAGGACAGTGTCCAGGTGGTTCCAGCATTCCTTGACCTGGGGTCAGCAAACTGCTGACATCTTGGCAGCTTGGGATGGCCAGTTGGTGTTCCTCCTCATCACCAGGTAGAGAAGAAGTGCTGATGAGAAAGTAGTTTCCCTAGAAAATGGGCTGAGAGGGTACGTCCAGGGTGCCACAGCTCTGAAGCGGCCGCCCCGGGAGTCACTCCCACACCACTCACACCCTGAGTTCACCTCTTGGTCATGGCACCGCAGGCCTCTCTCCATGGCGTATCCTTCATCTCAGAAGGGGAGGCTGTGGTGTGTGCCTTTCTCTAGTTCCACTATTTAGCACCTAGAATGGTCTCAATAAATGCTTGCTGCTGACTATAATGAACACCCAGCGTGACTGAATTGTCCATTGTTCTATCTCTCACCACACTGAGCACAGTGATCCCCAGAAAGCTCTGGAACAAGCACAGCACTCACAGGGAGTTCTGGGGAAATTTTCAGGAGAAATTTCGCAGCCACCTGTGAAATTGCCCACTCCAAGTGGGCAGCTGATAAGGCAGATAAACATTCAAGGAAGACACAACCCATTATGGCTCATACTGTTGAGGTAAACATCTCCGGAGCAAAATGATTTCTAACCGCCAGCGTGCACGCACCTATAAAGCCTTTTTAAACCACAGAATATAAGTGACTCATCTGTCTCGTGTTTATAGTTTTCTCAGCACCAGTGAGCTTAGAGGGTCGGCGGTTCCTTCCAGCTCTGATGAAAACGCTGCCTGTGGAGGGCGCTCTGTGGGAGGAACAGGTGCTTAGACTGTGGAGCTAGCTGAAGCCAATATTGGGTCCCGAATCTGTAAAGCTTTGGAAGACGTTTCCACTGTGCCTGGTTCTCCGTGGGTTAAGTGTATTTTTTCAGAAGGTTTAAAGGAAACAGTGTTTACTCTGCCAGTCTGTTAAGTTTGGTTGGCAGGTTGAGCAGTTCAGCACTATACAAGAATCACATTCTCTGGAATGTTGAGATGCTCAGCTGATGCAACCAGAAGATACTTGTGTGATGATACTATGTTATTGTAAGTGGGAAGTCAGTATTTCTTACCTTCTGAGCTTTCTTGTTTTTACCTCCTTTTACAGGCCACTCGCTCTGGTGGGACCCTGGTGCTTGTGGGGCTGGGCTCTGAGATGACCACCATACCCCTACTGCATGCAGCCCTCCGGGAGGTGGATATCAAGGGCGTGTTTCGATACTGCAACACGTGAGTATGCTGTGGGTGAGCCGGGATGCCCAGCCTCCAGCAAGACCAGGGCAGGCCCCACTCAGCCTCTGGGCCCATGAGTCTCTGCCTGTGTGTTCATGGGGGGCACTCCCTGGCCGCACTGATAGCCGTGTGATATCACAGGGATCCAAAGAGAGAGCACTCATTCCCAGTTAAAGAGTGGGAAGGACAGAAGAGTGAATGGAGGGAAGGAGGGAGGGATTTTGAAGCATGCTCTTACTGGGCGTCTGCTGTTTATCCCCGCCAGGCCCCTTTTTGCCCCCATTTTCTTAAGTTGCCAGATCTCCATTTTCTCCCTTTAAAGGGAAGAAGGAGAGAAAGGACAGAAGGAAGAAATCAAGTCCTGTGGCTCCCGTTCCTGAGCCCTAGGGCCCACCCTGGGGAGCAAAAGGGTCTTAGTTTGCCCCACCAGTTTTCTGCAGCTCCACCCTCTCCCCGCCTGGGGCCTTCTGGCTGGGACCCCACTCCCCAGCAGTGTCCCTTACTCCTAGCTTTAGAGGCTGCAACTCCATGCCCTCATCAGGGCACCAGCTTTCCAGTAAGCTGAGCTGTTAGTGGGTGTGACTGGATTGTCCTGGGCTGCCTCCCCACGGCTTCTCTGCCTTTTCCCAGTGGCTTCCACCATGTGCCTTGCTCCTTCGTGCCACAGGAATTCTAGGCTCCATGGCAGACATGGCAGAGTGAGGGGGTGGGCGAGGGGTGGGGGCATTGGAAATGGGCTCTGTACCCCTGAATCGTAAGCCATAAGGTCCTTTCCTCAGTTGCTGGCCTGTAAAATTGGCTTTGCCAAACCGCAGTGCTAATTATATGGCCAAGCTGATGTAGTGCTTGATAGTTTTGGGCACCTGACTCTTTCCTCTTGAAGGTTGAATATAATGCTCATGCTCTTTTACAGGTGGCCAGTGGCGATTTCGATGCTTGCGTCCAAGTCTGTGAACATAAAACCCCTCGTCACCCATAGATTTCCTCTGGAGAAAGCTCTGGAGGCCTTTGAAACATTTAAAAAGGGATTGGGGTTGAAAATCATGCTCAAGTGTGATCCCAATGACCAGAATCCCTGATGTTAATTGGCTCTGCCCTCATCCCCACAGTATTGGGATCTCAGGGCACAATGGCTGGACAGGGGTGGGTTTCATGCAGAACTTTCTCTTTTGAATGTTAAGAATAATTAATATAACTCATTGTGAACAGAAGTCCTTACGCAGAGGAATTGGTGTGCCTTAAAGATATAATCTGGGATAGTTTGGGGGAACTTGTAGCCAGAATGGCCTGTTCATGCTAAGCAAAGTCCAGCAAGCACAGCAGAGTTTGGCAGGCAGGTGCTGGGAACTCTCCTTCTTCCTGGAGTGCCTTCATTGAGTAAGGAAATCTGGCCCGTGGGTTTCCTGGTTCCACTGCTACTGACCCGGAGGGGAATGAGGGCTGAGTTATGAAAAGATAACTTCATGAAGACTTAACTGGCCCAGAAGCTGATTTTCATGAAAACCTGCCACTTAGGGTCTGGGATGAAGGCTTGTCAGCACTTTCAGTTTAGAATGCAATGTCTCTAGAGACACATTGGCTGTTTGGTTTGATGATAAAAGGAGAATAAGAAAAGGCATCACCTTCCTGGATCCAGGATAATTTTCAAGCCAATCAAATGAAAAAAACAAACAAAAAAGGAAGTGTCATGTGAGGTTAAACCAGCTTGCATTCCCCTAATGTGGAAAAAGTAAGAGGACTTCTCAGCACTGTTTGAAGATTGCCTCTTTTTCAACTCCTGAGAATTGTGTTATTTCACTTGCCAAGTGAAGATCCCCCTCCCCAACATACCTCACTCCACCCCACCCCTAAGCACGGTCCCTTGTTACTAGGCAACCAGGAAACTGCTACCTGTTGACCTCGCCAGAGACCAGGAGGGTTTGGTTAGCTCACAAGACTTCCCCACCCCGGAAGATTAGCATCCCCTACTAGGCTCATACTCAACTGATGATTATTAGACAATTCCATTTCTTTCTGGTTATTATAAACAGAAAATCTTTCCTCTTCTCATTGCCAGTAAAGGCTCTTGGTATCTTTCTGTTGGAATGATTTCTATGAACTTGTCTTATTTTAATGGTGGGTTTTTTTCTTTTCTGGTAAGATTCGGATCCAAATCACATCATGCCCACTTGTGACTTGGAGATTGTTCATCAAGAATGAGGAGATAGTAGCCATGACATAGCTTGAGCTGTAGCCTTTAATCCCTTACTTCGACTGTGGGTGGAGGGTGAGTTTGGAGAGGTTCTGATTTTCTTGTAACCTGGGAAAGCCATGACCTTGTGTCCGAATCTGTCAGATTACTTTGGGTAATAAATATTGTTAGTGGCATCTGACTCATGCTGCTGTTTATGGTCCTGTTTAGCGGGCAATGGACTTACGTTACCCATTTCCCAGAGGAAAGGATCCCAGGATTTTTGAAGGTGACATATTTTCTGTACCAAATATAATATCATTGACATGAATTATCTCTAATCCTCACAACAAGGCACATACACAATCATTTTGTAGATAAAGAAGATATAAATGCCAGAGGAGACCTTAAGATTGTCTTAACACAACCCTTTGGCTAACAAGGGTGGAAATTGAGGCTCAGATTGTGGAAGTGACTTGGCAGATCACACAGTGGGTTAGTCAATGGCCCAGAATTACACAGAACCCAGGAATCCTGGCATCAAATCGTTTACAACATGCTGCCTCATAGGCCTGAGGGGTCCAGTCCTAGGGGACAAAGGATGCCCCCATGGCACCACCCCCACCAAGCAGCTCCTACTCATGAGAAGATGCACTCAGCAATCTCGGTGGGAACATCCTCATGCCCTGTGCCCAGTTTCAGGTGCCCAGGGAAGGAGCTCTGTGTCTGCTTCAGCCAGGGCTTTAAGAGGAGAAGGAAGCTGGGAGTGAGGGGCAGAGGCTGTACCAGAGAATGTCTGCTGGTGTCTTGGAGGCACTTCCTGCAGACTATGCACTCCTTGCAAAGCCATTTCACTGCTGCCCCTTCATCCTCCTCCCTGAGCCCTAGGTAGAAGTCAGTGTGTGGAGGAGGCCACCCAGAGATGACCCTGACCAGGCCCCACCGCCTGTAGCCAGACCCGGCCTCTGTCCCAGCTGGCTGCTAATAGTCAGCGTTTCTTCCCTGTTATTTGGCCTCCGTACCTTGAACCTAGGTTGACATCATGAGCAGAGGACAGTTCTTAGGAAAGGCAAATATCCCATAAATCCTACTTGCCTCCCCTTCTCCTAATCTCTGGCTCTACCAACTCCCCAACAGGCCTCCTGCACACACAACAGGAGCCAGGAGGGAGGAGGCTGGACTGTGCTACACAAGGGAGACTGGGTGGGGAAGATGTCAGAGAACCAGTGACTGAGTGCAGAGGTGACTTCACACCAGCATCTGTGGTTGTCAGAGGTGGGCTGCAAGAGGGAATTGCTGGAGCCAACACGTCCCCTTTCTCGTTTAGGGTCCGTGGAGCAGTCTGCTGCTTTCTACCCTCCAGGTCGTGTGAAGGGTCCTTCCCAGCTCTCCGCCCTGACACCTCTTCACTCACTAGCACTGGTGTTGCTGACTGGGTGGGGTCCTCAGTGTTGACTGAAAGCCCGAATCAAGTGCCAGGCACTGGTGGCAAAGCACACAGAGTCTGCTGGAGCTTCTAAGGTCACGGAGCTTGTGGGGAATTCACATGCTTGGTTCCGGGACTGATTCACTGAGACGATCAATATTGATTGAGCACTTAGTGGGTTGTGGTGGTGGTAGGAACGAATTCCTGGGCTTCCTGCAGCCCCTTTCCATAAATCTATACATATAAAACATGTACATGCATTTGTAAACATTAAGGGAGTATACTTTACATTTTTCATTTTACTCGTAACAGATGAGGACTTAAAAAAAATCACAATTATTAAATAATTCCCATTACTATACCCGATAAAACTAATAATAATTTCATAATAGCTAATAATCAACCCATGCCATATTTTCCCTAATCTAAAAAAACAGAAAAAATTACTTTTTTTTTCTAAAGACAGGGTCTTGATCAGAGCTCACTGCAATGTCAAACTCCTGGGCTTAAGTGATCCTCCTGTCTCAGCCTCTGGAGTAGCTGGGATTATAGGCATGCGCCACCATGCCTGGCTACTTTTCGTAGAGAAAAAAATTTAAAAAGGTCTCACATTGTGGCCCAGCGTGTTCTTGAACTCCTGGCCTCAAGCCATCTTCCTGCCTCAGTTTCCCAAAGCACTGGGATTACAGGCATGAGCCACCATGCCCAGCCAAAACTTTACTTTTTTACACTTGCTTTTCTGGAATCAGGATTTAAACATATTGCATGTGGTTGATATATTAAGCCTGTTTTTTTATTTTTTGTTCTTTCTTAAGCCTCTTTATTATAGTTCCTCCTACATTTTGGTTTACATGCCACTGACGTTGAAGAAACTGGGTCCTTTGTCTTCTAGATACTGTTTTACAAATGTGCTTGTTTTCATTAAATAAATGGCTTAACCCTTTTCTATGTCAATAATTATACACATCATTATTTTAAATCACCACGTCCCATTGTATGGATAGACTATCATTTATAAAGCAAATGGCAGTATTTTTAGTGTTTGGATACTTTGCAGAGTTTTGCTCTAATAATAAAGTTGCAATGACTACCCTTGTTGCATATTTTTGTGCTCCTGACTTATTATTTCCTGAAGTTATTAATACGTTATTTCTTGAAGTTGTATTTTAGAATGAAAATAGCTGGGGTTAAAGGTACACACATTTTTAAGGTGACCTGGTTAGACAAGAAAACACAGTATTGACATTAAGACTGTCTAAGAGAATCTGTGGGGGTGCCCCAGGCCTTGTGTGATGTGGGAGGACTCTGGGGTCTTGGGTAGCTCACAGGGGCTGCTGAGAATGAGGCCATGAAGCCACTGGCTCTATGGCTTCAGGTCACCCTTGGGAAAGCAGAGGCCTAGACCTATAAACTTGGACAGATTTTGCCAACTTTCCAGGCCCCAGTTTCCTTATTAATAAAATTGGTGGTCCCTTTTAGCTCCGGGACTATTGCCAGGACGTGACACCAAACAGCTCCTGTAAAGGACTGGCACAGAATTCATAGGGAGCTGTGACCCAGCCACTGTGGAGCAGTGAGCCCAAATCAATTAACTCATACTGGAAGCCTTCCCTAGCCCTGCCCCTCCACCTCAATTCCAGGGGACACTGGGTACCATTCACCAAACTTTTTTTTCTCCTCCAGGTTTATCTTACAACCAAATCCAAGCAGAGGCTGCCCCACCCCAACTCCCCATTTTACACAAGGGGGCAATGCCAACCAGAATTCAGCAGCATGGCTCCCTCACCCCTCACCACTTCCATTGCTCAGGGCACTATGGGGAGGGAAAATCCCACCTCAGCCCAATACACTGCCAGCGTTCCCTACTACAGGCATTCTGCAATAGTTACACCAGACCTGGGCTCACTGACATGGCTGGGATGGAAGAGGCTGGGCCAATGGCAGCTTCAGCTAATCTTGAGGCTGCCATGTTCACTCTTCCCCACTGGGACTCAGGAGGGTGAGAATCCCTGATCCCCTGTGGCACACAAGGAGAAGGCACTGGAGGAAGGAGCCAGAGGGAGGCAAAGCAGAGAACCCATGAAACTTGCTCACCTACAGAAAGCAAAATGCCCTCACCTTAAGTAATCCATTCCCACTGCCACAGCAACAGATGGGTGACTTGGAAGTTGAGGAGCCTCCGTGATGGCTTCAGGGATCTTCCCAGAAAGTACAGAACACATGTTGCTGTCTTTCTCCTGGCTAGGCCTACCCAAGTTAGTCAATATCCAGGAGCCCCTTTCCCTTGTGCCTGACCTGTCAATTTCAGGAAACTAAAGTCTTGAACTGCTGATCTACCTTTTGGCCCAGTAACAGTGTTATTCAGGATAAAAATATTTCTGCTTGTAATAACCTAGAATTAGTGTTTCTTACGATACACAAAGATGGGGTGTATTGCTGTTGAATGCTGTCAGCAATGAAACAGCAAAAGAAAAAAATGGGTGAGAGGGAGGAGCATAAGACCAACTGAGATCTGTTTCACTGAGAAGCTCAGGGCAGGAGTTCCTGCAACTCTAAAGAAAGGCCATTCACCAAATTTTTTTTTTTCTTTTTGGAGACAGGATATTGTCCTGTCGCCCAGGCTGGAGTGCAGTGGTGCGATCTCAGCTCACTGCAACCTCCACATCCCGGATCCAAGTGATTCTCCTGTCTCAGCCTCCTGAGTAGCTGGGATTACAGGAACACACCACCACGCCTGGCTGGCTTTTTATATTTTAGTAGAGAATGGGTTTCACTCTGTTGCCCTGGCTGGTCACTTGAGTTCAAGCAATCCCCTTGCCTCGGCCTCCCAAAGTGCTAGTGGCAAGACCCACTGCGCCCGGCCCATTCACCAGACTTTAACAAGCCACCAGGAAGAAGTAAGCGTGTTGTGTGTAGAATGTTCCTTATTGGTTCTGACCTCTCCAAGTAGGTGCAAATCCATGTGACATAAAATGACTTGGATTGGGTACTGGCTTAGTCCATTTTGTGTTACTATAGCAGAATATGTGGGACTGAGTGATTTACAAATAAAGGGCTTTATTTAGCTCACAGTTTTGAGGGCCAGAAAGTTTAAGGGCATGGCCTGGCTTCTGGTAAGGGCTTTTGTGCTACACCATAACATTGCAGAAAAAGTCAAAGGGGAAGCAGACACGTGTGAAGAAGCCAAACTCAAGGGACATCCTGGCTTTGTAACAACCCACTCTTGTGGATCTAATCCATTCCTGAGAGAATTAATCCAGTCTTGCCAGAGTGAGAACTCATTACCTTGAGAATGGCACCAAGCCATTCGGGAGGAATCTGTCCTTATGACCCAAACACCTCCCATTGGGCCCCGGCTCCCAACCCTGCCACATTGGGGACCAAATTTCAACATGAGTTTTGGTGGGGACAAACTCAACCCATAGCAGGTGTTAATATGCAGATCTTAGATGCTCAGACCCCAAGAGACTTGGCAGTTCGTAGAACCCTTAAGGAACTTTGCCTTCTGAGTGATTTGAAAGCATCCGTCACATTGCTGTTTCATTCTGTGGGCACATATCTGTATTTAACGCTGTGCTTATATGCTTAACAATACTGTGTAGATTTTTGAGTGCTCTTGCATATTTGCACTATCTGCTTTCAGGAATACTAAAGGGAATCATATCTCTTGCCACCCATCATGTGAGATGGGATAGGGCTGCCAGCGCTGACTATTAAGGTTTGATGACTCTCAGGAACTACTGGAGAAACTGTTATCAGTAAGCAGAAGGAGTCCAATACATGATCTGTGAGGAAATGAACGCGGAAAACGCTGGGAGGCAAGGAATTAGTCATCCAGGGCAGACGGAAGAAAGTGACTGAGCTCTGGCCTTTGGGGGCTGGGGCTGCTGGTTCTGGGGAGCAGCTGGACTTTCAGCATAGCACAGGGACAGACAGGCTCCAGCCAGAGCTCTCCTGGGCCAACCCCAACTTGCCTTCCCCTGTACCACACACTAAACCCCCACACCTTGCTGAATGCCCAACAAAACTAGGACCTGAGGAAGGCCCTTGCTCCTGCCATGCTGCCTTCCTCCGGAATGGGTTTCCAGAAGGAACGATGCTTCTGAAGGGAAGACAGACATTGCCAAGGTGGCTGGCTGGGGAAGTTTCTGTCATCTAGTCCATATCTGTGGGCCTGTGGCTGACTGGAGGGACAGCTCACCTGCATTTGGAAGAGGCACCTGTAAAGGTAGAGACCAGTGGGTTGTGTAGATGTCTCAGGCTCCCAGTAGTAAGAAATACGTGAGTACACGTTAGGCTACTCTGCTTCCTGATGACCTTGAGCAACTCACTTGACTCCTTCAAGCTTCGGGTTCCTCATCCTTTAAGTGGGAAAAATAAAAGAAGCCTCAGGCTTGTCGTAGGGACAGAATAAAGAAGCTTGATGTTCTTCCCCCTGGTGAATGGCACTCTGATTATGCTTATTAAGTGCTTGTGCCCCTGCCCTTGTCTCACCAAATTTTCTCTCTTGACCTGTTAAATGAGTAGGATGAATAACCCTCAAGACTTTTCCAGCTCTGAGTCCTGAGTCTGCAAAGGTGCTTGAAGGTATGTGAGGAGTTCCCAGGGTGGCAGAAAAGGCCTCAGCCTGGCCTTGACCCAGCATTGTCAGCAATGCCACAAACCTGCCAGGGAAAGAGAGATGGCAGCAGACCCAGAGGCCAGGCAGGGAGGAGGAGAGGAACCAGGTGTCGATGTAGGAGCTGCCTCTTACCAGCCTGCTCTGCTCCCCCAATGCCCTCCCCCACGCGAAGAGCCACTGGACCCAGGAGCCCTGGGCGCTTTGTCCACATGGACAGGGACCCCTAGAAGCCATGACCAAGTCTCACACCTACATTATGGAGGTGTCCCTAACTGGCTGGCACAGTGCCTGGCATGTAAAAGTAGCTCTGAAAACGTCTGTAACCCGATAAGCAACCAGACCTCACTCCCAGCTCCCAGGCATTTCCATCCTGCCCATTAGCCTGAGCTAAACCCAGAGCAGCTGGGAATCCTCAGGCCGGCAGTCTCAACACGCAGTGACTCACCGTGTGGAAGGGGAAGTTAAACCTCAAGGACCAGGAGGGGCACGTCCAGAGACTACAGCAAGAGGAGGGCTCACCTGGCCTAGAGCCCCAGGCTCCAGAAACCCACCAGAGACAGCCTGGGGTCCAAATAAGACAACTGAGCTGGACCTCACTGAGGGACAAGGAGTAGGATCTGTTGCTCCATCCAGACAGTTTCGGCTTTTAAGGGGGAATTGTGGGGGACCCTGTGGTGTGGTGAAAACAATACCGGACTAGAGGCAGAGTTCTGAGTTCTGGGCCAGGTCCTCAACCCATTAATTTTAGGAGAGCTAATAGTGTACATGTTCTTTTTTTTTTTTTGAGACAGAGTAGAATCTTGCTTTGTTGCCCAGGCTGGAGTGCAGTGGTGCAATCTCGGCTCACTGCAACCTCCTCCTCCTAGGTTCAAGCAATCCTCCTGCCTCAGCCTCCCAAGTAGCTGGGATTGCAGGTGTGAGCCACCACACCCGGCCTTGTGTATGTTCTTGAGTATCCAGGTAGGAGTTGGTGAAACCTCTCAGAATTGTTATCATCTCTACAATAGAATGCTAAGCTTCTGTGATGAAGAATAAGGAATGAATCACAACAGCTGAACTGGGTGCCCACTATAGGCCAGACACTATTCTGAGAATACCAATATCTTAACTCATATAACCCTCACAATGACCCTGTGAGAGTAATATCATTGCCCCCATTTTAAGGCTGAGAAAACTGACGTACAGAAGGATTAAATGATTTGACCCAGATCCCGCCTACTTCCTACATACATATGTTTGAATATGTGCAGGAAATAATGTCCAGGCTGATGGACCTCAAACCAGTAATAGCAGTTAGCTCTGGAGGAAAAGACTTTGGGGTTTTGTGTTGTTTGCCCAGCGGGGTGGTTGGGGACAGGAGGACTTTCATTTTTTACTGTATGAATTCCTCTATAATTTGAAAATTTTTTAAAAAGCATGTTCATGTATCATTTTTGTAAGTTAAGAAAAATTAATAAGAATGTCACACTTCACTGTGGCTTTCAGGCTCAGCTGCAACCTTTTCATTTCCAGAAAGCCCTTGACTGCAGCCATTTCCTAGGAGCAGTGGAAGGGAAGGAAGCACCCACTCACCCCTACAACTGTAGCAGACCCCTGGGCAGCCTGGGCAGGGCGATCTGCGATACCATAGACCGCGCAGGTTTATTATGAGGCCTCAAGGACCGTGGGAGGACAGTAAAACAGATCCCGAAAACACTGCTTCCGAGAAGCCAGCTGCTTCCTTTCACTAGTGCTCAGTCTTTCAACTAACCATCTACTTGATCTGATGGTCAGCAGACTAACTGTCCACAGTAGGGCAGTCCTTGGCACCTCCTTTTAGGTTGTGTGCCTGTATTTTTGGTTTTAGCCATGTTTTGTGGACTCTGAGTCATTGAGTTTTGTTTTTGAATCAAGATTACAAGCCTTCCAATTTTCTGAGGAGTTCGTCTGGTTTATGGCTGTGACTATGATGCCTGCACGTCCATCCTGCCTTGGATGCACCCTTATTACTTCCTTCATTTGCTTTCTTCCCCTCTTTATCACCCCCTGCAATTTCTGTAGAGGACTTTGTTTCCTGGGTCCTTTTAAATGAGGTCAGAAGGAAACATTATTTTATCTTTCTAGTTTTTAAACTGGTTTTACCTTAAGAAACTTTAACAGACTATTTTTTGGCTGGGTGTGGTAGCTCACACCTGTAATCCCAGCACTTTGGGAGGCCAAGGTGGGAGGATCACTTGAGGTCAGGAGCTTAAGACCAGCCTGGCCAATATGGTGAAACCCCGTTTCTACTAAAAATACAAAAATTAGCCGGGTGTAGTGGTGCACACCTGTAATCCCAGTTACTTGGGAGGCTGAGGCAGGAGAATCCCTTGAACCCAGGAGGCAGAGGTTGCAGTGAGCCTCGATCAAGATCACGCCACTGCACTCCAGCCTGGGCAACAGAGCTACACTCTGTCTCAACAACAACAACAACAACAACAACAACAACAAAAACCACAAAGTTTTAATACACTATTTTTTATCATTCCTACTATTGATAGCTATTAATAAGTAGGTTATGTTTTGACTTTGTTTTAAGGAAATGTAGATGTGAGTGTTTTCTCCTCCAGCCTTACTCACCCTGTGGTATTATATCCCTGTCTAAAAGCTGCTGAACCTCGCTGTTTACCTTCTAGGTAGTTCTTACAGTATCATATCTGATAACACTGTTTAATCAGACCTCATGCCACTTGACATGTCTCAGCCAGTCTTTCCAATCGCTTCTCCGTGTGCATGTCCCCACAGTTCGTAATGATTAGCTCTGCACCTGAGGACTTGTGTAGATAATTCTCTCAAGCCTTCCATTTCTTCAAATATTCTTCCAAAGGGGAAAAATAAACTTGGGTTTATTATGTTGCTAATTTATTTTCCTTTAGGAAGTGCAGCTTTGCTTTCAGACTGTTCTCTTTTCTTTTCTTTCCTTTTGTTTTTTGGAGATGGAGCCTCATTCTGTCACCCAGACTGGAGTGCAGTGGCATGATTTCGGCTCACTGTAACCTCTGCCTCCCAGGTTGAAGCAATTTTCCTTCCTCAGCCTCCCGAATAACTGGGACTACAGGTGCGCACCACCATGCCTGGCTAATTTTTTGTATTTTAGCAGAGATGGGGTTTCACAGTGTTGCCCAGACTGGTCTCGAACTCTTGAGATCAGGCAATCAGCCCACCTCAGCCTCCCACAGTGCTAGGATTACAGGCATGAGGCACCACGCCTGGCCAAACTGTTCTCTTTTCTAAGGCTTGAGAAATAGTGTCTAAAGACATCTTATGCTAGCCTCTTAAAATATCTCTTTCTTAGCCCCCTGTAACCACTCACAAATACTACACCCCCACTTGTATTATCTTATTTGATCTATCTCTGAATTCAGAGTTGGGAAGTAGATATGTAGAGAAATGTGCAGGATCATATCGCTGTCTGAACTTTACAAACATTATCTCATTTTACCCTCACATTCGCTTTACAAACATTATCTCATTTTACCCTCACATTCGCTTTACAAACATTATCTCATTTTACCCTCACATTCGGCAGGAAATTGAGGCTCATAGTAGTAATGGAACCCAAATAAATATAATTGACATGTCAGGATTTGAGCACCAGGCTGGTTGCTCCAAAAGCCATTCCCTCAACCACAATGACTCTGTATTTTCTTCATGATATTCTTGGTCACCCTGTTGCCCTTGTATCTTGCATTCTCTTTGTTTAGCTGCTATACCCGTCAGGGATTTTTCTTTTTGCATTATGATCAACTCTGTTTAATTTGGCTCTATTTAGATTTTCTATGCTGGTATTCTTGGCATTGCTAATTATTTGCTGTCTTCTATAATGAGGTTTTAACTCAGGGAAAAATAAAAAGTCCCTACCTTACCTCAAACCCCATTTTCCTAGAGGACTCCATTGCTAACAATTTAGAGTATATCCTTGCAGACATACCCCAAACACCATACTCACACATATATACTCTCTCTCTCTCTATATATATATGTATATATAATATATATACACACACACACTACACATACATACATATACTTACACATTAATTTAATTTTACAAAAATGGGATTATATCCTGGTTATACAGTAGGCCCTTCATATCTATGGGTTCTGCAACCATGGGTTTAACCAACTGAGAATTGAAAATATTCAGAAAAAAATTCCATCAAGTTCCAAAAAGAAAAACTTGGATTTGCTGCACACTGAGTATTATGTTGAATCCACGCAAATGAAGTGATGTGTTGGTGTCATATGAGGTGTTGCAAGTAATCTAGAGATGATTAAAATATATGGAAGAATGTATGTAGGTTATATGCAAATACTACACCATTTTATATAAGGGCATCTACAGATTTTGGTATCCTTAGGGGGTTCTGGAACCAATCCCCCATGGATACCAACGAATTACCGTATGTATTTCCATGTCAGTAAATGTAAACCGTATTTATTCCTTTTCATGCCAACATATTGAGTGGATGTGTATAACATAACAGCCATTGCACATAACATAGCATCTGTTGTATGGATGCACCATGTATCATCATGCATCATTCATCATTCTCCTGTTATTGGGTGTTTAGGTTTCTTCCAATATTTTGCTACTATAAATCAATGAATTTCCTTGTATATAAATCTTTCCATATAAGTGCAAATTTTTCTATAGGATTCTTAGAAGTGGGACCATTATGCTGAAGGATATTAACACAATTATCAAGCATCACTCCTATGCTTCCTTGGGGGTAGGCAAAAATATTTTTCTCTTTTTCTTTCAGAATAAATGCTACTGAGTTGGAGATTTGTTTTCAGTATTTGTCCCGTTGTCTTTTTCTTCATTGGCTTCTCTTTTCCTTTTGATGGCAAAACGCTGATCTTTTAAATTTGTTTTGACACAATCATCATAATTAAAAAGCAACAAAAGTTTGATTGTGACAACAGTCATCACTGTAACACATCAACTTTGGATTTTTCTTGATTGCCTCCAGTCTTCGTGCATGTGTAATCATAATCTTAAAAATCTCTACTGTTAATCCATGATTATGAAAGAAGTAGATATTTGTTATTTTAAAATCTCAGAGATGTGTAACATGGAAAATAAAAGTCACTCTTAGTTCTACTTCACCCCCAGATATACTGTTAACAGTTTATAAGTAAATATTTTCAGTCACAATCAAAATACAGATACAATTTGTATCTATATACAGTAGAAATAGAAGTACAATTTCTACTTAACGATATATAAGTAAACATTTTCATAGTCACAATCAAAATACAGATACAACTTTTATCTGTATACAGTAGAAACAGAAATACTATTTCTACTTAACGATAAATCTTCTTTTTCTTCTCTTTTTTTTTTGAGACATGGTGTGGCTCTGTCACCTGGGCTGGAGTGCAGTTGGCCTGATCTTGGCTCACTGCAACCTCTGTCTCCTGGGCTCAAGCCATCCTCCCCCCTCAGCCTCCCAAATAGCTGGGACTACAGGTGCATGCCACCACACCGGGCTAATTTTTGTATTTTTAGTAGAGACAGGGTTTCAATATGTTGCCCAAGATGGTCTCGAACTCCTGACCTCAAGTGATCCACCCACCTTGGCCTTTCAAGGTGCTGGGATTACAGGTGTGAGCCACTGCGCTGGGACACCCTTATCCATTCTTATGTGCTTTTAAAATATTTGTAATTATAGTTTTTCCAAAAAGACTTTTGTTTGGATTGGAATATTTAAGATACGGTCTCACTTTTTCACTTAGGCTGCAGTGCATTGGCGTGATCATAGGTCCCTGCAGCCTCAAGCTCCTGGTTTCAAGCTATCCTCCAACCTCAGCCTCCTGAGTAGCTGGGACAACAGGTGCACGCCATCACACCTAACAAATTATTTTATTTTTTGTAAAGAGAGAGTCTCACTGTGTTGCCAAGGCTAGTCTCGAACTCCTCTTCCCAAGTAGTCCTCCCACATCGGCCTCCCAAAGTGCTGGGATTATACAGGTGTGAGTCACCATACCCAGCTCTTAAAACAAATTTTTCATGTATATTTTTTATTTCTTATTAAGAATATTTTGTATTTTTGAACAATGTACAAAAGTATAAAAAGAAAAATAAAATCAAACATATCATCACCTAGAAATACCCACTCTTACCATTTTGGTGAGTTTTCATCCATAAAAGTAAATATTTGTCTGGATTCCTGGTTATTTTCCTAAGACAGGTTCCTACAAAAGGAATTAGTAGAACAAACCTTTTAAGACTCTTGAGATATTTTGCCAAACTTCCTGAATACAAGATTGCTCATCTAATAATTTTCATCACACATGGTTATATAATACTCCATTTCATTGTATAGTTTACTTAATCATTCTCTGATTGTTGGACATCCAGACAATTATGGCTTCCTCAGGTTGCCAAGAGAATTACGAGAGAGAGCTATTAGGAAACCAGACCTTGGGTCTGACACAGAGGAAATCTTCATTACTATTCCTTTGCCTACCCCCTGCTTCAATCACTCCAGGTAATGGACTTCCTGTCCGCGGGAGAACTCAGCCCTAAATGCCTCCTTCCCCATCTGGGACCACTCCAACACATTCCCCAAAGCTTATGCCTTCCAAAGATGTCAGCCTCTTCTGAATCCTGACGAGGTGAGGCTCTTGTTTTCCAGAACAACAGTGGGTGTTGTTTCCATGTCACACTGGGTGTTGGCAGATCCAAAGGTAAGGGGAATCCAAAGATACCCTTTCCTTAGAAAGATGGCATCTTTAGGATCTGGCTGTGGAAGAGGAATGTAGTCCAACCAGCAGGATGAGTACTCCAGCCCAGCAATGAATGTGTACATGGACCTTCTTCATTCTTCACGGTTAAGCTCCAAATCCTCCTCTTGCAAGGACCTTTTCTGAATTCCCTTTCTGAATCCACTCATCTTAGCATTTAATCAGTTGCTTATCACATAGTGTAATGTATTCCTGAACTATCCCTTGAGAATGTGCTGTCTGTCTGGCACTTTACTAGGCAGGGGAAAAATGACAGTGAACTATAGGCATAAGTCCTGCTCTCTACGGGGCTTATAGCATAGAAGGAAAGAGGAACATTGAGCAAGCATTGTGCTTGCCAGTGTGATAAGTTACTGTACTTTCTCCCCAGAGTTGGATTGGTTTTTGGCTCCTGGAGGGCAGGAAGTATGTCTTGCTTTTCTTCTGGACCCTGTGGGATCTAGTATGATCTGTGTTCACAGCAGTTGTTCAATAAATACCATCAGAACAATTAACAATGGAAAATATATTATGAAAATGCTTGGTTGCTTATACCTTTAGAGGCATCAGGATACAAAGAGCGGAGACGCTGAGATATCATAGGATTCAAACCCTTATTTTACCTGTTACTAGCTGAATGCCTGTGGGTGATGTACTTGGAGTCCCACATCTATACAATGGAGGCAGTAATACCTTCTCCAGAGAGTTATTGTGAGGATTAAGTGAGGCAATTTATGTAAATGTGTTACAGGACCCAACTCAAAGTAAACCTGTAAATATTAGTTCCTTCCCCAGACTATTTAACCTTGGTTGAGAGGCCAAGGAAACTGTTTTCTTCTATCCATTTGAGACACCGAGTGCAGAAGGGAAGAGTGAAGTTTCAGGTCTAGAAGGGGTTTTAGCCTAATCCTTTTTTTTTTTTTTTTTTTTTTTTTTTTTTGAGACAAGGTCTCACTCTGTCACTCAGGCTGGAGTGCAGTGGTGCAATCTCAGCTCACTGCAACCTCTACCTCTCAGGTTCAAGAGATTCTTGTGCCTCTACCACCTGAGTAGCTGGGATTACAGGCGCCTGCCACCACACCTGGCTAATTTTTGTATTTTTAGTAGAGACAGGGTTTCCCCATGTTGACCAGGCTGATCTCGAACTCCTGGCCTCAAGTAATCTACCTGCCTTGGCCTCCCAAAGTGCTGGGATTACAGACGTGAGCCACTGTACCTGGTCAGCCTAATTCTTTTATTTTCTTGGTAAGACAAATAGAGGCCCATAAAACTCAGGTGACTTTCCTCAGGTTACTTGGTGATTTGAGCACTAATGCTGGAAACAAAACTGAGGTCCCCTGATTCCAGCATCCAGTGCATTTTCGGCAGCCTTTCCTAAATTCTCACTGCTAGCCTCTCACTCTCAGAAAAGGTTGGGCCTTCATGTTACATTTCACCTGAGGTCACTGTCCAGAGAGGATAAGAATTCCTGTGAAATCATGGAGAGACTTCCCAGGAAATTTACAGCTCCCTGGGGTCAAGACAGGAAGGTGGTCACTTGGTAATTTTCCACGCCATGCAAGGTCAGGAGGGATTGACTTCCACATGATCGGGGTGGCTGGGGAGTGTGTCCCTGGGGGTTAGAGCAGGCCTCCTTCTGGCTTCACAGAGCCAGAACCTGGTGGAACACAAGAAAGTGAGCGGGAAGCTGGGGAAATGAGAAGGAGGGATGATCGGATAGGGGATAAATGTGGACTAGAAACAAGTCACTTACCATTACTCAAGCCCCACAAACCACAAACTCCTCAGACTATGGAGCTCTGCCTTCAAAGCTTCAGCTTCTCTTACTAATAGGTGATACTCTTAACAATATTACTAGGTGCCAGGCACAATTAAGGGCTTTCCATACATTAACTTCACCTGAACGCTTGCAGCCTGCTTTTGAGTGGCAGGATAAAGTGGTAGTTAAGGGCATAATCTCTGATTAAACTTTCTGGGTTCAAATCTGTTCTCCTCCCAAAGCGGGAAGATTTGCTTGAGCTCAGCAGGTCGAGACTAGTCTGGGCAACATAGTGAGTAGCCTGTCTCTACAAAAAACTTTAAAATTAACTAGGTATGGTAGTGCATGCCTGTAGTCCCAGCTACTGGGGAGACTGAGGCAGGAGGATCGCTTGAGCTTAGGAGTTCAAGGTTACAGTGAGCTATGATCATACCACTGCGCTCCAGCCTAGGTGGCAGAGCGAGACCCTGTCTCTAAAAAAAGAAAAACCTAGTGTGTCTTCTCACTTACCTTCTAGATAACTTTGAACAAGTTGTTTAAGGCTCTTCGTGCTTCAGTATCCCTTATCTGTAAAATGGGGATTGTGATTATTTTAAGGATTAAGTGAGTTAATGCATTTCAAGTACTTATGACAGCACTGGGCACACAGCAAGCTCTGTATGCATTAATTGTCATCGTTTTGTTGTCGTCGTCTTAGAGGGCTTCTCTAATCATCTTATCTAAAGGGATCCCCTTAGTCACTGTCATGTCGTAGTTTTATTATCTTCAAAGCACTTATGACCTGTGACGTCCTTCTTCCCTTCCTCTTCCTCTTCCTTCTATCTTGTTCTTTGTCTGTTTCCTTCCACTAACATTTCAGTTCCCTAGAAGCTGTGCCTGTGCCTGGGACATAACAGATGCTCAACACATATTTGTCGAATTGAATTCTATCATTAGATCTTCCCAAACCCTGTGAGGCAGGTACTTATCCCCATTTTATGAAGGAGCAAACTGAGGCCCTGAGAGTTTTCTTTGTTTTCTCAAAGTCACCCAGTTAGGACTCAAACCCAGTTTGACTTACGAGCCCTCACTCTTAAGTACTATGCTGGATTGGCTCCTCTTACTCAAAAATTCTTAATAAATGAAGAGATATCTGCACTCCCATGTTTATTGCAGCACTGTTCACAATAGCCAAGATTTGGAAGCAACCTAAATGTCCATAAACAGATGAGTGGATAAAGAAAAAATGGAGAGCTATTCAGTCATAAAAAAAGAATGAGATCCTGTCATTTACAACAATATGGATGGACCTGAAGAGCGTTATGTTAAGTGAAATAAGCCAAGCACAGAAAGCCAAATATTGCATGTTCTTACTTCTTTGTGGGATCTAAAAATCAAAACAATTGGACTCATGGAGACAGAGAATAGAACAATGGTTACCAGAGTCAAGGGTGTCAGGGGAAGTGGGGGCGGTTAATGGGTACAAAAATAGAAGAATGAATAAGACATAGTATTTACTAACACAGCAGAGGGACTATAATACAAAATAATTTAATTGTACATTTAAAGATAACTTAAAAAGTATAATTGGATTGTTTGTAACACAAAGGATGAATGTTTGAGGTGGTGGATACTCTCCCCTTCAAAAAAAAAAAAAATATATATATATATATATATATTTAGACCTATTTCTAAGCAAAAAAGTTAATGTCAGGACAGTATATGAACTATGATTCAGTCATAACGTGTACTGAAATACAGCATGTGTGTGTACATGTGTAAACAAAACAAAAATTCTTGATCAGTAGACAGAAATTGGTTGTGCACCTAGTAAGGGCAGGAAGGCTGGAGGGCTGCAGGAATGATGCTGTTGATAAACAGGTGGACTCACAATCATCATGTACTGCAACTGTAGAACATAGTCTCCTGCCTTTTGTCATCTGCGTAACTGTCTGGGTCAATATTGTTGACTTCCCAATAATATCACAGACATTTGAATAAATGAGGAAGAGGCCCAGAGGAGTTAAGGGATTTCCCTCCATAGCTATTTACAGATAAATTGGGTGCTAGAATCCAGGTCTCTTGACTTCTGATTGGTGCTCTTTCAGCCTTGTCAGAGAGATACTTTCAATATAGGAGGTTGGGAACCAGAAGCATTTGGCCTGGCTGAAGAGGTAGGGTGGGGCCAATGAGAAGACAAACTTGGTCTGAAACCCTCCCTCCACAGGTTCTACTGGATGGAGAACTGTATGACCCGGCATTTCCACTCATAGATACATACTCAAGAAAAATGAGTGCATGATGGCCACTGAAACATAGGTACAAGAAAACTCACAGCATTTTTATTCATAATCATTCAACATTAGAAACAACCCAAACGTCCATCAACAGAAGAATAAACAAGCTGGAGTACATCTCTACAATGGAATAGGAACAAAGTGCTGATACGCACAAAAACGTGGATGAATTACAAAAGCATTATGGTAAGTGAAAGAGACCAGTCTCAAAAGAGTACATTTAGTATGACCAAAACTGGATTTGGTAGAAATCACATCAGTGGTTGCTTCTAGAAGCTAGGGGAGACTAAGTGGAAGTGAGTACGAGGGAACTTTCTGGGGTGATGGAAATGTTGAAATGTTCTCTGTCTTGACCTGGGTCATGGTAAAATATATACATGATTACTTATTATATGTCGATGTAAAATATTTTACAGCTCAGCTTTTTAGGAAAGAGCCAGATGGAAAATGAAAAGAAAAGTTGAAGAGCTGAGTACGGAGGGGATGTTTCAGACTGGCTCTTGCGTAAGGTGACCAGCTATCCCAGGCTGCCGGGGACTGATGGGGTTTCCTGGGGCAAGAGACTTTCAGTGCTAAAACAGGGAGAGTCCTGGGCAAACTAGGACAGCTGGTCACCCAACTCATGTGGAAGAGGGGAATTGAGAGCAAGGTCTGAATATCTGGCAGAGAGGCTGGAATCCTTCAGCCCCAGAGCCCAGGGACCACTCTAGTAGATGCAGACAGGGGCCTGCCCAGGGGTCAGGGCAGTGGGTGTCACTGGTGACATCAGGAATATCAGGGTTGGGGAGGCATCTTTGTTTCCTGGTGCCCTCCTCAAGGTTGCTGACACTTTGGGGGCAGGAAGGGGTAGAAGTAGGGCTGCTCCTTTTGGAGCCAGAGGGAAAAGACCTGGAGACAGAGTTGAGGTAGTCGAGCTGTCCAGGTTCTAAGCATCATGGTTTCTGCACTGGGCTTTGAGGAGATTCTCAGCCAGAGTATCCTAGCCTCTTCCTCCCTCAAATATCGGGCCAAGCAAATAGCAAAGCGATGCATCGATTCTGTGGAGATGTGGGGGCCATTGGAGACAAGCACTGTTGTACCTCAGTCACAAGCAGGGACTGTCCTCTCCCCACTTTGCTTGCCACACCCGCCATGGCTTGAGCTGGGGTGGGGAGTGGGCTTTATCTTCTTTGGGAGATCCTGACTGATTGTGCACTTGGTAAGGGCAGGAAGGCTGGAGGGCTGCAGGAATGCTGTTGATAACTAGGTGGTCTTATGATCATCATGCACTGCAACTGTAGAACATAGTCTCCTGCCTTTTCTCATCTGTATAATTGTCTGGGCCAATATTGCTCCCAATATTGGGAGGGGCTCTGCAGTCCTCCAGCTGAGGCCCAAAGTAGATTCTGATGGAGAGATTGCCAATAGGGTTGGGCAAGTTAGGTGCACAGAAGGGAAGGCAGGGTACTAGAAGCAGCAGCCAGGGAGGACGGGCTCAGAAATTCTCATAGTGGTGCATGAAGTGGGCTCGGTCCTGCCTGTTGACGAGCTGACAGGCCTTCTCTACATTCTTGGTCATTCCCGGAGGGCCACAGCTGAACACCCCAATCTTGCGCACCTGTCAGGAGATTGGAGAGGAGGGGGCTGCAGCCTGGAGGTGCTCACTCTCCTTGGAAAAAGCTGCTTCCTGAGCTTGGCTGGAATGACCAGGGCTTCAAATCCAGGCCTTGAGGAGGAGGCTTAAGGTGAAGGGGGTGGAAGTCCCCCTTTAAGACCTGACCCCATCCTAGGGCCAGGCAAGGGGTGGAGTTGTCTGCTCAGAACAGAGCGGCAGGGTGCTTCCGGGCCAGGATGTCCTGGCAGGGGAAGACCAGAGTCCCAGGGTGGGAGGGAGTGGGACTGACCTGTGGGTGGACCTCCTGCAGGGAGTTGAAGAAGGGCTCGAAGGGGGGACGGCCAAAGTGGGTGATGGAGCGCAGGCCCGTGAACAGACTCCGGTTCAGCACCTTCTGGAAGTGCCGCTCACAGATGTACTGGGGGCCCATGGGCAGGTCAGACCAAAGACAATTAGTGCCAGCACTCAGCCCGAGCCAGCCCACATAGCCCAGGAGACACAGACTGGGGAGGGGAGGGAGCTGGAGGCTGAGGATCAGGGCCACCAGCTCTGTCCCTCCTGCCAGCTCAGCCTGGCCATCCACCCACCTGCCCTGGCCATCCTGCCTTATGCTGCCAATCCATCTGCCCACCAAGTTGCCCTGGCTGGTGGGCCCTGACATACCAGCATTGTGGTCCTGAGGTCGAACTTGTCAGCCAGCTGGGTGATATAGATGTGCGCAGACACCAGGTCCTGGTGGTCGCTCTCCTCCACCTCTCGGATGATGTCAGCCAGCCACTCAAACTGACGCTGGGTCCGCGTCACCCAGATGAAGTAGATCTGGGGACACATGGCTGCAGCTCAGGACCCAGCTCAGCTCAGCCTCCCTACATCCCAGGGGCCTTCACCTGAGAGACTGGAAAGCTCCAGACCACCTGCAGACACCAAAGCTGTGGCAGGACCCACCAGCCTGATCCCAGGCTTCCAACTGACAGGTCCTAGCAGAGGCCCGTCTGGCTACACCACCAACGTCCCTCCAAGTTTGGCATCTCAACCACTGGGTAAGAATGACCCCTTCAGACTCAGTTCCTGGAGCCAGGAGCTTTCTGTCATGCTCCACCACTGTGATGTGGGGACAAAATTCGGCCACCTATGCCCCATTTGATGAATGAGGGAGGGATGCTCACCTTCTTACACAGCATTTGGCTGCCCAAGGATGACTTGAAGACCAGGTCTTTGAGGATGGAGGCAAAGGGGGTGACCCCAATGCCCCCTCCCACCAACACTGATACCTCAAATTTATGCCACTCCTGATGGCCCTCTCCAAATGGTCCATCAAGGTACAGCTGCCAAGAGAGGGGGAGATGAAATGAGCCTGGCCCTGCCCCAGCTCTGAGGCCAGAAACGGAGACACAGGCAGAGGGAAGATACAGAACATCCTAGTCTTTTCTGAGGCACCCCGGGCCTCTCCCAGGCTGGCTTTGGGATGGGCTGGAGCTTCTAGTCTCAGGATGGGGAAGGGTAGAGATCCTCTGCCAGTGCCAGAGGCCCAAAAGCAGGGTTCCCGGTGACAGGCACCTTCGGGTATCCAGCACAGCCATTGCCCCTCGGGGCTGAGTAGATCTCCCTGAGACGAGTGGTCCAGGGCCCCACCGCCCGGATGTGCAGGCTGAGCGTGTCCTCATGGGGCGCAGAGGTCAGGGTGAAGGGGTGGTACTCGGTGGTCCCCAGAGCCAGGCAAGCGATCCGCACCCACTGCCCTGACTTGTACTCAAAGCCATGGGGCCTCTGGAATTGCAGGTAGGTCACTCCTGGAGGTCATAGACAGGGAAAAGCACAGATCAGAAGGCTTGCTCCTGGTACCTGAGGACTGACAGGGGCCTGTCCTCTCCATACGCCTGAGGCCTGGGGAATAGTCACGTGGTCTAAACAGGTGGGGCTCCTGGGGCTGGGAGTAGGAGGGTCCCCTTCTCTGTTTCCCAGGTAATGCAAGGGCTGGATTTCTCCGCTGCCCTCTTCCAGCCCCTCTCCTCCTCTCTACTCCCTCTTCCCATGGAAGGCCCAGGCCTCACAGCACTGCCTTGAATATCAGCCTGCTGGGTAAAAGGACTCAGGCTCACCAAGGACCATCTCAGTGGCTATCAAACCTCCATTTGAGGGTTACCTTTCTACACACCTCCTGTACTATCATCTATCTAACGCTTTTCTTTAAATCAACTAACTTTTACGATTCAATGTATCTTGGCAGGGAACTTTATTGCTAAGGTAAGTGGAAAACCAGTATCATGTGTTCCACGTAGAAAATAACATATTTTGTTACCAAATTTTAGCTGGATACTGTTTGTTATCTGACCATAGCTGAGCCTCAGGCCTGATCTCTCTGTTAAAAAAAGGAGATTAGCAAGTGCTGGAGAGTAGAAAGGCATACTAACTCCACTCTGAGACTTTGTCCTTAAGTAATCTCAATTGAAATAATATTGCAATGACATTAATTTGTTTACAATGTGAGTCCTGAAGGTTAGACAGTCCTGGGATACATAAAATCATCTTTTGCCACCCTCTATGATGATACCAATCCCGACTTTGGCCAACACTGACTCTCAACAACAGGCTGGCAATCTGGGCATTTGTCTGTCTCTGAGAGAAGGAACAGGACAGGCATATGTGGCTTCCTGCCCTGCGCTTCCCTGTACCCAGGCCACACGTGTGGGGGCCTTTCCCATCCTCAAACCCCTCTGTATGCACCTTCAGCCACCTCTTCTCAGGGTCACTTCTCACCATCTGCAAGTCTCCAGGGAGCTAAGCACAGCCCTTCCTGGTCTACTTCTATCAGGAAACCTTCGGGAATCCCCGAGAGTGGTTTTTTTTGTTTGTTTTTGGACACAGAGTCAGAGGCAGTAATGGGGTCAGGAGGCCTGGTGAGCTGTCTCCCCATGTCTGAAGATTTGGCCTCTGTTACTCCCAACCCATGTCAGGCGGGGCCTAGTACCTGAGGGCAGCAGCTCCGCCTTCACCACGCTGATCTCCACCTTCTTCCGGCTCAGGCTCACCAGCTTGTCACCCCCATAGATGATTGCCGGGACCAGGAAGTAGATATGGAAAGTGGGCAGCTGGATCAGAGCATAGCTGCCGTGGATGATGAGCTGGAGACATGGCCAGTTAGTACAGCTCAGGCCCAGCCAGGCCCCTGCCCGGCACCCCCTCTTGCCCAGGCAGTAGGCCTGTGCTGGGGAGATAGGGCTGAGGTCTGGGGTCTTAAATGTCAAGGTCTCATTCTGAGATCTTGGATCCAAATCTCTCTCCTTCACCTTCCTGTCCCATCCTGAGCTCCCTGCTCCATGGGCTGGCCCAGGGAAGTCCCTCACCAGGGCATAGAGCAGGATGTAGAGGTGGTGGGTCAGCCAGAAGCCCCGGAAGCTGCGGCGGCGGAAGTGGTGGGAGGCAAAGACATACATGATGGCCAGGACCAGGAGCAGAAGCACCCCTGTCATACCTGCGGGCAGGAGGACAGGGCCAGTGAGTAGTCTCAGGACTTCAGCTTGGGCTGAAAAGACAACAGCACATTCCACTATCCTGCCCTCCTTCCTCTCTCATCCCTCCGCGGCCCCCAGAAAAGACTGCCTGGAGGGAATGGAGCTGGGGCTTGTCCTGAAGGCTAGAAACAGACCCCATGGCCACTACAGACAAGTGAGTGTTCACAGAGAGATGGAGACAAAAGCAGAAGTCCTCAGACAGAACCCCCAGATCCCACATTTCCTACCTGGGACGGTCTGGAAGAACCACCAATAGAACTTCTGGGGAAGCTTGGACCTGGGGGGCAAAGGCACCTTGAGCCTCTGGCTGGGGCAGCAGGGGCTCCAGCAGTGCCACACCACAGCATGACTCCTTTCCTGCTGGCCCTGACTGCTGAGGGTATGCGGCCTCCACCCAGATGGTCGGGGATCCCTCCAAGGAACTTGGCACCCAGCCGTCCACGGTTCCACCCTCTGCACTCAGCAATTTTTCCTTCTGTGTTATCCTGAACTCTCTTACTGTGGTTGACCCCTGCTTCCTTGAGTCCCTGGTTCATTATTCTGTAAGCTCCATAGGGCAGAGATTTTTGTTTCATTCACTGCTCTATCCCTAGGCTTAGAACAATACAAGGCACACAGCAAATCTCGGTAAGTAGTTGTTGAATGACTGCATGTATCTTGACATCCCTATTCTGGCATCTGGGTGGACACATGGGACACACTCCATAAATGTCTGCCCAGTGAAAGGACAGAAGGCAGAGATGGCAAGCTGTGTGCCAGGATATATGAGAGTCTCTGACCTCATCTCCCAAACACCTTTCCTGGACAAGCACAGCCAGCTGCCTTCCTGAGGGCAAGAAGTTTACCTTTCAGCTTCCCCCAGGGGACTAGCTTAGCGCTGAGCTTCTCGCTGAGTGTCTGGGACTGTCGATTTCTTTTTTTCTTTTTCTTTTCTTTTTTTTTAAAGACAGGGTCTTGCTCTCTTGCCCAGGCTGGAATGCAGTGGTACTGATCATGGCTCACTGCAACCTCAAACTCCTGGGCTCAAGCAATCCTCCTGCCTCAGCCTCCTAAGTAGCCAGGACTACAGATGTGCACCACAATGCCCCACTAATCTTTTTACTTTTTGTACAGATGGAGTCTCACTTTAGTGCTCAGGCTTGTCTGGAACTCCTGGCCTCAAGCGATCCTCCTGCCTCAGCCTTCCAAAGTGTTGGGCTTACAGGTGTGAGCCACTGTGCCCTGCCGATTTCTTTTTCTATTATACCCTTAGGCCCGCCCTGTGAATCCCAGGAGAAACCTTCCCCAGAACTGACCCATCATTCACAAAGACGTTGGGGAATATGCAGGCCAGCAGGCTGAGGGGGCTGACTGAGAAGATGTAGACATTGACTACGTGGCCAGCACTGTGCAAAACTGAAAGAGACAGACCCTGTTAGAGATGCCAACGAGGACAGACTCTGCCTCCGATCCCGAGGGAGAGGAGGCATGGGGAGGAGAGATGGGGGTATAAGGAGTTCCATCTCCCCACTGTTTCCCCCAACTAAACCCAGGGTGCTTCAGCAAAGAGGAAAAAGCCTGGGAGTCACGTACTAGCCAGGACAACAGCAGCCATGGCGATCCAGCGGTGGAAGTCCACCGCGGCGTCGAAGGGCACGTAGCGGTTGAGGAAAGTCTCTCGCAGGAAGGTGATGAGGTTGCGGCACATGGTGAGCAGGATATAGGAGAACATGAAGGAGACGCTGGCCGCCGTGCCCCGTGACAGGATGATGCCCACGAGGGTGGTCTGTGCAATGCCCGAGGGTGGCGAGGCAAAGCCATAGTCTGGGGCCAG
Source organism: Trachypithecus francoisi (assembly GCF_009764315.1). Taxonomy (NCBI): domain Eukaryota; kingdom Metazoa; phylum Chordata; class Mammalia; order Primates; family Cercopithecidae; genus Trachypithecus; species Trachypithecus francoisi. Next base: position 145,117,271 of record NW_022681468.1, on the reverse strand, counting down.
AGTGAGGTTAGATCAGCTTGGCACAGGAGGCCAGGGTCCTGAGCCCTGGGCTCTCCTATGCAGACTCTTAGGATCAGAGGCCTTTTCACTCCTCTCCAAGGGTTGGGGCCTGCTCCCTGCCCACTGCCCACAGCCTGGAACTCTTACAGTAAGCACGATCTGCAAACACGCCAACACTGATGGCTGAGAAGATTGCGACACACACGATGTGCCTCCGGTAGTTCTCCACGAAGCGCTTGTACTGCTGCAGCTTTTGGGCTAGGAGGCCTCGCTGTGTCTTCTCTTGCAGCGCCTCTGTGTACAGCCGGGGAACAGGCGCCGCTGCCCTATAGCAAGGGGAGGCAGGGCAGCAGTGTGGTAAGGGCCCTCTGGCCTTCCCTTAATGCCACCCCATGAAAGGTGACCTGGGGATCTGGCAGGCATCAGGATGGGCCACAACAGATGAAGGGAAAAAAGCAATCTGCGGGCTTCTTACTCCTCCAGCCCTTGACTTCCATCTTTGCTCCATCCACCCACTCATTGTCTCCCTGCTACTCCCCTCCTCCTGTCTGTTCTATCCTTCTTTCTTCCTGATCCCAGCACAGGCCTCAAGGCTGTGCCCAAAGCAGGCAGGAGCCAAGAGACCCCTTACTATCATCCTGTTGAGCCAGGACCCTTGCCTGAAGAACGGGGTGCAGAGGTTGGAAGAGGATGAACAGTCATGCAACACTATAACCCCCCAGTCAGGTCAGGAACGAAAATGGAATGAGACTCAGGATGGTCCCTTATATGTCAAGGATATGTAGGTGGGGCCTAGGGACCCTGAGACTTCTCTCCATGTCTCTTTGGGCCCAGGGATTTGGGAAACACTCACTTTTTGCCAAACCTCTTCTTCAGTCCAGGGCCTCCCAGCTCTGGGGCTCCTGAGGCAGGGGGCCCCATTCCCTGGGGGTGGGAGCTGAGAAAAAGAAATGCGGCTGTTCTCCCCTTGTCTTTGCAGCCAGGAGAAGAACTCCCAGGTCAGAGCATGGGGTAGAGGTAGGGAGTGGCTCCTGGGACCAGGCAGGGGGCAAGGTGCAAAACGAATTAATAGGATCTCACGATTTGTTTTGTAGAATGATTCCGGCCTGGAGTGGCAGGGAGAGAGCCAAGCATCTGAGCAGCATAGGGTGAGAGAGGCAGCTGGAATTTTTGTGCTACCAAGAGCTACTTTCAAAGGGCAAATGCCTGATTTTACCCGAGGCTGATCAGCCAGTCCTACTCCCTTCATTTCTTTGCAGGGGGCTCAGCCAGGCCAACCCACCAGAGCCCCATTCCTGCTTACCGCTCCCCAGGTGTCCGAGTGATGAATGAGACTCGACAGCTGATGTTTTGTTTAAAGATATCTCTAATACCTAGAGAAGAGAACAAGAGGCAGGACTGGCTTCCCCACAAGGGCAGTGGGGTAGGATGGGAGACTGTACCCTCCTCCCTTCTGGGAAAGTCATGTCCAGATCTCTGACTCCAGTCCTGTTTCCCTCCTTCCCCACACTAAGCACTCACTGTGCACAGGGCAGACAGTGTAACAACTTTGCGCAAGAAAGAGAACGTCCTCTCAGGTGGATGCAACCCTGCAGGTCCTTTGTGTAAAAGAAACAATGCCTCTTCCTCTGGCCAGATATATCCTAGACCAATGCCCGTGGCTTTGAGCAGTGTGTAGGATAGATTTCAACCTGCTCCTTGATCTCAGTGGGCATCCTTGTGCAGTAGACAACTTGCACACCTACATGTGCCACCCCGATTACATGTGCTTGGTCCTGTACTAGGTACCAAGGACTTAGAAAAGAATAAGCCCTGGGCCCTGCCTAGCGGGAACTCTCATTTGGAGGACATGCCCCCCCTCCCTGATGCCAACCATTCCTCACACACTCACCACTTCCACCTCCACCTTTGACACAGAGCTGCGTGAAGCGGAGCTCGCTGTCATGGTCCCGCAGCATGAAGTGAAAATCCTCCCATGTCAGCTCCTCCTTGTCCTGGAATCCCGACTCCCGGAACATGGACTCCACCACCTCGGCCAGCTGGGCCTTGGACAGGCAGTTGTTGGAGATCTCGATGAAGGACCTGGAGGAGGACCAGAGACACAGCAGCCTGTCACCCAGCAAGGTCAGGCTTGGGTAGGTTCAGGGTGGGGCAGGCCCTGGATTATCTAGTGTGGTTACCAGTGACCCGGGAAATGGCACTGAGAAGGCACTTATCCAGCCTGCAGCTGACATTAAGCTGGGTGGGGTGGCCATGGACTCAAAAGGCAGAACAGAATTGAAAGTGACCTTGACCAATTAGAGAAAGCAGCCCTTAAACAGGGGGCATCTACAACTGGGAAGATAGTCCACTGAGTGCAGGGTTGTGTCCAGGGTGTGCATGGTCCACTCTCGTGGCAGGCTCTCTGTCCACTCTCTTTTGTTGATGCCTCCCACATCACCCCTGGGCTCCCCCTTTCATAGTCCAGTGGGGGCACCAGGCAGCAGGGTGCCAAGGAGGGGACCTAGCTGCAATGCCACTGCTTCCTTGTGCCAACACCCTGGGCACAGGTGGGAACGTCTCCATGCCCAACCTGATAGCACCCACAGTGGCACCTGCAATAGCCAAGCTCTATTCACAGCTTGTGCCTTGGGACAGAAACAGACACACTATGCAAGTTTGTGTAGGTCTGGCAGCAATGCTGTGCCATGCTGGGCCCGTACAACACAGCGAGCACAGCCATCACATTAAAAACATCGTCCCACCGACAGTAAGCAAGATACACACTGAGTTACAGGACAAGAAGGTGGGAATTCGCCAGGTGCGGCGGCCCATACCTGTAATCCCAGCACTTTGGGAGGCTGAGGCGGGCTGATCATCTGAGGTCAGGAGTTCGAGACTAGCCTGGCTAACACGGTGAAACCCATCTGTACTAAAAATATAAAAATTGGCTGGACTTGGTGGTTCACACCTGTAATCCCAGATACTTGGGAGGCTGAGGCAGGAGAATCACTTGAACCTGGGTGGCGGGGGTTGCAGTGAGCTGAGATCATGGCACTGCACTCCAGCCTGGGTGACAGAGTGACTCCGTCTCAAAACAAACAAAGAAGGTGGGAACTCAGCCCTTGGAGGCAGGGACCCTCTCCTAGATTCCCTTGAGCCTCACCTGGGGCTGGGCCTGCAATGACATACCCAGCGAGCTACAGACTGCAATAGCTTTGCCCTTTCAGAAGCTCTTGTCCAGTCAGGGTATCTGGACTATATGAGGAATGTAGCAGTTAAGGCGAATGCTTAACGCAATGTTAAGGCTTAACAGGATAGAAAAATCACAATAATGTGGGCTGTTACATCTATACTTTGTATTCATTTGCTGACTTATTTCATTTTGTCTTACTCAGTCATGTATGAAATGCCTGCACTGTGCCAATCACAGTGTGGAGAAGCTGGATTCAACAGGGAACAAGCCCTGCCCTTATGGCGTGGAGGCGAGCTGTGTTACTGACGCATTCATTGTCTTCAGGAATGAGAAGAACAAAGCTGTTTTTTACCGGCACAACAAAACCAGAAATGGCTTAAGATGCAGGAAGAAAGAATGGTTGGAATATGGAGAAGCCTTCCACGTTTCTCTTCCTGACTATCATGGTGATGAATATTGGAGCAGCGATCAAGGTCATCCATTCACTGTTTCATTGGGTAAAGCACAGTGTTGGGCATGCTGTAAAAGAGTTCACAAAGATCCAAGGGCACCCAAAAGGGATTCGTGGATTTTTGTCGTTGGCCATACTGGTGTTGGGTTTTTGTTTTTGTTTTTTGACCAGGGACACTTTTCTGGCTGGTGTTGACAGTCCAGACAGAGACTCTCCCAGAGGCAGGAGCCAGTCAGGTAAACATTTAAAGGTGGATGTTCTGAGAGTTTAGGATGTAGTGTCTAGGCCACCTCTCAACACAGATGACCACATAGCTTCTTTGCCAGCCCTCTTCTGACTCAACCTGTTTTCCTGTTTGAAACACACCAGGAAGTCTCAGGATTAGAAAGGCACACCCCATACCGCATCATGGTGAAGAATTCGTCCTTGGAGAGGAAGCCATTCTCATCCAGGTCATACATGGTAAACATCAGACGGGACTTATCCTCTGGGGAGCCTGGGAAGAGAAAAGGGGATGCAGGTCATCTCCTTGCTGAAAGATCCCTAGATTCTTGGATAGCCTGCCACCTCCCAGCCCCCTACCTTTCATGAAGACCACCAGGATATCCAGGAACTCTCGGAAGGACAGGTAGCCATTGCCATCCTTGTCAGCCAGAGAGAACATCGACTCCACAAACGTGTCCTGGGGCTTGAGGCCCAGGGACTCGGCAAACTCGGCCCTGCTCAGCTCGCAGGTCAGGGCCTCCCGCACCTTCTGGCAGGAGTCCAGGGGCAAGGTCCCTGCGTCGGCCTGGTTGATGTCCAGCACCTGCACTTGGGCAGCAGCAGAGGGAGGGAAAGAGAAGGAGGTGAAGCCTATGCTAGAAGCAGTTCAGTGACCCTTCACATCTCCCCAAAGTCCAAATCAGAAAGGCTGAACCCTGAAGTTCTCCTGATCCTTAGATATACTGACTGGGGCCTCTGTTGGCCTAGAGATGGGGGAATCAAATCTCTAGCAGCCTGCCCATTTCTCCCTGGGCCCAAGAACCAGGAACTTCATACAGTGGGCATGGTGCTGGGGTGTGGAAGGGGAAGTGCAAAGTTGAGGGGAATGAAAAGTGAGAGAGCCTATACTGGGGACAGAAGGTGTAGCGACATGATGGCAGACAGGCAGGAAGGGGCTGGGGCTGTGCCCTCTTGCCAATTCAGATAAGGCTGCCATGTGCCTATGATTTGTCCATTGTGCAAAATGTTTAAAAGTCACATGTGACAACCATTTATTGTTTTTTGTTTGTTTGTTTGAGATGGAGTCTTGCTCTGTCACCCAGTCTGGAGTGCAGTGGCAGGATCTCGGCTCACTGCAACCTCCGCCGCCAGGGTTCAAGCAATCCTCCTGCCTCAGCCTCCAAGTAGCTGGGATTACAGGTGCCCACCACCATGCCCAGCTAATTTTTGTATTTTTAGTAGAGATGGGGGTTTCACCATGTTGGCCAGGCTAGTCTCAAACTCCTGACCTTAGGTGATCTGCCCACGTCGGCCTCCCAAAGTGCTGGGATTACAGGCATGAGCCACTGCACCCGGCCACAACCATTTGTTAAATGCCTACAACTGAACCAGCACTTGGGCCAATAAGCACTGTACATAAAACAATGTTTTTCAAGCATTAGAGTGTATCCGAATCATCTGGAGAGCTTGTTAAAACACAGATTGCCAGGCCCCACCCACAGAGTTCCTGGTTCAGCCTGACTGGGTAGGTGCATTTCTAACATGTTCCCAGGTGAGGCTGATGCCCTTGGGTCCAGGGCCCAACCTCTGTGGACCACGCATGTAGATGATCTCACCAAATCCTCACAACAATGCAGTGGGATGGATACAGTTTTCATCACTGTTTTATAGATGAGGAAACAGAGATACAGAACAGTGATAATGTGACTTGCCTAAGGTCACAGGGCTAAGTAAAGTGGCAATGCCAGGATTCAAGCAAGGCTATTTCTCTCCAGGCCACAGAGTGGAAGCTTAGTTCACCCACATGGTGTTCTATCTAGCCCAGGTTTCCTCCATTTCTGGGGCTGGGCCCATCTCCAAAAGGCACAGATCATGGCACCTGAGCAAAAAGGTGTCTGAAGAAGATCTCCAGGATGCGTTCCCGCTGCTGTTTTGTCACAGCCTTCCTAAATAGCTCCTTCTCACTCATCTCAGCCACATGGAGGCCCAGAGCCCAGCGCACACAGAAGTCCCGTAGTTGCTGCACAAAGGCGCCCCGTTCCTCTTCAGAACTGAACAGCAGCACCTGAGTGGGAGGAAGCTTGCTGGACCTTCTGCTTCAGCCTCCCCTCAACGGATCTTGGGTTGAGGGGAGGGGAGAAAAGCTCCTTCCCATCCATCCAGGCTGGGGCCAGGTGTGTGACCGAAGGGGGTCAGGTTGAGTCTGGGGGCCTCTGAAAGGAGCCTCTCTCTCCAGCAGCAGCTGTCATAGGTGAGGTCTATAGCTGAGGATAGGGTGGCCTCGCTTGTGATAATGGAGTCTTGTGAGGGCAGCCCAGGCAGCGGAGGCAGGACGAGCCATACCAGGTCATACTCCTTGGGGATCTTGAGCAGCAGGGTGCGGCATCCTCGGTTGCTGGACAGGATGAGGTTGACCTGCTGCAGAGGCTGCAGCTGGACCACGCGGAGCACAGTGAGACGCCTGTTCAGGACCTGCAGACACCTGTCTGGCAGCAGCTGGATGATGATGGGACTGCTGCTCTCCTTGGGGCCTGGCCACTCCATCGCTGGGGAAGGGAGGATTGGGCCGGGTAGTTCAGTAGATGTCCCCAGGTCCCCGCCTTCAGGTCAATTCCACTGTGAAGACCCTAAAGGCACCCTGGCTTTCCTCTCACTCTGTAACTTGGTTCTTTCTCCCAGACTCCTGTCTCTCCCCTCCCCCCTCGCTTCTCCCTCCTCTGCCCAGCCCCTTCTCACCTGGCACTCCATCTTTGGCTGCTTCCTTCTTCACACTCTCTTTGCCTTTCTTTTGTAGCTTCTTGCGTTCTCGGCCCCGGAAATAGGCCACCACTCCAGAGAGAAGCAGACTCACTGAAGGGGATCAGAAGGAGCCAGTGAGGAGGGAGCTCCTCACCTAGAGCTTCACTGTGGCTTCGGCTATGGCCCCTCCCTTCCAGAGGTTCCTTGAGCCTGGTCTGAAACGGTATCAAACAGCCAGCCCCTCAGGCCAGCGGGAAACGAGGGGCAGGGCCAGTCTGCAGAGAGGCTGCCTAAGAGCTCACCTAAGGGAAGGCAGCAGAGAGCAATGATGGTGATGGCAAAACCAGGGCTGCTGCCCTCAAAGAAGTCAAGCACAGTCAGGGGTGCACACGGGGGCAGGCCGTTGGTTGTGAGCTGCTTAGGCTGAGGGCAGGGTGCACCTGAGGGAGAGGGCATGGAAGATCTCAAAGTCTGAGGATCCCGCTGCGTGGCCAGACCTCTTTCCCCTCTAACCTATAAAGGACCAAGGTATCATCTGTCTTCCCCAGGCCCATCTCCCTGAAACTGTCTCCCTCACAAAGTCCCCATCCACATCCTGTTTCTTGGCATCTACCCCATCCACCCCTTCTTGACTGTAGGGTGCAGCTTGTGTGCTAGTTGAGGTCCCTGGTGTGGGAGCCAGCCAAATGCAGGCCTCCCTTCTAGCCCAACACAGAAGGTGCCTGACTCCCTGGACAGCACCAAGTGATTCCACCGCACCCTCAATCTTGATCCTTCTCTGGCCACTGTCACTCACTTGTGTTCTCCCAGGGCACTCACCTCTATGCCAGACAAAAACATTGGGCTGCAGAGCACTGGGGTCAACATTGATAACAGTGACCAGCACGTTCCGCAGGGTGGTATTTCGGATTTCTTCAATCTCCTTCTTGGAGAACAGCCTAAGTTGGAGGAAGTAGAAGTCACTGGGATGGGAAGGGGATGCAGGCCTCCAGCAACCCCAGACCCAAGGAGCCAGGTGAGAAAAGAGACCCAGAGGGGCCAGGTGCGGTGGCTCATGCCTGTAATCCCAACACTTTGGGAGGCCAAGGTGAGTGGAGTGGATCACTTGAGGTCAGGAGTTCGAGACCAGCCTGACCAGCATGGTAAAACCCTGTCTCTACTGAAAAAAAAAAAAAAGTAGCTGGGCATGTTGGTACATGCCTGTAATTCCAGCTACTCAGGAGGCCGAGGCAGGAGAATCACTTGAACCTGGGAGGTGGATGTTGCATTGAGCCAAGATCACGCAACTGCACTCCAGCCTGGGTGACAAAGCTAGACTCTGTCTCAAAAAAAAAAAAAAAGAAAAAGAAAAGAAAAGAAAAAAAGAAAAAGAAAAGAAAAAGAAAGAAAGAGAAAAGAAAAGAAAAAGAGACCCAGAGGGCTTAGGAAGGGTGTGGTGGGCTGACTAAGAATCAAGGGCTCATAAGGGCTGTCTAAGGCCAGACAGAGGGTCTAGGGCCCAGGCTGAGGAGGAATCTGAGGTGGGGACCCAGGCAAGCCTTACCCATTCCTGGTATTCTCAAACCAGTAGCGGTCACCATCCCGCAGCCGTACAAACTGGTCGAGGACAATGGCGTTGAACAGGGGTCCAGGGTCCCCATGGCTCTCCAGGAGCCCCCCAGGGAGCAGCTCTAGCTGGGATAGGTCCTGGTTGTACAGGGCAGCTGTGGCCTCCAGCACCTGGGGCACCACAGAAGATAAGGGGTGAGTGTATGTTTGCTGAGGAGGGCAGCCACTGTTGCCCCATCCCTGGGACACAGGACCCCAGCAACTGCCTGGCTGGCTGCTCAGGCCTGATTTCCTCTTCCTAAGCAAGCCCCCTCAGGCAGGACAAGTCTGGTGGAAGGATCAGTGTGTCCCTACCCATGGTAAGACCACGGTCAGGTGCCCGAGGAGCATATCCTGTGACCATCACCAGCCTGCCTGACCTCAATGATTAGCAGCTTCAGGGGCACCCAGCCCTTGGGGTGGGACCCTGCAACAACAGGACAATGGCACCCAACCCAGAAGCCACCCTGCAGGAATGGTACAATGCAGTGGTTAGGAATAGATTCTGGAATCATATGGCTGAATTTAAGTCCTGCCTCTACCATTTACCAACTATGTCATCAGTAAAATGGGGAAAATGATTATATGTACCTTATGATGTTATTATGTAGACTAAATGAGTCAACATATGTAAAGGTTTGGAACAGTATTGCCATAGGAAAGCTTGAGCTGCCATTATTATCATTAGTATTCCTGACCTGGGGATCCACATTAGGGTTGAGATCACTCCAGTTCCTTGGGATGGCCAGCCCAAAGGCCAGCAGGGCCTGGCTATAGCTGGGCAGCCCCATATCTCGGCCACGCTGGATGCTGCTGGCCACATAGTCTGTACGGGAGAATTTGCCAGGGCCAGGCCAGTAATCTGAAGAGGAGAGAAGAGCAGACTTTGGGCTTTGTCCTCTCCACCCTTTTTTGTCCTGCAGCCTTGTATCCAACTATTAGCACTATGGTTCTTCCTTCTCGGCTACCCCCAGTGATCCACATGAGATCTGTGTCCATGCTGACCATTGTGTGGTGACCACACAGTGTCACCATATGTGATCAGGGCCAGTTTTTCCAGTAAGACCCTTCCGCTAAGACTCAAGGCTGTTCTAGTCACCAAGCAGTAAATACCCTGTCCTATGCCTCCCTAATTTCAAGACAGGGCTGAATGAAAAAATTTAGAGACCTAACTAAGCACCAAAGAGATTGTGGTACCACCCCTCCCCAATACTCAGAGTTAATTTAAAATAAAAGTAACACAAAACTGTAAATTAAGCTAAAAAAAAAAAAAGTTCAAAGTTCATTTTCTTCTTATGACTCCTTGAAATCTCTGTTTGTATCTGTGTTCCTGCATCGTGGGTGCCCTAGTTCTGCTGTTGATGAACCCAGAAGGATCCTCAGGCTTCCTGGCCCTTTACCATCCACCCCTTCTGGCTCTGAGCTCACCCCTCAGATCTTCAACCACTATCCTGTCCTCCAGCTCCGAAATCTGGGAGGCCATTCCCAGCAGCAGCTCATTCACCTCCTGGGTACTGTTCAGATTGGGGTTCTGGAAGTAAACAATGCACTCAAGATAGGCTCTAGGGCCCCTACCCAAAACTCAGTCTCTCTCAGCCTGGGCCACTTTAGTACCCCAGGACAAAGAGCCCTTGGCCAGTTCCAGACTCTCTTGAGCTGTTGTCCCCGGATAATTTCCTCTATCCTTCATCTCCCATGAACCTGGGGTAGCAACACCCAAGAACTGGAATTGTTGCTTTTCCCAGCCTGTGTGAAGACTGACCTTGACCCATCTTCCCATGACCCTGACCCCAGTCTGACCTCCCGAATCCAGTAGTTGTTGCAGACCCTGAGAGCTTGGGAGCTTTGAAAACCCTTGTTCAGGACCTTCCGGAAATGACAGCTGGCATTTCTGAAATGGAGAACAAAGGATGTGATGAGGGAATTCAGAGAAGAGTCAAGGATGGGATTGAGTGGGCTGAGGGACTCAGTGGGGGTTCACTAGGATTGAGCAGTGGCCCAGGAACTTCCTTGAACATGGCAGACATTTGGCAATGTATGTTTACTGGAGATGGTGTGCGCTCCTAGTCCAGGTAGGGTGGAGAGAGGAGGGGAGGGAATGACTCAGCTGCTGGACAAATCCTACACCCAGCAACCAAATTTCAGGCCTTAGGAGAGCTGGGGAGATTTCCCTACTAAGCCCACACATCTTACCCCAGGGTTCTGTTTCAGGGCCCCAAATTTTTGCTTCCCCTTCTCCAGTGAAACTGCAAAGGAGTGTGAAAGGCCCCAGCCTCCAAGGCAGTTCATTCTGCACCTTTCTCGGTGTGATGCCCCCTCTCTGCCAGCCCCTCCCTCACCTCATGTAGACACCAGGGGGCACCATGGTAGAGAAGAACTGCTCAGAGGCCACCACAAATTCTGGGGAGATGCTGGGGTCTAGGAAAGGACGGTATCCTGCAGGAAGGAGACCGAGATGATAGGGGGATAGGCTCCTTGCCTCCACATCCTCCCATCACACCCACCTGTCTCCTATCCCCTCAGGATTCTCAACACAGGTGTCCTCCCACCCCCTACTCCCTCACCTGTATACTCCGGGGGTGTTTTCTGCAGGAAGCTGGGCAGCCACTCATACATAGCGATGTTCTGAGGGGCAGAGAGAAGCGAGGGGGGCACGAGTTGGATGGGGCAGGGCCTGGAAGGGTCTGAGCCCAAGGACGGCTTCCAGGTGGAGATGAGGACCAGGCAGGGTCAGTCATGGGAGAAGCAACTCGAACAGGAGCGGTGTGAGGCCTGTCTCCTCAAAGAACCAGGGGATTTGGGGGAGGGGGGGTTGGGAGGTGATTAAGAATCACCAGCCAGATTTCTCCTCTAAACAGCGTGTGCCGCCCTATCATTTACTGGGGCTTCCCTAGACCTCGGCTGTCTGGGGAGGGGTTTCTGGGTGGAGGTTGTCCATAGATGAGGAGCTCTGTGGGGCAGCGGAGTCTCTCGTGGACTTGCTCGCGGAAGGGGGGACGTCGCGGGGCGCGGACAGCTGACCTGGTAGGTGGCGATGACCCTCTTGCGCGCGTGCTGGAACAGCTCCTCGTCCCCCCAGTCTGGGTGCTGGCGGGCCAGCCTCTGCGCGCACAGGTTGTGATAGCGGAACCAGAGCAGGCCCAGCGCCTGCAGGAAGGGCTCCCGGTTCCCTCGCTCCGCCCCGAAGGCTGCATCCGACGTGGGGGCGCAGGGGAAGAGATGAGCGGTAGCGTGATCGGGGGAGCCCACACTCGCAGACCCCCAGCCGGTCCCGTCCCGCCCCCGCGGCCTCACCGTACAGCCCCCGGGGCCCGCTCTGCCCGTTGGCGGGGTCAGGCGCCGCCCACATGAGCAGGGGCTTCTGCGAGTCTCGGGGGAAGGCGGGGTCGGGCCCCGACGCCAACTGTCCCCCGGAGAAGCTCCGCAGCGCGTCGCTCCAGGAATGCGAGGAGCCATAGATGGCGCTGCCGTCCAGCCAGCCCGTCACCTGATTGGTCTGTGGGGCATGCGGTGGGTGAACTGAGGTGTAAGGGGGCGAGGAGGGGGTGGGCGGCTGCAGGCCAGGGAATGCGGGACCTGGCGGTTGTCTGCGGCTGGGGAGTGGGCGCCCCTCCCCGCCAGGCCCTGCCAGGCCCGCAGCCTGGGTCCCAACTGACTGGGGTGCGGCCCCTTCCCGCCGTCTTCCCCTCCTCACCAGGTCTCGGGGGTTGCTGGGGCTCCGTCCGGTCTTGGGGTCCCAGCGGCTCCTCTGGAAGGGCAGCACCACGTCCCCGCGCTGGTCCGGGTCGAACACCGGGTCTCCGGGCGGGATGCGGATGTTGAGGAACTCGGCGGGGCAGCCGGGCGTTTCCACGCTCACCACGTCGGAAAGAAGATGGTAGCCTGCGGGCATGGAGTGCAAATAGATGACAAACGTCCGTATCGCGCTCTCCCCACGGCCAGGGCGGCCTCCAAGTGTCCTCAGGTGCCAAAAGACAGAGGTCCTAGTGCCAGCTCCGCCACCAGCTCTGCAGGTTAGTCCCAGGGAGCCTCAATTTTCTAATCTGCAAAGTGAGACTATAGTGAGTTCCCTTCCTATCCAATTCATAAAGCTGTTGTGAGAATCAAAATGATATAATTTATGTAGGAGTACCCCAAGTCAGTCCTCCTCCCTCTGGGCTAGGGGGAGGTAAGATGGTTACAAAGACATGGTGAGGAGAGCGGTGGCTGGGGAGCTCAGTTCCCAAGAGCCATAATGGGGGTCCAGTGACACCCCTAGTTTGGAGTAAAGCGTAAGAGAAAGAGGAGTGAATATCTCTGTATCAACATCCCAAATCTCTCCGAGATGAAGGCAGTCTTGAAGTGCTGCTTAGAGAGGGAGGAAGTGGTTGGGAGTCTCGGATGGGTCTCCTGTGGACCCGCAGAGGGGATCTGGCCCCTCCCCAAGGCTGAGCAGAGCTCCAGATCAACCCCACTGGTCTCCCCCTTTGCCCTCACCAAAGAAGACCCCCAGTACAGTGCGGTTGCGGAGCGACGGCAGCCCAGCTATGCCGCGCGTGGCTGCATCGCTGAGCCGGCGCGGGTTGGGCAGCTGCGGCTCCTGCAGAGCCTGATACACACCGTCGGCGTAATTGGCTGGTACTCGGCGCTGCAACCGGCAGCCTGCGGAGGCAGGGAGTGTGGCTCTGTCTAAGCACTCCATCCCCAAGGATCACCCAAACCTCGCCCTAAGCCTCCCTCAACCCCCAACCCCCTTCACTGACAGAACCTTCCCGCAAGAGTCTCTTGGGCCCAGGAGCGCGTAAGATTGCGCTGTGTAGGCAGCGGAGCTGCTGGGCGCGTGTTCCCGGCATATTCTCCTCTCAGGGCCTCCCGCGCCCCTGACCTTCGCGAGCCACGGCCCCAGCACGGCCCGAGCCCGCAGAACGCACCAACAGCGCCACGCTCGTGGTGCCTCAGGTTGTTAAACCAGCCGTCATAGCGCTGCACTTCCCAGGGCAGTGAGAGTGCGTCCTGACTGCCTGTGGGCACAGAGAAGGGCCTCCTCAGCACTACGCTCCCAGCTACCCCTCCCTGGCAACAAAGGCCTTGGCCAGTCCTTCCCCAGCTCACGGAGCGCCCCTAACGGGACCCAAGTGTCCTGCCGCACTGAGAAGTTTCCCATCCCGCTGAGCTGCGCGGCGAAATGACCTTCCAGTCTCTCTCAGGGACCCGCTTGCCGCACCTCTCTCCTCCCCACCTCCCAGGGATTCTGAGGAACACCCCACCGCTAGAGGAGCCTGATACTTGCCCGCTGGATCCAGGGGTCCAGTCAGAAGAGCTCCTAGGAGCATCAGTGTTTCTGGTCTTGCAAGGAGCATGCCAACCCTGCAGCCTGTGGGGGGAGGGTGGGGGTGGTAGGTGGTATAGGAAGGCCCCTGTTAGGGCGTCCTCTATCCCTCTCCTCTTGTTCCTACAGCCAGCACTGGAGGAGGAGCGCCAGCTGTTTCCACTTCTGAAAAGTAGCTGTTAGAAGCATCACCGAGGGCCTGCATCCAAATGCCACTCTCTACAGGACAATTGGCAGCTCTGGAGGCATTGACACTTCCCCATCCGCCACCCCATCAGAGTTCACCGCCGACCATAGGAACCCACTGGGCAGGAGTCTTCTGGGGCATGTCAGTCCAGGGCAGGACTGGTCCAGCCCCCCAGGGTGCGCCCAATGTCTCTAATGTCTCACCTTCATCACCCGGCCCCCCGCCCCCAATCCCTCAGGCTCCGCTTCTCCTCCAGGAATCAGGCAAGGGAAAGAGGTTACTGAGTTGGGAGCTAGGCACCTGCAGCACCCTTCCGCAATGAATTCCCCCTTCCCCAATAAACTCCCCTTCTGCAATGAACGCCTGTGCATGATGGGCGAGGGCTAACGTCAGGTCCTAAACTCTGATCTAACCTGTAGTTTAGGGTGGTGTTGCCTTCAGATGTCTTCTTTCCTCTTAAAATCTTTGCTTCTGGGCTTTACTTCTTGCCTTCACCCTCACTCATCCAGCTCCGTGGATCCTCAGCCTCCCCGGCTGCACTGTCACCTTTCTCTCTGGGTCCTTGGTCTCGCCACTGTGCGGGTGCCTGCTAAGGACAGACCTGCGCCGAGTGTGAGCATCTGGACCCAGGGCTCACCCTCCTGCTGTGGAGGTGGAGCCCTTATTTGCATAACCTCATCCCGCTCAGACCAGCCGCTGGGCTGGGACACCCCTGCGGCACGCCGCCCACGCTACTATAAAAGGGGTTCCGCGCGACTTCCAAACTCAGGGCGAACCCGCAGAACCAGGAAAGTAACGGCTACAGACAGTACGAAATAGTTTCGCTCGCGGGCTAGAACAACTCTGTTGGTACCAACCCCAGAGCGTTGAGAGCAGCCCACCTCCACGCTTCCTTAGCTGAGAGGTGCAGAACTCAGACTTCACCAGCCCACTGGATCCCGGCCTTGTACGCGAAGATACGCCAAGGACGCGCTCTCCCGCGTCCAGGTAGCCCCACCTTGCTGGCTTGCCTGCCCCTCTGCGTGCAGCTCGAGGCCGGCGTGCAGCATGACCCTGTGGAACGGCGTACTGCCTTTTTACCCCCAGCCCCGGCATGCCGCAGGCTTCAGCGTTCTACTGCTCATCGTTATTCTAGTGTTTTTGGCTTTAGCAGCAAGCTTCCTGCTCATCCTGCCGGGGATCCGTGGCCACTCGGTAAGGGTGTCCTCCTAGTTCAGGTAGAGTGGGGGAAGGCTTATGGGCAGATTGTCTCCTGAGGGACCCAGAACAGGTAAGACTGTACAAAAGCCTCCATGAATAGTCGAACTGAGGCTCAGGTGGAGCGAAGTCAGGAGTATAGTGCAGCAAGCACCCCTTTCCAAGGACAGGCACAGCTCCCCATCCAGGACATCCTGGAAAAGGACCCCAGCTGGGTCATTGGGAAGACTGCTGCAGAGAATGGGTGCTCAGTCCAGTCACTCTGAGGCAGAGTCTAGGCTTCATGTACTGGAGGGTCTCCCATCTCTCCCAGGACTAAAGCTGCACTCTCATCCCATCCCGTGGGTGATGACCTTCAGGCCGAAAGGACAGATGCCAGCAGCTCAGACTGTGGTGTTCCCCTTTGCACTGGGTTGAGACGCATGTGTACGGGTGCCCCATCCTAAAGACTGAGACTCCCACCTTGGATTTGAAGTTAGAGCCAACTGGGTGCATTGTCTTAGACTTTCTCCCTCTCCCAGAACCTAGGTTGTACATTTTTCAGTTCTGGTAGGACCCAGCTTTTCTGCATCTTAATCTGTGTTGGTTTCCCTGGACTGGTGCACCTAGGAGTATCTGCATTCCCACCTCCTCCACTTGGAGACCAGGCCCTGCAGCCTCCCTCTTCTGAGGGAGGTGACCCCTGCATGCCTAGCACTTCTGGACTCACTGAGCCTCACCAAGCAGTGACTGGACCAGAAGGCAGAACCAGGACCAGGCGCCAGACAGCTAGGGGAGTGAAGGTGGTGGAAGAGTGCCAGGGGGTGGGAGTAGGGGGAGGCACTGTTAGGGTATATGGGAAATGGGGCTAGGGAGGTGAAAGTGCATGGCCACAAAACATTAGAAATGCCAGTGGCCCAGAGGGACTTGCAGGAAAAGCTCGCCTGACATTAGTCTCAAAGGTCTGGATATAACTAAAGACCCAGGTGAAGTAGGGTCAAGGGTGGTCTTGGGGACTCTGGTTGGGCAGGGCTCAGGCCTGACCCGGGCGCCTATTCCTGCAGCGCTGGTTTTGGTTGGTGAGAGTTCTTCTCAGTCTGTTCATAGGCGCAGAAATCGTGGGTGAGTGTGTGGTGCAGCCCAAGGGGGGAGGACCAGGGTGACAAAGGAGGTGGGCAGAGGGCACCTGGGACAATAGGGAACTGGGTTTGGTTTTCTGCTCCTTCTTCCCACTCTCTAGCTCCTTCTAGGGCCCACTTTTTGGCCCTTACCATGCAACGACATTGGACCTCTAAGTCCCCATCTCTCTACAATGCCCCACCTCCCGTTACCACTCCCTAATTCCATTTTCCCACCCTCTTCCCCCGCCCACCGCCCCACCGTATGCCCTTCCCTACAGCTGTGCACTTCAGTGCAGAATGGTTCGTGGGTAGAGTGAACACCAACACATCCTACAAAGCCTTCAGTGCAGCGCGCATTACAGCCCGTGTCGGTCTGCTCGTGGGCCTGGAGGGCATTAATATTACACTCACAGGTGAGGGGGCTAGAGCTAAATGAACTCCTGGGGCTGGGAGATCCCCTGGTTAGAAGAGTGTGTCAGGGATAGCTGGAGGGCCTCTCACATTCCACAAGCTCAAATAGCTTGTGGTCCTCGTGGATTTGCGTTTTCTCCAACCACCACCGAACCCATTTCTCCCGCCGAGAGCGCCACACTCCCACTTTCCTGTCTGAATCCGCTTAGTTGCGAGGTCTCCGACCGCGCACAGCCCCAAGAGCCTGCTACACCCCGCAGGGACCCCAGTGCATCAGCTGAACGAGACCATTGACTACAACGAGCAGTTCACCTGGCATCTGAAAGAGAATTACGCCGCGGAGTACGCGAACGCGCTGGAGAAGGGGCTGCCGAACCCAGTGCTCTACCTGGCGGAGAAGTTCACACCGAGTAGCCCTTGCGGCCTGTACCACCAGTACCACCTGGCGGGACACTACGCCTCGGCCACGCTGTGGTAAGCGCTGGAGGGAAGGCTGTGTGCATGTGTGTGTGTGCCGGGAGCTGGGCCGTGTGAGTTGGAGGATGCAGACCTCGGAGGCACTGAGCAGCTGCAGCCAGACCCGACGCGCTCGGGGTGGGCATGACAGCCTCCGGGGTTAGAAGATCCACCAGGTCTGCACAGACCATCGGAATCCGGAGAGACTCCAGCCACCGCCTGGACCTCAGGAGCACGCTTCTCCCCCGGGGAATTCCCCTGCGCCGCAGCCATCCCAGCCCGTGGCTTTGGCGCTGGGGTAGGGACAAAGGGGCGCGAGGCTGTGGGAACTCCAGGGGCTGGGAGAAGCCTGTTCACGGCCCGTCCCCCCACTCCCTGGCAGGGTGGCGTTCTGCTTCTGGCTCCTCTCCAACGTGCTGCTCTCCACGCCGGCCCCGCTCTACGGAGGCCTGGCACTGCTGACCACCGGAGCCTTCGCGCTCTTCGGGATCTTCGCCTTGGCCTCCATCTCCAGCGTGCCGCTCTGCCCGCTCCGCCTAGGCTCCGCCGTGCTCACCGCTCAGTACGGCGCCGCCTTCTGGGTCACGCTGGCAACCGGTGAGGACCGAGGGAATGGGCCCCGGGGGCTAAGGGTGGGGACAGGATTGATACCCGGTGTGCACTTTCCAGTTTACAGAATGAATTCACATCTATTATCTGATTTGCCCCTCTCAATCGTTCACAGAAACAGGCACTGTTATGACCATTTTACAGATGAAAAGACGGGGTCTTAGAAGGGGTGGGTGTCTTGCCCTGTTTCATGTAATCCAGATTAGAGGTGTGTGTGGGGCCGGGGGAGGTAACACAAGGGTAGGCTCCAAAAGATTGAAGAGGGACCAGGCATGGTGGCTCAAGCCTGTAATGCCAGCACTTCGGGAGGTCAAGGCAGGAAGGTCGCTTGAGGCCAGGAGTTCGAGACCAGCCTAGGCAACATAGCCCTGACTCCACATGCCCTCCTTTCTATCGGTCCCCGCCGCCACAGGCATCCTGTGCCTCTTCCTCGGAGGGGCGGTGGTGAGTCTCCACTACGTTCGGCCCAGTGCTCTTCGCACCCTTCTGGACCAAAGCGCCAAGGACTGCAGCCAGGCGAAAGGGGGCTCACCTCTTATCCTCGGCAACCCACTGCACGAGCAGGCCGCGCTCCCGGACTTAAAATACATCACCACTAACCTGTGAGGGGGACCCAATCTGGACTCCTTCCCTGCCTTGGGACCTGGCAGGCCGGGAAGCAGGAGAGCTCCGGGAAGGGCACTGCGCGCTGCTGGCGGGAGGCCTCGGACATCCGGACATCCGCAGGCACCAGGGAAAGTCTCCTGGGGCGAGCTGTAAATAAACTTGTTTTTTCTTTTGTTTTTTAAAAACTTTTTTTTTCCCATTAATTTTCATGACTTCTCCGCTCCGGGATCGCACGCCCTCAGGAGCTTCGCTGGGCTGGAGACAGCGCAGTACACTCTCGGCTGTGCTGTGAAACCGGATTCTCTGCGTCTAGAGACTCCAGAGTAATAGGGGTGCCCTCTAGTGAGGCCAGAGGGACCCTACCAGAGACAGCATCTTTCTGAGCCACCCCAGGTGGACGTTAGGTGGCAGTGATGAGGCAGGTCACCCACTCCCCGTCCTGGACGCCACTCAGCTAGCCCAGCTGAGTGGGGTGGGAAGGAATAGCGTTTTGGAGTTGATTCACTAACTTCCCACCTGACTTCTTGTGAGGTGGTGTCTGAGGGCCAAGGCAGGTGTCAGCAAGGCATAGAAATATAAATCCCGAGATTCTTGGCAAGTCCTGCAATCTTATTTAGCAAATTTGGGAACTGAAGCTCAAAGAGAATGTGACATAGCTGGTTAATGTTAGACCTAGGATGAGAAGTTTGGTTTCCTCTCCTTTCCAGTGCTGTCTTTCATTGTACCAAGAGGCCACACAAGCTGGGGAAGTAAAGGAAGAACAAAAGGAACCCAGGAAAAAGGAAAACAAGAGGTGCCAAGGGATGAGAGGAAATCATAGGAGAATCATACGTAACCCCCACCCTGCCGGTGTTATGGGGGTGTAGTTAGGTTTCAGTGAATAGCATCTCGAAGAGGCAAGGCATCACGGAAAGGCTGGGTTGCTGTGCAGAGATGAGATAGCCCCTGCTTGGCCTTATCATGGCAACAAGCTTTGTGGACAGGTCCAGCATCTCTTCAGCCCCTTAGGGCTTTTTCGTTTTGTTTTGTAACATCAGTATGTACAGCCTCCTTTTTCTACTCCGTCTGTAGATTGGTGCTGGGGGTCTGGTACCAGCCACGCTGAGGGTAGTTCTGCTGGTTTTATGGGGCTCCAATGAGGTTTGGAGCCAGACTGGAAGTCCAGTGGCCTCCACGGGGAGGAATGTTATAGAGCACAGTCAGGATCTTCGGGGTGTGCCTCCTTACAGCATGCCTTGGTGGAGGAAGCCTCTGATAGGGGAATGTCCTGGGGCTCAGGACTGTCGGCCACAGACCGGTAGCGGGGGCTCAAGAGTCCACCTTCCTCAGGACTCCACTCCAGCATGGGGTCTTCATCCACACTCTGGTTGAAGAAAGCCTTCAGCCTGTGAGGCTGCATCCTGTGGGCCACCACCATAGCCAGGCCCAGCAGCACACACAGCAATCCTGGAGATGAGGGCAACAGTTGTCCACTTTAGTGCTAGTAACACCTCCGGAGGACATTTTCCCCTGGGAGTGTCAGAACAACTCTAAGGGAAGCCTGGAGCCCTGCTTCAGGGCAACTTGGGCTCAGAGAGGAGACTGGCTGAGGGGCATGTGGCTGGTGCAGCTCTGTTGTCCTGAGTTTGAGACTCCAAGCCCAGTGCTCCTTCTGTTATATCCCGGGAGAGAGAGAGAGAAAGAGGGAGAGAGAGAACTCCGAAAATAGGGAGAGAAAAGAAAAAAACCCTGGGGAAGGGCAGGGCACAGAGGAGGAGGCATGAGGAGGCACATGAGGGAGTAGACAGTGAGATAGGAGAGGAGAATAAGACTGCAGGACAATTTAGGGCTGTGTAAGGCAGGTCAGAGAAGGGTTTAAGAATGGGGACCCAGAGAAGGGTATTTGGAGGAAGCAAGAGGGGACAGGCGATTGGAAGATTTTAGAAGCCACTGGGTGAAGAGAGTTAGGGGATGACAGAGACAGAGAAGATACAAGGGAGTGGGCATCTCTGAGGAGGGAGGGGAAGTGGCGCTGGGGAGAGAAAATCTGGAGATAAGAGCTACAAGAGGATGGGGCTTTAAAGAGGGCAAAGCCATCCTGGCCCCCAGGAGCAGACCCTCAACTCTACCAATAGGATGCCCCCAGGCCCTCCCTCCCTGGGCTTGAGCCTTCCAGTGCTTGTCTTTAGGGCTGGGTCTTACCTGTGGTCAGTGTGATCCAGAAGGCAGGCCCATGGTGAGTATGCAGCACAGAAGCGCCCAGGTGCAGGGGACATGGCGGGGTGAGTGATGTGGCCATGGAGAAGAAGAGCAGAGCCAACAGCTGGAAGATGCCCGTGGCCAATAGCATGTAGCCACCGTATACCAGCACAGGCATGGAGAGCATCACATTGGCCAGCAGCCAGCAGAGGAATGCCACCCTGGAGAGCCAGGACCCAGTGAGGACTGGCCCGGGTACTTCTACCTGCTGGTGAACCTGGTCGGGCCCAGGTGGAGGCTCAGGGACCCGAGTGACCCAAAGATATGAGGCGGGGATTCCTTCCCACGGACTTCCCAAGGCAGCACTGTGGTGACTGGTGCCAGGCCGCCCCACCCGAGATACGCACAGGAGTGGAGGAGAGATGGGGAGAAACCCTGTTCCTGAATCTAGGCTGCCAGGGCCTCCACCCCGTCCCCTTCCCATCCTCACCACAGCATGGCCGAGGCGTAGTGCCCCGCCAGGTGGTACTGGCGGTACAGGCCACATGGGCTTCTTGGAGTGAACTTCTCGGCTAGGTACAGCACAGGGTCTGGCAGCCCCTTCTCCATAGCCTTTGTATACTCCTCAGCATAGTTCTCGCCCGGGCGCCAGGTGAACTCCTCATTGTAATTGATGGTCTCATTCAGCTGCTGCACGGGGGTCCCTGGGGCACAAGGCAGCTGTGCTCAGCAGGAACCCAAGGGCCAGAGTGGGGCCTAGGTAGGGACTCACTCACACTGGGCAGAGGGACAGGAAGTGATCTCAACTGAGAGAAGGCAGCTTCCAAGGCCCTGAACTTCCCTTCCTACCATGCCTCTGACCTCCCACCTCACATATCCTCCCAGCCCCAGTGCCAGACATCCTATAGCTCTTTGGACCACACCAAACATAGATCCCAAAGACAGCAAAGCCTTCCCCTCCCTCACAGGTAAGAGCCCTCCCTCACCTGTGAGCGTGATGTTGACTCCACCCAGCCCAACCTGCAGCCCAATATCAGCGCTGATCCACGCAGAACTGAAGGCCTTGTATGATGTGTTGGTGCTGACCTGGCCCACAGACCACTCCGAACTGAAATTCACAGCTGTGGTTGGGGAGTTGGACATATGGGAACTCAGAGAGGTCTAGGCATTACTAGGTTAGAGTCCAAAGGAGAACTACAAGGGGTCCATGTCTGTTTTGGTCACAACTGGATACTGGTTAACTAGCCAGGGTCTGGCTCATGGTAAGTCTGCCAACCATATGTGTGGGATTTCCCTTGGCCACATTCTGTTGACCTCTTCCCTCCCTTTCTCCCTGCTCTAGGGAGAGTCACTCAGGGAGCTGGGAAGGAAGCATGAACCTAAGCCATGCCAGGCAAGGCAAAAGCAGATAGCTTCAACACAGACTTTCTTTAAGACAGAGTCTTGCTCTGTCTCCCAGGCTGGAGTGCAATGGCATGATCTCAGCTCACTGCAACCTCTGCCTCCCGGGTTCAAGCAATTCTCCTGCCTCAGCCTCCCGAGTAGCTGGGATTACAGGTGCCTGCCATCATGCCCAGCTAATTTTTGCATTTTTAGTAGAGATGGGGTTTCACTATGTTGGCAGGCTGATCTTGAACTCCTGACCTCAGGTGGTCTACCCGCCTCAGCCTCCCAAAGTGCTAGGATTCCAGGCATGAGCCACCGTGCCTGGCCTCACGGAGACTTTTATCTCTCCTATTTGCCTAATCACCAAACCAAAGCAAACCGCCCTTTCCCATTTCCTCCCTTCCTGTCTGGGGCCCTCTCCCCACAGACATTCATTTTGACCTCCTTTCCCCACCCCGAATAAAAGCGTTAGGAAGGTTGAGGAGATGCATCCAGTTTGTTTCCCAGGGTGACACTTCTCCAGGCAAGGGTAAGAGTGAGGAGATAAGGCCATGGTGACAGAGGCGTATGGGCAGGGTCTGGAAGCCACCTTGAAGCAAGGGCCCACCGCTGTGGGAGAAACAAGGAGAAGAGAGGCAGGCTGCTGAGGGAGTTGAAGGGATGGAGGCAGCTGCCCAAGTCAGTTACACTTCGCACTCACCCAGGATCGCAGCCCCGATGAATAAGCCGGTCACCACCCGCAGCAGCCAGAACAGCCTCTGAGTCGCAAGGTGGGTGGGTTAAGTAAGGAGTGCCCTCCTTCCACATCTACCCTTCCTGTTTCCAGACTTGGGGGAGGGATGGGAATTTTAAAGCTGAGATCACTTGGTCAATTGAAATCAGGGTGTCTGGCACATAAGTGCTTATTTATTTATTTATTTATTTATTAGAGACAGGATCTCACTCTGTTGCCCAGGCTGGAGTGCAGTGATGTGATCTCTAATCACTGCGGTCACTCAAGTGATCCTCCCACCTCAGCCCCCCAAGTATCTGGGACTACAGATGCACACCACGATGCCCAGCTAATTTTTTTTTTTTTTAAGAGATGAGGGCTATACTATAAACCCAGGCTGGCCTCGAACTCCTAGCCTCAAGCAATCCTCCCACCTCAGCCTCCCAAAGTGCTGGGATTACAGGCATGAGCCACCATGCAGCACCAGTGCTCAATAAAAACTGTTGAATCAATGAATGGGGGACTCTCTGCCTGGGATGGTGGTGATGCTTTCTTCACACTGGGGTCTCCTTCCTTAGCCTGGTTGTAGTCAGAGACTCTGGACTCCTCAGCCTGAGGCTGAGGTCTCTCTGGGCTGGGTTCTCCAGGACTGGGTTTCTCACCGTCTTTCCCCGAATGCCAGGCAGGATGACGATGAAAGTGGCCAGTGCAGTCAGAAAGATCATGATGATGGTGGCCGAAGTGGCGTCCATTGGGAAGGTTGGCTTGGGGCCGGCATAGAAGGGGAACGTGTGTCCCAAAGCAGCCATCTTGGTGAGGTTGTGCAGGGGAGGCGATGCTGTACAACAACAATAGACATTTATTGCATGCCCTCAATGCAGCTGGCACTGTTTTTAGTGCTGGAGATACAGCACAGAATGAGCCACACTAGGTTCCTCTTCTCTGGAGCTCACATTTTGTGCATCATCAGACTCTGCTATTACTGCCATTCCACTGCCGCTCAGCCATCCATCTCCCCATCTTTTAGGTGACAGAATGAGGGTCTTTGCATCAGTCTCTGTTGCCCCATTCTCCTCTCCTAACCCCCAGGTTCCATAAATCAGTGCTACCACCACCCTTGAGGCTTCTCTGTTTCTTCTGGGTCTGTCTCAAGAAATAAAATTCTCTTCTCTCTCCTTCAGGCCCCTAGCACAGATAGATCACAGAACATAAAAGGAGCTATATTTACTATCAGGTGAAGGCATAAGGTGAAAGATAGTACAGATTACAAAAAGATTGGCTTTCTTCCTCAGTCCCCAAAGGAACAAAGGCCAGGCAGCTCTATGCTGAGTATATAATCCAGCCACATCATCAGAGGACTGAGTTCCAGACCTGGCACTGCCCACACAGGTCTGTCCAGCTTTCTCAAGCACCCTGGCTCTTGTTCCGGTAACTGCAGAACAGTTGAGCTTCACTGAGTTCACCTAAATAAGCACTGAAGGGGCACCTATCCTCTATCAGGCAGTGCTGGGGCCAGATGTCCTTCTATTTCACAGATTACCAATATTGGCCCTTCTCTTTGATTCCAATTCCCAGGCCAAGTTTCAGCTCAAACCCTAGCTGTGGTCTTCTCTGCTTGTCCCCTGATCTGAGAACTTGTTTGACTCTTATTTGTTCCTCTGCAGGATATTGGGAAAATGGTACCTGAACTTAATGTGTTTAGTTAAATCTCAGACAGAATGCATTGCATGACACACTACTATTTAGCACAAATAAAGGGGGAAAAAAGTCTTGCCCATTAAACCATGGCCACCATTGCTGGTGAGGTATACCTAATTTCAGAGATGTCAAAATGTGGAAAGAAAAAAAAAAAGCATCTTAGAGTCAATGATCCCAGTTTTCCTCGTTTCCTGCAGTGTGATCTGTACCGGGCTTTCAGTTTGCCCAGAAGGCTCCATAATTTAGTCTGACCACACATTGTCTTATTAAATGTTATAATGAAAGAATGAGCTTGGGAGTCAAGTAGCTCCAAAAGGTTTGAATTCTGCCTCTGCTTCTTGCAAGTGACTTGACCTCTACAGACACCCAGTTTTATTAAAAATTTGAGATAATAATGTCTATCTTGTAAGCATCATTGTGAGCATGAAATGAGATTGTGTATATAAAGTGCTAAGAATAGTACTGGAAACAAATAAGCTCCCAAGTTGGGAAGGAGGGGGCATTTCATTACTCCATTTATCTCTTTCTCCAATCTTTCTTTTTTTAAGTAAATAAAAAACAGAGTACATTTAAATTTTTTATTAAGTTCTTAAGCTTTGTAGTGTTTTTTGTTTGTTTGAGACAGAGTCTTGCTTTGTCACCCAGGCTGGAGTACAGTGGCACGATCTTGGTTCACTGCAACCTCCGCCTCCGAGAATCAAGCAATTCTCATGCCTCAGTCACCTGAGTAGCTGGGATTACAGGTGCGTGCCATCACACCCAGCTAATTTTTAAGTTTTTTTTTAGCAGAAACAGATTTTGCCATGTTGGCCAGGCTGGTCTTGAACTCCTGACCTCAAGCAATCCACCCTCCTTGGCCTCCCAAAGTGCTGGGGATTACAGGCATAAACCACTGTGCCTTGCCTCTCCAATCTTTTTTGAAGAGAACTCTGAGCTGGAATCCATTCTGGGACTAGTTTCAGTTCTTTACTAATATTGTGATATCGGACAGGTAAGCAACAACTTCTTGAGTCCCTGGTTTCTTCATCTGTAAATGGATTTCATAATCTCCAGGTCCCTTTTAGTTCCAATGCTGGGATTCTCCTAATATGCTCTAGCTCCCAGCCTTCCTCTCTCCTTCTAAGCTGGCCACCTTCTTGTGCTGTCTGTGGGAGTAGCATGGTGTCAGCCAAAGAGACAGAAAGACAGTTTTAACTTCTAATCCTGTCTTTTGGGCAAGTGACTTAACCCTTGAGTGTCAGTTTTAACACGAACTTTTTTGCTTTTTCTTAACTACTCAAGTCTCCCATCCCTGAGGAATAGGCGTCTCTCTTCTCTCCTATTCTGCGAATCCATCCTCCTGGGCTCTAGCCATTCATGCCTGCCTTCTCCATCACCTTTATCATCCGTTGTCCCCCTTCCCTTCATACCATCCTGCTTCTTTTTCTCTGCTGGCTCCTTCTCTCAAGGGTACACTGAAATTTTTCCCACCTTAAGAACACACAGAGAAAGAACCTTCTCCCTTGATCTTCTTGGTCCCCTCCAGCTACCATCCTATTTCACTCTATTCCTGTCACAGCCAGGCTTTTGAAAAAAACAGTGTATATTGGCATTTCCACGGCCTTATCTCTTCAACCTATCAGAGTCTTGACTTTTCCTCCTCCCTGTCTTCTCCATCAGGTCACTAAGTGTTAAATCCAAGGGGCAGTTTTCACTTTTCATGCTTCTTGACCTCTCTGTGGTATTCGACACTGCAGACCATGTCCCTTTTCCTCAAACTTTATCTCCTTGCACTTCCATCACACCATGTTCTCCAGGGACTCCTGCTTTTGGCTATCTCTTTGTGGCTCCTCTACTAGTTCTTTTTCCTCCTTGTTAAATGTTGATGCTCCCCAGGAATCTGTGGTGGCTCTCTTCTTTCAGCAGTATTCCCGATTCCCTGGGCAATCTCATCCATTCCCATGGCTGATGGTTCTCAAATGTCTTCAGGTAGCCCTCCTACCTGAGCTCCAAACTCAAAAGGGCCAATCACCCTGTGGACATTTTCACTTGGATGTTCCCTTGATGCCTCAAATTTAACAGCCCCTCAAACGGAATTCATTGTCTCTGCCCTGCTTTTTATTTTACTGTCTTTGTATGTTTGGCAACATCACCACTGGTCAATCAAATAAGCCAGACACCTGAACCATCTTACCTCCTAAATATTTCTTGAAACTATCCATGCATTTCCTTCTGTACTGCCTCTGCCCTAACCCAGGCTCATCCTCTCTTACCTGGTTCCAGAATCATTTTTTTCTACTAAGCAAATATAATCATTTCACTTCTCTGCTCTGGCTAAAATCTCATCTTCTTCCTATCCCATATAAAGTGCTTTATAACCTGGTCCCACCTATACTCTCTCCATCTTTTGCCCAGCCTAATTTATAGCCATACTGAATGGCCTCTCTCCCTGAATCTGACATGCTCTTTCAAGCCTTCAGTACCTTTGGATATGCTATTTCCTCTGCCTGGAATGCGCTCACTCTCTTGGCAAATGCCTTTTCACCCTTCAAGTCTCAGCTTGTGTCACCTCCTCTGTGAAGTTTCCTCTGATGCCACTGGGCCAATGTAGAGGTTCCCACTTGGAACATTCTGATTGCATTTTGAACATGCCTTCATGATAACAATGATTACATTGTACTCTAATTGTCTGAACATCTGTCTCCCAATTAGACTGTAATCTCCTTGAGGGCAGAGATTTAATCTTTCCATCTTTGCATCCCCTGCATGTAGAGTATACTAATCAGTCTCTGGATCAAATGAATAAATATAAGTTCCTCTCCCCATAGGTGACTTCTTCTGATTTTGCACACAAGGGGGAGCTATGCTCCCTTATTGCCCTGCCCTATACTTATAAGTCAATATTAACTGAGTATCACCAATACAGAGCTAAGGACTGGGCACAAAAGGATTTGACTAACTCTGTCAACTTTTAGTAATTTCTCAAAATTCTCAGAAAGCCTCTTCCAATAGTTAGAGTCTCCAAGACTAACAAAGACCCAGAAACAAATTTTCATGTTTAATTGAATCAGAAACATACATCTCAATCTTAGCTGACACAAGTAACTAAGAATTCATGAATTAAATTCTTCTATAAAATATGTGATAGTGATATTTATTTTAAAGCAGATGTTCACTGACCTAAGAATTCTTTATTTATGACATTTAGACTGAAGCTACTATATTTTTAAATAAAAGTCCATAGGAGGAAGGCCTATAAAATGTAAAATATGTTGGCTAATAAGATAGGAAGATAAAGTGAGGCTAACAGCAAGAACATGTGTTATATGCTGGAATTCAAAAAGGAGTATTTTTAACATATGTGAATAAGAGATAATATAATGTATTTTGGTCAGGTTTAAATATTATTCCTGCATTTATTTTAAAGGGAGGTTATAAAAAAATTTACAAGAATGTTTCATCTCCATTAACATATGCTTAAAATAAACACTAACAAAAGGCTTTTTGTATTTTAAGTATAGAAGAACAATGTTAACTTATTTCCAATTCTCCAAAATGTCATATTTAGGCCAGGAGCGGTGGCTCATGCTTGTAATCCCAACACTTTGGGAGGCTGAGGCGGGTGGATCATGAGGTCAGGAGATTGAGACCACAGTGAAACCCCACCTCTATTTTAAAAAAATACAAAATGTCATATTTATTAAAGATGACAGAAGCGAAAAGACCACTGGTAAATGAAATTTGCCTTTCTGAATTTCTTCTTGTTCAGTTTCAAAATTTAGGTCCTCCTTTATTTGCATTGCCTAATTTAAAGTTAATTTTTCATGACCCTGACCCTAATTTGGTTTTCATTATTAACCTAACAGGGCTTATGCATGAAGAGGTGGGAGTGAAATGAGAAGACCCCACACCCAGCAGTCCTGCTTTTCCTACAAAGCTTCTTTCCCTGGGGAACATCTTTCTTCCTGGCTTGTCAAGTAACGTCTGACAGTAGAATTAGTTGTAATGTGAGAAAATCTCTTATCAATATTAACTTGACCCACTCTTCCCCTACCTCACCACCATGACTAGGATGTATGCACTGTGTACATTGATATAAATTATAAATAAGCAGACACAAGATAGTCAAACATACACCTACAAATTTAGATAAACAGAGACACAGACACAAAAACCACCCAGACTCTGTCCTTCTCAGTAATATAGATACCTGTGTGACTTCATCAGAGGCCCGTGTGACAAAATTGGGATGCTTTCTCATGGGGTGGGGGGAGCTCCCCATACTTTAGGGTCCTCCTTTCTCACCTGGCCTAGGGAGGAGCAGGAACTATCCTCCCTTTCTGGGCTCCCTTTATGTACTGAAGACTTCATTATGCTCAATCTTATTATAGACACAGTTACCCAATCCTTACCTACCACAGGTTGAAGTGGAGTTCCTATGTGTGTATAAGGGGTGAGTAAAACATAAAGTTACAATCTTTAAGAAAACTCAGCCTAGAACAACCTCCAGCCTTCATCATTCAAAACCACTGTTCCCTACCTTCCCCTGTGCGTGTGGCCGCCTGCGCTTCTCACCTTCTCCCGTGGAACCTCACTCGAAGCGCCCCCGGGGATGTGAGTAAAGAGGGAACCAGGTCCCGACGTTCTGTGAACAAACACGCGACCTTACTCTCAGTGGGGGCTCCTGTCCGACCCCCACTCCTCTCCTAACTCACGTAAGGACCCGGCTGTGACCGGACAAACCGGGTCTGGAGTGCTTCCAGTCACTCTTCAAGTCACTCCCAAACTTCTCAGACTGCACTGAGGCTCTGCGGCGCCGCCTCCCTCTCCCGGCCTAGTACAGAACAGGCTGGGTTCGCCAGGACCGTAGTGCCGGGGTCTGCCAGCTCCGAAGCAGTCCCTCCAATCCCCCTCCTCCTCTGCGCCCCCCACCCATACGCAGCAATCCCAGCAGCTCCAGCGCAAACCTAGAGATGCAGTTCCGGGTCTGGCGGGGCGCGGGCGCGGCTCGCAGGGCGGTGGGACCCCCGAGATCTCACGAGGATCCCCGGAGGGACACGTGACCCCAGGCTCTTAGAGGGGTTTGGATCGGATGGGTGACTTGCTTTGACGCCTGGCCTGGTCTGTGGGCGGCAGGTGATCGATGGTCTTGGACTTGGAGCCCAGACCCGACGGTGTCGAGAGGATTTGAGGAGAGTCTCCCCTCCCCATACCCTCTCCGCCTCCCACCCTCTCCCCAGCCGCGTGGGACTTGTGAAGGCGGACTTGCTTTTTTCGCCGCCCACACATGCGCACTAGCCGGGCCTTTAGCACCGACGAATATCTCTACCGGCGCCCCGCGAGCCCTCGCCGTCTCACCTCGCGCCCTGCGGTCCCCTGGAAGCACCTCCGCGGGTTCCGCGGCGCCAGCCTCCATCCCGCCTCACTGAGCCCCGCCCTATGGCTGAGCCGGGCCGCGCCGTCGCTTCCACACCCCCAGCCCCGCCCGTCCCGGCGCAGAGTTGGAGAGGCACTGGACGAGAGAGGGCTCCGCGGGCCCAGCTGGGAGCCAGGCCGGGGCCAAGTTGCAGTCCCGGGCTCCGGTGACGCCGTGGCCGCAGGTCAGATCGGGGAGGGTTTTCCCGGCCCGCGGGCCTGGGCGCTCCAGGGGAGGGAGCAGCAAGGGCAGGGTGGGTGAGGGAGCCGCCGCCCCTCCACGTTATGGAAGGAAGGGGAATGCTAGCCCCTTGCGCCTCCGATCTTATCTTAAGGCTAAAACGGGCCCTGTTAGGGCCTGTCCTCTGCCCAATCAAGGTTTCGAGAGACTGCGTTCTTTGGGACCTGGGAATGTTGGGTGGCCTAGTTTGCCTGGGCCTACGGGTTCTTCTCCTGGCACCAGCAAAACATACCAGGGAAGGAGCTTTGGGCTTTAGGATCCAAGCTTTCCCCCTCAGCCCTCCCTTGGGACCAAGATGGCCTTGAACCATCTTCCTCCCACCTCAGGGCCACCAGGGTCACCACTCTAGGGCTTCAGGCTGGAAAAGCGGCCATGTGGGGCAAGAACAGGCAGGCCTGTGTTCTCTCTCTGGTTCTGCCGCTGGCTCTGCCTGGGGCTTCACTGCCCTGTCCTGGGGTTGTGCCTTCCTGTCAAGGTTGTTGAGAAGTTACTGCCCCGTCGTTGTGTAAATCATTAAGGGCAACCCACCCACAAGGAGTGGTGATTAAGCATGTCCACCTTCTTCTTCAGCTCATCCCCACACAGCCTGGTCTGAAAGCCCATTTCATGCCCTTAAGGGCTGAGTGGTACATTAGCGTTGGGGCCCAGGATCCTGAAGACATGGTGGCGGGGCCCGGGGGTGGGGGTTAAGGATATCTTGGGATCAGGGAAGGACCGCTGTGGCTACTTCAGTATATCCAGCTTTACAGTTTCAACCATCCAGAGCCCAGCTCTTCACTCACTATTAAAAGGCCATCACCTGGACAGAGTCTGTGAAATGCAGCAGGTGATACTGAGCTTTCCAGTTATGGCAGGGCCTAGGTTTTTTCATTTAATAGGAGATGGAGTAGGGATGAGGTCACTCCCTGGGTTCTCTCCTCTAGACAACCCATCCAGGAACCCTGATGTTTGGCTGGGGATGAGGCTTTCCCTGAGCTCCTTTCTTCGTCTATCCTATCCCCAATCTCCAGGTTGCCTTTAGGAGGTCTTCACTGGCTTTAGGTACTCCTTGCTCCACTCAGGAGTCCCAGCCTGAGTCCTCTGCTGCCTCTGTTTCCCTGTTGACTCTGGGTAGAGAGAGAGAGCAGGAAGCTTGCACTAAATACATGAGCACCTGGTAGAGCATCCCTTCTGGATCCAACCAGAGGAGCCAAGCTCCCGCCTACCCTCTCTATATCACATTTGCACAACACCTGTCACTTTTTGTGCTTTGAATTCAACCTCATTCTCACATCTGATTCTGGCAACCACGCTGAGAAGTAAACAGTTCAGGCATATTTGCTCCCATAGCTGGAAGAGGATACCAAGGATCAGATTGGAGAAGTGATTTATCTAAGATCCCACAATGGACTGGGAGCAGCACTGAGACCTCAGTCTAGTCTCCTGATTCCCAACCAGGGCTCTGTACAAGGAACACACTCTGTGGAGTGCTGGGCCAAAGCAGGGTTTTCCAACTAATCTTAGAAGGTAAAGTCCATGAAGGTATGTACCAGGGATTTCTGTTTGTTTTGTTCATCATTTAATCTCCAGTGTCTGTGTCAGTTGCTGGTTTGTAGTGGTGCTCATGAAGTATTTGCTGAATGAATTAAAGAATTTTGGGAAAGAGTGAGTCTCTTGAACTTTGCTACCTACTGTGACCTTGGCCCAGCCCCAGGCCTTGATTCACAGAGGCCTACAGAGTCCTTGACCTGATTCTTCTGAGTAGCTGGGGCTGATTCTCTGTCCTTTTTCTAGGGTCTTCATTTTGGGACATTCTAATCCCTGAGCCCCTATTATTTTCATCATGGTCTTCTGCCTGGCTCTAGCATGGACACTTCTGTTTGGGGCATGGACCCCTGTGGGTGAGTACAGATTGGAGGAGAAGCATGGTTAGGAGCAGAGGAACCCAGCATCCCCTGGGCTCCCCAAGGGCAAGATCTGTGTGATATTCATCTGTATCCTTAGTCTCTAGCTGACACAGTGCCCTGCAAGTGAGAGTTGCCCATTTCTAGCTGTTGAAGAAATGGATGGATAATGGAATGAAAATTATCCCCAAATACACAGACTTAGGGAGCCTTCAGCTGCTGTCAGCACTTCCTATTTTATTCTTACAGTTTGGGGGCCCTTTCTCTCTCCTCTGTCTTCTCTTGTTTTCCATAAAGTGAGGGCCTCTGACTCAAAATAGGAAAAGATTGATTAGACACACAAGACAATAAAGGATCTTGGGATCAGATTGGACCCAAAGCTGAAAGGGAGTCATCAATATTTGTAAACATTATGATCAGAAACAAAAGCAATGTCTTCCACAAGAGTTTCATGTTGCTGCCTTCAGTGGACAATTTCTTGCTGGAATCTGAGGCTGCTCTCTGTAGTCTGGATCTCTGTGGAGGGAAGTGGGCTTACAGTGCCACAAGTTAAATTTAAAAGATCACTGGGGATAGGAGATGCAAAAGCAGAAAGCAGAGAAAACCTGTAGAAGGATCTGTCCTGGCTGGAGGTAACAGGATGGTGACACCTTCCCTACAACTTCTCCCTTGCCAGAGCTGTTCACCTCCACATTCCTTCCAGCCCTCTTCTTTCCTTGGCTCCCTCAGCTCTCACCTCTTATCCCCAAGAGGCACTTTCCCTGTACTGTCCTGCAAAAGCTCACTCCTTTATGTGCCACAGGTTCATTTTATTTTAGAGATCACATGTGTGGCCCTGCCCAAAGTCTTAGACCCTTAGCTGGGTTCTTTGCCCAAGCATAAGGCCCTAAGTCATGTTCCCCCCTAACTCTGCTGAGTGAGTGTGTGAATGTGTGTGTCTGTTCTCTGAGGTGAGCAGAGAGGAAGCCCCAGGGCTATAGACTCCTAGTTTGGGGGAAAGAATCAGGCCGGCCATCTGATCTACTGATCAGAAAGATCCCTGCTCCATCCCCGATTCCATGATCCATTCTGGATCTTCCCTCTATCCCTCATTCCTTAGTTCTTTCCCCAGGAGCTGAGTGCTCCCTCCTGGACCCTCATTTTGGAGAGTACGACAGGATCAAGAGGAGGAATTGTATGGGGAACAAGATGCCCCAGAGAAGAGGCAAAGTCATCCATCTCACCAGTCCAGTCCCTGGTCCTGCCCAACCAAGAAACTGGGGGAAAAAGCAGTAGCAACACCACACCCCTGCCCTGGGCTCTGCTCAGCCAGAGAGGACTAGTCCCCTTACCACACTGACCCTGCCCAGGGTCACAGAATGGCATGTCCTTCTCGGGTATGGAGTGTGGCTAGCTCTTGCTCTGTGTGGTGTCTTAGGGCTGGGGATGGATTCTGTCCTGTTGTGTCCCCTCAAGGGACTGAAGTCTGAGGGGAGTAAAGTCCTCTGCATCCTACTGCCCACCGCCACTGCTCTCCTCCAGCCCCCTCTCCCTCTCTGAGGCCATCTGTCAGCACACACTGCTCCCTGCTCCACTACTTTTTGGCTCCCTGCCATGTCTCCCCCACTGAGCGGCTTAAAGATCTGGCTTGAGTTTGGACACACTTTGCCCTGGTTTTTCCCTCTGTACCCTACCTCTCACATCCACTCCAAGTATCCACTTTCTGCTGCTCCAAGTGCCAGGCTCACAGCACCCATCTCCGGCAGGCCTGCCTGTCCTCTCATGCACTGACTTGCCCAGCTGCCCCTTCCTCCACTCTCACACAGGAGCTCAGAACCCCATTTCGTGGGAGGTGCAGCGATTTGATGGGTGGTACAACAACCTCATGGAGCACAGATGGGGCAGCAAAGGTAAGTGAGAGCCAAGTGGGGACAGAACCCCAGGGCCAGGGGGGGTACTGCTGCTGCAAGGCAAGAGCTGGCAAGTACCAGCAAAGGCCATCCATTTCCAAGGTGTTAGGATCCATGACATGGAGGGAAGCCTGGGACAGAGGGGGTCTAGAATGCCCCCTGAAGATTCATCCTTATCCTTACCACTCCTGCCCCAGGCTCCCGGCTGCAGCGCCTGGTCCCAGCCAGCTATGCAGATGGTGTGTACCAGGCCTTGGGAGAACCCCACCTGCCCAATCCCCGAGACCTTAGCAACACCATCTCGAGGGGCCCTGCAGGGCTGGCCTCCCTGCGAAACCGCACGGTGTTGGCGGTCTTCTTTGGTGAGAACTTCAACCTCTGGGGGAAGGAAGCCAGTGGGGTTGGCTGGACACCTCTGCATGTGAAGAGGGGTCAGAGGACGAGAGAGAAGTGACGGAGAGCCTGAGGGATGAGGGTGAGAGGTGGAGGAGGCAGTGGAGTATGGTAGAGGTAGAAGCAGGTGGAGGGAGGATCCATGCTGAAGTGAACTCTGGTTGGGGAGGCAGAAATCTGCCCCACGCAGAAAGATGAGGGGTGGGGTTAGGGAAAAGGGGCATCCCTCCGTGTTGGGTTGTTGGTAGGGGTAAGAGGGTGGCAGAGATAGAAACATGAAAATAATCTGGGAGGGACTCTCCGTGGGACCCTGTTCTTAGGCATTGCCCTATGGCTTCTAGGACAGGCTCAGGGCAGGGTTCTGATTCTGGCAGAGTGGACTGAGGGGAAGTCAAAGTGGGGGTACTAGGGTGGCTTGACCCCGGTGACTGAGGGTTGGTGGCTGGCCCATCAGGAATGCCTAGTTCCTGCAGCGTGTTGGAGCTGGTGCTGCCAGCCCCTTTGCCTAGGCACACTCACAGGGCACCTCCCAGTTACCAAGGAGAAAGCCAAACTGTCAACAACAACAGCTTGGAGCAGGTGTAGGCACAGAGGGGCAGAAGAGACAAAGGACTGGGAGGGAGTGCCTGAGGTCAAGGCTTGGACTTGCCCATAAGGGCTGCTGAGTCTTTTGAAGCTTCAGGGGAGGGAAGGAGGCTGGATACCTAGGGTAGGAGGCAAAGTGGCCCTCCGCTGGCCCTAGCACCCCCTCCTGCATTGCCCGCAGGCTATCACCTGCTCTCGGACCTGGTGAGCGTGGAAACGCCCGGCTGCCCTGCCGAATTCCTTAACATCCGCATCCCACCCGGAGACCCCGTGTTCGACCCAGACCAGCGTGGGGACGTGGTGCTGCCCTTCCAGAGGAGCCGCTGGGACCCCGAGACCGGACAGAGCCCCAGCAACCCCCGAGACCTGGTGAGGCGCGGAAGGCGGCGGGAAGGGGCCGCACCCCAGCCGGGGGGCCCGGGGCTGCGGGCCTGGCAGGGCCTGACAGGGCCTGACAGGGAGGGGCGCCCACTCCCCAGCCGCGGACAACCGCTGGGCCCCGGCCTTTCCTGGCCCGCCGCCGTCCCTCGACCCCATCTCACCAGCCGCGTGCCCCGCAGACCAACCAGGTGACGGGTTGGCTGGATGGCAGCGCCATCTATGGCTCCTCACACTCTTGGAGCGACGCGCTGCGGAGCTTCTCCGGGGGACAGTTGGCGTCGGGGCCCGACCCCGCCTTCCCCCAAGACTCGCAGAAGCCCCTGCTCATGTGGGCGGCGCCTGACCCCGCCAACGGGCAGAGCGGGCCCCGGGGGCTGTACGGTGAGACCGTGGGGGCGGGACGGGACTGGTTGGGGGTCTGCGAGTGTGGGCTCCCCCGATCACGCTACCGCTCATCTCTTCCCCTGCGCCCCCACGTCGGATGCAGCCTTCGGGGCGGAGCGAGGGAACCGGGAGCCCTTCCTGCAGGCGCTGGGCCTGCTCTGGTTCCGCTATCACAACCTGTGCGCGCAGAGGCTGGCCCGCCAGCACCCAGACTGGGGGGACGAGGAGCTGTTCCAGCACGCGCGCAAGAGGGTCATCGCCACCTACCAGGTCAGCCGTCCGCACCCCGTGACGACCCCCCTTCCGCGAGCAAGTCCACGGGAGACTCCGATGCCCCACGGAGCTCCCCATCTGTGGACAACCTCCACCCAGAAACCCCTCCCCAGACAGCCGAGGTTCTAGGGAAGCCCTAGTAAATGATAGGGAGGCACGCGCTGTTGAGAGGAGAAATCTGGCTGGTGATTATTATTTATCACCTCCCAACCCCCCGCTCCCCCAAATCCCCTGGTTCCTTGAGGAGACAGGCCTCACACCGCTCCTGTTTGAGTTGCTTCTCCCATGACTGACCCTGCCTGGTCCTCATCTCCACCTGGAAGCCGTCCTTGGGCTCAGACCCTTCCAGGTCCCGCCCCATCCAACTCAAGCCTCTCCTCGCCTCTCTGCCCCTCAGAACATCGCTATGTATGAGTGGCTGCCCAGCTTCCTGCAGAAAACACCCCCGGAGTATACAGGTGAGGGCGTGGGGAAGGAGGATGGGAGGGCTTGCGTGAGTGTGTTTTGTGGGGTGGGATGGGGAGTACTTTGGGGATTTTAGGGCTAAATTCTTCTGTCCTCTGTTCTCCTGTTTCCCCAGGATACCGGCCATTTCTGGACCCCAGCATCTCCTCGGAGTTCGTGGCGGCCTCTGAGCAGTTCCTCTCCACCATGGTGCCCCCTGGCGTCTATATGAGGTGAGGGAGGGGCTCCAAGGTTTGTGTGCTGGGAGGGATGAGGCTGTCAACTGAAGAAAATCTGCCCTCAGGAGCTCTCTGTACAGGATTATCAGTCTGAAGTGTCCCCAAGGGAACGATGAATAGAGAGGGGAAGAAAAGCAATTGTTTTAAAAGATACATCAGTGTGGTTTTTAAGCACTTTTACTTCCATTCTCCTGCTGCTGGTGTAGATATTACCCTCCCCCCGCCCATTAAATATAGAGTAATAAAGGTTCAGAGGGTGTCACAAAGCCCACTGGCCTAAACCTCATGTCTTGATACTACACTGGGGACATTTTTAGCTATAATCACAGGGTCCGGGGCCTGCAACCTTTTGGGGGCAGAGGGTTCTAAAATGTGTGCAATCTGAAGGAAAATATTGGCTTCAAAATAATGAAAAGGGAACTTGAAAAAGACACAGGCCGGGTGCGGTGGCTCACGCCTGTAATCCCAGCACTTTGGGAGGCTGAGGCGGGTGGTTCACCTGAGGTTGGGAGTTAGAGACCAGTCTGACCAACATGTAAAAACCTCATCTCTACTTAAAAAAAAAAAAATATATATATATATATATGTATACACACACACACACACACACACAAAATTAGCCGGGCATGGTGGTGCATGCCTGTAATCCCAGCTATTCGGGAGGGTGAGGCAGAAGAATCGCTTGAACTCAGGAGGCGGAGGTTGTGGTGAGCCAAGATCGTGCCATTGCACTCTGACCTGGACAACAAGAGTGAAACTCTGTCTCAGAAAAAAAAGACACATATTTAAATAAGTGTATATGAAACAAAGCATGTCCATTTATTTTTTTACAGATGCTTTATAATTTAAAACAATTCATAGATTAGATTTACTCTGGAATAATCTCTGGGGTATGCCTGATGATGTACGAGACATAGACAATTGAGTTATTCACAGACAAGTAGTTTCAAAAGAACAATTTTTGAATCCTTTGAAAAGGTATATATGTACACATATATTGTACATACAATTGTGTGTGTATATATGTATTTTACATATGTGTGTATATACATATATTGAGAGAGAGTCAGAGATGGAGAGTGAGCTGTGAGTACATTTAGATATTTGGTCTGATGTTGTTAATGAGGGAGTACATTTTAGACATTTGGTCTGATGTTGTGGATAGGACCTTCCAAAAGTCAGATCCCCCAGAACGTACCAAGGTCCGAACCACACACCACCTCAGAAAGGCCTGGGGTCCCTGACTACCGCCTCAGAGACCAGAACTGATGCCTGACAGTATAACCCCATTACCTCAATCACCATCTCCCTGCTCTTTGCATTTCAGAAACGCCAGCTGCCACTTCCAGGTGGTCATCAATCGGAACTCAAGTGTCTCCAGAGCTCTCCGGGTCTGCAATAGCTACTGGAGTCGTGAGGTCCGAGCTGGGGGCCACATAAGTGGTGGATATGTGTGTGTGCATGCGTATGTGTGTGTGCGTATGTGTGTGTGCGTGTGTGTGTGTGAGTGCATGGTGAAAGCAGGCAGTAAGGCTGAAGCGGACAGCTGGGATAGGCTGGAGTGAAGGAGGCAGCCTGGAGGACCTCAGGCGTCTCCCCTACAAAGTCTGAGGTGACCAGGTAGCTGGACATGGCCAAAAGTCAACCCACCATCCCAACCTCAGAGCTGT
This sequence comes from Trachypithecus francoisi, assembly GCF_009764315.1. Lineage (NCBI taxonomy): Eukaryota > Metazoa > Chordata > Mammalia > Primates > Cercopithecidae > Trachypithecus > Trachypithecus francoisi. The sequence continues at coordinate 145,079,491 of NW_022681468.1, read as the reverse complement.
GGGAGAGCCAGTGGGGCCTGTGCAAGTATGGTTCTGCCTTTGTTGCTGCCTCCCATGTTTTCCCTCTCCTTCGACAGCTCTGGTTGTCCTCTAGGCCTTGGAGTACCCCAACTAGTCTCACTTGCCCCAAGGAAACTTCCCATTAGACACACATCCCGGGCAGTGTGTGACTGCGTATGTGTGAGGGTGGTGGGGAGGAAGCAGGGGTTCTTAGAGATTATTGGGGATTGCCCATCTGTCCAAATCAGGCCAGCATGGATGAAGAGCATTGATCATGAATTTAAAGCAAAGCAAGATACTTTGTGTAAAGTGTTTACTAAGGGGAAGGGAGTAGGGAGGAAGAGAAAAGAAGCCATAGAATCAGAGCCCTGGAGCTGAGTCTAAAGAAGCCTCAGAGTCCCCCTCATCAAAGTCCCTTTTTATTAAGGGAAGGAAACTGTGTTCAGAGAGGGCCTGTGACTTGCCCAAAGTCATACAGCTGGTTGGTAACAGAGGACTAAGACCTAGATCTTCTAGTGAATTTGCCAACCACATTGTCAAGTCTCCCAAGGTCAGAGTAAAATTTTAAGATCCCTTGTGCTTGTATAGACCTCTGTCAGGCAGTATTGACTTTGGATGGGGACACCCCTCACCCTGAGTGGGGAATCAGCCTGCAGAGCAGGAATGTCCCACCAGTTTGGGAGCAAACAGTAGGACTGGGTGGGCTCAGGGATAAGGGTGATGGTGTGGAGGGAGCCTGGCTATCTAACATCTGACTCCATTAACCACGCCCCTCTCCTCCCCACCCACAATGTATAAAGCACCCAAGCCTACAAAGTGCTGAAGATGTGGACGCACTGCTGCTGGGCATGGCCTCCCAGATCGCAGAGCGAGAGGACCACGTGGTGGTTGAAGATGTGCGGGGTGAGTCTGAGGCTGTCCCTGCAGGTTGTGAACTCCTGGCCTCTGGGAAGAGGCTCAGCTGGACTTCCAGAGCCAGGTATGAGGGGTTAACTGGGGCTGGGAGCCTGCACTGCACTCACTGATGAGAGAGCTTCTGGCATGCTGATCATGGCTCCTTCTGGCTCAAGTCTTCTGGGGCTGGTTGGAGCCTGGGGTCTGGACTGGAGACTGCTGTGGTGGCCCTGAGCTCCCTCAGACTGTCTGGTATCTCGTCTCCAGATTTCTGGCCTGGGCCACTGAAGTTTTCCCGCACAGACCACCTGGCCAGCTGCCTGCAGCGGGGCCGGGATCTGGGCCTGCCCTCTTACAACAAGGCCAGGGCAGCACTGGGCTTGTCTCCTATTACCCGCTGGCAGGACATCAACCCTGTGCTCTTCCGGAGCAATGACACTGTGAGGAGGGGTCAGGACCCAGAGGGTAGGGTGGGAGGGACAAGGCACGTGGGACTGAGTCATGGTAGTGAAACTTGAGCACAGAGACAAGCACCTAGTGGGAGGGGCAGGGCTTACCCAGGTCACTTTTCCCAATATTACATATCAGGATGAAGATTACCAGACCAGCAAGATTTGGCTTTGCACTCTGATTGTTCAGATCCAGCAAGCATGTATTGAGCATCTATTGTTTGCCAGGCACTTAATAGGCACTATCTCATTTACTGTTCGCTCCACCCTCCTGAGTGGGTATAGAAGGTCCTTGACTTAGGAACAATCTGTGCTTTCTTGCACTGATGTTTAAGCAGCCTTTCAGGAGTCAGCTGTTACACCCTGAGCTATCCCCTGGACTGGTGGCACGCCTGCTAGCCAAGAGACCAGACTGGGATACCTTACCATCTTGACATAGCAGTGTTTCTACAATTGTGTGCCTACTCTATTGCATTTTGCCCTTACCATTTTATAAAATTATTGGAAAGTGGAGGTTTAAAAGGCCAATAAAGAAGTGATATGAGTATGGGGGCTCGTACACTTTATAAAATCAATATATAGATAGGAATCACCAGGCATACCAACAGTAGCAAATCTTTAGCTTCAAATGGGCCTCAGTGGAATTAAGCTGGTCAAGTGCTATTTACACTGTGGAGAAAAAAAACTAAAGATCAGGTAATGCTGGTGATATGTTTTTGAAAACTGTCTCTAAAAGGCAATATATAATCAGGCATTGGATTAAAAAAATTAGTTCTAAAGAATAGAAACCTTTTATAACACATCATTCTGCCATTCAACTTCTACACTTCTAGTTTTGTCCCTTCAACTTTCATACCTTTTCAAGAACAAGTTATGAATGGGGATTGGCTGGCTGTTTTATTACTTTATAGAATAGGCAGCTGAATGTGTGAGAGGGTTCCCATAATGGAGTTCACTTATGTAAAGCACTCAGAGCAGTGCCTGGGGCATAATAAGCACTATATAGGAGTGAGTTGCTGTTACTGACATTTATTATTATCATCCCTGGGGCTAATCCCTGCAAACCACCTCTTTGCCTGAGGGTGGGTACCGTGTCCTTGCTGTTACTCCTGCCCCTTGGTTCCAGGTACTGGAGGCCACAGCTGGCCTGTACAACCAGGATTTGTCCTGGCTAGAGCTGCTCCCTGGGGGACTCCTGGAGAGCCACCGGGACCCTGGACCCCTGTTCAGCACCATCGTTCTTGACCAATTTGTGCGGCTGCGGGATGGTGACCGCTACTGGTTTGAGAACACCAGGAATGGGTAAGGCCTGCTAGGGTAAGGTAGGCTCTACCTCAGCCTGGGCCCCAGACCCTCTCCCTGGCCTTAGACAGCCCCCATGTGCCCTTGATTCCAAGCCAGCCCTCCACCCCCTTCCCAACACCTCTGGGTCTCTTTTCTCACCTGGCTCCTTGGGTCTGGGGTTGCTGGAGGCCGGCATTCCCTTCCCATCCCAATGACTTCTACTTTCTCCAACTTAGGCTGTTCTCCAAGAAGGAGATTGAAGAAATCCGAAATACCACCCTGCAGGACGTGCTGGTGGCTGTTATGAACGTTGACCCCAGTGCTCTGCAGCCCAGTGTCTTTGTCTGGCATAAAGGTGAGTGGCCAAGGGGTGACTGGAGGAGTGGTGGGTCTGGAGCCTCGTCCCTCTTCAGCTCTGGGCTTGGCTCAATGTGGCTGAACGTCAACCTCTGTGCTCCAAGAGGGGAGTGAGCTGTGGTTCTGCCCTTGGGAACTCCAGGTGCCAGGGCCGCCACTTGCAGCTGTGTAGGGAAGTACTGAGTGAGGGCAGAACCGAGACTCAGAGAGAGCTGGTGAGGAGGTTCACATTGGGCTGAGCTGGGGCTGGAGCTGGGTATAATATCAGGAGGGCTCTGTGCGGTGAGGATATCCCAACCCTACCGCAGTGAGGGAAGAGTGTGTGTGTGTGTGTCTGTGTGTGTGCATACACTTGTGTGTGTGAGTTAGAGATGGAGGTTGGGATTCATTTTTTACCCCACTTGTTACCCAAGGAAGCCCCTTCCCCTCAGCTACCCAGAGTGCCCCCACCCCCTTTCTGCCACCCTAACCTCCTCAGTGATCCTGTGCCAGCACCTGTGGCCCAGCACCCAGGACTCTGACTTCCTCTGCCTTCCCAGGAGACCCCTGTCCGCAGCCAAGACAGCTCAGCACTGAAGGCCTGCCAGCCTGTGCTCCCTCGATTGTTCGTGACTATTTTGAGGGCAGTGGATTTGGCTTCGGGGTCACCATCGGGACCCTCTGCTGCTTCCCTTTGGGTAAAATGATGGACAGACTGGAGTGGGGTGAGAGATGCAAGCTAGTGGATGCAGTTTGGGTGGTTCCACTAATGACAACAAACCACGCAGAACATGGTCCCTCTGGGTAGGAGAATGAAACACTAGAGGAGGAAGGGACAAGAGAAGTGTCTGACCTGCAGAGAAGTCAGCTCCAGGGAGAATTGCCTCCCTGTTTTCCTAGGACTCCCCGCAGGGCCCAGCATTGGTCAGGAGCCAGGGGGAATCTGTAATCCACAGCTTTTTGCAGGCCTGGGCCTAGAGGACTGTCAGAGGCAAATCCCTGTTTAAGAACAAGGGCTAAGGCCCGGCGCAGTGGCTCACGCCTGTAATCCCAGCACTTTCAGAGGCCAAGGCAGGCGGATCGCCTGAGGTTGGGAGTATGAGACCAGCCATGATCAACATGCAGAAACCTTGTCTCTACTAAAAATACAAAATTAGCTGGGCACGGTGGCGCATGCCTGTAATCCCAGCTACTCGGGAGGCTGAGGCAGGAGAATCAAGTGAATCCAGGAGGCAGAGGTTGCAGTGAGCTGAGATCACACCATTGCAGTTGCAGTGAGCTGAGATCGCACCATTGCAGTCCAGCCTGGGCAACAAGAGGGAAACTCTGTGAAGAAAAGAAAAGAAAAGAAAAGGAGGAAGGGAGGAAGGGAGGAAGGGAGGAAAGGAGGAAAGGAGGGAGGGAAGGAAGGAAGGGAAAGAAAGAAAGAGAGAGAGGAAGGGAGAGAGGGACGGAGGGAGGGAGGGAGGAAGGGAGGGAGGAAGGAAGGCAGGAAGGCAGGAAGGCAGGGAGGAAGGGAGGGAGGGAGGGAGGGAGGGAAGGCTGGGGCAGATCTAGTCACTGGAGTGAGGCTTGGGGCTTAGTCTTTGGCAAGGCTGTGTGTGGGTCAACTAGCAGCCTGGTGGGGTGAGTCTAGTCTCTGACACAAGGACTCTGGACTTAGTCTCTGGCTAGGAAGGGACATGAGTGGTAGAATCTGAGGAGGCAGGGTGGGCATCTTAGATGCTACCCAAAGCTCCCCATGGGATGCAGAGCAGCTTCCCCCAGGGGCCTTCACAATTTGAAACAATTGAGCAAGCTGACCTAGGGGGTAGGGGCAATAGGTGGTACTGCCAGGAAAGGAGCTGAGAAAGGAGCCGCTTCCACCCCTCCAAGCCACACCTCTCTCTGAGCGTCCTACTGCCTCTGCCCTCCCAGTGAGCCTGCTCAGCGCCTGGATTGTTGCCCGGCTCCGGATGAGAAATTTCAAGAGGCTCCAGGGCCAGGACCGCCAGAGCATCGTGTCTGAGAAACTCGTGGGAGGCATGGAAGGTAGGCCTAGGGCTGGCCAGGGTGGTGGTAGGGAGGACATAGCTCAGCACTACAGCTACCCACCTCTACCCTAGCAGCAGGAAAAGGCCTCCCTTTTCTAGGACTGTAGGCAAGGCCACAGTGGCATTAAGCAGAAGTTGGACCTGGAGTCCTGCAGCCTTCGGAGTTCCTCACGTGCAGGAGTCATTGAACCCTGCCTAGATCTTACAGGGTTACTATGACTTACGATTCCCTGGGACCTGCTGATTTGTAGCATCTCACACTGGAACTTCAGGCAACAGAGAAGTGATTAATGAAGGTCCAGAGTCAGACTGGAATTGGAATCTTGGTTCCACCACCACTATGGGCCTTAGGCAGATTTTTTAATCTCTCTAAACCTTTTTTTTTTCTTATCCATAAGATAGGAATAATAATAGCACCTTCCTCACAGGTTTATAATGAAATGAAATAGTTCATGCAAAGCACTTGGTATAGAATTGAGCACTTAGAAAACATTCAGGAAATGATAGTTACTATTCTTTTCATGTGGCTACAGGCACAGCCAGGCTTTCAGGGAGGGAATGACGCTCAGTACCCCAGAAGGGGACAATGAACTGTGGAGGCCTCGATCTAATTTCAGCCCTGAGCTGGCCCTCTTCCTCCCAATGTACCTCTGGCAGATCCCAACCGACGAAGCCCTGTCTCTCTCCCCCCAGCTTTGGAATGGCAAGGCCGCAAGGAGCCCTGCCGGCCCGTGCTCGTACACCTGCAGCCTGGGCAGATCCGTGTGGTAGACGGCAGGCTCACCATGCTCCGCACCATCCAGCTGCAGCCTTCACAGCAGGTCAACCTCATCCTGTCCAGCAATCGTGGACGCCGCACTCTGCTGCTCAAGATCCCCAAGGAGTATGACCTGGTACTGCTCAGCTGGCACCTGGCTCCTTGTCCACAGCCAATGCCAGGGAGGCAGCCAGGTGGAGGGGAAGGAGCACGGGGCCAGGAGGCAGGAAATGGTAGTTACTGTGCAGGAGTCTGGCTTCTTGTTCCCAGGTAGAGTACCTGATAGAGAGATAAACTTGGACACATTTATCCTGCTCCAGGCCTGCTGGGTGACATAATCTCCATGGTTTCCTCCTAACTCTTGCAACCATAGTCTGCCTCCTCCTTTTCTAAGGACAACCTGTCAGGTCCCAGCTGGGTGTCCTTGGAAGAAGCAAAGCCCTTTTCCCTGTCCTCTTATCTGAGGATGTAGTGAATTTTTAGAGATTTTGGAGGAGAGCTAAATCAGAGGCCTGGCCCATGATCCCCTCCATCCTCTGGCCTCCCTGCCCTCCTCTCCCTTCTCCAGTATGGAATAGAGGGAAGAATGTCCTTGTACACATGCCTTTAAATGCAAACTCTGCACCTATGCGCAAGTCACTTAACCCTACTGAGCCCCTTTCCTCTTCTGTAAAAGGAGGTACAATATCTGTTTTGCAAGGTCACTCCAGTGGCCCCTCTGACATAATCCACATAAAGTGCCTGACCTCAAGAGGCCTTGGCAAATGGTTGCTTTTGCTCGGGCTGCCCCGCTAGGTGCTGCTGTTTAACTCGGAGGAAGAGCGGCAGGCGCTGGTGGAAAACTTCCGGGGAACTCTGAAGGAGAGCGGGTTGAGCATCCAGGAGTGGGAGCTGCGGGAGCAGGAGCTGAGGAGAGCAGCTGTGACGCGGGAGCAGCGGAGCCACCTCCTGGAGACCTTTTTCAGGCACCTTTTCTCCCAGGTGTGTACATGGGATCAGCTCAATCCTTATGCTGTGGTGGCGTCCTTACCTGTGTGAGGCCGTGAGGTGAGTCCAGGGGAAGTCAGAGCCCAGAGTTCTCAGCTAATAATCAAGTCTATGGCAATTTTGGATGAATCACCAGACTTTATCATAAGGAGTTGCCCCGCCCCCATCCGAACCCCACCTCCAGCTACGAGGCTCCAGGAGGGGGATACCCAGGAATGGGCTTCTCTGCATTTGTTGCTTATCGCTCTCCTCAGGGCTGCCCAGACTTTCCATCCTCGCTCATCTCAGCCTGCCCCAAAGGCTGCAGAGACCCAGGGCAGTGTGGGCACCATGAGGGATATTGTTCACGCCTCCTTGGGGGAGTGCAGCTGCCAGAGTCCTCCATGGGGCATTGATGTCCACCTTGCAGGCTTCTGAGAGAGATTGGGAGGATATAGAGAAACAAGACAAAAATTCAGAGACTTGAGTCCACAGCTGGCACAAAAATAAAGGCAGCCTGGGAGCAGGGTAGTGGAGTGGAGAAACATGGTAGATAAAGGTAAATATGGTCAGGTGCGGTGGCTCACACCTGTAATCCTAGCAATTTGGGAGGCAAGACAGGTGGATCACTTGAGGTCAGGGGTCTGAGACCAGCCTGGCCAACATGGCAAAACCCCATCTCTACTAAAAATACAAAAATTAGCCAGGTGTGGTGGTGGGTGCCTGTAATCCCAGCTACTTGGAAGGCTAAGGCAGGAGAATCACTTGAACCTGGGAGGCAGAGGTTGCAGTGAGCCGAGATCACGCTACTGCACTCCAGCCTGGGCAACAGAGTGAGACTCCATCTCAATTAAAAAAACAAAAAGATAAATACAGCATGGTTCTCCCACTGAAGAAGCTTATCATCCCATTGGGAAGACAGAACATGCACAGAAAGGAAGATAACTGGCAAAGAATGAAGGTTACAAAAGTGATTCAGGAAATCAGCGATCCAGGAGCTCAGAGAAGACAGTGAGCCTTCAGCATGCTGTGAGGTCATGATGGAGGTTACATTTGGCAAGGACTTAAAGTTGGAGAAGTTTTGGCTCAGAGGAAAGGAACAGGAGGGACTGAACAGAGGTCTCCATGGAAGAGCAAAAAAATTAATGTTTGAGGAGAAAGAGCAGGATCATGTGGCTGGGGAGAGGATTCATGAAAGAAGCATCCATTGAACAGACATTTACTCTGTACCAGGAACATGATTTAAAGTCATTTGAGGACAAACAAGTTGAACTTGAATATGTACAAGAACAGAGGGACCCTCAGCTGGGTGACTTCTTGTCAGAGCCCAGGCAGGACTGGGCATCTTCACTCATTCAGGATCCACTGGGGTTATGGGAACTCCCTGTGCTGAGACATGAAGGGTGCTGATATATCCTGGGGGTGGCTGTCAGTGTCTCATATCTGCACAGTGATTTCAACTTTCAGAACTTTTTTTTTTTTTTTTTTTTTTTTTGAGACGGAGTCTCGCTCTGTCGCCCAGGCTGGAATGCAGTGGCCGGATCTCAGCTCACTGCAAGCTCCGCCTCCTGGGTTTACGCCATTCTCCTGCCTCAGCCTCCCGAGTAGCTGGGACTACAGGCGCCCGCCAACTCGCCCGGCTAGTTTTTTGTATTTTTTAGTAGAGACGGGGTTTCACCGGGTTAGCCAGGATGGTCTCGATCTCCTGACCTTGTGATCCGCCTGTCTCGGCCTCCCAAAGTGCTGGGATTACAGGCTTGAGCCACCGCGTTCAACACAACCACTTTCGTTGATTCTCACAATAAACCTGTGAGATAAGTAGGGCACATGAGGAAATGAATCCCAGGCAACGAAAGACACTTGCCTGAGGTCATGCAGCAACCAGGTGACAGAGACAGGGACATGAACCCAGGTCTCTTGCCTTCAGCCCTAGGCTCTTTCCACTACAGCACCTTGTTTGAAGCTATAAGGTTTACCTCATGAAACCATCACCAGACTTGGAGTAGGCACCTCACTTGACAGGCAGGAAAGACAGGTACTGTGGCCCGTGGCCTGCCTGCTTCCTCACTGTCTGTTTTCTCATGCTGGGACAGCCTCTGGGTGGGCTGGGGATGGCCACAGTGAGAATTCCCCTTTTCCAAGCCCAGCTTTTCCTCAACCCAGCAGACGCCTTGTCTTGGTTAAAAGTTTTTTACATATAAATAAGAGAAACCCCAATAAGCTCGCATTGACAAAGGGTCAGTTGACTCTCAGAATACAGAGATGTCTCAGGAATTCCAAAGGGAGGCTAAAAAAGGAAAGCTGTCAGCCAATGAGGCCACTCCTCTCCTAGGCTGCCTCTGCCTTACTTGGTCTCTAAGTGACTGAGCACTTGGAGGAAGAGAGTGGTCCACACTTTCTGAGCTTTCTTGTGCTCAGGTCAAGACAGACCTCATACTTCTTAATTCCAAATGAGCTCCCTGTCCAGTCAGCTAAGGCAGAGAGTCAGGGTTCTGCAGAACAAACATGGCTTCAGGCACCATCATAGTGCCGCCTAGCAGAGGGGGTCCTGGGCAGACACCTCAAAAGGTGGCTCCTACAGGGCTCAGCTGAACTTCAAGTCAAGGGAGCCTTGTCTCCTCTCCCTCCCTCTGCTACTGCCCAAGTGCAGGTGCTGGACATCAACCAGGCCGACGCAGGGACCCTACCCCTGGACTCCTCCCAGAAGGTGCAGGAGGCCCTGACCTGCGAGCTTAGCAGGGCTGAGTTTGCCGAGTCCCTGGGCCTCAAGCCCCAGGATATGTTTGTGGAGTCGATGTTCTCTCTGGCTGATAAGGACGGCAATGGCTACCTGTCCTTCCGAGAGTTCCTGGACATCCTGGTGGTCTTCATGAAAGGTGAGGGAGGAGGGAACCATAGGAGAGGCTGGACAGGGACTGGATCTGTTGGAGGTGGGGAAGCCCTGGGACCAGGTCTCCAGCCATGGCAGATGCCCAGGAGTGCCCAGGCAGAGGTCAGGAAGCAGAGTGACCCTTGCTGTGTCCAGCAGTGGGTCATCACACTGGTGTGAGACCCCTTCTGGCCAGCCTGAGGGTTCAGGCAGGCAGGCGGGGGCTCTCCTTATGAAGTCCTCCCTCTCCCAGGCTCTCCTGAGGAAAAGTCTCGCCTTATGTTCCGCATGTACGACTTTGATGGGAATGGCCTCATTTCCAAGGATGAGTTCATCAGGATGCTGAGGTTGGTTCTCTGGGACAGCCAGGAGAATGGGCCAGGGCAGGGATGCCAGGGCAAAGAGGTGGGACCTGAAGGAGAGAGCAGAAGGGCCAAGGAAGGCAGAGGCCTCCTCCTTACCCATGTAACCAGAGGCTGTTCCAACTAGCAGGGGGTTTGGGATATGGCCAGTCGGGGCCCCTCCATGGGGGCACAGACAGCTTGGTGCGATGGAGTCATTATGTCCTGTGTCTGGATCGCAGGCCCCAGTCAGAGCCTGATGGTTCCTCTCCCCCAACCCCAGATCCTTCATCGAGATCTCCAACAACTGCCTGTCCAAGGCCCAGCTGGCTGAGGTGGTGGAGTCCATGTTCCGGGAGTCGGGGTTCCAGGACAAGGAGGAGCTGACATGGGAGGATTTTCACTTCATGCTGCGGGACCACAACAGCGAGCTCCGCTTCACGCAGCTCTGTGTCAAAGGTGGGGCAGCCTGGTAGGCAGCGCTGACTCATTGGTTAGGCATAGTAGGCACAATGCCAACATACTTTTAGGAGTCCACAGAAATGTTTTAACTTCCATTAAAATCAGAAGGGAAAAAATGAATGTAGTGATATATAATAATGGATCCAATCTGGATTGTAGTTTTCTTTATATCAACATAATTATACAATATAATTTGAAAATATGTTTATTTTTTATTATGGAGGAAAGGGCCCACAAAGGTAAAAGTGCCTAGGGCCAGTGAAAGTCATAATGCAGCTCTGCTGGTGGGGTGGGCAGGGTCAGGATAGGGTAGGGAATGGTGGTTAGAACTCTGCTTCCCCTGGCTCCCTGCCAAAGTGCCCTGTGCCTGGTGCCCAAGGTAGGGGGAGACTGTCTCCCTGTTACAGCCCTACCCAGGCCATACTCCCTTCAGCTGGGGTGTCTGGTTGTGGGGGTGGGGTGGCATCTCTTGGGGGTTTTTTTGCCACCATATCTTCTGGCTGAGTGCTCAGTAAATGTTTGCTGAGTACATGAAGACCCAGTTCTGCTGTCCTTCCCCCTACTTCCTGCCCCACCTATGTCTGATTCATGTGGGTGGGGGCTAGAATTAGAGTGAGGAACGGGCAAGCAGCAGAGAGGAGGGTCTGTCTGTGGCCTGCTCTGAGCCGTTATGGTATCTTCTCATCTTAGAACTCTCACTGGGGCATGTTGAGACCAAACCAAGCCCCTTCCAGAATTATGAGAAGGGGTAGGCTGAGCAGCCTCCACAGGGAAGAGGGGCAAGTTAGACAAGACACAGATGAGCCTCTAGTCAGGGCTTCCCCCTGGGAGTAAGGAGAACTGGAAGAGAGGGAAGCCAGCACTCCTGATTCTGCAGCTTTTTACCTTTCCCAGGCAGCCAGGGCAGCAGGCACCTGAGCCTGAGGGCAGGGGCAAGGAAGGTACATGGAAGGGAGCCCACACCACAGAGTCCCAGGGACATCCAACACCTGGGATGGAGGGGAAGACCAGGCTTGGGGATTGAGGAAGGTTAGCACTGAGTATTGTTTTCTTTTAATTGTTGTTGACTCCAGATTTTTTTTTTTTTTTTTGAAAGATTTTAAAACTAAAGAAAAGGAAAAAAGGGCCAGGTGCAATAGCTTACGCCTGTAATCCCAGCACTTTGGGAGGCCAAAGCGGGAGGATCACTTGAGGTCAGGAGTTCAAGACCAGCCTGGCCAACATGATGAAACCCCATCTCTATAAAAAAAAATACAAAAATTATCCAGGTGTGGTGGCACACGCCTGTAGTCCTAAGTACTTCAGTGGCTGAGGCACAAGAATCTCTTGAACCAGGAGGCAGAGGTTGCAGTGAGCCAAGATTGTGCCACTGCACTCCAACCTGGGCAACAGAGATTCAGTCTCAAAAAAAGAGATATTCCTTCACTTTTCACCTATTTGTTACCATTTCACCACATTTGTTACCATTTCACCACATTTGCTGTTTGTGGAACATTTGAGAGTACAGACACTAATACTTTGTTTTAAACATTCTGATTTAATTTTAATATAGTTCAGCTTACTTTCTTTTGACCTCAACTATAGACCAGGGTCATCCTCAGGCTTGGTTCAGCACTTGGAAGAAACCCAGAGATTCCCAGGCCTCCTGTAAGAATTTGGCTTTGCAGCTTAGTCCTGCCCTGCCTTCAATGCTCAGCCTAGACAGGAACAATGGGGTGACTCCTGGGAGAGTTTTTCTCCTGCATATTTTATTATGAACATTTTCAAACACAGAAAAGTAAAACAACTGCAGAATGATCTCCTGTATACCTACCACCTAGATTCTACATGTAACTCTTGGAGGTTTTAAGCTGGAGGATCTTAAGCCGAATATTTATGGCAGAGCAGGCTCAGAAGGCAGGTTATATACAGTTCCTGAACTCTACCCCATAGTCCCAGAAGTGGGACTGATGAGAGACACTTTAGGGAAGGCTGCCTGGCCAACTTTCTTTCAGGCCTTCTCCTTGCCCACCTATGGCTGGGTCCAGCTCCCACTGGGGACAAGGGCTGAGGTTGGGGCACCCAAAGGCAGGGCCTCCATCGGTCTGGGACTGTCTACTGCGTCTGAACATGGGATGGTAGGAGTGCTGTGCATTTGAGCCGGGCCTTCCTGGGCTGTGGACCCTGAGCTGCTCCCTAGCCCGGCTCTGCTTTGCAGGGGTGGAGGTGCCTGAAGTCATCAAGGACCTCTGCCGGCGAGCCTCCTACGTCAGCCAGGAGATGATCTGGTGAGCCCCCATCTGGGAATGTCGGAGGGGGAGTTGGGGAGTTGCCATTTCTCTCTCCTGAATGGTTGGGATCAGGGCCACTGCTAGCCCATGCAGCACCTTCAAACAAATTAGAAAAAGGCACCCCTTTCTCTAGGCAGACACAGCCCTGTGCCAGAGTAAGCAGAAAGCCTGCTGGATTTCCGCTCTCAGTTACGGCCTGGTCCAGATGCCCTTGTGAAGGGTAAAGGCATATGCAACAGCCTTAGTGAGGACCCCCAAGATCTGGCTCATTCTGTCTGTAGGTGTCTGTGGAATCCTGCTGTCCCCTTGCTGACAGCTCTGATCCTTCCTCAGCAGAATGGGTTTGGAGGCAGACCAGGACAGCAGAGGAATGAGTGGTTGAGATGGCCAGCATCCTATCTCTTACCATTCTTGTCTTAGTCCCTCTCCCAGAGTGAGTGCCCACTGTTCCCACAGCGACATAGAGACGGAGTTGACACCTCAGAGACTGCAGTGCCCCACGGACACAGACCCTCCCCAGGAGATTCGGCGGAGGTTTGGCAAGAAGTACGTCTGCTCTTCCCCTTAAGCCCAGGCAGGGCATCCATTCCTTCAGGTTACAAACATCCTTTCCTTGGTACCAGGCACTGTGCTAAACATCGTGGGTAGAGGCAGGGTGAATAGTCCTTGCCCAAGAACATCACAATCTAAGGAGATAGTCTGCTACACTGATCATTTCAGTGTCCCACCGATGACTGTTCGAATAGTGGGAAGAGCGAGGGCCTTTGGAACTCAAGGAAGCACTCACCTCTGCCAGGGAGGTCAGAGATGCCTTCATGGAAGAGGTGTCCTTTGAGTCTCTAGTAAAGGCTGAATATGGGTGCCAGGTGGGAGGTGGGAGCGACAGACTGGAAGGAGAGAGACTGAGTGTGAACGAACACAGGTAGATGGAGTGCATCCCCTGGGAAGAAATGACCACTCCGGGCCATCCCTCCACTGCCAGCTTGCTTATGCAGTGTGATATAGCCTGATACGGTGAGGTCTAACTCCTACTTCCACAAGGGTCACTCGGCTTCCCTCGCTTCTGGGCGGCTCCCCTCCGTGAAGCGGGGCCCCACTAGCTGGGTCCGATGGTAGGTGCCACGGGCTAAGGCTTCCTGTCTCCCAGGGTAACGTCATTCCAGCCCTTGCTGTTCACTGAGGCGCACCGAGAGAAGTTCCAACGCAGCCGTCTCCACCAGACGGTGCAACAGTTCAAGCGCTTCATTGAGAACTACCGGCGCCACATCGGCTGCGTGGCCGTGTTCTACGCCATCGCTGGGGGGCTTTTCCTGGAGAGGGCCTACTGTGAGTGACTTCACTTACCACAAGCCCTTTCCCTAGGCTTGCAATGAGTGATCGCCCTGGGGGTGGGGCCTACTGTGAGTGACCGACAGCCCCGGGGCGAGGCCTGCGGTAAGTGCCAGCCCTGGGTGGGGTGAGTGGAGCCTGTTTGAGTGAAGACTGTGAAGGGGAGGCCTGTTGTGAGTGGCAGCCGGCCAGGGCCTACCGCTGATGACCTCCCTAACCAGCTCTCTCTCCTCTGCACTGCCCCTCGCTTGCCTGCCTGGGCCCCCTCCACAGACTACGCCTTTGCCGCACACCACACGGGCATCACGGACACCACCCGCGTGGGAATCATCCTGTCGCGGGGCACGGCAGCCAGCATCTCCTTCATGTTCTCCTACATCCTGCTCACCATGTGCCGCAACCTCATCACCTTCCTGCGAGAAACCTTCCTCAACCGCTACGTGCCCTTCGACGCTGCTGTGGACTTTCATCGCCTCATTGCCTCCACCGCCATCATCCTCACAGGCAAGGCCTGGGTGTCCCAGGGAGGCTCTCCAGGGCCTCCAGTCCCTGCTGGCTTCCCCTCCTCTGAGAGACCCCCTCTCTGCTGGCACTCACCTTTAACGTCCTTCTCCATCAGGATGGAGTTGGCCTGGGCCAGGGTGTGAAGTAAGCCCGGGAGCCTGTCACTGGTCACTGCCAAGTGCCTCTTCCCACACTTTCCAGGGCACCTCAGCAGCCTCAGCTGACAAGTTACTAATACTCAGGAATGAGTGTGCATAGTGTGTCATTTTTCCCACTGTTTATGTTTTAAAGCACGACTCTATGAGAGAAAGCAAAGGAGTGAACGTCTAATGCTGTAATTCCAGACTCACATGGTTGTGTGCATGGTGTGTTTGTGGGGTGTTGGGGAGGGCCAGGAGATTGCTTAGAGGTCAGAAGTCCGGGCTGGCGCGGTGGCTCATGCCTGTAATCCCAGCACTTTGGGAAGCCGAGGCAGGCAGATCACTTGAGGTCAGGAGTTCGAGACCAGCCTGGCCAGCACGGTGAAATCCCGTCTCTACTAAAAATAGAAAAATTAGCTGGGTGTGGTGGCGCATGCTGGTAATCCCAGCTACTCAGGGGGCTGAGGCAGGAGAATCGCTTGAACCTGGGAGGCAGAGGTTGCAGTGAGCTGAGATCACACCATTGCACTCCAGCCTAGGTGACAGAGCGAGACTCCATCTAAAAGAAAAAGGTCAGAAGTCGAGACTCCTAGGTGCTTCTTCAGGCCCCCCACTCTGGCCAGTGTCCTCCACCTTGGGCTGAATGA
The DNA here is from genome assembly GCF_009764315.1 of Trachypithecus francoisi. Taxonomy (NCBI): domain Eukaryota; kingdom Metazoa; phylum Chordata; class Mammalia; order Primates; family Cercopithecidae; genus Trachypithecus; species Trachypithecus francoisi. The sequence continues at coordinate 145,064,210 of NW_022681468.1, read as the reverse complement.
GTGAGTACCCACCCTGGGCTGCCCCAAGCTCACCACATGGTCTGCTCTTCCTTAGTCTTACACAGTGTGGGCCATGTGGTGAATGTGTACCTGTTCTCCATCAGCCCCCTCAGCGTCCTCTCCTGCCTCTTTCCTGGCCTCTTCCATGATGATGGGTGAGTAAGTGCGAGTGTGTGTGTGTGCGTGTGTAATGGGGAGGATTCCTTTTGGGTGGAAAGAAACACATTCTCTGGCTCCAGAGGAGACTTTCACCTTCTGGGTTACAGGACAGACAGTGACCAGCCTGAGCCCCTAATGCCAAGTCAGCAGGAGAGACTGGTGTCTGAGTTGGGGTGCCTCTCCTGAAGGGTCCCATCTGGAAGACCCAGAGATCTCCTCTCATTAGCTGGGCATGGTGGTGTGTGCCTGTAATCCTAGCTACTGGGGAGGCTGAGGCAGGAGAATGGTTTGAACCCAAGAAGTGGAGCTTGCAGTGAGCCAATATCATGCCACTGCACTCCAACCTGGGTGACAGAGCAAAACTCTGCCTCAAAAAAAAAACAAAAAACAGAAAACAAAAAAAAACAAAAAAAGAGATCTCCTCTCAAAGTCTCTCTTTGCTGTCCCTTCCACACAGGTCTGAGTTCCCCCAGAAGTATTACTGGTGGTTCTTCCAGACCGTACCAGGTGAGAACCCTCCTTGATCCATGAATTTCTGGACCTGACTGTGAGCTCAAGGCTCTGGGTTCTCTGCAGCCCAGGTTCACTCACTCAGCTCTTCTGGTGACCCAGGCTCTGCCCTCTGGCCTGAGGATACTACTTGGTGGCAAGAGACTTAGGCTACTCTGCATTCCAGTCCTCCTCCCAGGAGCTCAGCTGGATTTCTGCCCCTACTTTGGGCTATTTCCTCCTCTAGTAGGGTTAGGAGGAGAAATATCTCCTACTCTAGACTAGTTCCAGTGGAATAGGAGCGGCTACCTCTTCCCCCAATACACACACATACCATAACAGTAGCTTTGAGGAGTACTGTGCCCCAGCTGCATGGGGGAGGGAGCAGACTCTGTCAAGTCAGACAGAGGTGCCTACCCAGTATGCCTTGAAAAGAGCGCTTGGGGGATATTCCTAACTCCCTGTAATCACCCATCTTAGAGCTATTAGCTGTGAATCTATTCAAACTCTCTTGAACCTATTTATGTTTTCAGTCTGTTCCTTCCTTGGAGTAACACAGTTTCTATAGTGGCTCCTCTCTGTGAAACACGGCATGGGTGTTTTTTTGGTTTTTTTTTTAATCCTAAAATGATCTGCTTTGAACTTCAGAGGGTGCTTGCTAATTCCTGCACACTGAGATTTAGTGGATAAGGCTGTGTTTATGCTCTCCTCTCCTTTTAGGACTTTACAGGCTTTGGTTAGATCCCTTCTTAACCTTTACTTTTTTATACTTCAGGGCTCTAATCTTCTTAACTTCTGCCTCTCTCCTCCTTGATCACTTGAGGGACCATTCTCTGTCCTCTCTATCTTGCCCTGGCTCCAGTATTATCCCCCTGTATACCCATGGCCTGGATCCCCTGGGAGAGGAGGGGCCTCCCACCAACTCTGGGTTGTACTTGGGGACCCTGGTGATGAGCAGGGACAGTGTGGTCCTGCCCAGTCACTAACAGTACCAGTGTTCATGTTGTGTGCTGTGGCAGCCAATGAAGAGTAATGCAGGGACAAGGACCAAACCTCGACTCGATGAGGGCAGGGCCTGCCATTTCCATTGTTTGGCCCAGAGGGCCCACAGTGGGCATGCTGTGCATCCATTCATTCAGCACAATTTTATTTATTTATTTATTTATTTTTACTTTTTTATTTTTTTATTTTTATTTATTTTTGTTGTTGTTGTTGAGACGGAGTCTCGCTCTGTCGCCCAGGCTGGAGTGCAGTGGCCGGATCTCAGCTCACTGCAAGCTCTGCCTCCCGGGTTTACGCCATTCTCCTGCCTCAGCCTCCCAAGTAGCTGGGACTACAGGCACCCGCCACCTCGCCCGGCTAGTTTTTTTGTATTTTTTTTTAGAGACGGGGTTTCACTATGTTAGCCAGAATGGTCTCTATCTCCTGACCTCGTGATCCGCCCGTCTCGGCCTCCCAAAGTGCTGGGATTATAGGCTTGAGCCACCGCACCCGGCCTATTTTTTATTTTTTTGAGATGGAGTCTCACTCTGTCGCCCGGGCTGGAGTGCAGTGGCCTGATCTCAGCTCACGGCTAGCTCCGCCTCCCGGGTTTACGCCATTCTCCTGCCTCAGCCTCCCAAGTAGCTGGGACTACGGGCGAGGTGGCGGGCGACCGGCTAGTTTTTTTTTTTTTTTGTATTTTTTAGTAGAGACGGGGTTTCACCGTGTTAGCCAGGATGGTCTTGATCTCCTGACCTCATGATCCGCCCGTCTCGGCCTCCCAAAGTGCTAGGATTACAGGCTTGAGCCACCGTGCCCGGCCCAGCACAATTTTATATAGGGCCCACGGTGTGCTAGGCCCCTGCACTAGGCACTAGGATTCAGTGGCAAACTAGCTTAGCCTGTTCCTTGTTCTTGAGAACCTGAGAGTCAGGAAAGTGACAGACAAAAAACAAATAATGATGTGGGTGAAAGATTGGCTGGGTGTGGTGGCTCACGCCTGTAATCCCAGCACTCTGGGAGGCCAAGGTGGGTGGATCACCTGAGGCCAGGAGTTCAAGATGAACCTGGCCAACATGGCAAAACTCTGTCTCTACTAAAAATAAAAAAAAATTAGCTGGGCATGGTGGTGCACACCTGTAGTCCCAGCTACTCAGGAGGCTGAGGCAGAAGAATCATTTGAACCTAGGAGGCAGAGGTTGCAGTGAGCCAACATTGCATCAATGCACTCCAGCCTGGGTGACAGAGCGAGACTCCATCTCAAAAAAAAAAAAAAAATCATGGTGACAAAGGCTATGAAAAGTGAATAATGTCTGCTGAAATGAAAGGTACCTGTGATCAGTGGTGTGGGAGAGAGAACCAGAGGAGAATGCTGGGACATTCTTACCCCAACTTGGGCAGTGGAGTGGAAAGGGGACCTTGGAAGCCCCAGAACAGTCCCCTTTCAAGGTACTGATCCTCCGCCTTCCACCCTGTGGTCACGTTGCAGGCCTCACAGGGGTTGTGCTGCTCCTGGTCCTGGCCATCATGTATGTCTTCGCCTCCCACCACTTCCGCCGCCGCAGTTTCCGGGGCTTCTGGCTGACCCACCACCTCTACATCCTGCTCTATGTCCTGGTGAGGGCTTTCGGCTGTGAGCCAGGCCAGGAGGGTATACGCAGGACATTTCCAGGGAAGCAAGGAGGGCTGGGACATTTGTTCTATTTCAAGTTATTTGAAGCATCTTCTTCACTTCTCAACATCCCTCTTTGAAGGTGGAGATGATAGTACGGGACTCTCCAGTAGGATGACCCCAATATGCAGCACTTGGAAGGTCGGCTCCCTGGGACAGGTTTTGCAGTAGCAGCCCTGCCAGACTGATCTCCATTCCTCGTAGACACCTCCACATCACTTCTGCCCAGCTAGTTTTTCCCCACTTTGGGTGGCTGGTTTTGGCTCCTGGGTGGACTACCTGCACCCAAGAGAGCATCATCCTTTTTGAAGAAACTTATCTTAAATGGGTTCTGCCACTTTTGTTCTGATCCTGTTTTTTGGGGTATTAGTCACACCCACTAAGTGACACCTGTACAGTATATAAGCTTGTTCAAAATGACATCAGTTGGATTGTTGATCAAATGAAAAAAAAATTTTTTTTTTTTTTTTGAGACAGAGTCTCGCCCTGTCGCTCAGGCTGGAGTGCAATGGCATGATCTCGGCTCACTGCAACCTCCGCCTTCCGGGTTCAAGCAATTCTCCTGCCTCAGCCTCCCGAGTAGCTGGGACTACAGGCACGCACCACCACGCCCAACTAATTTTTGTATCTTTAGTAGAGACGGGGTTTCACCATGTTGGCCAGGCTGGTCTCGAACTCCTGACCTCGTGATCTGCCCACCTCAGCCTCCCAGAGTGCCGAGATTACAGGTGTGAGCCACCGTGCCAGGCCAATCAAATGGATTCTTAAGACTCTACGTATCCCCTTTCCTTCTCCTTAACCTTGGCTCCTGCCTCTCTCTCTCTCCATGTTGTCTCCCTTCTCATGTTCCCTTCACCCTCCCCTGGGTTTCTCATTGGCTGCTTAGCTGGTTAGTTCTCGGGCTGATTCTGTGTCCCTGTGTTGTGGCTCTGCTTGTCTGCCTTCCTCATGAACAGAGGCATTTCCCCAAAGGGTATTCTGAGGGCCTCACTTAGAAGCTAAACCAAGTCCCAAGTCTCCAGCTCTTCCCTGCAGCAGAACTGCACACAGGGCTCGCCTTTCTGCCGAGACAAAGAGACACTGCACCATGGCCTCAGTCAGGTTGGTTCCTGTGTCTGACCTGCCTTCTCTCAGGTGCAGTTCTGTCTTCACTGACAGATAGGAGGGTCTGTTTCATCTTGCCTGTGGCTCAGCATTTCACAGTTCTGAAGATGACTACTTAGCCTTGGCTTAGGACGTTTCCTAGAACCGATGATGTGTATTTCCTAAGAAACATCTCTTTCTTGGGAAGCTGTGACTAATTTACCCTCTCTCCTCTGCTTCCTAATAATGAGTGGAGCCCTAGCATTCTCAGCTACTGCTTCTGTTGGGGGTGGAACTGACGTTCTTGTTCCTGGTGATAAAGCAGCTACTTTGAACCAGATGAGAGATCCAGAAGAGTGGCCAGGAGGGCTCCCTAAGACCCAGAGCCCTTTCTGATTTGTCCTGGGGTGTAGGCATCACTAGGATTCCAAGCCACCCTTCCTGCCAGCAGGAAAGTCAAGGGCTTGAAAGGTGTGGCCAGGCGTGGTGGCTCACATCTGTAATCCCAGCACTTTGGAACGCTGAGGTGGGTGGATCACCTGAGGCCAGGAACTCAAGACCAGCCTGGCCAACATGGCGAAACCTCATCTCTACTAAAAATACAAAAATTAGCTGAGTGTGGTGGCATATGCCTATAGTCCCAGCTACTCAGGAGGCTGAGGCATGAATCACTTGAACCTAGGAGGCGAAGGTTGCAGTGAGCCGAGATCTTGCCATTATACTCTAGCCTGGGCGACAGATGGAGACCCCATTTAAAAAAAGAAAGAAAGAAAGAAAAGAGGAAAAAAGAAAGGTGGAGGCCTCTATGCTAGGCTGTCCTCGCCAGCAGTTTGGAACAATCTCATCTCGGGGAGATCAGGGCAAAAGCACCCTCTTTGTTCCCACTTGTCCCAGGTGTGACCACTTGACTTCAAGCGAAAGAGAAATTACAAGTAAAGGACCCCAGTATAGACTAGACCCTGGGGAAGGATGGCCAGGCTTCTGATCCAGGCAGAACAGGGCAGGGCTAGCACATCAGAGGCTGAGCTGGCTGAGCCACCACCCCATCCCACCAGCCAACAAGGAATCTGCAGCAGCTTTGTGGTTTAAAAGGAAAGCCAGCACAAAATAGGGTGTAGAAACAGAGCAGCATGACGTCACCCTACCATTGTACTCAGCCTGTTTGGATGCTCAGAAAGCCTTGAGGGTGGGTGTGGGCTCCATAATGAAACAGTGAACTTGGGGAAGGAAGAGCCAGTTCAAAGAAGAGCTCAGAGAGGTTTAAGTTAGTCTTGTAGGGAAAGGTTCAAGAATCCAGGAAGACTTAGCTGGGGGAAGGGAACTCCTGAGTTCAGTTTAAAAGCTATCTGTTGGCTGGGTGCGGTGGCTCATGCCTGTAATCCCAGCACTTTGGGAGGCCGAGGGGGGTGGATTGCCTGAGATCAGGAGTTGGAGACCAGTCTGGCCAAAATGGTGAAACCCCCTCTACAGAAAAATTAGCCTGGCGTGGTGGCATGCGCCTGTAATCCCAGCTACTTGGGAGGCTGAGGCAGGGGAGTTGCTTGAACCAGGGAGGTGGATGTTGCAGTGAGCCAAGATCACACTACAGAACTCCAGTCTGGGCAACAGTGAGACTCCATCTCAAAAAAAAAAAAAAAAAAAAAAAACCACTAAAAAACAAAAAAAACCTATCTGTTGAGGGTCTAGTAGGTACTAGCTCCCTGTAGGGCCCAGCAACAGAAGGGGAGACTCTAATCCCTTCCTTAGCAACTTAGGATTCGCTGTGACAAAAAGTGGCATAAGCATGAAATGATCAAAATGAACACTTGATAAAGGATTAATTGCTGAGCGGAGTGTTCCAAACAGTAAGTTATAGGAGTTCATTGAAGGGAGTTTCACTTGGGCTAAATTGGCTAGGGAAGACTTTGAGGAGAAGATTGGATTTGGGCCAAGAGTCTGGGAGCGATAAGCTAAGCTTTGACAGGGCAGAGTGGAAAATGAAGAGCAATCCAGGTAAAAGGAAGGGCATGAACACAGGCAGAGGTGGAAATGGTGATAGGATATTCAGGAGACAGAGGGGACAGGCCTGGCTGTGGATGGCCATAGGGCATTAGATGGTGGCAGGACATGCTGCTGGTGAGCATGTGGTGGCGGCAGTTGAAACTGAGGGGCTGTGGCTCAGCTGAGAGGCCACGCCACATGGCAGAGCATAGAAAGAGATGAGCAGAGGGTGACAAAACCAGGCTTGGGCAACACCCATGACTGGGGGTGGCAGAAGGAATGAAGCCAGTGGAGGAGATGGAAAGCGAGTGGCCCAAAGTGGGAGAACCAGTAGAGCATTGTCGCAGAAGCAGCGAGGAGGTGGTCACTAGTGCCTCAGGCTTCCAAGAGTAGGAGCCAACATGGCCTGAAAGGATACCTTGAAGTTTAGCCATTTGTGGGGCTGCTGGGCCCTCAGTGGGAAGGTCCTAAGGAGAGGTGGAGGCAGAAGTCAGACTGAGCCAGACTCAGGAGCAAGCAAGTAGGAAGAATGTGGCCAAGTAGTGTCTGACCATGTTAGACAAACTTATTAGGGAAAGGACCAGAGCTGGATGATACTGTTCAGTTATTACATGGAAAAGGGAGACAACTTAGGGATTCTTATCCTGAAAAAGGAGAGGATAAACTGGGGAAGCACCTTTCCCCAACAGTTATTGAGTGCCTATCATATGCCAGGCAGAAACTGCTAGGAGCTTATAATGGCAACAGTCCCTACCCCTTCAGTCCAGTGGGGAAAACGACAGTAAACATGTAAATGAATGAGCAAGCAAAAGTACTGTTGGCCAGGTGTGGTGGCTCACGCCTGTAATCCCAGCACTTTGGGAGGCTGAGGTGGGCGGATCATTTGAGGTCAGGAGTTCAAGACCAGCCTGGCCAACATGGTGAAACCCCATCTCTACTAAAAATACAAAAATTATCCGGGCATGGTGGCGAGTGCCTATAATCCCAGTTACTCGGGAGGCTGAGGCAGGAGAATCTCTTGAGCCTGGGAGGCGGAGGTTGCAGTGAGCCAAGATCATGCCATTGCACTCCAGCCTGGGTGACAGAACGAGACTCTGTCCCCCCGACTCCAAAAAAATGGAAGTACTGTGGATGACAGTGCATGCACTAAGAGAGTTAACAGGCAGATGTGGTAGAGAGGACTGAGGGGAGGCCTGAGGAGGTGATGTTTCTACTGAGACCTGAAAAATGAGATGGAGCAAGCCATGGGAAGAACCAGGAGAAGGGCATTCCAGGTGGGAGATGCAAAGGTCCTGAAGCAGAAAGGACTTGCCATGTGTGAGGAACAGAGAGGGGAGAATGGCTGGCAGGCAGAAGTCAGAGTACTTGCGAGGCCTTGTAGTGCAATGGGAAGGCCACCAAAGCTTTTAAAGCTGGGGATGAACAGGATAAAATGAACTTTTAAAAGTCACACTGGCTGCCTTGAAGAGACAGGAATTATAGTGAGTCAAGACCAGTGGAAAACCTACTTCCACTGGAAGGCTCCTGCATGAGTCCAGGTGACAGGTGACATCACTTGGTCTAAGGTGGTGTCAGGGATCTAGAAAACACTCTTATTCCTCATAGAATGCTATGGAGGATGGAATTGGGAATGGTGAGGTTTTGCAACCTAGAAGGAGCATGGTACATGGTGAGGTGGGGGCTGGATATACCACCAGGGAAGGATGCAGGGTCTAAGGCCTGAGCAGGCCCCATACTCTGCTGTGGGTGTCACTAGGTCTCAGCAGAGCTCTTTCCTCCATCCAGCTCATCATCCATGGCAGCTTTGCTCTGATCCAGCTGCCCCGTTTCCACATCTTCTTCCTGGTCCCAGCAATCATCTATGGGGGTGACAAGCTGGTGAGCCTGAGCCGGAAGAAGGTGGAGATCAGCGTGGTGAAGGCGGAGCTGCTGCCCTCAGGTACTAGCCTGGTAGGAGATCAGTTTGGTGGCACTGAGGGAACTGACGAGGCAGAGGCAGAGTCTAGACCACACAGTCTCCTGTTCGGGCCCAGTGGAGCTGGCAGGGACCTTGGGTGGCAGGGACAAAGGAGCTGGTAGGGGCCAGGCGCAGTGGCTCATGCCTGTCATCCCAGCACTTTGGGAGGCCAAGGCAGGTGGATCATGAGGTCAAGAGATTGAGACCATCCTGGCCCACATAGTGAAACCCTGTCTCTACTACAAAAAAAAAAAAAATACAAAAATTAACTGGGTGTGGTGGTGCACACCTGTAGTCCCAGCTACTTGGGAGGCTGAGGCAGGAGAATCAGTTGAACCCGGGAGGCAGAGGTTGCAGCGAGCTGAGATGGCACCACTGCACTCCAGCCTGGTGACAGAGCAAGATGCAAGACTCCGAAAAAAAAAAAAAAAGGGAAGGAAGGGAGGGAGGGAAGAAGGAAGAGCTGTTTGCCAGAGGACCTGAGCCTCTCTCATCACAGAGAGCAGAGAAGCTCAGGCCAGGCTGCCCCTTGCCCAGCTGACCCTCAGCCCCAGTGCTGCCTGGCCCCCCACAGGGTGAGCTTCTGATGGGGGAGGCCTCCCTTGTCATATTCCAGAAGCAGAGCTGAGGCTGGGGTGGGGAGCTCTCTGGAGGCCACATTGTTGCTGGGTTCAGGGCAGCAGCCTCTCACCCACCGTCCCTCCCCAGGAGTGACCCACCTGCGGTTCCAGCGGCCCCAGGGCTTTGAGTATAAGTCAGGGCAGTGGGTGCGGATCGCTTGCCTGGCTCTGGGGACCACCGAGTACCACCCCTTCACACTGACCTCTGCGCCCCATGAGGACACGCTCAGCCTGCACATCCGGGCAGCAGGGCCCTGGACCACTCGCCTCAGGGAGATCTACTCAGCCCCGACGGGTGACAGATGTGCCAGATACCCAAAGGTACCAGACCCAGGCCAGATGTGCCACATGCTTCCATATCCCCTTTGAAGGTCTTGGTCTGCCAGCACTAGACTCCCTGCTCTGTTCCTCCCCTCTGTGCATGTAGAGACTGGTTGTTCCAGATAATACCACAAACCCTCCTCTTCCCCTCACTCCATATACGTATCTGCCTTTCCCTTTCTCTCATTTCTGGCTTCCAATCTCCGGTGGTGGCCAAGCTTCACTCAAACCCATGCCCCTCCCTACAGCTGTACCTTGATGGACCATTTGGAGAGGGCCACCAGGAGTGGCATAAGTTTGAGGTGTCAGTGCTAGTGGGAGGGGGCATTGGGGTCACCCCTTTTGCCTCCATCCTCAAAGACCTGGTCTTCAAGTCATCTGTCAGCTGCCATGTATTCTGTAAGAAGGTGAGTGCCCCCTCTTCCCACCAACCCATGGCCCCTTCTTCCTTGTCCTGGTACCCATCTGTGCCTTTCTCCTCTGCCTTTGTTCTTGGCTTCCCTGAACTGGGCAGGTGCAAGTTGGTTTGAAACCTGGGGTTGGTGGTGGGTGGGGTGGTATCAAGATATCCCTAGAGCCTGAAGGACAGAACTGGTTTGCGGATGCCTCCAGGACCCTGCCTGGTTTACAAAGACTCCTTCCCTCAGTTAGGGGCGCTCCACATAGGATTTGCTTCTGGGAGTTCCTCCAGGCGAGGTTGGAGGGGGTAAAAAAACCCGTTCCTTCTTACAGAGGATCCCAGCACTTGCAGCCTTATTGGGCTGGGAGAGGGAAGGGCATGTTGGGTGGGGCACAAGTGAAACTGGCTCAGCTCTTAAGAGGAAGAGGAGGAGTGGTGGCAAGGCAGGGCTGGTGGGCCAGGTTGGCCCCAGGAACAAACCCTCAGGTCCTCACACGGGTCCTTTCACACCAGCCTGGACCTGGTGGCAGGTCCCTGCTCGTTTCTCTGGGCCTGGCAGGTGAGTCAGGGGCGCTGGAATGCACAGGGCAGAAGCCCAGCCCATGTGCTGTCAGCATTCAGAGGGTGACAGCTCCCCTGCTCTCCTCTGCCCTCTGCTTCTTAACTACACAGCCCCACTTTCCCCCTCTCGGAAGCTGCAGAGGGCTCCCCGCAGGGCAGCTTCCACCCGCTGGTCTCTCTTTGAGCCCATTCCCATCTGCCCAGGCAGCTGCTGGGTCTCCCTGAAGCTGCTCTGTGAAATGCCCTTTAGGCACTAGGTGCCTGGCAGCCTGAGCAGGGACCACTGGAGGGAGCTGTAGGACAGGCTAAGCATGAGAGCTGCTTCCCACCCCACAGACCTTCACCTCCCCATCACCAAGGGACCTTTCCCATGGCCCTGGGGTCTCTCACTTCCTCCTCTCTGGGCCCTGGGCCAACTCCATCTCTGGCCTTAGAGCCTGGCCCTGTGGCCCATACACTCCCTCTCCCCCGGCTGTTTAGGGAAGGGCACAAGCTGGCTGAGGTCAGAAGAGTTCTATGGGTATGGACACCCCTGGGATGTAGGGAGGCTGAGCTGAGCTGGGTCCTGAGCTGCAGCCATGTGTCCCCAGATCTACTTCATCTGGGTGGCGCGGACCCAGCGTCAGTTTGAGTGGCTGGCTGACATCATCCGAGAGGTGGAGGAGAGCGACCACCAGGACCTGGTATCTGTGCACATCTACATCACCCAGCTGGCTGAGAAGTTCGACCTCAGGACCACAATGCTGGTATGTCAGGGCCCACCAGGAGGGTACGCGGGCCACTGTCTGAGCTAGGAGTTGATCCTAGCCGTGCGTGGCTGAACTTTGTTCCATCCTTCTCTACCATAGTACATTTGTGAACGGCACTTCCAGAAGGTTCTGAACCGGAGTCTATTCACAGGCCTGCGTTCCATCACCCACTTTGGCCGCCCCCCTTTTGAGTCTTTCTTCAACTCCCTGCAGGAGGTCCACCCCCAGGTCAGTCCAACCCATATCCAGGTTCTCTTCCTCTTTATCATTTGGGGTCTGAGCAAAGCTCCCAAACCTGCCCCATCAAGGAAGAAACTGACTGCTGATGAGAACCCATCCCCTGGGAGATTGGTGGGGTAACGGAATGGAAAGGATAGGTGGGGGTCACTCTTAGGTGCCAAGGAGGGAGGCAGGCAATAGGGACTTGCCATCTCTGAAGCCATGATGTATTGTCCAGAAGGAAGAGCTCAATCATTGAGCTAGTCCTCGCCATAAACTAAGGGCTACCCTCACCAATACTGAGTCAGTCCTCACCCTGGACACTGACGGAACCTTTACCGTGAGCACTGGGCTAGTCACTACTCACAAATACTGGGCTAGCCCTCCATGAGATGCTAAGCAGTTCTTCAACTTTAACACTGATTAGCCCAACTCCTATTAGCAATGTTGATCTAGCACTTAGCAAAATTCCACTAGACTTATAAACACTGAGCCAGCCCTCACCATGCAAACCATCAGGAGCCCTGCTGGCTTGCTTTTTTTTTTTTTTTTTTTTTAAAGAACGGGTATTGCTCTGTTGCCCAGGCTGGAATGCAGTGGTGCAGTACCAGTTCATTGTAACCTCCAACTCCTTGGTGCAAGCAATCCTCCCGCCTCAGCCTCCCAAGTAGCTGGGACTACAGGAGTATACCACTATGCCCGGCTAATTAAAAAAAAATTAGAGACAGGGATCTTGATATGTTGCCCAGGTTGGTCTTGAACTGGGGAGTTACCCCTTCCTCTGAACATTGAGTTATTTCTGCCTCTGAACACTGAGCTACCTCTGCCTCTGAGCAACGAGCTAGCCTTCACTTATTCCTCCTGCAATAGGTCCGGAAGATCGGGGTGTTTAGCTGTGGCCCCCCTGGCATGACCAAGAATGTGGAAAAGGCCTGTCAGCTCATCAACAGGCAGGACCGGACTCACTTCTCCCACCATTATGAGAACTTCTAGGCCCCTGCCCAGGGGTTCTGCCCACTGCCCAGTTGAGCAGAGGTTTGGGCCCACAGCTCACCTCTGTTCTTCCTATTTCTGGCTGCCTCAACCTTCTCTCATTTCTCACCTCCCAACCTTGTTCCAGGTGGCCATGGTCAGTCACCAGGTGTGGGCTCAGGGACCTCCAGGCCCAGGATGTGTCAGCCTGGAGAAATGGTGGGGGAGGTGGGGCAGTGTCTAGGGTCTAGAGTGAGAAGTAGGGGAGCTACTGGTTTGGGGCAAAGTAAAACCTCTGTTTCCAGACTTCAGAAACAAAACAAATCTCAAAAGACAAACTTACCTGACAAGTACCGTGTGTATGTGTGTTGGGGTGGCGAGTGTAAGGATGCATTGGGAGCATGGATGCTGGCATCTTAGAACCCTCCCTACTCCCAGACCTCCTCCTCTTCTGGGCTCCCCACTGTCAGAAGGGCTGGCAATTGCCTTGCAGGAGGTAGAGGCTGGACCCATGGCAAGCCATTTACAGAAACCCACTCAGCACCACAGTCTAACACCACAACTGATTTCACCCAAGGTTTTAAGCACGTTCTTTCATCAGACCCTGGCCCAATACCTGTGTATGCAATGCTCCTCAGCCCTCTTCTCCCTGCTCCAGTAGTCTCCCTTACAAATAAATCACTTTTCTGTGTTCAGGGTTTCTTTATTCTGCCCTAGAACCAGATGGGGCATGGGGAGAGGAAGCCACTCACCCAGCCAGCTCACCAGGCTGACCCAGACATCTCTCAAACTGGCCAGTGTCCTGAGTAAAGGAGTTGGCCCAAGGTAAAGTGCCCCAGCTAGAGATCCCTTCACCAGCCCAGGGGTGCCCTTCCTGACAGAGGGTCTGTCAGCCACTAGTGTGAGGCCTGGTGAGCCTGCTCAGAAGGGGCAAAGAGGATGTGGAAGCTTCTGGAGGAGGTGGGCTGGGGAAGAGAACGCGGGAGGGGCAGACTCAGCTGGAGCCTATAGGGAGCCAGAGCCACCTGGCTTTTTCCAGGACCTCAGTCACTCCCAGCCCTTCTCTGAGCAAAGGGAGAGTTGGGCACCTGTGCCTACATCGCTCTTCCAGCCAGTGAGACGACGGCAAGGAGACAAATGAACACATCACCCAACCTCTCTGGCCTGTTTTCTCATCTGCAAAATGGCTGGATGCTCTCCAAGTTGACTTAAAGACAGGACAACCCTCTGAGGGATTTTTTTTTTTTTTTTTTTTTGAGACAGTTTTGCTCTTGTTGCCCAGGCTGGAGTGCAACGGCATGATCTCGGCTCACCGCAACCTCTGCCTCCTGAATTAAAACAATTCTGCCTCAGCCTCCCGAGTAGCTGGGATTACAGGCATGCACCACCAGGTCCGGATAATTTTGCATTTTTAGCAGAGACTGGGTTTCTCCATGTTGGTCAGGCTGGCCTCGAACTCCCGACCTAAGGTGATCCACCAACCTCGGACTCCCAAAGTGCTGGGATTACAGGCGTGAGCCACCGCACCCGGCAAGAGTGCGCCCAATTTAAACGCCTACATACCACATATCCTCAATTTCGAGAAAATAGCCACTGGCTTAGAAACTTTCAAGTACGGCCGGGCGCGGTGGCTCAAGCCTGTAATCCCAGCACTTTGGGAGGCCGAGGCGGGCGGATCACAAGGTCAGGAGATCGAGACCATCCTGGCTAACACGGTGAAACCCCGTCTCTACTAAAAAATACAAAAAACTAGCCAGGCGAGGTGGCGGGCGCCTGTAGTCCCAGCTACTCGGGAGGCTGAGGCAGGAGAATGGCGTGAACCCGGGAGGCGGAGCTTGCAGTGAGCTGAGATCTGGCCACTGCACTCCAGCTTGGGTGACAGAGCGAGACTCCATCTCAAAAAAAAAAAAAAAGAAACTTTCAAGTACTGTGATTCACAGCACACTTTGGAGGTTGCATGTTTAGGTTCTGGAAGAGGCCCTCGGACGGCCCCTTGGTGCAGCGGTCCCCGGAAGGTGCCTGCCCAGCACGTCGAGGGGTCCTGACCAGCCTGCCCGCGGGATGGGGCGGGCCGGAGAGCCGCTCCGCCTGGCGGCCCAGTGGGCCTTCCCCGGCCGGCCCACAGGGTTGGGCGGGTTCCAGCGGTGGGCGCCGGCCGGGGTGCAGTCTAGGCCGCCGGCCAGTGGTTAGGGGCTCGCAGGCCGGCCCCGCCCGCGGGTCTGTCCGGGACAAACCCTTCCGTCAGGGGGGCGAGTGAGGCGCGGCAGGCCCTCAGTTCCTTGGCCAAGGAGACGAGCGCGGCTCCCCGCGGCCCGCCCCGCTAGCTTTCCCGCCTCCGCCGGCGCGCGGCTTCCGCGTGGCAGGCCGCCCCGCTCCCCAGCCTGGCGCGCTGCTTCTTTGTCTCTCCGCGCCTCCCCTTCTCCCAGACAAATGGCCGTTGGCAGGAAATTGGACGCGCTCCGGGGAAGCCGCGCGCAGCCGGGAGGGGGCGCCGCGCGGCCAGCGGGCCTTGGGTGCCCCCAGCCGGGGCGTGGGCGGCGGCGATGTTTTGACATCTCGTCAAAGAAAGGAACTTGATGCTTCGAAAGTGCTTTTCACAGCCGGGCTGTGTCTGCTCCAGAGCTGATTTATAAGCAGAATCTGCGCTCGCTTCTCCGCTCCCTCCCCCGTCAGCCCGGGGACGGCGCCGGAGGCGCGGGCGCGGCTGTGCCCGGCAGGATCGGGTTTATTTATTGCCTCTGGCCCGGAGCCGGGGCGGCCTGGGGACTGCACAGTTCCCTCTGCCCGAGCCCCTCCCCTTGTCTCCCCACCCCCCAAAGCCGGCTGCTTCCCAGGGGCCTGCCTTCCCCAAACCTCACCAGACTCTGGGAGGAGCCCTCCGACGGTCTGGGGTGGAAGTTGGGGACGGAGGCAGAGAGATGGTCAGGCGCCCCATGGGGCCGAATTCTGCTCCACCTCGCAGGGAGCCAGTGGGGAGAAAATGGTGGTGGTGGAGGTCGCCACCTCTGCCCTAAGGTCGGAAAGGAGCCGGAGCTGCCAATCTGAAACTCCCTATGACCCCAGCAGCGCTAGAACCCCCTTCCTCCAGGGGCTATCCTTTCTCTCCAGGGTTTCCTCTATCCCCAGCTCCAGCCAACCCCCTTACTCCAAGGCCCCAGGAGCCCTTTCCCTTTAGAATAAATTAAGGAATCTCCAGCTTCTGCTCGATACCCGGAGAAGAAAGGTTTGAAAGATCATGTCCCTGGCAAGCGCCACAGCCCTCAGGAGGTGATGGGCACAGGGCTGGGTACAGGTCTATCACAGTGCCCTGGCTTCACATCTAAAGAGTCCGGATGGCCACAGGGTAGAGCAGGGACATGTGTTCGGCCCCCTTAATGGGTAGCTTGCGGCTGGCATAGTGGTGTACAATTTCAGGGACGCTGCTGAAGGGCGGGCTGTTCTGGCCCAGCACATATTTGTGTTCCTTGGTCCGGGACAGCTTCATGTGCATGAATCCCTGGCTGCTCCTGGGAAGAGGAGAGGAGACTTTGATGAGTGGGGGCTCTCCTCAGCCCCCCATCCAGTAACCCTCCCCAACCCTACAGCAAATGTGGTGGTTCCAAAGCCAGCTGAGAATAAGAGGTGATTAGGGGAGATGGAGGTCAGTCCAGAAAGCAGGGGTGGTGGTGGCGTAAGTAGGTAGCACCGGGCATTGGCTTTGTGGTGAGGCCACTGGGTGTGCCAAGAATGTGTGTACAGGGAGTATATAGGGCGTGTGCAGGTAGAAACTGAGTGACCAACACCACCCCCGACCCCTGCTGGCCAACCCTGGGGTCCAGGCACCCTGGCCCTCCAGCCTCTGTGGCCAGGGCCAGTTTAACCTCACCTTTCGTGAGCTGTATGGTAGGACACCTGTGAGGGGCTCCTGGTGACTCATGTGGAACCACATACACCCTTGGCAGGAGGGTGGACAGATGTGACAATCAAGCTAGTCTTGGTTGGGGCTCTCCCTTCTAAAGACTAGGGGGAAGGGAGAAGCTGATCTGGAAGACCCCCCAAAATCCGGGAGTGCTCAGCTGCCTCCTCCTGGGGATATCCCTTCACTCTCTTGCTCTCTGGGTCTTCAACCAAGCCCCTAGCTCATTTATCTGGCCCTTCGGCCTACAATGACTTCATTCCCTTGCTCAGGGACATGCTCCTGCCTCTCCCATCTCCCTGCCACAACCAGGAAATCAGCATCAGTGCCTGGCTCTACCCTCAAGACAAGGACCCCACTGCTCAGAGCTCTGGCTAGCTCCTAAATGTCCAGGGACCCTCGGCCCATGAGAGGGCACGGGAGCACCCAAGTACATTTGTCTAAACCACCACAGCTTGGTCTGTCAGGCCTCAGGTCTGAAACCCAAGCACAGGCAAGGGGTAAGGAATGTTTTGGGGAGCCCTGAAGCCTAAGTGTTATATACTGCTGGCCACAGCCTACCTGGGGACAAGGACAGGGCTTAGAGATTAGTGTGGAAAGCAGAACCAGTGAGGGGGCTGCCTCCATCCGGAGGTCCACCCCCCAGAGAGGTGAGGCTGGCAATCCTCACCACTCGCCTCCCCTGTCTGGGTACAAAGACCCATTTCACCAGGCCCACAAGTGAGAAATCAGAGTGGGGAAGCTGAAGGGAGGTGACAGATGGGAGGAGAAAAGGAGGCCCCAAACTCCATCCCTCTGCCTCCCCAGGCATGGAGTCCTCAGGAGCCTAGCAGACTTCTGGGAAAAGGCCTGGGGCCCCAGGGCTGGGCGTGTCAGGGTGCAGGGTGGCGGGGACCATCTGTAGGTCTGAGATAACTGGGGCTGACAGCTCAGGCCCTTGGGAAAAGGAGCCAAGGGCCTGCGGCAAACGGCCCCTGTGGGTGGTGGGGTGGGGGGGGGGCAGTGTCCCCTGTCAGGCCCAAGGCTGTGGGCAGCAGCATGGGCCCTGCTTTCCTTCACCTCTTCTCAGTTTGGGGCTGACCGCTTCCCCCTTAGTCCACCTGGGGAATTGTCTCTCCTAAAAGCTGCACGTTGTTATCTTCTCGAAAGAGATCTGCCTAAGAAGGACAAGTGGCCAGAGAGCTCAGCAGCCATCTGGATAACCAACCTCTTGCAGAGGGGATGGCTGTGCTTTCCCGCCTCCTGGGACAAAGTCCCAAGGGTCCAGTAGGACACAGCAAAGCCCCTGCCAGACCCTCAGGGTCCTGGGGTTAGGACCAGCTGGGCTGCAGGACCAGGCTGGCAAGCCTTTTTGAGGAAGTTGTTTAATTACCAGTGAAAGCCCTTCCATTAGGGAGAGAAGAGAAACCATCATCATATTTCAGAGAAGCCATTTATATGTAAACGAGGCTCTGGCAGACAGATGCGGAGCCAGGTCAGCCAGGGTGGGAGCAGGTCTCCAGGCCTGCCTTGCCATTTTACCTCCCAGGCTAAGGCAGGCTGGCAGGGCTCCACTCTGGG
Source organism: Trachypithecus francoisi (assembly GCF_009764315.1). Lineage (NCBI taxonomy): Eukaryota > Metazoa > Chordata > Mammalia > Primates > Cercopithecidae > Trachypithecus > Trachypithecus francoisi. The sequence goes on along the minus strand of NW_022681468.1, from coordinate 145,046,592 downwards.
AGCCAGACCCCTGGCATCTCCCCTTACCTTAGCCTGTACCAAACAATAATATGGCACTGGTGGAGCCCTGGAATACCATGGTTTGTGTAGTCAGACAGAGCTGGGTTCAAATCCTGGTTTTGGGACTTTATTACCTGGTGGCCTTGGGCAAGTAACAAGCCTCTATGAATTTATTTTCTGTCTATAAAAAAGAGATCTATCTTGCAGGGGAGTAGTTGGTTTAGAAATGGCATATAGGTTGCTTGGTGTGCTCCATGAACTTTAACTATAATTTTTAAGGCAATACACATTTCTGAGCTTATATACATCAAATTTTTGACAAAAACTTTTCTGGGAAATGCTTCTTTGATTTTATAATTCAAAGACTCCTAGAATATGACAGCTGGGAAAAAAAAGCACTATTACCAATTCATTTGGCAAAGGTAGAAACCGAGGCCTGGAGATATTAAGTGATTTCCCTAGGATCACATAGCTAGTTTATCAAATCCAAGAATAGAACTCAGGTTACCTGACTATAGTCCGGCACTTTTTCTATTACCTTTTTTTTTTTTTTTTGAGACAGATTCTTGCTGTTGTTGGCCTGGGCTGGAGTGCAATGGCACGATATTGGCTCACTGCAACCTCTGCCTCCTGGGTTCAAGTGATTCTCCTGACTCAGCCTCCTGAGTAGCTGGGATTACAGGTGCGCACCACCACACCCAGCTAATTTTTGTATTTTTAGTAGAGACCGGGTTTCACCATGTTGGTCAGGTTGGTCTCGAACTCCTGACCTCAGGTGATCCACCAGCCTCGGCCTTCCAAAGTGCTGGGATTACAGGTGTAAGCTAACACGCCCACTTTTCCTATTATCTTTTAGTGAAGTTGAATAATTATCCCCCAGATATGACTGGTTTAGTAGCCCGAAGTTTCCATAGATTGGATTTGTTTGAATGGGAGGGTATACCTGTACTCTGATGGTCCCAGAGAATGTGCTAGAAAGTGGTGCAGGTGACCTACTAGTGATGGTGGGAGGCAAATGAACATACCACCCCACTGGCTTCCTAACATGGGGTACAGGGTCTACCAGGCAGAACTCCTGGTTGCCCAGGGCAGGGCTGGCCATGCTACCAGGGAGTCTGGGAGGCTGATCTACTGCTCCTGGGAGGAAAGCCTGATGGGAAGGGAGGGCCTTGCCTCCCCTACCTCTTCCAGGATCCAAAAGCTCAGACACACCCCCGTCCTTAAACACACACACAGACACACACACTCTTCCTCAGAGTAAACAGGAATAACTTTGTATTCACTACCCTGTCCTCCTTCTAGCACCCAGCCCCCCCTCCCGCCCCCTCGCCACCCTATAGACTCCCTCAGGCAAAGCTCCTATCTCCTTGCCTATGCTTCTAGAACATCTTGGGCTTCCATTAATAATGACAGTGATGATTTATTGAGCCCTTAGCACTATGCTAAGCACTTCTCATGCATTATTTCACCTAATCCTTCCCTATATCCTCCCCCATCCATTTCATTAGTAAGGAAACTGAGGCCTAGAGAGGTTAAGGGGGCCCAGGCCACACAGCTAGAACAGAACCCTTCTGAGCTGCATGCTGTGGATCAACTGTTTCTCCCAATGGACTCTGAGCTCCCTGAGAGCAGGGGCTGAGTCTCAGACATCTCAGGACCCCCAGTGCCTGGGGATTATTCATGGGGGATGGGGACCTCCCCAGCTTGGCAGGCATAAGGGGAATACTGGAGTCCCCTTCCACCCTGCTGGCTGTCCCTGCACCCACAACCGTCCCCACTCACTTGAGGGACAGGGAGAAGTCATTCTTGCTGGTCTCACTGTTGCGTACCAGGTAGCTGGCCTCTTTGCACAGCCGGAGCAGGTTCTCGGCGTCGGTTCGGCTGATGGCCCCATGATACCAGCTAAGGATGAGAGAGAGGAAGGGGGGGCATCTCTGCTGGGTCCCTCGCCGTCCAGGCCCACCCGTTGTGGGTGTCCCCTGTAGGGAAGCCAGTGCCAGGAGGGGAGGAGCGGAGAGGGAGTCCCCAGCTGGACACAGACACTCACACCTGGTTTTCCAGAGGCAGTGCTGGATCTGTCCACTCCCCCAGGGGGCTGCTGGGCTCCACGCTTAGGGGCTTGGCTGACTTGGGGTTCCCTGCAGAGAGTCGGGGAGGTAGCCGCCCCTTCTCCTCCCGGCCAGGTGACAGGCAGCTCTTCTCCGATCCTTCAAACTGGGCTGTGGGGAACATATCAGTCATGGACTCTAAGGACCCTAGAGGTCCTCAGAGGTGACTACTGAATAGCCAGTGCCCAATCCCTACTTCTTCCAGCCCCAGAAAGGATCAAAGGAATGTTCTAGGAGGGCAGCCCATGCTCAAGGGCCTGACTGGCTCTGGGGACATAATCTTGGATCCATCGCCTGGTGGGGGTGGGCCCAGCCTTCTGTGCCACAAGGCCTCGCAGTCCCCACACTGTGGGAGGAGAGGGCAGAGGAGCAACCCGAGAAACCATGCACGCTTCTCCCTCCAGAGCAGCTGACTGCCTTCCCCTAGTCCATCCTCTCAGGGTGGCTTCAGCGCTGATAATATTGTTTCTTTCCCCTCCTCAGAGTTCATTACCGTTCTCCAAATCACCCTGCCAAGCCATTCTGTAGAAATGACTTATTGATCTGAGAACAATTATCTGATTCCCCTTGGTGCCATCCTGACAGGCTAATCCCGCCCAAAGCCGCCAGTCGGCTCACCCCTCCCCCACCCCCAATGTTGCTGCCCACTGGCTCCCTTCCCCAACCCACAGAGGCCCAGAGGCGGCACCTCTGCCCTCCCAGACCAGGGCAGCCTGATAGCTGAGCCTACATAAGGAAAGGCTGAGCCCCCATGGGTCCCCTGGCCACAGGCACACGGGCACACATGCACACATGCACGTATGGATAGATACCTTCCTTCATCCCATATTTTAAAATACAATATTCAGGCACAAATGTACAACCAGATGCTCATGCCTCTGCACACACACCCTTGGGTGCCCACTCCGGACAGAACTGAACATAGAGGAAGAATTAAGTGCGTTCTTTCTCCTCATTTGGGTTCTTTTTCTCTCCTTGTAGCCCTTTGAAGCCCTTATTGTCTTTCGGTCACCAGATGCAAGGGTCAGATCTGCTCCTTTGTGCCAAGGAGTTCCACACTTCCTGTGCCTGTCCCACCCCCATCTCAGGAGTATTTGCATTGCTGAAGGCTCTGGTCAAGCAAAGCTCTCCCCAAAGTGAATTTTAAATGGTGGATTTTTGTAGCATGGTGAGGAACACATTAGAAAGGGGCCTCCCTGTAGGAGACACCATCCCACGGCTATCGGGGATGTCTCTTCTTATTCCCAAATGAGATTCTTCCTGGGGTCTCCAAACCCTGCCCCACCTCTCAATTCCTCCAACCCAACCCGCAGGGCCTGGAGGGGTGAGGACATGTCACCCTGGCCAGAAGCCCCCCAGGACCCACCGCTGCTGTCCTCCAGGCTGGGCTCAGGGAGGGGTGAGGCTGGACCGGAGATGTCCCTGTCCCCATCAGGCAGGGAGGGGCTGCTGTCCAGCTGTCCCACAGGTGGAGGCCAAGGTAGGTCTTTGATGACCTTAATGTCAACTGGAGCCAGCAGCAGAAATGAGAAGAGAGACAGACAGTGACAGAGACAGAAAGAGGTAAAGGTTGAGACACCAAAACCCAGAGCCAGGACACAGGACAGCCTAGAAAGGAGGAGGGGGAGGGGCAGAGGCAGAGGCAGGTCAGCTTTTGGGGAAGGACTCAAGGGCTGGGCGGAGCCAACGCTGACCACACCAGGCTGGCCTGGTCAGAGGGTGGGAAGCTCGGGTGGCAAGCAGCAGGATGCAGGGTCTTGCTCTGCCAGCTCATGGGTCCCCTTCATTTGACCTCTTACAAGCCTCCAGGGCCCAAAGATACCAGGAACAAAGGAAATGCAGGACTAGGAGTGACCAGCCCCTCCCAGCACCACATCCGGGTTCCCATAGCCTCCTGGCGCCCACAGCCTTGCCTCCCTTTCTCCTTTTCCCCACAGCCTGGGAACTCGCAGGCAGCAAGAAAGAGCCAGCCTCGCCTCAGGTTGTCAGGATTACTCAGACTTGGGGGCAGATGTTTTATTGAAATGTAATCCCCACCCCCCATCTTGAGAAGAGTGATGCCACTGGTGGCTGCTGGACTGCTAACGAGGTTTCCTAATGACGAGCATAGATTTTCCCATTAAGCAATCCAAACAGTATTGATTCTCCAAGGAGACTTCTGGAGATAAACGGCCCATCCTCAATGGTGTGTGCTTTACAGGAAGAATATTAGAATCCTGTGGTTTTCCAGTCTGGCTGTCAGGGTGGGGAGGGCAGAGGAGGGCTGGGTCCAGCTCCAGGATGAGCCCCTTGCCCAGGCAGGGCAGAGGGGCATATGCGGGCAGGAGTGAAGTCGAATGCTATTTGAGCCCTTTATGTTCTCCCTGAATCAAGGACCCAGGAGCAAAAGCCCACTCCCTACTCCGGGCTCTTGCTCCACCCACCTCAGACCGCTAACATGACCTTTTCCATGGTGGACTTGGACTTGGGATGGACAGTGGTGTGGCTGGAACAGAAGAAACCTGATCTTCATCCGGCAATCATAGCCTCACTCTGCTCCTCAGAAATCTCCCTGGGGCCAGACGCCCCTGGTCTGCCAGGGCGTACCACTGGGAGGCAGAGCCCTAGAATTCAGGTTACATCCATAGCTGTCTTCGTTGTTTGAAGTAAGTGCCTTCTTTTGTTAAATGTAAGTATTTTAACATATGTCACGAGTTTCATAAGTTTGTTTTGGAATTTATTTTTAAATATACCCAGTCCCCAAAAGATAGAAGTAGTCTAAGCCTCTTAGCTTCCAAGAGGTGGTGATGCAGGGCAATACCTTCATCCTTCTCCTGTACCCATTCCTTGACCCTAAACACAGTGCTGTGTCCACACTGCCAACCCCACCCCCTGCAGTACAGAATTCAACTGCATTTCCCTAGAGTCCTGATCCTGGGCCTCCCTGGGCTCCTAGGGTCCACTCCTTCCATTCTCTTGAGCCTGGAAAGCTGCTCAGAGGCCCCAGCTGACCTGCCCTCTCCAACAGGACTCACCTGCAAAGGCTTTGGAAATCCGCTCCTTCTTCCACTCCCAGGGCTGGTCATACTCCTCGGGGGGCCTCTCATCATCCTCTGGCAGGCGGGACTCCCGCGGCCAGGGGGCCCCCTCACCTTCCGGAGTGGCCCCATCCTCCTCTGGCTCATAGGGTGTGTCATACAGAGGCAAGGGCTGAGTTGCTGTCTCCTTGGAGCCCCGGATCTCTGCCAGGGCAGGGCAGGAAGGGAGAGGTGAGGGCTCAGCCTTGGCTTTCTGGCTCCCCTCCTCCTACAATGCTTCTCAGCAACAAGCCAGGCCTCCTTCAGAGGAGATGCCCTGGCTCTGGGGGGAGCTCAGCAACCACACATCCTGGGTTCCTCACCCTCAAAAGACTTCTGGGTCTCTAAAAGCAAGTGAGCCAATGAAGGCAAGGGCAGGTGGGCACCAGAGTAAAAGACAGGAAAAGGATCCTGCGACAGTCAGTAAGGGCTGGGTAAAATTTATGAGTTTAGGAAACTGAGGCACAATCCTCCCGTTGTCCACTTCCTCCCTGATGCCAAGTTCCATTTGTTTCCTTCTGTCTCAAATGATATCATTCCTTTTTATCTTTTTCTTTTTTTTTGAGACAGAATCTTGCTCTGTCACCGAGGCTGGAGTGCCATGGCACGATCTCGGCTCATTACAACCTCCGCCTCCCAGGTTCAAGCGATTCTCCCATCTCAGCCTCCCGAGTAAGGTACCTACCATCATGCCTGGCTAATTTTTGTAGAGATGGGGTTTCAACCATGTTGGCCAGGCTGGTCTTGAACTCCTGACCTCAGGTGATCCGCCTGCCTTGGCCTCCCAAAGTGCTGGGATTACAGGCGCGAGCCACTGCGCCTGGCCCGCAAATGGTATCATTTCACAATCACAGACACTGCCCAGACACTGCGGACCACCCCAGCCTTGAAACTTTCCCTTCGACAAGTTACATTCATCGTCATAAAGATCTCTCACTTTGACATTCCATGGTTTCAAACACATCACCTTCTCTAAAGCTAATTGGTTCTCTTTTTGGGATCACTGACCCAGCCCCACTATTATTTGGTCCTTTCTGACTATCTTGAATGCTAGTATCTGACCTTCAGTTGTGTGGCCTCCTGTACCACTTCAGGTCACACAAGTCACATCTGCTTCTCCAAAGTGACTACTGGAAAGGCAGTGACCATCCTCACCAAGGACCTGGCAAATACTTTCTTTCTGATCACCCCCAGCTGGCCTCTCCCTAGATCCTCGCTTGGCCTCTGTTCCCCAAGACCAGGTCTTATGTACTTCTCCCTATCCTAATGCCTTGAAATACATGCCCGGCCTCATGGCACTTGCTGCATCTGTATTTCCAGTCATTTGTGTCCATTGCCATAAAGACCTTTTGTTTTGACATACCATCGTTTCAAACTGACCACCTTCTCCAAAGCTAGTAGTTGCCTTATTGGGATCACTGACCCCAGTGAAAATATGATAAAAGCTATGGAGCTACTCCCCAGAAAAATGTGCTCCTATATTTTCACATATAATTTCAGGGCATTCATGGGGGCTTCATGGGGGCTTCCTGGGGTCCACACCCTCTGACCTAAATGGGGTAGTAAGCTTCTCACTTTCTCCATTTCCATCTGCTACACTGTTCTCCTTGGACCTGGCCCTCCTTCATTCTTCAAATCCCATCTGTTCTTTGCCAATACCCAGTGACCTTCACCCTCATCTTTCCGTGTGTAGGTTACTGCTAGGGTGAACCTGCATTCTGCAGGCTCGTGTTTCCAAGGGCTCCATGGAATAATATTCCTGGGATATTCCTGACCACTCTCTGCCTCCCTTACCACCTCTCCCAAGTAGGAAGAGCAGTTTATTGTATCGGTCAGTGAATGCACGCTCTCCTGCTCTTAAAGAGAAAGAACATTCTGGTTCATGCAGTCAGTGGCCTGTTTCTGTGCTGTCTTTGACCCCGAGCCCCAGGTACCGAAGGGCAGGCTCTGAGCTTGGATGGGGACAAGCTCTGGCTCTTCCTTTGCAGGGTTCCCCCACTAGGCCTACTGAGTTGCCCAAGCCTGAGTGGGCAAGTTTAATTCTGTGGTGAAGTATTAAGAAGCCCATTGCGATGACACATAAGCCCATTGTGGTGAACATAAGTAATGTTCTCTAATCAACTTTATCAGTAATAAAGCTGACATTTTCGTCCTGTTCCTCTCTTGCTCAAGAATTCATTATGGCTCCACTCCCCGTTTTGAAGCAAGTCCAGATACCTCATTCCAGCCTACGAAGCACTGCCCTGCCCATCTCGGACTCTCATCTAGGTTCCCATGCACAACCAGCGCTAACATCATTTGCCCCTGAACAAACTTCCTCTCACCCTGCCTCAGGGCTGTGGCTTGGACAGACCCACCCCGTCCTCTCTGATCACCCCGGATCTGATCTCTTTCCCCTGGACTCTCTCTCAGCCTCTGTTCCAAGACCGGGTCTTACTCATTTCTCCCTAGCCTCACTCTTCGGACTACTTGCCCAGGCTCATGACACCCACTGTAACTACATTTCCAGTCATCTTTCTCCAACTGCCATGAAGATGTTTCGTTTCAAACTCATCCCCCCTCCCAAGGGCTAGTGGTTCTCTTTTTGGGATCACGATCCTCCCAGCCCTCGCCACTATCTTTTCCTTCCTATCTTGAATGCCTCTATCTGAACTTCAGTTGCGTGGCCTCCTGTACCACTTCCGGTCTCATAGGTCACAGCTGCTTCTCCAAAATGACTCTGAAAGGCAGTGACCATCCTCCCCAAGGACCTGGAAAAGACTTTCTCCATATTTTCCAGGGACCAAAGAATCAGTCCTTAGACTTGTGAGTCACAAAGCCTGTTCTGCAGAGCCCAGGCCTCAGGGAGTACCTCCCCTGCCCGTCACTCACCGGCCATCATCTTTTGAGCTTCATAGGGCTCCATGTAGCCATCATTTTCAGGGACCTTCTCTGGGGCTCCTGAAGCTCCTGCTGAACCTTCACCAGTCTCCTGAACATCAAACGGATCCGCATAGTCTTCTAGGATTGCCAGCTGTGGGAGGAGAGTGAAGACAGTGGGCTTCAGGGAGAGGAGAGGCAACTCTGCTTCTCCCAAGGTACTCTGTCCATGGGAGCAAGAGTCCCAAGTAGGCTGCCTTCGATCCAAACCCCCAGGTACTCAAGGACAGGCTCTGAGCTTGGATGGGGACAAGCTCTGGCTCTTCCTTTGCAGGGCTCTCCAACTAGGCTGCCAACCAAGTGGTATATCTTTTTTTTTTTTTTTTGAGATGGAGTTTTACTCTGTTGCCAGGCTGGAGTGCAGTGGCGTGATCTCGGCTCACTGCAACCTCCACCTCCTGGGTTCATGCCATTCTCCTGCCTCAGCCTCCCAAGTAGCTGTGACTACAGGTGCGTGCCACCGAGCCCAGCTAATTTTTGTATTTTTAGTAGAGATGGGGTTTCACCATGTTGGCCAGGATGGTCTCGATCTTTTGACCTCGTGATCCGCCCGCCTCAGCCTCCCAAAGTGCTGGGGTTACAGGTATGAGCCACTATGCCCAGCCCCAAGTGGTACATCTTTTCCACTAATTTTGTGCCTCTAGGCCATCTCCTAGGCTAAATGGCCAGAAGGAGGCTAATGGGCCTCAGGTCCTGCCTCAAGTTAGGGTCCAAGCAGGCCCAGAGCCTACACCAGGTGGTTCAACAAAGGGAATTACTTCAGAGAAACAGTTACAAAGGTGTTGGAAGAGTTCAAAGAGCAAGCAAAGAACAGTGAGACAACTCAGAGGTTAGCATGGTCCATGCTTACGAGGGCACTTCCAGGTGGTGAACAAATAAACAGCTACTCATCACCAAGGAAGGAAATGGTGAGTACTCACTTTTTCAGTTCTGCTGATGGATCCTCACAACCCCTGTCATGTGGGTATTACTGTCCCCATTTTAAGGAGTCAGAGGCTCAGGGAAGTTAGGGAACATGTCCAGGGCCATTCTACGTAAGTAGAATTGGAACCCATGCCCTTGGTGCAAAAGGCTGCCAACCTGCCACCAGGGGGCATCTTGGCTGTCCTGGGAGACAGAATGCTGGAGCCAGCTTTGGGGCAGCCCTGAAGTTGTGCTGAAGTCCCTGTGGCTCCTAGAGGGCAGGGACAGGAAAGGCTTCACTTTGGCCCTTCACTTCCCACGCTGCCCCTTTCTCCCACACAAGTGGCTCACCGCCACTCCTCTATGCCTGCTGCCATTCAATGCAGAGTGAACTGCAAACCACACACTCCGAAGAGGCGCTCAAGGTGCTCGGGGCGGGGCGCAGCTGAGGACAATAGAACCTTTCTCCAAACTGGGCTTGGGCTTCTCCTGATGGGGTGCTGGCTGAGGCAGAGACTGAGCCCAGTTCACCCAAGGCTGCCAGCACCCCCGGAGCACTGCACCAGTGGGTTGACAGGCGATGACAGGAGGTGGCTCCAGGGCCTGCGGCATGGGGAGAGGCCATTCTTGCCTTTCCTTAAATCTCAGTCTAGGCTTTGATTCTGAGCCAGATCAGGGCTGTAGGAGCCAGCTGGGCTGGGAGGCCGTGGGGTGACTGGCCTGCTCTGGGTTAGAGGAACTGGGAATGGTGACCGCTAGCAAGGCAGAGATGAAGAAAGGAAACTCTCCGCCTCGGAGACCCCTTCTGCATGTTCCTTCGACCCCGCTGTTCCCTCTGAGGCACCTCCCAACGGCTCCTACCATCTCATCTGGGGTCTTCAGCTCCCACCTTGTTCTATTCATGCCCTCAGCTACTTTACCACCTCCCTTGCATCTCTGCTTGCTTGTGGGATAACCACCATCTCACATCATCCCACTACCACCACCGGGCTATCCACACCTGGAGTTCTTTGTCATTTTTGTCTTTCCAGCTCCAGTAAGCACCTGACATACAGCAGGCACTAGACAAATGTTTCTCCTTGATCATCGCCTATCTCCCCTTGGAGGCCTTCACCCCTAGTCCTCCTTCCGCCAGGAAGTAGAGAAAATAAATCCACTCAGGCCGGGCGCGGTGGCTCAAGCCTGTAATCCCAGCACTTTGGGAGGCCGAGACGGGCGGATCACGAGGTCAGGAGATCGAGACCATCCTGGCTAACACGGTGAAACCCCGTCTCTACTAAAAAATACAAAAAAAAAAAAAAAAAAAAAAAAGAAAATAAATCCACTCACCCCTAACCCGCCCAAGCTGCTTCCTCCCAGGCCAACTGGCACCCACAGCCCCACCCCTTGACCAAGGGGGCTCTGTGGTCAGCCCACCTTCGGTGATTCTGTCAGTCAGCAGCCAGCATCACACTCTTGTGGCAGCCGCTCAACAGTGTCTGAATCAACCAACACATTATCCTTAAACCTTGCGACAGCTCTCCAGTGCTTCAGGAAAAAGTCTGTAGTTAAAGAGATTTGAAAGCTTCCACTTTCCTCTTTAGTTTCTCTCTACTCACCTTGGATCACTTTGTTACCAGAAAGCTGTATGTTCTTTCTACTTTAAAGGCTTTCCCTCTGCCTGGATCCCTTTCTCCTTCCTCCTCAAGAGCTAACTCTTATAGATTATTTCTTTAGAAAGCCTTTCAAGGCCGGGCGCGGTGGCTCAAGCCTGTAATCCCAGCACTTTGGGAGGCCGAGACGGGAGATCGAGACCATCCTGGCTAACACGGTGAAACCCCGTCTCTACTAAAAAAAAAAAAAAAAAAAAAAAAGAAAGCCTTTCAATACTCCCCCAGGCCTGTTAGGTGTCTCTGTGCTGGGCTATTATCACACTGCATGGTAAATATTTGTTTTGTTCCATGTCTTCCTGCAGACTGTGAGCTTCCTGAGGGCAGGAATCATGTTTACTATCAAATTCCTGAAAGCTCTCCATAAATATGTGTTCACTCCATTCACATAAAACAGGAAGAATGGACAAAGGAAGTACTTTTCCTTGTTCATTCAGCAGAGGAAGCATAAATCTGGATTGGGTGGGGTCATATGAGGGGACAGTCTTTCCAAGCGAAGCTGTGTCATCAGAAGCTGCTTGGCCGGCAGAAGTACCTGGTCCAAGCCCCCGATATTCCCCCCACCCCTGACCCTCCACTCCATAGACCCCTCCAGCCTCTCCCTCACCAAGCCTGCAGGCAGCACCCTTCTTACCCAAGTCCTGGGCGCATGCCCAGAGCCGCGACCCCTCCCAGGCTGGCATGGGCCTCCTCAGCTCTAGCCTGCAGTGCCCGTGGGCGCCCCGGTGGCAACTCTGCGGGCAGCTCAATGGCTCCTCTGTTCCATTCCTGGCTCCACACCCAGCTCCAGGAAGCCCCGGCCCCACACCCTGGGCTGGGATGCCCAAAGCAGCCGCCCACAGGGCTGGGAGTCAGGAGCAGCAGCAGAGATGCCAGTTGGGAAGGATGGCAGGACAGGCACCCACCCTGGGCACAGAAGATCCTGGGCAGAACCCAGGCCTGCTTTCCTGTGGCTTCTAGGTCCCCAGGATAAACTGCTCAGTGGAGGACGCTGCCCCTATAGGCTTCCAACCCTTTGACCTACCCTAATTTGTTGTCTTGTTTATGGTCCCTTTGCCCCACTCTGATGTGCTCACTACTGTATCCTGCATCAATCTCAGGGCTAGCACACAGTAGATACTCAATGTATACTAAGGGACGCTCAACAGGTGTCCTCTCCAGACTCCATCCTCTGGAGTGACATCACCTTTCAGATCCCTATTCACCTTGACCTCTAATGGCTCCAGGATCAGGCTCTCAGCAGATCTACATCTGAATAGAAATCAAAGACTCTGGCACAAAGGCCAAAGGGAGGAATTGTCCGCAAAGGACCTTTGGGGAAGACACCTAAAACCACGGCTGGTATTTAGGCATACTCTCTGATATAGCCAGAATGCTGCTGAAACGCTGACAGATTTCCAAACTAGTAGGTAGAGTATCTACTACCCAGAGGATCCCATCCCTCTCCTTCCTGCCACCCGGCAGGGTGCCTCCAGGACTCTGCTATTGTGTCTGTTCCAACTGGGCAGTGCCCCTCCCAGAGCAGCTGTCATACTTTGAATCTCCTTCCTGCTCAAGCCTCTCCTGTGGTAGCTAGCAGGCCCGCCATCTGGTTCCTCTTCCACTCTGCAACTGGGCCAAGCAACACATGCTTGACCCCCACCACGGGGCTCCAGGGGGGTGTGGATCTAGGAGGAGCAAGAGGGGCACGCGTTACAATGCGCGCCTTGGTCTGCAAGGTCCCCAAAATCTACCACTGCCCCTCTCCTCTGTTTCTTTAGCTTACATTGAGTGTCTGGAAACCTCTTTTTATCTGTAGAACTCTGTCTTTTTATCTGTAGAAAAAGGATGGTAAGAGTACCCATATCAGGGTTGGGAAGAGGAAAATTAATTTGTAAAAGTCCTTAGCCCAGGGGCTGGCATGGAGTCAGTGCTGAACAAATGTTAGCTCTGAGGATAATCTTTTATATTCAGGTATTAAGGCCTCAGAGTTTAGGTGCTTGTCCAGGGTATGCAGCTTGTTAGCAGCAGAGACAAGACAGGGACCCTGGCTTCCTGACTTGTAGTGTCTTATCACAGATTTTCCAAACATTTGGGAAATGCAGCATCTTCTCTCCTCTATTTGTAGATTTAAAATACACTTTAAATCTAAGGAGTCCTGCAGCAAAGAAATCAGTCTAATTTTGTTTAATCCTGTAATTTCTCAAAAATATTTAACCATGGAAGCCCTTTGTCACTGAAAATCTATTAACCTGTTACAGTTTGGGAAATGGTACATTACTTACCTTCCTCAAGATCAAACTTTTTATACCCATTGTTCCTGCTTATTGCAATGCCCTTCTCCTATTTTATCTGAGAAATCCCTTGACATAAAACAAATGTCTTTCCCTTTTCTAATTACAAGAACAATGCCTTGTTTATAAAACAGTCACACATTACAGACATGCAGTCGATCCTACCAACCCTCATAAGACCCTTGGGTATGTCTGGTGCCACCTTAGGATTGGGGACCAAGTGGCGGTTCCCAGCATTCAGGAAGTGGTAAACTCAGTACAGAACACACCCCTCATTCCTTCCCTAAGAGTCTGCTTCCTCTTGTTCATTAGCAAATGCTTAGTGAATACCTCCTCTCTGCCAGGCACCTGGTGGTAGGTGCTGAGGGTCCAGGCATTGGGCTCACTCTACTACCTGCTGGCTGAGAAACCGTGCAAGTGTGACTCAGCATTCCTGTGCTCTGGTTTCCCCATTTGTAACCTGCGGATAGTAGTAGAATCTTCCTCACAGGATTGTTTTCAGGATCAACTGGTCTAACACATGTCAGCTGCTTCAATATGGTACCAGGCACAAGCGAACTGCTTAGTAAATGTTAGCCACTATATTATTAAAGACAAAAAGACCAAATTTCTGAGTCCTTCTGGAGGAGGCCCACAGTGATAGACACAAAATAAGCTCCAAGTTGTGAAGCCCTAAGGCTGGGCACCAGGCTCTGGGGGCACCCACAGGCCCACCACATGCAGGGTTTGGACCCCACTTTTGCTCTCACATAATATGTTGATTCTGTGGTGAGGGCTAATGGAGTGGGTAGCAGGTACCCCTTCAAGCCCTGGGCCCCAGCCAGGGCTTGCTCAGCCTAGCCAGCAGCTCCCATCCATGGTCCTCAGGTTCCCAGCTCCCAATAGGCAAAGCGCCAGAGCTGAGTTGTCACTGAGTCATTCACTAGCCAAGGTAAGAAGCACAGATGTCTTCCAGACAGAGTTGGTGCCGCAGTGTGGGGTGACGGCACTGGGTGGAGTGGTCAGGCCTGCCATCCAATCCCCCAGTAGCTGCAGGCCTCAGCCATCCTCAAAGCAGCAATGGCAGCACAGATGGCCAGCCTGTGAGGTTTAAGAGATTTAACTAGTCTACAAAAGTTCCTTCACCTGGACTCCTCCCTTCTCTTCCCTTCCTTCCGCAGACTCTCCTCCTCCCTCTATCTCCATCTGCAAGATAAGCAGATCGGACCTACAGACTCTGTGGAAGTCCTAAGAAGGAACAGTAAAACAAACAAGCAAACAAACTCCAAAAAGGCAAGCACCAGGTCTTCTAGGTGCTGTGTCCCTTTCAGCGCCTAATGACATACACTTAATGAACACTGGCTAAGGGATGGTCCCACGTTGACTGGCGGCCCCGATCAATCCTCCTAACCTCAGGGCAGGAATGTCTTGTTCAACTTCAGATGCCCTCACTGTGTTCCTCACTTAACTCTTCCTACCTCTGTCTGTTTCCTCCTTTCCAAATCTGTGCCTGGAGGATCCAAGTCCTGTGGATATCATCTGTGAGATACAACTATTTTTTTAAGTTCTTAATATTTTGGGGCTTGTGAACCCCTATGAGAATCTAAGAGCTATACCTTTCCCCAGAAAAATAGGAAATATCTGCACACCATTTCTGGAGGTTCATGAAGCCCAGGAACCTCTCCATGAGCTAAGAGCCCTGGTTTTAATCCAGGGTGCCTGACTGTCTTATTGTCCATGTTACCTCCCCACCCAGCCCCAAACTTGTATCTTGGCATGAGGGAGGCAAAGGACACACTGCACAGATGGTCACAGGCAGCTCAGAGCTTCGTCCAATCAGAGCCCTGTTCCCATATCCATCCCCTTCCCTAATTACACCAGGTTTTTCCTGCTGAAGGTCTGAGAAAAGGGAGCAAAGCAAGGGAAGGCCCAGCTCTCTAGCCCCCCTGCCAGAGCATGGCCTGGGGGCCAGACAAGGGCCCAGCATCATGAAGAAGCTCTTCCTCTGGCCAGATGGCAAGGCCCTGTCTGCCCGTTGCAGGGCCGGGCTCCTGCTGCTCCCACACCTGCCCTGCTAGGCCCGCCCAGATGGCCACCCCTGCACCCCTGCCAACTACGGCAGTGGGTCCCAGGATGGACTGGCAGCCAGAACCCCGCGTGGAGAGAAGGCTAATGGTCCTGAGCCCCCTGGGCCTCTCAGGGTACTGTCCAGGACCTGGTTCTCTCCTGCCCCCATACTAACTGGGTTTCTGCTCAATCCCTCTGGCTTGTCATAGAAACACCTCCACCCATTTCATCAAATCTCATGACCCATCCCTTCTCAGGGGGTTCTGACTCCCTCAGCCCCAGCCACTGGGTTCCAGAGGACAGAATAGGCCAGCACAAAGCACATCCCTGTTCCCAGGCCTCATCTCATGTCAGGAGGAGACCTCAAAGCAAGCCAGGAGGCCTGAGAGAATGAGGAACAGAAAACACTGAGAAAGTGGCCACATAGTACGTAAACACCAGCTCCACTGGGCCACAGGGGCATGCGACAGCTCACATCCAGGAGCAGCAGCTCTTAGGTTTAGGGTAAGGGACTCAGGCACCTTGTCTGAGCTTTTCCTAGGGGAAGACTCAGACCCCAAACTCTGCTCCTAAATGGGTGGGGAGCTGCTCTCTCTAAATGGTGGGAGGCCCCAGGTCAGGGCCCATAGAGATAGCATCCCTGCCCCAGGCCAACTCAGGTGGCATCCTGGGTCTTTCTCATCACACCCATTAAAGAAACCACAGATTGTATGGCTCCTGGGAGAGCCTGCTGGATTTCATTCCTGTCCCTGTAGCTGACAAAGGAGTCAGACATCTCTTTGCCCCTAAGTCTGAAAAGCACACAGATCACAGGGCTGACCCAGGCTGAGGCATGGAGACCCTTGGCAAGAAGAGGCTGTAAGTCTCTTCATGGAACTGTGTGGGTGCAGCCCTTCCTTGGGGGTGTCTGGGAAAATGTGCAAGGAAAGCTGCGGCTAGGGGAGTCCCTGACCCTCAGGCCACCCTGATAATGGACAGTCACCATTCAGGACATATTTATGTGCCCTTCTTTATGTCAAGCATTGTGTCAGGCACTTGGGAGACACAAGAAGACATGGTCCGTGTCCTGGAGGAGCCCATGGCTTGGTGGGCAGCCTGTTAGGTCATCCAAGCCACTGTAGAGAGGAGAAGGGCCAAAGATAGCTCAGGCCCATGTTGCCTGTGCCAAACAGGCAGTGGTTAGAGAAGAGGAGACTGACTGGTCAGTGGGAAGAACAGGGCCTACCCCTCTCTCTGCTTCACTGTCACCACCTCCATCACATCACACAATAGCGGGGGACAAGAAGCAGACAAGCACAGCCTGGGAGAAGTGCCCTTGAACCTTCCTCTGCAGAATAAGTATCCTGGCCCGGGATGGGCAGCCATGTCCCATAGCAAAAACTAGGAGAAAAAGAATTTGCATTCCTGAGGCTTCTGCTCTGGCCCTGACAGATCCCTCTCATCCAGGAAATCTGGCGGAACGGCGCTCTCTCAGCTAAAAAGCCTCAATCCTGGAGCCAACAGATTCGGAAAGCAACTCTGCACTCCAATCAAATAAAAATGTTCTCTGCTGAGGAGAGGGGGGTAGGCCCCAGAACTGAGCTCCCGGGGTGAGCGAAGAAGGACAACAGAGCCAAGGCAGCCCACAGAGTCATCATCACTGAACTGAGGGGCCTGGAATGGCTTTCAGCTCTCGCTCTGCCAGGGAGGAATAAGGCCGACCCGAGTCAGGGCAGGGCCCTGAGGCATGGTGGATGTCCTGTTCTCCTCCCTATCCTGGTGCCTGCAGACCCAGGAAAAGCTCCAGCCTCCCTCAGAATGGACCCGGGGGAGAGGGAGGCCAGGTGGAGAGGAGGAATGGGCTCAGCTGCTTAGCCCCATGTGGGCAACAGGTCCTGAGCACTGACTATCCTCATACCTGACAGGACAAGGGAAGGAGGAAGGAGTGGGCCTGGACCCCAGGAAGCCCCCTTGGCAAGAACTGCAAGCTGCCTGTCTTGGCCTCCTGAGAACAACAACCCACAGGGCAAAGGCCAGTTCGCGCTGTGTCCGCAAGGAGAAACCCCGTCTTCACCTCCTCTCTGGGGCTTCGGCACCTGCAAGGATGCTTAGGCTGGAGAAATAGGAGGAGGAAGAGGAGGAGGAAGCAAAGAGGCAACCGGAGGGAAGAGCTTTGTGCTGGCTATGCCCTGGGGGAAGGGTCAGAGATCAAAGGGCAGTGAGCTGCTGCTTCCAGAGGGGCAGAAAAGCCATCAACCAGTGGGGGTTGGGAGGTGCGCCTCAATTCCCGCTAGAAAAAGGCTCACAGATCAGGCTGGAGGGGGCTGTGAAGTGCAGAGCCAGCCCGGGAGGGGGAGGGTCACCAGTTCTGGGGCCATTACAGGGAATGGGGCAGAGGAGCAGAGTTTGGGGCTTCCTTCTCAGATTAGTCGGCTGAGAACCTGAACAAAGGTGGGTGAAGGCTCGGAGCCCCGGGGTCAGGGGCTCGCGTCTGCCAGTCGCTGAGACACCGAGGGGCCCGGGTCAGGCCACCTTTGTCCCTCTCGCAACCTCCAGACCCCTGACCGCCTCCCCTCCCCGCCATCCCGGCCCGGCGCGGCACTCACCCTGTCGTTGCTGGCGGGGGGTCCGGAGATCCGCTCATCAGCAGGGGGCGCCGGGGGCCCCGGGGTCTCGACCCGAATAAGGCGGTGTGGAGGAGAGCCGTGGCGCGGGGGCGGCGTGGGGCCGGGGGCGGCAGGGGTGGCGAGGGCGGCGGAGCCGGACGACCCCCCGGAGTAAGGGTCTTCGAAGTCGCGCTCTCGCTGCAGCCTGTAGGCGGCCAGGATGTCCGGAGGCGGCGCTGGGGGCGCGGCCGGAGAGGGCGCAGGGGAGCGGTAATCGGGCTCAGGGGGCGCCGGCTTGCTGCCCCCTCCGCCGCCGCCCCCCCCGCGGAAGCCCAGGTGCTCCCGGAGCCACTTGGCTACTCCGCCGCTGCCGCCCCCTCCTGGGCCGGCTCCCGCACCCCCGGCGCCCCGGCGGGACCCCCCTGGGCCGCCCCCAGCGCTCCCCTGGGCCCGCGGCCCCGGCCGGGAGCCCGCCGGAGGAGCTCCGCTCAGTAACATGGGGCCCGCCAGACTGAGCGAGGGGAGCGCAGCGGCTGGTGGGGGGCGGGGGCGGGGGTGGGGAGGGGGCGGGGCTCCGCCGGGCGGGGAGGGGGCGGGGCGCGTCAGTAACAAGGGAGAGGCGGGGCTCCGCTCCCTAACGGGGTCTTCCTCCTCCCGTAGCTAAGAACTGCGGACGCGGGCTTCTAGCCAGTGTGGGCACACAAGAAATGAAGTGGGCAGCCCTGGGGCAGAGGATGCGACTACTGGACTGAGGTTGAATCCTTCACGTGTCGCTACGCGATCCCCTGTGGGGCGCGCATCCATCCCCATCTGTTCTTTTCCCCAGCTCCCAGCTCGTGCGAGACGCAGAGAGGGGAGCCCCCAGACTCCTGACTCTAGGGCGCCTTCCTCCTCTCCTCTTCCCTCTCCCAGGATCTCGCAACTGGGAAACTATAATCTAGGAGGAAAACCTAGGCGGGCAAGAAAAGGGGCTGTTCTGTAAGATGTGTCTGTAAGCCTCCTCCTCCCATGCTACCTTGGGAGCCCCACAACCTCTTCCCATCCAACCCTACGCGCTGCACATACCCGAACCTACGTTACTTCCCAATCCAGGCAAACACATCTCACATCACATACAAACAACTCCCTAGAGACGCCCACTTCTCCCGTGTCGTTTCCACACACGCCCTTCTCACACGCAAACAGCCCTCGCTCAAACACCCCCCACCCACGGGAGCACCTGCCCAGAGCGGGCCCACCCAGTCCTGACGGTAGCATGCGCATGCACGCAGAAATCCCTTCCAGCCACATCCCGGGCTTCATTGTCAATCAGATTAGTAACAGAATGGAAACAGACAAGTCAATAAATCAAGTCTAGAAACAGTCCCAGTGTTGTCTATCACCAACTCCTTATCCTCTGGAGGCTTGGATGCTCAAGTGCTAGGCATTTTTGTCTTAGAAATAAAGCCAGTTCCGACTGGGCGCGGTGGTTTACGCCTGTAATCCCAACACTTTGGGAGGCCGAGGCGGGCGGATCACGAGATCAGGAGATCGAGACCATCCTGGCTAACACGGTGAAACCCCGTCTCTACTAAAAATACAAAAAAATTTGCCGGGCGTGGTGGCGGGCACCTATAGTCCCAGCTACTCGGGAGGCTGAGGCAGGATAATCGCTTGAACCTAGGAGGCAGAGGTTGCAATGAGCTGAGATCGTGCCACTGCACTCCAGCCTGGGCGACAGAGTAAGACTCCCGTCTCAAAAAAAAAAAAAAGAAAGAAAAGAAATAAAGCCAGTTCCTCACCATAATGTAGCCCTGAAGCCAACACCAACATTTGCTTTTGGCTCTGCTGGGAAAGTAGCTGCCTCACTTCACCTTACCCCACTCCCTTTCCCCCACTGCCGCAGTGTCTCCGCACTCCTAGGCTCATGTCTGCCTCTTTTTTTTTTTTTTTTTTTTGAGACAGAGTCTCACTCCATGGCTGGAGTACGGTGGTGCGATCTCAGCTTACGGCAACCTCCACCTCCCTGGTTTAAGTCCTCCCACCTCAGCCTCCCTAGTAGCTGGGATTGCAAGCGTGTGCCACCATACCTGGTTAATTTTTTGTATTTTTAGTAGAGACGGAGTTTCACCATGTTGGCCAGGCTGGTCTCGAACTCCTGGCCTCAAGTGATTCACCCGCCTCGGCCTTCCAAAGTGCTGGGATTATAAGTGTGAGCCAACAGCACCTGGCCATGTCTGCCTTTTGAAGGCGCAAAAAGCCAAGAGGCCCCAAAGGAAAGCAGTTCAAAGCAGGGAGTATAAAGAAGAATGTAATGGCAAAACTGTGAATGTCCTGGGATTCCCAGGGCCTCAAGTCTCAAAATATTTGTTGAATTCCTGTTTTGTGCAAATTCTAGTTGGGCGAGGTGGCTCACGCTTGTAGTCCCAGGTACCCGGGAGATTGAGGTGGGAGAATTGCTTGAACCCAGAAGTTCAAGGCTGCAATAAGCTATGATTGTGCCACTGGTCAGACAGTGCTGCTTTTATTTAGGACAGTACTTCTCAAGCTTAAAGTGGACACTAATCTCCTGGGGATCTTGTCGAGTTACAGATTCTGACTCTCTAGGTCTAGCTGGGGTGGGGTCCCAGGTGATACAGACAGTGCTGGTCCCAGACTACATGTTGAGTAGCTGGACTGTAGGCGATACTGGAGAATCTGATGTTGTACTTGGTTTCATGAAGTATAATAGACAAAATACCGTGTGTATTTTTAAAATGTGCAGTTAAATTGACTAATGATGCAAAACAAAGCTGGATATAGAGATGATAAATACAGAAGAATGGTCCAGTTAATGTATATCAGAGAGTTTCCATGGTCACCAGGTGCGAGGGCATGGATAGGTAACTAATAAGAAATCCAATAGTTGTGGGCCGTAGCCAAGTATTTGAGGAAGGTACTCAATGCTACTGATCCTTGCTTTCATTATCTCTGGAAAGGGCATGATAATCATTGTGTGAGGATTAAGGGAGATGATGAATATGAAAAACGTTTGAAAACTGCAAAATGCTCACAGTGGAAGGTGTGACGTGAGTTAAACTGCTTGACAGCTCAGAGGAATGAAATCAATCAAGTCTGCAGGCTTTTCACACAGGACAGGAGGTAGACCTGAGCTGGATAGGATTCGGACAGATGAAGCGAAGGAGCGAAAGGTCAGCATTAGCTGGACAAAGGCATAGAGTGGGAACCCGCACACCATAAAGAAGGGGAGTATTCATGGTGGGAAGAGTAGGAATAAAATTAGATGGGAAGGAGGAAAGATGTCATAAAGGTAGGGTTTAAACAATAATTTCAAAATTACAATAACTTGTATGCACCATACACTTAACTCTTGTTTTAAAAGATCTGCTAATGTACTTTCCTCCATTACCAGAGTGTGAGCTCCTAAAAGCAGGCAGTTTGAGCACCTCATGGGGCCACGCAGCTTGAAAGGAACCAAGGATACAGAGGTGAGGCCATCACAGTAAGGCTCCTCTGAGTATTGGGGGGCATTTTCTAGATTCAAATTTTGTTTACCTTTTCTTTCCTTTAGAGATGAGGTCTCACTCTCTTACCCAGGCTGGAGTGCAGTGGCACAATCATAGCTCACTGTAGCCTTGAACTTCTGGGCTCAAGCGATTCTCCCACCTCAACCTTCCGAGTGTGATCCACCTCGCCCAACTAATTTTTAATTTTTTGTAAAGATGGGACCTCAGTACGTTGCTCAGACTGGTCTTGAACTCCTGGCCTCAAGCAATCCTCCCACCTCGGCCTCCCAAAGCACTGGAAGTACAGGTGCACACCACCACACCTGGCTAATTTATTGTATTTTATTTTCTAGAAACACAGGTCTTGCTATGTTGCTTTGACCGGTCTCAAACTCCTGGCTTCAAGTGATCCTCCCGCTTGGGCCTCCGACAGTGCTGGGATTACAGGTGTGAGCCACTGCACCCAGCTTAGATTCAAATTCTTGCATGTTAAGCAGTTCGCCATAGTATCAGGATCCTGTAAGGAAGCATGGGTGCTCCCACCACCAAGTGCAGAGCCTGTCACATGGCATTGGTTTAACAAATGTTGAAATGGATAAAGACAATTTCTCTTTCTTATTCTTAGTTTTATATAGCTATAATTGTGGTATACACATAATTTTATATCTTTTTTAACTTAACATTGTATCATAATTTTCCCATTTTTGTCATGTAGGCTTCTTTTCTTCCAAAATTTTTGGGGAAACTATAAACCCTACAGAAAAACCCAAAGAAAATATAGTGGAGGCTGGGCACAGTGGCAGAAGCCTATAATCCCAGCACTTTGGGTGGCCAAGGTAGGCGGATCACTTGAGCTCAGGTGTTCAAGACCAGACTGCGCAACATGGTGGAAACCCTGTCTCTATTAAAAAAAAAAAAAAAAAGTAAGTGTAGTGTAAACCTATTTACCCTTCAGCTAGATTCATCTGTTTTTAAATTTTGGCATATTTGCCGTATTCCTCTCCTTTTTCTTTCATTTTCTTACCCATTTGGTACAAGTTGCAAATATCATGACACTTCGGTTTTACATACTTTGGCAGGCATTGCCTTAAAAATAAGGAATGCTATCAGGCTACAAGATGATTATCACATTTAGGAAATTTAATATTTATGTAATACTATTGTTTATCATACAATCCTTATTAAATTTTTTGATTTTTCCTGAAAGTGTCTTTTAGAGTTTTTGGTTTTTTTTTTTTGAGGCGGAGTCTCGCTCTGTCGCCCAGACTGGAGTGCAGTGGCCGGATCTCAGCTCACTGCAAGCTCCGCCTCCCGGGTTTACGCCATTCTCCTGCCTCAGCCTCCCGAGTAGCTGGGACTACAGGCGCCCGCCACCTCACCCGGCTAGTTTTTGTATTTTTAGTAGAGATGGGGTTTCACCGTGTTAGCCAGGATGGTCTCGATCTCCTGACCTCGTGATCCGCCCGTCTCGGCCTCCCAAAGTGCTGGGATTACAGGCTTGAGCCACCGCGCCCGGCCTTTTTTCTGTTTTTAAAACATTTTAAAATTTTCCTTCAGGCAGCCTCCTGAGCCAGAGTAGTCTCAGAGAAACTCCCTACAGTTTTTTTTTTTTTCCTGATTCCAGATGTTTGTTTGTTTGTTTGTTTGTTTATTTATTATTTTGAGACAGTCTCGCTCTGTCATCCAGGCTGGAGTGCAGTGGCACAATCTGGACTCACTGCAAGCTCCACCTCCCGGGTTCACGCCATTCTCCTGCCTCAGCCTCCCGAGTAGCTGGGACTACAGGCGCCTGCCACCTCGCCCGGCTAATTTTAGTTTTGTATTTTTAGTAGAGACGGGGTTTCACCATGTTAGCCAGGATGGTCTCGAACTTCTGACCTGGTGATCCGCCTGCCTCGGCCTCCCACAGTGCTGGAATTACAGGTGTGAGCCACTGTATCCAGCCCTGATTCCAGATTTAATTAAGGTTCCCCATTTCATTTGTTTGCTAAGTTCCTTTAGTCTATTTTAATTTTGAACAGTCCCTTACTCTTTTGTTGCTAGTTTTGTTTTTCATCACATTTATCCTTTTGAAATATCCGGGCCAATTATCATGTAGGATGTCCCACATTCTGGACTTTTCCATAGTATCTTCATGGTTAGATTCAGGTGACACATTTCTGAAAGGAGCACTACGTAGGGGATGTTGTGGACTTTTTAGTGTGTTACACCAGAAGACCCATAATGCCCATTTGTCCCTTTATTGGTGATTCTAGGCTTGATCACTTGGTTAAGCTGGAGTCCACCAGATCTCTCCACTTTACAATGTAAAGAAAGCTGTGGAATGATATTCTGAGATCTTTTAGCTGTTTTCTTCAAGCAACATTTTACCCCGCGGTTTTGTCCCCCACATTGATGATCTATACTTACATTTGCTATTACACTGGGGATTGCAAAATCGTGACTCTCTAATTCTATAATTCTATGAACTCAAAATATCTGAGACAGGTCTCAACTAATTTAGAAAGTTTATTTTGCCAAGGTTAAGGATGCACCCATGACACAGCCTCAGGAGGTCCTGGGGACATGTGCCCAAGATGGCCACAGCCCAATCAATGTGTATAAAATGTACATTGGTCTGGTCTGGAAAGGTGGGACAACTGGAGGCCAGGGAGGGGCTTCCAGTTCATAGGTAGATGAGAGACAAATGGTTGTATTCTTTTAAGTCTCTGGTTAGCCTTTCACTGAATACACAATATACACGTGAGAGGAGACTAGAGGAATAGTCACTTATGCCTTAGTCTGGTTTAGTGAAACAACAGAGCAGAGGAAACAATCAGATATGCATTTGTCTCACATGCATATCATATTCAATAATAAGCCTCAGAGGGATGGTTAAGTTCCACAAGGAAATTCCTTGTGGGCAAATTGGAGGAAAGTATGTTGCTTTTTAGAATCTTCATAGCTATCTTATTTAGGAATAAAATGGGGCCAGGTGCAGTGGCTCACGCCTATGATCCCAGCACTTTGGGAGGCCAAGGTGAGCGGCCTTATGCAGGCTTCATGCAGGACAGGAGGTAGCCCTGAGCTGGTAGGATTTGGACAGAAGAAGCAAAGGAGCGAAAGGTCATTTCCAGGCCAAGAGATCAGGAGTTCAAGAGCTTGAGCTCAGGAATTAGAGACCAGTCTAGGCAACATGGCGAAACCCCATCTCTAACAACAAAAAAAAATTAGCCAGGTGTGGTGGTGTGAGCCTGTAGTCACAGTTACTCAGGAGGCTGAGGTGGGAGGATTGCTTGAGCCAGGGAGGTAGAGGTTGCAGTGAGCCGAGATCATGCCACTGCACTCCAGCCTGGGCAGCAGAGTGAGACTTTGTCTCAAAAAAAAAAAAAAGATAGGCAGGATTGCCTGACACAGTTCCCAGCTTGACTGTCCCTAGCTGGCATTCTTCTGTAAAGGAGAGCTTTCTTACCTCTCCCCCAACCTCCATCTCCATGGAGTGAAAGTTTTTTAAATTCAACATGATATAATCCATTACGATCACATTATTATTCTTTTTGATGCCCAAATTACCCCAAATTTGGCTATTGGGAGCCTTTTCAAGAGGCTCCTGTGTCCTTCTTCTGTTTTGTTTTGTTTGAGAGGGAGTCTTGCTCTGTCGCCCAGGCTGGAGTGCAGTGGCACAATCTCAGCTCACTGCAACCTACACATCCCAAATTCAAGCGATTCTCCTGCCTCAGCCTCCTTACCAGCTGAGATTACAGGCGCCTGCCACCACACCCAGCTAATTTTTGTATTTTTAGTAGAGATGGGGTTTCACCATGTTGGCTAGGGTGGTCTCAAACTCCCGACCTCAGGTGATTCGCCCTCCTCAGCCTCCCAAAGTGCTGGGATTACAAGCGTGAGCCACAGCACCCGGCCTCCTATGTCCTTTTGACTTGGTCCCATTAATGTTTAAGCTTTTCCATGCTTTCTCACACAAGATGTTCCAGAATCACTTTGTACTTCCCCTGCTGCAGACTTAGAATCAGTCATTTCTTGAAAGAAATCTTACTCCTTTTAGTTGGGAACGGTATTTTAAAATTGACTTTTTACTTTGTAATTTTATTTTATTTTTGAGACAGACTGTCACTTTGTCTTCCAGGCTGAGTACAGTGGTGTGATCACGGCTTACTGCAGCCTCAACCTCCTGGGTTCAAGCGAGCCTTCCACCTCAGCTGCTCCAGTAGCTGGGAATTACAGGCATGCACCACCATGCCCAGCTAATATTTTGATTTTTTTTGCAGAAATGAGGTGTCACTCTGTTGCCCAGGCTGCTCTCAAACTCTTGAGTTCAAATGATCCTCCTGCCTCGGCCTCCCAAAGTACCAAAATTATAGGCATGAGCCACCGTGCCTGGCCTGTAATTTTAAAATGGTTACTTAATATAAATAACTTAAATAAATTTAATACAACACAGAGATACTGCTCCTTTTAAGAGCAGGGCTACCGCATAGGCAGTGTGCCCAGAGCAGCCTCAGGTTGCATTCTTGTTTCCCCTCTTAACGTCCTAAAGTTGTGCATATTTCAAGTCTAAATCCTTAGCCTGACCGGTTTCAGATGAGCCCGCATCTCCAAAGACTGTCCTAGGTCCTTCCTAGGATTTCACTGAAGCCCCAAGTCAGTTACTTTTACCAACTTTCTTTTTTTCTTCCCTCCTTACTATAGAGTTAAGAGGAAAGTGCACTATTTCTCCCGGTCATGTCCCTATCAAGGATAGTAAAAGTGAAAAAAAGAAAGACCTAAAAGGGCTACAAATTACTAGAAAAGTAGGAGCACACACTTTTCTTTTTAGTGGAAATACAGACTATTTCTATTTGATATGAAAATAACATGATTCTGTGTTGAAAGGACACAATTTAAAATGCAGCAGCTCTCACCTATAATCCTAGCACTTTGGGAGGTCAAGGTAGAAGAATTGCTTGAGGGCAGTTCGAGGCTGCAGTAAGCCAAGATTGCTCCACTGCACACCAGCCTGGGTGACAGAGCAAGACCTTGTCTCTAAAAAAAAAGCAAACCTGGCCATTTCACTCATTACGGACTCCATAAGAAACCACTGTTCAAATATTTATGGAGAGACTGTGTGCTTGGAACACAAACATATGTTAAGATCCAGTCTCACCTTCAATGAGCTTGAATTTTGAGTTTTCTAACTGTAGTGGTTTGTGACTTAAAGTTGGATCCCGATAATAAGAGAAGGGGGACATGGGGAGTGGAGAGTCTCCAAACGGCCTGCCAAGTCAAGTTCCTCTATCTTACTCCAAATTCAAGATGCTTCCCTGCCCTTCCCACCTGAAATCAAAATACGGGTGCTTCCTAACAGAGCCCAGGCTCCCATCCAAAGGTTTATATTGGGTATAGTAAAGAGTGCCTTTCCCCTATCTTACCAACACAAACTGTTTCCCCATCTCCCCAGCCTGGAGTCAGGGCCTGGGAAAAAGAGGAACAAGACCAGAAATAGGTAGAGATTCACACCCCTCAGGGTATGTGAACTCTTCTCAGTAAAGGGAGATTGCCTACCTATACAAACCTATCACCTCATGTTCTGTTCACATTCCATCACCTCAGAAAAAAAAAAAAAAAGAGCAGGCAAGCGAGAGCACATTGTTTTTATGCAAAAAGCAAGGAGGAATACATTCACATACGTATATGCATATATAAATATGTGTTCATACAAGGACTGTTGTGGAAAGACATAGCAGAAACTGAAAATAATTGGTGGATAGGGTGAAAAATGAAAAAGAGATGTACTTTTTAGTAGACTTTTGTGCATGTATTCCCTATTTAAAAGTAAACGCCCAGAGACTCCGTCTCAAAAACAATTTTTTTTAAAATTAAAAAACCAAAAAAACAAAAATTATCCGGAGTGGTGGTGCACGCCTGTAGTCCCAGCTACTTGGGAGGCTGAGGCAGGATAATCGCTTCAACCCGGGAGGCGGAGGCTGCAGAGAACCAAGATCGCGCCACTGCACTCCAGCCTGGGCGACGGGAGAGATTCTGTCTCAAAAATAAATAAATAAATAAATAAAAATCAATGACTCAATAAAAAATGTACATGAAAAGAAAAAAAATCACAAGGTCATGGGGGAGCTGTTTTGCTGGTGTGGAATGATTCAGAGAACGATATTTGGTAAGAAATGGATTATAACTGCTTGGTCTGAAGCTGCATCAGAGAGTTACTGTAGGTGGCGATCCTCGGAGTGGCTCAATTTTCACTCCGAGGAAAATTGGTCTGAAGCTGCATCACTTGGCCTGAAGCTGCATCATGAGAGTTACTGTAGGTGGCGATCCTCGGAGTGGCTCAGTTTTCAAAGGAGAGAGAAACATTGGTTCGTTTCAAGAAAGTGAATTATCATTTATATAAAATGTTACAAACAAGTGGAAAAAAAAACGCCGGGCCCCTTGCCGTGCCATTGTTTCCACAATGCCGTGACTCGGATTCGAACCGAGGTTGCTGCGGCCACAACGCAGAGTACTAACCACTATACGATCACGGCGAGCTACCGGGGACCCGTAGAATTTCGCTTCCGATTATCCTCTTCAATAGTCATAGGCCTTCCCAGTTTGCGCGTCATGAAATGGCGTACTTCTGGGGCGGGGTTCCAGCCTGTGGCTGAGTCTGATAACGCGCAGGCGCGTTGTACTCCTCCAGTTGCTTTTCTTCCTCTGTTTTGGCCCATTAGCCACGGGCGGTGGTGATGTTGACCTGGGCTCCCTGTGAGCGCAGTGGGAGTTTAGGGGAGACGGCGTGAGCATCCAGGAATGGGGCTGGGCGGAACTCAGACTCGCCTTGGGGGATGCCCATTTCCTATGCCCCGGAGACCCTTGCCGCGAACCTTGGAGGGTTCCGGGCCTGCAGGGGGCGCTCCTCACGGGTCCTCCCTCCTGCATCCTCCAGCGGTGACCCAATGCCGCCTCTGTGGAGATTGTGGACGCCCTAGAACCGGGTTCCACGTAGAAAAAAAATCAACAAACGCATCTCCCCATCTTGCCAACACCCACTCCCTTCCAGCCTCTCATACTTCCCTGACCGCCCTGACTCCTCCTTCCTCAATGTCCCCGCTATGCCAGGTGCCCACCTAGGCTGTGTCCCAGGGCGGCAGCAGGGACTAAGTCCTATTTTAATTATTGTCCACCAATGCTCTCGCCCCCACGGCGCCTAGAACCGGCCGAGTACACAGCAGGCACTGGCTATTTGCTAAACTCAGAATGTACCATTGGTATTTAACAAGCGAATTCCAGAGAGAGCATCTGCCTCTCCAGTGTCACCCGCTCCCGTCAATTTTCCCTGTGCAGAGCCGCTGGAGGGATCTTGCTAAACACGATTTAAATATTTTTCACTCCGGCCCTCCTCACCCTCACCCTTGGACGGCAGAAACTTTGTCTGCCTTTTCCAGCTCATCTCTTGGCCCTCCTTCAGGGTCGTTCCCCATTCCTCAATTGCACTCATTCACTCAACACGTCCTTGAGAAGCGCCAACTACCTGTCAGGCTAGAGCCTTTGGGCGTTGTTGGGGTGGGGACTTACAAAGAAGACAGAAGACTTATCAAGAGGAATTAAGACCTTTCCTTTTTGGTGAAACCCCGTCTTTACTAAAAATACAAAAAAAAATTAGCCGGGCGTGGTGGCGGATGCCTGTAGTCCCAGCTACTCGGGAAGCTGAGGCAGGAGAATCGCTTGAAGCCAGGAGGCGGAGGTTGCAGTGAGCCAAGATCGAGCCACTGCGCTCCAGCCTGGGTGACAGAGCAAGTCTCCACCTCAAAAAAGAAAAAAGAAAAGAAAAGATTTTTCCTTTTCAAGACTCCCTTTATCCTGGCTGCCTGACAAATTCTCACTGTGCCTTTAAGAGCTACTTTGATCCTCACTTCCTTTGCTAAGCCTTCTTTTCCTATCATTAGGAATCTGCTACCAGGGCTTCCGTGGAAATTTATACATACGTCTACAACACTCTTTAGACTGGCGAGTGCTCTGTGCTTTGTCTTCAAGAACGCGCCCAGGCTCAGAGGACCCAGAAGCCTGTATCTTTCCAAAGTTCAATTTAGCCAGAGCCAGCGTAAACGTCGCTCTCAAATGTCACAATGGGATCGGGGTCCATTTTCCACAATGTTGTGAACTCAGGATTAAAAAACAGATTTGCACAATAAAACGTAGCCCCCCTTGCCGTGCCATTGTCCTCACAATGCCGTGACTCGGATTCGAACCGAGGTTGCTGCGGCCACAACGCAGAGTACTAACCACTATACGATCACGGCGAGCTACTGGGGACACGGGGCCTCCATTTGTCGCCTGACCTCTTCTCTGTTGAAAGCCCCGCCCCCTTGCAATGTCATTGATTTGTCACTGTTTGTTCTCGCCTATCTCCACCCTCGCAGCCATCTGAGGGCACGCAGGCGCATTAATCTCTGCTCGCCCGATTTTGGTCCACACTTGCCTCAGGACCAGATACCCCGGTTTCTCCACCTTGGAGGCTGCTCTCAGGGTTCCCCTTATCCCGCCCTCAAGGAAGTTTTGTGGTGGTGGGTCAGAACTGATTTTCCTTCTTGTAAAATTTAAGAGACAGCTCCAGTCCCAGCTAAAGTCGTTCAGTTAGCGTGATAGCCAGGGCATGGTAAGCATCAGAGAGACTTCAGGTCAGCATTCGGGCGTTCCCCAGGGGCTTCACAGCATTGCAGGCCCGGACTCATAGGAATCTTTTGGTTGCAAAGCGCTTTCATGTCCCTTCTTTTGCGGTCCGTGTGTACAACCAAGAGGAGACTCCGGGCTAGGGAGTCCACAGCGCTCCCGGCTGCTGTTGCGGGTGAACGTGGGTGCCAGAGGAACCTGGTAGATAATGGAAGCTTAGGAAAGCCGGAATGGCCGCTATCTAGACGAGAAGGGCAACACTGGGTCACCTGCTCGCCGTGGCGTCCCGGTAGCTCGCCGTGATCGTATAGTGGTTAGTACTCTGCGTTGTGGCCGCAGCAACCTCGGTTCGAATCCGAGTCACGGCATTGTGAGAACAATGGCACGGCAAGGGCGTCTTTTTGGACTGGGAAAGCCACGTTCTTCTGGGAAGCTAACTCTAAAAGCTGCTACTTGCCGTAAGGCCAGAGCTGAAATTATAATAGACAATTAAGTGTACACAAAAAGTTCCGTGGACACTCTGGGGCGTTCCTTTCTGTTTTTAATTTTTCATCTGCTAGTGAATCAGTCATCCCCTACCTTCCCCAATATGTGATTATTTTCTTTTTGTGTAGCTTCTGTGTGGTACTCTTTATTTTACCCTTATGAATGATCAAATCATATGTTGGGTCCTCTAAAAAAACCTCACACTAGCTAAAACCTCAATACTTTGGGGACAAACGGGTGACAGGAACAATGTGCAAGCATTAATTAAGGGTTAGAAGAATGCAGATTAGACCATACGCTGAATCATTCTTGCTTCACATCCCATGACAAGTGAAAAATGTGACTGCACTAGAGGTGCTGGTTCCTGTAGCCACTGTGAGGGGTGCTAATGAGAGGTTTGTGGCCTCCGTCTCCACAGTCTCCTAGGTGAGAGGGGGTTTTCTCCTGGAGGGTTTTTCCCTAACCTACCTCAAGTTTAAGCACATTTTCTTTGCTTGTTTTATGTGGACCTAAAAAACCCAAACTCAACAAATTCAGGTCTGTCATTTGGCATTAGGCAAAATGGAACTGAGTTTTGGATTTGACTTTCAGGCAGCTGGTGGCAGCTATGTCACTGTCAAGGAGGGAATGACAGGGGACTGAGGAATGAGCCTCTCCAGCTCCTCTCAGCTATCCTGAGGGTGGCAAGGCAAATCCGAGATCATTCCCAGGAGAGATAGACATTGCAATGGGGTTGCGCCCCCTCTACCCACAATCAATCAGTAAAGAATGACGGAACAGCACTTAAAAGCAAGGCACTGGCCTCACGCCTGTAATCCTAGCACTTTGGGAGGCCGAGGCGGGCGGATCTCTTGAGCTCAGGAGTTCGAGACCAGCCTGGGCAACATGGCGAAACCCTGTCTCTACCCAAAATACAAAACTTAGGGCATGGTGGCTTGTGCCTATAGTCCCAACTACCTGGGAGGCTGAGGTAGGAGGCTTGCTTGAACCCAAGAGGCAGAGGTTGCAGTGAGCTGAGATCACACCACTGCATTCCAGCCTGGGCAACAGAACAAGACCCTGTCTCAATAATAATAATAATAATAGTAATAAAAAGACAAGGCACTGCTGGGGGGCTGTAATCTCCTCAGGTCTCCAGTCTCCCAGTTCCCTACATTTGGTGGGTTTAATGACGCACAACAGGACGGCTCAGACCACAAGAGTGTTCTGTGCAAAATAGAATGGGGAAAGGTGAGCCTGAGAACTTGCCAAGCTTTGGATGACTGATTCAAGAGTTATATGTCTAGAAAATCAACATCGTCAACAACAAAAAAAGAACTGGCCAACAGGAAGGTGGTGGCTTATATTCCTCCAGCCCCTCACCAAATAACTACCTTGACAGATTTCAATCTGTGAACTGGAATAAGGTGTCAAGGTGGGATGCTAGGAAAGGCTCTGGCTTTTCCCCTGAAGACCTGCCCCCACTGCCCTGCTGAGGTGCTTGGGTAGGCAATGAACTGCTCCCACACCCTGAGGAGAAAGTCAGGAGGAGCCACTCTCTAAGAGTACTACAAGGAAAAAGTGTCAACCAAGAGGCTAGGCATGGTGGTTCATGCCTGTAATCCCAGCACTTTGGGAGGCCGAGGTGGGAGGATTGCTTGAGCTCTGGAGTTTGAGAGCAGCCTGGACAACATGGTGAGACCCTGTCTCTACAAACAATTCAAAAATTAGCCAGGTGTGGCGGCGTGTACCTGTAGTCCCAGCTACTCAGGAGGCTGAGGTAGGAGGATTGCTTGAGCCCGGGAGGTGGAGATTGCAGTGAGCCATGATCATGCCACTGAACTCCAGCCTGGGCAACAGAATAAGACCCTGTCTCAAAAAAAAAAAAAAGAGTCAATTAATAAAACAAAAATCACAAACATTCATCATCTGAGATAACCTGCTAGCCATCCATGTCTGAGGTCAGGAATGCTGAAGAAAGCTGTACTGAAAATGTTGTATTGTGACCTAGTTGCAGGAAGAGTGACACCAGGGGAGGGTGCTCTCCTGCACTTCGGACTAATGGCCTTTTTGGCAGCTACACAGTAGTCCAGGAGATGGGCGCATCCGGTTCTCAACATTTCATAACATCGTCTTTTAAGGTCAGTCAATTTTCCTTACAAAACAGACTTTGATAATGACTTCCCTACAGGAAAAAGCATTGCTTTGAACAAGCTTATTGGCACTGTTCTCCTAACTGTGGGTGTTTTGGTTTAGATTCTTAAGAGTCTGGTTAGCATAATTAATTTCCCTTATGCCTACTTATCTCTAGGTACACAGACAAAATGGAGTGTCTGGGCTGGCAAAGCCAAGAGCTGGAGGCCCTGGCCTGGAATGACCTCATCAAGACCCTGCTGCCCTGGGACACTCTCTCTGAGCAATCAGTCAGCACCCCCTTCCTGTTGGTCTCTTGCTTTTAAAATTGTTTTATGATTTCTGATTTTGGGAATGTAATCTTTCCTCTTGTCACTTCCAGCTTGAGGTTGGAACTCTTCTCTAGGTCTCAGTGCCCGGAAAGAGGTAGGCAGTATAAGAGCACCCTGTTCACACATTCCAGCTCCAGTTGTTCCCATCTTGGTTGGATTTGTGAATTTCTGCAGGTTTCCAACCTCTAAGTCACTTTGACTTTTTTTCCCTGCCATCTGAGAGACCCTGAGGTACAGTAGTTGACAGTACTAGACCAGTCCTAACTCTAATTAAGGAGTAGCCTAAATTGGGGACGGTGGCTCATGCCTGTCACTCCAGCACTTTGGGAGGATGAGGTGGAAGGATTGCTTGAGCGCAGGAGTTCAAGACCAGACTAGACAGTATAGTGAGACTTTGTCTCTGTTGGGGGAGCTAGCATAGCTTAGAAATGAAGCCTCTAGCCCCCGAAAGTAGGCTGCTTAAGATTTGAATCCCAACTCATCCACTTACTAACTGGGTGACCCTGGGGGATCAACATGTCTCCATGCCTCAGTTTCCTCATTTGTAAAATGACTGTAAAATGATTTCTCATTTGTAAAAGGATTATTATGAAGATTAAATCAATGAGTATTTGTAAAGCAATAGTGCCTGGCACTTACTAAGCCCTACTGAAGTTTTACTTAAATAATACAGTAGATGGGAATATAACATAATGAAATCAACTCCTTAAAAATGAGCACCCTGGAACATAAACATCCAAATGAGTATTGTGTTTCAAATCAGGCATTCCACTTTCTCCAAACAGCTGCCCAAAATATTTTTGGAATTCTTATTTGGAGATTATTTTCAGGGTTAATTTATAAGCCATATGAGTACATCCACCTCAATATTTATAATCACATTCTATTTTGAAATAACTTTTGACTGCTTTTAAAGCCACCTTCAAAGAGAAAAATGTCACCACTGAGTCTTTTAAGATGCAAATATTTCAATTACAATGCCAGAAATGTTTTATAAGTAACATTCCAGCAAAAGAAAAACAATATTTTTTTTTGGTAGGAGTGTGTAGACTTCAAAGGGCAAACCTTACAAGGGACAACAGTAATTTACAAGCTTCAGATTGTCTGCTTAAACCATCAACCCCATGGCTTCCTGGTTATACTTCCTGGTTATACCTTGTATATCTGGGAGCTGCCAGCCCCCACAGGGGCACAGTGTTGAGCAGCCGCAGTAGCAGCCATATGCCACTGGACCAGCAGGCTCTGGTCCTGGAAGTCTTGTTTAAAATCCAGAATCTTGATCCACAACTCAGAATTACCCAGCGAAAATCTTCATTTTTAACAAGGTCCTCTCCAAGTGATTCATCTGCACAGGAAAGTTTGAGAAGTGCTACTCCAGCCTAAAGCTCTAATGGAATTCTTCATTGTTCATCTTGTGAGTACTTGGGTTACTAGAAGGGACCTGCCTAAATCTACTGAGCCTCATCAACGGGGGTGTCATTGAGGTTTTCACAGTAAGGAGATGGTGATCTGGGAGGGGGTCGTCAAAGGGCCCATGTTTAGGGCGTCTAGGGAGGAGGCAGCACATCTGGATTTCCACTAGAAGGCGCTGTGCCCCAGGAAGTAGTTATGAAAAGCTGAGGCTGGAAAAGACTCATTTAATTTGCAACATACCACTTCTAACTTCCTTCCACAGGGATTCTCTGGATATTCAGGACTCAAATTTCATCCATCTACTTATCCATCCATCCATCCATCCATCCATCCATCCACCCACTCATTCATCATTCATTCATTCATTCTTCCCATAAACTAGCATCTTTTAGTTCTTAAGTCTTGGGGAGCTGCAAAGCTGTATAAGATACTTCTTGTCCAGAGTAGTTTATTTCTGAGCTGAGTTTGTCAACTCAGATTTGCCCCCATCCCAAGTCAAGTGACTAGCACAGACTGTTCAATATGCATTAGTTGGTCTCTTGTTTTTAGGTACTTCTCTCCATATCCACAAAAAGAAACTGTGGGGAGACATCGTGCAGGACTTTATTCCTGTCAAGAGACCTGAAACTAATTCCTGAGTCAGGAAGAACGCAGGAGCTGCCTTGCAGAAGCAAAAGTCTATATCAATGGCTTCCAAACATTTTAGAACTGATAAACTAGGACAAACTTTTCACCACTGAATGAAAAAATGAGGTCAATGTGGTAAGCTTTTGAAATGCTAAATACATTTAATTCAAAGGACTGTCATCTAGACTGAGACAAGGCCCTTCTTATTTTTGAGGTATTAAAGTGACTTTTATAAAACTATGGAGAAAGTAGGTGATTGTTTGTTTGTTTGTTTTTTAGATGGAGTCTTGCTCTTGGCTCACTGCAACCTCTGCCTCCCAGGTTCAAACAATTCTCCTGCCTCAGCCTCCCGAGTAGCTGGGATTACAGGCATGTGCCACCACACCCAGCTCATTTTTGTATTTTGAGTAGGGATGGGGTTTCTCCTTGTTAGCCAGGCTAGTCTCCAACTCCTGACTTCAGGTGATCCACCTGCCTCAGCCTCCCAAAGTGTTGGGATTACAGGCGTGAGCCACTGCGCCCAGCCAGTGACAGGTTTTAAAAAACATCTTTTCTTGGAAACGTTTTAAATTGGCAATGTTGGTCTCCAAAATTAGTTTTGAGTTACTGGTCAGTAAAATCTGCAAATACAAATACTAATGCAAATACTACAGAGCCCAGAGAGCAGAAGAATCAGGCTGAGCAGAAATGGTCCTGGGTGAGTAGGGGGTCTGAGGAGGCATGCTCAGAGGGAGATGTGTTCCTGTTCTGTTGGGCAATGGTCCATGCTGACACCTATCCTCCCGCCCAACAACCAGTAGTGCCTAGTATAATCTGTGCTAGGCCTTGGAGACACGAATTAAATAAGACCCATTCTTACTCTGAGATCATTTTAGTTCGGGGTTAATCAGATGAGTGAAGAACTAATTAGAACTATGCCAGACATATATACAAAGTGTATTGGAGCTTAGATCATTGATTCTACCAGGATACACCGTTTGATCTGAGTTCCAAGGCATGCCTAGTACTTTTCCTGGAAAAGAAAGGGAAAGGATATTCTACAGCTACTCCGGAGGCTGAGGCAGGAGAATCACTTGAGGACAGGAGGCGGAGGTTGTAGTGAGCTGAGATCGCTCCACAGCACTCCAGCCTGGGTGAGAGAATGAGACTCTGTCTCACAAAAAAAAAAAAAAAAAAGCGGAGAGGGGAAGGGCAGAAGTAAAAGCAAGGAAGTATGAATGTATACATAGCATAGGAAAAGACAAGTTGTAGCTACAACATTAGATATGGAAGGGAGGGAGGTCAGGGAGGGCAGATCACATGAGGCCAGGAGTTCAAGACTAGCCTGGCCAATATGGCGAAACCCCACCTCTACTAAAAATACAAAAATTAGCTGGGAGCAATGGCACATGCCTGTAATCCCCCCTTAAACAAACCAACGAAGAAACAACAAACATATGAAGGAGAGAGTGGAGGGTGAGAGAGGGTGGAGCCAAATCGTGATGAATCTCTTACCCTTATTGAGTCAGGCCTTTTTCCTGGAGGCTGATAACACTGCTTTGGGGATCCATTGACAGCCATAGCCTTGTTCTCCAAACTAATACACCTATGATAAAATACCAGGAATTCACAAATTTCCTGAAGGCTGTCCATAGGCTTTTTGTATCAGGCATTGCGGTGAGAGGGGCATTTAAGCTCCCATTTTTAAGCAGAAGAGAGACATAGTCATATCTGTGTTTTAGAAATGTTAGGTGTAAATGGAAAATTATATTCTGATAAAAGTCTTTATTCAGGAGAGACAGAAGAGAATTTCTGTTCCTTGGACTAGTAGTTGATGTTGGAGTTTAGGGACTTAATACTCATCTGGGGATGGACGAGGGACTCTTCCTTCAAATCACACCCATAGATGTTTTCTCTTTAGCGTGGAGGTACAGGGGATGAATGTGTTGGATGAAAAAAAAATGGATATGAGGCTTGAGTGTGTCATCCAGAAGATCACCAGGATGGCTAGATAGTAGAAAGGAGAGCTATATTGGTGATATCAGTTTGCAGCTGGGAAGAGAAAGTCTCCAACCTGGGCCAGTGGAGCTCTTTCTTCTCCTTCCTTCCTTCTTCCTTCTTCCTTCTTCCTTCCTTCTTCCTTCTTCCTTCTTTCTTTCTTCTTTCTTCTTCTTCTTCTTTCTTCCTTCTTCTTCTTCTTTCTTCTTTCTCTTTCTTCTTCTTCTTTCTTCCTTCTTCTTCCTTCTTCTTCTTCCTTCTTCCTTCTTTCTTCTTTCTTCTTTCTTCTTTCTTCTTTCTTCTTTCTTCTTTCTTCTTTCTTCTTCTTCTTCTTCTTCTTCTTCTTCTTCTTCTTCTTCTTCTTCTTTTTTTTTTTTTTTGAGACAGTGTTTCATTCTGTCGCCCAGGCTGGAGTGCAGTGGTGTGATCACAGCTAACTGCAGCCTTGAATTCCTGGGCTCAAGTCATCCTCCCATCACAGCCTCCCAAGTAGCTGGGACCACAGGCACATACCATGACACTTAGCTAATTTTTGTATTTTTGGTAGAGACAGGGTTTCACCATGTTACCCAGTCTGGTCTTGAACTTCTGTGCTCAAGCGATCCACCCACCTCAGCCTCCCAAAGGGCTGGGATTACAGGTGTGAGCCACCTCACCCAGCCTGCTCTTTCTTCAAGGAGGAGAAGGACAGGTTAGGTTTTATGCTTCACAGAGTTTGTGTTATACATATTCAGCAGATTTGGGGAAAAGCCATACATATTTATGAGGGGAACTGAGTGTATGTGCAATGAGTAAACGTGTATGTAACATACATGCCACGTTTACTTTGGGGTGAGGTTTTGGCATTAAAATGAGGTGGAATTGGCTCCACATCAAAAGGTGAACTATAGGACACAAAGGCAATTTGTGCACAGCCTCTGTAAACTGTCTGAAACTGGCTTAAGGTCTGCAGTAGCTTCTGAGAAAAGAATATTTGTAAGGCTGGTCCTCTGTCTAATCAGACTGTTGTCTGGGTTTTAAATCAGAGTTCATAGCTCCTATTGTTAGGGACCTTAGCCACAGGAATTTAGCAATTTGCTATGCCAGCTTACTTCCCTTAACCTTTGGATCTATCTTACTTGATAAAGGGGCATCTATTTTGGTCTCTCAGATCAAAAGAGGAAGATCTAATATCAAGTATATAATGTTTTCTAGAGTCAGTGTAGCCAAAACAGCATGAAAAGAGACGTATCCATGTTATACTGATATCATTGTTAGTTTTGAGCATTTGACATGATGGTACAATGTGCAAATTTCAAATGTAATTTTAAGTTAAAAGGCAGAGATACATACAAAAATTGCAACAATCTGACTTGAATTTGTTTTATTTCCAAACTTTCTTCTAAATTGCAGTTAGGCTGGCCACGGTGTCTCATGCCTGTAATCCCAGCACTTTAGGAGGCCGAGGTAGGCAGATCACTTGAGGTCTGGAATTCAAGACCAGCCTGGCCAGCATGGTGAAACCCTGTCTCTAATACAAACACAAAAATTAGCCAGGCGTGGTGGCACGCACCTGTAATCCCAGCTACTCAGGAAACTGAGGCAGGAAACTCGCTTGAACCCAGGGGGTAGAGGTTGCAGTGAGCCGATATTGCACCATTGCACTCCAGCCTGGGCAACAGAGAAAGACTCCGTCTCAAAAATAAACATAAAAATAAATAAATTTCAAAAAGTCAAACTGTTTCTGTGTCATGACTACTCTGGTTGACTGGCCTCATCCTGAGTCTAGATAAATTATTTTTAATCATATAATCAAAGCTGCAAATAACTTCTTTTTCCTTTAATTCTCTTTGGCCAAATGCTCCAAGAAAACTCACAGTGATTCACAAGTTCACATGTTCACAAATTCTCTCATACTCCTCCCTTCAAGAAGTAGAGCTTAGCCAGGCTTGATGGCACAAGCCTATAGTCCAGCCACTTGGGAGGTTGAAGTGGGAGGGTCACCTGAGCCCAGGAGTTTGAAGCTACAGTGCACTATGATCATCCCTGTGAATAGCCACTGCACTCCAACCTGGACAACATAGCTAGACCCCATCTCTAAAAAAATTTTTTTTTTAAAGAAGTAGAGACCGTGCGTGGTGGCTCACACCTGTAATCCCAGCACTTTGGGAGGCCTGGGTGGGTGGATCACTTGAGATCAGGAGTTCGAGACAAGCCTGACCAACATGGTGAAACCCTGTTTCTACTAAAAATAAAAAAATAAAAAAAAAAAATTAGCAAGGCATCATGGTGCATGCTTGTAATCCCAGCTACTCAGGAGGCTGAGGCAGGAGAATCGTTTGAACCCAGGAGGCAGAGGTTGTGGTGAGCCGAGATCACACCACTGCACTCCAGCCTGGGTGACAAAGCAAAACTTGGTCTAAAAAAAAAAAAAGTGAGATAATCAATGTCTGTCTTTTAAAGCTGCTAAGTTTTCAGGTAATTTGTTACACTCTGATGAGTAACATACAGATTTTGTAACCTAGAAGTGGGGGCACTGCCATAGCCAAAACCTAGAATGTGAAAGTGGCTTTGGAATTGGGGAGCCTTGGAGGAAAGTGTTAGTGAAAAGTCTGAATACCTTGAAGAAGCCTCAGGCCCTTGAGGAGATTGTAAGTGAGAGTACAAAGGAGGAAAGTGAGGAAAACCTTGCTGTCAATTGGAGGAAAGGGGTCATTATGATAGAGCAGCAAAAAGTTTAGCAACACTGTCACCTGGGGTAATGTAGAAAGTAAAAATGTACCAAATGAACCGCATAATCTAGCAAAAAGATTTCCAGGCAACCTGTTGAAAGCATCTCCTGATTTCTTCTTATTGTTCATAGTAAAATGCAAGAGGAGAGAGATAAGTCAAGAACTATTCAACATGAAGGACACGAAGGAACCAGAATATGAGGGGTTTGAAAATTTTCAGCCTCTCTAACTGGCTAAATGTAAGACATAGAATCGGTTTTTGGGGTTTTGTTTTTGTTTTTTCAGAGACAGGGCGTCGCTCTGAGGTCCAGGCTGGAGTGCAGTGGAATGATCATAACTCACTGTAGCCTCAAATTCCTGGACTGAAGCAATCCTCCTGCCTTGCCCTCCTGAAGCTCTGGGGTTATAGGCATGAGCCACCGTGCCTGGCCAAGAAGTGAATTCTGAGCAAAGATCAAATCTAGGGCACTACTGGGAAAACATGGTCTAAAGACAAAGTAAAATTCTTTGTCACAATGATCCAAGGTAGAGCCTCAGAATACCGTTCAGTAAGACAAAAGGTCCTGTAAAGATTTTAAGGGTATGCTTTCTAGATACTCTCCATTAAACAGTGGCGCTTTTCTTTTTTTTTTTTTTTTTTTGAGACGGAGTCTTGCTCTGCCACCCAGGCTGGAGTGCAGTGGCCGGATCTCGGCTCACTGCAAGCTCCGCCTCCCGGGTTTACGCTATTTTCCTGCCTCAGCCTCCCAAGTAGCTGGGACTACAGGCGCCCGCCTCGTCGCCCGGCTAGTTTTTTGTATTTTTAAGTAGAGACAGAGTTTCACCGTATTAGCCAGGATGGTCTCTATCTCCTGACCTTGTGATCCGCCCGTCTCGGCCTCCCAAAGTGCTGGGATTACAGGCTTGAGCCACCGCGCCCGGCTAAACAGTGGCGCTTTTCAAAAGCTTAAGAGCACTGCACCTCAGCAGAAGCCCAATATTGAGAAGGCCTTGTTGCAGAGAGGTTTGTGGCTGCTGTCTTAGACTTATGGAATGAACCACAAAAAGATTCACAGGAGACCCACAACATTTTAGAATCATATTGGCAGAAACAGCTTGGAATGAAAGGGACAAAGACTACATGAATGAAGAGACTTTTGAATTCCCAAAATTCCACCTGCTGTAATCAGACAGAAAACTCCACAGCTGAAAAACATGAGTTATCTCTCATGGAAAACGAAGGATGACTTAGCAGAACCAAGAGCTCCAAGGTAGGGACCAAGAGTCATGGGGATGAGTAGGAATGAATCCTAATAAAAGAATCTCCAAACTTTGCCTATCTGGGTCTCAGAACCACTATGGACCAGTCCTAGTTTTCCCCTTTTTGCACAGGAGTGTTTATAGTGTTTATCGTATGCCGATCCCACCATTGTGTGGTGTGTGTGGGTGTCTGTGTATGTTGGGGAAGATAATTTAGCTCCAGTTCACAGGTGTTCAGATTGCGAGAAGCTGTCTTTAAGGAAATACACCTGAAAAGCATTGTCTGCCTCTGGACCTGGTTTATATGCTGTGACTCTGGATTTTGAACTGATACTGAAATAAGAAGAGACTTTTGGGACCCTTAGGAAAGGAGTGAATATATATTGTGTAGAAAATTACAAATAATTTGTGGCCAGATGGTGGTTTAAAAATATATCCACAAATTCCTTGATACTTTTCCAAGTATCTTCTTCAAGATATAGAGCTTAATTTCTCCCCATTAGAGAGAAATTTGGATTTAGTGACCTTTCTAACAAATAGAATATGGCAGATGTGATAGTGTGTCACTTTCCAAGTGAGGTCATACAAGGCATTGCACCTTTCTTCTTGCTGTCTCTGTTGGGTCACTAAAGCCAGCTGCCATGATGTGAGGACACTCGAGCAGCCCTGTGGAGAGAGTGGAGGCTTCTTGGCAACAAACATCTGAGTTTGATAACTTTCATTTAAGCCTATGACTTTTTTTTTTTTGAGACGGAGTTTCACTCTTGTTGCTCAGGCCGGAGTGCAATGGCATGATCTCGGCTGACTGCAACCTCCGCCTCCCAGGTTCAAGCGATTCTCCTGCTTCAGCCTCCCAAGTAGCTGGAATTACAGGCATGTGCCACCACGCCTAGCTAATTTTGTATTTTTAGCAGAGAAGGGGTTTCTCCGTGTTGGTCAGGCTGATCTCGAACTCCCAACCTCAGGTGATCCACCTGCCTCGGCCTCCCGAAGTGCTGGGATTACAGGCGTGAGCCACCATGCCCAACCCTCCTATGATCCATTTTGAGTTGATTTTTTTATATTCTGTAAGTTAAGAGGTAAGTTTTTTTGATTGTTTAAAAATACACTGCTATTCAATTGTTCAAGCACTTTTTGTTGAAAAGATTATTCATTCCCCATTTTATTGTCTTGGGACCTTTGTCCAATATCAATTGATGACTGGGTGCAGTGGCTCACACCTATAATCTCAGCACTTTGGGAGGCCAAGGCCGAAGGAGGCCGAGGTGAAAGGATCGTTTGACCTCAGGAGTTTGAGACCAGCCCGGGCAACACAGTGAAACCCTGTCTGCACCAAAAATACACAAAATTAGTGGGATGTGGTGGGGGGTACCCGCATCCCAGTTACTCGGAAGGCTGAGGTGGGAGGATCCCTTGAGCCGGGGAGGTGTAGGCTGCAGTGAGCCGAGGTCACCCCCACTGCACTCTGGCCTGGGTGACAGAGTGAGACCCCATCTCAAAAAAATTAAAAATAAAAAAAATCAGTTGACTATGTATGTGTGAGTCTATTTCTGAACTCTCTTTTTGTTCCATTGATCTAAATGGTTATCTTTATGCCAAAACAACATTGTCTTAGTTTCTGTAGATTTATATTGGTAATCAAATTAGGTAGTAGTATTTCTTCAACTTTATTTTTTATTTAAAAAATTATTTGGCCTTTTAAAAAATCTCCACATACATTTTAGAATCAGCTTGTCAATTTTTTACAAGAAAACTTGCTGAGATTTTGATTGGAATGGCATTGCATGACTAAATCAATGTGTGGAGGAATTGACATGCAACAATATTGAGTCTGGCAATCCATGCAAATGGCACATCTTTCTATTTACTTGGATCTTCTTTAATTTGACATCTTTTCCCAAATTTATCCCTAAGTGTTCAATATTTTTATGCTATTATAAATGGCGTTTTTAGAGACTTTCCAGATATCTTTCTGTTCTTGGTTTCTAAGTTAATTCTCTGGCTATTAGAGAACATTGTGGAATTTCAATCTTTTATCCAGACTTGTTTTATGACTTGGAATACAGGTTTTCTTGGTAAATGTCCTGAGGGGACTTGAAAAGCATATGTATTCTACTGTTGTTGGATGAAATGTCTATAAATGTCAATTAGGTCAAGGTGTTTTGTAGTGTTATTCAAGTTTTCTAAATCCTTACTGATTTTCTTTCTACTTGATCTATCAGTGATTGAGATGTTGGAAAATCTAATTGAGGTGGTTTTGTCTATCTCTCAACTCTTTCAGTTTTTGCTTTCATGTATTTTGGAGCTCTGTTGTTAGATGTATACAATTTAAAACTGTCGCATTATCTGATGAATTGACGCTATTATTATTTTATTATTATTCTTTCCCTTCACATGTAGGGCATTTGTTCATAGGAAGGCCACAGTTTTTGGTACCTCTCCTCACAGTGATCCCAGATTCCTGTTGGGTGTGTTGTAAACAGAGGAACCATTCCTCAGGCCCCCTGCTCTGAGCACATCCCTGACCTTTTTACTATTAAGAAATTATCGTGGGCAGGCATGGTGGCTCACGCCTGTAATCCCAGCACTTTGGGAGGCCAAGGCGGGCGGATCACGAGGTCAAAAGATCGAGACCATCCTGGCCAACATGGTGAAACCCCATCTCTACTACAAACAAACAAACAAACAAAAATACAAAAATTAACTGGGCGTGGTGGTGAGCGCCTGTAGTCCCAGCTACCTGGGAAGCTGAGGCAGGAGAATCGCTTGAACCTGGGAGGCGGAGGCAGAGGTTGCAGTGAGCCGAGATCGCGCCACTGCACTCCAGCCTGCAACAGGGCGAGACATCGTCTCCAAAAATAAAAAAGAAATTATCGAGTTGTGTTTGCAGCCGCCGTCGCTGCCACGCCACCGTCGCTCTCCAACGCCAACGCCACCTCTCCCTCGCCGAGCTCCAGTCGAAGGAGAAGGGTATAAGTAAGGAAGTCTCTATACCTTGGCATGTACAAAGCCAACTGCCAGCAAATTGGCCGGTGGTAAAGCACCCAGGAAGCAACTGGCTATAAAAGCCGCTCGCAGGCCGGGCGCGGTGGCTCAAGCCTGTAATCCCAGCACTTTGGGAGGCCGAGACGGGCGGATCACGAGGTCAGGAGATCGATACCATCCTGGCTAACACGGTGAAACCCCGTCTCTACTAAAAAAAATACAAAAAATTAGCCGGGCGAGATGGCGGGCGCCTGTAGTCCCAGCTACTCGGGAGGCTGAGGCGAGAGAATGGTGTAAACCCGGGAGGCGGAGCTTGCAGTGAGCTGAGATCCGGCCACTGCACTCCAGCCTGGGCGACAGAGCGAGACTCCGTCTCAAAAAAAAAAAAAAAAAAAAAAAAAAAAAAAAAAAAAAAAAGCCGCTCGCAAGACTGCGCCCTCTACAGGAGGGGTGAAGAAACCTCATCGTTATAGGCCTGTTAACTGTGGCACTCCGTGAAATTAGGCGTTATCAGAAGTCCACTGAACTAATTCGCAAACTTCCCTTTCCGCGGCTGGTGAGAGAAATTGCTCAGGACTTTATTTATTTATTTATTTATTTATTTATTTTTTGAGATGGAGTCTCGCTCTGTTGCCCAGGCTGGAGTGCAGTGGCCGGATCTCAACTCACTGCAAGCTCCGCCTCCCGGGTTCACGCCATTCTCCTGCCTCAGCCTCCGGAGTAGCTGGGACTACAGGCGCCCGCCACCACGCCCGGCTAGTTTTTTTTTGTATTTTTAGTAGAGACGGGGTTTCACCATGTTAGCCAGGATGGTCTCGATCTCCTGACCTCGTGATCCGCCCGTCTCGGCCTCCCAAAGTGCTGGGATTACAGGCTTGAGCCACCGCGCCCGGCCTGCTCAGGACTTTAAAACAGGTCTGCACTTCCAGAGCACAGCTCTCGGTGCATTGCAGGGGGCAAGTGAAGCCTATCTTCTTGGCCTTTTTGAAGACACCAACCTGTGTGCTATCCATGCCAAACGTGTAACAATTAGGCCAAAAGATATCCAGCTAGCACTCCGCACACGTGGAGAACGTGCTTAAGAATCCACTATGATGGGAAACATTTCATTCTTAAAAAAAAAAACTTCCTGTTATTGGTCGTTCTGAACGTTAGTTGTTCTTTTTGTTTTGTTTTGTTTTGTTTTCCCATAGGGTCAAAAGGTACCTAAGTATATGAATTACTAGTGCAAAAATAGGGAACAGAAATCAGGTATTGGGGCAGTCTTTCCATTTTCATTTGTGTGTGAATTTTTAGTAT
The DNA here is from genome assembly GCF_009764315.1 of Trachypithecus francoisi. Classification (NCBI taxonomy): domain Eukaryota; kingdom Metazoa; phylum Chordata; class Mammalia; order Primates; family Cercopithecidae; genus Trachypithecus; species Trachypithecus francoisi. Next base: position 145,001,747 of record NW_022681468.1, on the reverse strand, counting down.
AAATGAGAGGACGTAAAGCATTAATGCAAGTTAAAATGTTTCCGTGAACAAGTTTCAGCAGTTCAGCTTTATAATAATTGTAAATAAACCTGTTACATTTTTCTGGACAATGCCAGCATTTGGTTTTTTTTAAAACAAGTAAATTTCTTATTGACAGCAAGTAAATAGTGTTGGTAGCATTTTTATCATATAGTAGATTCTATCCATTCACTATACTTTTCTGAGTTGTCCTACATGCAAGCACATGTGTTTAATGTTGTCTGTCTTCAGTGCTGTTCCTGTAAGTTTGCTATTAAAATACATTAAACTATTAAAAAAAAATTATCATTTTTATCCCTGGAAATATTTCTTGCTCTGAAATCTACTTTTTGTTTTTGTTGTTGTTGTTGTTGTTGTTGTTTTTGAGACAGGGTCTCGCTCTGTCACCCAGGCTGGAGTGTAGTGGCGCGATCTTGGCTCACTGCAAGCTCTGCCTCCCAGGTTCAAGCGATTCTCTTGCTTCAGCCTCCAGAGTAGCTGGGACTACAGGCTCCCACCACCACACCCAGCTAATTTTTGTGTTTTTAGTAGACACGGAATTTTGCCACGTTGGCCAGGCTGGTCTTGAACTCCTGACCTCAGGTGATCCACCTGCCTCTTCCTCCCATAGTGCTGGGATTACAGGTGTGAGCCACCACACTGGGCCTGTTACAGTATTTTTTCTGTCCATCTTATGGACATGTATGTTGCACTGCTTGCTATTGTCCTACAGGTTGTTAAGATTTGTTTTTATTTTTTATGTTTAAAATTTTTTTTCTTTTAAAAAATAAGAGACAAATTCTCCTATATTTTCCAGGCTGGTCTCAAATTCCTGGGTCCAAGCGATCCACCCACCTTGGCCTCCCAAATTGCTGGGATTATAGGCATAAGCCGCTGTGCCCGGCCAGTTGTTGAGGTTTGATTCATTTTCCTTTTCTCTCTGTGCTGCATTTTGGGTAGTTTATATTGCTGTATCTTCAAGTTCACAGTTAATCCCACCCAGTCTATTTTTTTGTATCAGATATTATATTTTTAATCTCTAGAAGTTCCATTTATATCTTTTTGTATTGTGTTTCTCTCCTTATTATGTTTATGTTTTCTTCTATATATATTATATATATATATTTTTTCTTTTTGACACAAGGGCTCCCTCTGTCACCCAGGCTGGGGTGTGGTGGTGTGTTCAGGGCTCACTACAGCCTCAACCTCCTGGGCTCAAGGGATCCTCTGCACTCAGTCTCCCAAGTAGCTGGGACTGCAGGCACATGTCACTGTGCCCAACTAATTTAAAATTTTTTGGTAGAAATGGAGTCTCTTTATGTTGCCCAGACTGCTCTCAAACTCCTGGGCTCAAGCAATCCTCCCACCTTGACCTCCCAAAGTGCTGAGATTACAGGCATGTAATCTCTGGCTGCCTTTTACATTCTTAAGAATATTTACAATATTTATGTTAGCTGTCTTAAGGTTCTTGTCTGCTAATTCCATCTTCCTAGAGTTTTTAGATCTATTTATACTGATTGATTTTCCTTTTGGTTATTGGTTATATTTTTCTACCTCTTTACATATCTGGTAATTATTTTCTTGTATGCCAGACTCCATGAATTTTACATCATTAGGTGTTGATACTGTGGTATTTCTTTAGAATGTTGACATTATTGTGGTATGTGGTTAAAATTGCTTGGGGTTGCTGGGCGTGGTGGCTCACACCTGTAATCCGAACACTTTGGGAGGTTGAGGCAGGTGGATCACTAGGTCAGGAGTTCCAGACCAGCCTGGCCAACATGGTGAAACCCTGTCTCTATTGAAAATACAAAAATTAGCCTGGCATGGTGGTGCACCCTGTAATCCCAGCTACCGGGGAGGTTGGGGCAGGAGACTCGCTTGAACCCAGAGGCAGAGGTTGCAGTGAGCCAAGATCATGCCACTGCACTCCAACCTGGGCAACAGAGGGAGACTCCGGCTCAAAAAAAAAAAAAAAAAAAAAAATTTACTTGGGGTTATTTTCAAAATTTTAGGGCTTACTAACTAAAGCATGATCCTTCTGGCCAGTAGTAACGCAAACTACTCACAGCCCTGTGTGAGCTCCAGAAATGGTTGAGTTTACTACATTCTAGTGGTCCTTTACCTAGCTTCATTGTGTTTCACTGGATGCATACATAGGTTACTCCTCAGCCAAAGACTCAAAAAGATTCCTCTGCAGATTTCTGGTGTTCTCTGTCTTTGTAAACTGGGCAACCCCAGGGCTCACCTCATTTGTTCTCTTTCTCTCAGAGATCATAGTTATGTGTTGCCTGTTGTCCAATGTCTGAAAGCCATTGTTTCATATATTTTATCCAGTTTTCTAATTCTCCAGAAAGAGAATTATTGTAACAGTTAATTTTTCACAGGTGAAAACGTAAGTCTGTTGACGGATTTTTCATGACTTCTTCAATTTGATTAACAGTAATAGGATTTGGGGGACTTTCAATTTCTTCTTGAGCCAGATGTAGTAAGATATTTTCCTATAAATTGGTCTTTTTCTTTAAGTTTTTAAATGCTGTTAATAGAATTATTTTATTAACTTTTAAACCTGTCTCTTATTTATAGCTGTGCCCCTAGTTTCATCCATATCTGCTGAAGTGTATGGATCTGTCCACTGCTACCGGGGGGAAAATAATAATACTCTGCCTCTCTTCCATTCTCCAAATCCCACAGAAGTACCTCTCATTTATGGCATCTAGCGTGGAAAATGGTAGCAAAAGATTCTAAGAAATGCTCTAGACTTCCGAACTCTTGGGGGATCACAGAAGAGAGATCCTGCGTTGCTAGTGGATAGTCTGGTGCAGTTCACTGCTTCGGGTGCTTGGCATCCATACGTAACCTTTTACCCACATTAATTTTCTTTTTTTTTTTTTTTTGAGACGGAGTTTCGCTCTGTCGCCCAGGCTGGAGTGCAGTGGCCGGATCTCAGCTCACTGCAAGCTCCGCCTCCCGGGTTCCCGCCATTCTCCTGCCTCAGCCTCCCGAGTAGCTGGGACTACAGGCGCCGCCACCTCGCCCGGCTAGTTTTTTGTATTTTTAGTAGAGACGGGGTTTCACCGTGTTAGCCAGGGTGGTCTCGATCTCCTGACCTCGTGATCCGTCTGTCTCGGCCTCCCAAAGTGCTGGGATTACAGGCTTGAGCCACCACGCCCGGCCTACCCACATTAATTTTCAAACAATGAGAATGACACAATGCTTTCACCTCAGTTCTGTGACTATCTGTCTTGCAAATGAAGATGCCCTCACTATCTTCCTTGGAAGGAGAGACCCAGAGTCTTATCAGTCATTTGTCTTCTCTTTATGATGGTCCTTCTTTTTCCTTTTCAGTCACAATCTTCCTTTGGTATCCTGTAACCTAAAAACTAAGTTATGAGGTTAGCTACCATCAACTCACCCTAAAGGAAAGAGTAGAGGACAGAGGAGAAGAAAGTCTGTATATTAGTTGTACATCTATAAAACAAACCAGGGAAAAATATGTTTAGCTATTAAAATCTCTCATTTTTTATTTTTTTGAGATGGACTCCTACTCTTGTCACCCAGACTGGAATGCAATGGCACAATCTCAGCTCAGCTGACTGCAACCTCTGCCTCCTGGGTTCAAGCAATTCTCCTGCCTCAGCCTCCCAAGTAGCTGGGATTATAGGTGCCCGCCACCACACCTGGCTGATTTTTGTATTTTTAGTAGAGACGGGGTTTGCCATATTGGCCAGGGTGGTCTCGAACTCCTGACCTCGTGATCCGCCCGCCTTGCCCTCCTAAAGTGCTGGAATTACAGGCATGAGCCGCTGTGACTGGCCAAAATCTCATTTCTTAATTGGTGATGAGGCAGTAGTTGGTGTTGATAATTTCCTTCTTCCCCTATCCATTTCACATTCCCTATTCTCTCAGTCAGCCCTTCAACTACTCATAGCTCTTTACCTTATAGCATGACTTGCACCTTCACTGTTAAGTTTGTGAACTATTAATGGTTCTGATTGAACTGTGTTGCTATAGTCTTCCTTTACTTTTTAATGTGGGACATTGAAGTATTAAGAGGCATCATATCTAGGATGAGTGTTAAATCCACTGAGGAATTGCTGCCTCCTTCCTCCATTAGGGGGCAATGTAATCAACCTGCCATCAGGTGACTGTCTGGTGCTGCTGAGAAATGCTGCCATACTAGGGACTCATCGTTGACCTTTGCTATTGGTAGATTCAGCAATCACCAGTGGGAGTAGCCAGATTAGCCTTGGTGAGAAATCCCTATGGCAGAGCCCATGCATAACTTCTCACCCTGCTACCATGGCCATGTTGTTTATGAGTCCGTTGAGCAAGCCCTGGGGTGGCTGGTGAAAGGCATTCAACCTCCTGCCAGTGCTTCCCATTGGCTAAACCCAAGCAGAAGCCAGAGGGCAAGACAGCCTAGTGACATAGTCCACACAGGGCAGAGCAAGATGGAGAACAAGGGAGAAGGGATCTGGAGAAAGAGACAAAAGTTACTCAGTGTACTCTCTGTTGTGGTGCCTCAGGTAAGATTTCTGCTCACCACACCTAGACTGTTTTTTCAATTAAGACTTTGTAGACGCTCATTGTTTCAGTTCTGGGGAGACCATAAGCACTTAGCCAATGACAAGGATGCCTGCAGCTCAAACCACTGACTACCGCACAGGCCTTGTGTCCCATTTCCATAACCGTAACCATACTGTCTGGCATTTATACGCTGCCATTAGCCTGTGCCACTGTGAGATCCCATCATTCCCACTGAGATCAAGGAGCCTAGATGAATGTCTGGCACACAGTGTCTGCTCAATAAATACTTGTTTATTGCATAAACACCTCATGAGGTAGGTTTTGTTATCTGCTTTCTGTGTATTTTGTTGCAGTCAACTGGCTAACCTTTCTGGCTATCTTTGATCAGTTTCTCTCTTCCAGATCTCAGCTTGATTCCCTAAAGCTTAATACCACAGTCAAATGTAATACCACAGAGTTCTCCAGCCTCTTTTGTCTGCTCACCCCCCCCGCCCCCATCCTCTTCTGCCCAACCATTTCTAATAGGGCATCCTCCTATGACCACTTCTTTCTGCAACTCTCCCCACCCTGGCCGCAGCTCACAGATACAGAACTAATCAGGTGTCATATCCCTGGGGCCTTGCTCCTTAAATTCCAAGATAACCAGTTAATAATTTAAGGTTTTATCTTAACTGCTTTACAATCGTTTATTAACCTTTGCCAAGACTTGTGCTGTACCAGCATCAAGCACTTTATTGTTGTTTTCCATCTTCTGGGAGATACGAAAAGAAAAAACTGTCAAGTCAGTCATTCTGGTTTGTTGATCTCAGCTTCACAGTCTATGGGTAGAGGTCAAGCTTCCAAGCTCAGAAAGCATAGTTGTTGGATGGGCTAAGCATCAACTCATGGAAACAGCAGCATCTGCAATGTTCTTCATTGCCTTCATTTCAGAAGTAGTTTTCTTAACAACAAGGAGTGTGAATGCTTTTTACATCTTCGACAAGATCAGGACTCAGAGCATGTGAAATGGAGGCAGGGAAACACAAGACTGAGGGAGTCCGGAGATTTGGGCTCTAGCCTGGTTCTACCTTTTGTGCATTGTGTTAGTTTCCTGGGGTCGCTGTAACAAATTACCATAAACATGTAGCTTAAAACAAAAGAAATTTGTTCTCTCATCATTCTGGAAGCTAGAAGTCTGATATCAAGGTGCTGGGAGAATCACACACCCTCCAAAGGTTCCCTCCTTTTTGCCTCTTTCAGCTTCTGGTGGCTCCAGGCATTCCTTGCCTTGTGGCTTACGTAATTCCATCGCTACTTCCATCTTCACATCACTTTTTTCTCTTCTGTGTCTCTGTGTTCAATATCTCTCTGCCTTTCTCTTACAAGGACACCTGCTATTGGATGTAGAGTTTGCCCCAAGTCCAGGATAATCCTATCATGAGACCCTTAGCTTAATTATATCTGCTAAGACCCTTTTTCCAAATAAGATAATGTTTAAGGTTCCAGGGATTAGAACTTGGACATTTCTTTTAGGGGGTCATTATTTAACCCACTACAGGCACATCAAATCACATCCTTTTCTGGGCCTCAGTTTCCCCATCTGTAAAATAAAGGGGTTGGATTGGATGAATCCCTAGACATGTTATAGTTCTCTTAATCTTTACTTCATGTAATCAAGGTTATATAAGTAATGTCACCCTAAACAGTGTGATTACAGGAGACAACCAACAATTGACCACCAAAAAATTCTTCACAGCATAGCACCGCAACATAGGCAAGAGGTCTTACTTTTGTGTTGTGTTTGTAAACCTGGCCCCAGCCTTAGCGCCATGCTCAAGAAGGTGAAATTGGCTCTAACTATTAAGCATCGTATCTTTGCTTCAACAGCTCACACCCACATGCCCAAAAAGAAGTAGGGATTTCTGATTCTTTAACAGAGGCTTCTGCAATCTCTGTCCTTGCACATATTGCCAGTGTCATCTTCTATTACCTTTAGCTTGCTGCCCTGTGGCTCAGAAAGCCACAGGGCAGATTTCATGACTCGTAGAAAAGAAAAAAATGTATTGAAGTGCTTTATTTAAATATAAACCACAGTCATAAATTATTCAGATATATATGAATAGCTATTTTTGGCAAAGGAAACCCCAGCGAATTTCAGTGGGCTCTAAAGAAAAAGCCGTTGAGACTATGCTGAGTGATTTGGGGGCCTGCCTTTCTGGAAATCACCAAGGTGATAAAGGTGGAGCCACTAGACAACAGAGCCATCTTGTAATTGTACAGAACAGATGTTGACACTGAAACATTTCCAAAGGCTCAACATTTTAATGAGGCAGTAGGTTAAGATTGGACAATACCCCAAACACAAATCTGATAACACTTCATAATAATTTCCAAGAAAGACCCTTTTGTTTCCAGTGGTCTCTTTCTAGCACCCTCTCCTAAGCAGTTGGTTATATACCAGTTCGGAAAGGGCAGAAATCTTTGTGATTAATGTTCAGCATCATGGCTACCCCAAGGCACGACACTGATATAAGCACAGTTGTCAATCAACAGAGTTCTCCAGCCTCTTTTGTCTGCTCACTCCCCACTACCCCCATCCTCTTCTGCCCAACCATTTCTAATAGGGCATCCTCCTATGACCACTTCTTTCTGCAACTCTCCCCACCCTGGCCGCAGCTCACATATACAGAACTAATCAGGTGTCATATCCCTGGGGCCTTGCTCCTTAAATTCCAAGATAACCAGTTAATAATTTAAGGTTTTATCTTAACTGCTTTACAATCGTTTATTAACCTTTGCCAAGACTTGTGCTGTACCAGCATCAAGCACTTTATTGTTGTTTTCCATCTTCTGGGAGATATGAAAAGAAAAAACTGTCAAGTCAGTCATTCTGGTTTGTTGATCTCAGCTTCACAGTCTATGGGTAGAGGTCAACTCTGGTCCCTAAACTTTTCTACCCAGGGTTTGTGAATCTTCTTTCCCCTCATTAAATATAATCTCTTTATCTAAATCTCCTCAGAGGGAGCCAGCTAACCTGCTAATTTGTAGAAGGCTGTTAAAAAATATCCTTCTACCCCAAAATAACATGATCACTTTAATGGAGCTCCCTCAAGCTAACCTCCTTTATGATGAGACCCTGAGGCCAAGACAGGTCACAAAAGAAGATTCTCTGCTACTTCCAAGGCCCCAAGGTGTATCTGGATCTTCCAAGTATTCTTGTCTCACAGCATCTGTCTCATTTGTGATATGATATCCAAATCATGGCAAAGGAGCAATGGCATATGGGAGAAAGCAGTGTTGTGTCCATTTGTGTAGAATAAAAGATATACGACAGAAGGAAATCTGGTGTGAGCAGGAATGGGCCTAGACGGTGTGTCCGTTCAGTGGAACCCTCCAAATGTAAATGTTGAGGCATTAGAGAGTAGGCAGACGACTTAGTCCACTTGGGCTGCGGTAGCAAGCTACTACAGACTGGGTGAGTTAAATAACAGACACGTGTTTTCTCACAGTTTTGGAGGCTGGAAGTCCAAGATAAAGGGGCCAGCCAATTCACTTTCTGGTGAGGACTCTCGTCTTGGCTTGCAGACTGTGTCACCTTCTCCCTGTGTCCTCAAAGGGCAGAGGGCGCTACAGTGAGCAAGCTCTCTGGTGTTTCTTCTTATAAGGAGACTAATCCTATCCGATTAGGGTTCTACCTATGACCTCATGTAACATTAATTACTTTCTTAGTCCAAATAAAGTCACATAGGGGGTAGGACTTCAACATATAAATTTTTGGCGGGAAAGGGACACATATCAGTTCACAGCAGCAGGGAAGGCTTAATCTAGACCTCTTGCTCTGTGGCCCAGAAAGGTGCGTCATACGTTCCAACTGGCGGAGCCAGTAATCTACTGTTCTGGGACCTGGGTTGTATAAGTGAGGCTTATAAATCACTGCTAGGGGCCGGGCGTGGTGGCTCACGCCTGTAATCCCAGCACTTTGGGAGGCTGAGGCGGGCTGATCATGAGATCAGGAGTTTGAGACCAGCCTGACCAACATGTTGAAACCCTGTCTCTACTAAAAACACAAAAATTAGCCAGGTATGGTTGTGGGTGCCTGTAATCCCAGCCACTCAGGAGGCTGAGGCAGGAGAATCGCTTGAACCTGGAAGGTGGAGGCTGCAGTGAGCCGAGACTGTGCCACTGCACTCCAGCCTGGGTGACAGAGCAAGACTCCATTTCCAAAAAAGAAAAAAAAAAAAAAATTCAGTGGTAGGAGCAGAGAGGGAGCCCCTGGGAACGTGGTATAGATGGTATGGTGTTTAGTGTTAGCTTCACACATTCTGTAGCTTAGGGCCCATGCAGATGTCGATGAAAAGAGTCAACATGAATGACCATGGCCCATTACACAGCCCTCAGGAGGTCCTAAGAACATGTGCCCAAGGCGGTCGGTACAGGTTGGTTTTATGTATTTTAGGGAGGCATGAGACATCAATCAGATACATTTCAGAATATGGTGGTTTGGTTCAGAAAGGCCTGACAACTCAAGGCAGGTGGCTTCCAGGCAATGGGTAAATTTAAACATTTTCTGGTTGATAATTCATTGAGTTTATCTGAAGACCTGGGATCAATGGAAAGGAATGTTCAGGTTAAGATAAAGAATTGTGGAGACCAAGTTTTATTGTGCAGAAGAATATGTTAGATAGCAGAATTCAGACAGAGAGAGAGAGTACCTTGTAAAATGTTTCTTATCAGACCTAAAAGGGCACCTGGCTCTTAGCTGATTGTCTCCTGAATCTGGAAAGAAAGGAAGGAAAACAAAGGGGAAAAGGGATTCTCCATAGGATGTGGACTCTTCCCCCAAGAGACTTTGCGGGGCAATTTCAAGGTATGGCAAGGAAATGTATTTTGGGGTTAAATATCTTTTCCTTGTTTCATAATGTTATGCCAGAGTCAGACTGAAAAGTAAGTCACAATATATTGGGTCAAATAAAACCCATCTGATGATATTTTATGGTTTGTAGGGTATGACTCCCTAGACCCCTTAGGTAGGAATTTGGGCAAGATAAAAAATCAGGGCTTAGTTCTCACATGCCTGAATCTTTTTTTTTTATTTTTTTTGAGACAAGGTCTCACTGCATTGCCCAGGTTGGAGTGCAGTGCCACAATCACAGATCACTGCAACCTCAAACTCCCAGGCTCAAGTGATCCTCTCACCTCAGCCTCCATGTAGCTGGGACCACAGATATGCACCACCATGCCCGGTTTTTAAAATTTTTGGTAGAGACAGCATCTCCCTATGTTGCACAAGCTGGTCTTGAACTCCTGGGCTCAAGCAATCCTCCTGCCTTGGCCTCCCAAAGTGCTGGGATTATAGGCATGGACCACAGCGCCAGGCCCTGAAATCTTTCAGCGCATGAAGACCCTTTGCTCAGAAGTTCTGTCTAACTCACTGTGGCCCACTGGCCCACAGCCTGGGCCAACAGGGGATGCAATTTTTAGAGTCCTGGGGATGACTTGCTGGCCTCCAAAATTTTTTTATTTTACACATTTTAAGGAGTCAGGAAACAATCCTGAACAAGATGCTCTATTTCCCTTCACTTGCTCACTGATTCTTAAAAGTTCTTTAACACAGGGGTCCCCAAACCCCAGGCCACGGACCAGTACTGGTTAGGAACTGGACACACAACAGGTGGTGAGCGGCAGGCGAGTGAGTGAAGCTACATCTGTATTTACAGTCGTTCCTTTTTGCTTGCTTTACCACCTGAGTGGAGCCTCTGGTCAGCTCAGCGGCAGCATTAGATTTTCACAGGAACATGAACCCTACTGTGAACTGCGCATGAGAGGGATCTAGATTGCGCACTCCTTATGAGAATCTAATGCCTGATGACCTATCAACGTCTCCCATCACCACCAGATGGGATTGTTTAGTTGCAGGAAAACAAGCTCAGGGTTCCCAGTGATTCTACATTATGGTGAATTGTATAATTATTTCATTATATATGACAATGCGATAATAGAAATAAAGAGCACAATAAATATAATGTGCTTGAATCATCGCAAAACCATGGAAAAAACTGTCTTCCACAAAACTGATCCCTGGTGCCAAAAAGGTTGGGGACTGCTGCTTTTAACAGAGTACAGGACCCACATGGGCTACTTTCTGTTTTTTTTTTTTTTAATGGAGGAATCTTGCTCTGTTGCCCAGTCTGGAGTGCAGTGGCACAATCTCTGCTCACTGCAACCTCCGCCTCCCAGGTTCAAGCAGTTCTCTTGTCTCAGCTTCCTGAGTAGCTGGGACTACAGGTATGCACCACTATGCCCTGCTAATTTTTGTATTTTTAGTAGAGATGGGATTTCACCATGTTGGCCAGGCTGGTCTCGAACTCCTGACCTCAGGTGATCTGCCTGCTTTGGCCTCCCAAAGTACTGGGATTACAGGCGTGAGCCACCACCTCTGGTCCCCACATGGGCTATTTTCTGACTTTGGTTTACAGCGAGACAGCCGATTCAATTCTAATTTTTTAATTTTTTGGTGCTCCAGGTGAGGCTTGAATTAGATTTCTTTTTTTTCTTTTCTTTTTGGAGGAGGGGAATGGAGTCTCGCTCTGTTGCCCAGGCTGGAGTGAAGTGGCACGATCTCGGCTCACTGCAAGCTCCGCCTCCTGGGCTCATGCCATTCTTCTGCCTCAGTCTCCCAAGTAGCTGAGACTACAGGCGCCCACCACCACGCCCGGCTAATTTTTTGTATTTTTAGTAGAGACAGGATTTCATCGTGTTAGCCAGGATGGTCTTGATCTCCTGACCTCGTGATCCGTCCATCTCTGCCTCCCAAAATGCTGGGATTACAGGCGTGAGCCACAGCGCCCGGCGTTGAATTAGATTTCTTAAGGGCAGATTTTGATCAGGCTGGAGAGAGGAAAACTGGAGGAGAGAGCCAAGGGAAAACAGGTGGGGCTTTGGCTCTGAAGACGCTCTCTGCTGGCTTCCTATTCATCTGTGCTGTTCTCCCTCAGGACCGAGCCTGCCTCTATCACGGCCCTGCCTCCCCATGCCCCCATTTCACCAGGTTGGGGCCCATTCCCTCGTGCACTCGGGACAGTGATTTCTCATGGAAAGGATTGGGTTGGAACTGCTTGCTGAGGTGGAGGGGAAAAGAATGAAGCAAGGAGGTGACTGCACCATTGCATTCTATCTTCTCACAGGCCGCCTTCCAGTTTTTAATGCCACAGCCAGCAGACCCCCCACTTGGAAAGGTTCTTGAGAACTCAGCCTGTGGACTGAATCATGGGCGGATTTGGTAACTTCAAAGCTGGCACCAGCCTGGCGGCCCTTCCCTGCTATTAGAGTTATCTTAACTTATTTCAGGAGAACTTCGATTTATAATACACTTATCTTCATTGCAGCACTGTTAGTGGAAGACATTTTCCGGAACTGGAACAGCCTCTTGAGATGTGACTGGGGATTGACTCAGTCCCGCAGTTGCAATGCCTCTATCAGTGTCCTCTGGGGTTTTAGGAGTGCCTGGGGCAAGTCTAGAAGTTACCTACTTTGTTGTGACCCTAATTGAGAAAATACCTAACTGTCTGGATTCACATCTAAGATTTCTACTCAACAGCAGTTGGGCAGGTTGCTTTACCTAAGACTCCATTTTTGTAAACAGGGTTTTTAAAAAGCAGTAACTACTTCATAGAGGTTTGAGAGGATTCAGTGAGATAATGCATGGAAGGCCCTTGGCTCAGAGATTGGCACCTAGTAAACTCTCAATAAAGGTTAATGACATTATTAATAAAAATTGAGGCCAGGCATGGTAGCTCATTCCTGTAATCCCAGCACTTTCGGAGATCGAGGCAAGGAAGAACACTTGAGGCCAGGAGTTCGAGACCAGCCTGATCAATATAGTGAGACCCTGTTTCTATTTGTTTATTTATTTAAATTTTTTTTTTTTTTTTTTTGAGATGGGGTCTCACTCTGTCACCTAGGCTGGAGTGCAGTGGCACGATCTCAGCTCACTGCAACCTCTGCCTCCTGGGTTCAAACAATTTTCCCGCTTCAGTCTCTCGAGTAGCTGGAACTACAAGTGCCCACCACAGTGGCTAATTTTTGTATTTTTAGTAGGGGTGAGGTTTCGCCATGTTGGCTAGGCTGGTCCCGAACTCCTGAGCTTTCCTCCTGCCTCAGCCACCCAAAGTGTGGGGATTATAGGTGTGAGCCGCTGCTCCCAGCTGACCCCATCTCTATTAAAAAAAAAAAAAAATTACCTGGGTATAGTGGTATGCACCTGTATTCCCAGCTACTCAGGAGGCTGAGGTGGGAGGATCACTTGAGCCCAGGAGTTTGAGGCTGCAGTGAGCTATGATTGCACACTGCACTCCAGCCTGGGTGACAGAGCAAGACCCTGTCTCAAATAATAATAATAATAACAACAACAACAGTAGTTGAGTTTTCTGGTGATCATATTAGAGCATAGTTTCTGTGAGCATTTTCTCTCTCCCCTGTAAACCTCTGTCAAATTCCACTGACCCTATTCAGTGCTCTGACACAGAGCTTGGCACCATCTCACTGATGCATCAACATTCTTGGCTGGGCTCCATGGTGCCATGTTCCTGTGCTGGCTTCTCAGGCAGGTAGCATCCAGCTGACCATGCGCATATTTACAAAAATATGACTCCTCAGAGTACTATTAGTTTTTATTAATTTAGTTTTATTTTAGATTCAGGGGGTACCTGTGCATGTTTGTTACATGGGTTTATTGCACACTAGTGGTGACTGGGCTTCTAGCATACCTATTGCCCAAATAGTGAACATAGTACCTAATAGGTAATTTTTCTTTTTTTTTTTTTTTTTTTTTTTTTTTTTTTTTTTTGAGGCAGAGTCTCGCTCTGTCGCCCGGGCTGGAATGCAGTGGCGCAATCTCGGCTCACTGCAAGCTCCGCCTCCCGGGTTCACGCCATTCTCCTGCCTCAGCCTCCCGAGTAGCTGGGACTACAGGCGCCCGCCACCTCGCCCGGCTAGTTTTTTTTTTTTGTATTTTTAGTAGAGACGGGGTTTCACCATGTTAGCCAGGATGGTCTCGATCTCCTGACCTCGTGATCCGCCCGTCTCGGCCTCCCAAAGTGCTGGGATTACAGGCTTGAGCCACCGCGCCCGGCCCCTAATAGGTAATTTTTCAACACTCTTTCCCCTTCAACCCTCCTCTCCAGCGTGCTATTCTTTGTCTAATATTTCTTTCTTATCTCCAGCAGTGTTCCTAAAAGATGACAATAATAATAATAGTAGTAATAATATCTAACACTTATTAAGAGCTACTGTGTGCTGCAGACCTTTTTGAAGATAAGGGATACTGAGGTAGGGCGTGGTGGCTCACATCTATAGTCCCAGCACTTTGGGAGGCAGAAGTAAGAGGATTGCTTGAGGCCAGGAGTTTGAAACCAGCCTGGGCAACATAGTGAGCCTCCCATCTCTACAAAAAATTTTAAAAATTAGCAAAATGTGGCAGTGCGTGCCTGAGTCCCAGCTACTCAGGAGGCTGAGGTGGGAGAATTGGTTGAGCCCAGGAGTTCAAGCCTACAGTAAACTATGATCATGCCCCTGTACTCCAGTCTGGGCAACAGAGTGAGACCCTGTCTATAAAATAAGTTAATTAATTAATTAAATAGAGGTAAGAGATATTTAGAAGGTGAATTTTAAAAAGATAATACCTTAAATGGAGAAAATGTATTTAGCATTTAATTCGACTATATAATTATTAACGAATACATTAATAATTTTTTGGTTTGAACTTTAGAGTTATTTGGCAAAAAGGCTTACTTACCTACTTATAATCAACAAATTTGCCTCCATTGACCCCTGTTAACTTACTATGTAATATATAACTTACTGTATGTGATATACATGTAACATATTATATGCAACGGACCTGAACAGCAATTTTCCTTGGAAAATGGGCCATATCATCCTGTGAGTTTTGTTAATCACAAAGAGATCTCCTTTTGACGAAAAATTCAAACTTGGGACTTGTCATTTGGGAAAAGGGTCTCCTTCTAATTTCTCTTTATAAGACAATCAATGTCACAGACATAATGTTCATTTCCCTTGAGGAAAAAACAGCTCTTGACAAGAAGAAATATGGTATCAGCAAAGAACCTGCTGCTCCAAATTTGTTAAAAACCAGACTAAATATTCTGTTTTGATTTCTAAATCAAATGCATGGGAGGATACACAGGGATCTATAAACTGATGAGTCAAGTATCCTTGCGCCTTATGTCTCAAGTGAATTTTGTGTTTTGTGTGACATATACATATATTTCACTTGCTTAGAAACAAAGTTGGGTTTCTAAAAAATCTTTCCTTTTTTAAACTTTTATTTTACTTTTTTTTAGACAGGGTCTCACTCTGTCACCCAGGCTGGAGTGCAGCGACGTGATCTCAGCTCACTGCAACCTCTGTCTCCTGGGTTCAAGCGACTCTCGTGCCCCAGTCTCCTGAGTAACCGGGATTACAGGTGTGCGCCACTATGTCTGGTTCGTTTTATTTTTATTTTTATTTTTATTTTTAGTAGAGATGGAGTTTCACTGTGTTGGCCAGGCTGGCCTTGAACTCCTGACCTCAAATAATACACCCGCCTAGGCCTCCCAAAATGCCGAGATTATAGGGGTGAGCCACCCTGCCCAGCTTTCCTTTTTTTAACTTTTATTTTAAGGTCAGGAGTACTTGTGCAGGTTTGTTACATTAGTTCTTTTTCGTGATCCTCTCCCTCCTCCCACCCTCCTACAGGCCCCACTGTGTGTCGTTCTCCTCTGTGTAGCCATATATTTTCATCAGTTAGCTCCCATTTATAATTGAGAACATGTGGTATTAGTTTTCTGTTTCTGCCTTAGTTTGTTAAGGATAATGAATGGTCTCCAGCTCCATCCATGTCCCTGAAAAGGACATAATCTTATTATTTTATTTACGGCTGCATAGTATTCCATGGCGTATGTGTACCACCTGATCTTTATCCAATGTGTCATTGATGGGCATTTAGGTTGATTCCATGTCTTTGCTATTGTGAATAGTGCTGCAATGAACATACATGTGCATGTGTCTTTTTTTTTTTTTTTTTTTTTTTTGAGACGGAGTCTTGCTCTGTCGCCCAGGCTGGAGTGCAGTGGCACGATCTTGGCTCACCGCAAAGTCTGCCTCCCGGGTTCATGCATTCTCCTGCCTCAGCCTCCCGAGTAGCTGGGACTACAGGTGCCTGCCACCACGCCCAGCTAATTTTAGTTTTGTATTTTTAGTAGAGACGGAGTTTCACCGTTAGCCAGGATGGTCTTGATCTCTCCTGACCTCATGATCTGCCTGCCTCGGCCTCCCAAAGTGCTGGGATTACAGGCATGAGGTGTCTTTTTTGTGTATGTGTGTGAGACAGAGCTTTTTACTCTGTCACCCAGGCTGGAGTGCAGTGGCACGGTCTTGGCTCACTGCAACCTCCGTCCCCTGGGTTCTAGCAATTATCCTGCCTCAGCCTCCCTAGTAGCTGGGATTTACAGGCGTGCGCCATCATGCCCTGTTAATTTTTGTATTTTTAGTAGAGACAGAGTTTTGTATGTTGGCCAGGCTGATCTTGATCTCCTGACTTCAAGTGATCCACCTGCCTCAGCCTCCCAAAGTGCTGGGATTACAGGCATGAGCCACCACGCCCTCGTGCATGTATCTATAATAGAATGATTTATATTCCTTTGGTTATACACCCAGTGATGGGATTGCTGGGTCAAATGGTATTTCTGTCATTAGATCTTGTAGGAATCGCCACACTGTCTTCCACAATGTTTGCACTAATTTACACTCCCACCAAGTGTATAAGCATTCCTTCTTCTCCACAACCTCACCAGCTTCTGCTATTTTTTGACCTTTTAATAATAGCCATTCTGAATGGGGTAAGATGGTAAAAAGATCTTTTCTTAATGGTCAAATTTGCACAGATTAAAGTAAAATAAAAGCTGTGTTGTAGTTGCGAATTAAGTACTGAATATTTGCATCCTGCCAAAATACATATTTTGGAGCCCTAACCCCCAGTGTGATGGTATTTGGAGATGGGGGCCTTTGGGGGTAATTAGGTTTAGATGAGGTCACCAGGGCGAGGTGTTAATGATGGGATTCTGTGACCTTACAACATGGCTGGGCACCATGGCTCATGCCAGTAATCCCAGCACTTTGGGAGGCTGAGGCAAGAGGATCACTTGAGGCCAGGAGTTTGAGACCAGCCTGGCCAGCATAATAAGACTCCATTTCTATAAAAAAATAAATAAAAAAAGAAGAGGCGATACCAGAGAGCTTACTCTTCCTCTCCATCACATGAGGACACAGAGAGGAGGCACTGTCTAAAAGCCAAAGAGAGCCCTTACCAGAACCTCACCTAACCATGGTGGCGGCCTGATCTTGGATTTCCTGCCTCCAGGACTGTGAGAAAAAATGTTTTGTTGTTTAAACCACTGTCTATGGTCTTTTGTTATGGCAGCTAATATACCAATAAACTTTCCAAACCATGATTCTCTTCCGTTGGTGGATGTTTTCACATGCAATTAGTATTTGTGTTGAAACTCTATGACCTGGCTGCCCATTTGTTTCTGGCCTCTTGGACCTGAGAACAGATTTGACTTCACCAGCTTGGACCTCTGTTCTCATGCCTTAAATATGGCCTCAGGCAGGGGTATCTAATCTTTTGGCTTTCCTGGGCCACGTTACAAGAAGAATTGTCTTAGGCCATGTATAAAACACATTAACACTAACGACAGTTAATGAGCTTAAAAAAAAAATCACAAAAAAAATCTTAATGTTTTAAGAAAATTTAGGAGTTTTTGTTGGGCTGCATTCAAAGCCGTCTTGGGCTGCAGGTGGCCTGTGGACACAGGTTGGATAAGTTTTGCCTAGGGGTTCCTGTCTGGTTCCCTCAGCCCAAACCCAACCCCAGCCAGCCCCTGGTCCCACCCTGTTGAGATTACCTCTGGCCTCCAGGTAAAGGATCAGAAGATGAGATTGCATCTGGAGCCTAGAAGGTACAAAGAAACAAAGAACACGGCATGGTAGGATAAACATTGAATCTAAGAAAAAGAGGGGAGAGCCACAGGAAGGAGGAGAGACAAGAGAGAAAGAACATGTATTTATTTATTTATTTATTTTTCTGAGACCGATGCCTAGGCTGGAGTGCTGTGGTGTGATCTCGGCTCACTGCAACCTCTGCCTCCCAGGTTCAAGTGATTCTTCTGCCTCAGCCTCCCAAGTAGGGGGGATTACAGGCACCTGCCACCACACCTGGATAATTTTTGTATTTTTAGTAGAGACGGGGTTTCACCATGTTGGCCAGGCTGGTCTCAAACTTGTGACCTTGTGATCCACCCACGTTGGCCTCCCAAAGTGCTGGGATTACAGGCTTGAGCCACCTCGCCTTGCCAGAAAGAACTTTTATTAAACATGCACCAGGCAATGTGTCAAAGGCTTTCATTTGATTATTTCATTTAACGAATGACCTAATTTCATTTAGTTCCACAGCTCCGTGAAGATGCCGTTGTCGTTTTCCTTTTAAATGTCAAATAGTGGCCGGGCTCGGTGGCTCCCAGCACTTTGGGAAGCCGAGACAGGCGGATTACGAGGTCAGGAGATCGAGACCATCCTGGCTAACACAGTGAAACCCCGTCTCTGCTAAAGAATACAAAAAATTAGTCAGGCGTGGTGGCGGGCACCTGTAGCCCCAGCTACTCGGGAGGCTGAGGCAGGAGAATGGTATGAACCCGGGAGGTGGAGCTTGCAGTGAGCTGAGCTTGCACCACTGCACTCCAGTCTGGGCAGCAGAGCAAGACTGTCTCAAAAAAAAAAAAAAATTAAATAGTTTGTCCAAAGGTTTTGCCCTAGGTGGTAAATGTGAGACTCCCTGGGGTAAAACAAACACCTCTGTGGGGCTACAGAGGATGTGGGCATGAAAAGCTAGATTTCACCTTGATGATGAAGAACTTGTGTATCCAGGTTCTTTCCACTGCCCCAGGCTCCCTTGGTCATTGTCAGCTCTGCAGCCTGGAGAACAGGACTTCACCACTCTGAGGCTGCATTTCTGTATCTTGAAAATGAGAGAATTGCTGGGCATGGTGGCTCATGCCTGTAATCCCAGTACTTTTGGAGGCTGAGGCAGGAGGATTGGTTGAGCCCAGGAGTTTGAGACCAGCCTGGGCAGCATAGTGGGATCCTACCTATACAAAAGCATTAAAAAGTTAGTCACGTGTGGTGGCACAGGCCTGTACTCCCAGCTACACAGAGGCTGAGATGGGAGAATCCCTTGATCCAGGGAGGTTGAGGTTGCAGTGAGCCGAGATTGTGCCACTGCACTCCAGTCTGGGCAATAGAATGAGACCTTGTCTCAAAAAAAAAAAAAAGAAAAGAAAAGAAAAGAAAAGAAGGCTGGGCGTGGTGGCTGACGCCTGTAATACTAGCACTTTGGGAGGCCGAGGTGGGAGGATCATGAGGTCAAGAGATCGAGACCATCCTGGCCAACATGGTGAAATCTCATCTCTACTAAAAATACAAAAATTAGCTGGGCATGGTGGCAGGTGCCTGTAGTCCCAGCTGCTTGGGAGGCTGAGGCAGGAGAATCACTTGAACCCAGGAGGCGGAGGTTGCAGTAAGCCGAGATTGTGCCACTGCACTCTAGCCTGGTGACAGAGCGAGACTTCATCTTAAAAACAAAAAAACAAACAACAACAAAAAAAAAAAAAAAAGAAAAAGAAAAAGAAAAGAAAATGGAGGAATACATAAATATTTGCCACACTACTTCAGAAGGCTAGTGTGAAGATCTGGTGTGTCAATGTAAAGGAATGAAATGCATGGGAGGCAAAAAACCCATACAGATTCACTTCAACACCTGGTCATAGTTTCCGTTCCAAGGAGGTTACCATACAGCTTGGGGAACATAACATAAATCAAGTAATAAGAATACATATGTGACTGAGTTTTTATCCACCTGGATGTGACCAAAGTACCCTTGCCTTCTGGGGATACCTCATCCTTCAATATTTAAATAAAATCATTTGGAACTCACATATTCTGTATGAGAAAAATCACCATCACTCCCAGTATTTCTGATAATGCCTTATCTTTTCAATAAATAACCTTTACACACTTTTGGTGTGCTAGATCCTAGGGTCTCTGCCATCATGGAACTTCATAGCCAAAGAACCAATCAAGATAATTTGCTAAACACAATTCTTGATGGGGAATTCTACTGTCACTTTTTTTTTTTTTTGAGACAGAGTTGCCCAGCCTGGAGTGCAATGGCACCATCTTGACTCACTGCAACCTCCGCCTCCCAGGTTCAAGTGATTCTCCTGCCTCAGCCTCCCAAGTAGCTGGGATTACAGGTGTGCACCACCACACCCAGCTAATTTTGTATTTTTAGTAGAGACCACGTTTCACCATGTTGGCCAGGCTGGTCTTGAACTCCTGACCTCAGGGTATCCACCCACCTCAGACTCCCAAAGTGCTGGGATTACAGGCATGAGCCACTGCACCTGGTCCTCTACTGTCACCTTTGTACACACTTTTTTTCCCCCTCCAGGCTACATTAAAAGACAACAGTATGACAAACAGTAATATTAGAGAGGAATACAGAAGATGCCATATCACTGACACATGAATAGCTCAGGCAATAAAAGAGGACAGTGAGTTCACAGGGGTGGGGGGTTGAACTGGAGTCCAGAGGCTTTCAGGAAAAGGAAGGTCCTGAGTTGAATTTTAAAGGATGGGTGGTACAGAAACAGGAAGATGGGGAAGGCACAGGAGGCTAGGGGAGAAGTACTAAAGAGTCATGATTAATAGCAAGGGCTTTGGACACAAATCCAGCTCTGTCACTTGCTCACTTGGTGACTTTAGCAAATTACTTCATTTCTCTAAGCCTGAGTTTCCTTATCTGGAAAACAGTAATGGTACCTTCCTTAAAAGTTTGTGGTCAGAGTTAAATGAGAAAATGCATGTAAAAGTGCCTGAAATAGAAGAGAACAATCTTGCTTAAGGGAAAATAAGAAGTGAAAGATCTGTGTTAGGGTCTTTACACTTTAACTAATTAGTAATATACACATACGTATTTTTTGATATATATATATATTTCTTTGAGACAGGGTCTCGCTCTGTCACCCAAGCTGGAGTGCAGTGGCAGGATCTCGGCTTACTGCAACCTCTGCCCCCTGGGCTTAAGTGATCCTCCTACCTCAGCCTCCTGAGTAGCTGGGACTACAGACATGCGCCACCATGCCCAGTTATTTTTTGTATTTTTAGTAGAGACAGGGTCTCGCCATGTTGCTTAGGCTGGTCTCGAACTCCTGAGCTCAAGAGATCCGCCTGCCTCAGCCTCCCAAGGTGCTGGGATTACAGGTATGAGCCACTGTGCCCAGCCATTAGCTAATTATTAAAATAACACTTTTGGATCACTTGATGCAAGCGGCTTTTTCCTTGTATTTTTGTTCTAGTTTAATGTTTCCACCAATCTTGTAGGCAGATATGATGATCATAAATAAAATCATTATATTATTTTGAATGCACATCTTCTGTGTAATGAGAAAAATCACTATCACCCCCAATATTTCTGAGAATTCTTTTTTTTTTTTTTTTGAGACGGAGTTACCGCTCTTGTTGCCCAGGCTAGGGTGCAATGGTGCGATCTCAGCTCACTGCAACCTCTGCCTCCCAGGTTCAAGTGATTTTCCTGCCTCAACCTCCTGAGTACCTGGGATTACAGGCACCTGCCAGCACACCCTGCTAATTTTTGTACTTTTTTCTTTTTTTTTTTTTTGAGACGGAGTCTCGCTCTGTCGCCCAGGCTAGAGTGCAGTGGCCGGATCTCAGCTCACTGCAAGCTCCGCCTCCCGGGTTCACGCCATTCTCCTGCCTCAGCCTCCCAAGTAGCTGGGACTACAGGCGCCAGCCACCTCCCCGGCTAGTTTTTTGTATTTTTTTTTTTTTTTTAGTAGAGACGGGGTTTCACCGTGTTAACCAGGATGGTCTCGATCTCCTGACCTTGTGATCCGCCCGTCTCGGCCTCCCAAAGTGCTGGGATTACAGGCCTAAGCCACTGTGCCCGGCCCCTCTGAGAATTCTTTATCTTTTCTACTTACCGTCTCTCCTTCTTATACCTTGCAGGGCCCTCCCCGACAAGCTGTGCCACAGAGAGCTCTGGGAGGAAAGATTGCCTCCAGAACTCCTGTGAGGCCACCTCAGTCCTTGCTAAGCTAAACTGGTGACCCAGACAGCACTATGAGCAGAGAGTACTGGTCATGTGCTCAGTTCTAGAGCTTCAGTATCTACCACAACCTCCTACAATTACAGCCTTATCAGTCTGTGGAGCTGAATCTTCGTTCTCTATTTGCTGAACTTTCTGGAAGACTTCTGCAAAAGGGAGATGATAACTCCTTTTGCAGAAGTGAAAATCGAGGCTCAAGGGAGCTAAATACTTTCCCCAAAGTCTCTAGGTCCCTTTGCCCACAGAACCTCTGACTCCAGGTTTTTCCATTCCCTCTATAAAAGTAAAAGAAAACAAAAACCCCAAGAGGGATTAAACCCTGAAATGCTTAATAATAAATAGTTTGGTGGCGGGTTCCTTCCTTATAACTTGTTTTCCAAACAAGGGTGGACTTTCACCAATGGGATAGAATGAGAGGGTCTAGGGGGAGGATCAGGAGTGGGAGACCAACACCAGCTTTCTTAGACTTCGTCCACTTCACATTTAGCCATGGAAAATAATTAGCCAACTATAAATCAATGAAGAATACTGGAGGTCAGACTTTTCTAATCAGAACCCAACCCAAAAGTCTCCCAGGAAGTTCAGCAAATAGAGGAGGAAGATTCAGCTCCACAGACTGATAAGGCTGTAACTGTAGGAGGTCGTCCTTGATCCTGAAGCTCTGGAACTGAGCACATGACCAGTGCTCTCTGCCCTTAGTGCTGTCTGGGTCACCAGTTCAGCTCAGAGAGGACTGAGGTGGCCTCACAGGTATTCTGGAGGCGGTCTTTCCCTCAGAGATCCCTGTGGCACAGCTTGTCAGGGAGGGCCCTGCAAGGTATAAGGAGGAGAGATGGTAAGTAGAAAAGAGATGAAGGAAGGCCAGGTGCGGTGGCTCAGGCCTGTAATCCCAGCACTTTGGGAGGCCGAGGCAGGTGGATCACCTGAGGTCAGGAGTCTGAGATCAGCCTGGCCAACATGGTGAAACCTCATCTCTACTAAAAATACAAAAATTAGTTGGGCATGGTGGCAGGCACCTGTAATCCCAGCTACTTGGGAGGCTGAGGCAGGAGAATCACATGAACCTGGGAGGCAGAGGTTGCAGTGAGCCAAGATCATGCCATTGCACTCCAGCCTGGGTGACAGAGCAAGATTCAGTCTCAAAGAAAAAAAAAAAAAAGAAAAGAAAAGAAAGAGATGAAGTAGTGTGAGGGAGAGACAGAGAGGAGAGAGGGAAGGAAGGAGGTGGAGAAAAGGAGAATGAGAAAGAGGAAGAAATTAGAAACGTGATACAAAAGCAAAGGACAGGGCTGATGTGGTAGCATGTCACTATAATCCCAGTGAATCAGGAGGCTGAGGTGGGAGGATACGTAGGATGGCTTGAGCCTGGGAGTTTGAGGCTGCAGTGAGCTATGGTTCCATCACTGCACTCCAGCCTGAGCAACAGAACAAGATCCTATCTCTAATAAATAAATAAATAACAACAAAAAAGTAAAGAGAGGGCAGGAAAGAAAATAGAATCCCCAATACCAGGAGAGAGCATGTGTAGCTCCTTAGAATTTGCCATATTCTCTCTCACTTTGCTTTCTGTGGCTAGATAAATAATATTTAGTTGATCTTTCAGTGAGGTGTCAATAAATGCTTTACTGAAAAAGCAGGCTCTCCAGCACCTGATCGTGGAATTGGCCAAGACCAGTGCTGCAGTGCTGCGGGCTATTTATAAATTCCCTCCTCTGTTTCCAGACCTTTCATTCAGTGTCATCTCTTGGAAAGGAGCCTGCTATGGGAGACAAAGCTAGAGAGAAAAATATCTTACTTTTCACAGGCAAATGTCAAAAAGCATAGAATTCCATGAGAAATGAAAAACATTTCAAAAAAATAAACTATACTTGGATATATAAGACATTAATATAAAATAAGGGTCACTTATTTATATATAAATATTTAATATAAAATTAACGGTCCCTTGGAAAACACTTGTTACCACCATCCCTTTAAATCTACTGTTTCAACTGCCCCCAGTAATTCAGATGGCCTGGTATTCAAGGCCACCCCTATCCAAAATTGTGAAGTTGAAGAAATGTGTCTTTTTTTTTTTTTTTTTGACAGGGTCTCACTCTGTTGCCCAGACTGAAGCCTAGTGGCATGATCAGAGCTCACTGCAGCCTCGACCTCCCAGGCTCAAACAATCCTTCCACCTCAGCCTCTGTGGAAGCTGGGACCACAGGTGTGTGCCACTATGTCCAGCTGATTTTTCATTTTTTGTAGAGACAGGGTCTCACTATGTTGCGCAGCCTACACAGTTGAGTCTTGAACTCCTGGACTCAAGTGATCCTCCTGCCTTGGCCTCCCAAAGTGCTAGAAGGATTACAGGTATGACCCACTGCAGCGGGCAGAAACGTGTCTGAAAATGCTTCCCGTCACACTCTACTCCATGCTTCTTTTTTTCCTTCACAAGCTCCTCCCCTGAAGGAACCTCCCCTCTGGTGAGTGGGCACAAAGGCTCAATACCTAGCTCTAGCACAAGACCAGAGAAGGAAAGGGTTAGTAGGAAACAGAAGTGTAAGGAATGCTTTACTCTGCCTGGAGGAGAAGGAATGGGATTTGGGCAGAGGTGACCTCTGAGATGGCCTCTGAGAAGATAATAGCAGTTTGAGTTTAGGACAAATTGACTCTGAGATATCAGTGGATCCTCCAGGCAGAAATAACCTTCAGGTTTTTGCAGAGAGGAATGTGGGTGAGAGGTTAGGATTGGAGAGAGGGACTGGGTGTTGTCTCCATGAAGTGGGAAGTGTGTGATGGGCTGTCATTGTCACTGAAGCCTGAGTACATGACAAGCAGAGGAGAGGGTCCCTGTTGTGACATGCCCACCAGGCAGCTCCTGCAGCTTCATGACCTGCATTACCACAGTCAATGCAGTTGGGGTTAGTGGGGAGATCTTAAGGTCCATTATACTCTAAGAATCTAAATGATTTCAAGAGGCAACCTGTTCCACACCCCTAGATAACAGCTATTTTTTACCCTGGCTGACTCCACGGCCAATTGGAACTAAATGAGGAAGGGGCAGGTGGACGTCCAAGTAACTCCTTCATTCTTTGATTTCTTCAACCATCCTCTTGGAAGCAGGACAGTTTCCAAGTCTGTTCTCTTCCTTAGCTGATAACAAGATAATTTATCCTCTTAACATTAGCTCAATGAAAAGAAAGTTGGAATTTTCAATTCGTTGGTTCTCTCCCTTTCCTCTAAATGTAATTCCTCCATTTTAAATAAATTTTCTGGATTTTCTCCAAAGGTCACTAAATGACATTGTAGCACTGCATTAACATGGGCTGACCTAAACTTGGAGATAAAGAAAGGGTTACCCATGTGGGACAATCTCAGGAGTTCTAAGAAGGTCCTGATGTTCAAAGCTATCTACCTAGCTCCTATCCTTAGGTTACAGCATTATTCCTTCTGTTTTATTATTTATTATCCAACAAGTATTTATTAATATTTGCTATGCCTGCTTTGAAGTGGCCTAGAAAGCACTGTACACTTGAGCTGTTGGTGATTAGCTTTTTAGTTGGTTTGTTATTTTTATAAACTTTTTTTTTTAGACATGAAGTCTCACTTTGTTGTTGTTGTTGTTCGTTCGTTTGTTTTTTGAGATGGAGTCTTGCTCTGTCACCCAGGCTAGAGTGCAGTAGTGTGATCTCGGCTCGCTGCAACCTCCGCCTCCCAGGTTCAAGCGATCCTCCTGCCTCAGCCTCCCGAGTAGCTGGAATTACAAGCACCCGCCACCATGTCCAGCTAATTTTTATATTTTTAGTAGAGGCGGGGGTTTCACCATATTGGTCAGGCTGGTCTCTGTTGGGGAAACCAGTCCCACACCACCCAGCAGGTACCCTGAGTCCAGCAGAGACAAAGGAGTTAGAAAGAGACAGAATAAGCAATTAAAAGGTGGGTCCAGGGGACCAGAGCATCGGAGGCTTGCTCACAGCCCAGAGTTCTTGGGCTCTGCCCAATTTATTAGTTTACAACCTCTTTGTTCTTAGGGCAGATGGGAGGGGGAGGAAGGAATGAGGAAAAGGATTAATCAGTGAGGGAGAACTTATGAGTCATTCGATAAGATGTGCAGCAGTGGTGGTTTCTGTGAATTTCCTTGAACAAAGGCATGTGTCTAAACTACTTAAGATCTTTAACTTATCGAGACTGAAACGGGTGGGAGCAGGTTTCAGGAGGAGCCAAGATGTTTGATGATACTCCACTGCTTCAAGGGAGTGTTGTCTTCCTGAGCAACCTGTGGCATGCCACTGAGTGGTTATACTCTGGGGACATAAAGACGTGAAGGCAATAAGGAGACTTTTCTCCTCAGAGGCCGCCTATGGCTTCCCATGGGTGTCTCACACAGGGGAGACCAACTCAACTGGCACCCCAGAAACTCTTTTTCCCATGTGTCCCCCTTTTTTGTCTTTATTAATTTTTTTTTTTTTTATTAACAACCGCCATTGCTATCATGGCTCATTCACAGTGTCTGGCTTCTCTCCCAAGGTGCCGCCCGCATCTGTAGACCAAAAACAAACAGCACAAACAGACACAAACCAAAATAAAATTTGCAATTGTTGATCCACCTATGGTTGTAATCCACGTTAAAGGATTGGTATTAGAAAGGCCATCAGCAGCTCCAGTAAGAATATCAGCTCCAGGCAACATGGTGAGATGAGCCTGAGATGCCTCAAAAACTTGTTTTTTTCAGTTTAGCAATATCTAATGTTAAATTATCTTCTTTTCCTTGTGGGTGACGTCTAATCATCTCCCAATGGTGTTCAGTGGCATTATAAGAGCTAGGAGTAATACAAAAATCAGAAGTATTCCAATCACATTGCATTTGAATTCTATGCTCCAAGCTCGTAATCCAATCTCCCACCCAAATTACTGTTTGACGGAGATCATTAATTTGATTTGCCAATTTTTGATCTGTTTGGCTTTGGGAATTCCAAAACTTAGAAGAATTTTTCTGCCAACTATCCACAAAGCCCACAGTTTGAATAGAAGAGTGCAAAGCAATACCAGCAACAGCAGCAGCAATAGCTGTGACAGCTATAAGGCCCATGATCACAGCTATTAAAGTAAGTATGAATCTCTTTGATCTATTAAGTATTCCTTTTAGTACTTCAGTGATAATACTTATGGAGGGAGAGGCCTCCCAAGATCTATTGAGGGAAACAGGTATCCAAACTCCTTCTCGGGCCATAACCGGTAACGCACTATTATCTTTATTAAAGGTAGAATTAATGCAGGTAAAAAGATGACAGTTGAGGCATGATACAGTTTGAGAGTCAGGTAGGATATTAATTTTTCCCACTGCCAACATAAAAGGAGGTTTAACACAACTCTGCAATGGGACTGACTGATTAGAGGTCATGGATACAACAAACTGAAGTTTTCTACTGTGGGTCTCGGTTTTATACTCTCCTTTCCAAATCCAAATTGGGGTTTGAGCCATCATTAATTTCTACAATTCTGGATGTTCTGGGCTTATAATTGGATCAATCATTTTTGGGTTGTTCTCCTCCCACTTAATAGGGTAATTTGTTTCAATTCTTCTATATAATTTTGGTGCATTATCTGGGTAGTCATTTGCAAAAGGAGTCTCTACAATCATCGCACGGTCCAGTACAATTTACTGCAAAGGGTACCCTAGGGGCCCAATTAATGATGATTCCCATAGGAATTATTTTGCTGTACGGCAGTGCTGTTTGCAATACAATCTTCCCAGGTTAGCACCTCTAGCTTTCCAGGCCATTTAGTGGCCTGCCTAGGGCAGGGCTTCTTATTAGGTTTAAATTTATTAATCTGGCAATGTGTCATAATATAGCTGTGCTCAAGGTATTTAATAGTGTCCAAAGATTGTAATGTTCTTCCACTGATTGCATGAATAGAGGCTTTTGATCCATTATGTGCAGTGACATAAACCATCCAAATTTGTTTATCATAATTTAAACATCATGTTGCCGGCCCCAGGCAGATGGGAGGAAATCGATAACCAATGGAAACATTCATTAACATTCCTTCCTCCTCTGGATGAGTAGGACCTTGGTTATCTGTTGGTCCAGGCATCCAGACACTATCATTAATATAAACCTCCATAGGGGGCGTCTAACCATGTAACAGGCCTAATCAGTGGGGGAATGGGATGTAGGCCCAATAAGTGTAATTTTGATCTGCCTCAGTTATGGGGAGACTCACCGCCAAGGAGATTACCGCCACCATAGCTACCATTAGATTACTGGTGGTCAGCAGCTTGTTCTGAGACCTCAGGTTCTCATCTGCAATGTGAGCTATTCTCTTCCTCTGCCCCCAGGTCAGTGGAGTTGCTTGGCGAGTTTTACTGGTTTCCATCTGCTCAACAGAGATGTTCATCTGAACCATCTGATGGACTGGGGGTGCAGGGATGTTCCGAGGTCTTTTCCTCTTCCTTGGATTCTGGCTCATGGCACAGCTTGAGATGTCTTGTGGGTGCCCAGACAGGAAGCTGATTCTCTCCTGGTGAGATATAAGCAAACTCTTGACCCCATGTAATGATTTTGCCCTTTTCCCAGGTTTTGGTTCTGACGTCCTTCCACTACACATGTTTTCCTTCATGAGGATTTATTTTTTGCCCTGTCAAATGCTGCTCTGCTGCCGTTGTACCCTGATCTCTAGACAAAATCAAAAAATTTAAAGTGGTAATAACCAATCATAGCTGCATATGGGGAGTAGAGTATTCTCTGATTCCCCTCTCAGTCTTTTGTTTTTGTGATTGAGATTTTAAGGTTCGATTAGCCCATTCAACAATGGCTTGGCCTTGAGAATTACAGCGTATTCCAGTACTGTGCTCAATGTGCCATTGTTGAAGAAAGCTTATAAAGATTTACTACAGTAGCCTGGGCCATTGTCTGTTTTAATCTTTTGTGGGATGCCCATGGCAGTGAAACAAGGAAGTAAGTGTCTTTTAATATGAGCAGCTGCCTCACCTGTTTCGCAAATTACCCATACAAAATGAGAAAAGGTATCTATAGTAACATGGACTTATGAAAGTTTCCTGAATGAAGGTACATGGGTTACGTCCATTTGCCACAACATATTGGGGGTTAATCCCCATGGGTTAACACCAGTCCTTTCATGTGGCAGTTGTAGTACCTGGCACTGAGGGCAATGTTGCACAATGTCCTTTGCCTGTCTCCAAGTAATCTGATATTTTTGTTTAAGTCCTGCTGCATTAACATGTGTGAGGGAGTGAAAGTCTTGGGCATTAGTAAGTACAGTGGACACTAGTAAATCAGCTTGATAGTTAGCTCTTACAAGTGGCCCAGGAAGATTAGTGTGTCCTTGAATGTGCACAATATAGAAAGGAAAACAGCAATCACACATTGCCTTTTGTAAAGAAGAAAACAGCTGATAGAGTTGTTCATCCACAACATATTTAATGAGCACAGTTTCTCTGTATTGAGTGGCTTGAACAACATAAGCTGAATCAGAGACAATATTTACAGGTTGCTTAAAGTCTTCTAACACAGCTGTAACTGCCTGTAATTCAGTCCTCTGTGCCGATTGAAAGTCAGTTTGAATAATTCTGTTTTTAGGTCCTACATAAGCTGCTTTTCCATTGCTAGAGCCATCTGTAAACACAGTCACTGCTCCTTCCAATGGAGTACCACAGGTAATTTCTGGAAGGACCCATGTTGTTAGCTTCAAAACCTGAAAAATTTTGTTTTTTGGATAATGATTGTCAAGAACTTCAATGAAGCCAGCTAAATTTATTTGCCAATTGACCGAATTAACAAAGGCTTGCCGAATCTGATTTTTATTCATTGGAACTATAATCTTATCTGGATCTGAGCCACAAAGTTTAACAGCTCTAAGGCGAGCTTGTGCAATCAAGATTGCAATCTGGTCCAAGTATACTGTGAGTGTTCTAACAGTATTGTGAGGCAGAAAATAACTAAGTCCTCACTCTGAACTATAACCCCTGTAGCAGATTGGAGAGTAGGGAACACAATGAACTGTAATGGTAAGCTTGAGTCTATCCTATTAAGCTGGGCCTGTTGTATTTTTTCTTTAATCATTTGTAGTTCTTTGGCAGCCTCAGGAGTCAGTTCTTGTTTGCTATTGAGAGCAGGGTCTCCTCTTAAAATAGAGAACAGATTAGACATAGCATAGGTAGGGATTCCCAAAATAGGTCAAATCCAATTGATATCCCCTAAAATTTTTGAAAATCATTTCAAGTTTTCAGAGAGTGTTTTCGAATTTGAACATTTTGGGGTTTAATTTCCCTTTCCTGATCCTGCATTCCCAAATATTGGAAAGGAGTGGCCCTTTGAATTTTATCTGGTGCTATGAGCAATCCAGCATTGGCTACCACCTCCTGTAAATATGAATAACACTGGATAAGTCAGTCTTGATTTTCGACTTCACACAATATGTCATCCATATAATGAATGATATATGAATCGGGAAATTGATCTCTCACAGGTTGAATAGCCTTCCCCACAAAAGTTTGACAAATAATAGGACTATTCAACATATCCTGCAGCAGGACTTTCCAATGATATCTGGCTGCTGGTTCCTTGTTGTTTTTCATAGCAGGAATAGTAAAAGCAAATTTCTCAAAATCAGACCCTGCTAGAGGAATATTTAAAAAGCAGTCCTTCAAATCTATAATTATTAATGGCCAGTCTCTAGGAATCATGGTGAAGGATGGAAGCCCTGACTGCAGAGTCCCCATCGGTTGGATGACTGCATTGACTACTCGTAAGTTGGTTAGCATGCAGCATCTACCGGATTTTTTTCTTTATTACAAACACTGGTGAGTTCCATGGAGAAAATGTGGGCTGTGTTTCCTTTGTTTAATTGCTCTTTGAGTAATTCCTGTAAGGCCCCCATTTTTTCCTGAGAAAGCAGCCACTGCTCCACCCAAGCAGGATTTTGGGTCTTCCATTTTGAGGGAATAGAATTTGGAGGCTCATAAGTGACTGCCCCTAAAAATGGTAACCTAATCCTTAACTGCACTCATTTTTTACAGTAACCTGTATGGGTTCAATAATGCCCATCTCCTATTTTCCTAGACATTTTCTGGGAACATAGCCCATGTTTGACATTATTTTTTGACTAGCTTGACCGTACCAGGGAGAAGGGATTGAAATTTCTGTGCCCCATTGCTGAAGCAGATCTCTCCCCCATAAGTTAACAGGAATGTATGTAATTAGGGGTTGTATTGTGCCTTTCTGTTCTTCTGGACGAAGACAAGGTAAGATAAAAGTACTTTGGAAAACTTCTGAAGCAGTTCTGACCCCAACAAGATCCACTGGGGCCTTTTGTTTAGGCCAGTTTTTTGGCCATTGATAAAGAGCTATGATCGACACATCTGCTCCTGTGTTGACCAGACCCTCAAATTGTTTTCCATGAATAGTGACTGTACAAATAGGACTATTGTCAGAGACTTGATTTACCCAATAGGCAGCCTTGCCTGCTGAATCTGTGCTTCCAAATCCTCCTGTTCTTTTTTCTGAGCTTTCTCCTAACTTAACATGTGGTAAAAGCAACAGTAGAGCTATTCTGTCACCTGGATTAGCACTCCAGGGAACAGTAGAGGAGATAACAATTTGAATTTCTCTCTGGCAATCAGAGTCCACTACTCCAGTATGTACTTGAATTCCCTTTAAGTTTAAGCTGTACCTTCCCAGTATACGTCCCACTGTGCCATTTGGCAATGGGCCATAAACTCCTGTTGGAACCTTCCTAGGAGTCTCCCCAGGAAGGAGGGATAAGTCTTCAGTACAGCATAAATCTATTTCCCTGCTTTTAGCTGTGGAGGGGGACAATTGCTGTACATTTGTACAGGGATAGACTGGCCGGGAACACTCCATTTGGAGTCAGGGATGTCCCATCCTGAATTGGGAATGCCCCGTTTTGAATCGGGGCCTGGGGCTGGCCCCTCTGTCTGTTTCCCAGTGAGGGCTGTCTGCTGTTATCAAACTTTGAATGACATTGATTAGCCCAGTGTTTTCCTTTTTTTACATCTAGGACAGGTACCTGGTTCCCTGCTTTTTCCTACTGAATTTTGCCTTTTTTGGCTCTTTGTACATTCTCTTTTTGTATGTCCTATCTGTCCACAATTATAGCAAGATCTAGAGAACACTCGTGTGTTTTTTGTTACCCTTAGTCCAGCCATTGCCTGAGCAAGGAGGATGGCCTTATATAAGTGCTCCCTAATGCCATCACAGGCTTTAATGTATTCACTTAAAGTTTTTTCCTCGTTTAGATCTGCCTTTCCCTTAATAGGTCTAATTGCTGCCTGACATTCTGTATTAGCATTTTCATAAGCAAGCAGTTGAACTTTCCTGGCATGAGAATCCGAAATAACCGTTTTTTGTTTGTTTGTTTGTTTGTTTGTTTGTTTGCGACAGAGTCTTGATCAGTCACCCAGGCTGGAGTGCAGTGGCACAATCTCAGCTCACTGCAACTTCCACCTCCTGGGTTCATGCCATTCTCCTGCCTCAGCCTCCCGAGTAGCTGGGACTACAGGTGCCCACCACCACGCCCAGCTAATTTTTTTTGTATTTTTAGTAGAGAAGGGGTTTCACCATGTTAGCCAGGATGGTCTCAATCTCCTGACCTCGTGATCCACCCACCTTGGCCTCCCAAAGTGCTGGGATTAAAGGCGTGAGCCACCATGCCTGGCCTTGAAATAGCCTTTTGAGCTATGTCTTGCAAATGGGTGATAAAATCTGGATAAGGCTCCCTTGGACCCTGTCGAGCTGAGTTAAAAGAAGGATAAGTAGTACCAGAGTCGTGATTTTTTTCCCAGGCTCTTAGGCATATACTTCTGAGCTGATCAACAGCCTCATCACCCATTACCATCTGTTGATCTATAGTACCCCATGCCTGTCTGATTCCGAGCAATTGATCAGATGTGATATTAACAGGAGGTTGAGCTTGAGCATTTCTGTGTTCCTGATTTGTTGCTTCATCCATCCACCAAGTTTTAAATTGAGAGGGGGACAGGGTGGATCAGACCAATGACTCCCAATCCATAGGTATTAAATGCCAGTTATAAGCCACAGATTGTAACAAGGAATGAACATAAGGAGAATTTGACCCATATTGTCCTATAGTTTGCTTTAAGTCTTTTAATATTTTAAAAGGAAATGGCTCCTAGCATGCCTGAGCCATTATTCTCTGGGCTCCTCAGCTGGCGAAATAATTACCGTAACTGCCAAGCATCCAAATCCCCAATTTCTCGTGCTGGGAAAATGGATGCCTGGATTGTCCGTGTGCCATAATTTGTATTTGGGCCAGCTTGCAGCATTCCTCTACTGTAATTAACAGGTGGACAA
Organism: Trachypithecus francoisi; assembly: GCF_009764315.1. NCBI lineage: Eukaryota > Metazoa > Chordata > Mammalia > Primates > Cercopithecidae > Trachypithecus > Trachypithecus francoisi. The sequence continues at coordinate 144,968,645 of NW_022681468.1, read as the reverse complement.
GTCTGATCATTCCCTCACTAATTGGCTGTTGGGCAAGCCTGAAGCTTCCCTTTGCTATAGTTAATAGTGGGGTGTGCAACAAGGGAAGTGGCAAGCTGCGTCTCAGGCTCTTGTTCCAAAAATTCATAAGGCTGAGGCAGGGGTGGCTGTTCCAGACCTTCCCCTAAAGGCACAGTAGGTGGCACTGTTTCTGCAGTAGGTGGAACTGTTTCTTTCATAAGTTTTTGGAGGTTAGCATATATAGCTTCCCGTTTCTCCCCCCTTTTCAAAGTAGACTGTGATGGTTCACTTTGCTGATCATCAGACTCTTGATTATTAAACTTTTCTATGTCATCCTGAAACTCCTCCTCCTCAGTGTGGAAGTGCTCCAGTCCTGTTTTAATTGCTGACCACACAGACCAAGCGGAGAAGGGAATATCGTGGCCCTCTTGTTGTGCTCGTTTTAAGTCTGATCTGACCTCGTCCCAATCTTTTACATTCATGGTTCCATATTCCAGGAACTAAGGAGAACACTTTTCTACAAGATGGAACAAAGATCAAACTTACTTTCAGGCTGACCCATATTTTCCCAAGGTTACCCTGGAATTCTCCGAGTGCCCTACTTACCCATAGAGCCTGAAGTAAAAATGTACTCAGGCATCCTTCATCAGTCGTCCCCCACTTTCCACACTCTGATGTTTCTTCACCAGATTATTTGTAGAGATCATGGGGAGCCCCATGTTGGGCGCCAGATGTTGGGGAAACCAGCCCCACACCACCCAGTGGGTACCCTGAGTCCGGCAGAAACAAAGGAGTTAGAAAGAGACAGAATAAGCGTTTAAAAGGCGGGTCCAGGGGACCGGAGCGTCGGAGGCTTACTCATGGCCCAGAGCTCTCAGGCTCTGCCCAATTTATTGGTTTACAAGCTCTTTGTTCTTAGGGCAGCTGGGAGGGGAAGGAAGGGATGAGGAAAAGGATTAATCACTGAAGGAGAACTCGCGAGTCATTCAATAAGATGTATAGCAGTGGCGGTTTCTGTGAATTTCCCTGAACAAAGGCATGTGTCTAAACTACTTAAGATCTTTAATTTACTGGGACTGAAACGAGTTGGAGTGGGTTTCAGGAGGAGTCAAGATGTTTGATTATACTCCACTGCTTCAAGGGAGTGTTACCTCCCTGAGCAACCTGTGGAATGCTGCTGAGCGGTTATGCCCTTGGGGCATAAAGACATGAAGGTAATAAGGAGACTTTTCTCTTCAGAGGCCGCCCATGGCTTCCCATGGGTGTCTGACACAGGGAAGACCAACTCAACTGGCACCCCAGAAACTCTCTTTCCCACAGGTCTCGAACTCTTGACCTCGGGTGATCCACCTTCCTTGGCCTCCCAAAGTGTTGGGATTACAGGCATGAGCCACCGCACCTGACTAAAACAGGTGTTTTAATACATCCCTTCCATATTAAATTATGTTAAAGAAGGTAGAGGACGTAATGAGCTTGATGGAGAGATAAATGAAAGACATAAAAAGAGATTTGAAATAGAACTCTGGGCCGGGCATGGTGGCTCACGCCTATAATTCTAGCACTTTGGGAGGCTGAGGTGGGTGGATTGTCTCAGCTCAGGAGTTCGAGTCCAGCCTGGGCAACATAGTGAAACCCTGTCTCTACTAAAATACAAAAAAGTAGCTGGGTGTGGTGGTGTGCACCTGTAATCCCAGCTACTTGGGAGGCTGAGACAACGGAATCACTTGAATCCAGGGGTAGCGGTCACAGTGAGCTGAGATCATGCAATTACACTCCAACCAGGGTGACAGAGTGAGACTCCACCACAAAAAAACAAAAACAAACAAACAAAAAAAAAAACAAAAAAAGAAAGAAAGAACTAGAACCTCTGGATATGAAAAATATAACATCTGAAATGAAAAGTACATGGGTAGGATTAATAGCAGCTTAGACATTGTAGAAGAAAAGATTAGTGAACTTGAAGATATAGCAATAGAAACTATCGAAATGAAAGATACAGAGAAAAAAAAGACTGAAAAAAAAAAGAGAGAACACTGTATTAGAGATTCATGGAATATCATTAAGTGGCCTGGTGTACATTTAATTTGAGTCCCAGAAAGAAGAGATAGAAGGGGAAGATAGAACTCCTAGGTTCAAGCAATCGTCTCACCTCAGCCTCCCAAGTAGCTGAGAATATAGATGTACACCATGACACTGGGATTTGAGTTGTTTTTAAGTTCACTGATTCTCTTAGTTAAACTGAGTCTACCAATGAACTGTCAGAGCCATTCTTCATATCTGTTACCATGTTTTTTATTTTTAGCACGTTCATTTGGTCCTTTATTATAGTTTTCTTCTCTCCTGACAGCCTTTTTTTTTTTTTTGAGATAGAGTCTCACTTTGTTGCCCAGGCTGGAGTGCAGTGGTGCAATCCCGGTTCACTGCAACCTCCACCTCCCAGGTTCAAGTGATTCTCCTGCCTCAGCCTCTTGAGTAGCTCTGGCTATAGGTACATGCCACTATGCCTGGCTAATTTTTGTGTATTTTTAGTAGAGGCAAGCTTTCATCATGTTGGCCAGGCTGATCTCAAACTCCTGACCTCTAGTGATCTGCCTGCCTTGGCCTCCTAAAGTATTGGGATTACAGGCATGAGCCATGGCACTCTGTCAGTCCTCATCTCTTTATGCACATTTTCCTCCTTTTCCACTAGAGCCTTTAACATGTTAATATTAATTATTTTAAATTCTCCATATAATAAGTGGATTATTTTAAAGGTCTTCATCCTCACTGTCTTCACATTGAATAGGCTGCGGAGGAGAAGGAAGGGGAGGGGTTGGTCTTGCTATCTGAGGAGCAGCAGAGGCAGAAGACAATCTGCATGTAAGCAGACCCATACAATTCAAAACTGTGCTGTTCAAGGGTCAACTGTATTTGGAAGCTATGATGATAGCTTTAGTGTATACTTTTAGTAGAATCATGTAGTTAATTTTGTATAATTAACTGCATTTGTGAGTCTTTAAACTTAAAAATGATAAGGAAAACTATCTTCTTAGTTTTAAAGTTGCTTTAACAGGCAGGGCAAGGTGGCTCACACCTGCAGTCCCAGCACTTTGGGAGGCCAAGGTGGGTGTTCAGGAATTCGAGACCAGCCTTGAGGTCAGGAGTTCAAGACCAGCCTGGCCAACATGGTGAAACCCCATCTCTACTAAAAATACAAAAATTAGCTGGGTGTGGTGGTGGGTGCCTATAATCCCAGCTACTCAGGAGGCTGAGGCAGAAGAATCACTTGAACCTGGGAAGCAGAGGTTGCAGTGAGCTAAGACTGTGCCACTGCATTCCAGCCTGGATGACAGAGCAAGATGCCATCTCAAAATAAATAAATAAAAATAAATAAATAAAGTTGCTTTAACAGTTTATAAAAATAAAAAACACCTACTTTTTCAGTTAAAAATAAATAAATCTTCCCATGTAACAGTCATAATGTATGGATTATATCTGTTTCTGGTTGGTCGTTGCATTATCTCTTGATAGTGTGGTTTTTTGTTTGTTTGTTTGTTTTTCTTTTTCTGTCATAAGTATTTTGGTTGTAGGCCAGACATCTTGTGTAGAACAATAGAGACTGGGATGAATGATTTTTATGCCTGAAAATGGACATATGCTTTTGTGTTAGTCTGTTCTTGTGTTGCTGTGGATAAATACCTGAGAGTGGGTAATTTATAAAGAAAAGAGGTTTAATTGGCTCATGGTTCCGAAGCTTGTACAGGAAGCATCATGTTAGCCATCTGTTCAGCTTCTAAGGAGGCCTCAGGAAACTTATAATCATGGCAGAAGGCAAAGGGGAAGCAGGCTCATCCTACATGGCCAGAGCAGGAGAAAGAGAGAGAGGGGGAGGTGCCGCACACCAGATCTCATGAGAATTCACTCACATACAGTACCAAGGGAAGATGGTGCTAAACCATTCATGAGAACTCTGTCCTCATGAGCCAATCACCGCCCTCCCAGGCCCCACCTCTAGCTTTGAGGATTATATATATTTTTTTGAGAAAGAGTTTCACTCTGTCACCCAGGCTGGGGTTCAGTGGCTTGATCTTGGCTCACTGCAACCTCCATCTCCTGGGTTCAAGCAATTCTCCTGCCTCAGTCACCATGCCCAGCTAATTTTTGTAGTTTTAGTAGAGACAGGGTTTTGCTATGTTGGCCAGACTGGTCTCAGACTCCGACCTCAAGTGATCCTCCCGCCTCAGCCTCCCAAAGTGTTGGGATTACAGGTGTGAGCCACTGAGCCTGGCCTGGGGATTACATTTCAACATGAGATTTGGGTGGGGACACAGATCCAAATCATATCAGTGTTTTTGTTTTGTTTTGTTTTGTTTTGAGACAGGGTCTTGCTCTATCACCCAGTCTGGAGTTCAGTAGTGCAATCCTGGCTCACTGCAGCCTGGACTTCCTGGGCTCAAAGGATCTTCCCGCTTCAACCTCCTAAGTAGTGAGTACTACAGGCATGTGGCACCATGCCTGGTGAATGTTAACCATTTTTTTTTTTTTTTTTTTTGTAGAAACAGGGTCTCACTATTGTTTCCCAGGTTGGTCTCAAACTCCTGCCCTCGAGTGATACTCCTGCCTCAGTTTCCCAAAGCACTAAGATTACAGGTTTGAGCTACCATGATCAGCTAGGCGTGTGCTTTCTTTAGCTAAATCCTTAGTGTTTGGGGTTGAGTCAATCTAGTGAGGAGTTGAGCTGGATTTGCTGAATTGAGTTGGTGGCTTGTATGAAGATTTTTCTCAATAACTGCTTGAGCTTCAGCTTTAAATCTTTTCTTTGCACCTATGCCTTAGAGAAGGCCCTCTCCACACATTCCTCCACCCGTTTTACAGAAGTAAATGCCTGTTACTTTCTAGTCAACTCTTGCTACCCTGGTGTGGAGGAGAGTGCTCTCTGTTTTACAGGCTCATCCTCAATCTTACACAGGTATTGTGTCCCTGGGTCTTGAAGGTGGGGCATTATCTTGTGTCCCTGGGTCTTGAAGGTGGGGCATTATCATCAGCAATCTTCCCTCTGTCAGCAATAGGAAATCTCTAATGGCCTTTGTCCAGGGCGGTTTTCTGCCTTTCAGAGGTAGAAAATTTTTTTTTTCTGTTCACTTCTCTCAGCAATGAATCTTCACCTGTGGCCTGAGGGTGGCAAGTTTTTTCCCCTCTCCCAGTGATCCAAGGCAGTTTTGCAGGGGAGATAGATGAGAACAATCCAGGTAGAGCTTTGTGTCTTTCCTGCAGTGATAGCTGGTCACCTTTCCCAGGCCTGCACCATGAGGGGAAACTATTTTGCCATGGTCTTTCTTTTTTTTTTTTTTAACTTCCATTGCCTCTGACCCAAGTCAGTAGCAAATTTTATTACTTATAAAGATTTTAAAACATTTCAATTGTATTTATAACACAAATTTTAGGCAACACACTCCTATGAATGTGATGGTTTTAATGGTTAATACCTATCCAAGTAAAAAAAATTATGCTTTCATGTAGAAAGAATTTTAGCCTGGGCAACAAACATAGTGAGACCCCATCTCTGCTAAAAAAAAAAAAATTAAAAAAGTTTATCCATAAAACTATACGTGATAAGGCAAAAAACCAACAGTGGGGCCCAAGTCAGTTAATCGAGGGGAGGTACCTGCTAGGTTAAATCTCTTCCTCTTGGCAGTTGGGTTATGTCAATATTTGCGTTTAAAAGAAATCTGGATCCCTTGGGAAAGTGAGAGGAGTGCCATGGCCTGCACTTAGAAGATGAAGACATGGGTTTTTGCATCTTCTACAAGGAAAGAAAAAGGGAAGAGAGAGGGTGAGAGAAGACAGAGATGTGATCACTGGCATCGTTTCACCTGAACAGAATACTAGGATCTATGCCTATCATTATGCTTGGACTTAGCCCTGGAAGTGGCAATTATTTCAGGTAAAAACTGTTGGGGCATGGCGGCTGGAGCCTGTATCCCAACACTTTGGGAGGCCAAGGTGGGAAGATTACTTGAGGCCAGGGGTTCAAAACCAGCTTGGGCAACATAGTGAGAATCCTAGGTCTACCAAATAAAAAAATAAAAATTAGCTGGACATGGTGGCACACATCTATAGTCCCAGCTACTCAGGAGGCTGAGGTAGGAGGACCACTTGAGCCCAGGAGTTTCAGGCTGCAGTAAGCTGTGATCTCACCACTGAACTCCAGCCTGGATGACAAAGCGAGATCCTGTCTCTAAAATAAATACATACATATGTACACAGATGAGGCAACAATGAAAAAAAGATATAAGATATATATCCTTTTGTAATCTTATATATTTTTGTATATATTCTATCTTATATGTATATTTATATATAAGATTTACATGTATATATGTATGTAAAAATACACAAAAAGATATAAGATATATGTACAAGACAGAATGAGCAAGAGACAATTCACAGTCATATTGACATATAGAACAATAGCTTGAAAATATCTGTAAGCAGGTTTACTTTCAACATTGGTGCCTTGTTTTCCTGAATTAATATAAGATCTTACAACAGTGCTCCACAATTGCAAAGTCATGTAATATTTTTCCAAGTTCCTTCTTCTGTATTAAATTACTTAATTTTCATGATAATCTTATGAGATAGTGTAGCGGGACGAGCCGCAGACAAACCTCTCAGACACCGAGTTGTAGAAGGAAGGGCTTTATTCAGCTGGGAGCATCGGCAAGCTACTGCCTTAAAATCCGAGCTCCCCGAGTGCACAATTTCTGTCCCTTTTAAGGGCTCACAACACTAAAGATTTCACATGAAAGGGTCGTGATTGATTTGAGCAAGCAGAGGGTACATGATAGGGGCTGCATGCACTGGTAGTCAGAGAGAAACAGAACAGGGCAGGGAGTTTCACAATGTTCTTCTGTACAATGTCAGGAACGTTGGTTTCTAAGTCATGAGTTGATTTTTAACTACTGGGTTTAGGCCAGGCAGACCCAGGCCTGGTTCCGGGCCTGGCGCCGGGCTGCCTGTCTTTGGTTTTATTTCATTGTTTTTTCTTAAAACAGGTACTGAATATAAAACAATAGAAAACAATATGAGAGGGTCTCTCTCTTTCCTCAATAGGATTAGGCAGGATGGGAAAGACTGAAGAGGCCCAGAAAGGTAAAGTGAGTTGCTCTAGACCCAGAATACAACACACATCTACTCTGTGAGGGACTGTGTGTACATGTGCACACACATACACACGCAGAACAGGGGAAATAGAAATGTGTCCTTATTTTGGTGACTGGAATCCGCATCTACATACCAAATAATCTAAGCAGAATCTGTGGTGGTGATGTTGTTTTCAAATATTTGACAAATATTTATTGATTGCCTAATAATATTGTGGTGGGCTTTGAGCCTGAGGATACAGTGAAGAACAAGATAGAGAACCTGGCCAGGAGCAGTGGCTCACATCAGTAATCCCAGTACTTGGGAAGCAGGAGGATGACTTGAGCCCAGCAGTTTGAGACCAGACTGGGCAACATATTGAGACGCCCATCCCCACAGAAATTTAAAAAAGACTTAGCCAGGTGTGGTGGTACATGCCTGTGGTCCCAGCTACTCCAGAGCTGAGATGGGAGGATCACCTGAGCCTAGAAGTTAGAGGCTGCAATAAGCCATGATAGTGCCGTTGCACTCTAGTCTGGGTGACAGAGCAAGACCTTGTCTAAGGAAAAAAAAAAAGACAGAGAGCTTGTGCTTGAGGAGATCACGGTCTAGCAGGAGATGGTATGTGCTCTATAGGGTTCAGCAACAACATGGTACAATCAGAGTACAGGGAGGGGGTCCTAAGTTTTAGCTAGAGGGAGTCATAGAAAGCTTTCTTTCTTTCTTCCTTTCTTTCCAGGCCAGAATAAGTGTTACCAGCTCTGCAAAGCCTTTCTCTCTTTCTCTCCCTCTACCCTCTACCCCGCCCCCCCCTTTTTTTTAGATGGAGATGGAGTCTCGCTCACCCAGGCTGGAGTGCAGTGGCATGAGCATGGCTCACTGCAACCTCTGCCTCCTGGGTTCAAATGATTCTCCTGCCTCAGCCTCCTGAGTAGCTAAGATTACAAGCCTGCACCACCGTGCCCAGATCATTTTTGTATTTTCAGTAGAACTGGAGTTTCGCCATGTTGGCCAGGCTGGTCTCAAACTCCTGACCTCAAATGATCCGCCCGCCTTGGCCTCCCAGTGTGCTGGGATTATAGGTGTGAGCCACCACGCTTGGCCTGCAAAGCCTTTCTTGACACATCTGTCTTTCCTCACTGGTCTGTTCATTTTTTGATGGCAGAGACCTTGTCTCACTCATTTTTGTATCCTCAGCATGGAAAACAGTGGCTGGCTAATAGTGGTTACTCAATAAATATTTGTTGAATGGATTAATAAAAGAATTCCTAGCATTCATTTGGCATCGAATCATGTACAGTCGTGCTTTCTATTGTTTTCTAGGGCATGTCTTTCCAGTACAAAATGATGGTAAATTTTCTGGGTCCAGAGACGGCTCTTACTTTATTTTACAGGCTACCCAGTGCCTAGTCCCATGGTGGATAATGCTCCCAGGGATGCGCCTGTTATAAGTTCTTGCAGAATTCTTTTGTTTTGTTTTGTTTTGTTTTCAGACAGTGTCTCACTCTGTCGCCCAGGCTGGAGTGCAGTGGCGCAATCACAGCTCACTGCAAACTCCATCTCCAGAGGCTCAAGGGATCCTTCCACCTCCACCTCCCGAGTAACTGGGACCACAGGTGTGTGCCACCATGCCCAGCTAATTTTTGTATTTGTTGTAGAGATGGGGTTTCGCCATGTTGCCCTGGCTGGTCTCAAACTCCTGGGCTCAAGCGATCCGCCCGTCTCGGCCTCCCAAAGTGCTGGGATTACAGGCGGGCGCCACCTCTGCAGAAGTCTTAGGCCTGCAAAACAGTCTTAGAAAGATACAATATTTAACTTGAGAGGTGCAGTCCTCCTCCACAGTGAGGGCAGGCTCAGCGAAGGAGGGCCCAAGACATAAAACTAACCAATGGCAGGGAAGTCCCCATGCCCCACCCAGCTGCCCCTCTTTCCTCGCAGCTTAGCTTTTCTTTCAGTCCTTCACTGTGGAGCCAGAGGGAATCAATTACACAAGCTGGGGTAAGTAAAGGTGTTGGGGGAGGGCAGGTGCCTAATTTCCAAATTTTTAAAGAGATCATATTTAAACTAAATGCAGGTAGTTCTGTGCCTCATCAGGAAGGCCCTAATTTACACACTATAAGTTGGTTATGTGTGTTTAATGAAATTATACTTCATGTGCTTGAAGAGATCACGTTTTTAAAAGCAAATCCATGGGGAAGGGAATTTTCTGCAAAGTAAAGAAATATCTCAGAATGAACTTATATTCTAATTGTGAATGTCCATGTATTAAATTTGCTTATTCTAAGGCCCAAATGTTTGCTTATTTTGTTTAAAAACTTTACTTGGGATCATTAACATTCATACTAATTATTTTAAATGTAAGTTTCATTAATTTCACTGATGAGTTCTCTCTGGGGCATAAAACATAATTCTTATGCTGCATTATAGTCAGGAATTTGAAGACTTGTTCATCTTTGTCTGTTCAGCAGTACTTTAGGGTCTGGGTCTTCCCAGCTGCCTTGCTCCCCATTTCCTTCTTACTCAGCAAGCTTAGTGGGGCCTCCCCCGGGCTGAAAGGAGTAGTTGCCCTATAACTCTTCCTTTGAGGTCCCAAGTAGGAACCTTTATAGCCCAGATCCTGGGGCCCTGGGCCGCCCACTGATTCATTTCAATTCCACTGCCTTTCATTTCTCTTCTCCTATCTTATTACCCCTTCCTTAGCTATTCACAAGGGGAAATAGGATTTTATTTTTCATCATGTATTATATAAAAATTACACATCCAATCTGCTCAATTCTCAGTTCTTAAAGAAATCAACTAAGCCTTCAAAGACTTTTAGTTTTGCATTTTCCATGGGTAACTGGTCCTAAAAATTCTCCCCATCCCCACAGGACAGAGTGACCAGTCTTTCAGGCTTGGCCCCGAATTTGTTTTTCAGTTGAGGAGAACAAGAGATGGAGAAAGCAAGTGGAAGACAGTCCATTGCCCTGTCCACAGTGGAAACTGGCACAGAGAACCTGGGGCTGGAACTCATGGTAATTCACCAGTTTAGTTTCTCTCTGCAGAGCTGTGGACGGCTGCATGGCCTCCTGTAGGGTGTTTGACTTCTCTCAATCCCCATCATCCCTGGGTGCTCCGTGACTGATTCCAACACTTCTGTGCTTGTAGGAAAAAGAAGTAGAGCCTGAGGGAAGCAACAGGACTGACACACAAGGACACAGCCTGGGGGATGGACTGGCCCCTTCCACTCACCAGAGGTACTGGTGTTTTGGAAACTTGTTCAGTTAGGAAACGGCCTAGGGAGGGCTACCCCTTCGAGCAGCTTGTGGTCTTATCACAACCGCTGCACCTTAGCATGTGTACATATATATATGTACCTTATGTAATTAATTGTTACTTAATCCTGTGCCAAAAACAATAGGAGTTCAGCAGTGTCAGTGTTGGTTGGACTGAAAACAAAAATAACAACAATGGTAATAATAATGGCTAACAGATTTTGAGTGTATACTTACAATTTTGCAGATTGCTTTATGTTATACATTTATTTTCACAACAACATGTAGATACTCATTTTAATCCCTTTAGAAATTAATTTACTGTATCATTAAAAAAAGGTAACTCTTCTGGAATACTCAGATTTGGGAACGGTGGAGGGGAAGGGAAACCTGGGGAGAAAACACAGAAGGACCTATTATAAGGATAATAAAGAAAGTAAAAAAGGACAGTGTCTTAGAAGTCCAAAGAGGAGTCTCAAGAATAAAGAAGGTGTGTGAACAGGGGTGTTCACAGTGCTATGTGAACAGGGGTCTAGGAAGGAGGAGTGAGAAAAATCTTTGAATTTATTCATGGATCTGGTCCCAGAAGTAATGTCAAAGAAAATTGTTTGAGTAAAATAGATAATATGGAAGGAAGCAATGTTCCATGGTCTGGAAAAGAGTGGGTATTTATAAAAGAGTGCAGCAATCGTACACTAAAAGCTGAGAAGAGGATGTTGGATAGCTTCTAAAGGGAATATGGTCATGAGCCGCATAACGATGTTTCAGTCAATGATGGACCGCATTATACAATGGTGTACAATGGTGTATATCAATGGTGTATATCATTACACAATGGTGGTCCCATAAAATTAGAATACTGTATTTTTACTGTACCTTTTCTATGTTTAGATACATACTTACCATTGTGCTACAATTGCCTGCAGTATTAAGTACAGAAACCTGCTGAACAGATTTGCAGCCTAAGAGTAATAGGATCCACCATATAGCCTGGATGTGTCATAAGCTATACCATCTAGGTTTGCATAAGTACACTCTAAGATGTTCGCATAATTATGAAATTGCCTAATAGTGCATTTATCAGAATGTATCCCTGTTGTTAAGTAACACACGACTATACATGGAGATGATTCAGAACAGCTTCCAAACAAAAGGTTATTTTGTTGTTTTTTCTCTTTATTTTTGAAAGCTACCTCAGTGACTTCTTACAATTTTTGTTTTCTTCACGATTTGCTTCTTTCTAAAAATTTTTGTGTTATCATGTTTTATATATACTGAATTGACAGTAAACTCTTTGTAAGTTTTTCATGCTTAAATGATATTTCATATTTTGCTTAGCAGTGTGGTCGTTAATCATGTGAGTCATGCTGCTTGGGTCTGTATTTGAACAGTGGTATGCTGGTAAAGGTTTAAGAATTGACTTTCCACCGGCCTAGTAGCTCATGCCTGTAATCCCAGCGCTTTGGGAGGCTGAGGTGAGAGGAACACTTGAGCCCAGGAATTCAAGACCAGCCTGAGCAACATAGTGAGACCTGCCTCTACAAAAATTTTTAAAAATTAGCAGGGTGTGGTGGTGCGTGCCTGTAGTCCCCGCTACTCCAGGAGGCTGAGATGGGAGGATCACTTGAGCCCAGGAGGTTAAGGCTGTAGTGAGCCATGACTGTGCCACTGTACTCCAGCCTAGGGGACAGAGTGAGACCCTGTCTCGAAAAAAAAAAGAAAAAAGAACTGCCTCTCCGAGTGTAGATTTTTGGTTAATATTTTTGCTCACCTTAATGAGGAGTAAGACCAGGGGTTGGCAAACTTTTCCTGTAAAAGACAAGGTAGTAAATATTATGGGTTTTGTGGTTGATGTGGTCTCCGTTGCAATTACTAAACTCTACCATTTTCGTAGGAAAGCAGCCACAGGTGATACTAAACAAATGAGCATGGCTGTGTTTTGATAAAACTTAATTTTTAAAAAGAAGGTGAGATGAACTTGGCCCACAGACCACAGCTTGCTAATCTTTAGTCTAGATGAAATAATAAATTAAGACTTCATTTACAGCATTTGCCTGTAAGGTAAAAACTCTCAACATAGCTGATTTCAAGTAACCAAAGGGATATCATTGAATACGGAGTTGGGAAGAGATGTATCAGAGCACATCATTATACAAAATTTCCACCATACACATACAGCAGTCATGAATAACTTCATGAGCTCACATAACAGAAAAATGTAGTAAAATAATTAGAAAATTATTAGTTTTTAGTATTTATTACCTTTGTCTTTAATGTAATTTAATTACATGTTTATATAGTTTTAATTTTTAGTAATGGCTTGCACAATTCCTGAAAATGTGACAATCACCTCTCTCAAGCCAGCACAGGCCAGCTTCCCCTGCACCACTGACTCTACCACTTACCAGACTTTGGGCAAGTTATTTACCCTCTCTAAGCCTCAGTGTTCAGCCTGTAAAACAGGAATAATATTAGCACTTAGCTGAAAAGATCTTGTTTTTTTGTTGTTGTTTTTTTTTTTGCCAGACTTTTGTTGGCACCTTAAACTGCTCTGATACATAACATGTCCAGTTCCCTTCAATTCTCATCAACTTTATATTTTCTGATATAAACAATGTTAACTAAAATTACATAGACATAAAATCATGCCTTAAGGTTCCTAACTTGCATTTATTCTTATTTTTTGAGAAATGACGTCTTACTTTGTTACCCAGGCTGGTCTTGAATTCCTGGGCCCAAACAATCTGCCTGTCTCAGCCTCCCCAAGTGCTGAGACTACAGGTGTGAGCCATGTGCCCGACCTTCACTTGCATTTCTTTAAGTTTTTGTAAACCTACACATTTTCCTCTGTTTGCCTTACTTTCTGTATTTCTATGTGTGATTTTCTTTTCTTTTCCTTTTTTTTTTTTTTTTTTTTTGGAGATAGAGTCTCACTCTGCCACCTAGGCTGGAGTGCAGTGGTGTGATCACTGCAACCTCCACCTCCTGGGTTCAAGCGATTCTCCTGTCTCAGCCTCCCGCATAGCTGGGATTACAGGTACATTCTACCACACCCAGCTAACTTTTTTTTGTATTTTTAGTAGAGACGGTGTTTCACCATGTTGGCCAGGCTGGTCTTGAACTCCTGACCTCAGGTGATCTGCCCACCTTGGCCTCCCAAAGTGCTGGGGTAACAGGTGTGAACCATGAACCACCGTGGTTGGCCTACTCTTCTTTATCAACTAAAGTAAGTTCTGGATTTTGAACCTCATTTCCTTTTTCCTGACCAACTCAAATAGAACCCACATAGATTTCTTGTTTCCAGTTCTCCCCACCTCCTGCCAACCTGTCCTATATAGCTTCTACCAAAACTGCCTAAAGTATGCCTGAACTCCCTTATTCACAAATCTCTGTGGCTCCCCAGTTGCTCCTGAACAAAACCAAACTCCACAGCCTGGTATTCAATTCTCCCCACAACCACTGCCCCCCAACCAGGATCTGTATCCAACTTGACTTTCCAACATTAACTCTTGCAATTCCCTTTCTAATGCCACCCTATGTTCTAGTGAAAGTCAACTATCAACCGTTCCTTATATGTAATCCTCAATTTCCTACCTCCATGTCATGCATGTCATTTCATCGTTGCTTTTGAGCATACTGTCTTCCTTTTATGTCTTTGAGCTCAAATACAACACATCTTTTAAGGCTCAACTCAAGAGCAATCATGTCCATGAAACTTTCCCTGATGCTGCCTCTCCTCACCTCAGTCTCACTGGCCCCAGTCCTAAGAGGTCCCTTCTTCCTCCAAACTTCCATAACATTCTATCTGAACCTCTCTTATAACACTTTAAGCTTTTGACATTTTGTTATAGACGTACATGTACATTATATCCCCTATACTGGCCTGTAAACACATTAAGGGCGAGATAAATGTCTCCTGTAACACTGGGAACAATGCTTTACCCATAGTTTATACTTAAAATTCCATAACATTCAAAATTCAATAAATACATGTTAGTAAGCTATGTGTATAATCTAGATAATAGACTTTATTTGTAATTTTTTCATGTATACATTTGTCAATTCTGTTTTGTTTCTGTATTGATTTTTTTTTTTTTTTTTGAGACAGAGTCTGGCTCTGCTGCCCAGGCTGGAGTGCAGTGGCTGGATCTCAGCTCACTGCAAGCTCCGCCTCCCAGGTTCACGCCATTCTCCCACCTCAGCCTCCCGAGTAGCTGGGACTACAGGCACCCGCCACCACGCCCAGCTAGTTTTTTTGTACTTTTTTAGGATAGACGGGGTTTCACCGTGTTAGCCAGGATGGTCTCGATCTCCTGACCTCGTGATCCACCCGTCTCGGCCTCCCAAAGTGCTGGGATTACAGGCTTGAGCCACCGCACCCGGCCTCTGTATTGATTTTTAAGTATTTATTTCTTTTTCTTCTTATTCTTTTGTCTGATTGACTCTGATGATCTGGGATTCTTTGTAGGGAGTAATCTGACATGTAGCTCTAAGCTGATGCTTTTCCACACTGATACCCACTTTTCCAGCAATAGTTATTAAATTGTGAGTTCTTTCTCTATTCTGATGTTGCTTTGACTTTATTAAGTTAATGTGATAATTTGGATCTATTTTTAAATCTTTTGTTCCATTGACACAGTTCTGAGTACTTAACACTCAGAACTGTGTCATTGTTTACAATGTACATTAAAACTTGATGGGTCACGTATTTGCCTTAGTTTTACCTTTAAAAAATATTCCTTGGGACTGGGCACAGTGGCTCATGCCTGTAATCCCAGCATTTTGGGAGACCAAGGCAGGCGGATCACTTGAAGTCAGGAGTTTGAGACCAGCCTGGCCAACATGGTGAAATCCAGTCTCTACTAAAAATATAAATATTAAGCGGGCATGGTGGTGGGCGCCTGTTGTCCCAGCTACTCAGGAGGCTGAGGCAGGAGAGTTTCTTGAACCTGGGAGGTGGAGGTTGCAGCGAGCCGAAATCATGTCATTGCACTTCAGCCTGGGCAACAGTGAGACTCCATCTCAAAAATATATATGTTATATATTTTTTGTCAATTTTTATTTTATTATTATTATTATTATTATTATTGTTGTTGTTGTTGTTGAGACGGAGTCTTGCTCTGTCCCCCAGGCTGGAGTGCAGTGGCGCGATCTCGGCTTACTGCAAGCTCCGCCTCCCAGGTTCCCGCCATTCGAACTGCCTCAGCCTCCCAAGTAGCTGGGACTACAGGCGCCCGCAACTGCGCCCGGCTAATTTTTTGTATTTTTAGTAGAGACAGGGTTTCACCGTGGTCTCGATCTCCTGACCTTGTGATCCGCCCGCCTCGGCCTCCCAAAGTGCTGGGATTACAGGCGTGAGCCACCGCGCCCGGCCAAATTTTATTTTATTATTTTTATAAATTTTTTTGAGACTGATTGCATGCCATAGTTTAACTGGTACAGTTTTTTTGCCTTTTTAGTGTAATTTTTAATAAGGCATAGCAAGCATACAGAAAAATAAACATAAGCCTTAATGAATGTTCACAAAGTGAATACACCTATATGACCATCACCCAGATGAAGAACCAAAACATTATCAGTACCCAAGAACCATTTTATGTTACCTTTCAGTCAGCCTCCCTAAGGGTAATCATTATCCTGACTTTTAGCATCATTGATTAATTTTGCCTGTGTTTGGATTTTATATGGGAAGTCTAATATATATTTTAAAAGAAAATATACCATATATATACTCTCGTGTTTGGCTTCTTTTGCTTCACATTGTGTTTTAGAGATTCTTCCATATTATTGCATATATTGTACTTTGTACATATTTAATTGCTGTACAGTATTTCATTGTAAGAATCTATCACAGTTTATCTGCTCATTTTACTGTGGGTCAGAATTTTAGTAGTTTCTATGTTTTTGCTATTATGGTACAGCTATGAATATTTTTGTGCATGTCTTTTAGTAAAGATAAATACACCTTTCTATTGGGTATATACCTTGGAGTGGAATTGCCATGCTATAGGGTATGTATAGGTTTATGTAGCTTTAACAGATGCTAAACATATTTGTACCAAATTTCACTCCGCTGGCAGTGTTATGAGAGCGTGTCTTTTTTCATTATCTCCATTGTATGTGTGTAGTATTATCACATTGTAGCTTTGCTTTGTATTTCCCTAATGGCTATGGAACCTGTGCACCTTTTCAGCTTTTTCTGGCCACTGAATATTCTCTTTTGTGAAGTGCCTGTTCAAGTCTTTATTGGCAGCGTTTTTCTTTCTTAGTGTATAAAAGTAAGAGTACATTTTATAAATGATGAAATACAAACAAGAGTCCATTTTAAGTACTTGCCATTCAAAAAATTGGTATGTAAGGTAATGCATGTGTTAATTAGCTTGATGTAGCCATTCCACAATGTATACATATTTTAAGGCATCATGTTGTATACCATAAACATATACAATTTTTGTCAATTTTATTTTATTTTCTTTTTTTTTTTTAGAGATGGGGTCTCACAATATTGCCCATGCTGGTCTCAAACTACTGGGCTCAAGTGATCCTCCCACCTTGGCCTCCCAGAGTGCTAGGATTACAGGTGTGAGCCACAGCACTGAGCCAATTTTTGTCAATTTTAAAAAGAAGTAAAAAATTAATACCCTGAATGACGTTGCTACCACTGTAAATGACATTCTTTCATACTTTCTAGCTATCTGTCACAAGCATATAGGCAAATCATTTTTGTGAATTTATCTACCTATCTACCTATTCCTTTATTCAGCAAACTTTTTTTTTTTTTTTTTTTTGAGACGGAGTCTCGCTCTGTCACCCAGGCTGGAGTGCAGTGGCGTGACCTCGACTCACTGCAAGCTCCGCTTCCCGGGCTCATGCCATTCTCCTGCCTCGGCCTCCCGAGTAGCTGGGATTACAGGTGCCTGCCACCACACCCAGCGAATTTTTTGTATTTTTAATAGAGATGGGGGTTATCCAGGATGGTCTTGATCTCCTGACCTCGTGATCCACCTGCCTCGGCCTCCCAAAGTGCTGGGATTACAGGTATGAGCCACCGTGCCTGGCCAGCAAGCACTTATTGAACATCTATTATGGGCCGGGCACTTGTTAGCAACCTAAGGCAATAATAGTATGTGCTAGGTACTAAGTTAGGCACCAATAATACAAAGATAAAAACAGAAATGCACCTTTCCCTGATATGCTCACAACCTAAGAAAGGCAGGTAAACAGAAAAATGACAATATCATGCTATATGGTAAGTGCTAGAACAAAGATGTAAAATGCCACAAGACCACAAGAAAGTGAGCAACTGATTCTGACTGGAAGGAATCAAGGAAGGCTTTACTTAGGAGTTGACATTTAGTTGGATCTTGGAGGATGAATAGGAGTTTGTCAGATGGAGAAAGGTAATAGTGCATACCAGGCGTGGGGTGTGAATGGTTCTTACGTGTCCCGTGAAGGGTAGGCTATTCGGACTGGCAGAACACTGGCTTGTATAATGGGAAAGAGGCAAGCAGTAAGACTGTGAGACAGGAAGTTGGGGACATGCTGTAAAGTCCTAACAGGTCTGGTTTTATACTCAAGAGACAAAGGGATTTTTTTTTCTTTTTTTTAATTTTTATTTTGCTCTGTCACCCAGGCTGGAGTGCAGTGGTGCGATCTCAGCTTACTGTAGCCTCCGCCTCCCAGGTTCCAGCGATTCTCCTGCCTCAGCCTCCTGGGTAGCTGGGATTACAGGCCCATGCCACCAAGCCCGGCTAATTTTTGTATTTTTAGTAGAGATGGGGGTTTCGCCATGTTGACCAAGCTGGTCTTGAACTCCTGACCTCAGGTTATCTGCCCGCCTCGGCCTCCCAAAGTGCTGGAACTATAGGCATGAGCCACTGCACCCAGCGGCCAAAGGGATTTTTAAGCAGGAGAGGAAAAGGAACCATATTGTTTCTTAGAAATCAATTCTGACAGCAATGGATGAGGGGATTGCAGCAGGGAGAGTGGTGGCAGAAGCTAGTTAAAAGGCTCTTACCATTGTTCAAGCAAGAGATGAAGAGGGCCTAGGCTAAGGCAGGGTGAATAGGGATAGATCAGAGAAGTCAAATCCCAGAGACTTTTGGAGAAGAACGGGCGAGATTGAATGATTGATTATAGGCTAGCCATTCTCAGGAAAAACACCCAGACCCCTGTCTGTATCCTCTTTTACTCCCGTTCTTGGTTCCTCAGGACATCTTTAATCTGATCCTTCAATGCAGACTGATTATCTGCTTTCTTTTCATTATTATTTTATTTTTATTTTTTGAGGCAGAGTCTTGCTCTTTCACCCAGGCCGGAGTGCAGTGGTGCCATCTCGACTAACTGTAACCTTCGCCTCCCAGGTTCAAGCGATTCTCTTGCCTCAATCTTCCGAGTAGCTGGGACTACAGGCATGCACCACCACACTCAGCTAATTTTTGTATTTTAGTAGAGACAGCGTTTTACAGTGTTAGCCAGGCTGATCTCAAACTCCTGACCTCAAGTGATCTTCCCACCTTGGCCTCCCAGAGTGCTGGGATTACAGGTGTGAGCCTGACCTTCATTATTCTTTTTTTGTTGTTGTTCTTTTGAGACAGTCTCACTCTGTCGGCAGGCTGGAGTGCAGTGGTGCAATCTTGTCTCACTGCAACCTCTGTCTCCCGGGCTCAAGCAATTCTTCTGCCTCAGCCTCCCGAGTAGCTGGGATTGCAAGTTCATGCCACCACACCCAGTTCATTTTTCTATATTTTTAGTAGAGACAATCTCCACCTCCTGGGTTCAAACGATTATCCTGCCTCACCCTCCTTAGTAGCTGGATTACAGGTGCCCACCACCATGCCTGGCTAATTCTTGTATTTTTAGTAGAGACAAGTTTTTGCCATGTTGGCCAGGCTGGTCTTGAACTCCTGACCTCAAGTGATCCCCCCACTCCTGCCTTGACCTCCCAAAGTGCTGGGATTACAGGCATGAGCCACCACACCCAACTTATTTTTTATTTTTATTTTTTAAACCCAAGGCTCAGTTCCAATCTGATATTCTAGGAATAGGTTGTTAATGGGTTTTGCAGAAATGAGTGTTCTTTTTTTTTTTTTTTTTTTTTTTTGAGACGGAGTCTCGCTCTGCCGCCCAGGCTGGAGTGCTGTGGCCGGATCTCAGCTCACTGCAAGCTCCGCCTCCCGGGTTCACGCCATTCTCCTGCCTCAGCCTCCCGAGTAGCTGGGACTACAGGCGCCCACCACCTCGCCCGGCTAATTTTTTTGTATTTTTTTTTAGTAGAGACGGGGTTTCACCGTGTTAGCCAGGATGGTCTCGATCTCCTGACCTCGTGATCCGCCCGTCTCGGCCTCCCAAAGTGCTGGGATTACAGGCTTGAGCCACCGCGCCCGGCCGACGATTTATATCTACTCTTGGACTAGTCCATGCCTGCCTCTTATTTTGCAGGAGGCTTGCTCAACTGGCATTCGACTGCATATAATTTTAAACAAGCTTTATCTAGTACATCAGTTTAGGTCCCAACAGGAAAGAGATGGCATACTTAAGATAATTATAGGAGACTTTATTTACAAAGAGACCATTACAAAGATATGTATGAGGTGTGGTGACACCATAAGAAAGGATAGTGCGAGAACCAAAAGTCTTGAAGTAGTGAGCAGTGTCTATTCCTAGGCCTGAAAGAATAAGATGTAAGAGCACCTGGCAGGAAAGTCAGATTAAAAAGGCCTCCTCAACACACTGACCTCAGTCTTTTCATACACTCTGATCTTCTGTGGAGGTCCCAGTAGCAGAACCCAACTTGATAAGCCAGAGGACATGGGAGTACATTGATGTAGTTTACATGAGTTCAATTCCCAGGGCACAGACTGGGGTGGAGAGTGGCGCTGGAGGAGCACACCAAAGATATCTGGCACACATGGGAAGGCCAGGATTGAAATTAAATTCATTCCTTGATATACTTTGCAAATGATGTTCCAAAGATAATGATGCTCCTCAGGTATGCTGCCCGTTTTACTCACTACTTTCTCTATTAAGCATGGAAAAATGAGGGAGGACCACTTGAGCCAGGAATTTGAGACCAGCCTGGGGAACATAGCAAGACCTCATCTTTACAAAAATTTAAAAAAAGAAAATTAGCTGGGTGTGGTGGTGCACACCTGTAGTCCCAGCTACTCAGGAGGCTGAGGCAGGAGGATCACTTGAGCCTGGGAGTTCAAGGTTGCCGTGAGCCATGATCACACCATGCCACTTCTCTCCAGCCTGGGCAACAGAGTGAGACCTTGTCTCTTAAAGAGAAGAAAAGCAAAGCAAAGCAGAGTTCTTGAGATCCTAAAGAATCATCTTGAGTTGATCCAGTCAGATGGTGATAAGCATTGTTTTCTCCTTTCTCAGCTTACCTGTATCTCATAGTACACACTCTGCTCAGCTAACACAGGGTTGGGCTCCCTGCGGCAGGGGCAGGAGGTGATGGGGGCAGGAATGAAAAGGAAGACTAGAAACTGGGAGTGTGTTAGACGGGAGGGGCAGCCATGGAACTCCCTGGGCCAAAGGCCCAGGGCATTAAGAGTTAATGGCTGGTCCTAACCCTGGCTAAGCTGCCCTGCCTCAGCATGACTGCCAGACTGGGACCTTCTTACTCGGATCACCTTCTTTGGAGCTTCCAAGATTTTGGAAATTAGAACTTTTGGCTCAGATGGCTGCAGCATGCTGAGCATACTTAGGAGTGGCAAAGACAGGCAAGCCTGGGATCTAGGGAAGACGTGGCATAGAATGATGGTTAAGAGCTTAGATGCTGAAGCCAGAGTGTATATTCTGTGTCTGTTCCTTACAGCCTCTGTGACTTTGGGAAAGTTATTTAACTTCTCTGTTTTTCAGTTTCCACATCTGTAAAATGGGAATGCTAATAGTAACAGCTCCAGGGGTCTTAGGAGGAGTCAATGAGTTAGTATTTGCCAAGTTCTCAGAAAGAGCTCAGCATAGAGAAAGCACCATATACATGTTTGTTAAATCAAACTTGAATATCCCTACTTGCTGGGCCTCTTCTCTCAGGCCTGCCCATCCAGAGCGATTCTTGAGGTTGGTGGCATTTTCCTTCTTGTCTGTCAATGCACATCTGGCTGAATGTTCAAGGCCATAAGTTTGTTTGGTTTTTAGGGAGGGATGGCCAAATTGCCTCTAAGAAGAATAGGCCCTCTTATGAATATGGAAGCTTAGCAATGCCCTGTCCTTTCAGAATGGGAAAGTCATAGACTCCTGACATAAGCAGTGCCCACTTCTATGGTAGGAGACTACCAAGGATATTGCTAGTTCAGGCTGAGTAGGGTATTCTGACCTGCTGCCCACCAGCAAGGTTTGATTTGCCCTTTTTGGCATTGCGGAACACTACCTAACTTTCTCCTGGCTGAAGAATATTCTTCATTGACTAAGAGCTAATTCTGCCTTGTGTTAGGTAATCTGAATTCTGAGAGTTGAATTAGTAGAAATGGGATGGAGTAATTCTTGTACCTTAACTTTTGGGTTCTTATTAGGAGGAGACAGTGGCCTTTCAGCAAAGCAAGAAGTTTCTGCAAAACACACGCCAGCTTGTTCAAGAAGATCCTGTTGGGCCTGTTGTGTTTGGGTGAGATACTGAGAATTCATGAAAGTGAGAAACACAGTTATTTTAGAAATTTGCCTTGTGTCAAGGTGATTACCAGGTGGAAGGCATTTTTATTAAAAACTGATCTAAAAAGCTCTTTGATGTATCGATCTTAACTACTTGTAGGTGAACCATAATGTATTGAATTGCACTTATAGGAACAAGTAAAATCTGAGAATAAACTGTTTTTCAAAAATGTACTATTTGATACATTTAAAATATTTCAGAGAATGTGGGCTTATCCCACATTTAGTGGCTTGATTTGGTGGAGTGCATAATTCTTACAGCCTTTATGACAAAAGCCTGTATTATACCTTACTTATTTGCTGGTTTACTAGTAAGATCAATGATGTAAAATATTCTTAAAAGACAGCAAAGCTCTGTTTAAAACATGTATGGGGCTTTGATGTCAAAATAAGAGGCAGCTGCGATGGTGAGAGCAAAAATTATATTTTGGGATGAGTAAGAGAGCCATGGGATGAGGTCCACATGGCTGCACTTCCTAGTGGTAGCCTTGTTTACATGGTTTGTT
Organism: Trachypithecus francoisi; assembly: GCF_009764315.1. Taxonomy (NCBI): domain Eukaryota; kingdom Metazoa; phylum Chordata; class Mammalia; order Primates; family Cercopithecidae; genus Trachypithecus; species Trachypithecus francoisi. The sequence continues at coordinate 144,946,105 of NW_022681468.1, read as the reverse complement.
CCAGAGGCAAGGTTAAAGTGACTGGGGTAATAAAGTTTCAAGGGGAGATGACTGACTTTTGAAGAGTCTAATGGTGAACACTGATCAAGTCTACTCCAAGGGACAGAGAGAGGATATTAGATAAAATAGAAGAGAATGAGATTTCATTAGGGATCGGTGAAAATATGCAGTCTTTGCACTAAGTCAGTCTTTGCATTCCCGTCCTTGGGAATCCTGAAGAAGAGGACAGTTAGACATCTATCCTGGCCTCAAGAAGTGCAGCTCCGTCTGACAGTAGAGCTGGGTGGCAAGGTCTCTGGAGGGTTTTTCTTGCTTTAAGTCCCAGGCATTCATGACTGGAGTTCCATTTGCCCATTGGAAGCACTGCCTTGCTGATCATTACTCTGCGTCTTCTCTTTTTAGCCTATGCTGCCTATTTCCTGGCAGCTTGCATCTTGAATTTCCAGAGGGCACTGGCCTTGTTTGTCATCACCTGCTTGGTGATCTTTGTCCTGGTTTACTCATTTCTGAAAAAGCTCCTGGGCAAAAAATTAACAAGATGTCTGAAGCCCTTCGAAAACTCCCGCCTGAGGCTTTGGATGAAATGGTAAGATAAGAATCTTAATACCTGGCCTTACAGCTCATCCCAGTCCACCTCCTTTTTTCTCTTTTGATAGTTGCTGAGCAGTCTCTCAGACCCACACACATGCTTTTCAGAACCAAAGTGCAGAGAAAAATCTGAGCACAGGATCTCAGTCCAGATTCTTGTAGCCTTGGGTCTCAACCTTGCTAGGGGGCAGGAGGAGTTTAGTTTCAGAGAAGAGTTTTAGTCTGATTGTCATCAGGGCCTGTGTCAGAAATGAGAAAACTCATACTCCTCCTCAGTGAAATAATCAGAACACAGAGCCTTGCAGCTGCATTAAGCGATCAAATTGATTTGGTGTTCATCGGTGTCTCCCTTAGTTCCCTGTAACATTTTATGCTTTTTTCTCTCCCAGACTTCCTGCACCCACTGGTACCTTTTACAATTCCTTAGAGTTTAAAGAGAAAACTTACAGTTATGTATATTCTGAACTGTATTCTACAGCAGCCACAGCTCTAACAATGGCATGCACATGGCCTTTGATCACAGGCCAGGAGTGAGAGAATAACTTTCAGACTCTCTATAAGTTATTTGTTTTTCATTCACTGGGTTGATGACATGGTCTTGGCATTCCTTCTTCAGGGTGTTTGCAGGAGTCTCCTTGGTTGGCCTTATACTGTGGTTGGCTTTAGACACAGCCCAAAGGCCAGAGCAGCTGATCTCCTTCGCAGGAATCTGCATGTTCATCCTCATCCTCTTTGCCTGCTCCAAACACCACCGTGCAGTGAGTTTTGGGTATTTGGGTTGGGTATAGCAACACATGACCAAGGGCCAAGTGCTAATCATAAAGCATATGCATCAAGCCAAGGGCATAGAACTAAGTTTGTAACAACCCCTAGAATTTGCCTCTTTGGGCCGGGCGTGGTGGCTCAAGCCTGTAATCCCAGCACTTTGGGAGGCCGAGACGGGCGGATCATGAGGTCAGGAGATCGAGACCATCCTGGCTAACATGGTGAAACCCCATCTCTACTAAAAGAATACAAAAAACTAGCCGGGCAAGGTGGCAGTCTCCTGTAGTCCTAGCTACTCAGGAGGCTGAGGCAGGAGAATGGTGTAAACCTGGGAGGCGGAGCTTGCAGTGAGCTGAGATCCCGCCACTGCACTCCAGCCTGGGCGACAGAGCAAGACTCTGTCTCAAAAAAAAAAAAAAAAAAAGAATTTGCCTCTTTGATAATTTTGTTTCTAAGAGAGGTTTAAAAAATTCTCAGAGGACCTAGACCACTTATTTTCAAACTGTAGATTGTGATCCATTAATGAATCTTGATATCAATTTTGTGAATCTAGGTCAGTGTTAAAGAAAGAACAAAAGAAAAAAAATAAGGAAGTAAAGGAAAATAGAATACAGTAGAAAATCAGTTTGCATTGCAGATAGTACTGTTAAAATATTGATTTATAAAACTTTTATTTGTATGTATGCATGCATATATGTGTGTATAAGTGTCATCTAACCTTTAGACACATTTTTTAAAAACCTTATGAACATATGTGGCTTTTTATATATTACTGCCCTGTTTCTCCCCACCATTGCCCCTGCTCCCTACACCATCAGACCCTAGACTTACTGTTAACATTCTAGGTTGGTTCCACCGAGAGTACATGTTTAAAACTCCAACCAGGCAAACAAAGCAGAGCTCACATTGGAATAATTTTCTTATTGATCCTAGGTGTCCTGGAGGACAGTGTTTTGGGGCCTAGGTCTTCAGTTTGTCTTTGGGATCTTGGTCATCAGAACTGATCCTGGATATAGTGCATTTCAGTGGCTGGGAGAGCAGGTCCAGGTATGAGAAATTAAATGTGAGGGCTTTTCCCTTTTAGAACCCTAGAGAAAGGAGATTTGAGGGGAGCATGAGATCAGGCTGTATCTTGTTAATGACGTGGTGGGAGATCTGGTTGGGAAAGGAGAGAGTGTATTAGGATACAGCTAAGAATATGAATAAAGAGCTCATGGGGACGTAGCCTGCCCCTGGGCTGTCAAAGGGAGGCCAACCTCAGTAGCAACAGTAGGTCCTCAGGACGCATGGGGCTGGTCTCGTCTTCCTGTGTGTCCTTTTGGGTTTCATTCTTATTCTCTGTCTTTTTCTTTTTTTCCCTTCAGATTTTCCTGAACTACACTGTGGCCGGCTCCAGTTTTGTCTTTGGGGATACGCTGGTCAAGGATGTCTTTGCTTTTCAGGTGATACCTATTTCATGGGCAGGAATGACGGTCTGTGGAGGGGTGGAGGAATAAAGCAGAGGATGAAAGTGTGTGTCCAAGAGATCAGCCCCCCTGTACACCAATTTGACCCTAAGAAGAGGGTTTAACCCCATTAGTAAAGGAAATGGCATCCATCTCCTTCCCTTTGGTCATTGCCATCCTAAAATTAGAAGAAATGAGAATTGGGGGAAAAGGGTCAGAAAACAGCTTGTGGTTTAATACTAGTGGGACAATGGATTGAATACATTTTAAATGTATCCCTAAACTAGTTTGTGTAGGTACTGAATACCTACACTGTATGAGATGCCCTTGGAATGCTAAGAGCTTAACTTAGAAGCCTAAAACACAGTCAGTTTACGGTCTACACAGAGTATGCAATGTAACATCTCACCACCTGCTCACCATTCTCATCACAGGCCTTACCAATCATCATTTTCTTTGGATGTGTGATGTCCATTCTCTACTACCTGGGCCTTGTGCAATGGGTGGTTCAGAAGGTGAGTCATTCTCCTACACCAGTCAGGAGACAGGCCTTCATCTTGTCATCTGTCAGCTTTGGAAAAATGCCCATAGCTAGGGTCTAGAGTGTTAGAAACAATGGGGAAAGGCAGGCCCTCTTAAGCATGCCTGATAGCAAACCGTCAGCCCATGCCCTAGGTAGGCTGAGGGCAGAGCAGAGAGAAGATGAGCTGGACTGCCTTTGATACTGAGTTTTAATGTACTTGTTCTAAAGGCCATGAGTCCTGAGTTCTGGTCAAGGCTCTGTTTATAAGTTGGTTTTTGGCCCTGGGCTTGCTGCTCTACTTCTCTAGGCCTCAGTTTCCTTATCAGTAAAATGAAGGAGGAGGAGTTTTGCGAGACGTTCTCCAAGATTCCTGGTAACATTAATGGTTTAGGTTTCTGTATTCTTCTAGGTCGCCTGGTTTTTACAAATCACTATGGGCACCACTGCCACAGAGACCCTGGCTGTCGCAGGAAACATCTTTGTGGGTATGGTAAGCATCTTGAGGCCTTTTGGTCTTGTTCTCTCTGAGGAACTGAGAATTTGGCACAAAACAAGAGTATGCTTTCCTTCTGAAAAGTCAAATATATGAAGACCGTGGGGCAGCCAATCTCAGATGAGAGAGAACTCAGCAGCTCAAAGAAGACTCTGCTCATTGCGTTCACCCTTTGCACCTAATAACACTTCCCTGGTCATACTTAATCTGGAGGGATAGCCTTCACCACTTCTAATGACCACTTCCTATATAGGAATGTAGGGAATATCCTGGTCCAACTCGTATCCCCTTTCGGAGGCTATGAAGAGTGTTTGATCCTCATTCTGGTTTCTTCCTGTGGCTCCCTGTAGTACTTGGTTTCCACGGTCTCTAAGGAGGAAATCACTTGTCTTGCTCATGGCTAATGCCAAGGCTCTTCCCCATAATACTTGCTTGGTACATTTGTCTGTATGGAGTAGTGCTCCATATGTGCTACTGACCAGCTCAGTGTTGGGGACAATGACTTGTACATTCACAGGGAGTTAGTACTGAGGTCTTTCTCTCCCAAGGCTCTAGGCTGCTTCTGAAATGTTCTCAGAGTACTTCTGGATACTTTACCATAGCACTCCACATTTTGCTGAAATTATTCATAATCAGCCTAGTTTCCTATGTGAGACTATAAGCTTCTAAGAGTAAGGACTTTGCCTTATTTATATTAATGTCCTTAGCATCTAGTACAGTGCTAGCCACATAGTTGGCATTTGTTAAATAATAGATATCATTATCCTAGGTCAGTGCTGGATACGGCTTACATAGATGGCCCTTCATAATTTCATAACATTTTCACAAACATTATTTCTTTTGATTATTTCATAAACAGGGGGTTTGGATCATCTATTTGTATTTCATTTAATGAGTACTGTTTAATCATCTAATATGTTCTTATTAAGTGCACTGCATTCCATAAGTTTAGTAAGTGTGTGGTTTTAGACATTGAGAATATACAAAGAAAATATACCATTTCTCTTCTATAACATTTTAACATGTCAATAGATGAAATAAGCATGTATGGAAACATGTGAGAACTATGCCAGCCAGGACATGATTGGGTGCCAGAGGAAGTAAAGCAGATGCTGGATGGGCCTGACAGCTTGGCTCCATGCTCACTAAGTGAAGCTGTGGCTCACTGAACAGTGCTCACACTGGACGGATGTGTGTCTAGAGGGTCCAGTCCCTGGGGCTGGGGTGGGCACTCTGGCGTGGGGAGTTGCACCTTCTTGGAATCTGACTATTTTCTCCGTGTTTGTAGACAGAGGCACCTCTGCTCGTCCGTCCCTACCTTGGGGACATGACACTCTCTGAAATCCATGCGGTGATGACTGGAGGGTTTGCCACCATTTCCGGCACTGTGCTGGGAGCCTTCATATCCTTTGGGGTAGGTATAGTCTGCTTGATCACTCCTGGGTGAGCTCGAGTTGGATTTGACAGAAACACTGATGCCTAAGTCTCGCCTCACAGGTTGATGCATCATCCCTGATTTCTGCCTCTGTGATGGCCGCCCCTTGTGCTCTCGCCTTGTCAAAGTTAGCATATCCGGAAGTGGAAGAGTCCAAGTTCAAGATCAAGGAGGGGGTAAAGCTGTCCCGTGGGTGAGTCCAAGGAGGCATATACTTTGGGAGATAGTGAGCTGTAGTTAAGAGTGGCACTGTGGTGGCAGCGACTTCAAGTCTCCCTGAAGGGGAATAATGTGATTCCATATTCCTTCTTGCCTATCTCTGATGCTTGCTAATCATGCTGGTTTTCTTCATTTAACCCTCCCCCCTGGCAGTAGCTTCTGCATGCCAGTACTCTCTGCCCTTGCTATCAGTGCAATTACATGACAGTTATATCTGATATTGCTTCAGAGTAATTTCCACTAATAGGGTCTCTGAGGAACCCTGTCACCTTCTACATTGGCCTTGCACCCTCCTCCCGCATGATAGGGACAGTGGGATTTCTCTTCTCTAAGGGGCTGAGACTACTGTAGACACCCTACTCTTGCCCTCTGCCCAATGACCACAGGAAGGAGAGGAATGTCCTGGAAGCTGCCAGCAACGGAGCCACAGATGCCATAGGCCTTGCTGCTAATGTAGCAGCCAACCTGGTTGCCTTTTTGGCTGTGTTGGCGTTCATCAACGCTGCCCTCTCCTGGCTGGGAGAACTGGTGGACATACAGGGGCTCACTTTCCAGGTAAAGGATTACATTTGTTGGGCTGTCTCTCTGGGATGTAGTTAGGTAGCCCTTCAACCATGCATGTCCTTCTGACCCACAGTAAGCCGAGAGAGCATGAATAGAAGGGTGGAGGAGATTGGGCCAAGGCTCTAGAGAAGGTCCTTGGCACCTGACCTGTGTTATTAGTCCTTCCTCTTTCACTGGGACATCTCTCTTTCACTCAGGTCATCTGCTCCTATCTCCTAAGGCCCATGGTTTTCATGATGGGTGTAGAGTGGACAGATTGTCCAATGGTGGCTGAGATGGTGGGAATCAAGTTCTTCATAAATGAGTTTGTGGCTTATCAGCAACTGTCTAAGTACAAGAACAAACGTCTCTCTGGAGTGGAGGAGTGGATTGAGGGAGAGAAACAGTGGATTTCTGTAAGTGACATTCCAAAAAGCATAAACACCGTGAGGTCTCAACCATGGTTATCTGAGGGTAGACAGAAAGTGCCACACAGGTTTGTTGCAGACCTAACTACAAAGCAAGCAGAACAGCATACCTAGCAGCCTCATTTGCAGCGGCTGAGCTATTACCAGTCTGCATGCGATTTTCCCCCGCCTGCCCCCACCACTGCCCCAACTCTGACCCAGCTTCTCTCTATAATGTAATTGCTGGGTCTTTATAGCTGGGGCAGTCCAGGGCAGACACTATCTTCTGATGGCCTAAGGTCCCCTTCTTCATTTAAAAGTTTAAATTGTTCCAAATTAATATCCTTTTTCTTTCCCTTTGCCTCTTTCCTTTTCCTTTGTAATCCTCATTCCCAGGACTTCTCCTTATTCATAGCCTTCAACAAGAACAGCATTGGGCAATGAGGCCCATGGTGGTTTCCATGTCATTATCCCTACAGTAACTCAGGGAACAGTTATTTTCTGAGCATCCTTTCATGTTCCTTGGGAAACCATGGAAAAGATTGGGGGCTGTCAGTACGCTGGAACTTCTCTTGTGGTTATAAGACTGCACGCATGGGACTGAATTTATTTGCTTATTTATTTTTGTTTTCCCTAGGTGAGAGCTGAAATCATTACAACATTTTCACTCTGTGGATTTGCCAATCTTAGTTCCATAGGAATCACGCTTGGAGGCTTGAGTGAGTTCATCCATTTTCCCAGCTCCCCAGTAAGACAGCCAGATCCAAGCTTCTGCAGTGGGCAGTCCTGGTGCTTCAGTACAAGTTGGGATCAGACAGAGAAGCCATTGTGAAATGGACCCATTTCTTAGGCTGCAGTTAACTTGGACCTAAGGCAGTCAGGCCCACCTGGCTATGTATAGAGCCCTTTATAATCTCAACTTCAGTTACTTTTTTTGTTTGGATTGGAGGCCCCAAAAACTAATTTTATTTTACTTTTCTCTATGAGGAAGAAAATATAATGATATTATTTCAATTTTGCCATTAAACTGGAGTAGTGCATATATAAATAAAGATATTTATTTATTTGAGACAGAGTCTCACTCTGTTGTGCAAGTTGGAGTGCAGTGGTGTGATCTCAGCTCATTTCAACCTCCACCTCCTGGGTTCAAGCGATTCTCGTGTCTCAGCCTCCCGAGGTGGGATTACAAGTGTGTGCCACGATGCCCACAATTTTTTTTTTATTTTTTTATTTTTAGAAGAGATGGGGTTTCACTATGGTGGTCAAGCTGGTCTTGAACTCCTGGCTTCAAGTGGTCTGCTGCCTTGGCCTCCCAAAATGTTGGGATAATAGGCGTGAGCCACCATGCCTGGTCTTGTATTTTATTCAGTAGTGAAGACACTTTTTGAAATTAGGCTGCTCACTAGTCCTCATGGAAACACAAAGAATTAAAACAAATAAAAGCAGCAGGCACATAAGGTAGATAGATAGTAAGGGAGAGTGGTGTAAAGTGTTGGATTTAAATCTGCAAGTACCAAACATTAAAGGAGTGGGTCTTTGAAGCAGACACAGATATATTTAGACTGTTGGAGATACTGCTGCATGGGGCTGATGGTTGGAGGAATAATATGAAGACAGTGCAATTGTCCTTGAGTGCAGGGGCACAGGGATGACTAGCAGATCTGAAGTTTGGAAGATCCAAGTTAGAAATGGATCTTAGGCTGGATGTGGTGGCTCATGCCTGTAATCCCAACACTTCGGAAAACCAAGGCAGGAGGATTGCTTGCTGTAGGAATGTGAGAGCAGCCTGGGGCAACATGGTGAGATTCTGTCTCTATGAAGAATTTAAAAGTTAGCCAGGCGTATTGGCACATATGCCTGTAGTCCTAGCTACTCGGGAGGCTGAGGTGGGAGGATTGTTTGAACTGAGATCAAGGCTCCAGTAAGCTGTGATCGCACCCCTGCAGTCAGGCGTGGGTGACACAGGGAGGTCTGAAGGAAAGAAGGAAGGAAGGAAGGAAAGAAGGAAGAAAGGAAGGAAGGAAGGAAGGAAGAAGGAAGGAAGGAAGGAAGGAAGGAAGGGAGGGAGGGAGGGAAGGGAAGGAAGGGATTATAATAAGAAATACAGCTCAGTGTGTCCCTTTTTAAAGGCAATTATATTCTGGGGTATAGTCATTTAATTCATGTATTTGGTAGCCGATTTAATTGAAAGGTGAAATAATTCCCTTTCAGTTTATCTTTTCCCTTTCTGTTAAACACCTGTCTCTATTGTTCTAGTCTTGATGCCTGATTACTGTCCGATTATGAGATTGCCATCTAGTAGTGGGATATGCACTGTGTGGCTAAGTCTTAGGTGAGTGTTGCTTTCCTTAGCCCTCTGTCTCAAAATAGTCCATCTAATTCTGGTCCAGGCTTAAGAGTGCATATCTCAAGTGGCGAACGCCAGGCATTTGTAGCTGTCTGGAGCAACCCAGAGCCTTGCTTAATCCAGATATGTCTTGGGTATGTTCACAGAACCATTAAAGTGAGGGTCAGACACTCAATCCTTCATCTGAGGAAAGTCTAAGTTAGTGATCCCTCAGGACTAATGTACACACACACTTCTTAAGGCAACACTGGCCAGTCTCAGGTGGATGGTAATAAGGATGCTCGTCATCGGCTGTGTTTTGTTCCTCTGTGTTCTTCTAAGTGGGGGGATATACCTGATAGCCTGATGGGGGAAAGCTGAAGCTATTTTATTTTATTGTCTGCAGCATCAATAGTACCTCACCGGAAGAGTGACTTGTCCAAGGTTGTGGTCAGGGCCCTCTTCACAGGGGCCTGTGTATCCCTTATCAGTGCCTCTATGGCAGGTAGGTGCCTCAGCTCTGATGGAGATACTGCTGCATGAGGGTGATGATTGGAGGAATAATATGAGGAAGGTGGAATTGTCCTTGACTACAGGGGCAGCAGAGATCACTTCCCTAGATCATGACAGGATGTCTTTCAGAATATTGATTTACCCATCCATTCCACAGATATATGGCAAAAGCACCTAATCAACAGTGGCCACAATTCGTACCAAAACAATAAAGAGCCTTGAGAAGCATGTGTCAGATCTTCCTCTCAGTATCTCTGTCTCCTTTATCCAGGAATCCTCTATGTCTCCAGGGGAGCTGAAGCTGACTGTGTTTCCTTCCTAAACACAAGTTTCACCAATAGAACCTATGAGACCTACATGTGCTGCAGAGGGCTCTTTCAGAGGTGAGCACCAGGACCCCATTTCCGTGTGAGAACGCACGGCCCTCAGGTCTCCAGGGTAATGCTGTTGAGGTTGAATAGAGTGTATGAGAAGGGCCGTGAGTATTGGTAATGGCCCAGATCAGTGTTCTTTTCTCTTATTGGGTGCATCTTCATTATTAGCTTAGTATGCTCCAGTGACAGGGTCTACCTGTGTCGTTGGGCCACTGAGAAGTAGAGCAGCAAGGGAAGAAGTAAAGAAAAATGGTTTCCCTGATAAGAAATTACTCTACTGGCTGGGCATGGTGGCTCACACCCACAATCCCACACTTTGGGAGGCTGAAGCAGGAGGATGACTTGAGCCCAGGAGCTCAAGACAAGCCTGGGCAACATAGCGAGACTTGTCTCTATTTTATATTAATGAAAAAAAGAAATTACTCTACTTATTATGATTGGGATACAGATAGGTTATAGGCAGATTTAGCAATGGTTATAAGTGGCTAAAATATCATTTCTTGAGACAGAAATGAAGAAAACTGAGAGAGGCTAAAGTTGAATTTATAAAATCATGATGAGTTCAGGTAGTGTAAAAACGAACTTGTTTACCAAAATCTAGAATATGAAAAGAAGAGGATATGTCATTAATCTAAAAGAACTAGTTTTGGAACACACAAAAGGAAAGATTTCAGGAACTAGAATGTTTGGTGCCTTCAAATCAAAAGGTGTGTGTGTATTGGTGGTGATATGTGCGTGAGTGAAGAGAGTGGTGGGAAAAAAGGCTAAGAGATTATAGAAGCCTTGTACGAAATACTAAATAATTTAGGTTTTGACCTGCTGAATTCTGAATACTGGCATGATCAACTATGCCATTTCAAAATATCATTTCGGTAGCCATTTGGATGGCAAGGAGACCAACAAGCACCCTACTGTAATAGTCCTAGTGAGAGATGGTAAGAATTGATACTAAGTGGTTGTGAGGTTGGAGATACACTAGATCCAGTAGAATCAATAGGATTGATCATTGGCTAGATAGGAGGAAGAGGTGGGGCGAAGAAGAGGAAGGAGTCTCAAATGACTGTCTCTTTTCTGGCATGAGCAAGTGGGTCTAAGGAGTGCCATTCATGCACAGAAGAGGACTAGTTTTAGGAATGGGAGTAAAAGGGAGAGATTATGGCTTAATTCAGTTTTTGTTTTTTTATATTTATTTATTTATTGTATGGAGATGGGGTCTCACTATGTTGCTCAGGCTGGTCTTGAACTCCTGGGATCGAGTGATCCTCCCATTTTGGCCTGCCAAAATGCTGGGATTACAGGCCTGAGCCACCATGCCCAGCCTTAATTCAGTTTTTGATGTGTTAACTTGGAGGTAGTTGCAGGACCACCCTGTGAAGGTACTCAAAATCCACCTCAGTATGCTCACTGGAGCATACTAAGCTAATAATGAAGATGCACCCAATAAGAGAAAAGAACACTGATCTAGGCTGTTACCAATACTGACGGCCCTTCTCACACACTCCATTCAACCTCAACAGCATTACCCTGGAGACCTGAGGGCCATGTGTTCTCACACGGGAACTTCAAGAGAGAAATCAGAGCTGGAGATAGATTTAAAAGTTATGGGCTAGACACAGTGGCTCACACTTGTAATCCCAGCACTTTGGGAGGCCAAGGCAGGAGGATCGCTTGAGCTCAGGAGTTCAAGACCAGCCTGGGCAACATGGAGAAACGCCATCTCTACTAAAACAAAACAAAACAAAACAAAACTAGCCAGGCATGGTGGTGTGTGCTTGTAGTCCCAGCTACCTGGGGAGGCTGAGGTGGCAGGATCACTTCAGCCCAGGAATCAGAGACTGCAGTGAGCTGTGATCCATACCACTGCAGTCCAGTCTGGGTGTCAGGGTGAGACCCTGTCTCAAACAAACAAACAAAGATTTGGAAGTTATTAAGTGGTCTGTTCACCATATAGGTAGATATTCAGGTGCTAGCTGCTTGACAGGTTACTGGGCCAAGTTAATGAATGTTGCCCCTCCTGTGTTTGGAGGTTATCATCAGAGAAGGCAACTAACATATTTTTTTTAAAAAATCCTTTTGATGCACTATTAAAGATGAGGTATGAGCTGGATTCATCATTGCTCTGGCATAGTTTTGATTCTTTTTTTTTTTTTGAGACACAGTCTCACTCTGTTGCCCCGGCTGGAGTGCAGTGGCACAATCTTGGCCCAGGCTCAAGCAATCCTCTTACCTCAGCCTCCTGAGTAGCTGGGACTATAGGCCAGGCGCATGTCACCGTGCCTGGTTAATTTTTACTTTTTGTAGACACAGACGTTCATCATGTTGCCTGATTCTTATGTTCTTGTGGCATTTTGGTGGATTTTCTAAAGCTACATACTAAAGATCATTAGCATCTAGAATATGAAAGACATAATGTTTTTGTCCAATTAATTTATACTAATTAAGTATAAGCTGTTTTCAAGAGGAAGGTGGCCTTGGAGTACCACCTTACTTTTTAGAATAAATTCAATACTAAATCATTATAAGCCATACATTTTGACTCAGGGATATCTGGAAACTTCCAAATGGACTGTGGTTAGGAGTTGGGCAAAGGAGCAGACACACATAGTTTAGGGTTTCTTGCCAGTATTATCTTGGGAATGAATGAGAAAAGAAATATAATTGGGTTCTGGTTATTTGGTCATGGCTGATGGATCAATTTTCAGGTTTTTGTTTTTGTTTTCAGCTGCTTAGTATAACTTGTTGATATGTTTTGTTGTTTTGTTCCTGTCTGACCCCGTTATGTACCTCTCTGGTTTTTCGTTGCAGTACTTCTCTGAATGGCACCAACCCTCCTTCTTTTTCTGGTCTCTGGGAAGACAAGGAGTTTAGTGCTATGGCCCTTACTAACTGCTGTGGATTCTACAACAATACCGTCTGTGCCTAAGGCTGCTTGATCTATTTCCATAACAGTTTTGATCTTAACAGCTTTGTGATTGCAAAGGTGTTTATGTACTTAGGGTTCCCACAACTCAAGCTCTTTAACAGTAAATAACAGTAAATGTTAAAAGATTCATTTTGGGCCAGGCGTGGTGGCTCATGCCTGTAATCCCAGCACTTTGGGAGGCTGAGGTAGGCGGATCACAAGGTCAGGAGATCGAGACCATCCTGGCTAACACGGTGAAACCCCGTCTCTACCAAAAATACAAAAAATTAGCCACAGCGGGGTGGCAGGCACCTGTAGTCCCAGCCACTCGGGACGCTGAGGCAACAGAATGGCGTGAATCCGGGAGGTGGAGCTTGCAGTGAGCCGAGATCATGCCACTGCACTCCAGCCTGGGCGACACAGCGAGACTCCATCTCAAAAAAAAAAAAAAAAAAAACCAAAAGATTCATTTTGGTTCATTGTATCTCAATAATGAAAAATAGCTTTTGTTTTTCCATTATTTGTCTGAACTAAAAAATGACATTCCTCATGGGCGCTGTCTGAACTTTTATTTGAAAAAATAAGTATTACTATATCAAAAAAGTCTTACAAATCATGTTCCTACCTGCCACCTTAAAAATAATGCGATGCAGTGTGCTATACATGTGATTTAGTATGTGATGTGCCTGGGATGGGAGAGAAGCTATATTTCTTGGCGTTGTGGATGAGCCGGATTTATATTACTGATGTTACATTTGAAAGTTATATATGAGGCCGGGTGCGGTGGTCAAGCCTGTAATCCCAGCACTTTGGGAGGCCGAGACGGGTGGATCACGAGGTCAGGAGATCGAGACCATCCTGGCTAACATGGTGAAACCCCGTCTCTACTAAAAAATACAAAAAAAAAAACTAGCTGGGCGAGGTGGCGGGCGCCTGTAGTCCCAGCTACTCAGGAGGCTGAGGCAGGAGAATGGTGTAAACCCGGGAGGCGGAGCTTGCAGTGAGCTGAGATCCGGCCACTGCACCCCAGCCTGGGCGACAGAGGGAGACTCTGTCTCAAAAAAAAAAAAAAAAAAAAAGTTATATATGAATATTTAATGATAAGATTTTTCTGGTTGTCAAACATTTGTAAATCTGCAAACTTCTTAACAACATTACACAGTAAACAACAAATACTTCCTGTATACTAAGGAAGACTTCTAAAGAATATCCATTTCTTAAAGGCCATTACTTTGTTGTAGTATTCTGCTTTAGTGCTAGCCACATTTGCTCCAAGTTTATGAGGAAGCCTTTAAAACAGTAATTTTCAGTGGGAAGGGGGCCAGTTTTGCTTTTCAGAGGACATCTGACAGTGTCTCCAGACATTATTGGTGATTAAAGTGGGAGGAGGCTACTGACATCTAGTGAGTAGAGGCCAATATTGCTACTAAAATTCCTGTAACCAAAGGTCAGCTCTCCCACAACAAAGAATTACCGGGTCCCAAATGTCAATCGTGCTGAGACTCAGAAACTCTGATTCAAAATATTTAGTATATTTAATATTATTTATTATATTAATATTATAGCCTTAAGGAAGGGTTTCAAAAGGATATAGGAGTTCCTCAAAAAGTTAAACACAGAATTACCATAGAGCCCCACAATTCCACTCCTACATATATATATTCAAAAGAATTGAAACTAAGTTCTCAAACAAGTACATGTACATGCATGCTCACAGTAGCACTATGCACAACAGCCAAAAATTGGAAACAGTCTAAATGTCCATCAATGGATAAATTGTGTTACATACACACAACGGAATTTTATTCACCCAAAAAAAAGAAGTACTGACTTATGCTATGTAGAAGAAACCCAAAAACATGCTAAATGAAAGAAGCCAGACACAAAAGGCTTATTATTGTATGATTCCATTTAGATGAAATATTCACAATATTTAAATCCATAGAAGGGAGATTGGTGGTTGCCAGGGCCTGGGGGAGGAGGGATTAGAGAGTGACTCCTTAACGAGTTTGGGGTTTTCCTTTGGGGTGACAGGAATGTTTTGGAACTAGACAGAGGTGATGGTTGTGCAACATTGTGAATGTTATGTCACTGAATTGTTCACTTTAAAATAGCTAAGTTTATGTTATGTGAATTTCACCTCAATAAAAAAATGTTTAGAAGGATTCAGGTACTTGTATCTTCCCTTAGCTAATCTACCTCCTTCAATTTCCCAATTCTCTGAGCTCAGAACCACTTGGTCGTCTTCTCAGTCTCCATTCCTATTTTCTCTCCCATTTTCCAAACTTGACAGAAAAAGGAAGCTTCAATAAATTGTTTCTTGAACTACAGATGAATATTACTCCATGCCTGGTTTATTTCTGAGAGGCAGCAGAATGCAATGGTTGGTAGTATTGGACGCCAGATTACTTGAATTCTGATTCAAGCTCTGCCAGTTATCACTAAGGTGATTTTGGACAAGTTCCTTAACTTCTCTGTGCCTTGGCATCCTCATCTATAAAATAAGAATAGTGAGACCCACCTTATAGGTAAAGATGGTGACATTGCTGTAAAGGGATTATCTGTTTTCTGTTGCTCATAACAGAATATGTGAAACTGGGTAATTTATAAAGAAAAGAAATTCATTTCTTAAGAGTTACGGAGGCTGAGAAGCCCAAGGTCAAGAGGCCACACCCAGTGACAGCTTCTTGCCAGTGGGGGCTGCAGAGTGCAGGGGCAGTGCAGGGCATCACATGGTGGGGGGCTCAGTGTGCTAGCTCAGGTCTCCTCTTTTTATAAAGCCACCAGTCCCTCTCAGTGATAACCCATTAACTCATGAATGGATTGGTCCATTCAGGACGGCAGAGCCCTCATGACCCAATCACGTCTTCAAGACCCCTTTCTCAATATTGCCACACTGGGGATTAGGTTTCAACATGAGTTTCCGAGGCGGCATTCAAACCACAGCAGGGAACAAGAGTGACTGCTCGCTCCAAGTCTAATGTAAGGTTAGCTATTACTATTAGTTGTTACTAATACTATACTTACTATAATGCTATAGTAATAGTATTATAGATTATAGTAGTAACAATACCATTACTACTATTTAGGAACCTGAGTTCATGGCTATCGATTTGTTGAGTAATGTATGAAATTCAGTTCACACAAGGAAGCATCAGAGAAGGGAGCTCTTTATCTCCCTCCAGGGCGGCGGCCAACTTTTTAATTCGGTTTTTAATTCTCAGGTTCCTACTTAAAGTAAACTTGGCCTAAACTCTCCCTCTTAAAGGGCTTCTCTGTAAATGCGGGAAACATGCCAATCTCAACACCAGTGTCCGCAGAACACTGTCAAAGGCAGGAGGGAACAGCAAAAACAGACGCTCACTGCGTCCTGGATAAACGCGACGCGGCGAGAGACGAGCCAGACGAGGACGGAAGTGATCTGAGCGGGTGTGGATCGCTCTGGTTGGGTGAAAGGGCCAGTCAATCCTGGAAGGCCCAAAACGGGGACCAATCGCTCTTCGGCTCCGCCCTGGGAGTGAGGAAAACACGCCCACCTCGCGTTCTGGGCGGTGCCACGGCGCACGCGCGTTCCTCCCACAGCTAGTCTACCCGGGTCCTGATCCCGGAGGCAGAGAGGAAGAGCAGGCGGAGCGGGAGAGTACTGAGAGAAAAACACGGAAGATCGTGGAAAGGTGCTGTGTTGGGGGAGGAGTAGTGTGGAAAGGAGACCGCGGGGATGAGGAGAGGAGAGAGACAGGCTGCGTCACCGAATGGGCAGTCTATTGTCTTAAAGTACACCGTAAAGCCTCTCTTTTGCCTGTTGTTTTACAGCCTGCCCTTTTTGCTTTACGTGTATGGACATCTTTCTAGGCCAGTACTTACAGAGCTACCTCATTTTATTTATTTATTTGTTTGTTTGTTTGTTTGTTTGACACAGGGTCTGGCTCTACTGCCTAGGCTAGAGTGCAGCGGCACGATCTGGGCTTACTGCAGCCTCCACATCCCTTCAAGCAATCCTGCCTCCGCCTCCCTAGATGCAGGGACCACAGGCATGTGCGAATTTTTTTTTATGTTTTGTAGAGACAGGGTCTCGCCATGAACGTTTGTGTCTCGTGAAATTCATATGTTGAAATTCTCCAGGGAGATATTAGGAGCTGGAACAAGAGGGTGGAGCTCTTACGAGAGGGATTAAGTCATGAGGGGGAAGCCCTCACGAGTGGAATTAGTGCTCTTATTAAAACGGTCTGAGAGAGGTCTCTTGCCCCTTCTGCCGTGTGAGGTTACTGTGAGATGATGGCTGTGAGATGATGATGAGCAACTGGCCCTCATCAAACACCAGATCTTCTAGTGCCTTGATCTTGGACTTCCTATCTCCAGAATTGTGAGAAAAGAATTTCTTTTGTTTAAAAGACGCCTGGTCAAAGGTATTTTATCACACTAGCCTGTGCAGACTAAGACAAATAGTTTCTCCATATCTCTACCATAAATTTCTTATATTTCTTTTCAGTGGCACCTGGCTCCATGTCCTGTATATGTCTGACTCCTAGAGGCCAGAGGTAGGCTCAGAAGGATGGGGTTAGGGAATGGGTTAAGTCCAGCTGGTAGTTAATGAGGGTGGCCTGAGGGATCCAGACAGGAAGCTCCATGCGGTGTTTATGGTATAAGGCCAAATTTCAGAACTGATGGAGCTAAATCTGTTCTCAGGTAATGGGAGTGAGGTAAATCCAGGAATGGGGAACTAGGTCATCATATCATTGTTTTTGTTTTGTTTTGTTTTTTTGAGATGGTCTCACTTTGTCACCCAGGCTGGAGTGCAGTGGCACCATCTCAGCTCACTGCAAGCTTCACCTTCCAGGCTCAAGTGATCCTCCCACCTCAGCCTCCCGAGTAGCTGGGACCACAGGTGCGTGCCACCATACCTGGCTAATTCTTGCATTTTTGGCAGAGATGGAGTTTCGCCATGTTGACCAGGCTGGTCTTGAACTCCTGAGCTCAAGCGATCCACCTGCCTCGGCTTTCCGAGGCAGCTGCACCCAGCCAGGTCATCAAATAGTTTCAACACAATTGCCAGACACTCAGGATAAACATCTGTCATCAATAGGAAAGCATAGTTTAGGAAATTGATTCAAAATTACCTAAATCAAATATATGTTACCTCTTATATTTTCATTAGACTGATTAACCTTGATCAGTTTCTGTTTTTAAAAACTCAGCTCTTGCTTCCAGACAAGCAAATGGTGTATTTCTTTAAAGCCCAAAATTTACTTTGTCATTGTCTCAAGGTTCATGCCTCTCACATTCATCAGTAGATTTCCCTTGACTATAAAAATCCTTTCCATAAATTCGAAGCAGGAATCAAAACATAATATTGAAGCAGTTTAACAAATACAGAGTGGAAAGTTTTTTTTGCTGAAATCGTATTTCCACTTGTCAAGAGCTGTTGTTCCCTGAAGGGAGGTAAACATTATGACTGTGGCATTGAGTGCCTCATTAAGAAAAACGGGAGGAGAGAGCCCTGTTTTCCATGGTGACAAGATTCAGATTTGAACTATTCATTAAATGAAGAATATTTCTTTATGATTAACCAAACTCAGAGGACAGTGTCACAGATTTCCCACAGAAGAGATATTCTTCAGACACTTGACAGTTGAGGGCTCCTGTATTCATGGTTTCGGAAGCAAATGTATGACTCTCTGAATGAGCAAACTGTCTTTGAGCTATGTGACTATAATTTATAGAACAAAAAGCAGTATCAGTTTATTTTCTTGGTAGACTTCAGAGACAAGCTAAATATTTAAAAGAATGTTTTAGGGTGGCTAGAGAATGGAAGACATTATCACTAGTCCTATTTTTATAAATGCAGCACTCTCCGTTGCATAACTCTTTGCTGCCTAGATGGTGGTCGCCATTCTTGTGGACTAACTGCAAAGCCATTTGCTGCCTGGCTGCCCCATGCGGCTGCGGACCACAGCTCATGGCACTGTTGAGCTGCTTAGATTTGGCTGACTGTGCCAGCGTGTGCGACTGAGCACAGTGGCGCTGAACAAAGGCTTAGAAGGGGTGGGGCACATACTCTTACCAGCCATATCATGTAAGAATCACACACACAAAATTCACTCAATTACTATTCATAATGATAGCTGACATTTACTGAGTGCCTACTAACTGCCAGGCATTGGATATTAATGGAACAAATTCTCACAAAAACTCTATGAGGTATCTCAGTCATAAAGCCACAGCCACAGCCCCTGCTGCTAACCTGCCCCCACACACGGAGAGGCCCCCGTGTGGTACTGACTCAGGAGGAAGGACTGAAGCACATTGGCCAAAATGGACTGCAGAGGCTCTATTTTCCTGAGAAGCTTCCTGGAGGAGTGGGTACTACAACCCGGAAGTGTGGGAGAGTTCATGTCTAGGGTAGGGTAAACTTTGACCACTGAGAGACAGGAGACAAAAAGAAGCCAGCACTGTTCACCCTTCCTCCTATGAGAGGCAGTGGCTTCATAGATACTCTGTGAAGATGCCCTGGAAGGCCAGGCAAGCATCTTTGTTTGCAGTGAAGCTGTGGCCATCTTGATAGCACATCTGTTTGTTTGGTTTTACATCTTCCCTACCTCACTTCTTTTTTCTCCTCATACTTTCTTCCCTGTAATTTCACCAATCAATAAAGCATCCATCACAATAATGTGCATACTTTTGCTTTAAACTTTTCTTGAGACTGTAGGCTCAAAAATGCTAGTACCAGGAGTAGTCTTTAAAAGCAGACCCCTAAAGGTGGGATTTTAGAGACTAGCCCACCTATCTAAAGGCAATCAGAACTGTTTTCCCAGTGGTAAACAGGATAGTAATAACCCTGCCATGCAGAGGCACGCATGACAATTACTAAAGCTTTCACCTCCAGTTGACTTGGATGAGGTGCAGATAGAAGATAAGGAATTAGGGTATTATGTGGATGCTGTATTTGATCAGTATGGGAGCAATAATAATGATACAGTGTGGGGAATAGACTGGCTGCTCTTGAGAGCATTGGAAGTCTTGGAAAAAGAAAATGATAGTTCAAAGCAGCATTTTGCCAATTAAGTAACAATATGAAAGCCAGAGGAGTTCTGCGGAAGCCATGAAGGAGACTCATCTCTTGCAGCAGTAGGTTAGACACTGTTGAAAACAATGAGAACACTTGGGCACAGGGTGGGGAACATCACACACCGGGGCCTACAGTGGGGTGGGGGGAGGGGGGAGGGATAGTATTAGGAGATATACCTCATGTAAATGAGTGAATGGGTGCAGCACACCAACATGGCACATGTATTCATATGTAACAAACCTGCACGTTGTGCACATGTACCTTAGAACTTAAAGTATAATTAAAAAAATAAAAATTAAGTTAAAAAAAAGAAAATTAGGTTCAGGGCTTGGTGCAGTGGCTCACGCCTATAATCCCAGCACTTTGGGAAGCCGAGGTGGGCAGATCACCTGAGGTCAGGAGTTTAAAATCAGCCTGGCCAACATGGCGAAACCACATCTCTACTAAAAATACAAAACTAGCTGAGCATGGTGGTGCATGCCTGTAATCCCAGCTGCTCGGGAGGCTGAGGCAGGAGAATCACCTGAGCCGGGAGGCGGAGGTTGCAGTGAGCCGAGATCGTGCCATTGCACCCCAGCTTGGGCTACAAGAGGGAAACTCTGTCTCAAAAAAAAAGAAAGAAAGAAAAAAAAAAGAAAATTAGGTTCAGGATCCAGAATGGCAAAGCTGCTAAAGGGATTGAATGCATAGCTTCGACAGCTTTCCCATGTGAAGGTATTCTCCAGAAAGGTGAGGTGTTAAGACCTGAATAAGAAATATGTGAGTGGATCAGCCTCAAAATCTTGAGCTCCTAATTGTCCCTAAATCTTCCTGACCAGCAGAAGCAGTCCCTTTTCTCTCTTATTTATTTATTTATTTATTTATTTATTTATAATGCCGTCAGCAAAACTCTTTTCTCTTGACTAAGGAAAACAGCCTCCCCTTGCCCATCTGAAATAGGTCGTTGCAGAATAACTTTTGTTCTCCCCAAGATAAGCCTCCGTTCTCTCCCTTTTTTGCCTCCCGTCTGGTAATCTGTGCCAGAGCTCAGCACAGCCTGAGCAGGGAAGTACAGGTCCTGCTGCAGGAGTTAGCCTCCATTCCAGAGGAAATGTAGGACCTGGAGAATACGTAAGAACTGAGGACTAAACTCTGATTTTTATATCTGCCCAAATTCCTACCTAAGGGGTCTAGGGAGTCATATCCTACAAACCATAAATTCTCATCAGATGGGTTTTATTTGACCCTATATATCATGACTTACTTTTCAATCACTCTGGCATAACATTGAGACAAGGAAGAAATATTTAACCCCAAAATATATTTCCTTACCATACCTTGAAATTGCGCTGCAAAGTCTCTTGTGGGAAAATTACACATCCTGTAGAGAATCCTCTTTCCCCTTTGTTTTCCTTCCTCTCTTTCCAGATCCAGGAGATACTCAGCTAAGAGCCAGGCACCCTTTTAGGTCTAATAAGAAACATTTTATAACCTGCTCTGTCTGAAGTCTGCTGAGAGATTCCTCTGCACAATAAAACTTGGTCTCTCCATAATCCTCTTTTTTAGCCTGAACATTCCTTTCCATTGATCCCAGGTCTTCAGATAAACTCAACCAATTGTCAACCAGAAAATGTTTAAATCTACCTATACCCTGAAGCCCCCGGTTTGAGTTGTCCTGCCTTTCTGAACCAAACCAATGTCTTTTCTTTTCTTTTCTTTTCTTTTTTTTTTTTTTTTTTGAGATGGAGTTTTGCTCTGTCGCCCAGGCTGGAGTCCAGTGGCGCAATCACGGCTCACTGCAAGCTCTGCCTTCTGGGTTCAAGCGATTCTCCTGCCTAAGCCTCCTGAGTGGCTGGGATTACAGGTGCATGCCACCATGCCTGGCTAATTTTTATATATTTGGTATAGATGGGGTTTTGCCATGTTGGTCAGGCTGGTCTCGAACTCCTGACCTCAGGTGTTCCGCCCGCCTCAGCCTCCCATAGTGTTGGGATTACAGGCATAAGCCACCGTGCCCGGCCCAATGTATTTCTTAAATGTATTTGATTGATGTATCATGCCCCCCTAAAAATATATAAAACCAAGCTGTACCCCAGCCACCTTGGGTACATGTTCTTGGGATATCCTGAGGGCTGTTTCACAGGCCATGATCACTCATATTTGGCTCAGAATAAATCTCTTAAAATATTTTACAGAGTTTGACTCTTTTTGTCAACAGAATCAGGGTAATATAGGTGGGAGCAGATCTTGAAAATGTAAGACTGGGGAGAAAGAGAGAGTGAGTGCATAAAATGAGGTTTTATAACAGAGAATTCATTACATGAAGGCATGTACTCATGAGTGGTTATCCAGTGTTTTGGCAAGAGCACTTGAGGTCACTATAAATAGTTTGTTGTGATGTTTCCTTGAAGCGTGGAAAGCTGGTAGACACACCAGAAATAATCTTGGCATTGTACTGGGGAAGGGACCAAAAGTCATAGGAAAGTGAGAACGTTAGAGTATATTTACTATGTATTCAGACCTGCTAACCCACCACCCGTCTATATACTTCAAGAGGCCAGGGAACTTCCTTGTACTAAGGAATAAGAAATATATTGGTGAAAGGAGACCTGTCAAGGCCAAGAGTGGGGGATACTGCCATGGAACATGGATCTCTAGTATCAAAAGGGATGATGGAATTCCAGAACACCAGAAGCCAAATAATAACACCCAACTAACAGAGCAAAAGTAAATACAATTACCATAATGGGTAGCAATGCCAGTGTGACAATCAAGGTGCCTTGACCCATAAATATTTTTGGCAAAAATCAGTAGATTTGCTTATTCCTAGGGTTGAGACAGATGGACAGCCTTGTAGGATATTACTTAATTTATAAAATAAATGCACGAATTGGTAAGTAGAAGGCTGACATCAGCCATCACAATGGAACATTGCTATCCCTCAGCTAGTTTCCAAATCGAAGTCAGTTTACAAACCCAGAGCCCATTGATTGAAGAGCAGCCTGAGTCCCCTTGAGAAGGAAACTCCAAAACTACCATAAGGATATACATTAATATTTTTAGAATCCCTCTCTAAAAGGACAAGTGACATTTTCCAAAGACAACTACACTGAGTAAGGGAGAATACCTAGATGTTCTGAGAGCTGGAATCAGGGGACCTGAAATGTTACCATACCCTGTAGTTAGATTGGTGGTTTCCTGAGTCCAGGTGATGAATAGACCCCCTGGCTCAAGATTATATCACAATGTATCCAGAGGTTTTGCAAACTGGCCTTAAGTTTATGTCCCTGGTTTCTGAAAGTATAATTGAGACAGATACACTTAGAATCTGGGAAAATTGTCACTTTGGTTTTCTGACCTGTGAAATAAACTTCTTTATGGTAGAAAAGGCCCAATAAAAGCCACCTTCTGCCCCTGGTTAAGATACTAAATCACAAGTATTACCATATCCCAAGAGGAATTGCAGAGATTAGCACCAACATCAAAGACTTAAAGTGGACTCGTGACATAATCCTAGCACTTTGGGAGGCCAAGGTGGGAGGATTACTTGAGCCCAAGGATTTGAGACCAACCTGGACGACATAGGGAGACCTCATCTCTACAAAAATTAAAAAATTAATCAGGCTTGATGGCACACACCTGTGGTCCCAGCTACTCGGGAGGCTGAGGTGGAAGGATCACTTGAGCCCAGGAGGTTGAGGCTGCAGTAAGCTGTGATTATGCCACTGAACCCCAGCCTGGGCAACAGAATGAGACCCTGTCAAAAAAAAAAACAAAAAACAAAAAAAAGACTTAAAAGTGTCCTGGGTTGGTCTTCCCAGTCATATTCCCATTCTGTTAGATAGACAGTGCAGCGGAAGTGTGCTGGGCCCAGATTCCCATTCAATTCACTTGTGTTTAAAAGCACAGGTAAATAATGGAGGGTGGTAACAGACTACCATAAACTTAACTGAGTCATTGCCTCAGTTGCAGTTCCTATCTTTATTAGAGCGAAACAACACACCTTCTGGTATTTGACATGTGGCTGTTGATTTGATAAATGCTTTATTCTCAATCATGGGTTGGCTAACTTTTCCTATAAAAGGCAAGACAGTAAATATTTTAGGCCTTGCATGCCATCTGATCTCTGTTGCACCTAGTCAATTTAGCTGATTTTGTGTCAAAACAGCAATATACAGCATGTAAATGAATGAGCATGGCTGTGTTCCAATAAAATTTTATTTATAGAAACAGTTGGAGTGTCATATTTGGCCTAGAGGTTGTAGTTTGCCAGTCCCTGTTAGAGAGCCCCATCAATTGGGAGAAGCAAAAGCATTACTTGACAAGAAGAGCAGTACACTTGACAGTCTTGCCTCCGGCCTATGTTAACTCTCCTGATCTGTGTCAAAGTATAGTCGATGGGGATTTTGATTGTCTTGGTAGCTCACAGCACAATATGGTAGTTTCATCATTCTGATTACATTATGCTAATTGGATCTGAGAAGTAGGATGCACCAAGCACCTTACATGCTTTTGACACATTTACTTCTGAGGTTGTGGTTGTGTTTTCTTGTCTGCATTTTTTATTTTTTATTTTTTTTGAGACATAGTCTTGCTCTGTCACCCAGGCTGGAGTGCAGTGGCACATTCTCAGCTCACTGCAACCTCCACCTCCTGAGTTAAAACAATTCTCCTGACTCAGCCTCCCGAGTAGCTGGGATTACAGGCAGGCACCACCCTGCCTGGCTAATTTTTGTATTTTTAGTAGAGAAGGGTTTCACCATGTTGGCCAGGCTGGTCTCGAACTCCTGACCTCAAGTGATCCACCTGCCTTGACCTCCCAAAGTGCTGAGATTACAGGTGTGAGCCACTGTGCCCAGCCTTTTCTCTGCTTTCAATTGCTAAAATGACAATTTTGTACTGATAGGGATAGGAATTAGAAATTACAACGTTTATAGCCAATTACTGCTTTAGCTTTAAGGCTTGGCCAAAATGTCTTAGAAAACAAGGCCTGCAGCAAATGCTTATATGCTAATGCTTTATTAGGAGTACCATGCCAGAGAAGCAAGGGAAAACAAGTATGGCAGGGAAGCAGGGAAAACAGAAAGTGTTAGATCCCATGTACACACATCTACCAGTCCTCATTTCATCTGGCATCTCTGCAGCGTGATCCTTCCAGCAACTCCTTCCTTCTTGAAATGTATGTCTGTTTCCTTTACACACACTTTCTTACCTCCCACTTCTCTTGCTGCCTGTTTTCTGCTTGCTTCATTAGCTCGTTTTTCTCCGCTTGCTCTTCACATGCTGAGTATTTTCAGGGATTTTGTCCATGGCCTTTTCTTACTCCCTTACTTATATCTTGATTCACAAAGCAACTCGGAAGGCTTACATTGTTCTCTTAAGCTCCTGTTCCAATAGTTTACCAAACATTTCCACCTGCATGTTCCAATGATATCTCAAACTAAATGTGTCCAAAATCAAATTCAAATAACCATACACCAAGCACTAGTCTATGCTGTCAGCTCTGAGTTATGTTGGAGGAATACGAAGACAAATGACTTCACACTTCCTCCACAGACGTGTTCCTCCTTCTGCATGCCCTGTGTTTTTTGTTTCTTTGTTTTCAGAGACAGGTCTCCCTCTGTCACCCAGGCTGAAGTGCAGTGGAATGATCATAGATCACTGCAGCTTCAAACTCAAGCAGTCCTCCTAATGCTGCTTCCCACCACGCTGGCCAAGTTTTTCTTTATTATGTGTGGAAACGGGGTCCTACTACGCTGCCTAGGATTGGCCTTAAGCAATCCTCTCCACCTCCCAGTGTGGGCGTGGGCCACTGTCGCAGCATACCCTATGTTTTGTAAATATCAGCATTCCCAGTGACCCTGGAAAAGTACTTTTGATCATCCCACGTCTCTTTTCCCCCAGAATCCTATTGATTCTTTCTCTTAACATCTATTCACTCTGCCTCCTCTCCTCATCCTTTTGCCCCGGTATCATCACAGGTGCCTCCTAATTGGCCTTCAGTCCATCTCTCACACCACTGCCACCAGCTTGACCCTTCTGAGAACAAATCTGGTTATCTCAATACCTTGCTTAAAACTCTTCAATGATACCCCATTGCCTATAGGATAATTCTAATCTCATCGTCTTGGCAGATAAGGTTCTTTTCGATGTGGCACCTGTCAATCTTTCCAGGACTTCCTTTTCCCATCCCTATATTCTCCCTGCTTTCTAAAAACATTGCATTAAGCTACTGTGTTCAAAACGCTAGCCTGTTTCCTCTGCCAGAGATGCTCTGAAGCTCTCTCCCATTCTTCTCTCATGTGTCTTCTTAGCAAACTTTTCCTCCTTTTCCGCTCCCTCGTCTCAGCTCGCAGGAGTCACAGGTCCAGCCACAACTTCTCCAGAGTTCTGGTTCTAGTTCTTTACTTGGAGATAGTGTGGAATAGTGGAAAGAAGCCCTGACTTTAGTCTAGTGGCATGGAACTTAAAATCCTGACTCTGCCACCTTCTGATGGCCTTGTTTTTCTCCATTAGAAAACTGTGGTAATGGCTGGGTGCAGTGGCTCACACCTGTAATCCCAGCACTTTGGGAGGCCAAGGCAGGTAGATCACGAGATCAAGAGATGGAGACCATCCTGGCCAATATGGTGAAACCCCCTCTCTACTAAAAATACAAAAATTAGCTGGGCTTGGTGGCGCACGCCTATAGTCCTAGCTACTCAGGAGGCTGAGGCAGGAGAATCACTTGAACCTGGTAGGTGGAGGTTACAGTGAGCCGAGATCATGCCACTGCACTTCAACCTGGCAATAGATTGAGACTCCACCTCAAAAACTCCAACTCAAAAAAAGAAAAAAAGAAAGAAAAGAAAAGAAAACTGTGGTAACACTTGCCTGGCAGGGAGGCTGTGAGGATGAGTAGCATCCTATGGTGAAGCTGCTGGTAGAAGGTGCTGTAGAGGAAGTAACTTTTTTTTTCCTGTTGTGAAATTCACTTAGACTTATGAGCATCATCTCAAAGTCAGTTTTTCTTTCTTCCCAAAGCAATTCCTCCTCTAGACATGTCTCTTTCCATCAGTAGCTCTGTCATTCATTTAGCCATCCATGCTGAAAACCTGTCATATTGGATTCTTTTTTAACCAGCTAGATCCTTTCGGGAAGTTTTTTCTTTCCTTTTGCCACCACTCTAATCTTTTTCTTTTTTCTTTCTTTCTTTCTTTCTTTTTTTTTTTTTTTTTTGAGACGGGCTTTCTCTCTTGTTGCCCAGACTGGTGTACATGCTGCAATCTCGGCTCAATGCAATCTCCACCTCCTGGGTTCAAGCAATTCTCCTGCCTCAGCCTCCCGAGTAGCTGGGACAACAGGCATGCACCACCCTGCCGGCTAATTTTTGTATTTTTAGTAGAGACAGGGTTTCACCATGTTGGCCAGGCTGGTCTTGAACTCCAGACCTCAGGTGGTCTGCCCACCTTGGCCTCCCAAAGTGCTGGGATTACAGATGTGAGCCACCGCACCCGGCCCACCACTCTAGTCTTATTTTTCAGAATTTGTGTTTGTGTGTGTGTGTGTGTGTGTGTGAGACGGAGTTTTGCTCTTGTTGCCCAGGCTGGAGTGCAATGGCACCATCTCGACTTACCGCAACCTCTTCCTCCCAGGTTTAAGTGATTCTCCTGCCTCAGCCTCCCGAGTAGCTGGAATTACAGGCATGGATCACCACGCCCGGCTAACTTTTTGCATTTTTAGTAGAGACGGGGTTTCTCCATGTTGGTCAGGCTGGTCTTGAACTCCCAGCCTCAGGTGATCCACCCGCCTCGGCCTCCCAAAGTGCTGGGATTACAGATGTGAGCCACTGTGCCCAGCCTTTTCAGAATTTTATACTGGACAATTGCCAGTGTCTTCTGGCTGGTCTGAAACACCATTTTATTAATGTCACTCCCTTGTGCCAAAATCCTCAATGAGTCCTTATTAGCCATGGAATAAAGTCTAAATTCCTTAGCATATATTAAAACCCTCCACAATCTGGTCCTACAGTTGCCAGATTTAGCAAATAAAAATACAGAATTCTCAGTTAATTTTGAATTTTAGATAAAGAAATACATAGTTTTTAGTATGTTACATGCAATATTTGGGACATACTTAAACTAATACATTATTTGCTGTTTATCTGAAATTCAAATTTAACTGGGCATCCTGTATTTCATCTGGCAAACCCATTTGACCTTAACCTCTCTCTCTGGTCCTATAACTCAATACTCTCCATGGATCTCAGCTACTCTTGATCTATCCTCAGGCCTCATGTTTCTTGTTGCATGTATTTTTGCTGTGGGTGCCAAAGGAGAAAAAGCATAGCCTTTGGGATCAGAAAGATCTGAGTTTGAACCTCAGCTCTCTTGCTTACTAACCTTATGACTGGGGCAAGTAATTGAACTCTTCGGATCTCAGTTTTCTCTTCTGTAAAATGTGAATCCTAGTACTGACATAAGAGAAAGTGGTTGTGAGGATCAGATGAGCTATTCAAAACCCAGGACAGTTGAGGTCTAGTGTATGTATTCAACATGTGAGTTCATTGTCATCATTGCTAGCATTTTTGAAAAGCAGATCTGTGTCACCTCTTTCAGTCCTTAGTGATACAGTTGGCCGTGATTTGCCAAGAAGCAACGTGGTCTGGGTTAAATTTAGAAGTCATGAAGGCTGGACTGGAGGTCATCTCTCCTGGGTGTGCTTGCCTGACCAGGTCAAGCTTTCTGGCAGCAGGAGTGAAACAAGCTGCACAGTGGGGAGGATCCAGGGACAAGGAGCCGTGGTGGTCTCCTAACAGTGGGAGCCGTCCTGCCTCCACTGGCCAAGGTTCCTCTACCCTACAAAACCTTTTCTCTTTACTTAACTACTCTCAAGCCACAGTCCATCACTCTCTTCGTTTGCTTAAGGCCAGATGTCTTTAGAAAGTAGTCACACCCTTGCTGCTTCCATTTCTACATGTGAAACTCCATTTACACCCCAGTAACTCTTTGAAACCATGCTTTCAACCCTCTTTGGTCACCTCCTGCTTTGTCGGATTCAGTGTATTCTTTATTGATGTAGTTGGAAATGCTGACCACTCATCTTCATATGTAGACCTTATGGCATTGTCCTCTTCTGGTTCTCCTCTTACTTCTCCAACTGCTCCTTTTAAGTGTCTTCTGGCTGCCCCTTCCATATGACTCTCCTGAGTAGGATGCTTGTAGAGTATGGAAGCCTAGCTCCTCTTGCCCAAAAGTCCGTTGAAATAATGAATAGAATACACATGTAGAGGAAAATAATTTATTGCTACAGAAAACCAAGGTTGAAATCATGTATAAACTAGAAATCTGGGAGGATTTCTTCCAGCAGTAATGATGGGCCAGGGTTGAAAGGAGCCAGTGAAGGCTGCGTACCACCCTCCTTCTTGCGCAAGGACAACTTATCTAGAAAGTAAGTAGCATAGGCCGGGCGCGGTGGCTCAAGCCTGTAATCACAGCACTTTGGGAGGCCGAGACGGGCGGATCATGAGGTCAGGAGATCGAGACCATCCTGGCTAACACGGTGAAACCCCATCTCTACTAAAAATACAAAAAACTAGCCGGGCGAGGTGGCGGGCGCCTGTAGTCCCAGCTACTCCGGAGGCTGAGGCAGGAGAATGGTGTAAACCCGGGAGGCGGAGCTTGCAATGAGCTGAGATCAGGCCACTGCACTCCAGCCTGGGAGACAGAGCCAGACTCCGTCTCAAAAAAAAAAAAAAAAAAAAAAAAAGAAAGTAAGTAGCAAAACTCCCTGGCCTATCCCACTGCCACTGTCTAACCCAGAGAAGCAAGGACAATGTTACTCTGGCAGAGAGGAGGTGAGGTGGGTTGAGGGGCCTGCTGAGAGGCCCACCACCAGAAGTACCTTCTGGTCTTTGTCTTATACTATTGTAAGACACTGCTAGCTTGCAGACTGAGGTATGCTATAATTTGAAACAGGCATTAAGCTGATAGCTGAGTGCTGTGTGTGTGTAGAGGCCTGGGAGTTCTTCTCCAGAGAATCAGAGTGGTACACAGACAAAGCTCCCAGCTGCAGCTGTACTCAGCACTCAGAGCTCCTGGCTGGTGACCTCAGCACTCATTACCTCCAGCTTCCCTCCGCTTCCCACCTCTCCCCTTCCCTCCCCCACCCATTCCCCATCCACCCTTGCTGAGGCAGGGAGGCAGGAAGGGCTGAGCTGCACAGGGGTGATTTGGAAGCTTGTCCACTACTGTGGTTTGGACGTAGTTTGTCCCACCAAAACTCACGTTGAAATTTGATTCCTAATTTGGCAGTGTTGGGACATGGGGCCTTGTGAGAGGTGTCTGGGTCATGCGGGCTGATCCCTCATAAATAGATTAACGCCTTCTCTCCAGAGTGAGTTCTGTCTCCAGGGACTGCATTACTTACTGTGAGAGCAGATTGTTTGGCCTCTGCACACGCCCTCTTCCCCTTCTGCTTTCTATCAAGAGTTGAAGCAAACTGCCTGATCTTGGACTTTCCAGTCACCAGAATGTGAGCCAAATAAATGTATTTCCTTTGTAAGTTGCCCAGTCTTTGGTATTCTGTTAGGGCAGCAGAAAACAAAGTCCTAGCTATACCCAAAGACAGAGAACGCAGAACACTAAAGTGGAGAGGAAGGAGCTGTGCAGAAGCACACTGCTGTTGCCCACTGGTGCCTGAGAACACAGAGATGGCATACATAGGTGTTGAACAGAGGAGACCACCAACAGGGCAAGGAGACTGTTTACATTGAGCAAATAAGAAAATTGATTGAACAAATAATTCAATATATTTAAGGTATTAGAGATTTCTCACCATTAGAGAAGGTGAAATACAGAAAGAAGCTAAGTTGGAAGGAGCGCTGAGATGTTGGATTGGAATTAGAAGTATTGTTATACATTCATGGAAAAGTACTTGGATAACTGCAGAACTCTAGGCAGATAATGACTCCACCCAAACTCTGGCACTGAGTGACTGACTGTTGCAGGGGGCAGAGGAGGGTACAAAAGGCTGGTACCCTTGCCACAAGTGGGAGACAGCCCTGCTGTGTGGTTAATGCCTCAGATCCCTCACCTGTGGATCAGGCCATGAAGGACTTTACCTGAGATCACACATCCTGGCTGGGCTCTTTCCGTTTCCCTGTTTGTCTTCTCTCCTTCCCTTATAGGTTCTTCGAGGAATTCAGTGCCTTGATAGATCATGTGTACCCCACACCTGCCTTCAAATTCTGTTTTTAGGGAACCCAAACTAAGACAACTGGTAGTAACCATTTATTCGGGTGGAGATGGCTGATAACTGGAACCAAGTGGAGTCAGTATGGCTGACCACTAATTCGGAGTAAAAATGGAGGGCGGTGGGGGAAGGAAGGGATTTGGAATGTTCTTGCCTTGGGTCTAAGGGGGTACTATTCATTCACTGAAAAATGGAGGAATAGTTCTGGGGTGGAGTGAGGGAGGAGACAAGTTAATTCCATTTTGAACATGTTGACTTAGAGATGCCTATGGGACACCAGGGCAGCCAGGCAGGCAGACATGAAGAAGGCAGTTGGAGTTTAGAGTTTGGGATAGGAAATCTGAGCTGGAGATCTAGATTTGGGAATTAAAAGCAAATAAATGGCAGTTACAATAGGGGTATTATGTTCATCATCTTGGCTCCATACAGGAAGAGTTGCAAAGTGTTGTGTTGAATTTTTAGGTTAACATGAAGTAAGGCAATGTAGGTCTCCAATCTAATCCCTTTGGCCCATTGTTAGAATTCTAAGCTGGATAATATGTGACCTAGCCTTAAAAAAAAATTCTCATGTTCCTGTTGCAGCTCCGTGTCATCATTAGAATCAACTATAATAAGAAAAATATGAAAATAATTAACTTTGGTTTATAATGAGTTGTAGTCACAGTAATGATGTATATTATTATCATGCTAAAAATAACAAAGCACTCTTACTCACTTCCTCTTGCAGAGCCAGAATTAAGTGTTTGCCTAAGGCCCCATAATGTTGACTGTTAGCATCTAGAATCTGAAAGAACTCTTTTTACCCTATTAATTAATTTTAGATATTAAGCCTGGGTCTCTGTCCTCTTTTCCTCAAGAGCAATGAATCTCACAAGATCTGGTGGTTTGAAAATAAGAAAAAAAAAAGGAATGAGACCTGAGGATAGCTAACTCAATTTTTAAGATGAAAGCCCATGAAATAAATAAAACTGCAAAGCAAAAACTTGATTTTGACAAAGCCTGGGGAGGAATTCCCTGACAGGGGCAGAATTGAAGGAAGTGGTTTTTAACTGCACACTTTACAGAGCTTCTTATTGGTGTAATCTGGGGTATGAAAGGGAAAATAAATGTTTTGTTCATGAAGTCATTGCTGAAGGCTTTCCCTAGCTGCTCAGCTTACTAATGCAGTCTCATTGCTTTGCATCAGTCTGAACCACCATGCATTCCTTTCCCTTTTCATTGTAGCACTTCTCTAGAGGGCACCATCTGTTGCCAGTCCCTAGATAGAAAAGATTTTGGGGTGTAAGCAGACCACCATGCGTAAGACTGGTCCATTTCCTCAGCATTCCTCATTCAGGCTACCTTTTTGTTGGCAAAGCTGGTGACTTCCCATTTTACAATCAATTCACCAAGATCTCTAATAGAAAATGTTAATGTTTAGTTTCATTTTATTCATTTAGTTTCACTGTCTCCTAATAATGACAACTTCCTCAACAATATTTAAAATTGCCTGTGGATCTTACCTGAATTAGGTTTGAAATAATAAACATTACCATATCAAATAAAATCTTAACATTTTAATTCCTCATAGTCCTTCTATAAATTGTATGATGTAATGTGGTATAGCAAAGAATGGCACTCATGGAGAAAAACTCTATTTCTAGACATTTTGAGGGTGAGCTGAAATTCATGTAACTACAGAATAATTTGAAAGGAGTGTATAAACTTAATGGGCAGTCCCCCCACTCCCACATTTGCACAGCTGCCACTTATCTCTTTAACTATTAATATAGAAACAAAACTCCTTTCTATTTACAAACTTCTGGGGTATCCTGCTCTTTAAAATTCTTCACTATGGTTTAGTATTAAAGAGCCCTGTCTTTTTTATTTTTTATTTTTTCGAGACGGAGTTTTGCTCTTGTTGCCCAGGCTGGAGTGCACTGGCACGATCTCGGCTCACCGCAACGTCTGCCTCCGGGTTCAAGCGATTCTCCTGCTTCAGCCTCCCAAGTAGCTGGGATTACAGGCATATGCCACCACGCCTGGCTAATTTGATATTTTTAGTAGAGATGGTGTTTCTCCATGTTGATCAGGCTGGTCTTGAACTCCCAACCTCAGGTGATCCACCCACTTTGGCCTCCCAAAGTGTTGGGATTACAGGCGTGAGTCACCGCGCCCAGCCGTCTTTCTCCATTTTAATAAGAGATCATTTAATAATTTTTCTATTAATATTTTAGCAAGTAAGTTTTAAAGAATGATTTCAAAAGAATACTCACATCCTGTATGCCTACTCAATGAACCCATCTGTCTTAGTCTGTTTTGCATTACTATAAAGGAATACCTGAGGTAATTTATAAGGAAAAGAGGTTTATTTGGCCCACTGTTCTGCAGGCTGTACAAGAAGCATGGTACCAGCATCTACTTCTGGTCAGGACCTCAGGAGGCTTCCAGCCATGCTGGAGGTGAAAGCGGAGCGGGCGTGTCACATGGTGAGGGAGGGAACAAAAGACGGGACAGGAGTGCCATGCTCTTTTAAACAACCAGCTCTCCTGTGAGCTAATGGAGAACTCACTCATAGTGAGGATGACACCAAGTCCCTCATGAGGAATCCACCTTCCTGACTCAAACGTCTCCCACCAGTCCCCACCTCTAACACTGGAGATCAATTTCAATATGAGATTGGGAGAGAACAAATATCCAAACTATATCACCACTTCATCATTCAACCTACCAAGCTCAGACAACACAGCACCAAAACAAAAAAAAAACCTTGTATGCTCTTCCTCATCCTTCTCCTCCCTCTCCCATGTCTTTGAAACTTGACTCAAAGAAAGAGGGAAGCCTCTGTAATTTGCTTCTTGAATTATAGCCAGGTTCATCCTAGGCTTCCAGAGACAGTGGTTATAGTGGGTTTGGAGCAGGCTCACTGGAGCCAGATTGATATGGTTTGGATATGTTCCCCACCCAAATCTCATCTTGAATTGTATTCCCATAATTCCCACATGTTGTGGGAGGGACCCAGTGGGATATAATTGGAATCATGGGGGCAGTTTCCCCCATACTGTTCTCATGGTAGTGAATAAGTCTCCTGAAATCGGATGGTTTTATCAGGGGTTTCCACTTTTGCAGCTTCCTCATTTTCTCTTGTCACCACCATGTAAGAAGTGCCTTTAGCCTCCCACCATGATTCTGAGGCCTTGCCAGCCTTGTGGAAATGTAAGTCCAATTAAACCTCTTTTTCTTCCCAGTTTCAGGTGGGTCTTTATCAGCAGCGTGAAAATGGACTAATACAGTAAATTGGTACCAGTAGAGTGGGGTGTTTCTGGAAAGATACCCGAAAATGTAGAAACAACTTTGGAACTGGGCAGCGGGTAGAGGTTGGAACAGTTTGGAGGGCTCAAAGAAGACAGGAAAATGTGAGAAAGTTTGGAACTTCCTAGAGACTTGTTGAATGACTTTGACAAAAATGCTGATAGTGATATGAACAATAAGGTCCAGGCTAAGGTGGTCTCAGATAGAGACGACGAATTGTTTGGAACTGGAGCAAAGGTGACTCTTGTTATGTTTCAGCAAAGGGACCGGCAGCATTTTACCCCTGCCCTAGGGATTTATGAAACTTCAACTTGAGAGAGATGATTTAGGGCATCTGGCAGAAGGAATTTCTAAGCAGCAAAGCATTCAAAATGTGACTTGGGCATTCAGTTTTAAAAGGGAAGTAGAGCATAAAAGTTCAGAAAATTTGCAGCCTGACAGTGCGATAGAAAAGAATCCTAGCTGGGCGCAGCAACTCATGCGTGTAATCCCAGCACTTTGGGAGGCTGAAGTGGGTGGATCACTTGAAGTCAGGAATTCTAGACTACCCGGGCCAACATGGGGAAACCCCGTCTCCACTAAAAATACAAAACTTAGCCAGGCATGGTGGCTCACACCTATAATCCGAGCTACTCAGGAGGCTGAGGCAAGAGAATCACTTGAACCCAGGAGATGGAGGTGGCAGTAAGTTGAGATTGCAGCATTGCACTCCAGCCTGGGCAATAGAGTGAGACTCCATCAGAAAAAAAAGAAAGAAAGAAAGAAAGAAAATCCCATTATTTTCTGAGGAGAAATTCAAGCAGATATTTGTAAATTCAAGCAGATATTTGCATAAGTAATGAGGAGCCAAATGTGAATCCCCAAGATGATGGGGAAAATGTCTCCAGAGCATGTCAGAGACCTTTGCAGCAGCCTCTCCCATCAAAGACCCAGAGGTCTGGGGGAAAAAATGGTTTTGTGGGCAGGGCCCAGCGTCCCTATGCTGTGTACAGTCTAGGGACTTGGCGACTTGCATCCCAACTGCTCTAGCAATGGCTGAAAAGGACCAACATAGAGCTCAGGCCATGGCTTCAGAGGGTGCAAGCCCCAAGCTTTGGCAGCTTCCATGTGGCATTGAGCCTGCAGGTGCATAGAAGTCAAGAATTGGGGTTTGGGAACCTCCGTCTAGATTTCAGAAGATGTATGGAAACGACTGGATGCCTAGGCAGACGTTTGCTGCAGGGGCAGGGACCTCATGGAGAACCTCTGCTAGGGCAGCACAGAAGGGAAATGTGGGGTTGGAGCTCCCACAGACTCCCTACTGGGGCACCACCTAGTGGAGCTGTGAGAAGAGGTCCACCATCCTCCAGACCCCAGAATAGTAGATCCACCAACAGCTTGCACTGTGCTCATGGAAAAAACACAGACACTCAATGCTGGCCCATGAAATCAGCCAGAAGGGCAGCTGTACCCTGCAAAGTCACAGGGATAAAGCTGCCCAAAACCATGGTAAGCCACTTCTTACATCAGCATGATCTGGATGTGAGACCTGGAGTCAAAGGAGATCATTTTGGAGCTTTATTTTTATTTAATTTATTTATTTAATTTTTGAGATGGAGTTTCACTTTTGTTGCCCAAGCTGGAGTACAATGGTGCAATCTCAGCTCACTGCAACCTCCGCCTCCTGGGTTCAAGCAATTCTCCTGCCTCAGCCTCCTAAGTAGCTGGGATTACAGGCAGTCACCACCATGCCTGGCTAATTTTTGAATTTTTAGTAGAGATGGGGCTTCACCATGTTGGCCAGGCTGGTCTCGAACTCCTGACCTCAGGTGATCCACCCACCTTGGCCTTCCAAAGTGCTGAAATTACAGGCATGAGTTGCTGTGCCCGGCTATTTTGGAGCTTTAAAATTTGACTGCCCTGCTGGATTTTGAACTTGCATGGGCCCTGTAACTCCTTTGTTTTGGTCAGTTTATCCCATTTGGAATGGCTCTATTTACCCAATACCTGTACCCCCATTGTATCAAGGAAGTAACTAACTTGCTTTTGATTTTACAGGCTCATAGGCAGAAGGGACTTGCCTTGTCTCAGATGAGACTTTGGACTGTGGACTTTTGGGTTAGTGCTGAAATGGGTTAAGACCTTGGGGGACTGTTGGGAAGGCATGATTGGTTTTGAAAAGTGAGGACATGAGATTTGGAGGGGCCAGGGGCAGAATGATATGGTTTTGCTCTGTGTTCTCACACAAATGTCATCTTGAACTATACTCCCATAATTCTCATGTGTTATGGGAGGGACCCAGTGGGAGATAATGGGATCATGGGGGCAGTTTTCCCCATACTGTTCTCATGGTAGTGAATAAGTCTCATGAGATCTAATGATTTTTATCAGGGGTTTCTGCTTTTGCATCTTTTTCATCTTCTCTTGCTGCTGCCATGTAAGAAGTGCCTTTCACCTCCCACCATGACTCTGAGGCCTCTCCAGCCATGTGGAATTTTAAGTTCAATTAAACCTCTTTGTCTTCCCAGTCTCGGGTATGTCTTTATCAGCAGTGTGAAAATGGACTAATACACAGACTACTAGATTCTAACCCTAACTGCCGTTTAATAGCCATAACAGTAGCTGACCTTAAGCCAGATACTTAGCCTCTCTGTAACTCAGTTTTCTCATCTGTAAAACAGGGATAATGTGTACCCACCCCACAGGGTCATTATATCAGTCTATAATAGTGACTGTCGCACAGTTAGTTTGGAGTGTTAGCCACTGCTATTATTACCATGGAGCTCAGTCTTTGGCTACAAACCAATTTGTTGGGCTTCTTTAAAAGTTTGACCCACACACATGAACCAAGAGGAAATTTGGAGAGGAAGGGCTGAATTTCTAATTATGTTTCAGTCTTCTGTTTGTTTATTTTAATCTTCAATTTTTTTGAGACAGGATCTTGCTCTGTAACCAAGGCTGGAGTATAGTGGAATGATCTCAGCTCACTGCAGCCTCAACCTCCTGGGCTCAAGCAACCTCCTCTCTCAGTTTCCTGAGTAGCTGAGACTCCAGGCCTATGCCACCATGCCTGGCTAATTTTTTATTTTTGTGGAGACAGATCTTGCTCTGTCGCCCAGGCTGGAGTGCAGTGGCATTATCATTGCTTACTGCAGCCTCAACCTCCTGGGCTCAAATGATCCTCCCACCTTGGTCTCCTGAGTAGCTGGGATAGACTACAGGCATGCACCATGACCTCCAGCTAATTGTTTGAAAATAGGTTTTAGACATGAGGACTCACTGTGTTGCCCAGGCTGGCTTCCAACTCCTAGACTCAAGTTATCCTCCCACCTCAGCCTCCCAAAGTGGTGGGATTACAGATTTGAACCACCACGTCCAGGATCATGAGGTCAGGAGATCGAGACCATCCTGACTAACAGGATGAAACCCTGTCTCTACTAAAAATACAAAAAAAATTAGCTGGGTGAGGTAGCGGGTGCCTGTAGTCCCAGCTACTTGGGAGGCTGAGGCAGGAGAATGGTGTGAACCCGGAGGCGGAGCTTGCAGTGAGCCGAGATCGTGCCCCTGCACTCCAGCCTGGGCGACAGAACGAGACTCCGTCTCAAAAAAAAAAAATTCTGGGCGCAGCTCTCCTCGGCAGGAAACAGAATGATCAGAAAAGTGAAAGTAACATGTGTTGAGACCTTAGCAAACACCAGGTGCCATGCATATCTTACATATAGTCTTCAAAAACCTAAGCTTTACATACTATTATTATCTACTTCTTACAAATGAGGAAACCAGCAAAGAGTGATGAACTTGCTAATAAATGGTGGAGCTGGCATTGGATCCCAGGAGCTCTGGCTTTAAAACCCACCTGTTTAACCAATAGTGGCAGGGATTTTTTTTTTATTTATTTAATTAAACACACCACAGTTTCTATTTCTTAAGTCTAAGGCTCTTTATATTGTTTTGGAAATTCAAATATTATGAATGGCACATAAATCTACTTCCCCACCTTAAGCTCATCCCCTCTGGCTGGTCCAATAGAGTACTTTAGTTTCAAGAAAAATGTATATTTTGAGCTTTCCTGCTAAACTAGGAGTTAAGGAATGCTGACCTTATAGCCCTGGCTGTTGCAGTCGATTTTGCCATGACTGTTGTGGTGTAGGCTATTAGGCAGGGATGGGAAAAATTGGGGATGGTAAGCTGGAAAATACTGGGATATCAATTGCTGGCACTTCTGCGTTTTATGTGTTGTGTTCCCTACTACTCAAGGCCCCCAAGCTTTAGTCTATGTTAGGCATTCGCTGTCTTCCTTCCTATCTCTTACTCTGATGTCTTATCTGTAGGTCCTGATCCTTAGGATGATAATCTTTCTTTTCTAGTCTTTGTTGTATCCCTTTCAAGCCAGGATATTGCTTTTAACTTTCTAGGTTCTCAGGAAAGCAGGGTTCTTCCCTATCTCCATTTTGTCTAGGTTTCCTGCCCTTTAGCATTGCAGTGAAATTTTTAAAATAACAGTTACGTGTTTCATCTATTCAGCCAGCACCCAGAGTACCGCTCGCAGAAAAATTTTTATATTTGCTTTTTTTGTGATTGTGTGTACTCATATCTTTTTAACTTGTTAGCTAAAAGTGTCCATATCCATTTTATTTCCAGGGTGAGATTCTCACCCTTGTTTTGTTTTGGCTTTGTATTTGAATTTGTTTCACTCTATTTTTCTCTACTTTTAAGGCTTTAAAAAAATAGGTCCATCAGCATCTCCTTCACCCTTTTTTTTTAAACAAATTTGAGATGACATTCATAGCATAATATTAATCATTTTATTTTTTGAGGCAAGGTCACTCAGGCTGGAGTGCAGTGGGGCCATCATAGCTCATTATAACTTCAACCTCCCAGGCTCAAGCAATTCTCCTGCCTCAGCCCTAGAGTAGCTGGTACCACAGGCATGCGCCACTATGTGCTAACTTTTGTATTTTTTGTAGAGACAGGGTTTTGCCACATTGCCCAGGCTGGTCTTAGACTCCTGAGCTCAAGGGATCTGCCTGTCTTGGCCTCCCAGAGTGCTGGGATTGTAGAGGGGAGCCACCGCACCTGGCCATATTAATAATTTTAAAGTATACAATTCAGTGGCATTTAGAACATTCACAATGTGTACCACCTCTATCTAGTTTCAAAACATTTTCATTAGCCCAAAAGAAAACCCTTTACCCATTAAGCAGTCACTCCTCATTCTACCCTCTTTTAGCCCCT
This sequence comes from Trachypithecus francoisi, assembly GCF_009764315.1. Lineage (NCBI taxonomy): Eukaryota > Metazoa > Chordata > Mammalia > Primates > Cercopithecidae > Trachypithecus > Trachypithecus francoisi. The sequence goes on along the minus strand of NW_022681468.1, from coordinate 144,906,790 downwards.
GGCAACAACCAATATGCTTTCTATCTTTACAGATTTTTCTATTCTGAAGATTACATATAAATGAAACCCATATATGACCTTTGTGTCTGATTTATTCTACTTAGCATAATGTTTTCAAGGTACCTCCATGTTGTAGCATGTATCAGTCGTTTGTTCCTTTTTTATGGCTGAATAATATTCTATTGTATGCATATGTCATATTTTATTTATTTATTCTTTCATCTATTTATGGACATGCGGTTTGTTTCCATCTTTTGGTTATTGTGAATAGTGTTGCTGTGAATATCCTTGTACATGTATTTGTTTAAGTTTTAATCTGTTGTCAATTCTTTGAATATGTACCTTGAAGTACAATTGCTGGGTCATAGGGTAATTCCATGGTTGATTTTTTTGAGAAGCCACCAAACAGTTTTTTAACAATGGTTGCCCCATTTTGTATTCCATCAGCAATGTACAAGAGTTCCAATTTCTCTAACTCCTTAGCAGTACTTACTGTTTTCTGTTTTATTGTTGTTTGGCTTCGGTTTTTTAATTATAGCAATCCTAGTGGGTTTGAAGTGGTATCTCAAAGTTGGAAGACTCACAGTTTACAGTTTCAAAACTTACTACATAGCTACAGTAATCAAAAGAGTGTGTGGTACGGGCATAAGGACAGAGACAAACATCAGTGGAATAGAATTTAGAGTCCAGAAGTAAACCCATACATCTATGGACAATTGATTTTCAGCAAGGGTGCCAAGACCATTCAGTGGGGAAGAAGTAATCTTTTCAAAAAATGGTTCTGGGAAAACTGGATATCCACATCCAAAAGAATGACACTTTTTGGACCCCTACCTCACACCACATACAAAAAGTAACTCAAAATGGATTTTAAAAAAAGACCGGGTATGGTGGCCCACACCTGTAAATCCCAGCACTTTCAGAGGCCAAGGCAGGTGGATCACCTGAGGTCAGGAGTTCAAGACCAGCCTGACCAACATGGTGAAACCCTGTCTCTACTAAAAATACAAAAATTAGCTGGGCATGCTGGTGCGTGCCTGTAATCCCAGCTACTTGGGAGGCTGAGAGAGGAGAATGGCTTGAACCCAGGAGGCAGAGAGATTACAGTGAGCCAAGATCATGCTATTGCACTCCAGCCTGGGCAACAGAGCCAGAGTGAGACTCTGTCTCAAAAAAAAAAAAAAAAAAAAAGAACCTAAATGCAGGAACAAAAACTACTAAACTCTTAGAAGAAAGCATCAAGGTAAATTTTTATCACTTTGGATTTGGCAATGAATTCTTAGAGATGGTCCCAAAAACACAAGCAATAACAGAAAAAATAGGTAAAATGGACTGTGTCCAAATTTAAAACTTTTATGTCAGGACATTACCAAGAAAGTGAAAAGACAACTAAAGAATGGGACATTTGCAACTCCTGGGCTCCAGTGAGCCTTCCCCCTCAACTTGCCAGGTAGCTAGGACTACAGGCATGTACCCCTATGTCCAGCGAATTTTAAAGTTTTTGTAGAAATGGAGCCTCTGTATGTCACCCAGGCTGGTCTTGAACTCTGGGTCTCAAGTGATCCTCTGCCTCGGCCTCCCAAAGTTCTGGGATTACAGATGTGAGCTACCACGCCCAGCCCTTGATTCATTACTTTAAAAAATGTAAAATCATATCATCTGAATATCTATCCATGCTTGCTTTCTATTCCTATTAGCATTGCCTTAGTCAGGCAGATGCAGTTTCTCCCTATGGGATTTTCAGGTTTTTTAATATTGTCGCTTCTTCCTTCCTAAATCTTGATGGTAATTTGTTTTTGCAGTCTGGATCAAGATCAGGATTGCTGCAGGCTACCTCAACTTCTCTTTGGTTCACCCATGCTGCTCTTAAGGGAGAAAGAGAGAAAGGGTTCAGGTTCAGTTATTAAAATATCTCTTCCGTGAAGCTTCCCCTAGACTGATTATTGAAAAGCTAAAGCTAATTACCTCTCTTTTTTATCTCATTTGCATGAAATTGTAATCTCTCCAGCATCGTATCTAATTATGTACTCACTCTTGCCTTAATTAAACTGTATTTAAAATCACAGAATTAGAAGTTGGAGGGGACCTTAGGAATATAATGCAGACTCCTGGTTAAATGTGGTCTAATGAACACATTCATTATCGCTGATGCCTAGCCAAAGTCTTCTAAAATGCCAATATATTCAAAATGCATAAACCCACAAGGACAAAGAAACTGGGTAAGAAGATGACAGTGACTACACTTTAAGAGTTGTAAAGCAGATGGAAAGGTGGAAACTGACCTAGCATGACCTAGCAGAGTCATTAACCCATTAAACTATGAATGAAAGAAACTCAGAGCAAGCCAAATTCCCAGAACTGCAGAAAAGCTTGGGTATTAGAGGTCCTAGGTATCTCTGAAACGGGAAAAGTGACTGAAAAAAAAAAAAGGAAAAAGCCATAGATGAGGGCAGGGATGCTTTACAGAAAATGAGACTTAAACGAAAGCCAGTATTAGACAGTGACAGCCCAGCTCGCTCCTCCAACTCAGCTCTGAGAATGCTGCAACCAAGCTTACCCTCTTCAACCCACAGGAAACTGGAAAATTCCTCTTTGGGAAGATGTTCCACCCCAAGAGCAGGGAAAACCTTCCAAGCTTAATAAGATCATTCTATACTGATCAGTCCAGCCTCCTACTCTGCCTCACCTCTGGTGTTGGTCTCACTGTTCTTTGTTTAGTTTAATTTATTGTGGTAAGAACACTGAACATGAAATCTACCCTGTTAACACACTGTTACGTGTACAATATGTTTTTGTTGTCTATAGGCACATTGTCATGCTGCAGATCTCCAGAGCTTACTCATCTTGTTTAACTGATACTACTTTATGCCTGTGATTGGTCACTGTCCTATAAAGGATCACCTTCAGACAATAAAGGAATTTCTCCAGCATGAAGGACAGAATGAACAAAATGGAACTCAGGAAATCAAAGCAATGGAGTTGGCAGGAAAATGTGTTTAAAAAATACCTACTGTCTGTTCTCGTTGCTAGGAAAATATATCTCCCCTCTCCCCAAAGAAAGGAGGCTTTAAAAAGGAGCACTGAGAAGAAAAGAGACCCTTATGAAGTGGAAAATGCTATAGTAGAAAAAAAAATTCAGCCAGGCGCGGTGGCTCTAAGCCTGTAATCCCAGCACTTTGGGAGGCCGAGACGGGCAGATCACGAGGTCAGGAGATCGAGACCATCCTGGCTAACACGGTGAAACCCCGTCTCTACTAAAAGCTACAAAAAACTAGCCGGGCGAGATGGCGGGCGCCTGTAGTCCCAGCTACCTGGGAGGCTGAGGCAGGAGAATGGCATGAACCCGGGAGGCGGAGCTTGCAGTGAGCTGAGATCTGGCCACAGCACTCCAGCCTGGGTGACAGAGCGAGACTTCGTCTCAAAAAAAAAAAAAAAAATCAACAGAAGGGAAGGAAAATAAGACGAGGAAAATAAAGTGGTTTCTGAGGACTGAAGCCACATAGTTTACTGTTTAAATTTACAAGACATTACTCTTTCAGTCTCTTCACAAATAAAACTTTATTATAAAAGGGACCTCTTTCATGAGGCAATAAAAGGAGTAAATAACCTTGTTTATTCTGGGACTTATTTTCCCCAGAACCTGTTAAAATAAACATCAAACTGTCCAATTTACCAATAGACATCATCAAGTGACAGTTTACTTTTTTTTTTTTTTTTTGAGACAGAGTCTCGTTCTATTGCCCAGGCGGGAGTGCAGTGGCATGATCATAGTTCACTGCAGCCTCCAACTCCTGGACTCAAGTGATCCTCCCTCCTCAGTCTCCTGAGTAGCTGGGACTACAGGCATGCATCACCATGCTCAGCTAATTTTTTATTTTTTGGTAAAGACAGGGGTCTCACTATGTAACCCAGGCTGGTCTCAGGCACCTGGGCTCAAGTGATCCTCCCTCAGCAGCCTCTCAAAGTGCTGGGATTACAGGCATGAGCCACCAAGACTGGCACCAACACTCTTTGAATCCATCACCTCAAAATCCTTGCTGTGTCCACCAACTCTAAACTATTATCCTTATCCAATTCTGATCAAGCCCTAGCATTGAAAGACCTGACTTAAACCAGACTTCAAAACTTCATAAATATATCAACTTTTCCCTGCCCCTTCTGAGAGGCTACTAAGACTCTGTCAAGTTAGTGTTCTTCCTTACTGCCATAGGAATAAAGTTGTCTTTGTTTAATCAGTGGGTTGTTTTAGTGATATTTTGGTGGAGCCAAAAGTATTACCTTTCAAAAATTAGTACAAAAAGACATAATGGGAGATAGAAGAAAAAAGAAAAGCAAGTTAAAAGATCAGAGATCTAACATCTGAATAATATGACAGAAATTTCAACAAGAGAAAGAGAAAATATTGGGAAGAAAAATACTAAAAGAAATAATTTGAGAAAATTTCCCAGAACTGAAGGCCATAAATTTCTAGAATATAGGGCATGATGAAATCAAAGGAAACCCACACCAAGGTTAAAATCATTGTACAATTTCAGAAATGTTGAGACATTATAGAAAGCTGAGAGAAACAGCTTGGTTGCCTGCAGATTAAGATTATTGCCACCAGATGGCAAGAATTCCTCAAAGGCTCTAAGATTTTTGTTTCATTTTCTTCTTCAGATCTTTCCAACGCATTAGAAAGAGAATTCTCATTTGGCTTCTCTCCATCTAGTCTGGCTCCATCAAAGATCTGACTGTTTTCTTCCTAAACGGCTCTGCTAGAAGGTCACTATATAATCAGCCTGGAGGAGTAAGTACATTCTCTTTGAGGAATTGACTAGTGTGGCTTTGAGGTTAAAAGAAAGACTTTTAAGAGAATGGACTCTGGACTACAGTTGTCTATGGTGACTACAGTTGTCTATGGTGAACAGAAGGACTTCTGTCATGCACGGATTCCACAAAGCATTCATTCATTCATTCATTAATTCATTCATTCTTCCAACAAGTTTTACTAATGCTGACTATATGCTGGGTACTGTGTTAGGCACTAGGAATAAAACTTCAGTAAAAGAAAATCAGACATGGACTTTGTCTTCATGGAGATTAAATTCTGAGGACAGAAACATTCCATAAACATATATACACACACATATATAAACAAATGTATGTAACTATATACATACATATATGTTTAAATAAATTGTGATGAGTGCTATGATAAGCTAGGTATGTGGAGAAAAAGAGGCCTATTAGGTATCTGAGGAATCTGATGGATTCTGGTAAGAGTGGAAGTAAGCAGGTTAGCTAGGAAGCTATTGCAGTTTTCTAACAGGGAGATAAAGATAACTTGGATCAGGGTGATGCCAGAGGAAAGAGAAGGAGATGAATTCAAGAGAAGTTGGAGGTAGAATTGACAGGATGTAGTCATTAGATCTGAGAAGTTAGAAAGCAGATGCATTAAAGATGACTCCCAAGTCTCTGGATGAAGCAAGTGGCTGGGTTGATGGGGTTGCCATTTTCTGAGGTGGAGAAAGCCTGGGGAGGAAGAAGTTTTGGAGGAGGGGATGGTGGATAGAATCAAGAGTTCAGGGGCCTGGCACTATAGCTCACACCTGTAATCCCAGCACTTTGGGAGGCCAAGGCGGGCGGATCACCTGAGGTCAGGAGTTCAACACCAGCCTGGCCAACATGGTAAAACCCTGTCTCTACTAAAAATACAAAAAAGTAGCCGGGTGTGGTGGCACGCACCTGTGGTCCCAGCTACTCAGGAGGCTGAGGCAGGAGAATTGCTTGAACCCAGGAGGCAGAGGTTGCAGTGAGCTGAGGTCACACCACTGCACTCCAGCCTGGGTGATACAGTGAGACTCCATCTCAAAAAAAAAAAAAAAAAAAAAAAGAGTTCAGGGTGGAATGTTAATTAAATTGGCCTTTTGTTTGGATGCCTCTGGTCCAGGCTAGAATGGATTTTGCTCTGATCTACTGTGTAATAGAATGACTTGGCCTGGTTTATTTGGTTTAAATTGGCTCACAGTTGTCATTCATTAAGTTAAAAATTGTTGTTAACACAGTGGCCCTACAGAGCAATAGGAAAATCAGCTTACATTTGTACTATTTTTTCTGATGTGGGCATTTGAGAGTTAAAGAGAACTGTCCAGGCTCACGCCTGTAATCCTAGCACTTTGGGAGGCCAAGGTGGAGGGATTGCTTGAGGCCAGGAGTTTGAGACCAGCCTGAGCATCACAGGGAGACCCCATCTCTACAAAATATTATAAAATTAGCCAGGCGTGGTGGCACACACCTGTGGTCCCAGATACTCAGGAGGCTGGGAGGTGGGAGGATTGCTTGAGCCCTAGAGGTGGAGGCTGCAGTGAGCCATGTTTGCACCACTACACACCAGCCTGGGCTACAGTGATACCCTGTCTCTAGAGAAAAAAAAAAAGGAATGGGCCAGAGCATCTTCTACATTTTTTGTTGCATTTGTTTGCACTCTATTCATAAGGGGCACACAGTCTCAAGGATCATTTGGTCGGGCGCAGTGGCTCACGCCTGTAATCTCAGCACTTTGGGAGGCAGATGTGGGTGGATCATTTGAGGCCACGAGTTTGAGACCAGCCTGGCCAACATGGCAAAACCCCATCTCTACTAAAAATACAACAAACAAACAAACAAAAAACCCCACAGGTATGGTGGTGTGCATCTGTGGGCCCAGGTACTCTGGAGGCTGAGGCAGGAAAATCGCTTGAACCTGGGAGGCCTCAGAGGCTGCAGTGAGCTAAGATTGCGCCGCTGCACTCCAGCCTGGGCGACAGAGTGAGACCCTGTCTCAAAAAAAAAAAAAAAAAAAAAAAAAGCATATTTAGAACACACGTTATTTACTATGCAGAAGTAGCCTTGAGACAAGTCCTCTAGCTTTCCCTTCCCTCCAGATTGCTACCCCTAGTTTCCCTTGTGAAAAATCTGCCACTCCCACTGCTCAAGAAAGTGTTAACAAACTGTTGTTAAGGAACAGGAGCCAGTGCCTGGCGAAGGCTGCAGCATTCCTCTGAAAGCTGAGGTTATGTTGTTTTTGTGCTGGTGGCCTGTTCTCTAGATTTGCAGAAGACTCACCCTTAAATAACTTGGGGTTCTTGTTTGCCTGATCCAAAGCTTTTAATTTAACACATTATTTGGGATAATGATATGTCTGAAGCCCTCTGAAAAGTTCCCTTTGAACTTTTATCTGAAATGATAAGAAAAAAGTCAGGCTGCACCTGGAATCCAGACTTTTATTTAAGTTCTTTCAAAACAATGCAGATATGGAATATTTAAACAAACTACAATTCTGGGAAGCTTTTTAAGTGGAAAGTTTTAGTTTTGAGCTTTTGGAGAGGGTAGTTTGGAAACATTATACCACATTTAAGCCTCCATCTAAATAATAAAATGTGTAAAATAGTTTTCCTATATATTATTTTCCCCAGTTCAAAAGATTTTGTCTTTGTCCCAGCTTTTTTCATAAAAATTATAATTGTTTGATAGTATAGTCAGTTAAAAAACCAAAATATGAGGTTTAAACATTGAAAAGGAGGTGGTAAAATGTCATTATTTCCAAATGACGTTATCATATATACCTGGGAAACCTAAGGGAATCAATTTAAAAGTTATTAGAAGAAGGCCGGGCGCGGTGGCTCACGCCTGTAATCCCAACGCTTTGGGAGGCCGAGGTGGGGTGATCACGAGGTCAGGAGATTGAGACCATCCTGGCTAACACGGTGAAACCCTGTCTCTACTAAAAATACAAAAAAAAAAAAAAAAAAAAAAAACCTGGCATTGGTGGCAGGCACCTGTAATCCCAGCTACTCGAGAGGCTGAGGCAGGAGAATCGCTCGAACCCAGGAGGCAGAGGTTACAGTGAGCCGAGATCGCACCACTGCACTCCAGCCTGGATGACAGAGTAAGACTCCATCTCTATTTAAAAAAAAAAAAAAAGAAGAAGAAGAAGTAACAGGAGCATTCACTAAGGCAGTCCTTGCAAACAATACATAAAAATTAATAGTATTCTTATATTCCAACCAAAACCAGCTCAAAAATATCACAAGTAAACTTTTTGTGATCACAAATCAAAACAACAACAAACCCTAACAGGAAGTAAGCAGGACCTAGATGAATAAAAACATGAAACTTAATAGAGGACATAAGTGGATTGATCTCATGTCAAATTGTAATTCCCAGTGTTGGAGGAGGGACCTGGTGGGAGGTGATTGGGTCATGGGGATGGGCGTCACCCTTGCTGTTCTTGTGATAGTGAATGAGTTTTCATGAGATCTGGTTGTTTAAAAGTATTTAGCACCAAAAGCAATTGCAACAAAAGCCAAAATTGACAAACGAGGTCGAATTAAGCTAAAGCACTTATGCACAGCAAAAGAAGCTATCATCAGAGTAAACTGGCAACCTACAGAATGGGAGAAAATTTTTGCAATCTACTCATCTGACAAAGGGCTAATATCCAGAATCTACACAAGAAAAAACAACCCATCAAAAAGTGGGCAAAGGATATGAACAGACACTTCTCAAAAGAAGACGGTCAACAAACATATGAGAAAAAAACTTGTCATCACTAGTCATTAGAGAAACGCAAATCAAAATCACAGTGAGATACCATCTCATGCCAGTTAGAATGGTGATCACTAAAAAGTCAGGAAACAACAGTTGCTGATGAGGCTGTGGAGATATAGGAATGCTTTTACACCATTGGTGGGCGTGTAAATTAGTTCAACCATTATGGAAGACAGTGTGGTGATTCCTCAAGGATCTAGAACCAGAAATACCATTTGGCCCAGCCATCCCATTAATGAGTACATACTCAAAGGATTATAAATCATTCTACTGTAAAGACACATGCACACATATGTTTACTGCAGCACTATTTACAATAGCAAAATCTTGGAACCAATCCAAATGCCCATCAATGATAGACTGCATAAAGAAAATGTGGCACATATACACCATGGAATACAATGCAACCATAAAAAAGAATGAGTTCATGTCCTTTGCCCGGACATGGATGAAGCTGGAAGCCATCGTTCTCAGCAAATGAACACAGGAACAGAAAACCAAACACTGCATGTTCTCACTCATAAGTGAGAGTTGAAGAATGAGAACACATAAACATCACACACTGGGGCGTTTTGGGGGGTGGGGGGAGAAGGGCAAGGAGAGCATTAGGACAAATACCTAATGCATGTGGGGCTTAAAACCTAGATGACTGTTGATAGGTACAGCAAACCACCATGGCACATGTATGCCTATGCAACAAACCTGCACATTCTGCACATGTGTCCCAGGACTTAAAATTAAAAAATAAAGAAGTAAAAATAAAATAAAATAGAAGTGTGTAGCAGCTGTCCCTTTACTCTCTTCCTCATGCCCCAGCCATGTAAGATGTGCCTTGCTTCCCTTTCACCTTCTACCCTGATTGTAAGTTTCCCGAGGCTTCCCCAGCTATGCTTCCTGTACAGCCTGTAGAACCATCAGCTAATTAAACCTCTTTTCTTTACAAATAAAGTAAAAGGATTGATCAGAAAATTGCATTTTATATCCATTTTTTTCTATATTAATCTATGGATTCAATGAAATTCCAACAAAAACTATAATTAAATTTTTTTTGTAACTTGACTTGATTTTTAGTCCAACTGGAAGAGTAGTTACGTGAAACTGACTGCAAAAAAAAATTTAAATAGTGGTGATGGATGACTTGGCTATGGGAGCCTGCCTCCAGCATGACCCTAAATGATCTCTGCCTCCTGGTTTTTATACCCTGGAGTATCCCCTCCTATATTGTACCAGGGTAGGGTTGCCAGATAAAATATAAGATGCCCAGTTAAATTTAAGTTTCAGTTAAACAATTTATAGTGTTTTGGTATAAGTATGTCCCAAATATGTTTATATGTACCAGACATAATTGTACTAAATTATGGCTTATTTGAAAATCAAATTTAACTGGGAACACTCTGTTATTTGTTAAATCTGGTAACTCTATTAAACCAGGATTGGTCTGTGTGACCAGTAGCATAAGATAGAAGTAATGGAACATCATTTCTGGGGTTAGGTTAAAAAAAACTGTGGTTTTTGTCTTGGGCATGTGCATTCTCTCTCTCTCTCCCAATCTTAATGTCTCTCTTTGTCCTCTCACTCTGGAGGAAGCAAGCTGCCATGTTGTGAGCAGCTCTTATGGAGAGGTCTATAAGGCAAGGAACCGAAACCTCTGGCTAACATCAAGTGAGGAAGTGATGCCTGCCAACAGCAACAGGAATGAGTTAGGAGTGAATATTTCAGCCCCAGTCAAGCCTTGAGATGCCTGTAACCCCTACCTACATGTTAACTGCAACTCCATAAGAAACTCTGAGTCAGGACCACCAGCTAAGCTGCTCCTAGATTCCTGGCCCTCAAAAGTTGTGTGTGATAATCAATGTTGCTTTAAGATGCTGAATATGGGGGGGGCGGTAATCTGTTATGCAGCAATAGATAACCAGTACACTGACCTAATTAGATACTTAATCACAAAGTTACAATGATTAAAACAGTTTGGTATATTATGCAGAAACCTATACTTCAAGAGAATAGTATTGAGAGTCTAGGAATGTATATATAAGAGTTTTGCGGCCGGGCGCGGTGGCTCAAGCCTGTAATCCCAGCACTTTGGGAGGCCGAGACGGGCGGATCACGAGGTCAGGAGATCGAGACCATCCTGGCTAACACGGTGAAACCCCGTCTCTACTAAAAATACAAAAAAAAAAACTAGCCGGGCGAGGTGGCGGGCGCCTGTAGTCCCAGCTACTCGGGAGGCTGAGGCAGGAGAATGGCGGGAACCCGGGAGGCGGAGCTTGCAGTGAGCTGAGATCTGGCCACTGCACTCCAGTCCGGGCGACAGAGCGAGACTCCGCCTCAAAAAAAAAAAAAAAAAAAAAAAGTTTTGCGTATTACTCAGGCATCATTTTAAGTCAATATGGAAAAGATTACTAATTAAATGATATTCTGATAGTCACCTCGCCATTTCTTTTACTTTATTTTATTTTATTTTATTTTAGACAGAGTCTCCCTCTGTCACCAAGGCTGGAGTGCAGTGGTGCATCTTGGCTCACTACAACCTCCACCTCCTGGGTTCAAGCGATTCTTCCGCCTCTGCTTCCAAAGTAGCTGGGATTACAGTTGCCTGCCACCACACCTGGCTAATTTTGTATTTTTTAGTAGAGACAGGGTTTCACCATATTGGCCAGGCTTGATCTTGAACTCCTGACCTCAGGTGATCCACCCACCTTGGCCTCCCAAAGTTCTGGGATTACAGGTGTGAGCTACCACACCTAGCCCTAGCCATTTATTTTTAAAATAAATTTTATTGTGTATTTTGAGGTTTATAATAATATTATGGGATACATATGGTTAGGAAAATGATTACCATTGTGAAGCAGATTAATGTATCTGTAATCTCACATAGTTACATTTTTGTGTGTGATAAGTGCAGCTAAAATCTGCTTATTTAACAAAAATTCCTAATACAATACAATTTTATTTAGTCCTTATGCTGCACATTAGATCACTAGACTTGTTCATCCTACACACCTGCTACTTTGTAAACTTTGACTTATGTGTTCCCATTTCCTGTCCTCCCCTACAACCCCTTGTAACCACTGTTTTACTCTCTATATATTTGACTTAAAAATAAAAAGATTGTACATATAAATGAGGTCAAGCAATATTTTTCTTTCTGTGTCTGGCTTATTTCACTTAGCATAATGTCCTCTAAAGTACATCCATGTTGTAGCAAATGACAGGATCTCCTTTTCAGTGGCTGAACAGTATTGCATTATATATGTACAGTTTCTTTTTCCATTCATCTCATGATGACATTTAGATTGTTTCCATATCTTGGCTATTGTGAATGAGCATGGGAATGCAGATATCTTTTTTTTTTTTTTTTTTTGAGACAGAGTCTCGCTCTGTCGCCCAGGCTGGAGTGCAGTGGCGCGATCTCCGCTCACTGCAAGCTCCGCCGCCTCCCGGGTTCACGCCATTCTCCTGCCTCAGCCTCCCTAGAAGCTGGGACTAGAGGCGCCCGCCACCACGCCCGGCTAATTTTTTTGTATTTTTAGTAGAGACGGAGTTTCACCCTGTTCGCCAGGATGGTCTTGATCTCCTGACCTCGTGATTCGCCCGCTTCGGCCTCCCAAAGTGCTGGGATTATAGGTGTGAGCCACTGCGCCCGGCCGCAGATATCTTTATGAGATGGTGAATTCATCTTCTTTGGGAATGTAACCCAGAAGGATTGCAAGGTCCTATGGTAGTTTTGTTTTTTGAGACAGGGTCTCACTTTGGCTGCCCAGGCTGGACAGCAGTGGTGCAGTGGTGAGATCTTGGCTCACTGCAGCCTCAACCTCCGGGGCTCGGGTGATTCTCCCACCTCAGCCTCCTGAGCAGCTGTGAGTACAGGCACACACCACCATGCTTGGCTAATTTTTTGTATTTTTAGTAGAGACAGGGTTTTGCCATATTGCCTAGGCTGGTCTCAAACTCCTGGACTCAAGCAATCAGCCAGCCTCAGCTTCCCAAGGTGCTGGATTACAGGCGTGAGCCACCATGCCTGGCCTTACTTTTAATTTCTATAGGAACCTCCATACTGTTTTTCATAATGGCTGTACCAATCTACATTGCTACCAACAGTGTACTAGAATTCCCTTTTCCTTACATCACTTAGCCATTTAGAACCTTGCCAAAAATAAAGAGAATCTCCTGTCTCTGGACTAGGCTTTCAAATGAAATGAAATGGAAATTTTAGAACACCAAAAGGCAAAAACCAGTTGAAAGACTTTTATTGTTCCTTTATTCCCTATCTAAGACAATGCTACTCTGTCTGACTCTGTCACCAAGTGATTGTTTCAAGGAAAAGGGAGATGGGTTCTGATCTCTCTTAACACTTCTACCAGGCAAATACTGTGTGCATTTGGTCATATTGGTCATATTGCATCATAACTCTCTTAACCTTGTGTAAGGCAATTTCAGTAGTGACATCTACACACAATTTTGTTTCTTCAGTGAAACCACTAAGAAGCTAAGCACTAAGTTCGTCTCAGCTTTCTTTTCTTTTCTTTTCTTTCCTTTATTTATTTATTTCTTTTTTGAGACAGAATCTCACTGTGTCACCCAGGCCGGAGTGCAATGGCATGATCTCAGCTCACTGCAACCTCTACGTCCCGGGTTCAAGGGATTCTCCTGCCTCAGCCTCCTGAGTAGCTGAGATTACATGTGTGCACCACCACACCCAGCTATTTTTTATATTTTTAGTAGAGGTGGGGTTTTGCCATGTTGGCCAGGCTGGTCTCAAATTCCTGACCTCAAGTGATCCGCCCATCTTTGCCTCCCAAAGTGCTGGGGTTACAGGTGTGAGCCACTGTGCCTAGCCTCCATCTCAGTTTTCTAACAGAATCATTAAATAGCAAGTAAGCATTAACGAAGAGGAGTGTGACTTCTTACATGTGTTCTACAAACATTGCACGTGCTCTTTCCATATTGTAATACAAACACACACACGGAGTCTGGGAAGGATCACACAAATCCTGTCAAAAATTTCTTTTTTTTTTTTTTTTGAGACGGAGTCTCGCTCTGTCGCCCAGGCTGGAGTGCAGTGGCTGGATCTCAGCTCACTAGAAGCTCCGCCTCCCGGGTTCACGACATTCTCCTGCCTCAGCCTCCAGAGTAGCTGGGACTACAGGCACCCGCCACCTCGCCCGGCTAGTTTTTTTGTATTTTTTAGTAGAGACGGGGTTTCACCGTGTTAGCCAGGATGGTCTTGATCTCCTGACCTCGTGATCTGCCCGTCTCGGCCTCCCAAAGTGCTGGGATTACAGGCTTGAGCCACCGCGCCCGGCCAGAAATTTCTTAATAATCATTATTTGTTAGTTCCATTGTCCTACTAAAAGAAAATGACAACAAATCATTACATGTTAGTAACAGAGAATTTACCTACGGTTTCCCATAACAATCTCCTAAAAAATGTAAAATACAGTTTTAAAAAATATATAGTAAAGAACAAAGAACACAAAATGACCCATAATCTCACTACCCAGATAAACTCATTGATTTAAAAAAAAATAAAGTAATACATTAATGGAAATTCAAATATTCCAATAACTTTTTAGAAAAAAAAGGACACTACATTTAATGCATTGGTGTAGGACGTGACCCAATTTTAGAGAATGTGTGTGTTTGTCGAAAATGCGTCTTTAGAATTGATGCATTATGTTATTTCTTTCCAGACATTTTTCTTTGTGTATTTTTAATATAGTTGATATATACATATGTAAAATGCATATACTGTTTTGCCTTTTTTCACTTAATATTATCATATAAACTTTACATTAGTGCTTTTTAAAATTAATGATTATCTTTTTAATGTAACTTATTTAATTAAACAAGATTTAAATATTACATTGTAATTAGGTTAGCCATTTTCTTAGTTGTTTCCAGAGTTTGCTCTTATAATTAATATTTTTTCCCAAGTCAAACTGTATCCAGCTTTATGAAAGGTACTCTTCAGAAACAATTATGATATTTCAGGCAAGACATGGGCAGACAATTGTTAACAGTATACAACAACATTCAAACTTCCTCCTTCAGTGGACCAACAAAATCAGAAAGCCACTATAAAAACCAGTGAAATCTGACTAAAACACCAAAAGCAATGGCAACAAAAGCCAAAATAGACAAATGGGATCTAATTAAACTAAAGAGCTTCTGCATGGCAAAACAAACTACCATCAGAGTGAACAGGCAACCTACAGAATGGGAGAAAATTCTTGCAATCTACTCATCTGACAAAGGGCTAATATCCAGAATGTACAAAGAACTTAAACAAATTTACAAGAAAAAAACAAACAAATCAAAAAGTGGGCAAAGGATATGAACAGACACTTCTCAAAAGAAGACATTTATGCAGCTGACAGACACATGGAAAAATGCCAACCATCAAATTCTCCTTCTCTCCAGAAACCAACTGGGTGTCCAACAATTCAACTCAATTCAATTCAGTTATGACACTAGCTACCTGGTGTTAGTATCAGATGGCACGGGTGAAAGGGCCCGGTCCCACAAGACTGCCCACAAGACTTGAGACGCCAATCACAAGTCTGAGCCTCCCATACTTCTGCCTTAAAGGCTATAAGCTAGGGGTTTCCACAGCTCTCTCCTCAGTTTCAATAATTTGCTAGAATGGCTTGTAGAACTCAGGAAATCATTATACTGACATTTAGCAGTTTATTTATAAAGGATATTATAAAGGATACAGATGAACAGGCAGAGGACAAGGTGTGAAACAGGGGAGATGTGCAGAGCTCCAGTGCCCTCCCTGGGCACCCCACCCTCTTGGTATAACTGTAGCAGGTCCATTGCCCCATGTGCACAGCAAGTCAGTAGGCAGAGACACCAGGGCGCAGCAGAGAAAGAGGTTTAATTGTAGGGTCTCCGAACTAGGAGTTGGGAGGAAACCTCAACTCCATCTCCCCAAGCAATCTGGGGCTAGAGATTTTGTGGGCTTTTTTTTTTTTTCTTTTGCGATGGAGTTTTGCTTGTGTTGCCCAGGCTGGAGTGCAATGACGCCTTCTTGGCTCATTGCAACCTCTCCCTCCCAGGTTCAAGCGATTCTCTCGCCTCAGCCTCCAGAGTAGCTGGGATTACAGACTCCCGCCACCATGCCCAGCTAATTTTTGTGTTTTTAGTAGAGACATGGGTTTCACCACGTTGGCCAGGCTGGTCTCGAACTCCTGACTTCAGGTGATCCACTCTCCTGGACCTCCTTAAGTTTACAGGCATGAGCAACTGCGCCTGGCCTGGGGCTAGAGAGTTTAAGGGTTTTGGAGTGGGGTGAAGTGTGAAGATCACTGATTGGTTGAAGAGCGCAGGGAAAAGTCTTAGGACAGAAAGATGAAGAAGCTGTATTCTCATGCTGATTCCATTTCTCTGTGGGGGTCTTCAAACTGGTTGGTGTCAGCTGTTTCACTGGAGTTTGGGATCTGAAAACATCTTAAGCAACCTTTAAACAAAAGCCATATGATTCTGATGGCGGTGATCCTGTCTATAGGAATAATGGGGGTGCAAATGGACAGTATCTAGTGCTATTGACTTTCAGCAACAAGGAAGTGAGCCAAAGCGCAGCCTGATTAAGGCTTAATTATAATGAAATTTCTGCACAGAACTCAGCATGAAATCCTTGTCAACCCCTGTGGGGATGGCTTCATCAGCCGCTTGATGTGTTTGCCAACGCAGAAGCTCTCTGAAGCCCTTTGTTTATGGAGCTTCTGTTACATAGGCGTGATTGCTTAAACCACCGGCCATTGGTGATTTACTCAATCCAGCCTTTCTCTCCTTCCCTCAGGGGTGAGTCAGGCTGAAAGTTCCAATCCTCTATAATCACATGTTTGGTTCCTCTGGCAACCAGTGCCCATCCTGAAGCTATCTATGGGCTTCCAGCCACCAGTCATCTAATTAACATAATTCATGTACACTTGAAAAGAGCTTGTTGTAAATAACAAAAGATGCTCCTGTCACCTCGATTGCTCAGAAAATTCAAAGAGTTTTAGAAGCTCTATGCCTGGAACCAGGGATAAAAACCAACCATTTGAACAAAAGATGCTCCTGTCACTCCTATCACTCGGGAAGTTACAAGAATTTTAGAATCTCTGTACCAGAAACTGGGGCTGAAGATCAAATATGTATTTCTTATGATATCACAGTATCACAGTCCTTATCAGGCTGCCAGTGGAAAAGAGGTAGAAAGTTATCCAAAAGTCACATTTTCACGTAGGAGAGAAAAGGTTTTGCTAACACTTCACCCACAAGCTTCTTTATCAACAAAGTAACCCATCATTGAAACCTGTATGCTCTATTTATATTTTCAGTATACATTAGTTGGCCAAAACGTAGGTATAAAAGTAAGGATAGCAACAAAAAGAGAAATCACTTCTGTACCAGAGCAGTTTAAATGGATATGCCTGGCAACCTACTGTAAACCAAAAATAAAATTCTAAGCCTCCTCAACCATCTGAATAGACCCCTCTTCTTGGCCAAGGGCATTCCAAAGTTGACCTGAAAAACTATTCCAGCCATAGTAGGAAGTGGGTGTTGGACATGCCTCATTCTATCCTCCTCCCTTTTGGAATTACTGATAAAACGGACTCTTTAAGTCTGATAAGAAACATTTACAATCTATTCTCTCTGAAGCCTGCTACCTGGAGGCTTCACCTACATGATAAAGCCTTGGTCTCCACAACCCCTTATCTTAACCCAGATATTTCTTTCTATTGATTCTAAGTCTTTAGACAATAACTAAACTCTTTCAGAGAAAGAAAAGAAATAATTCAACAATATTACAGAGAAATGAGGTGAATGAATTCCTAATTTCAAGGGACCCATTGAGAACCCAGCATAGCAGGCAAAATAAAGATATACACCGAAGCACATGATTATAAAATTTCACAACATTGGAGACAGAAAGAAGCTAATAGGAAAATAAAATCACTGGAAAGGATAAACAATCAGAATGACTTCTCAATAGCCACTCTGGTAGTAGAAGTCAATAAAGAAATGTTTTTTAAAACAAAAATGTTTTTAAGTTCACCTTTTATTTAGGTTGAAATAAGCTGTACAAAATTGATATTTCTGACCAAAAATAACAGCCATATTTTCTATCATATTTATAGATAAACCACAAAACATTTATTGTAGTCAGTTTTTCAGGTTTTGATTTTAATCTAGATAAGGAAGTAGACATAGTTATGAAAAAAGAAGAGACCAGACACATCAGCTGTCTGTATCCAGTGCTTCTGATTCTGTCTTGACCATGAAACCAAAGTGTTCCACATACACCTGATGAAAAGCTTATGACACAGGAAAACATCAGCTCAACAAAGGAATGCAAACAGCAACAAGCAGAAGGAGAACAATAATGCCAGGCTCTTCCATTCAAACTTGTTATTTTAGGGTCACTTGATAAAGATCAGACCTACAATGCCACCTTTGTTGGGTGAGCTCACTGCTTCTCTCACTCTCTGGTAATTCCCATAACTGTGCGTTAAAGGGTTTTTTTGTGTTTTTGTTTTTGAGTTTGGTTTTGGTTTTGTTTTGTTTTGTTTTGTTTTTGAGACAAAGCCTCGCTCTGTCGCGAGGCTGGAGTGCAATGGTGCGATTTTGGCTCACTGCAGACTCTGTCCCCCAGGTTCACGTGATTCTCCTGCCTCAGCCTCCCAAGTAGCTGGGACTACACGCATGTGCCACCATGCCCAGCTAATTTTTGTATTTTTAGCAGAGACTGGGTTTCACCATGTTGGCCAGGATGGTCTCAATCTCTTGACCTTGTGATCGACCTGCCTTGGTCTCCCAAAGTGCTGGGATTACAGGCGTGAGCCACCGCGCCCGGCCACGTTAAAGGTTTTTGACAGTATACTGAAAAGTCCTACTAGTGAAAGGTGAGTTGTAAGATTCACTGTGACATTTTATGAAATGTATTCATTCCTCCTATACCTACCCAAAATTTATTCCTTCAAAGTACTGATAACTAACATAACTTCAAAGTACTGAATCCACAGTGATACTAAATGCTGTATCTGAAATGATTTTAAAACAATTCTACCAGCCTGGGTAACAGAGCAAAAACCCATGTCTACAAAATATACAAAAATTAGCCAGGAACGGTGGCACGTGCCTGTAGTCCCAGCTACTCAGGAGGTTGAGGAGGGAGGATTGCTTGAGCCTGGGAGATTGAGGCTGCAGTGAGCCCTGACTGTGCCATTGCACTCTCCAGCCTGGGTGACAAAGCAAGACCCTGTCTCAAAAAAAAAGGGGGGGGGGATTCCAGAGTGCCAGCACCAGAGAGTATGCAGAAATGGAATTCCACGCTTGTACATCTTTCAAATTTTTCCTCCAGATATCAAATATAGAAGAAAACTTATTTAAAACATCCTTTTAGGGTCGGGGCGGTGGCTCACATCTATAATCCAAGGGAGGCTGAGGAGGGCAGATCACTTGAGGTCAAGGGTTTGGGACCAGCTTGGCCAACATAGTGAAACTGCATCTCTACTAAAAATACAAAAAACTAGCTGGGCATGGTGGTGCGTGCCTGTAATCCCAGCTTCTTGGGAGGCTGAGGCAGGAGAATCACTTGAACCCAGGAGGCGGAGGCTGCAATGAGATTATGCCACTGCACTTCAGACTGGGCAACAGAGACTCTGTCTCAAAACAAACAAACAAAAAATAAAATAAAATAAAATAAACATCCTTTGAGGTTTTTTTTTTGAGACGGAGTCTCGCTGTGTCGCCCGGGCTGGAGTGCAGTGGCCGGATCTCAGCTCACTGCAAGCTCCGCCTCCCGGGTTTACGCCATTCTCCTGCCTCAGCCTCCCGAGTAGCTGGGACTACAGACGCCCGCCACCTCGCCCGGCTAGCTTTTTGTATTTTTTAGCAGAGACGGGGTTTCACCGTGTTAGCCAGGATGGTCTCTATCTCCTGACCTCGTGATCCACCCGTCTCGGCCTCCCAAAGTGCTGGGATTACAGGCTTGAGCCACCGCGCCCGGCCGAGGTATTTTTAATGATTTCTGAATCACCTGTAGGTAGTTCTTACTTGTTGTATAGAGTTTGATATGTGCATCTACAGTTAAATCCAGATCATGTCTTATATCAAAATTTATGTTAAGTAAAACCAAGTTATTTAACCTGTCAAAGTTTTCCTCAGCTATAATTTGAGATGCTTTCATTTATTTCATTGTATTCATTCTCAATCTTCATTATAGGAAGAATACACAGGACTTTCCACAATGTATACACATCAGGGAGTTTTATTGATGTCAGGCACATAGAGGGCTTCAAACATGCGGATGGAAGCTCTGCTTCTTTCCCTCTGTGTTTCCACTTGATTCTCCAGCAGGGAAATTGGCTGAGAGCATGTTCCGATTGGCTCAGTCACTTCAGCTAAAGTCAGCTTAGTATTTCTCCGATGTGTGGAATTTGAGCTGTCCCATGACACAAGGTGCCAGAGATCAGCATTTGTGAGCTATGAGACGTTCTGAGAATAACTCTTTGAGTTCCAGAGTAATGTGCTGCACTGTTGGAACACATAGAGATTCCTTATAGTAACTCTCAGAGGTTCGTTGAGATTCTAGGTTACCTTGCTGAGCTCTGCAGAATTTCCCAGAGACTTTTATTTGAATATCAAGATTGGTTATCAAATTCATGCCTTCCTCAAATTCATGACGTTTTAATATTTTCCAGTACTTCATTAGTGATACGATACCACCATGAAGCTGCTGGCTGCAAAGAAAACATCAGAGATTTCCCCCTAGAGATTTTTTTCCCAAAGCCTCTTGTAAGATAAGATATTTTTAGCCGGGCGCGGTGGCTCAAGCCTGTAATCCCAGCACTTTGGGAGGCCGAGACGGGTGGATCACGAGGTCAGGAGATCGAGACCATCCTGGCTAACACGGTGAAACCCCGTCTCTACTAAAAATACAAAAAACTAGCCGGGCGAGGTGGCGGGCGCCTGTAGTCCCAGCTACTCTGGAGACTGAGGCAGGAGAATGGCGTGAACCCGGGAGGCGGAGCTTGCAGTGAGCTGAGATCCGGCCACTGCACTCCAGCCCGGGCGACAGAGCAAGACTCCGTCTCAAAAAAAAAAAAAAAAAAAAAAAGATATTTTAAAAAACAATTATAAAAATAAAATCAAGGCTGGGAGTGATGGCTCTCACTTGAATCCCAGCACTTTGAGAGGCCAACGTGGAAGGATCACTTGAGCCCAGGGGTTTGAGAGCAACCTGGCCAATCATAGTGAGACCCTGTCTCTATTAAAAAAAAAAAAAAAAAAAAAATCATTAAAATCCCTGAATGCACTGCAGAGTACGAATGCTCAGCCAGCTGTACAGTTATGTCATCTGAGACTTGTGTCACCATTTATATCTCTAAATATAAAACAAATGCTGGCAGGAGATCCAGTAACATTTCAAAAGCATCATGCCTATCTGTCCATTGAGAATGACGAATTACCTTCAGTTCATTATTCCTTTCTTTGTTCTTCTGAGAAAGGACAGAAATTACATAGTCAAGTTCCAAAAGCAGTTGTGGTGAAGGATGAATAACAAACTTCCTCAGTCCTTCATAATACAACAGATATCCCCATAATAGGCACTGATTTTGCCGACCACATATTTAATTTTTAATTTTTTAAATTTAATTTTTTTTATTTTTTGAGATAGAGTCTCCATCTGTTGCCCAGGCTAGAGTGCAGTGGCACAATCTTGGTTTACTGCAACCTCCGCCTCCCGAGTTCAAGCAATTCTCCTGTCTCAGCCTCCCCAGTAGCTGGGATTACAAGTGCTTGCCACCACACCCAGCTAATTTTTGTGTTTTCACACCCAGCAGGGTTTCACCATGTTCACCAGGCTGGGCTCGAACTTCTGACCTCAAGTGATCCTCCCACCTTGGCCTCCCAAAGTGTGGGATTACAGGCATAAGCCACCATGCCTGGCCTGCCAACCACATATTCAAGACACGGGAAGAGCGGAATGTGTAGATAGTTTGGGGATATTTCAGTTAAAGTCTTGAAACAGCAACCTCCATTTCTGAAGAAAATCTATTGGCCATAATGTACACCTGGCCACAACAGTACTCCACATTTAGCCCCACTTCTGGATTTTTGTAGTGTGAGATCACACAACCAAAATGTCTGCATCAGCTTCACGAGGAAGAAGCTCACATATTTCTCTGTCAGGTGAGAGACTCATCAATAAACCTCACCATCCCGAGCTGGTGTTCTTTCTCTGCTATGTCCACCACAGCATCAGTGATCACAGAAAAGAAGTATGAGTCCCTTACTTCCTGGGGCTTTCTTCCCAAAGGCAGCTCTCATAGATCTCTAGCAGCTGTTCCTGATGTTTTCCGACAGAACAGCTGGAAGGACGCTGTTGCCTCAAAGGGCTTTCTCAGGACCTCGTCACCAGAATTGATCTGGTACCTTAGCAATGTTTGAAAGATATCAGGAGTAAAGAGAACTTCCCAGGTTTAATCAGACTCATGTCCATCCAGAGGTAGGTTTTGTTTTCTCAAAAGAATAAACATTTAAATAAAGATTGTTGGTATTATTTGTTTTTCTTCTCTTCAAGGGTTAAAAGCAAAATATTGTCACCTTGTTCCTCACTCTCTTTTACTGCATTGAGCTTCTGAATCTTGCTGTCCTGGGTTTATGTTTTTGTTCCTGTTCAGAAGTTTTATCAATATTTTTTGTTTTAATTTTGTTTCAGTGTCCTGATTTCATCTTCACTTAATTCTTTTTGATTGACTACTACACTGGAGTGTTTGTTTATTCATCTGAGCGAGATATTAAAAGTTCCTTTAAATAGATGACATTTAAAAGGCATAAATTGGCTTCTGTGCCCACCCTCACCCTTCGACTGTCAGCGTATCCTCCTCATTCTTCTTGGATGCAGGACAAGAGTTTGGGTACAAGCTATAATACAGGTGGGCTGTCTGCTGGGGTGTGCCTGGTCCAGCCTCCTTGGGCTGAGCTGGTATGCAAGCCAGACTCAGCTGGGGCGGGCCAAGTGGGTGGGGTGCCTCCAGCAGCAGGTAGCATGGCCAAGGGAGGTCCAGGCTGGGGAGTGGTATGTTGCTGGCTGGAGATCCCGGCTGGCGAAAAGACCAAGAAAAACATATTGTGTCAATATCACCTGGAGGTAAGAAAATATTACACATTCACAGACACATAAAAGTATATCCAGACCCAGATAGAGAGCTTACAGTTTTAATTTAAAAATTTTAGCCAATGCTATATTTCATCCAAGCAGAAATACAAAAATCTCTGAAGCAGTTCTCCCCCAATTAAGTATAAATTCTTAATAGATTTAATTCAAAAAATACAAAATAGACCAACAGGAAAAAAGGAACAAACTGCTGTTTTTCACCTTCAGAGATAAGATTTCTATAAACCATTTAATTAGTTTATAAAGACCACCAAAATATAAAAATAAAAAATAAAAAGCATAACTTGTTTTTGAAAAAATGCGTAAGTATTTTCAATTGAATTATTTGACTCCAACTTTCTTTTCTGAGATTTTTAGCCTTCTTTGTGTGCTCTTAGATTTTTAGTCAGTCCCTGTTCTAGTTATCTACTGCTGCAAAACAAACCATACCTCTATACCTAGCAACATGAAAACAGCAATTTTATTATCCTTATGGAATTCAGATAGAGCATGGTGCGGATGTTTTGTCTCTGCTCCATGATGTCCAGGGCCTCAGCTGGGATGACTCAAATGCTGAGGGGGGATGACTTGAAAGGCTGGAAATGGAACCATCTGGAGGCTTCTTCACTCACAGATCCAGTGCCTAGGCTGGGATGACACGAAGGCTGGGCTTAGTTATGGCTGCTGACCACAGAACTTACATATGGCCTCTCTCTATGGCTTGAGATTCCTGCAGAATGGTGGTCAAGCTCCAAGAGGGAGCTTCCCAAGAGTGAAGGTTCCCAGAGATCCAGGCAAAAGCTGCATGGCCTTCTATAGCCTAATCTTAGAAGTCACAAAGCATCTCTTCCATATTCTGTTGCAGGGATCAGCAAACTATGGCCCAATGCCAAATCCATCTGCGATGTCTTTTTTCAAAATAAAGTTTTGGCTAGGTGCGATGGCTCATGTCTGTAATCCCAGCACTTTGGGAGGCTGAGGCAGGCAGATCACAAGGTCAGGAGTTCAAGACCAGCCTGGCCAACATGGTGAAACCGTGTCCCTACTAAAAATACAAAAATTAGCTGGGCGTGGTGGCTTGTGCCTGTGATCCCAGCTACTCAGGAGGCTGAGGCAGGAGAATCACTTGAACGCGGGAGGCAGAGGTTGCAGTGAGCCGAGATCCCACCACTCCACTTTAGCCTGGGCAACACAGTGAGACTCCGTCTCAAAAACAAAAAATAACAATAAAATAAAAAAAAAGAAGTTTTATGGGAACATAGTCATATTTAATCATTTATGTCCTTTCACACTACAATGGCAGAGTGAGTTAGTTGCAACAGAGATCGTATAGTTTGCAGTCTAAAATGTTTGCTGTCTGGCTCTTTACAGAAATAGTTTGCAGATCTCTGCTCTATTGGTTAAAGCAATCTCAAGCCTGCTCAGTGCCAAGGGGCAGGAATAGACCCCACCCTTGGTGGGAGGTGTGTCAAAAAAGGTGCAGTCATTAAAAAAAAAAAAAAAGAATCACCACACTTCCTGTTTGCCTCATATTTTTATTCTTGTTTGGTTTTTTAATTTTGTAAGCTACTTATAAGAGCTCTTCTAACTGTTTGAATGTATGCTAAAGTCATTTCGGTTAAGAGAAAGTTAAAAAATGGAAGTCAATGATGTTATTTCAAGTTACAGTCTTTTGAAACTTCCCAATGTCAGCTCCTTTAGGTAAATATTTGGGTAATAATTCTTCCAAAGAAAGGTTAGAAAGGTTAATTTTTGTTCAGAGTTAAAGGACAAGGAAGACCTTTATTTTAGTTCCTTAAAAAAAAAAAATAGTTCCTTTAAAAAAAAAAGAAAGAAAAAAAGGGCTGAGCACGGTGGCTCACGCCTGTAATCCCAGCACTTTGGGAGGCCGAGGTGGGCAGATCACAAGGTCAGGAGTTTGAGACCAGCCTGACCAACATGGTGAAACCTCATCTCTACTAAAAATAGAAAATTAGCTGGTCATGGTGGCACGTTCCTGTAATCCCAGCTGCTCGGGAGACTGAGGCAGGAGAATCACTTAAACCTGGGAGGTGGAGGTTACAGTGAGCTGAGATCAAGCCACTGCACTTCAGCCTGGGTGACAGAGTGAGACTCCGTCTCAAAACAAAACAAAAAAAAGTAAATGGTAAACACTTGTTGAAACAGTTAAGTCTCTCACTTGGTCAACAAGTTTCAGGTTATATAAATCATTCCCTATTGATGAATATTTTTGTTTAAACATGGTATATTGGTACTATTTTAATTAAATTGTACAGTGAAGGAGTTGAGTAGGCAGTGGTTTTTAACCCTGGTTACATATTTAAATCATGGGAGCCGAGACCCCTATCCTAGATCATCAAATAGGACCTCTGGAGATGGGGCCACCACAGATTTTAAAACCTCCTCAAATGATTTGAATATTCAGCCAGGGCAGAGGAATATGTGGCTAGTGACTGTAGGCTCTTTCCAGAGGGTAAAATTCTGTGAATGTAAGGGGGGATGTGAAAATGGGAAGTTTTCCCATGTTTGCTGCTTATACTACTAAGAAAATTGTTTGGAATGACCGTTTGTATGTTTTAATATGGTAACCAGCATGACTTCAGCATCTCATGGTCATTTGAACTACCTGAGTTAGCCAGAACCTAAGTCAAATGTTTCGATTTTCACGTATCTTTTGACCTACAAATTATTTCTGTCATTCTATACTACACGTTTACCCTGAAATAGACCTTATATGTTGTTTGTTCGTTTGTTAATGAATGTGCTACTATGGCATCCTTTTCGGTATGACATTGGCAGGTGTCTGTAAATATGTATTAAGATTGTGTTTCTCCAATAAGTGTGCCCATGCATCACTTACTGAATCTTGTTCAAATTGAAATTCTTATTCATTAGGTCTAAGGTGAGAATCTGGCCTAAGAATCTGCATTGTTTTTTCTCCCTTATCGTTAGCTACAAAGGATCTGCATTTCTAACAAGCTCCTACATTATGTTTATGCTATCTGTCTACCATCGATGCGCTACAGCTTATGCAGCAAGGCATTAACAGATCCATCCAGACTGATTTCACTCAGAACTGCAAGTTAGCCTCAGTATTAATTGAGGAAAAGAATAGGGTCCCAGGAAAAAGAAGGGGTGCTAGAGTCATTAAAAATTTTTATGCTTTGCATAATGGCACCTCTTTTTTTATTTTTTAAAAGAAATAACCCATTTAGAAAACTATAGAATTTTGTCACTGGTTCTTTCCATAGGTTTCATCAATTATTTTCTTCGGCCGTGTGACACCTGTCGTCTACAGTATAGGCTCATGCACTGGATATTTCTAAAGGCAGATTTAGTGACTGAGAGCCCATTTCATTAGAGACACATCTCATTAGTATGGTACAGTGGGACAATGCACTGGGCTGGATGTCAGAAGGCCTGAGTTCTTGTCTTTATTGCTTTTTGAGTGTGTGACCTTGGGCAGGTCACTTAACTTCATTGAGCCTAGGTCTTGTCCTTAAAGTTAGGCCAATAATCCCTGTCTACCATACAGGGTATTAAGAAGAACAAATGAGACAGCTGTGAAAGTACTTTGTAAATTACAAAGTGACTTAGACGTGTAAGTTATCATTATTGTCCATGTGGCACTGACTGTAGGCCTACATGTAAAAACACATTGGCTTTTGATGCTGTTAACCCTCAACTTTCTTTATCAGTAGAAGGAGCATTAGCAAGAATTAGATGATGAATAAGCCACACGGAGTCTTTCTCTGTCTGGGTTCAAAGAATGAAAGAATCAAAGAATGAAAAGATGGAGTCTTAAGAGTCAGAGAAAGGCAGGGCTTGGTGGCTCATGCCTGTAATCCCAGCACTTTGAAGGAGGCTGAGGCGGGCAGATCATCTGAGGTCAGGAGTTCGAGACCAGCCTGGCCAACACAGCGAAACCCTGTCCCTACTAAAAATGCAAAAAAATGAAAAACATGGTGGTATGAACCTATAGTCCCAGTTACTCAGGAGGCTGAGGCATAAGAATCGCTTAAACCCAGGAAGTGGAAGTTGCAGTGAACCGAGATTGCACCACTGCACTCCAGCCTGGGTGACAGAGGAAGACTGTCTCAAAAAAAAAAAAAAAAAAAAAAAGAATCCTAGGGAGAAATGGTCAATTCCAATTTCCTTATTCATGTGTATTATATACTTCACCTTTGTTTCCTTTCCAATTCCTTGTCCGGCATTGGAAAACACCAGTGATGTTGATGGGAAGGTCTATGCAACTGCTTGTGAATAAAAGCCAATTTTGAATTAAAAAAATAGAAGAAAAAACCAGGTTTCTCTGATCCTGTCACATAACTCAGTGTAGAGGAGTAGTTAATACCATGTCTTTCCTTCACTCTCTAGAATGCTTGCTGTAGACTGGTAATTCACTATCGTGGTTATTAAGCAAACAAAGAGGCTTGGCTTTCATTACAATAGAGGAAGAAAAACATTAGTTTAGAAAGAAACATATTTGGCCAGGAGCAGTTACTTATGCCTGTGAATTCTAGTACTTTGGGAGTCTGCGGTGGGAGGATCACTTAAGCCCAGGAGTTGGAAACCAGTCCGGGTAACATGATGAAACCCTGTCTCTACAAAATACACAAAAACTTAGCTGGGCACGGCGGTGCACGCCTGTAGTTCCAGCTACTCAGGAGGCTAACGCGGGAGGATTGCTTGAGCCCGAGAGGTTAAGGCTGCAGTCAACTGTGATCACGCCACTGTACTTCAGCCTGGGTGACAGAGTGAGACACTGTCTCAAAAAAACAAAAGGAAAGAAAAAAGCTGATTTAGCTTTTGTGGTTGGCTAAAAAGTCTACATGGTGAGATAGCTAGTGAGTCCATAAATCACCTCAGGGTGGTAGTCTGCAAATGGGAAATTGAGTTAACTTTCTTGTGGGTATGGCAAATACCTTTTTTTTTTTTTTTTTCTGAGACGGGGTCTCCCTCTGTTGCCCAGGTTGGAGTGCAGTGGTGTGATCTCGGCTCACTGCAAGCTCCACCTCCCGGATCCACGCCATTCTCCTGCCTCAGCCTCCCAAGTAGCTGGGACTACAGGTGCCCGCCACCACGCCCTGCTAATGTTTTGTATTTTTAGTAGAAACGGGATTTCACCGTGTTAGCCAGGATAGTCTCGATCTCCTGACCACATGATCTGCCCGCCTCAGCCTCCCAAAGTGCTGGGATTACAGGCGTGAGCCACTGCGCCCGGCTGCTAATTTTTTATTAGTTAACCTCAGATATTTTCATAAACACGTTTCAGAGTCCCCCAAACTCTGTTTTGGATGGATATAAAAAGTTTTTTGATAATTTTCTTGTAAGAAATTTCCACAATGACAGAAATTCATCTTTACTATTCAGTTCACCTGCAGCCAGTGATCCACTACCTGATTTTACAAATTGAGGTTTTCACACTAAAATAACTTGCTTCTTCTATCTCCAGAGCTGTTTCATGAGCAGAGCAGTCAGTGTTCTTCAATTTGTGGCTGCCCACATCCTGACCCTAATAATCTTTCTTGTTAGCAGACAGAGATGCCTCTACTGACCTGTGCATACGTTGCAGACAGATACTCTCTGAAATCTACCGTTGGTGGCTGGTGACTTTGCTATCATTGCAGGAAGTGTGATGGGTGCTATGTGTAGTTTGTGATAAGAACTACTTGTTAAGCTTTGAGTGAAAGCCAGAGCCTCAGACACCATTCCACTGAGAAAACTTAAGACTTCTAATATAACATATCAAGCATGTGATACGGTTATTTACCTATCTTTTCCAGAGTATTGAATCTGGAACATGTATGTAGGAATTTCCTTACTAGTTTTAGTTTTAATAAGCACTTTTTTTTTTTTAGAGGTAGGGTTTTACTTTGTTGCCCAGGTTGGAGTGCAGCAGTGTAATCATGGCTCACTGCAGCCTCAAATTCCTGGGCTCAAGTGATCCTCCCACCTCAGCCTCCTAAGTAGCTAGGACTGCAGACATGTGTCACCACATCTGGCTTTTTTCTTTTTTTTCTTTTCTTTTCTTTTTTTTTTTTTTGTAGAGACTTGATATGTTACCTAGGCTGGTCTCTAACTCCTGGCCTCAAGCAATCTTTCAGCTTCGGCTTCCCCAGGTATTGGGATTACAGGTGTGAGTCATTGTGCCCAGCCTTAATAAGCACTTTGACTCTTTGGGGAAAACTAAAGTAAAAGCATGAGAACCCCAGGAGAATTTCCTATTGAAGTTCTAGAACATAAGTACCCTAATTATGGTGTTATTTTCATCTAATCTAATTTATCCCTGGGAACGTTGCCTGAGTATGACCGGCTATTCTTAAGGAAGCTTAACTTTCTAGTACGGTGTATTCCAGAAGCCACCATCATAAGGATGTTAGAGAACCCCTTCAGTATCCTTGGCCTCTCATTCAGTCCTAATTTTAGAGGGAGGCTGGGGAATGCTAGTCTGTCCGCAAGCTTGAAGGTCGCTCAGGGATCTCTGAAACCTTCAGAGTAGACCCAGAGGACTGGTCTTTGGCTAAGAGGTTCTCTTTGGTCTTGTGTTAGCTATTAAAGAGAATTCCAGGGGAACAGTATATCCGGTACTCTAGGTTACCCAAGCGTTTTTTCCTTTAAAGAATTCCAGAGCATTCAGTTTGGCTCAGAATATTTGGAGCTTAATTGAAGCAAAAGCAGACCTTTCCTGGGGTAGCCGTGGGCTAGAATAGTTTTACCCCATCTCCACCTCTGTCATCCTACAGTTTCCTGAAGATTCATCGAGGTTCAATGTGAGTTACCCAAGGACTTATGTACACTCCAAGGATGCCGAAAGATGGCACAGCCGGCTGTAGCAGTGCTTATCTTTAATTCTACTAGATAAATTTTACTCATGCCGTGGCTCACGCCTGTAATCCCAGCACTTTGGGAGGCCAAGGTGGGCCAATTACCTGAGGTCAGGAGTTCGAGACCAGTCTGGCTAACATGGCGAAACCCTGTCTCTACTAAAAATACAAAAAATTAGCCAGGCATGGTGGCACGTGCCTGTAATCCCAGCTACTGGGGAGGCTGAGACAGGAGAATTGCTTGAACCTGGGAGGCAGAGGTTGCAGTGAGCCCAGATCGTGCCTCAAAAAAAAATTTTTTTTTTTGCTCTACCCAAATGAACAGAATAAACAAGCATCACTATGCACCGTTTGTGGGGGGGTCAACATTCCTATTGCCTAAAATACAAGTGCATTCTTGCTGGATATGCTGACACCAGGTGGGATATGGCAAGGCTCAGATATGCTGGTAGGGGGTACTTCAAGAAAACATTGAAATAATATCTTTTAAAGTTTATAAAATAAAGTTTGTCCATTTTTTTTCTGTTCTTATATTTATTGAGCTCAATCCCAGTTTATTTTCAGAAGTCATCTCAGACATAGCAGTGGGTGCCAGAGCATTCCTATCAACCAGGAATTCTACGTATATATGGGTGTATTGATCTCCTCCCTTACCCACTGTACCTTAGAACCAACCAAGAATTTCAGCATAATAAACCGATCCTTAGCACACTGTCCTTGCAGATTGACTTCAGCCTTTAAACTGGCTGTACTTTGAGCCCTTACCTTGTCAAAACAGATCTACCTAGAAGTGGAGGAGTCCAAATTCAGGATAAAAAGTCGGCCAATGGTAAAGGAATATAGTAGCTTCCAAATCCCACTTCACATTTGCAACCCATTATAATAAAATGGTTCTTTTTTGACACAGCCCCTCTGACATTTTGACATATTCATCTTTGGGTAGAGTCCTGTGTTTCTGTTATTCCTAGAATAATCTTCATTTTTGTCAGATAACGGGCCCTGAATTCTACTACTTTTTCCCAGTTTTCCCTGTGTAGGGTATTGCAGGGTTTTCTAGCTGAGTTGTTTGTAAGCCCGTTGACTCTCAACAATTGTTGATAAATGTGCAATAAAAATAATTTCTAACACTAACAGTAGCAAGGCACAGAATCTCTTGGAAGCTGTAACCAATGCAGCATCAACCCTGTCCTCCAGCAGCTGAGATGCTGGGGACTGAATTTCTCTGAATAAGCTTGTCATCCATCAGCATCTGTGTCATTATAAGAATAAACATCTCTCTGGAGTAGAAGAATGGGCAGGAAATGAATAACAGTACTCTTCTATAAGTAGTCTACCCACAGAAGCATGTAAAAGTGCATCTATACCAGCCTGTGTTAAGAGTAAAATATGAAGGAGAACGGCTTAATCTCCTCCAATGTGGCAGAGAAACCACACAGGATTGTTTCGATGTGAAGACAGATCTCAGGGTTTCCTTCTGCCCTGATATTTCTGAAGCCTGTGTTGTTAAAATTAGCTTTCTTAGTCTCTTTTTCACTATTGCTATTGTCTCATTAAAGTAGCTTGTTTGTAAGAGTCTTGCAGAGTCCACAAAAAGCCTAAAACTGCTTTAGCACAAATATAGAAGTCATAGTAAAATCTAGAAAACTACCTGGTGTTTTCTGATTTCTTAAGCTGTAATTATTAGTAACAAAGGATTTATGGGATTCCAGAAGATGGAATCTCACAAATGCCAAACCAACTGTTTGATTTCACAGACAAGATTAATGGCAGCTGGGAAGTTAAATTTTAATTATAGTGAGTAGTTTTAGCCTTCCATATTTTAGCAAAGCTTCTATAAAAAGGCTTACTAATTTGAATTTTAATTCTTTTCCTTGTTTCAGCCCCTGCTTACAGTGATAATGAGCGCTAAAATTTTCACAAGTAAGTAGAGGGCAAAGAGAAAGAAAAAAAGGAAATTGCCACAGCACTGATTGCCAGCCCTTTAGAACTGATAATATATTCCTTTCCTAGTCAATCCATTCTGTCCCAGAGAATTGGGGATTCTATTGGCTCCAAAAGCATCACATGATAATTTTCAAATTTATAGTGTAAGAAAAGGTCAGTTTCCCTAGACTGCCAATAAAGGACAGAATTGCTATTCTTTTCTCTGATCATTTCCCATCCCTTAATCTGTGTTTTTCTTAAGTATTTTGCATACAATTAAGATGACAGAGAGGCTTTTGGTGAGAAGAACACAATTTCTCACTTATATTTTCTCTTTTTCAAGTAAGAACAGAAGTCATCACAACCTTTGTTCTCTGTAGATCCGCCAACCTGTACTCCATCCGGATCATGTTAGAAGACCTCGGTGAACCCAGGACCAAACTCCCTACTTCTCTTTTCTCCTTTTAAACCTCTGTAGGAATACAGACAGTTTGAGAAATGAGAATATTTAGTTATGGAAAAAGTGAAGACCTTAGTGGGAAGTTTGTTTCTATAGAACGAAAAGCATGAATACTAAATTCATAAAAATTAGTAGGATATCAGAGCCGGACGCGGTAGCTGATGCCTGTAATCTCAGCATTTTGGGAGGCTGAGATGGGTGGATCACCTGAGGTTGGGAGCTCGAGCCCAGCCTGACCAATATGAAGAAACCCCACCTCTACCAAAAATACAAAATTAGCTGGGCGTGGTGGCGCATGCCTGCAATCCCAGCTACTAGGGAGGCAGAGGCAGGAGAATGGCTTGAACCCAAGAGGCGGAGGTTGTGGTGAGCCGAGACTGCGTCCGTGCACTCCACCACGGGCAATAAGAACAAAACTCCGTCTCAAAAAGAAAAATTAGTAAGAATCAGGGAAATAGAAATAGGAACAGTGTGAATTCCCTATAAACTTCCTAATCAGATGACTACAGGATTTGTAATGGAAAGGAGGAACAAAAGGATGTTTCTTAAGAATACGTGTTATTCTTCATTGAAAGTTTTTGTTTGTTCGTTTGTTTTTTGTTTTTGGTTTTTGAGACAGGGTCTCGCTCTGTCACCCAGGATGGAATGCAGTGGCGTAATCTCAGCTCACTGCAACCTCCACCTCCCGAGATCAAGCAATTCTCCCACCTCAGCCTCCATAGTAGCTTGGACCACAGGCATGTGCCACCACGCCCAGCTAACATTTTTATATTTTTAGTAGAGATGGGTTTTCACCATGTTGGCCAGGCTGGTCTCAAACTCCTGACCTCAGGTGACCCACCTGCCTCTGCCTCACAAAGTGCTGGGATTAAAGGGGTGAGCGTCTGCACCCGGCCAGTTGGAAGTTTTAAATTATGGACCCTTTAAGTTATGGAAGACTGACAATCAGAAGACAAACAAGTAAGGAAGAGATAGGAGTTAGATGTTCAGGAGGAATACATTAAAACAACAGGTTTGGACTTTTGCTATCTCGTGATAGGCTTTGGCTTAGATTTGCAAAGCTAACATTCCAAAAGTTGTTTCATTTCCACATAGGTATTACTTAATTTACCACTAGATGCCATTCTCACAGATAATAGTTAACTAGGTCAAAGATTGGCATGCTTTTGATTTTCTTTTTCAAATAATATTCTGCTAAAGAAGCTAAACGTAATTAATTCCTAGAATTATCTCTAAATTGAAAGAATTATACACATTAGAAGAGGTTTCAAAGAATATATACTTAGTTATAATTAATTATATCCTATACTTATTCTCAAATACTATAATTATTGCTTATTCTAGTGTTATCCTGCTTACTTCATTTTGTCTAAAAATTCTTTTAGATGGAGTCTTGCTCTGTCTCCCAGGCTGGAGTGCAGTGGTGCAATCTTGGCTCACTGCAACCTCCACCTCCCAGGTTCAAGTGATTCTCTTACCTCAGCCTCCCAAGTAGCTGGGATTACAGGTGCACACCACCATGCCCAGCTAATTTTTGTATTTTTAGTAAAGATGTGGTTTTGCTATATTGGCCAGGCTGGTTTCGAACTCCTGACCTCAGGTGACTCACCTGCCTAGGCCTCCCAAAGTGCTGAGATTACAAGCGTGAGCCACTGTGCCCAGCCCATTTTATCCAAATCTTAAGGAGAGCAAAATTTTCAAATTTAACCAGGACTATTCATGAATTTGATCTTCTAAGGGCCCAAGCCAGAGTTCTGGGCTCTTCAACAGCTTTGTCAGGTATCAAAATCTCTCTTTTCAGACTAATGTTAACACACTATACTTTAACAGTGCTTGGGCCGGGCGCGGTGGCTCAAGCCTGTAATCCCAGCACTTTGGGAGGCGGAGACGGGCGTATCACGAGGTCAGGAAATCGAGACCATCCTGGCTAACACGGTGAAACCCCTTCTCTACTAAGAAATACAAAAAAAAAAAAACTAGCTGGGCGAGGTGGCGGGCGCCTGTAGTCCCAGCTACTCGGGACGCTGAGGCAGGAGAATGGCGGGAACCCGGGAGGCGGAGCTTGCGGTGAGCTGAGATCCGGCCACCACACTCCAGCCTGGGCGACAGAGCGAGACTCCACCTCAAAAAAAAAAAAAAACAAAACAAAATAGTGCTAGACTGGTATCTGCCAAGCTTGAGTAAGCTTTAGGGAAACTTCTCAGTGCACCTGATTATGTCCCTGAGTCTCAGAGATTTTTTGCTTTCTGAGCTGAAGAAGAAATAGAAGAACACTCCTTCCTGACTACCTTGATGGTTAATTTTATGTGTCAACTTGGTTAGGCTAAGGTGCATGGTCGTTTGGTCAAACACCAGTCTAGATGTTGCTGTGAAGGTATTTTTAAAATGTGAGTAGCATTTAAATCAGTAGACTTTGAATGAAGCAGATCATCCTCCATAATGTGAGCAGATCTCATTCAATCCATTGAAGGCCTTAGGAGCAAAGAGTGAGGTTTCCTGAAGAAGAAATTCTCTTCAAAACTATGACATAGAAACCTTGCCAGAGTTGCTGAGCGCGGTGGCTCACGCCTGTAGTCCCAGCACTTTGGGAGGCCAAGGTGGGCGGATCACCTGAGGTCAGGAGTTTGAGACCAGCCTGGCCAATATCATGAAACTCCATCTCTATTAAAAATAAAGAATTATCCAGGTGTGGTGGCGGACCCTTGTAATCCCAGCTACTCGGGAGACTGAGGCAGGAGAATTGCTTGAATTAGGGTGGTGGAAGTTGCAGTGAGCCAAGATCATGCCACTGCAATTCAGCCTGGGCGACAGAGTGAGACTCTGTCCCCACCCCACCCCCGCCAAAAACAAAACAAAAAAAAGAAACCCTGCCAGAGTTTTTAGCCTGCCTGGTCTGCCCAGTCTGCCCTATAGACTTTGGACTCAAGCCTGCAGCCTCAACTCTTACCTGAATTTTCAGTCTGCTGAGCTGCTCTGCAAATTTTATTTTATTTTATTTTATTTTATTTTTTTTTTTTGAGACGGAGTCTCGCTCTGCCGCCCAGGCTGGAGTGCAGTGGCCAGGTCTCAGCTCACTGCAAGCTCCGCCTCCTGGGTTTACGCCATTCTCCTGCCTCAGCCTCCCAAGCAGCTGGGACTACAGGCGCCCGCCATGTCGCCCGGCTAGTTTTTTGTATTTTTTAATAGAGACGGGGTTTCACCATGTTAGCCAGGATGGTCTCGATCTCCTGACCTCGTGATCCGCCCGTCTCGGCCTCCCAAAGTGCTGGGATTACAGGCTTGAGCCACCGCGCCCGGCCTCTGCAAATTTTAGACTTGCCGGTTCCCAGAATTACACGGGCCACTTCCTGAAAATCTCTCTCTCTCTCTCTCTCTATATATATATATAAACATATATATATATATAGATGTACACACACACACACACACACATACGTACAACGTGTAGGTAGACGGATAGATCTCCTATTGGTTCTGTTATTCTGGAGAACTGTGACTAATACAACTTTTCTGATAAGAAAGTTATTCCTCTATCTCTACTTCCCGCATTTTTTCTATTTGGAACTAGCATTTGTAATTTGCATCCAATACTTGCATTTATTTACAAGCATTTCTTCATGGGCTCATGAAACTCTGATATATTTCTATTGTGCTGCTTCTTATTTTTATTAAAGAGCCTTATCATCCATTTATCTTCTTAAAAAGAGGACATTTCAAAATTACATTCAATAGAAAGTAATGTTATAGCAGAAATACAAAGTGATATCTCCATACTTTGTTACAAATTTTTTCAGATGGAACTCTTTTTTTTTTTTGAGATGGAGTCTTGCTCTGTGGCCCAGGCTGGAGTGCAGTGGCCGAATCTCAGCTCACTGCAAGCTCCACCTCCCGGGTTCACGCCATTCTCCTGCCTCAGCCTCCCGAGTAGCTGGGACTACAGGCGCCCGCCACCTCGCCTGGCTAGTTTTTTTTTTTTTTTTTTTTGTATCTTTTAGTAGAGACGGGGTTTCACCATGTTAGCCAGGATGGTCTCGATCTCCTGACCTTGTGATACGCCTGCCTCGGCCTCCCAAAGTGCTGGGATTACAGGCTTGAGCCACCGCGCGCCTGGCCCAGATGGAGCTCTTTTTTTTTTTTTTTTTTTTTTTTTTTTTTTTTTTGAGACGGAGTCTGGCTCTGTCGCCCAGGCTGGAGTGCGGTGGCCGGATCTCAGCTCACTGCAAGCTCCGCCTCCCAGGTTCCCGCCATTCTCCTGCCTCCGCCTCCCAAGTAGCTGGGACTACAGGCGCCCACCTCGTCGCCCGGCTAGTTTTTTGTATTCTTTAGTAGAGACGGGGTTTCACCGTATTAGCCAGGATGGTCTCAATCTCCTGACCTCGTGATCCGCCCGTCTCGGCCTCCCAAAGTGCTGGGATTACAGGCTTGAGCCACCGCGCCCGGCCCAGATGGAGCTCTTAAAAACATTTTAAGTCTTGAGTGTATCTACTGGATAACATTCATTTCCTTTTTTTTGAATATAGTTAACTATATATTTAGTGGATTATGGGTGGAAAAGAAGGATATTTGAATATTTAAGACACAAAAGACAAGATTGATACCAAGACTGACAACACAGAACAAATGCCAGGTTACAAGAGAGAAGGCAGAGATGTTAATAGTGATAAATTAAGAATCCTTTGGAACTTTTTCATAACAGGCTGGTAGTATATAGAACACATGACTACCTTAAGTTCCTTTCTCCTAATCTCTCTTGTTGCCTGTAGCCTCAAAAGTGTCCCACTGGGAGAGTGACTTTTCCGAGACTGTCATGGGTGTCTTTCTCATTGGGACTTGTGTCTCCTAATGCTTGTGTGGCAGGTAGGTGCTTCTTTGAGTCTTGGTGATAGAAACACATAGAAATATGATTTAGTCCTTAAGGAACAAAAAGGAACCCATCCAGTCTTCAAGGGCGAGAAAAAGTTCAAAAGAATCAGAATTTTTTTTTTTTTTTTTTTTTTTTTTTTTTTTTTAGTACCAAAGCAAAGCTTACTCAGGCTTTTCAGAGCAGTAAAAAAAAAAAAAAAAAAAAAAAAAAAGATAGAAAAGTAGACAACACGCTTCTTATCTCCAAAGAAATTCTAGAGGGGTTCATTTTAAAAAGGAGAAGACACATGCTACTATTTAAAGAAGTCCCAGAAGTACTTAAACTTGAAATTCCCGCTGTGACAGCAGCTTTCCTCATTACCCTCATTCTTAGGCATCGTCTATGTCCCCAGAGGAGTTGAAGCCAACGCTGTTTTTCTACTCAGTACAGTGTCCAGCAGCAACTATGACAACTATGTGTGCTGCAAAGAATTTTTCCAGAGGTGGGTGTCTCCAGGGCCAGAGTTCCCTCTCAGCACTTTATGGGGGAAGTTATTCTCTACTCTACACCTGAAAGTAGAGAAGAAAAGAAACACATGTGAACGTATTTGGAAGTGCGTAAGTGGTGTATATAAAGGGGAATGTCATGTTCAGCCTTGTGTTTTTCCTTCCTTCCTACTGGAACTCGTTTGAGTCTTTGTTACCCAGTTAGTAGAAGTTGTAGATCTGAATAGAAGTTTTCTTGTTTGTCGAAAGAGTGTTACCACTAGTGATTGAAAGGTTGGCATTTCCAGAGAGAAAGGTGGCAGCAACCCTTTTGCAAATTTTAAACAGTGATGCGAATTCTGGCCCTTTGTCTTTAAGCATTATATTAAGCAGACTTGGACGTCTTTCTTTCAGCATTTCATTCAACATTACTAACCCCTTTTCCTCCTCTGGTCCCTGGGAAAACATGGACTACCATGCAAAAGCTCCTACCAAATGCTGTGGCATCTTCAATCACAGTTCCTGCCCACCACAAGGGGCCCAAATCCCTGAGCCACACCCCTGAATGGATAGATCTTCTACAGAAGCATAGATTGGGCATCCTTTGCTTGTCTCCAGCTTCTCTGCATTGCACTGTTTTGCTACATACTGTGAGAATCACTCAACCTCTTGCACCCTCAAGTTCCTGGCTTTGAGCAGCTACCTTTCCTAAGTGAAAAGCGAGCATCTGAAAAGAGATCGCTTGCTTTAGAAATATGTTAAAGATGGTTTCCCTCTAAAGAATGACTCCAAAACATGAGAGATGGTCCATCTGAATAAATCCTTAAGTGAAATAAAGACCATGATAGACATTGCTGATGCTGGTATCCTTTGGACAAATGAATCTGGAGAACAGAAGAAACCACATGGAGCCGGGCGTGGTGGCTCACACCTGTAATCCCAGCACTTTGGGAGGCCGAAGCAGGTGGATCACTTGAGGCCAGGAGTTCGAGATCAGCCTGGCCAACATGGTGAAACCCTGTCTCCACTAAAAATGCAAAAAATGAGCCGGGCGTGGTGGCGTGTGCCTGTAGTCCTGGCTGCTCAGGAGGCGGAGGCACAAGAATTGCTTGAACCCAGGAGGTGGAGGCTGCAGTGAGCCAAAATCATGCCACTGCACTCTAGCCTAGGGTGACAGAGTGAGACTCTATGTCAAAAAACAAACAAACGAAACGAAAGAAGAAACTACACGGAGACTAGGAGTCTTTATTAGGAGAAAGGAAATGTAGTTTACCTGTAACTAGAAATGGAGCTTAGAATTGTATTTATGGGCTAAGAGAGTGACATGTACCCAGGTACAGGAGAAACTTCAGAGCCTTGCGGACCTTTGGCCATACACACAAGCAGGGGTTCTCTCTTACAAGAGCTCCTTTCAAATCCTAGGCACATTTTAGTCATACGACTGCAAACTCAAAATTAATTTGCCTTAGTTCTAGTGGTGATCAGGTCTGGTGGTCAAGTGGTGGGTGAAGATTGCAATTTTAAATAAAATGGTTAGGGAAGGACTCACATTTGGGCAAAGACCTGAAGGAGGTAGGGGAACAACTCATGGAGATAGCTGGGGACAAGGCTTCCAGAAGAAAAGCAAGAGCAAAGGTCCGACAGTGAAAGTCTGTCTGGGATGTTCTGGGGCCAGCGAGGAGGCCTATGAGACTGGAGTGAAGTGAGGAAGGGAGGTGGAGGAGCTGGAGCTGGAGCTGGAGCTGGAGCTGGGGTGGCAGTGGGGCCCAGGTGGTGTGGAACTTCTGTAAGCAAACAGGCTTCCCCTGAGTGAGTTGGGAGGGAGAGGAGTAACATGACCTGACTTTTGTTTTAATGAGATCATTCTTGCTGCTGATGAGAACAGACTAAAAGGGAACAAGGGTAGAAGCAAAGAGATCAGGAGGAGGTGTTTTCAGTAATCCAGGGGAGAGATGACAGTAGCTGGGACCAGGATGGGAAGAACTGAGGTGGCAAGAAGTGGTAGGACTGTGAATATATTTCAAAGGTAGATGGATCTGCTGGTGGATTAGATATGAAGTGTGAGAGAGAGAGAGGAGTCACAGATGCGTCCAAGGTTGTCAGCCTGAGCCATTGGAGGGATGGAATTACCTTAACTAAACAGAGGAAGACTCAGGGAGAGGCAGGTGTTGGGAGAAACATCAGAAGTTCAGTTTGGGATGTGCCTAGCAGAGACATTGAATAGGCAGTTGAATACATGAGTGTAGACAAGTCAGGACTGGAGTTATAAGCTTGGGAGTCATATACATGGAAATGAAGGCCGTAAGACTGAATGAGATTCCCAAG
The DNA here is from genome assembly GCF_009764315.1 of Trachypithecus francoisi. Lineage (NCBI taxonomy): Eukaryota > Metazoa > Chordata > Mammalia > Primates > Cercopithecidae > Trachypithecus > Trachypithecus francoisi. The sequence goes on along the minus strand of NW_022681468.1, from coordinate 144,867,201 downwards.
AAAGAAAATATAGACAGAATCTAAGAGAAAGAGCCAAAGACTGAGCCCTGGAGCACTCCAATGGTTAAAGTCAGTAGGAACCAGCCAAGGAGATGGAGAAATAGCAGCCATTGAGGAAAGAGGAAAGCCAGGAGAGAGGGGTATTATGAAAACCAGAGGAATGTCAGGCGCGGTGGCTCTTGCCTGTAATCCCAGCACTTTGGGAGGCTGAGGCAGGCGGATCACCTGAGGTCAGGAGTTTGAGACCAGCCTGATCAACATGGAGAAACCCTATCTCTACCAAAAATACAAAATTAACCGGGCGTGGTGGTGCATGTCTGTAATCCCAGCTACTTGGGAGGCTGAGGCGGGAGAATCACTTGAACCTGGGAGGCAGAGGTTGCAGTGAGCCGAGATCGCGCCATTGCACTCCAGCCTGGGCGACAAGAGTGAAACTCCGTCTCAAAAAAAAAGAAAGAAAACCAGAGGAAGAAAATGTTTTATGGGGGAAAAAAGGGGTCCACTGTTGAACATTGCTGATCAGTCAAGTAAGAATGAGGGGTATTTGCCTGGGATTTTGCAATGTAGGGAACATTAGTCATTGTAACAAGGGCAGTTTATGTAGAGAGGTGGGGGGTAGGAGCCTGAATGAGTAGGTTCAGGAGAAAACGGGATGAGAGGAACTGCAGACAGGGAGGATGGATGACTATTTTGAAGAGTTTTTCTGCAGAGAGTGCAAGAATAGAGCAGTAGCTAGAGGTGAAAGTGAAGTCAAGAGAGGGTTTTTTTTCCTTTTTAAAGTGGATGCAATAATACTGCATTTGCACACTAATGGAAATGTCTAATAGAAAAAATGTTGATGCATCACAGAAGCAGAGAAGAGTTGGAGAAATTCTTTTCTCAGCATGTCTCACAGAACTGAAGACATTCTAACCTATGCCAAAGTTTGTTCCTATCCTATGTACAATGAAATGCCAGCAATTCTGGTTAAGGAAGTAGTTTCTGCAGGGGCAGAAGTGGAAAGCGTTTCCGAGGTCCTTTGGAAAGCCACATCCCTGTATCTTGGAGCCTGAGGGCAGGGTGTGTGTGGATGAAAGTGCTAACCCAAGGGCCTCAGCTTTGACTTGAAGATAAATTCTTCTGGGCATTCGCACAAAACCCACTCAAGCAACCTTTCTGTACAATATAGCTTATAAAAAGACTTCGCTAAAACGGATTTTACCATTTGTGATTATTGGAAGAGACAATCCATTCCACTGAGAGACTTTGTGGGAGATGGGCAGAAGAGGGGATCGGATTTCTGTGCTGAGAGGTCAGTGTGGCTGCTGAGGACTGAGGAAGCTGTGTCAATAGTTCAGGTGAGAGACATCGGTAACTTGAACTAGAATGGAGGCAGCGAGGATGAATTTGATTAATTTGTTCTAAGCTAAAGGCATACCTTTGGCAGATTTCCTAGAGATCATAATGAAATCATGGGTAGTAAAGTGAGGGAAGGATCTAGTGAAGAATGAGAAAGACATGGGGCCTTGAAAAGAGCCCTAAGGAAGCCTAAGACTTTCGAGTCCTTTAGACTCCAGGGCTTGGTAAACTTATCCTGTAAAGGATTGGATAGTAAATATTTTAGGCTTTGTAGCCAAGAATCAAAATCAAGATATTATATAGGTACTTATATAACAAAGAGGAAAGAGAAGCCATAAAGCTTTTATTGACAAAATTCAAAATATAATAAAAATTGAGGACACCTTTTTTATAATATAGTTCTACCAATGAGAAAAATGAAATTTTCTTTTGAGGGAATGATCGTTTTGCTTAATTGGTGTTCAGAATTAGTCTTCCCTATTATCAAAATAAATTGCAAATGTTCATCTATTAATGTGATGAGGTTTTACATCTTTATATATTTCAAATGTCTTTACACAGACACGTAATGCCAAATGCTGATATCAATTCAGGAACATATAATTTGAACATATTCATTGCTTGGAAAGGTATTCATAGAAGTCTATTAGATTCTTCTTTTGACAGTTGGCTTTTAGCTTGTCATTGCCAATACATTTCTTTTTTTTTTTTTGAGCTAGAGTCTCGCTTCGTGGCCCAGGCTGGAGTGCAGTGGCGCAATCTCGGCTCACTGCAACCTCCACCTCCCAGGTTCTAGCGATTCTCCTGCCTCAGCCTCCCGAGTAGCTGGGACTACAGACACGCGCCACCATGCCCAGCTAATTTTTGTAATTTTTAGTAGAGACGATGTTTCACCGTATTGGCCAGGATGGTCTCAAACTCCTGACCTCATGATCCGCCCGCCTCAGACTCCCAAAGTGTTGGGATTAGAGGCGTGAGCCACCACGCCCAGCCTACACTTTCTTTTTTAATTTTAAAACCTTTTTTTAATTATTTAAAAATTTTTAAATTAAAAATATGGAAGCTTTCATGAATTTGCATGTCATCCTTGCACAGGAGCCATGCTAATCTTCTCTGTATCGTTCCAATTTCTATACATGTGCTGCCAAAGCAAGCACCGATAAATCACTTTCCTAAACCACACAGTTAAATGTACTTTGAAATTACCTTTGTTCTTGCATTGAGTTCAGAAAAACTCTGCTGGAATGGTCATTTAGGCTCAGAAAATATATCTGTTGCAAATGGATAATGGAGATCTTGCTTTTTGTTTTCAGTTTTGACAGCATGGGAAGTACATAAAGTAATTTCATGTACTAAATGACTTTACCATAAGTTTTGAATATTAGCAGTGTTTTGCCTCATAATTTTAGGTTGAATTTATTAAGAAATATTATCGGCCGGGCGCGGTGGCTCAAGCCTGTAATCCCAGCACTTTGGGAGGCCGAGACGGGCGGATCACGAGGTCAGGAGATCGAGACCATCTTGGCTAACACGGTGAAACCCCGTCTCTACTAAAAATACAAAAACTAGCCGGGCGAGGTGGCGGGCGCCTGTAGTCCCAGCTCCTCGGGAGGCTGAGGCAGGAGAATGGCGTAAACCCGAGAGGCGGAGCTTGCAGTGAGCTGAGATCCGGCCACTGCGCTCCAGTCCGGGCGACAGAGCAAGACTCCGCCTCAAAAAAAAAAAAAAAAAAAAAAAAAAAAAAAAAGAAATATTATCAAGTCTGTAGCAAAAGCTAATTCCAAAGTAATTAACAGTGGTTGCGGGCAGTTCTTCTATTTGAAAAAAACTTCAAACCTAGCCTCAAGCTCAAAAGATTGCAAAAAAATCTTACCATTGCTGAACCATTGACTGCTGTGTAGGGGGGCAAGTCAGGATATTCACACAATTCTTCAGTTCCCACTAAAGACTCAATATTGATTCCTTGAACAATCCACAACTGAGCAGAATCAGTAACCCATGTTGATTCACCAAGACCCAAGGAAAATCACTCCACATCATTTATGTTAATTGATTATTGTCACTCCCATTGTCCTCAACTCGGAGAGCAACCCTCCATGGCAAAGGCTAATACTAATTTTAAGCAGTTTGTTTCTTCTGTATATATTTCTTCAGCAACCAAACATGATTTAATTAACTAGCCATTAGTAAATTGCTTTCCTTGATTAGCTAACAAATGAGCCGGTTGGGGTACTTATCTGCAAAAAGGTTGAAGACTTTTTTTTTCATTGTTTTGTTTTTGTGAAGACATTTTGCTGTCATGAGATATTTCATTTTAAATTTTCTATTTTTTCCTGACCGTTGCTTTCCTGTGAGTTGGAAATCCTGTGATGAGTACTTCTGGTAATGTCAGCATATATTCTTTCAGCACAACTCTAATGTCGTTGTACAATGTTTTGCCATCTAATTTAATCAGGATAATCCGCACTCCACTGTGCCTTGGAAGTATGACAGTGACATTCACTTTTCTTTTCTGTTGTGACATGATGGGTATAGACTGGTAATAAAAAAAATAAAACATCATAGGCACAGTGACACATGAGACACTTGAAACACTGCCAAGTGATAAGTGTGTCACTGTGATTTGTGGCGTGCCAAGTCACATTGCGAAGCAGTGACAGCACCCTATAGTGTCTCTATCACAACTACTCAATCTGCCATTGGAGCACAAAAGTAGCCATGGACAATGTGCAAATGAATAAATGTGGCTGTGTTCCAAAAAAACATTATTTATGGACACTGAAATTTGAAATTTATGTCATTTTCATGCATCATGAAATATTATTTTTCTTTTCCTTTGTTTCAACTATTAGAATATGTAAAAAAAAAAAAATTTAGCTTGAAGGACCTGTTAAAAACAGATGGCAGGCCATCATTTAGTAAATGGAAGATTGTTTCAAGATGAAGCCTAGAAAATAGTCACTGGGCTAGGCATGGTTGCTCACGCCTGTAATCCCAGCACTTTGGGAGACGGAGGCAGCAAAATCTCTTGAACCCAGGGGGCGGAGGTGGCAGTGAGCCAGGATCAAGCCCTGCACTCTTCTCAAAAAAAAAAAAAACAACCACTGCAACTCTCAGTTATTTGTTGAACTCAGAGGAAGCAGTTGGACAATGTGAGAAAAACTGCAGATATAAGTGGATCGAGTGGTGAATCGAAGGTGAGAGAAAGAATATGGAAAGTATAAGCCATCTTTTTGCAAAATATGACTCTAAAAAGGAGGAAAGAAATGATGTAATTTAAGAGAAGACTATTGGTTAAAATAGGTGCAACTTGATCATGAGCACTTAATCTCCATTTCTTCTTTCTTCTTTAATAAGGAAAATAATAGCTGTCTTGATGTTTCTTAGAACAGTCAAATGAGATAAAGTATGTTTTAAAGGCACCAGCTTGATGCCTAGCATATAGTAGGTTCTCAAGAGTTAATTAATAAATATTCATGTATACTTCTTATTTGCTTAAAAACAACAGTTTATTGCTTCCCATGTAGCTTTGTTATTTAGTTCTTGAACTATTTCTTTTTAAATCAAGGTTGTATTCCCTTAGTGAGGTGCTTTAAAAGTTGTTAAATAAATCAGAAGTTAACTGATTGGTCAGAATACTATATTACAATTTTAATAATTTGGATTTTGTAACTTCCCCAACTTTCCGCCTGCTAGACTGAATTCTAATCTTTTTAGTCTGTCTTCACATGGGAGCCACTTCATCCTTTCTGTCATTTTCATTGCCTTTTAAAAATCATACTAAAATTATATAAATAATTATACAAATGAATCATACAAATCATACACTGATTTGGTATATTAGTGGGCTTATATTTATTTTTATTACTTTTTTAATACAACTTTTTTTCTGTAAGTCATACCTAGAGTTACCACATGACCCAGAAATTCCACTCCTAGGTATATACCCCAAGAGAAGTGAAAACATATGCCCATGCAGAAACTTGTGTGTGAGTGTTCACAGCAGCCTTATCATAATAGCGCCAACGTGGAAATAACCTAAATATTCAGCAACTGATGAATAGATAAATAATAGATACATGTGTATATCTATACGGTGGAATTTCATTTGGCCATAAGAATACGTGAGGTACTGATATGGGCTACAGAATGAATAAAACTTGAAAATATTTTGCTAAGCTTTAGAAGCTCATCACAAAGACCACTTATTGAATGATTCCATTGACATGAAATGTCCAGAACAGACAAAATGATAGGGACAGGAAGTAGGTTATTGGTTGCCTAGGACTTGCGGGTGAGGATTAGGGGAGAAATACCTACTGGAGTTTCACTGTGGGTTGATGCTTTATATTCTGTGTCTGATAATCTGGTATCTGGACTCCCTGTGGATGTGTCTTTTGAATGTTGTTTTGCTAGAGGGATATTTTCTCCTCCTGCATCTGTCTGTATTTGACTGTGTGGAGGACTCTGTATTTGAGATTTTATTGTCAGAAATAATTTGAAGCCTAGATGGATGTTACATTTTTTTCAAAAAAGAATTTTGCTCATTTTTTTCAGGCACTGGGGAAAGCCAGCAATCAGGTATCACCGTTTTTTGTTTGTTTGTTTTTTGAGCAGGAATGAAAGTTTATTAAACAGCTTTAGAGCAGGAATGAAAAGAAAGTAAAGTACACTTGGAAGAGGGCCAAGCGGACATCTTGGAGGTCAAGCCCAATCAAGTATCATCCAATCCTAGGCTAGAGGTTTTCTGGGCTACCTGAAAAATTTGAATGGCAGTGGGTAGCAGACCGCAAGGGTTGGTTTACTTCCACTTCACCGCTAGTTCCTGGGTACAGTCAGTGCCGCGTCAAGCCACAGTGGAGCCCGAGGCAAAAGAAACATCAGTAATACTGATCTTGTCTTCATTTAACATTTTGATATTTTGTTCATCATGGATTTTTTCATTAATTTTGATCTTTAAAAATAGTGCATTAATACTTATCTGGATTACTGAGGTTTTTTTTGGTCCTCCTAAATTTTGTGGACATGGTGAGTACTGCACTGACCTCACACTACTTCCAGCCTTGGTATCTGCCTTGGGATTTGTACACCCTGGGCAGTTTGAAGAGAGCAGCTGGGGTTCCCTCCAACTTCCTATAAAATCCCATGAAGGTTTCCTCCTTTATGATACAATTTATCATTAACTATAAGACTTCCACAGGATTGGGGGCCAATACATCACATTCAGTAGGCTTATCAGACTACTTGTCATCCTCAAAGTAATGGGTTAATAGAAAATTGGAAGGAATAAAACCACGTGCTCATGCCTGTAAATCCCAGCACTCTGGGAGGCTGAGGCGGGCGGATCACATGAGGTAAAATTATTATTTTAGAAGCTAATATAACTTATAATATTGATATTAACAATCAAATATATTGGGATATTGAACTAAATTCCCTTCAGCATATTATCCCTATGGAGCAGGATTGGCCTGAAGCATTATTTTGACTTCAGCAACAATAATTATAATCACTCAACAGATACACACTACAAAGTACACACTGCTACAGATTAGGTAGGCAAATGACTTGCTGTAAAGTTAATTCAAATATATGAGAAAGCGTATGCTAGAATTTTTGGTTGGTTCAGCCATCTGTAGAAGTCCAAACCAACTGGTTATTAAAAATGTGTGGAATCTGTATGTACACTTTGATAATCTATTTGGTTATATGATATTGCAAGACAAGTGGTAGCTCTCCAACTAGGAGTGATCATTTTGTCACGATAAGGCCTTGATCACGGATCAGGGATGTAGACCACACTGTGGATTGTTTTGAGCATGACTATTTTCTGAGGGGAAACTCCCTCCCACACACACAGGGCAGTGGTGGTGCTGGAGTTACAAGAAAGATAATCAATGTAGCAAATTCTAAAAAACGAGAAAGATTAGGATCAAAGGATGGTTGTGTGGATTAGACTTGGTCAGAAGGTTCACCTCTTTTTCTGTAGCAGTGAGAGAAGTGACCCTTTATACAGGGTTGAGAAGCAAATGCATGCAATGAGATGAACGCCTGATTTTTCTCTCTGGAAGCTTAGGTAGTATAGTAATCCCTTCATCCAAAGTTTCACTTTCAGCAGTTTCAGTTACCAGTGGTCAACCATGGTCCAAAAATATTAAATAGAAAAATCCAGAAATAAATAATTCATAAGTTTTAGATTGCACGCTGTTCTGAGCTGTGTGATGAAATCTTGCACTGGCTCACTCCACTGCCTCCACCTGAGACGTGAATCCTCCCGTCCAGCATATCACACTGTATACGCCACCCGTCCTTCAGTCACTTAGCAGCCACCTCGTTATCAGACTACAGCCCTGGTATTCAAGTAACCTTATTTTACTGAATAATGACTCAAATGCAAGTCTTGATGCTGGCAATTTGGACACACCAAAGAAAAAGCCTAAGTGGCTTTCTTTAAGGGAAAGGTGAAAGTTCTCAACAAGAAAAGAAAAAGTTGCATGTTGAGGTTGCTGAGATCCATGGTAAGAATGAATCTCCTATCTGTGAAGTTGTGATAAAGGAAAAAGAAATTCATGCTAGTTTTGCTGTCGCACTACACATGGCAAAAGTTATGGCCACAGTGCGTTGATAAGTGCTTAGTTAAGGTGGAAAGGCATTCTATTTTTGTTTGCAAGACATGAACAGAAAACATGTTCCCGACTGACAGCCATGTGTTGCACCAGATTAACTTGATCATAGGTCTGCATGGATAAGAAAAGGCGTAGTACACATAGGGTTTGGTACTACCCAAAGTTTCAGGCATTCATTGGGGATCTTGGAACATATCCCCTAAGGATAAGGGAGAACTACTTACTGGAAAGGAAAGGAGAAAGAAACTTAACCAGAATAGGCAAATGTATATAAACCTATAGAGGATTGTAAACTGAAGGAACTAATGCCTGATGGTCTCTATTTCCTTTGTGAAAAATAAAACAATATGATCAGCTAAGAAAATGTAGTGAAGGTTTGGAATAGCTACTGAGGAGGACATAGAGAACTGTGTAGCAGAATTGTCGGGTAGTATTTAAGCCTGCAAATATGTACCCTAATGTGCACCAATCCACACAACTGGATAGATTTCTCAAGCAGGATTCAGTCCATGTATAGGACTAATAGGTGTTTCTGTAATGGATGTAAAACGAACACCAGGATGTAAAGGAGTTAAAGGTGTTAGTAAGGGTATGGTTGAAACCTGTGACTCATTTCAAAGTACACAATCTATGCAGATTTTTCACAAAAAACACATTCAGCAACTTAAGAACAGAGCCTCTTCCTTTCCGGGGCCTAGGATTACTCCTTATACTCAGAAGATATTCAGATATTTTTGAATTAATTAATTAATTAATAAACAAAAATCTGACTTTGCTAAGCATTTCTGAATGTAAGTATTAGGTTTACTTTTGTGATGAATATGTTGATTATTTTAGAGAATTAGAATTCTGTATCAAGAGCCACATTCCAATAATTTACTTACACTAAAATGACTAGACCAATGCCAAATTCAGTATGGAACACAAAAGTTTATTAGAATAAAAATACACATACAGTATCAACACTAAAATTATTTCACATCGCATATAGGTTTTACCTCCATTAGTTTTTTTTAATGCTTACAAAGTCTATGCTCTAAATAATTTGCACATTTGTAAACAAATCTTAGATTACCAAAGATGCAGTGTATCTATCAGATACTGAATATCAACACTTAAGGAGGGGAACTGATAGCGAAATCCAATTACACTAAACGTTCCTGTAAATTTTTAGAAAGAGAGGAAAAGATTAAAATAATTCACTTGAAATGAGGTAAGATGTATATGAAAAGGTTTTTAGTAGCATATATCACAATATTGAGATGAGAATATTAAAAATATTCATGGAAAATTCACTTTGATGTTTTGCATAGTCTAGGTTATTTTTTAAAAAACAAAAAATTAAAAATTACCCAAATTCCTTATTAGAAAAAGAGACAATTACCTGGTTCTACTTAGGATCCGTGTATGTTCTAAGTCTTTCTCTCCTTTATAAAAAAAGAGATTATCTGATTCTATTTAGGATCTGTGTACATTCTAAGTCTTTCTCTCATTTAGAGAAAAACATTCTCAAGTCTATAGAAGAGGAAAAAAAATTAAGATTAGGACCAACATTTCAAGCTGCCTTTTGGAAAGAAAATTAAAAACAGAGGTAGATGGTTAATTATTAGTGGCCAAGTTACTCAGGTGACTAATTTTTGTCTTGGTACACATTCACCAAAATTTTATACTTGAAGCCAAATAGTAAATAACTTTAGGAGTAGAGAGTAATACCTAGCAGAAGTTATTTTCTTTATGTCAAAGAAAAGTAATAGAAGCAAACCAGGCTTACAACCCCTGTTAAGGAGATGATTGTTTAAAGCACTACAGTTCATGCACTTTTTAAAGCAGGATAATGAACCTTGCCCCTAAGCTTCTTAGGTGTATCTGAGGCCGGCGCCACAAGCTCCATCAGGCCTGTTCAGTCCAAGTAGGACTGTAGGGTGCCTCGGCGCCGGACATCACAGGTCCAGCAGTGGAAGCCTCCTCCCAGGGAATTGGCATTACGAATGTTAACTTTAATGGTAGTTATACCTGCATTGAAAGAGAGATGAGGTTAGTTAGATGGACTAACATGAAGATTCTCCTAGAGAAAGTAGGCCTACAGATTTGGAGGAATCCTGTGGTTCTAATCCTTAAGGATGCCCAATCCAGAATAGTCTTTTCTCTTCCAATTTTATTTTCACCAACTATATTTCATCTGCTAATATAAAATCTTCTCCAAAAAGTCAACAGAGAACTCTGAAGTTTTGTTCTATTGACTATTTACAAGTCAATAGACTGAGCAGGTGTACCTACCAAATGTTCAAAATGGTCAAGTACTAAAATCTCAAGGCCTTTTGGAATTATACGTTAACTACTTTGTCAGACTGTTTCCAATTTTACCATGTTAATTTAATAGGCAAAGCAAAATTTAGCTGACCTGAAAAGTTGACTTTACATATTCACATGTAAGGAGAGTTTACTGATACAGATTAACTTCACCAGGCCACCATAAGGAAACAATGGAACACAGCTGGTGTTTCAATATCTGGGTTTGTATGGTTATACAGGTACCAAAGCAAATCCAGCAATCAGTTTTATCTGGTACCATCTGTAATAACAAGGCTATGATGTGCGTGGCCTATTTAACCAATGGTATTTAGGAAGAATCTGTTGTGTTAGACATAGTGGGGTTTTAAAAAGAAAATCTATTCTTCTTCCTCAAGAAGCTAATTATTTTGAGAGGAGGATAGGCTACAAAGTCACTAAGGGTCCATTGGTATAGCCAGAGAGAGGAAGGTGGCATGAGCCATTCAGAAAGACTTTCCTAGTCGGGCATGGTGGCTCACACCCATAATCCCAACACTATGGGAGGCAGAGGTGGGTGGATCACTTGAGGTCGGAGTTCGAGACCAGCCTGGCCAAGTCACTCTCTACTAAAAATACAAAATTAGCCAGGCATGGTGGTGCATGCCTGTAATCCCAGCTACTCAGGAGGCTGAGGCAGAAGAATCGCTTGAACCCGGCAAGTGTAGGTTGCAGTGAGTCGAGGTTGCGCCACTGCACTACAGCCTGGGTGACAGAGCTCTGTCTCAAAACATACACACACACACACACACATACACACACACACATCTTTATAACAGCTCATATGAAAATCCTTTCCTTCAACATTTCTCTCAATAATACTAGAATCATTGGTCTAAATTTTGAATATCAGGGTAAGTAAACTCCTACTTAAGTAAAACCCAGTCCTGCTCTTCAATTCAAAACTGAATGATTTACTGACACTTTCTGGCGTTTCACTACTTTGTTAACTATGCTTATTACACATAAAAGTGACTTCTGCATCTGTACGCTTATGAGTCCTTTAAAATATGTGATGACAGGACACTTTTAAAGGACCCACAATGATTTCTTATTTGAAGAAGGGCTGGCCAAGCTATTTGCTCACCTGCAAAGGGGTGGGTTTCCACAAATGGGCACCAGGAGGCTGGCTAAGTCACGTAAGATTTATAAACTTACTGCTAAGGGGTGTCTCAGGAGTTCAGGATGCATCTCCAACTTTTGGGGGCTATGTGTGTTGAAAATAAAAATACTGACTTTCTGTGAAATAATAACTTGGTGCCTCTAAAAGGAATCCAAATTGAATTAGATAAACCATTTATCAAACCTAGCATGTCATTTCTTTAGTTCTTCTCCTTTAACATTTTCATGTATGCCAACATATCTCATTTGTTGTACATACCCAGCTTTTCAAACATCTTTTGAGTTGGAACTTCATTGGCATCCACCATAACACGTTTTTCATCTAGCATTAAGACATTCATGGAAAGCCATTTGGATGACATCCAGAGTGGATGATCTAAAAACAGCAACAACTGTTAAACCATGTCTGCTATGATTTTGGTTTAAAGCAAGGATTTACAAGTGAAGAATATATTAAAGTGACAGCTGAATTCTTTCAGTAGTTCACTTTCCATGTGAATGCTTATTTTAATCTTAAAACAATTTATCTATAAATGGTATGAATCAATCTGTACTCATTATACATTTGAATTTTACCCTGTTTTCTTTTAAAAGTCGTATCTTGGCTGGGCATGGTATAATCCTAGCACTTTGGGAGGCTGAGGCAGGGAGATTCCTTGAGCCCAGGAGTTTGAGACTATTGCCCAGAGATGGTGTCTCACTGGGGAACACAGCAAGACACCGTTTCTACAAACAAACAAACAAACAAACAAACAAAAAATAACTTGCTGGGCATAGTGGCCTGCACTTATAGTCCCAGCTACTTAGAAAGCTGAAGTGGAAAGATCACTTGAGCCCAGGAGTCTGAGGCTGCAGTGAGCTGTGAATGCACAACTGCACTTAAGCCTGGGCGACAGAGCAAGACACTGCCTCAAAAAAAAAAAAAAAAAAAAAAAAAGTCGTATCTTGCTTTATGTGATACTGTCTTACTCTGTCTTCTCCTCACTTCATTTTCTATGGAAGAAAAAGTTGCAAACACAAGTCCCAGCCTTTTTCTGATGCTCACAGTCCCAAGCACCACTTTACACCTTACTGAGGAAACACATTCTCTAAGCTGCTAACATTTGGGCTGCTCTCTATAGGCAAAAGATCCTTGGTCACTAAAGTCATTATTTTAGTCTATCAGTGTATGAAAGTAAACATACCGTCTGGGATGATTGGTGTTGGAGGAGTAATGATAGTCCATCCTGCTTTCTTGAAAAGATCAATCTGTATGACCGAAAAAACCCCCCAAAACTGTTAAATTCACATATACTATTATTATTCTTAGTCTCTAATAACCCTTATCAGTAATAACTCTTTTTGAGAAGCTGTCTTCTTAGCTTCCAAAATAAAGAAATTAAAATTTCTAAACATTTGGGTGATTTTGTCTGAATCCTAATTAAAAATGTACATAAAATCCCCAGATTAAAGTTAAAAAGTAACAGAAATATTGAAGCTTTTAAAGACAGTCTTATACTTTTCTCTGGTTTCAGAGTCTTAAAAAACCAAAGATACTTTCCTTAGAAATTCTCATATTAAAAATTGAAAAATTTCCTATTTAGTTACAAGAAAACAAAAATGTGACTATGTCAAACCCACAGTCCTTCTACTTCTTGTCCATCATTTTGTATCTAGGACCATGGTATAAAGATAGATGTTAGCTATGCATTCTCAAAGAACCATATGGTCCTTAGCGACCTTTTGCAACTCAGCCATCCCTGTGTTCACATACCCACTAACTATATGAATAAATCATAATAAAATGAAATGAATAAGTAGTCATGGTCATCGGGTCTAAAAATAAAAAACAGAAATGAACAGTGACACAGCATAACAGTGGTTTTTAAAAGTTGTACTGCAACCTTGTAAATAACAGAAAATCACTCATCACCTAACTGGAAGTAGGGGGCTGTGGAAAGAAAGCAGGAGGCTGCAGGTGAAAGGGATAGACCAGCTGCAGTTTAGTGGCTCTGCTTCTCCCTACAAAGCAGGGTTGGCCAAAGGGAGCCTAACCCACTGTAGAGGGAAGACAACCACTGTCTAGTGGCATTGCCCTGCCCATGCAAGGATCATCTTGTCTAAAATTTGCTGCTGTGGAACCACTGTTGCAAGTTATGAGATAATGCCACCCTGTTTGATAAAAATACACACATATGCACAAATCTGAGACTTTGACAACAGCAAGCGGCCAAAGTCTGATGATCCCATACTAATTACTGTATCAACTACGTATATTTCTGCATGGTAGACATCTTGTAATAAACCATAAGGAATCCAATGTTTGATCATAATAATGTTGAAGTACTGCTGAATCTGTCATTCAGAACCATTAGGAACCATGGAAGTGCTTAAAATAAAAGTGTCAATTATTTTAGTTACTAGATTTTGTTGCTTTTCCAGAGTCCCGAGAAATCTCTTACCTGGTGACATGGTCGGTCAGGGTTGGAAAGCACAGTACCAGGTCCAATGATGTTGAAGGTAGCATCAATATGCATGGGATTGGGATCTTTAAAGGAGATGATATGTACTCTGTAATCTGGAGCAAGATGCCTACGCATCCATTCAATGCCTAGGTAGTTTGTAACCTGAAAACAAAAGAAAGACATACAATCAATAAATATTTGGTTCTATGTCTAGAAAACTAAAAATATTCAAGGTGAAAAAAATTTAGGATGAAAATATTTTAATTTGGAAGTAAAGAATACAATAATATAGTGTGAAATTTCAGAGGCAGCCTGCATTTACCTGGCTTCTCTGTGCAAAAATATCTTTTCCAGCTCGAATGAAGTCAGCAGCATCAAAGCATGGCTCAAACTCAGTTGTCACAAATTTTCCCTGAGCAGCCAATTTGTGTCTGTCTTCTACAGAGTGGATGGGATAATCCTAATTGGAACAAGAATGAACACAAACAATGCATTGGATCATGAGAAAATTATTTATAAGGCATACAGTACTAAGAAAATTAGTTTAACATCATTTTTCAAAATATTACTACTCAGTTCTAGACTAAAACATGCCTGGGAAAGAAGTGGGTCCATGATAAATAAACCAAAACAACAATAAAACAACAAACTAGCATTACAGTAATTTCCTGATACAATAGTCTTCCTTTACCCATGATTTCACTTTCCATGGTTTCAGTTACCTGTAGTCAACTGTTGTCCCAAAACATTATTTTGAGAGAAACAGAGAGACCACATTCACCTAACTTTTAGTAAAGTATATTTATATAATTGTTCCATTTTCTTATAGATTATTGTTGTTAGTCTTACTGTGCCTAATTTGTAAATTCAACTTCATCATAGGTATGTATATATGTATAGGAAAAAACAAAATATATAGAGTTCAGTATCAGCATCCACTGAGAGTCTGGAACGATCCCCTAAGGATGAGGGGGCACTATGTACTTAGAAAAAAATGGCACATGCCAGGTGAGATGGCTCACGCCTGTAATCCCAGCACTTTGGGAGGCTGAAGTGGGCAGATCACCTGAAGTCAGGAGTTCGAGACCAGCCTGGCCAACATGGTGAAATCCCGTTTCTACTAAAAATACAAAAATTAGTCAGGCATAGTGGATGTACCTGTCATCACAGCTACCCAAGAGGCTGAGGCAGGAGAATTGCTGGAACCTGGGAGGTAGAGGCTACAGTGAGCTGAGATCATGCCACTGCACTCCAGTCTGGGCAACAGAGCAAGGCTCTGTCTCAAAAAAAAAAAAAAGTGATACAGAGGCAGTAACTGATTCTGAGAATACTCCATGACCCGTATGGAAAGTAAACAGGATGAAGTCATTCTGTTCTTTTAGAAAAGGAATTTGGTCCCGAGCCTAACTCATACCATAAAATGAGATGCCATGTTTCCCCTGCCAAATTTGATTGGGAGTGGCAAAACTAATTCATTATTTCTGTCTTTAAACCCAGAAGCTATTTTGATTTTCAGTTTTTTTTCCATAAAAGATCAAATGGTAACTGATTTAATAAGGGACATACATTTCACTTTACTGTGAATTTGGACTGTAGACCAGGTTCTTTTTCTAGAAGAAGAAAAGTGAACTTCAGTCTACTGACTTTTCTGGTTCCACTAATGAATAGTGGTACACCTGTAGGCAAGTTTTTCCCCCTCTAATGGAATGATACTACAGTATCATTAGGGTTGTTGTGAAAAACAAACAGGATTGAGGATGTAAATAAAGGGTTTAACCCAGGACCCAGAAGAAGGTAAGCACCAAAAAGTGCTAGCGATTATTATTACTATCATAGGATCATTTACTCTTATCATATTCATCATAAAATAATCACTTTTTAAAAATAAGATGATGTTTTCTCTTTCTAAAATGCATAATATGTAAAAGGTATCACAGAATCTCTATCTTACTCTTTGTGGATCAGTTAGAAAAGTTAGTAATAAACTAGCCTATTATTAGGGACTCACCCGGTCATAAAGCTCATCAGCCATTGTGGGCTTAGGAGCTGTTGTCCACTTGGCGCCACGGTGGAAGTAGTCTTTGATAATTGACCTGTATGCTCGGTACTCAAAGAAGCGTGAACGCCATGCCATGGGAGCCTCGATAATCTCATTGCCCACAACTATCAGGATGTCTCGAGGCATTGCACTGTATAAACCTGTCAGACCAAAAAATTCCGTGACAACTTCAGCAGTGTTAATTTCCAAGACAAAAAAGTCTATATAGGGCCAGGCGCAGTGGCTCATGCCTGTAATCTCAGCACTTTGGGAGGCAAAGACGGGCAGATCACTTGATCCTGACCGGGCTGGTCAGGAGTTCAAGAGCAGCCTGGCCAACATGGTCAAGCCCCGTCTCTACTAAAAGAATACAAAAAAAATTAGCCAGGCATGGTGGCATGTGCCTGTAATCCTAGCTACTCGGGAGACTGAGGCAGGAGAATCACTTGAACCAGGAGGCCAAGGCTGCAGTGAGCGGAGATCGTACCACCACACTCCAGCCTGGGCAACAGAGTGAGACTCTGTCTCAAAAAAAAAAGTCTATATAATAGGACCTCTTTTTTTGGTTAAAAAAAACTAGTAAAAATACATGTGTATATGTATATATGAAAATGGCAAAAAATTTGAATAATACATACTAGATTGTTCACATGAATTCTGTGTGGTGGTGAGGAAGCCAAGAAAAAAAGACAAGAAAAAAAGTGAAGGAATAAAGTCCTTGTACAAAGAGATGTTGAACCACCAAGCTTTCACCATTTGTAAGCTCCTTTCTTGCTATACAGAAATAGAGCTCTTAAAGGACCATCAGCATCACAAGATAAAAACTGAGCAAAGGATCGATCTAAAACTAGAAATTAGAACAGTGACCTAAGGCACAAGAACAGTCATGCAGCAATGTCAGTTAAAAATAAAATGGAAATGTTTCTATTCCCCTTTTAATTTCTGTTCTTGAGGAAAATTAAATGAACCCACTGTTCTTATGTAAGGAAATGACTATAAAGTTTAGGAAAATTTGTTATTTCGCGGAGATTCCACTAGATGGAATGGAGTTTAGAATGTATACATCTTAATCATATCAACATGGACCAAACCATTCCTAAATAAATCTTTAAAGTTTTCAAGAACTAGCAAAGCAAAGGACTCTCCAAGAAATTTTTTGGAGCTTTCCCCTTACACATTAAGAAAGACACTGAAAATTCACACTGGCAGTTTAGTTATCTGACATCACTTACCCGTAGACTCAAAATCAGGAGTTTTATACTTCAATGACCAGTCAATGGGGTCAGGCCTCCTCACTGTCACTCCTTCCATTTTTAAAATATTGCACATTTCTTCAATTTCAGTAACAGCCTTTTTCAAATGATCTTTGGGAAAATAATGCCCTCCATGCTTCTGGTAAAATGGCCAGTACTTTTCATATGTGTTGGCCTGGAAGTAGAAGCAAATAAACGCAATACTTACAGGAGAAAAATACAGCTCATGATAGGTTCACAGGCAGTAAACAGCTCTTTGTATAAGGTATTAGAATTGAGACTCCAACCACGCCATGTTCAGTGCTGATTTCTAGCATTGAGCACATATGCTCTCTGGGCAGACACTCAGTATCTGCTGAATGAAGAACTCTAAAACATCTTGATGTTTTGAGGTCTTTTGCTCCTTCTGCCTGAGATCTCATGCCCAACCACTAACAGCATGTTTACCTTCAGACAGGCTTGGAATCCTCTTGGCCAGTTTTTTTTGCCACACTTTGCAGACAAAACAGGACATAGCATTTCTATCAGAGAGCCTCAATAAAACGGAACAAGAGAACACACAAACTAGCATAAGAGAATAAAAGCACTTATACTAAGCCAAAACCATGGGTTATCCATGCATCTCAGAATTCTGTCTGGAAAATAGCACCTCAAGATATTTTGTGAAGGGAAAAAAAGATATTTAGACCCTGTTAAGATCAGGAATATACTTTCAAATATGCTTTATTTCTCTTTAAACCCCATCATTGGTCAGGCATGGTGGCTCAGCCTGTAATCCCAGCACTTTGGGAGGCCGAGGCGGGCAGATAGCTTGAGGTCAGGAGTTCGAGACCAACCTGGCCAACATGGCGAAACCTCATTTCTACTAAAAATTCAAAAATTAGCCAGGCCTGGTGGCATGTGCCTATAGTCACAGCTACTTTGGAGGCCAAGGCAGGAGAACTGCTTGAACACAGGAGGCAGAGGTTGCAGTGAGCTGAGATCATGCCACAGCACTCCAGCCTGGGCAACAGAGCGAGACTCTGGGTCAAAAACAGAAAGAAAGGAAAAGAAAAGAAAAGAAAAGAGAGGAGAGGAGAGGAAGAAAGAAAGACAACAACAACAAAAAAATTATTGATTTGCCCATTCAACAGAATTAACACTTGCCAAAATTGTGTAACAGTACAAATATGCCTTTGGTAACTCCCTGTCAAAATGCCTCACACCAACCACACCTCTCCTTTTTCTAATCCATTCAGTTCTTACATCTTTTCCAGTCTTTTTGTCATAGAAGAAAGTGATATGATAACCAAATTCACAAATTTTTAATAACTGAAAAAAAAATTTAGAAAGTTTCCAGGGCTATATGTATTTTAAAAGACTACCAAAGAGAAAACATTTGAATGCTTTAAAATGGCTCAATCAGTTTGCTAAAAATTATTGTTGAATAGGGTAGGTGCAACAGCTCTAAAATATTGTTTTGTTTTGTTTGATATGGAGTCTCACTCTGTTGCCCAGGCAGGAGTGCAGTGGTACTGCACCCTCAGCTCACTGCACCCTCCGCCTCCCACCAGGTTCAAATGATTCTCCTGCCTCAGCTTCCTGAGTAGCTGGGATTACAGGTGCAGGCCACCACACCCGGCTAATTTTTTGTATTTTTAGTAGAGACAAGGTTTCACCACGTTGGCCAGGCTGGTCTTGAACTCCTGACCTCGTAATCCACCTGCCTCGGCCTCCCAAAGCGCTGGGATTACAGGCGTGAGCCACCGTGCCTGGCCAAAATATTGGTTTTCAAAAATGTAAAAATCTAGGCATATTCTGCATTCAGATTGTTTTCCAAATGTCTAAGTTCTCAGTCAATTTGCATAAATACATTGGGAAATGTACATGATACATCTTCCCATTTTTCAAGCTACATGAAGCAGAACTCCAATCAGAGAATCCAGACTCTAAGAAAAAGCCTCAAACCTTCATCAAAAGATTAGCAAAGCAATGTACATTGATATATTTTAAGTTTAAAAATGTTTTAAATGTTTTAATTTAAATTTTTGTTTAAAAATGTTTAAAGCAGGTATTTTTTAAATGTTTATTTATATAATTGATGTACGACTAACTTAGTCCTGACCATGTCAGATATGAGGGTCTCCACCATCAATCAGATAATTTCGGATATCAATAAGTACTAGAAAGAAGGTGTAAAACTTGGTAATGGGCTCAAGTGTGTCAGAGTGTGTCTGCTTTATCTGGATATTCTCATTTGGTTTCCCAGCAATCCTATCAAAGAAACAGGGCAAGCTCTCATATGCTTATTTCACATGTAAGGAAAGAGGCTCTGGCTGGTCACATGCTTGCTAACTATCTGGACAAGCAGGACTAGAACTCAAGTTCTCTGACTGTTACTTGAAGAGTGTCCCTAATACATCATGGGACTTGCATGTTATACTGGTTTGAACACTTCTAACTAGATGTGCAAAAACTTTTAAGACTGGAATTGCTTAACAAGTTCAAACTGTCCCAATGGCTTTTACTCATCAAGACTGACCAAATGTCTAGATGTTTAGCTCTTTAATGCCAAAGACAGTATCTTTTCTAGATTTTGTGTCTCTACGTCCATTTTTATCTGTCTGATAAATATCAAATATATGAAAGTGGACCCATTTCTTCTTAGTTCAATATCCAAGTTCACATCAGTGACGCTGGAACCCAGCTTGGTGAATAAGGAATAAGCCAAGAAACAGGTCTTTAGAAAAACTGAATGATGCCAGTGAAACTCTTAAATAGAGGCTGGTAAACAAAGGTCTATAGGCAAATTTGGCCTGCTGCTTGTTTTTGTAAATAAAGTTTTATGGGAATGCAGGCACATTCATTTGTTTACATATTGTCTATGACTGCTTTTGCACTACAATGGCACAGCTGAGAGTTGAGTAGTTCAACAGAGACCGATGGTCTGCAAAGCCTAAATTACTT
Organism: Trachypithecus francoisi; assembly: GCF_009764315.1. Lineage (NCBI taxonomy): Eukaryota > Metazoa > Chordata > Mammalia > Primates > Cercopithecidae > Trachypithecus > Trachypithecus francoisi. The sequence continues at coordinate 144,847,106 of NW_022681468.1, read as the reverse complement.
ATTATCTGGTAGAAAGATGAAGTTTGCTGACGCCTGGGGTCTGAATCATTAATTAGCTCTTTTACTAAGGTCTATAGGCAAACAGCAGGCTGAATTTCTGGCCTATGAAAAATGTTACCAGCAGTAAACATTTTACAAGACCAAGCTACCCTTTCAAAAAACAAAATAAAAGCACTCCACTGTTTTCTACTCCTAGGAATTTCTGCAACAGCAACCAGAAAGAGGGTAATAATGACTCTTTATATTCCTCTCAGATACACGCTGGTACTACTCATCCATTCACCACTTCCTCCTTCTCATGCCAGGCACATCTCCTACAATCCACTAGGGACAAGAAGCCTTTGAAAATTTAACACTGGGTTACAGGAGATGCAGAGTTATGCAGTCTCACCAGACTCATTCCAAAGTATCCTCCGTGACTATTTGTGCAGAGTGAAACTTGCTTTGATAAATTAAACTTTCCTGGGAGAAAAAGGTTATTTGAACAAATGTGAATTTTTCTTGTAGAGTTTATAATCTGGCAAAGGTTGGGCAAAGTACAAATGATCAGGGCACAATACATTTTACAAGAGAAAGCTAGAAATTGTTTACACTTCCTTTATAACCTTGCTAAATGAGCTAGCAATCATTTACCAAGTTGTTTGCAAGATAATGAACACTATATTAGATGCTTAGCATATGATGCTTATAATAATCTGTTGCAAAGGTATGTCTGCATTCCTTGAACCTTTATACTCTTTCAAAGCCTAAAACCCTTTGCAACGGTTTGCCAAGTGAATTTTTAAATACTGTCTTTGGAAGGCTAAGAAATGACAACAGAAATGTATTTATCCAGCTGTAAGCTTATATTACACTAATCTTGATTAATCTTGTATTTTATAAAAGGTCCTTTATCAAGGGCTTTACTTTTAAAAAGACAAAAGCAAAGCAAAAAACATATTTGAGGCTGGGCACGGTGGCTCACCCCTGTAAATCCCAGCACTTTGGGAGGCCAAGGCAGGCAGATCACGAGGTCAGAAGATAGAGACCATCCTGGCTAATATGGTGAAACCCTGTCTCTACTGAACATACAAAAAAAAATTAGCCAGGTCTGGTGGTGGACACCTGTAGTCCCAGCTACTCAGGAGGCTAAGGCAGGAGAATGGCGTGAACCTGGGAGGCGGAGCTTGCAGTGAGCCAAGATTGCGCCACTGCACTCCAGTCTGGGTGACAAAGCAAGACTCTGTCTCAAAAAAAAAAAAAAAAAAAAATTGATAGCAAATATTTACTATATTTTGCAGAACAAAAAGTCACAGAGCTTTAAAAAGTTATGCTTCCTAACAATTATGTTTCACATTCCTTTCCTTAAAATTTCTCTAGTACTTATATCTTCCAACATCTTCTGCTCTGATTGCCTATAGACAGTTTACTACATTATTTTTTCTTTTTATTATTCCTAAACTGATTAATATATGTCATTCTTCTTTACTACAAGGCACGGCCTTGTCTGCTAGGATCCATGCATGTCTTGGATTTACTTTCTTGTCCCTCAAACCCAGGCTTAGCACATGGCATGAAACAGAAATAACCATTATTTCCTGTCTAGAATCAAAGAGAGAAAGAGAAAGAGAGAAGAATAAACAAACAAAAAGAACCAGACAAATGAATGAAATCAATACTGCTAATGTTACTGGAATCTACAACTGTTATACCCCCAAAGTACCTTTGGAATGTTATTGGCAAATTGGATCCATACAACTATAACAAGTTGTTGTTTTGTCCTTTAAAATACTTAACATTTAACCTTTTACTTTTAGATTAATCCTTAATCCTGTTAGGTAGATGGCAAACCTCTAATATCTTCATTTTACGGTGGCCCAGAAAGCTATGGAATCTTGTACAAGGTCAAATAACTGATTAACCGAGACTAGCTATCAAGCTTTTATCAAATACTTAATTAATCCCAGACTCCTGACTTCAGCATAGTACATTTTCCAAAAGCCCATGAAATGACAAAGTCTGAAGTCATAAATCAAGTGACAAAGAACTCAAAATTATGTCTGAGAATTCTGATTCTGTAAAATCACATGATATGAAAGTCTATCATTGTAAAGACAAGTAGAAGGATAAATTATTGCTTGGATTTAAATTTTAATTCCACCCAATTAAAATGGTTAGAGGATGGGACTTTTCAAGAAAAGACTTAAGAAGACTATGCCTTTTAAAAACATGTGGATGGTGTATAAATTAATCTTCTCACCAAATTCCAAATATCAGAACCAAAGACAGTTTCAGAACAATTAGAAGTTATTACTTTTTCTATTTCCCTGTCTTCCTGGTCTAACTCAGGAGTCATTTTCTTCAAGAGGACTTCTTAACTGGCCAGAACTTGGTCATTTCTCTTTTCTTAGCTTTCCTGGCACTTCAACTGCCTTGTCAGTCGATTGGAATAAGATACTTGGTCTTCGTTTCTATGTGGACATCATATTTCTTCAAATAGAAAGGAAGATCTTTTACATTAATACCTCTAGAGCCCTGGAACATCGTAGGCAATATTTCTGAAGACCACGAAAATGCTGTTACAGAACTTCTTTCCTCAGTCCACTTTACAAATAAAAGTGTAAATATTCAGGAAAAATTTAAGGACATTATAGATAGATTTGTAACCCATTATTAATAGGAGTCTAGGCTGTGTCTACAATGCGGATGGTGGTCCCTTAGATATGGGACCCTTATGCAGTACAGAACCTGAACACTGGCCCACAGGGGCCCTGGACATAAGAATAGTACAGATGAAAACCACTAGGAGTTTTTGTTTGTTTGTTTGTTTGTTTTTGAGACGGAGTCTCGTTCTATTGCCCAGGCTGGAGTGCAGCGGTGCAATCTCGGCTCACTGCAACCTCCGCCTCCTGGGTTCACGCCATTCTCCTGACTCAGCCTCCCGAGTAGCTGGGACTACAGGCGCCCGCCACCATGCCCAGCTAATTTTTGTATTTTTAGTGGAGACGGGCTTTCACCATGTTAGCCAGGATGTTCTTGATCTCCCGACCTTGTGATCCTCCCACCTCATCCTCCCAAAGTGTTGGGATTACAGGCGTGAGCCACAGTGCCTGGCCACCACTAGGAGTTTTTAAAAAGGGAGATATTACTTGTTGCCAGGGAAATTCTGGAACACTCTGTGAAAGGTGTCATTGAAGCTAGGTGGTAGTAGGTTTAAACTACAGACTAAAGGGCACAGGAAGATGGGTGGAAGAGACTTAGGTAGGGGCAAAGATGCAGGGCTTGTGAAGAAACAGTGAGTAGTCTAGTTTAGCTGCCTTATATGGTTGTCTTATAAAGTCTGCTGAAAACCAGGGTGGGATACTAGAGGAGAGAGGGACTTGACCAGAAATGAACACTGCTAATCTGCTGTACTAACAGATGAGTCAATAACTGGAATGGGGAATCCTGGAAATGCAGACAAGAGCCAGATTGTGAAGGATGTTGAATACCATGAGGACTTTATCCTGAGCAATTCGGGGGTGGGGGTGGGGAGGGGGTTGGCTAGCAAAGTAGAGGAGGAAAAGAAGCAGGATGAGTAACATGATCACATTTGAGTTTTAAAAAATCACTTGGATTGCAGCTGCAAGGTGGTTTGGTAAGAAGAGTGAGTAGCAGTGACCAGTTAGGAGTTAACTGCAATAGTCCAGGCAGCAGATGAGTGCCCAACCCTTAGGGAGAGGCAAAGCAGAGGGATGAGGCAAGATTCATTCTGACAAAAGCCTTGTTAAACCTTGGAGAATGGATGTGGAGGACGTGACATAAGGAGAAATCAAAGATGATTCTTTTGTGTTTTAGCTTGATTAAATAGGAATGCCAATAATTAAAAGGAGGGAATGGGGGGGGGTCCACTTTAGCAGGGTGGCTGGCAAATGAACTCCAGATGTGCCAAGTTTGAAGTCATGTGGCAATATCCCATAAGGAGTTTAACTTGTTGATCTGGAAGGAGTTCAATACAGAGATCCCGACCAGAGAGGAGGTGGGAGGGGCAGCTGTGAGAATGGCTAAGAGAAGGGTGCTGAAAGTAATATTCTGTTCAACCTTGGCATTACAGGCTGTGAGGGAAGAAGATCTGAGGAAAAGAGAAAGAACTATTATTCCCAGAAAAGCTCTCTCAGATTCCAAGGGGAAGAGTTTCAGGAAGGAAGCAATTATCATGGGTGTAAACAGTGTCAAATACCACAGAGGTGTCAGGTAAGATAACTTAGTCACTGCATTGAGAGGTCTGAGAGTAAGCTGAAGGGAAAGCAGTCAGAGGGTAGCAGCAGCAGGTGAGGAGGGAACGCACTTTCAGACATGTGAACAGTCTTGCTTTACCTTCACCTCGACGGTGAACGGTGGAACACAGGCGTTTTCTGCTCTGCCTACTATCACTTCCTCCAAGGGGTCCCATTCGTTGTAAGAAGAGACAGGGCAGTCCTTGGGCAGAGGTTCAGTGGCCTTGTCGTCAGCTGCAAAGGAGTTCCGGGAGGAAGCCGTAGCTGCCTGGGTGCTCTGGAAAGTTCGCTGCACCCATCCCGTCAAGGTTCGTCCAAGCTTCCAAGAACAAAGAAAACATTATTGTATTGCATTGCTCTATCAGTACTTGCAGAGAGGAAGAAGTGGAGATGGGGTAAAAATCCAGCATAACATTGCCACTTAAAGTTTCCCTTTAGAAGAGCGTAAACCAAGATGTTAACAGTGTGTAGGTGGGTAGTGGGATTACAGATAATTTTTTTAACCCTCTTGTTTATCTACAAATTGTCTTATCTATTAATTGCTGTAACTCTTTAAAATTCCTCAGAAGACCGTGTCCCCAGCGACCATACACCTCCATCTTTATCTCAGAATGCAATTCCTGCACTCAAGCTTTAAGCAACTCTTCTGCAGATGGGTCGATCCTCCTCTCAGAAAACCACAGACAGCTGCTCTAAAACTTCCCGCCAGTCCCAGCTGAGGATGGAACCCCCTTTTCCCTCAAGTATCAAAGGTTACCAATATTAGGCTTATTTTATTTTATTTTATTTTATTTTTACAAATGAAAAGGTGGGAACATTTGTAAAGGATCGTATCTTTCAGAATAGCCAGCTTCAAATCAAATTTTTTTCATCTTTGACATACACTTCGCATTCTTTGGCACTTCAATTCTAAGAGTGAGCAACTGCCATCTGCTCCATTTTACAGATGGTCCACAGTACCCTAGCCAAGATCAGGATTAGCCCAGGCGTAAATTCAAACAATTAAAAAGGAGATCTAAAAACTTCAAAAGCCTTTAAAAAATACATGGCCTATAAAATCTAGAGCAGGGAGGGTCCCTCAACCCGAGTTAACCTCAACCCCCCAAATCTCTATCCTGCTCTGTTAAAAGCCTTAGGAAGTAGGCAAGAGGGGAACTCGGGTGGAGGCAGAAGCAAGACGGAGAGTGGCAGCTGTTCAGGAACCAGTTGCTGGGGGGAGGCCAGAATGTCGGAGCGATTCCAGTCCTAGGAGCAAGGGAGGGTCTGCCGCCAGGGCAGCCGAAGGCGGGGAGCGCAGAAACTCTGCTTACAGGCTGCACTCGCCAGACTCCTCTCCAGACGTGGGACCGCATGTTATACGTGGAGTGAATCTGGTCGCTCGCTCCCCGTCCCCGATTACCACTTTGCCTGTCTCTTCTCCCCATCCATCCACCCCACACGCATTTTCCAGAAATCTCCCCAACTCGATGCCCACTCAGGCTACTGAACCCCAATAACGCCACCCTTTTACTAAGAGGAGCCTCCGTCATCCCAGCCCCTTGCTCCGAGCCGGAAGCTTGGTGCAGCGCACCAAGGTCCGGTAGAGGAGGGCAGCGCCCCCTGCACCGTGGGCCAGCAGGCCGCAGACCCGCAGACAGCAAGTGGACCCCAAGGGGTGGAGCCGCAACACCAGTTCCCCTGGACCCGGGGACGCCGCCCAGCTCCTGGAGCCTGCAAAGCCTCTTGAAGCTGAGCTTCCCAGGGATACCAGAAGGGACACTCTCGTGCAATTCTGGCTGGGGAAAGCGAGGGAAGGCGGCGGCTCTGTGGAGGGAGCGAGCGAGCGAGTGCTCCACGCCGCCCTCAAGACCGAGTGAGTCACGCGGCCGCCAGACAAGGCCGGTGGCGCACGCACCCGAGACCCGATGTAGTGCACCGCCTCGGCGCCGCGGCTCCCGCCGCGCAGACACCGCACCCGCAGCATCGCCCCGGCCTGGCTGGTCCACGCACGGAATGTTCCTGGCCCTGGGCCGCGTCGGTCCAAGCCTCCCCGAGAGCGCGCCCGGAGCGTGATGGGCGGGTGTGCTGGGCCCGCGGCCTTTTGTAGCCGTGCTCCGCCCCGGCCGCCCCCCGCGGCCCCATTGGCTGCCGGGAACAGGTGGTGGGGCCGACAGAGCGCCCCGAATTAGGAACTGTTGGGAGGCGCCGCGGCCGCTGGCTCGAGCCTCCGACGGTTGCCCTTTTTTAGCCAGCGGGGCCACTGACGGCTTCTGTTGCACGCCCGGACCTGGACCCCGACCCGAGCGCCGCAAGAAGGCCCGCTGGAGTCTCGCGCAACTGGGCAGGACGTGCCTTCCGACGAAGTGACCATGGTCTATGCATATATTAAGTGAATATTTGAGAATTTAATTATGCAAAGCGTGAGTACAGTGTTACGCTTAAATTCACATATGCGCACGGACCCAGTCACCTCATTTTTCGGTAAACGAAACCGCCTAAAAATTAGGTGGCTTCTTCGTGCAACATCGGGTTTGAGACTGCACAAAACTAAGTCTGGAAGTTGGGCCATTTGCTCCCCGGGGAGGTAGTGCTTTCCTTCCACTACCCCGTCGGGTGTTATTTGGAACACCTGCCGTTTCACATGGTTTTTGGCCATGTGCCCCTGGCTTGAGAAACTCCGACATGAAAATCGACAAGTGTGGGTCAGAAATAAGGGAGGACGACAGTTTCGTTCCTTCCATTTCATGTTTTAAATTTTTTGTTTCAACTTTATTAGGATTATTTTTTAGAAAAGTATTTTCCCTCACTGTGCAGTCTTAATTGCTGTGGATTTGTGCAAAGCTAGAGAACTCAGGTTAACATTTATGCTCCTAGTAGGAGAGGAGGCAAGAGATTTGAGTATTTCATTTTCGTACTTACAGAGTTGTAACTATTCATTTTTGATGAGCTGTCTTTTTAATTTTGGTATCTCAAGCTTGTTTTCCAGAGTTCATGGATGGAAAGCAACAGACAAGCAGATGGCATGGTAGAAAGAGCCTCCTAGAGGGAATTAGGATAACTGAGTTCCAGTCTTGACTCAGTTATAGACTACTGTGTGTCTTCTTGAATTGCAGTCTTCTTATCTGCAAAGTGAGAATAGAATTTACTGTCCCTAGCACATGGGGGGTTGCTGAGGGGCCAAAATGAGAGACTATACATGCAGAACTTGATTCGTGGCATTAGAGCTGTATGAGGCCTGGTGCAGTGGCTCACGGTTGTAATCCCAGCAATTTGGGAGGCCGAGGCGGGCAGAACGCCTGAGGTCAGGAGTTTGAAACTATCCTGGCCAACATGATGAAACCCTGTCTCTACCAAAAATACAAAAACTAGGCTGGGCATAGTGGCTTATGTTTGTAATCCCAGCACTTTGCGAGGCCGAGCTGGGCAGATCACGGGGTCAGGAGATCGAGACCATCCTGGCTAACACGGTGAAACCCTGTCTCTACTAAAAATACAAAAAAAAATTAAAAAAAAAAATTAGCCGGGGGTGGTGGCTGAGTCAGGAGAATGGCGTGAACCTGGGAGGCAGAGCTTGCAGTGAGCCGAGATCTCCCCACTGCACTCCAGCCGCCTGGGCGACAGAGCTAGACTCCGTCTCAAAAAAAAAAAAATTAGCCGAGCATGGTGGTGGGTGCCTGTAATTCCAGCTACTGAGCTGAGATGGAGCCACTACACTCCAGCCTGGGCGACAAAGCAAGACTCCATCTGGGGGGGGAAAAAAAAAGCTATATGAGGTAATGTGTTACTACTCTAGCAATAAGGAGGTCCCCAAATGCCATAATATGGTGAAAGGAGTAAGTCTAAATTCATAACTTAATTCCGCCACTAATTTGCTGTGTGACCTGGAACCAGATCCCTTTATCTTTCCAATCAAGGCTTCATACTTCTAGTGAGGTTTTGAGAAATCTCTAACATTTCTCAAAATTTTAAAAGTACTTTCTCCCAACAATAAAATGTAGCCACCTCTGAGGTCTGATTCTCTTAGTGTACTGAGGGCAGCCAGATATGTGCTTCTCCTCAAACGAATTGAAGAGTACAGTAAGTACACATAACAAGGCCTTGAGATTACTATAGCATTACTGTTTGAGATTGGAGGACATCCTCTTGCCACCCACTAAAAGCACTATTTTAATTTTGCAGATGTAAGAATTGGGAGTGCCTGGTAATAATGAAGTTACGATGTTGTTAAGTTTTTTTTTTTGTTTTTGTTTTTATTTTTGTTTTTTTGAGACGGAGTCTCGCTCTGTCACCCAGGCTGGAGTGCAGTGGCCAGATCTCAGCTCACTGCAAGCTCCGCCTCCCGGGTTCACGCCATTCTCCTGCCTCAGCCTCCCGAGTAGCTGGGACTACAGGCGCCGCCACCTCGCCCAGCTAGTTTTTTGTATTTTTAGTAGAGACGGGGTTTCACCGTGTTAGCCAGGGTGGTCTCGATCTCCTGACCTCGTGATCCGTCTGTCTCGGCCTCCCAAAGTGCTGGGATTACAGGCTTGAGCCACCGCGCCCGGCCTGTTAAGTTTTACATAATGAAAAACTCATAGCCAAAGAGTATACCCTTATCTCCTGGGATCCAGCAGAAAGTGTGTGGATAGCGCCACCCAAACCAGTCCTGCTGTTATAAAAGTAAATCAAAGCACTCACTCCTCCTCTTTGCCATGCCTCTCATTTATTTTTGTCCTTTTTCCCCTTTTATACCACACTTTTTTTCATTTACTACAATTATATTTTTTCATTCTCTTTTATGTTCTGTTTTTGAAAAAAATTATGTAACAATTTCTAGAATGACCTTATCAATTTAAAGTACAAGCTTTCCATACTAGATTGTGTGTCTAATATTGGGCCAACTCTGCAAAGTATCTATATAGTGATAGTTGGCAACTCTGTGGTCTTTAGTTGCTGTCTTATTCAGAAAAAATGGAATAGACTGTGAAGTCCTGTCTTGCCTTCCCCTATTGGCAGTAGATACCATCAATAACTTTGATTGAACCAATAATTTTAGGATCTTGCTAGTCTCATACCTAGTCATTATGCATATTCAAGTCTAATAGTAGTGCATCTTTGTAGCTTAACTTAAAGGCATAATGTAGGATAGTGTGTGTGTAAAGGGGTCTAAAAGGACAAGGAATAGAAAACACACCAGAAGCATGGCAAAAATTCAGCTTTTCAATTCTCCCTCATCACCGTTGCTTTGGGGATATGCTCAACTCTCCCTAGTTCCAACCAACAAAGCACAGAGTTTTTGAAATGTGTCTTGAGATTAAAATAAAACAAAAAAAAGCGAGTAAAGTCATTGTATTAACAAAATAAACAACAAAGCCCGTTATAAGAATTCACTATTTCTTTATCATGGTTGACTTCAGAATCTGTACATAGGGCGTAAACAAGTACAGAGGAAGGTGTTCCTAGAACTTAAGAATACAGATACTCTGTGAAATTGGTAAGCACACACATATACACACAGATACACTGGATGAGATTAGCTATCTACAGAAGTCACCTATTCTAAAAGACATTTGTACCTATAGTTTAGGGGAAGGATATCTCTCAAAGTAAGTTAGAAACAATAATGTATTACTCAAGTTCAAACAAGGTGACTAAAGTATATATTCTCATTACAGAATGTAAATAAAGCTGCAATTTTTTAAGAAAATATTATTTGGGTTGCATCAATAAATATATTTGGAAGGATACACAGATACTGATAACCTAAGTTGTCCCTGGGGAGGGGACCTGAATGGCTGGGAAACAAGAATGAGAGAGATTTTCCACTGTAAGCCTTATTGTACCTTTGAATTTTGAACATGTGAGTAAATTACCTAATAAACAAAAAGCATATTTAAAAGACTGCATCTGCAGAGGTGTGATTATCAACATAGAGTTTTAAAAAAGGAAGCCTGCATGGCCAACCTATCCGAGTCTGTTCATCCAGCTCTACCTAAGGATGGAATCAGAATATTCTGGCCTCTGGAAAGGTTAAACCTATTGAGGACAAGAATAATTCTGTGGGTTTTATGAAATATCCCTCAAAACTATTCACCTCCTCTAACTTGTGAGCTCACTAAGCTCATCCCTGGGAACCTTAGCATGGGGGAGTTACCTTGCACGCTGAGCACAAGTAAGTGATCAGATAGCTGGAAAGATGAAGATCTCATTGTAAAATATTAAATCAGTATTCTGCTGGGCGCGGTGGTTCATGCCTGTAATCTCAGCACTCTGGGAAGCTGAGGTGGGTGGATCACCTGAGGTCAGAAGTTTGAGACCAGCCTGGCAAACATGGCGAAACCCCGTCTCTACTAAAAATACAAAAATTAGCCAGGTGTGTTGGTACACACCTGTAATCCCAGCTACTTGGGAAGCTGAGGCAGGAGAATTGCTTGAACCCATTTGTGACCAGCCTGACAAATATGGCAAAACCCTGTCTCTACTAAAAATACAAAAATTAGCCAGGTGTGTTGGTGTACACCTGTAATCCCAGCTACTCGGGAGGTTGAGGCAGGAGAATTGCTTGAACCCAGGAGGTGGAGGTTGCAGTGAGCCGAGATCATACCACTGCACTCCAGCCTAGGCAACAGGAGAGAAACTCTGTCTCAAAAATATTAGTAGTAATAATAATAATAATAATAATAATAAATATTCTAGCTTATCCCTCAGAGTCTAGTGAGTTCTAGCTCAGTTCTTGCTTCCTAATTATGTTTCCCTTCTTAATGTTCTCTTTTTTCCGCCTACCTAGTCGATTCTGGGTAAACTGATGGAATTTACTTTCTAAATCTGAAATGCTGTGGGACTGGCCTGATCTCACAATAGCCTGTGTTCCACTAGCCCACACACAGTACCTATCACACTGCCCTAGAATTGCCTGCTTATATGTCTCTCTCACTGGGCTGTTGGCTCCTTAAGGACAGGGAGTCTGTTTTATCCACCAGTATATCCCTAGCATAGTGCCTGACACAGCCAGAGTCCTTAATCAATTGTTCACTGCCACTCTGATGGCCCAGCCTAGAATAACCTGAGCTCCCTCTCTGGTACTTTGCAGTCTTTGATTTCAAATGAGTTACAAAATGTTGTGAAGACAGCCTCTGCACTGTCCCTTACAAATCATTTTAGGATTTTTACTAGTTTTGAACAGCTGTGTTATTACTGTTCAGCATCTCCCAATGAGGTAGATTCTTTCATTGGAAGACAACTGCAAAACACTAGCTCCAGCTAAATTAAACGCCAGCTTTCTCCAAGTATTTAAAATAATCTCAGCTTAGGTTAGTACTGAAACTTAAGAAAAACTTTAAGAAAACTGAGGAAGAAACATCTGAAGTCTGCTCCAAGGAATCTTATTTCTTTTACTTCAGTCTTCAAATACCCTTCTGGAATTTAAAAACAGTAAACACCGTTCTCTTTCTTAAGGTTCTGACTAAACTTACAAGCGAAGGCCAACCCATTTACCAAATTACTTCCTTTTTTTTTTTTTTTTTTGAGACGGAGTCTGGCTCTGTTGCCCAGGCTGGAGTGCAGTGGCCGGATCTCAGCTCACTGCAAGCTCCACCTCCCGGGTTTACGCCATTCTCCTGCCTCAGCCTCCCGAGTAGCTGGGACTACAGGCACCCGCCAACTCGCCCGGCTAGTTTTTTGTAGTTTTTAGTAGAGACGGGGTTTCACCGTGTTAGCCAGGATGGTCTCGATCTCCTGACCTCGTGATCCGCCCGTCTCGGCCTCCCAAAGTGCTGGGATTACAGGGTTGAGCCACCGCGCCCGGCCTCTTTTTTTTTTTTTTTAATGTAGTCTCACTCTGTTGCCTAGGCTGGAGTGCAATGGCATGATCTCAGCTCACTGCAAGCTCCGCCTCCCGGGTTAAAGCGATTTCCAGCTAATTTTTGTATCTTTAGTAGAGATGGGGTTTCACCATATTGGCCAGGCTGGTCTCAAACTCCTGACCTCATGATCTGCCTGCCTCAGCCTCCCAAAGTGCTGGGATTACAGGCGTGAGCCACCATGTCTGGCCGGCTTCAATTAATTTTAAAATCATTTCTACTCTAATAATAATAACTACTATTTACTGAGCACTTACTATGTGCCAGATAAGAGCTTCACATGTTATTTCATTTAGTCATCTATGAGGTACTCTTATAATATTCTTGTTTCAAAGGTGAAGAAACCGAGCCCTACAAATTGCCCTAAGTGAAACAGTGGCCAAGTGGCTAATAGAGCCAAAATTCAAATCCAGGCCTCTAAGACTCAAAAGCCTGAGCCTTTAACTTCTAGGACACTTGATTTTCTCAGAGATTCTCAGGGGAATAGCTACTGCATGATGCAGGGTGCATAAATGTAGTCTAACTACTTCTAGTGTTCAACACTGTCCTGTAAGCTGCATATTGTGTCGCATGCTGCCATCTTGATATGTCAAGATATCTCTGAGTGTTTTTTCTGGGAGTTATTTATTGGATAACTGTCCTTCTTAGGATAATGCTATACCCATAAAAACTGCATGATAATGAGTCTTTGACAAACTGAACTTATGTGGGTCAGCTAGAGCTGAATGCTAAAGAGACGGAAAGTCCAGAACTAGTATAAGTCCTCTAAACAAGCTCAGGTATAGCTTAGATCTCTATTGGGAACTCTACAGAGGCAAGAGAAGGTATTTTAGCATAGGGGTAGCTGTTGCTCCCTGCACTGTAGTCAAAGAAGGGACAGCAGGAAGGGGAAAGTGCCTTAGAAAGGTCTGTCCCATTGGGATGGTTCTGGAAATACAATGTATGTTCATCCTGACTTAATTACAACCCTCAGACTTTTAGTGGTAGCTAAAATAGCTCCACTCACCCTGCTGAAAAAGTTATGCCTTACATTTCTCCCTAAATTGACATTTCCCCACCCCTCCTTTGTTTTTTGAGACAGAGTCTCACTCTGTCACCCTGGTTGAGTGCAGCGGTGTGATCATAGCTCACTGCAGCCTTGACCTGCCAGGCTCAAGCAATCCTCCCACCTCAGCCTCCCAAGTACCAGGGACTACAGATGTGCATCACTGCCTGGCTAATGTTTAAATTTTTTTGCAGAGATGGGGTCGTACTATGTAGCCTAGGCTGGTCTCAAACTCCTGGGTTCACATGATCCTCCTGCCTCAGCCTCCCAAAGCAATGAGATTACAGGTGTGAGCCAACCTTTCCCTTTCTTAACCCAGCATCCTCTAGCACTGGTTGTGCTGGTCAGACACTGCATATCTAGACAGTGCCCAAAAGTGAGGAAGTCATTTTGGCTAATTCCAGAAATGAGGCAGAAGTTAGTGAATCTCTATCATTATGTTACATGGTATCGGTGCCACGAAGATACCACTGTCCATAAACAATCCCTGGTATTGCAGGAAATACTTTTGGGGGCACCTTAGTGGTAAGACAGCAGCTGTCACTGGAACCTTCTCCCTCATCTCATTCTTGTAGCCTAAATTCCTTTCCCAGTACTTTTTCAAACATCTTCTCCAAGCTGATTCTCTATTTACAGTTTTTGTCTAAAGCCTCAAAAAAATGCTGTAAGAAACAGATTGACCAACAACAGTTAAAGAATGGTTAAGGAAATTATTACACATTCAGCATTTGGCAAAATGCTTGGCTCTTAAATGAATAAATACATTTTTCTTAATATTTCTTAAGTGAATGAATAAATTTAGGATTTATAATAAATAAATTTCATCATAAGATGAACATGCACCACTAAAAATAATGTTTAGAGAGAGTTTTTCTTTTAATAAGCTAGGATGTGTAATTTTAAAATATGTCAGGTTGACTATTTGAGTTGAAAACATTAGAGAAAATTTAGTGTTAGAAAAAGCAAGTTGATCTGTCTTTCTGTATATAGTAAGCAATAAAGATTTCTCTGGGAGGGGTACTGTCTCCATACTAAGGCGAGAAAACAGCTCTTATCACCAGGGACTTGGAATTGCAGTTGACAATGGACCTAAATAAACATACCTAATGAAGTAACTCCTATCTTTAACTAGTTTTATACCCCACCATATATCTCCTAGTGACTCCTCTAGAAAATTGACTGTCCCTAGCCAGATTTTCTTTGTCCTGGCATTTCTACTCATATTTATTGTTCCTTGTCTAAAAAAAGCATAAAAGCATCTTGCTTTGACTACTGCTTCACACTTCACTCTCCTGTGGAGATCCTTATGTACATGTAAAACTAATAAAATTGGTATGCTTTTGTCTTGTTAATCTGCCTGGTCTCAATTTGGCCTCTACATCCAGCTAAAAAGCCCACTAAGAGCTAAAAGTGGGGTTGGAGGTGATCTCTGGCTTCCTCACAATATTAACTGAAGAATAACCAAATATGAAATTATACATACAGTATTCTCTCAACCATGTTGAATATATGTATGCACATAAAATTCTGGAAGGAAATTTACCAAAATTTAAATAGTGACAATCTTTGCATGGAGATGTAATGGGTAACTTTTATATTCTTCTTTCTGCTTTTCTGCAATTTGTATACCTTTCTCTATGAGATATTATTACATTTATAATCAGAAAAAAACCCTAATGGCTATTTTTTTTTTTTTAGAAGCAAAGGGCCCTGTGTCTGCTTAGAAACAATTCTTGTTGTCACAAGATATTTTCCCTTGCAGCTCTGCCCTAAGAAAACTGTAGATACTGCTCTGGGAGAAAACCTCCCACAGCCATCTGGCTCCTCTCATGTCCATACACGCTGTGATCTGGCAGGACAGGGAGATTAGCGTGGGAAGACACTTCTGCCTATCTCACTGTTGTGCACTTTGCCGAGTTCTCAGTCTGTGCTTGCTATTTCACTCTTGTCTGTCTCACTTGTTGCTGGTAGGGAATTTTCCAGAATTATCATTCCCAGCAAAAGGCACTTCTCTAGCTGGGCCCTGGGAATTGGAGAAGGAACATTCGCCAGTTTTCTGCACCCCTCTCGAATATTCTTACTTGTCTTGGGCAGCATCCCAGAAGGAAGCACTCATCTCCTCCACCCATGGTCATTTAAGTGACAAAATGTCCTCCATAGTCATGTTGTCCCTGCTAAAGAAAGGTCTGTTCAAATAGAACTATTCAGAATTTGCAAGCTTAGAATCAAAGTAGGATCGAATATTGAACTTTTGCTTAGGAACTCTAAATTACTGTTTACCATGCTATTCAGAATTTAAAAGCAAAACTAAATACCAAGACCATGTAAGACTACATATTGCAAAAGCTAAACTAGAAACATTCAGCTATAAGATGGAATGACCTGTGAGGCGTGAGTTTTTTATGAAGGCTTGATTTAGTAATGACAGACTATGACAACCAACACACTGCCTTTTCTGGAAAGTTATGTTGTTAATGTGACAGCAATTAAATCATCTCAGGGGACAGATTTCAGACATTCCCAAGAGAATGCATCTATAACTTGAGACACTTGTACTTTTCTGGCACAACACTGTAGCAACCAAATTTCTGACTCTGCAGCCAGTTTATCACTGGGAAAATCCAGTAATTCCCAGATATTTACAAACAGCCAATGAAGATAAATGTTTACTAGCATAGGACTAATTCCTCACTGACTCTGGTTAGATCAGACAGTACTACTATTTCATGGTATTCCTAGTTTTTATGTCCAAAATAACATCTCCAGGAAAAGTGAAGCAACGTCTTCCTGTATACCACAGCACACCTTGTTAATACTTCTTTTAGGGCACCTATACAGGCTGTAACAGCTTGTTTATACATCTCTCTCTTTCACCAGACCACTGGAGAGCAAGGGTTACAGGTCCTGTACCTAGCACAGTGATTGTCACTTAATAAATGTTTGTGGAATCAATTGCCTAGTCAAAGTTTTATTTTTTCCCTTGGAATTTGTACCTCACTTTAAAACAATATTTACATTGTTTGAGAGAGGCATATTTATAGAATTTTAAAACTAAGAGGGACCTTATTTTGTAGTTGGGATAACCATGGCCCAAGAAGGCTAAATGATTCATCAAAATTCACCAAACTCTGCTGAGATAAAATCTCAGTGCAATTCTTTTTTCAAGAGTTAAATGAACTTTTGGAAAACAGAATCTGATTTTATACTCTGGGAATTCAAATCTGAAAACCTTTAACTTCTGAGTCTAGCAAAATGGTGCTATACACCTCAAGAAGGGCTTTAAGTGTGAATATGATATTAATTTTTTAAAATTAAAGACAGAATCTTGCTGTTTTGCTCAGGATGGTCTTGAACTCCTGGGCTCCAGTGCTCCTCCTGCCTCAGTTGGCCCCCCAAAGTGCTGAGATTACAGGCGTGAGGCACTATGCCAGACTGATTAAGTGTGCATACTGAAAGTAGGTGTTTTGCACAAGTTGGCCTTCTAAACTTGTGGAAGTCTATCTGTACTTTAATATGTTAAAATAATTTTCACACACCAGGGCCTATTATGGAGAGGGGGGAGGGATTGCATTGGGACTTATACCTGATGTAAAGGACGAGTTGATGGGTGCTGACGAGTTGATGGGTGCAGCACACCACCATGGCACAAATATACATTTGTAACAAACCTGCACGTTATGCACATGTACCCTAGAACTTAAAGTATACTAATAAAAAAATAAAAATAATAATAATAATTTTCATGAGTTTGTGGGAAATTTTGTTTTCTGTTTTTGGATTTACAGAAAAGTTACAAAGATAGTACAGAGTTCCTGTACACGTATCGCCCTGTTTCCGTTTACCCTGTTATTGTCTTCCACAGCTATGATACACTTGCCAAAACTAAGCTACCAACACTATAAATCATTATTAACTAAACTCCAGACTTTACTTGGATCTTACCAGTTTTTCCACTAACATTCTTTTTCTGTTCCAATATCCAATCCAGGATACCACACTATATTTAGTGGTAATGTCTTCTGTGATTACCTCTGCTCTGTGACAGTATCTTAGTCTTTCTTTGGTTTTTCAGGACCTTGACAGTTTTGAGGAATACCAATCAGGTATTTTGTAGTCTATCCTTTGAATTGGGTTTATGTTTTTCTCATGATCGGACTGGCATTATGGAGTTTTGGAAAGAATACTGCAGAGATGAAGTGCCCTTTTCATCACATCATGTCAGATAGTATGTAATACTCTCATATCACTGATGGTATTAACCCTGTCATTTGCTTAAGGTAGTGTCTGCCGGGTTTTTCCTCTGTAAAGTTGGTGTTTTTTTCCTTTTCATACTTTGTTCTTTGGAATTGAGTCACTAAGACCAACAGCCCTGGAAAGGAAGAGGGGTTTACATACATATATTGCTTGGAATTCTTCTGCAAGGAAGATTTATCTCTTTTCCTCTCCTTATGGAAAATTTAGTTTGATAAGTAATAATTTTCTTAGTTGGGGAAGTTAAAGTTATAATTGTGTAAGACAGTAATGCTTGGCAGATATAAAATAGTTGGAATATGAGTTTAAAAGATAAAACTCTCCTTAGGGGATATCATCATGGCCAAGACATTTCATATCAATAAACTTTCCAGATAACTGGAGCTTTTTCCTTTAACACTAAAAGTTTTTAAATATATAAACTTCTTAGGGCCGGGCAAGGTGGCTCCCACCTGTAATCCCAGCACTCTGGGAGGCCGAGACAGGTGGATCACGAGCTCAGGAGATCAAGACCATCCTGGCTAATAGAGTGAAAACCCATCTCTACTAAAAATACAAAAAATCAGCTAGGTGTGGTGGCGGGCGCCTGTAGTCCCAGCTACTTGGGAGGCTGAGGCAGGAGAACGCCGTGAACCTGGGAGGCATAGCTTGCAGTGAGTGGAGATCGCGCCATTGCACTCCAGCCTGGGTGACAGAGCAAGACTCTGTCTCAAAATATATATATTTTATATATATATATTTTTGGTAGTATATATACTTCTCCCATTTGTATGGCTGCCTTTCTAACATGAATTAAATACTTTTTATCTTTTTTTTTTTTTTTTTTGAGACGGAGTCTCGCTCTGCCGCCCAGGCTGGAGTGCTGTGGCCGGATCTCAGCTCACTGCAAGCTCCGCCTCCCGGGTTCACGCCATTCTCCTGCCTCAGCCTCCCTAGTAGCTGGGACTACAGGCGCCCACCACCTCGCCCGGCTAATTTTTTTGTATTTTTTAGTAGAGACGGGGTTTCACCGTGTTAGCCAGGATGGTCTTGACCTCCTGACCTCGTGATCCGCCCGTCTCGGCCTCCCAAAGTGCTGGGATTACAGGCTTGAGCCACCGCGCCCGGCCTTTTTATCTTCTTGAACATTGAACAGAATAACCTGAACACAATTTAACCTTTTTACAAACATTGGTCTTTATACTGAAATTCACAGCAGTGATGATGGTTGAACTTGATGACCTCTAAGGTTTCTTCCAGTCCAAATTTCTATGGTTTGATAACTATCTAACAAAATTAATGAAGCTATGCCCCCAAATAAACAAAGACTTCTTGTTTGTGTGGGGCTTTTTGTTATGTTTTGTTTTTTAGACAAGGTCTGGCGCTGTTGCCCAGGCTGGAGTGCAGTGGCACAATCTTGGCTCACTGCAAGCTCCACCTCCCAAGCTAAAGTGATCCTCCCACCTCAGCCACCTGCATAGCTGGGACAACAGGTACATCCCATCATGCCCAAGTAATTTGTGTATTTTTTGTAGAGATGGGTTTTCGCCATGTTGCTCAGTCTGACTTCTTAAGGTTTTTATCTTGGGAGAGGGGTAGAGAAAGTCTCAGCCTCACTTCTAGACTAGAAAGAAGCAATAGGTATTCTTATGAAGGCATCCAGGGATGCATATAGGAATCACCTGGGGAGCTTGTTAAAAGGCAAATTCTGATTCAGGCCTAAGATTCTGCATTTCTTTCTTTCTTTTTTCTTTTTTTTCTTTCTTTCTTTTTTTTTTTTTAATTTGAGATGGAGTATTGCCCTGTTGCCCAGGCTGTAGTGCAGTGGCGCAATCTCAGCTCACTGCAAGCTCCACCTCCCAGGTTCATGCCATTCTCCTGCCTCAGCCTCCCAAGTAGCTGGGACTACAGGTGCCCGCCACCAAGCCCAGCTAATTTTTGTTTTGTTTCTTTTTTTGAGACAGAGTCTCGCACTGTTGCCCAGGATGGAGTACAGTGGCACGATCTCAGCTCAGTGCAACCTCCACTTCCTGGGTTCAAGCAATTCTCGTGCCCCAGCGTCCCGAGTAGCTGGGACTACAGGTGCATGCCCATCTAATTTTTATATTTTTAGTGGAGACTGGGTTTTGCCATGTTGGCCAGGCTGGTCTCAAACTCCTGGGCTCAAGCGATCTGCCTGCCACAGCCTCCCAAAGTGCTGGGATTACAGGCGTGAGCCCCCATGCCCCGCCCAAATTCTGCATTTCTAACAACCTCCCACATGATACCCATGCTGCCAGTCCACAGGTCACACGCTGAGCAAGGACTCAGGGAATCCCACACACCAAATGTTGTGGTCTGGCTGTTGACAGGGCCAGTGAGTTCCTAAGGCAGTTGGAGCTTTTCTGTCATGCTGCAAAATATTTTAGACATGGATTGTTTGTTAAATACGGTCGACATGTTACAAAAAGAAGGAGCTAGGTGACAAAAATTAAAAACATATTCCTGTAATAGAAACCAAAGAAAGGAATGAAAATTCTTTTCCTTAAGAGAATAACCTTTGATGCTATGGTTCCTTTGATTCGGTGAAAGGAGGTATCCAGATCACATCAAAATGACAATAAGCTAGTATTATCATCAGTTGTGTGGAGAGAAGGTCCACTTCTAGAACCTGAGGCTTCTTACCCTAAAATTGCACTTGAGGATTTTAGGACGGCATCAATGCACATTTTATAACATTGTTTCTGCTACTATTTTCTCACAAGCAGAAGTCTGTCCTTTAGGATTTAAGCAACAGCAGCCAAACTCGTAGCTCTTTCAAATTAAGCTGATATGATACATAGAATCTACTTATTTAAATATAAAATGAAGTATATGATTCCTGAGTGAAATATAGTGCCTTTATTAGGGCAACTAATAAAGGTTTTTCAACTTTGAGAAGTCTTTCACATCACTGTATGGATGTCCACACAGCCTGTCTGAGACAGTTCCAGTCAGAAGTGCAGTGCTCAGGGCAGTGCACCATGCATGCAGATGTGGAGATCGGAATTGACCTGCAGATCACTGCTTGATCATTAACTACTTGGATAACCTTGAGCAAGTCACTTAATCTCTCCACACCCACTTGTACAAACTAGTTAATCTCAACGTTTTGTTCAAGTCCTAGTTTCACCATTCTATTCTAATACCTTAGAAAGGTATTTTGTATATGTTTCAAAACAACGCTAGGCTGGGCACGGTGGCTCACACCTGTCATCCCAGCACTTTGGGAGGCCGAGGCGGGTGGATCATCTGAGGTTAGAAGTTTGAGACCAGCCTGGCCAACATGGTGAAACCCCATCTCTACTAAAAATACACACACACACACAAAAGCAGGGCGTGGTGGCATGCGCCTGTAATCCCAGCTACTCTAGAGGCTGAGGCAGGAGAATTACTTGAACCCGGGAGGCGGAGGTTGCATTGAGTCAAGATCATGCCATTGCACTCCAACCTGGGTGACAGAGCGAGACTCTGTCTCAAAAACCAACAACAACAAAAACAGTGCTCATCTCTTTTTATAATGCCATGAAGAGAGCTGATTCTGCCAACTTCGTGCCTAATCGTTGAGCAAGTAGTAGCTTGAATGTCATCTTAAACCAAGTAATCAGCAGAAGAAAAATATCTGAGATTTTGACCTCATTTCTTGAATAGATTTGTGTTTATAAGCTAGCCAGTGGTTTAGTTAACACTATGCAGAATTGTTGCCCCAGACAATTACTAAAGATAAAAGTTTGTAGCATGAATTATACTACTTGGTAAGATTCTGCATTTCTCATAACTGAGTAACAAATTTATATTAGAGTTGGTGTTAGTAAAAAATGATTTTCATTGCTTGAACTGTAGAAGGTAAAGAGAAAAACTGCCAATTGCTGCCTAAAAAATTTTCAAGTTCTTCTGGTAAAGAAAAAAAAAACATGACAAATAAAAGGATAGAAAAGATTTTAGGTTGGCAAATGTGTACCTCAGACAGTGGCAGGCCCTATGGCAGAGTAAAACACAGTACAGCATCATAATAAAGAGTGTGGGCTCTGGAACCAAACTACCCAGCTTTAAAGCCTGACCCTACAATTTAAGCTGTATGACCTTGTGTAAGTAACTTAACCCTTCTGCACCTCAGCTTTCTCAAATATAATAAGGATAATAACAGTATGTAACTCATAGGCTTGTTATAATGATTAAATCAATTAATACATGTAAAGCACTTAACCACTTACATGTTAGCTACTGTTATTATTAGGAACTAAAATGTGCAGAAGGGGAACTAGTCAGGACAGGAAGGCAAACTTAGTGCCAGTAAGGAAGAAAAAGATGCTGAGAGCAAGCTTCGAAATGAGGAAGAAAGTACTTTCCATATCTGGTTCCCACAGTGAGCATTCTCTACACGATACAACACTCTTGTAGAAAACCTTCTGCGTGTGTGCGTGTGTGTGTGTGTGTAGTGTTTCAAAATGATTTCATACATATCATCTCATTTGATTACCAGCAGGCTACAAAGTCTCTTATGTAACATAGCGAATTACTTCTGGCTCTCACAGAACATGGGGTAGGTAAACACAGGATGAATCCTGAGAGCACCAAAGCACAGCACAGAAGAGTGCCCACCACAAGCCATTCATTCCTAGATGGATTCTGAGAAGTAGGATGCTGGGTTTTTTTTAATGTATCACTAGGGATGTAATGTGGGGCCACATCTTTGTTTCCTCAGATGACCTCACCACACATTTTCCAAAAGCATTATATTTGGTCATCTTCATATCTTCACATTCACCAAATGTACTTCATGTTCCTTGGCAGTAAGCATATTTTGCACGCCCTGCCTAGCCTTTACTATGTGTCAGATCCACTTCGAAGTAGCCACTCTGTTGAGCCCTGCAAGATGCTTGTATTGCTGTTTTCTTGTTTTTCAAATACAACTTGAAAACGTCAAATACAATTAGGGGATCAGTAAAAAACAGCTATATGGTGATGACATAGAACAATCTCTAGCCAAGGAATGGGAAATATGTCTCAGAGAGGTCACTGGCTTATTACTATTAATTAAAATAATAATTAACACTGACCACTTAATATGTGCCTGGCAGTAGGCAAGTGCATTACATGAATTTAGTTATCATGCTATTGTGGTATACCCAGCGTATAGCAAATGGTAGGAGCTCAAGAAATATTTGTTGGATAAATGAACCTATGAGGTACGCATTAGTTTTATCTCCATTTTACAAATGACTAAAATTAGGTGTAAAGTTTTAAAGCCTTGTGTAAGGTCACATAACTATTAATTAGTGGGTGTAGTTTGCAAAGCCAGATTTGGTTATAGCATAGCATAGTGTAGTGGTTGAGAGTGGAAACTTTGGAGCCAGCCAGGCTACTTAGTTTTGAATCCTAGCTCTGCCACTTACTAGCTGTGTGAACTTGGGAAAGTTACTGAACGTTTTGCACCTCAGTTCTCTCAACTATAAATTTAAAAAAAATAGTTCCAACCTCTCAAGGTTATTGGGAGGATTAAATGAGATCATACATGTAAACATAACTGTACCTGGTACTCTATCTGTGTAGCTATTATTGTTTAGTGGAGCCTTACATTACATGCCAATAGAGCTTTTACTCTTCAAAAGAAATTTCCATAAATGATCTCATAACATCCTGATAAGATAGGTGATAATAATTACAATGAACATCATACAGGTTGAGTATCCCTTATCTGAAATACTTGGGACCAGAAGGGTTTTGGACTTTGGATTTTTTTGAAGTTTGGAATATTTGCATTATACTTACTGATTCAATATCCGAATTCAGAAATCCAAAATCTGAAATGCTGTAATGAGCATTGCCTTTAAGCATCATGTCAGGACTCAAAAAGTTTTTGATGCTGAGCATTTTGAATTTTGGATTTCTGGATTAGGAATGCTCAACCTGTAGTATGTCACTTAATCTCACAATAATCTATTTCATAGATTTTAACAATCAGGCTTAGAAAGGTTAAATGAATTCCTCAAGACCATACAGCAAGCCAGTAGCATTTATAGCCCCTGCTGGAAGAAGGTAAAATGAAAGATCAAAGATGTCTAACACATAGCATCGACTCTTACACTTAGGAGGGAGTAAAGCAGGGGTCCCCAACCCTTGGGCCACAGACCGGTACCAGTCCACAGCCTGTTAGGAACCAGGCCACACAGCAGGAGGTGAGCGGGGCTGAGCGAGCATTACCACCTGAACTCCACCTCCTGTCAGATCAGCTGCATTAGATCATCATAGGAGTGTGAACCTTATTGTATACTGTGAACTGGCATGCAGAGGATCTAGGTTGGGCGTTCCTTATGAGAATTTAATGCCTAACTGATGACATGAGGTGGAACAGTTTCATCCCAAAATCATCCCCCTGCCACACCCCATCTGTGGAAAAATTGTCTTCCACGAAATTGGTCCCTGGTGCCAAAAAGGTTGGAGACTGCTGAAGTAGAGGAAAGACAGATAGGAAAACAACTAACTCAAGGCAGAATTAAGCCAAATGCTAAAAAGGTGGGAAGGTTACATGTTGAGGAAAACCAGAAGAAGAATTGTTGAATTCTGTCTGGGGGTAGTGTGTTTGCCAAGATTTCATTCCAAAGGCATCAGGCAGGTCAGGCACTATTTCATGGTTCTGAAACATACTGAGTTCACTCAAAGTCAGAAAAGTTTGCAGGTCTAGAAAGAAGTGGGACAAAGAAAATTCTGAAAAATGCCTAGGCATTCATGGCTACTCCCACACTTTTTTGGGTGTGGGAGGGAAACAGTGACCTTCATTTCAATGGACAAATGAAACATTCAGTACTAAGGATGGTATGAATAATGTAATTATTCTAAACAAAGTTCCCTATCTGCTCAGTTTGAGAGGATTCAGAACACGTATCTTCATCCTTTTGTCTTCGGTTTTGTTATTTTGGAACCCAGTGGATCGATTCTTTTGGAGTCAGCTCTCCCATTCCAAGGCTAAAAGGTCATGAGATCTCTCTCTCCCCTCTCTCTCAGGGCTTGCATTGTTTTGGCAAGATCTTGTCAATCCGTGAGATATAACGGTACAGCAAAGAGATATTTCTGTCTCCTCTGTTTGATTTTAGTACCTTAGAAAGAAGAAATTAGAGACTTCATCCCATTTTTTGGATGGGGTGTAGCAAAGCACTAGAGGAAACTTTGATGAAATGGATACCTGTGAATTAATATGAATAAACCATTTGCAGACAGTCTCTATCCTATCTGTAGGCTGGCCTTGTTTCTGGGTCAGTCCCCAAGAACAGGTCATATTTAATATTAGGTCAACTACTAGACAAGTCTGAGTGTTCTAAAGATCTAAGAGTTATTATAGCAGATGAAAATTCTCAGCTCTAATATACCGTAGGTATAAAACCCAAACCAACTTTTTTTTTTATTTTAGATTTTTCAAGCTCATTCTCCTATATTCAAATAAAAACTAAGTGAATTTCTAGTATTTGAGGAAACAGACAGACTTAACTATTAAACACCTAGCATTTTGCTCAATGCTGGGATGGGGAGCAAAAATTTTAAAAGATTAGAAAAAAAGAGGTACAAATTCCCAAAGCACTTAAAGATCTCACTGGAAAAATAATACAAAGTCACTTTAAACAATTGTCTAGCAATACAAACAGAATGCAACTAGATGCATAAATGTATGGACAGTGCTACAGGACCTCAGATTAAGACAAGAGCAGTTTGAACCAAAGATGTGAAATAAATCTTCCTGGAGGGAAGTTCAGTTTGCATGAAGGCTTTATAAATGAATGACCTGGAGTAAAGGGTGTACTTGGAGGAGAGAATACCATTAACTCGGCCCTGTCCGCCATTGTACTGTAGTGCTCTGGATGTCATTCCCTCCCATTTCCCGCACATTTCCTGGTACAGAATGAATAAATAAATGGCATTCAAGGCTTTCCAAGACTAAGTCCCATTTTACCAATCCAGCCTTGCTGCTACTCATTAATTCATTCAACATATCTTGATTTTACACTTAAATCCTTTAGGTACCGTGGTAAGTACAGAGCACCTGGAGAAGAGCAAGACCTGTTTTCTGTCCTTAAAGGGTTTAGAAAGACAAGGATACCACAACTAAAACACAATATGATAATTGTTCTAAGAGGTACGTGCAGGGTATCAAGGAAACTCAGAGCAAGAATACTTATTTTGGAGGAGGGAAAGAGATCAAGGAAGGTTGATAAACTGTCCTTGAAGTTGCTATGAATAAACCATGGGACAGTATCTTCCTTGTTCCTGGAGCCTAGTCTTCTTTCTGGCTCAGTCCCCAAGATCTGATCTTATACAATATTGGGTCAACGCTTAAGACAAATTTGAACATTCTAAAATTCATTTAGATAAACTAAATTTTCAGATTTAATATAACTCAGACATAATCCTCAAACCAAAGTATAGGATTAATATAGTCACAATTTAGGGAGAGATTAGAGGGATGGAGTTTAATTAGGACATTTCTGCAATGTTCCAATAAAAGTAATACAAATTCTTACTGATGGTAAGCATAGAAAAGAGTAGATGAATGTTTAGATAAGCTGGCAGCATACAGTTTCCAAAGGTATGGTATAGTCAATCTTAAGATACAGTATTTGGGTTGGGTGTGGTGGCTCATGCCTGTAATCCCAGCACTTTGGGAGGCTGAGGTGGGCGAATCACGAAGTCAAGAGATTGAGACCATCCTGGCCAACGTGGAGAAACCCCGTCTCTACTGAAAATACAAAAATTAGCCATGTGTGTCGGCATGTGCCTGTAATCCCAGCTACTTGGGAGGCTAAGGCAGGAGAATCACTTGAATCCAGCAGGTAGAGGTTGCAGTAAGCAGAGATCACGCCACTGCACTCCAGCCTGGGCAGCAGGGCGAGACTCTGTCTCATTAAAAAAAAAAAAAAAAAGCCCAAAGTATAAAAGTGTGGTAAAGATAATACTGACCTTCTGTTATTTTCTTAAACACAAAAAGCATATTCCAATCTCAGGGCATTGGCACAGGTTTTCCCTCTCCCCTCTCCCCTTCTAATTCTTCTGCCTGGTTCTACTTACCCTTCAGGTCTCAGCTGGAATGTCACTTCCTCAGAGGCCTTCTCTCCTTTCCTGTTGTGAAATAAGAAATATATATATGGTCTCTGCCTCTAGTCCCTGGCCTAGAGCTCCCAACACCCTTGTAATTTCCTGAGTTACAGGGGTGCTAGGAGAATCTTTGGTTCTAATGTTTGGTCTTTGCTCTCGTTCCTGACATGGAGCTCCTAAATCCCATGGACTTTCCTGAGTGATAGCCGCAGTCTTTTGTTCTACCAAGGCAATTCTTGCCCGGCTCCTAGATGACGGTTGGTCACTGGAAAGACCAACCATAATTATAAACTTAGAGCTTTCAGCCCCTACCTCCATTCTCCAGTGAGAGGACAGAGGCTGGAAATTTAGTTAATAATCGATCATGCCTACATGATGAAGGCCCCATAAAAATCCCTTAACTATGGGGTTCAGAGAGTTTCCAGGTTGGCAAACACACATCCATGTGCCTGGAATGTGGTACATACCAACTCCATGGGGACAGAAGCTCCTGTACTCAGGACCCTTCCAGATCTCACCCTTTGTATTCCCTGGCTGTTCATCTGTATCCTTTATTACATCCTTTATTAATAAGCCAGTAAATGTAAGTAATGTGTTTTCCTGAATTCCATGAGCCGTCCTAGTAAATTAATAGAACCTAAGAAGGGAGTCACGGGAAGCCCAATTTACAGCCTGTCCCTGGTTAGAAGCACAGGTCACAACCTGGAACTTGTGATTGGCATCTGAAGTGGGGGGTAGTCTTGAGGGACTGGGCCCTGAACCTGTGGAGTCTGATGCTATCTCCAGGTAGACAGTCTCGGCACTGAATTGAATCAGAGGACACTAGGTAGTGTCTGTGGGAAAATCTGCTTGATATGTGGGGAAACCCCCAACCAACACCTGGTGTCAGAAGTGCTGTGTTGAGTGGCTGAGCGGTGTATGAAAGTAGGAAAAACAATTATCCTTAATACCTGTTTAAAGTAGCCCTTTTCTGTTTATTTCTTTCAAAGCAATTTTCATCACCTTTAATTATCAGATTTATTCACTTGTTTACTTCTTTAATGTTTGACTTCCCAGTAGACTATAAGCTTCATGAAGGCAAGGATTACAGTGTTTTTATTGTTGTTGTTTGCCACCAAATACTCAGCCTCTGGTATAGTAACTAGCAAGAAGTAGATGTTCAATAAATATTTGTTTTAATAAATATATATTATGTTTGTAAGTTGAAAAGTGTGAATCAACATCATAGGGAAAAATTACCTTAAAATTAACTTCTAAAAAAATGATCAATCAAGCAATTTCATGAAAATGTGCAAGAACAGACTTTCAGAATGATGTTCTATGAACCATAGTCTGCAGGTCATTTGAAATCCAGCAAATGTTTTCATCCTCCTTCTTTGGATTCTATAGCTTATTCTATATCTAGAATTACTCTAAAGACTAATTCTAACCTGGATACAAGATAAAGAGTAAAGATGGAAGATTCTAAAGAACAATTTTAACAATGTCCTATTTAGGGGGATTTTCATTACATACTTTAAGATAAGAACATAGGTTTGGCATATTAGGTATCTGTGGAAATAAATCACTTACTATATCTACATGAGCCTGTTGAGATGAAAGTATTTGAAACTCATGCTTTTTCAAGGGTGGCTAAACAAATCTGTATTTATCTATTACAACTCATAATCATTGCTAATGTTCAAATATATGAGGGTTGAACATAACACAAAAATGGAAATGCAGGAAAGATTAACATTATTTAAGCTACAGATGACTCATGCTACTGGTTTAACCATTTTCTTTAGATTTTTTTCATGTACAGGAATATATATTTATATATATATATATAAAATATGCTGAAGGGACAAAAATCATGTATGATCATTATCCTCAAGAATAAACAGGTTCCAATTATTTCTTTTGAATTATAGACTTAAAGCTAATTAAGAATTTTTATAGTTAATTAAAAATTAGATTGTAACCTTGAAAGCAGCAAAGGACATAAAGAGAAACTATTTGTTACATGTATCTTTGGGAAAATCTCACAAAAGATTTTGTTTGGCAAAGCTATTTGAAACAATTTAAAGCTAGAAATGTTTCTAGGCTATAGCAAGATGAATTCCATTGGTTTGGATTTTGACCTACCACTAAATTTTGGATTTAGGAAGGGTCTCATTTTTATACTTAACACAGAAATTAAATTTTAACTTAGAAACTGAGTTTTACATGGCTTGAGGCATGTGAAAATTATGTGAGAATAAGTCAGTTACTGCTGTGGTCTCAATATTTGTGTCCTCCACAAAATTCATTTGTCGAAATTTTAACCCTTGAGATGATGGTAGTAGGAGTCAGGGCCTTTTGGGAGGTGATTAGGGCATGAGAGTGGAGCCCTCATGAATGGGATTAGTGTGCTTATAAAACAAACATGAGAGAGCTAGCTAGTCCCTTCCACCATGCGCGGGTAGTGAGCTGTCTCTAAACCAGACAGTGGGCCCTTACCAGACATGGAATCTGCCAGTGCCTTGTCTTTGACTTCCCAGCCTCCAGAACTGTAAGAAATAAATTGCTGTTATTTATAAGCTACCTGGTTTGTGGTATTTTGTTACAGCAACCTGAACAGACTAAGCCAGTTAATAGAGACAACAGATGGCTTCATACATCTAGGTGAGGATCCTGGGAAAATCGAGTCGGAAACCACAGTTGAGAACACCAATGTCCTAACAATCCTGTAGCCTTCAGGCTTAGTTGGTTCTGGACTCCCTCTAGTGGTTCAATTCTGGTGCTTTAACAGATGTTCTTCAATTCAGAATTACCAAATCTCTGGTCAGATTAAAAACAACTAAGCAAAAGAGCCACACAAGTCCCATTAGAATGGTTTACCACAAGGAGGCCAGGTGCAGTGGCTCGTGCCTGTACTCCCAGCACTTTGGGAGGCTGCGGCAGGTGGATCACTTGAGGCCTGGGGTTTGAGACCAGCCTGGCCAACAGGGTGAAACCCCATCTCTACTAAAAGTCAAAAAATTCGCCGGGTGTGGTGGAAGGCACCTGTAATTTCAGCTACTCGGGAGTCTGAGGCAGGAGAATTGCTTGAACCTGGGAGGCAGATGTTGCAGTGAGCTGAGATCCTGCCATTGCACTCCAGACTGGGTGACACAGCAAGACTGTCTAAAAAATAAATAAAATTTTAAAAATAAAAAGAATGGTTTACCACAAGGAGATTATGTCACTGAATGGCAGTAATAAACATGGATGAAATCATAGGGTTGCAAATGGTTAGACCTAAAGGGACAGAATAGATTTTACTGGTTGATTGGCAAAGACATTTACAGTTTTGCTTAGAATGAGTGGGTAAGAGCTGACGGCCCAGTAACAGAATTCCTTGTTGCTTTTGTTTGCGACCTATGGTAAAGACTGCATCTTTTAGGGAAAGAGTGAAGTGAAAGAATATTTCCTGTGCATATGGATTCTATAAGGTCAGAGGGTTCTTGTTTGACCTTGTATAAAATCAGCCTCTTAGACCAACCCAAAGCAACATGTAGTTTCCTCCTCATCATATTCCTAATAGCATAGTTTGTGACTCTGTTTTACACCAATTCAGAAAACTTTAAGGCCAATTTAACTTTATTGGCTCCCTATGTTGGCTTTGGTTATTCCACTCCATTAAACCTTTACTTCTTGGCCATTTCTGCATTGTAAATGTAAGTAAATCTACTAACTCCTTTACATGAGATCTCTTTACATATTTAAGACAGTTATCATGTCCTCAGTAAGTCTTCTTTCCCTCTCCCAGATCCTCAAAACTTCTTGGAACTATTCAGGAACTCCATGAGGTACAGGCTTCTGTACAAGATATATGTAAAATAACTTGATAGGCATGTTATTCACACCTTTAGGAGTAAGTAAAAACAATGGCTTTTTTTTTTTCCAGAAAATGCAAAGCTCTTATTTTAAAGTCCCAAAACCAAAAAGAACTGAAGCCAATGAGATTAAGAGATAAAAAGAAAACAGGAAGTAATGGGTGACTTACCCATTTCAAGACCTTCTCCTGCTATTTTCTGATCCCTAAGTTGTTCCAGAATCGATTTAAGCAGAAAAGTACAGCAGAGACCAGATAAGTTACTGTGGAGTCAAGAAGTCTGTCATGTCTGCCATGAAGTTTGGATAGGATGAGATCAGGAATTGGCATTGGTCTTAAGATCCCAGATCTGACAGTACTTCCCATTGATAAGATATTACTACACAGTCTGTAATTGATTATTTGCATAGATAAAAAACAAACAAACTTCCCCAGCAACTTAAGAACTCTTAAATATCAGTTTTGTCAACTCACAAATTTGGGTTGCGGTGAAAGTGGGAAAAACAGAGATAGGAAGATGTAAGTCAAATAAAAACAAGGTGTATCTTCTTGTCTTTGAATATCTGTAGTTCTTTTTTAAAGGCAATTAAGAAGGATAGAAAATGTATTCCAGCTGATAAAAAGGAATTCCCTGTGCGAAAGGGAGAGGAAAGGCAGAAAGCAGATGGGAAAAAAAAAAAAAAAAAAAAAAACAGCAGGCAGTTGTCTTAATAATGTAGATAGGTATCGCCTCTAATACAGGACTCAACACTGTTGTGCCCCAATTAGAGAGCAGGCATTGATCGCATGAACTTAAGTAGTGATAACTTGTTGCCAAATAATATTCAAAAGAATATCAGAAATCAGAGCAAATATACTATTAGTGTGTTTCAAATCCATCAGGTAGCCTAGTTTTTCTTCTTTCCTCTCTACAAGGGATCTTAAGTGCCACAGTGTGCTTCCCTCCCACTATGCTGGTGCTTTTCCATAGGAAGGGTTGTGCCTGGACCTCCCAGATTGGAACGCCGATTATCTAAGGTCCCAAGGCTGTATTCTCAGCTACACCAAGTCACCTCAGATATTTGCACCAGAGCACCCAGAATTCTGTGCCCATGAGGATAGTTGGAGTTTGTTCACAAAATAGCAGTCTCTAGGTTGCTATTCCAACAGCGGCAGTACTGATGCTCCAGTTCGAAGGCCAGGAAAAGAGAATGTAACGCCGGTAGCTTCCAAAATATATGTAACCACCAAAGTACATGCTTAATGACTAGTGAAGTTAGCTTAGGCCGCCTCCCAGACACCTGTAATGAAGCCCATCTCGGCAAAGCTCTTGGGTGGGCAACTCGATTTCACGAAAGCGGACACCAACGCTCTATCCAGGGATAAATGCGTTTTCTAATGTTCCCATTGGCCCTTTCGGCCTTCACTCAGTGGCTGGCAACGCAGTCTTCCCTGGCGCATGCGCGCCATCTGCTTCCGGCCTGCGAGTTCGGTGTTCCGCTCTTTGTGGGCCGGGTGGATTTCCTGCCCTGCTTTTCTTTTGCCTGGTTGATCTGCGTGCGATGGCTCTGGACTCGGATCCCTTTCCTGAAGGGCCTCTCTTAAAGCTGCTACCCCTAGACGCTAGAGACCGGGGCACCCAGCGCTGCCGGCTGGGCCCGGCCGCCCTCCACGCCCTGGGCGCGCGCTTGGGCTCGGCAGTGAAGATCTCTCTACCCGACGGCGGCTCCTGCCTCTGCACTGTCTGGCCTCGGCGGGACGGAGCGAACGGCTTTGTGCAGCTGGACCCGTTGTGCGCGAGTCCCGGGGCGGCGGTCGGGGCGCCGAGATCCCGGAGGAGTCTCAGCCTGAGCCACCTCCTCCTAGTGCCCTGTCCGCCCCTGCGGCGCGTCTCCGTGTGGCCGGTGTTGCGAGAGCTGGCGGGCGCACCTGGTGCCCCAAATACAGCCGCGGTGCTGGAGGCGGCGCAGGAGCTGTTGAGAAACCGACCTGTCTCCCTGGGCCACGTGGTGGTCGCTCCGCCGGGCGCTCCTGGCCCGGTGGCTGCCTTGCACATCGTCGGCGGAACGCCCAGTCCCGATCCCGCTGGGCTGGTCACCCCTCACACTCGCGTCGGCCTTGGCGGGGAGCCTCCGTCGGAAGCCCAGCCGCAGCCCGAGGTGCCCCTGGGAGGACTTTCGGAGGCGGCCGACTCGCTGCGGGAGCTCCTCCACCTTCCGCTCCGCTACCCGCGCGCCCTGGCCTCGCTGGGCTTAGCGGTGCCCCGCGGGGTGCTCCTGGCGGGGCCCCCCGGAGTGGGCAAGACCCAGCTGGTGCGGGCCGTGGCGCGCGAGGCGGGTGCGGAGCTGCTGGCAGTCAGCGCCCCCGCGCTCCAGGGTTCCCGGCCTGGGGAGACCGAGGAGAACGTGCGGCTGGTCTTCCAGCGCGCCCGGGAGCTGGCCAGTCGCGGGTCCAGCCTCCTCTTCCTGGACGAGGTGGACGCTTTGTGTCCCCGGCGGGGCGGTCGAGCACCCGAGAGCCGCGTAGTGGCCCAGGTGTTGACGCTGCTGGACGGCGCAAGTGGGGACCGCGAGGTCGTGGTTGTGGGAGCCACAAACCGGCCGGACGCTCTAGATCCAGCGCTGCGTAGACCCGGGAGATTTGACCGAGAGGTGAATAGGCTTGGCGGGTTGGCCCACCGTCGGTGGAACCTCGGCCTTTTCTGGCGCCAGTTGGCTGCCCCGGAGGCGTTTGTCTCTTGGGTTTGAGCATCGGTGAGGTTGGAGTGGGGCTCTTTGCAATGCAGAGAACACGTTCTCTGCCCATATATGATCTGTGAGTCAGGACCCGTGTTTCCCCAGAGTCAGATTGTCAGGACCTGTGAGTCAGGATCTGTATTTCCCCAGAGTCTAATTGTTTTGGGAAGCGGGGTGGCCATTACGGATTAATTTTGTGCAGGTCCTATAATCAGTAATGTTAATTCTTAAGAGAATTTTGGTCACCTACAAGCATGTTAAACTCATGTTTTGGAATGAGAATTTAAAGAAGGATAACCTCAAGAAGTAAGTGTGTTGAAATAAAAAGGGAGAAGGCGGGGAAGAACTAAAAGGAAGCAGGCATTAACTCTTCTGGATTTATTCATTCCTTGTCATAACACCAGCACCCTATCCCACAATTGAGGAAGTACCCACAACTGCTCCCTGAGTGGTCAGGGAGGTTGAATATTCAGAGCCGTCCTATTTTATAAGCTTTGGTCCTAAATTGACTTGAATGCTAAAGAATAGTTTGAAATTTAGTGACTGATATTTCTATTTTGTGATAGGATTCAAAAGAGAAATGATAATTACACTCTTTTAGTTAGTTCAGGACTTGAGTGGATTTCTTCCTTGCACTATCTAGTACCTTTGTGTCCTTAAGAGCAGGGACCTAACTATCTATACCTGGCTTCTAGAACTTTGTGTGTTGTTAAAAATAACAAAAACTTGTTAAATGACATAGAATTTTCATTGTGCAACTTTCTAGCCAGTGTTACTCCTGGACTATTAGGATTTTCATATATTCAGAATCTAAGCTGTACGTAAAGTGCACAGTACTAGTTCCAAAATGGTTCACTAAATTGTCAGACATGTTTATCAGCATAGAAAACATACATTATTATTTTGGCAGGGCTTGGTGGCTCACGCCTGCAATCTCAGCACTTTGAGAGGCTGAGGTGGGTGGATCACCTGAGGTCAGGAGGTCGAGACCAGCCTGGCCAAGATGCTGAAACCCCGTCTCTACTAAAAATACAAAAATAAGCTGGGCATGGTGGCGCGTGCCTGTAGTTCCAGCTACTCGGGAGGCTGAGGCGCCTGGTTCAAGAATCACTTGAACCAGGAGGTGGAGGTTTCAGTGAGCCGATGGTGCCCATTGCCCTCCAGCCTGGGCAACAGAGTGAAACTGTGTCTCAAAAATGAATTCATAGTATATATATATACACACACACACACACATATAAATTTTTTTTGGAAGTAACTTTTTTAATTGATCTATTTTTATTGATACATAATTGTGTATGTTTTGGGGTACATGTGATATTTTGGTACCTGCATACAGTTTGTAATTATCAAATCAGGGTGTTTAGGATATCCATCACCTCAAACATTTATCATTTCTTACCTGAGTGTTGGGAATATTTCAAATTCTCTCCAGTAGCAATTTTGAAATATACAAGAAATTATTGTTAACTATGTTCAACCTACTCTGCTATCAAACATTACACTTAGTCCTTCTATCTAACTGTATGTTTCTTTTTTTTTTTTTTTTTTTTTTTTTTTTTTTTTTTTTTTTTTTTTTTTTTTTTGTGGCGGAGTCTCGCTCTGTCGCCCAGGCTGGAGTGCAGTGGCCGGATCTCAGCTCACTGCAAGCTCCGCCTCCCGGGTTTACGCCATTCTCCTGCCTCAGCCTCCCGAGTAGCTGGGACTACAGGCGCCCGCCACCTCGCCCGGCTAGTTTTTGTATTTTTAGTAGAGACGGGGTTTCACTGTATTAGCCAGGAGGGTCTCGATCTCCTGACCTCCTGATCCGCCCGTCTCGGCCTCCCAAAGTGCTGGGATTACAGGCTTGAGCCACCGCGCCCGGCCCTAACTGTATGTTTCTACCCATGAGCCAACCTCTCTTCATCCCCTCACCCCCCAACCCTTCCCAGTCTTTGGTTGCTATTCATTCTGCTGTCTACCTCCATCCATGAGATAACTTTAAAAAGAATATATTTTAAACTATAAACTTCTTTTTTGTTGTTTTGCTTTGCATATAGGTGGTCATTGGGACTCCCACACTTAAACAAAGAAAGGAAATTCTGCAAGCGATTACCTCAAAGATGCCCATCTCCAGTCATGTTGATTTGGGCCTTCTTGCAGAAATGACAGTTGGCTATGTTGGTGCCGACCTGACAGCACTCTGTAGGGAGGCTGCCATGCATGCTCTCCTTCATAGTGAGAAGGTAAGAAGCGTTAATTTATGACCATCTGTGTTCATCTGTTATTGTAACAGATTAATTTGAGGGTTAAAAAAATGGTGAGTACATTTCCTTAGAACATTTGATAGTTTCCACAGCTGTTGCTTATACATTTTACATCTCAACTCTATATAAATAGTATATGATTGAGGGTGGGGATAAAGGGCTGAGTCCTCTGGGTCTACTGAGTAAATGTGTACTCTACTCTTACAGTAACTCCCTTGTACTGAAGCCCAGAGCAGCCAAGAAATAATGTATCCCCAGAAGAATCAAAGAGTTTTTTTTTATTTGAATTTTTTTATTTTGAGGCAAATTCAGACTTAGAAGTTACAAAAACAGTACAGAGATTTTCCATATACCCTTCTCCCAGATTCTCCAAATGTAACATTTGCCACATGTGCTTTATCATTGTCTCTTGTGTATTTTCTTCTCTCTTAGTGTGTATTTTCTTTTATATATACATATATATAATGAAATATTTGAGAATATGCTACATCCATGATGCCCCTTTACCCTTGAAAACGTAAGTGTATCTTTCTGAAAAACAAGGACTTTGTACAAAGTCAAACAGATGATCAAGCTGAGAAAATTAACACAGACACAATACTTGTACTTAAATAGGTCTTAATCTAGAATCATACTTCAGGCTTTCTTCTATGACCATAACTTTTTAAGAGTCAGTTATTCTGTAGAATATTCCTCAGTTTGAGTTTGACTAATGTTTCTTCATGATTCAATTCAGTTTTTGCATTTTGGGCAGGAATATAACAGAAATGATCCTGTGTGTTTCTCTTTGCATCTGTTAGGCAGCACATGATATGTTTCTGTTCTATCACTGGTGAAGTTAACTTTGATTTCTTGGATAAGGTGGTGTCTGTGAGATTTCTCCATTGTCAAGATACTGTTTTTCTCTGTAGTGTTAATAAGTTATCTAGTGGGAGACATAAACTTTTCTAACCTAGGAGAAGATTGGGCACTTGGAATTGTATCTAAATTTGTCCTTGACCTGCAGGTCTGTAATTCATGACTACCTTTCCTAACAATATTTAAGATATTAGATTAAATATAATACTTTTCAACATTGTTGTTTGGAAAATCCAGTATTTTGTATATAATAAATAGTCCTGAATCCTTAAACCCGTTCAGGAAAAAACTGATTTCAGCAGGCTAAGGATTCTGAAACAGAGTTTTCAATCTCATTTGTAACATCAAAATTGTCTTTTCATCTTAAAATGCGAAAGAATGATTTGTTATCCTAAATTTTGAAAAGCCTTTTTACCTCAATAATTTATACCTTGCTTCACTTCCTTTCCTTTATTTCTACAGTTACACCGAAGGTGGGGAGGAGTTATGTGATCTTCTAGTGATCTTTTAAGTCTTCATCTTGTAGGTTTAGACCAAAACTGCTTGAAGTTTTAAAGTTCTGTGTGTAAAGGTGTGAGAATACATGTCTTTTGAGGGAGACAGTAAGAGTAAGCAGGAGATGGAAGGGAGATTTACATTTAGGATTTCCTCTGCTTTGAAGTTCCAGGTTTGACCGTAGGCACCTCTGACTTAGGTGGCCCAGTCAGCTGCTGTTGTCCCAGGGTGGAGCCCACTGCTACTTCAGGAGGGGCCTGCTCAGGTGTAGTTACCACAGTTGATGGCTGAGTTCAGAAACAACCAAGGGGAAGTGGAAGGAAGAAAGGCAAAAAAGGATGAAGGGACAGAGACAACTGGGAAGGTACTGGCTCCATCTTTTATTCTTTCCCCCACCAGCTGAGGGGCTTCCACTACCTCTACCTATGCCAGGGCAGATAAGGGATACCTTACAGTTTGTTAAACTTTTTGTGAAGTATTCCTATTAAAGGATTAGAAATGTAGTTTAACACTCACACATACACAGAGGGGAAAGAATGTATTTGCCCAAAGAATCAAGTAAAATAATGTGTACACACATGATCTGGAACTATAAATGAGATTTTCAAATACTAGTTGGTGTTACCTAAAGATTAGTTAGTATTTGGACATCAGACACCTAGCATCTGATACTGTCAGCCAGTTAAAAAGGCTATTTTTTTAAGTATGTGATAGTGTTATTCATGAGAAATGAAGATAGAAAATTATAAAGAACTGCCTACCTGAAATGTCACTTTCCAGAGATGACAATTGTTAACACTTTTGGGAGAATACTATACGGAATAGCTCTATACATACAGATTCACTTCACATCAGTTCACAAATAAGACAAGACTGTTTGTTTTTGAAAATGGGAATTTGTGGACAACTAGATGTTTAGAATTAGATATAAGAGGGCAAATACTTTAATAATAAATACAGTACAGACATTTTTAATAAAATTTTGAGGACCTTTTAACTAACAACAATGTGTTTCACTAGAATGATCAAGGAGAGTGTAAAGAGTCTCCAAAATATAACCTGAGAGTGAAGACGACTTTTCTAGGCATAACATAAACCCTAAAGGAAATTATTTGCTGATGTGACCATTTGGGGGTGGCAAAACAATACTATAAAGTCAGAGTAGGAAAAATACTTTCAGTCCAATTTCCATGATTTGGAAAGAACTTTTGCAAATCAGCGAGAATAGACCAACAGTCCAAGAGAAAATGGGTAATAGGATATGAACAGGTAGTTGACAATAAAAGGAATGTCAATAAACATGAAAAATCTTCAACCTTGATTTCTTTTAAAATTATTGTCTTTATTTTGAAATAATTTAAAACATATAGGAAAGTTGCAAGATAGTTACAAAGAACTTCCACTAAACCCTTTATCCAAATTCACCAATTTTAAACATTTGCCAAATAAGCTTTATCATTCTCTTTTGCTCTCTTTCTTGCGCTCTCTCCTCCTCTTCTCTTTCTCTCTCTCATCTCTGTATATATGTATTTATATGTCCATAGTATTTATTTATTTTGGACCATTTGAGAGAATAGGTTGCATATATCATAACATTTTATCCCTTAACATTTTAATGTCTATTTCCTAAGAACAGCAGTGTTCCTGTATGTCACCACAGTATGGTCATGTGTAGTATTGCATCCTTAGAGCCTCACATGTAGAGGCACAGGGTGTTCATTGGTTCCTCATTGGTAATGCTAATTTTTGTCAACTAGTTCAGGTGGTGTGCAGTTTCTCCACTGTGTAACTGCTATTTTTTCCCTTTGCCACTAATGAGAAACCTATGGGGAGACACTTGGAGATATCCTGCTCCTCATCAAACTTTCAGGCTGGGCGCAGTGGCTTATGCCTATAGTCCCAGCTGCTCAAGGCTGAGACAGGAGGATCACTTGAACCCAGGTGTTCGAGGCTCAGTGAGCTGTTGCCTCAGTGCCACTGCACTCCAGCCTGGGCAGCAGAGCAAGACCCTGTCTCATAAAAGAATAAACTCCCAGGCCGGGCACGGTGGCTCAAGCCTGTAATCCTAGCACTATGGGAGGCCAAGACGGGCGGATCACGAGGTCAGGAGATCAAGACCATCCTGGCTAACACGGTGAAACCCCGTCTCTACTAAAAAATACAAAAAACTAGCCGGGTGAGGTGGCGGGCGCCTGTAGTCCCAGCTACTCGGGAGGCTGAGGCAGGAGAATGGTGTAAACCTGGGAGGCGGAGCTTGCAGTGAGCTGAGATCTGGCCACTGCACTCCAGCCTGGGCGACAGAGCGAGACTCCGTCTCAAAAAAAAAAGAATAAACTCCCCTCAATGTAGCATCCAATTCTTGCTCATAACAGCCTTTAATATCATGATTGCAAAAAAGGCAATTTTTCTAATTCCAATATTCCCTCTACCTCATTCTGAATTGAAGAAATTTAGTTAACACAGTAATGAATGAGTACTGGTTCCTCTGTCATATTGGCAGACATTTAAGAGTTTGGTAGGCCGGGCGCGGTGGCTCAAGCCTGTAATCCCAGCACTTTGGGAGGCCGAGGCGGGCGGATCACGAGGTCAGGAGATCGAGACCATCCTGGCTAACACGGTGAAACCCCGTCTCTACTAAAAAAATACAAAAAAAACTAGCCGGGCGAGGTGGCGGGTGCCTGTAGTCCCAGCTATTCCGGAGGCTGAGGCAGGAGAATGGCGTAAACCCGGGAGGCAGAGCTTGCAGTGAGCTGAGATCTGGCCACTGCACTCCAGCCTGGGTGGCAGAGCTAGACTCCGTCTCAAAAAAAAAAAAAAAAAAGAGTTTGGTAATGGACCAGGCACAGTGGCTCACGTCTATAATCCCGGTACTTTGGGAGGCCGAGATAGGTGGGTCACTTGAGGTCAGGAGTTCGAGACCAGCCTGGCCAACATGGGGAAACCCCATCTCTACTAAAAATAGAAAAATTAGCCAGGTGTGGTGGCGCATGCCTGTAAATCCCAGCTACTTGGTAGGCTGAGGCATGAGAATCACTTGAACCCAGGAGGCGGAGGCTGCAGGGAACCAAGATCACAGCACTGCACTCCAGCCTGCGTGACAGAACGAGACTCTGCGAAAAAAAAAAAGAGAGTTTGTTAATGTCCAGTATTGGAGAGGTGTGGAGAGAACACAGCTTCGTGTTATTGAAGGAGAGTAAATTGATACAGCTTCCTTAGAGGACAATTTGGTAATAGCTGTCAATGTGTATGTGTGTACTTGTAAACCCAGTAATTCTACTTTGAGGAAATTATTACATAAAATACTTGAACATGAGTTTGAACATGGTGGCTCATGCCTGTAATCCCAGCACTTTGGGAGGCTGAGGTGGAAGGATTGCTTGAGCCCACGAGTTCCAGACCAGCCTGGGCAACATAGGGAGACCCCATCTGTACCAAAAAAAAAAATTATTTTTTGGCCAGGCATGGTGGTTCACACCTGTAATACAGCACTTTGGGAGGCTGAGGCAGGCGGATCACGAGGTCAGGAGATCGAGACCATTCTGGCTAACACTTTAAAACCCCATCTCTACTAAAAATACAAAAAATTAGCCGGGCGTGTTGGCGGGCGCCTGTAGTCCCAGCTACTCAGGAGGCTGAGGCAGGAGAATGGCGTGAACCCAGGAGGCAGAGCTTGCAGTGAGCCGAGATTGCGCTACTACACTCCAGCCTGGGCAACAGAGCGAGACTCCGTCTCAAAAAAGAAAAAAAATTTAATTAGCCAGGCTTGGTCGCACACACCTGTAGTTCTAGCTACTCCAGAGGGTGAGTTGCAAGGATTACTTGAGCCTGGGAGACTGCAGTGAGCTATGATAATGTCACTGCATTCCAGCCTGGGCAACAGAGTGAGACCCTGTCTCAAACAAATACTTGAACACGAGCACAGAGACTTTTTCAGTTGCAGCTTTGTTTTTAATATCAAAAGACTGGGGATGACCTAATGTTTGTCAGAAAGGTGTAGCTGGGGTAAATTCAGTAGTGTATTATGGAATTGTCAAAAAGAATGACGTAGAACTGTATTGGTTGACATGAAAAGATCTGTATTAGTTGACATGAAAAGAACTATAGTAGTTGACATGAAAAGGTGAAAGAAGAAAAGTATAGGTTGATATAGTATGATTCCATTTGTGTATCTATTTAAAAGGATATTTGTATGCTTATTATCATAACATACTGGAAGAATCACAAGAAACTGTTGACATCTTTCAGGGAAGAATTAACTGGCGGGAATTGGCAGGGAGACATTTATTCTTTGTACTATTTATATAAATTGTTTTTATAATGATAACAAAATTACAAATCCAAAAGAAGATTTAAAAAACGAATTGTGCCGTAAAAAAAGACCAACCTAATTTTTGGTTTAATTTTGCTTTTTTGGGTGTATTTGTTCAGAACCAGGACAATCCTGTGATTGATGAAACAGACTTCCTTGAAGCTTTTAAAAATATTCAACCCTCATCATTTCGAAGCGTCATTGGATTGATGGATATCAAGCCTGTTGACTGGGAGCAGATTGGTGGCCTTGAAGATGTAAAACTGAAGTTAAAACAGGTAAGACAGAGAATCTACTTAATCCAGTAGGATATTACAGATTAACATTCTGTGCATTTATGATGACAACATACTGCACTGAAACCACTCTTTCTCCTGTCACTAATGTGATCCTAACATCTAAATCCAATGATTGCTTTTCAGTCCTTATTTAATTGGACTTCTATGGATGTCTAAATTGGTTTTTATAATTTCCCACCTCGACCCTCTCTTTTTTTGTTTTTGCTTTAAAGAGTTTATAACTAAGGCTGGGTGTGGTGGCTCATGTCTATAATCCCAGCACTTTGGGAGGTCAAGGGAGGAGGATTGCTTGAGTTCAGGAGTTCAAAACCAGCCTGGGCAACATAGCAAGCCCTTGTCTCTATTTAAAAAAAAAAAAGTTCATAACCTAAGGCTGGGCACGGTGACTCATACCTGTAATCCCAGCATTTTGGGAGGCTGAGGCGGGTGGATCACCTGAGGTCAGGAGTTCAAGACCAGCCTGGCCAACATGGTGAAACTTCATCTCTACTAAAAATATAAAAATTAGCTGGGCATGCTGGCAGGTGCCCATAATCCCAGCTACTCGGGAGGCTGAAGCAGGAGAATCACTTGAACCTGGGAGGCGGAGGTTGCAGTGATCCAAGATCCCACCACTGTACTTCAGCCTGGGCGACAGAGAAAGATCCTGTCTGCGGGGGGAAAAAGTGTGTAACCTATAGTCTTACAACTTCAGAAGGCGGAGACAGGAGGATCTCTTGAGGCCAAGAATTCAAGACCAGACTGAGCAACACAGTAAGACTCCCTGTCTCTACAAAAAGAATTTTTTTTGAGACACGGTTGCTCTGTCACCCATGCTAGAGTATGGTGTCACAAACACAGCTCACTGTACCCTTGAACTCCTGGGCTCAGGCAGTCCGTCTGCCTCAGCCCCCCAAGTAGCTGGGACTGCAGGTGCGTACCACCACGCCTGGCTAATTTTTTAATTTTTTGTAGAGATAGGGTCCCACTGTGTTACTTAAGTTGGCCTTGAACTCCTGGGCTTAAACAGTCCTCCAACTCGGCCTTCTAAAGTGCTGGGATTATAGGCATGAGCCACCATGCCTGGCCTGCAAAAAAAATTTTTTAACAAGCCAGGTGTGGTGGCACCTGCTTGTGGTCCTAGCTACTCAGGAGGATCACTTGAGCCTTGACCCCAGGAGATGGAGGCCGCAGTGAGCTATGATTGCACCACTGCACTGCAGCTGGGGCAACAGAATGAGATCCTGTGTCTTCAAAAAAATGTAAAAAACAATTTTGGCTGGGCACAGTGGCTCATGCCTGTAATCCCAGCACTTTGAGAGGCTGAGGCAGGCAGATCACCTGAGGTCAGGAGTTAGAAACCGGCCTGGCTAACGTGGAGAAACCCTGTTTCTACTAAAAATGCAAAAAATTAGCTGGGCATGGTGGCGCGTGTCTCTAATCCCAGCTACTCAGGATGCTGAGGCAGGAGAATCGCTTGAACCCAGGAGATGTAGGTTGCAGTGAGCCAAGATCGCGCCACTGCACTCCAACTTGGGCAACAAAAGTGAAACTCCATCTCAAAAAAACAAAAACAACGTATAGGCCAGGCGCGGTGGCTCACACCTGTAATCCCAGCACTTTGGGAGGCCGAGGTGGGAGGATCACGAGGTCAGGAGTTCAAGACCAGCCTGGCCAACATGATGAAACCCTGTCTCTACTAAAAATACAAAAATCAGCCTGGTGTGGTGACGCAATCCTGTAATCCCAGCTACTCGGGAGGCTGAGGCAAGAGAATCGCTTGAACCCAAGAGGCAGAGGTTGCAGTGAGCTGAGATCGCACCACTGCACTCCAGCCTGGGACAGAGTAAGACTCCATCTCAAAAAAAAAAAAAGAAAAATCAATTTATAATCTAAAACGGGTCAGCAAATTTTCTATAGAGAGAGCCACACAGTACATGTTTTAAACTTCACAACCACTCACCTCTGCCATTGTAGCATCAAAGCAGCTGTAAACCATATGTAAATGAGTAATTGTATTCCGATAAAATTATGGACACTGAAATTACATAATTCTCACATGTCAGAAAATATTCTTTTGATTTTTTTTCAAGCATTTAAAAATGAAAAATTCTTAGTTTGGGCTGTACCAAATATAGGTGGAAGGCCTTAGTTTGCCTGGATATCTGATCTAAAAGACATTAAATGGATACAGTACAGGGACTGGTAAAAGCACAAAATAGAAATGAACAAGATGGCTACCTGATAGTGGATTTCACAACTCTTCAGATCCTCTCACCTGCATTCCAGTTTCAGAAATTGATTTTGCCAATTCGCCTACATGTGATCCTGCCCTAATGAACTAGGTTTCTCTAACCACACACATAACAGACTGATATATAAGTAATAGTTATAATTTTTTCATCTTAGCCAGGAGCTCTATCTCCAGTGAACCCTAGAATTTTTGAGTCCATGGATAAGAGCATTTATCATAGGTGCCAATATTTTTTATGCATTGTCTTATTTAATCTTTACAAGATGCATGAGAGAAATTAGCCACACCTTCCTCTTGGAAGCACTCTGTTTCCTTTGCTTTGAGACATTAAGCTTTTCTGCCTTTCTGGGCACCCCTCTCCCCTGCCTTAAATGTTAGTGCTCAAGAGGCTCCCGGAGTCCTCTTGTTGGAGCTGTGGGTGATTTTATGATGATCTTGATGTCCGCAGCATCAACTGACCCCTGAAAACTGTTGACTCAGAAATCTGTATATCTAGAGTAGATGTTTCTTCTGATCATCAGAACTACTTCACTGCCTGCCTACTGGATAACCCCAGAGATGTCAAACTCAGCATGTCCACAGTTCAGCTAGTCAGCTCTGCCCCCACACTTGGATCCCCTACCTCAGTTAATACAGCTAGCCACCCCATCCCCTAAGTCAGAAATCTGTCTTCTAAAGGCA
This sequence comes from Trachypithecus francoisi, assembly GCF_009764315.1. Lineage (NCBI taxonomy): Eukaryota > Metazoa > Chordata > Mammalia > Primates > Cercopithecidae > Trachypithecus > Trachypithecus francoisi. The sequence goes on along the minus strand of NW_022681468.1, from coordinate 144,803,004 downwards.
TAGCATTAGAACTTTGTCCTTATGTAAAGTACAATTCTGTTTTATGTTTCAGATATCCATCCCTTCCACACCATCTTCACTACTTGTGACACTCCAGTGTTATTACTTTTGTAGACTGAATCATTGCAAGAAACTTCTAACTGGTCTCCCTGCCTCTAGTTTCATTTCCTTCCAGTCCATTCTTCATACTGCTTCCTCAGTGCAGACTAAAGCTTTCAAGGCCTGTTGTGATCTGGCTCCTATCTCCACTTCAACGTCATTACTTAACTTGGTTTAAGCCTGAGTTTTTGCATCTGTAAAATAATGATTAAAATGGCTAAAAACCATTTACCTTAAAGGTAATGAGGACTCATTCACTATTCAGTTTACTACTACTGAGTGCCTCCTTTGGGTCGGTGTCATTCTAGGTGCTGGGGATTTTAAGGTGAGCTTTGCTTATGTTCTAGCAGAGTAGAATGACAAACCCAACGTGGAAAAATAATAATAGTGAATAAGTGCTTTAAAAGTAAAGGATGGGCAGTAGCATAGAGAATGAGTAGGAGGAAGCGGGGGGTTACGCTTTAACCAGGTGGTCAGGAAAGACCTCTCCAAGGAATTGACATCTGTGCTGAGACCTGAGTGATGAGGGATAGCCACATGAAGATCTCAGGGGAACGTTCAGGCAGCGAGGAAAGCGAGGAAAGCAAGGAAAGGCTCTGAGATGGGAACAAACTAAGTGTTTAGGAGATAGTTAGATTATATAAGGCCTTGTCAGCTGTGGTGAGTAAGGAGTTTGAATTTGGATTTTATTCTCGTTCTAATAGTAAATCATTGAAGGATTTTAAACAGGAAGTGATGTCACCTGACTCAAATTATAAGCTCTCTGCAGTGTGGCGAATGGACTGTTTCCAGCTCATAACAGGAGCCTGAGAATTGTTAAATGAACAAATGAATTTACTGGATGATTTGACATTTTATTATTACACTAAAACAACTCTTCTCGTTTTGTGTACTTTCAGAGCATTGAGTGGCCTCTGAAATTCCCTCGGGAATTTGTTAGGCTGGGCCTGATACAACCGAAGGGAGTTCTCCTCTATGGGCCCCCTGGATGTGCTAAAACCACTCTGGTGAGGGCCCTGGCCACAAGCTGCCCCTGCTCTTTTGTTTCAGTGAGTGGAGCTGATCTGTTTTCACCATTTGTTGGAGATTCAGAAAAATTCTTGTCTCAGGTTTGTTTATTTCCCCATATGTTTAAATTTACTTTTGAATTTTTATTTCATTTCTTATGGACAAACATTTTTTAAAATATTACTAGTTTTTTTTTCCAGTTAAAAAAGTTATACATGTTTATTGAAAATTTAGAAAATATAGGAAAGTGTAAATATGAAATCCTTCATAATCCTCCTACCTACTGTTAACATTTTGGTGAATTTCCTTTGTCTTTTTTTTCTGTTTTAAATAAAATCAAGAGTAGGTTTTATATAGCTATAGCTTTATCCTGCTTTTTAAAACTTAATATTACCACTTTTGAAATTCTATAGTATCAATTCTTTGAAAATACGGTTTTTAACTCTTACATAATACTCCATTGTTTCTTGTTTTATTTACTCGTTCCCCAATTCCTAGAATTCAGAATCTTTTTTAATATATTTTAAAAAGTATAAATAGTGGCCAGGAGTGGTGGCTCATGCTTGTAATCCAAGCACTTTGGGAGGCCAAGGCGGGTGAATCACTTTAGGCCAGGAGTTTGAGACCAGCCTGGCCAATATGGCGAAACCCCATCTCTACTAAAAATACAAAAAAATTAGGTGGGTGTGGTGGCGCACACCTATAATCTCAGCTACTCGGGAGACTGAGGCACAAGAATTGCTTGAGCCTAGGAGGCAGAGGTTGCGGTGAGCTGAAATTGCACCACTATACTCCAAACTGAGCAACAGAGCATGACTGTCTCAAAAACAGAATTATAAATAGTAATGTGGAAAGCATACATTCACATGACTAATGTATAACATACAGCTTTTTAATATTTTTTTCCTAACAAAAGATATTTCGACAAGCAAGAGCCAGTACTCCAGCAATTGTGTTTTTGGATGAAGTTGATTCAATCTTGGGAGCTCGCTCAGCCAGCAAGACAGGATGTGATGTTCAAGAACGAGTTCTTTCTGTTCTCCTGAATGAATTAGATGGTGTTGGACTTAAGGCAATAGAGAGAAGAGGAAGTAAATCAAGTAAACAGGGTAAATACAAGGAGCTGAAAAATGAAGAGGTATTTATTAGCCAGAATGCACCTAAAATCCAGGCCAACATTAAATAGAATGCATATATGCTATAGCTTTACTTACGCTGAATTCATCTCGTAGAAGGATTTATTATAATTTCAGTTTGACTTTGTTAGGGCTTTTAGAGCTAATAAAAATTGTGATGTGGCTAGAAAAGGTGAGGTACATCTTACAATAAGTTATCTTAAATATAAGAATGTAAATTTTATTTTTCCTAAGAATGAGAAATATAATTTTCTTATTGCTAATAGAGAAGGCAGTTTATTCTTGTTTCCATGTCCTAAGAAACCAGTATTCATTTCTTTCTAAAAATTTTTATGTAGGCTGGGCACAGTGGCACACCCCTGTTATCCCAGCACTTTGGAAGGCCAAGGCAGAAGGATTGCTTGAGACCAGGAGTTTGAGACTAGCCTGGCCAACATTGCAAGGCCCCATCTATGAATGAATGAAGGAATGAATGAATGAATGAATGACATAGGATATTATTTCCAATAGTCTTAGTAATGGAAAATTTCCAGTTTTCTTGAGAAATGGGTTTCTTTGGTTTTAATGAATTAAAATGGCCTTTGGAAGTCCCCTCCCTCTCTTTCTGAGTCTCTTCTCCAGATAGAGTTTGGTATCCTTAAATTATCCCTAATACGTTTTCTTTTATTCCTTTCTTGTTCTCACTCATTTCCTATTTTTAAAATTGTTGCATGGGATTGTTGCATACACTCCTTAGGAACATGTCATACTAGAATTTGGAGGTACCCACGAGGTTATCTAATCAAATCATTCCATAATACAGAAATTCCTTCTATAGCATCTGACAGGTATTCACCCAGCATCTGCTAAAATACTTGCAAACATAGGGACCTTAGTACTTTGAGGGATTATGTCACTGGAGAGTTGCCTGATTATTCAACAAATGATTTTGAATGCTTAGTATATGTAAAGCCTTTCTCTGTCTGCTTTCACACATTTCTTTATCCAGGATTTGCATACCTGCAACTTAGATTGTCATTTCACAGACAAATAAAAAGTCCAGTAAATCTTCGACTCTTTAGGGATATGAGAGTCAAGACTTTTCTGTAACCATATATCTCCACCTGTTGGTCATACATATCTGTCTTTTCAAGTAGCCCGTTTAAGGTGTAATCCTTCATTGGAGGCTCAGGTGCACTCAAGTCACCAGATGAGTGTTCTCTTTGGGATAAGGCTTTTCATAAGTTTTCATATGGAGAATGTCTCTTAGGTACTCCCTTAGCCATGCACACAAAGTACTTCTTCGATTAATGATTTGTTTCTGGGATATCTTGATATCAAGAAGCTGATCTGGAAAGGGGATGTAAGCATTCTGGTCCCAAGAAAAGGATATCCCTATTTCAATTTAAATAGCCTTCTGATTTATAATTTTTTAAAAACTTACTAACAACTGATTGGAATTACTTTTTGTTGTGTGTTTGCCCTCAGAGTTTCAAGAAGTTTTTAACCGAAGTGTCATGATTGTTGCAGCAACAAATAGACCTGATGTGTTAGATACTGCTTTGTTACGACCTGGAAGATTAGATAAGGTCATCTATATCCCACCTCCAGATCACAAGGTGATCATTATAAACATTCACTCTGTGTGAGCTCAGCACAATGGAATTCCAGTCTGGATTTAGGTGTCCATGGTGTTCTACTCACCCTGGGTTCTACCTTCTTCCTTGCCTTCCTTCCTTCCTTCCTTCCTTCCTTCCTTCCTTTCATTGCATCATAATTTTGATCTGCCTTTGTTGGATACTCTGATCCTGTTCACAGAGAAACATAAGCCTAAATGTAAGGTGGTTATTGTATGTGTTGTGGCAGACTCTAAATACAGAGTCAACTCAGCATTATTTTGCAACTAGAGTGGAGGAATCGTAAAGTGTTAAAAGAGCTTTGAAGATTGAGTCAGCATCCTTATAGTACAGTGCAGAAGGCGGAAATCACAGAGATTATGCTGTGTATCGTGGTCAACCAGTAAATTTGTTGTCCTTAAAGTACAATGCAGAAACCTGAGATTACAGAGATTATGCAGTGTATCATGGTCAACCAGTACATTTTTTGTCGTTAACATCCAGAGCCACTGACAGGGAGGGCGAAAGGCACAGAGTGAATTTTTTTGTTCCTTGAGTTTCTATCAAGTTTTGAAGGGATGGAAAAATAAAATTTAGGCCGGGTGTGGTGGCTCTAGCCTGTAATCCCAGCACTTTGGGAGGCCGAGATGGGCGGATCACGAGGTCAGGAGATCGAGACCATCCTGCCTAATATGGTGAAACCCCGTCTCTACTAAAAAATACAAAAAGCTAGCCAGGCAAGGTGGCGTGCGCCTGTAGTCCCAGCTACTCAGGAGGCTGAGGCAGGAGAATGGCATGAACCCGGGAGGCGGAGCTTGCAGTGAGCTGAGATCCGGCCACTGCACTCCAGCCTGGGCGACAGAGCGAGACTCTGTCTCAAAAAAAAAGAAAAATAAAATGTATTATCTGTTATACCTTTAAGTTATATCTGATAATTCATGTATTTGCTTCTTAAGCCATGTCTAATAGTATTATTTGTACCCAAAAGAGAGATTCAGCTGGGCGTGGTGGCTCACATCTATAATCCCACACTTTGGAAGGCCAAGGCGAGCAGATCAACTGAGGTCAGGAGTTTGAGACTAGCTTGGCCGACATGGTGAAACACCGTCTCTACTAAAAATACAAAAATGAGCTGGGTGTGGTGGCAAGCGCTTGTAATTGCAACTGCTCGGGAGGCCAAGGCAGGAGAATCACTTGAACCCAGGAGGCAGAGGTTGTAGTGAGCCAAGATCGTGCCACTGCACTCCAGCCTGGACTACAGAGCAAGACTCCATCTCAAAAAAAAGAGAGAGATTCATAAGTTTTTTATGATGTCATGATTTTTACCATTGTCATATGGGCCATTGATGACTTAGTCTTTCTAACCCCTGTATATACTTTCTCGGTAATGTGAAAGAAAACTCAAGCTAAAAATATTTTAATAAATCATTGTATCAAACATAAATGTTATACGATTTAAAATACTGTGTTTTATTTTGTTCCAGGGCAGGCTTTCTATTTTAAAAGTCTGTACAAAAAACATGCCAGTAGGTCCTGATGTCTCCTTAGAAAACCTAGCAGCAGAAACCTGTTTTTTTTCTGGAGCTGATCTTAGAAACCTCTGCACAGAAGTAAGTTAATTAGTGAAGAAATGTGTGGTTCAAAACATTTCTTCATCTTTTCACATCTTCATTCACTCAGCAGTATTAACTAAAAGCCTGTGTGGTACAGGCTTACGAAGAAAAGTTTCTCGTAAACTTTTACTAAATATAACATTCAGAAAAATGCACGGATCATAAGGGTACAGTTCATTGAATTAAATGATCACATTTTTATAATCACTACTTATGTCAGGGAATAGAACATTATCAACACCCCAGAATCTTCCTTTGGGTCCTTTCCCAACCTCTGTCTCCTACCTTCTTCTGAAAGAGAACTGGGCTTAGTGACTCATGCCTGTAATCCCAGCACTTTGTTGGGGCCAAGGCAGGAGGATCATCAGAGCCCAGGAGTTGAGACCAGCCTGGGCAACATGGGGAGCCCATGTCTCTAAAAAATTTTTTTTTAATTGTCCCGGCTACTCAGGAAGCTGAGGTGAGAGGATCACTTGAGCCTGGAGGTCAAGGCTGTAGTGAGCCATGATTATGTCACTGTACTTCTGCCTGGGTGATAGAGCAAGACTGTCCCCCCCCCCCCCCAAACACACACACACACACACACACAAAAGGGAACCACTGTCCTCACTTCCAACAGTGGGGATTAGTTTTGTCTGCTTTTGAACTTTATATGAATGGAAGCATGTGGCATATGTTATTTTCTGTCTGGTTCTTTAACCCAAAAAGAAATTCATCATGGTTTTGTGTGTAACATAGTTTATAATATTCTAGTACACGAATATTCTATATTTGTTTATCCATTCTTTTATTTTGGAGTATCTGGGTTTCTACTTTTTTGCCATTATGAGTTATGCTGCTGTGAACAGCCTTGTACATGCCTCTTAGTTCCCATGTCTACTTCTGTCTGTTTGTAAACATGCTTAGCTACAAGGAGAATGGCTGGGTCACACGGTGTGTGTTTCATCTATTCCTTTATAACAAGTGCTGGCTGAAGACTCTTCCCTCCTTCACCATCAAGAAGATATTCTCTCATCTTTAAAAGTACATGTGGGTTCATAAAATATATATTAATATACAACTTGCTTTTTCTTTCTTCCCATGTAAGGCTTTCTTTTTTCCCATTAATGTAAGAGGTTATGGTATACAAAGTGGATTTTTAATCACCTTATTTAACTTTTTAGCATAATATTTTTAGTGATATGAAAATTAGAATCCTATGAAGTGAGGCTGAGATTTTCCATTCAGAGTTTAAAGTATTACCATATATTGTTAAAAAAAAAAGAAAAGAGGCCAGGCGCTGTGGCTAACGCCTGTAATTCCAACACTTTGGGAGGCTGAAGCAGGTGGATCACGAGGTCAGGAGTTCGAGACCAACCTGGCCGACATGGTGAAACCCCATCTCTACTAAAAATACAAAAATTAGTCAGGTGTGGTGGCAGACGCCTGTAATCCCAGCTATTCGGGAGGCTGAGGCAGGAGAATGGGTTGAAACCGGAAGGTGGAGGTTGCAGTGAGTCGAGATCACGCCTCTGCACTCCAGCCTGGGCAACAAGAGCGAAATCTGTCTCAAAAAAGAAAGCAAAAAGAAATTGTTTTCTATTGCTTGTCTCTTAATAGGCTGCTTTGCTGGCTCTGCAAGAAAATGGACTAGACACAACTACAGTGAAACAAGAGCACTTTCTAAAATCACTTAAGACTGTAAAACCATCGTTAAGTCGAAAGGACTTGGCTTTATATGAAAACTTATTTAAGGAAGGAGGATTTTCTAACTTGGAAGGTATTTAAAAATCACCTTACACCCTTGTTCAGTTGTTCATGTTAATTGAAATGTGAACTTGCCTGTTGTTTGCAACTTCACACTTTTAGAATTTGTTTGTATTTCCTGTAAGTAAATAAATAAAAACAAAAAAACAAAAAACACAAAACCTTGTGCCTGATAAGCCAAGGCTCATTTATTTTTAAAAGGCATATTAAATAAAATACTGTAATTTAGGAAGAAAGTATGTGTGTATTGATTTTGTTGTAAGGGGTGGTTGGTTTTGGGTGATTGCTTTTTTATTAAACCCTGAAATAATTTCATACTTACAGAAAAGTTGCAAAAATAGTACAAATAATTTTTATGTGCTCAAACCCAGAGTCACTGATTTTTAACATTTTGCCACGTTTGCTTTCTCTGTCTTCCCCACCCCTTGTACATATACACATACACACACACAGTTTTTTTTGAGTGGTTTGAGAATAGATTATATACATAATGTCCCCTTCCCTCCTTAATACTTGAGTGTGTATTTGTTACAAATAAGGTTATTATATGACTAAATTCAGGAAATTTAATACTGACACAGTATTCTAATCTATCATCCAGTGAATTTCATGTATTGTCACAATAACGTCCTATGTGATAATTTTCCCCATTACAGGATCCAGTCTAGGATCACACATTTCATTTAGTCACCATGTCTCTTTAGCCTCTTAACTTGAAACAGTTTCTCAATCTTTCTTGACCCTGACATTTTTGAAGAGTATAGACCAATTATTTTATTGAACAGTTCATTCCTGGACTTGTAGTTGATGTTTTGTCATGGTAGATTCAGGTTATGTATTACCAATGGAGCATGCATAGGGGCATTGTGTTCTCAGAGTATCACAGCTGAAGACACATGACATCTGTACATTATTGATGTTAATTTTGATCATTTGTTTGCAGTATGGTCTGGTTTCTCCACCATATTGCTATTTTTCCTTTTGTAGTTGCAAGTAGTTTAAAGTTTTTAAAGAGACAGGTTACATGTACATTTTTATTTTCATTTATTACAAAATAATTTAGAATACTAGAAAATACAAAAACATAAAAAAATCCTTTAGTGTTTAACCTTCCAGTCCTTCACGCATGTACAGATAATTTTTAAAACCAGAAAGGAATGATACTGCATAACTCTTGATCTTCTCACCTAACAATATCTGGTAAACATCTTAGTAGGCCATTCTCCACTCACAAGGTGCTAAGCTGGGTGCTGGAACATCCAGTGAACAAGGCAGGCATCAGACAAATTGTCAGTGAATTAATTACAATGGTAAGAAGTGCTTCAAAAGAAGTAGAGTGTACGATGAGAGACTACTGCATGAAATGTATGTAGTCATAAAATGTTAAGGAGTGGCCGGGCGCGGTGGCTCAAGCCTGTAATCCCAGCACTTTGGGAGGCCGAGACGGGTGGATCACGAGGTCAGGAGATCGAGACCATCCTGGCTAACACGGTGAAACCCCATCTCTACTAAAAAAAATACAAAAACCTAGCCGGGCGAGGTGGTGGGCGCCTGTAGTCCCAGCTACTCAGGAGGCTGAGGCAAGAGAATGGCATGAACCCGGGAGGCGGAGCTTGCAGTGAGCTGAGATCCGGCCACTGCACTCCAGCCTGGGCTACAGAGCTAGACTCCGTCTCAAAAAAAAAAAAAAAAAATGTTAAGGAGTTACTGGAAAGTTTCCTATTGCTGAGTGCAGCCAGGACTATTGGGAATAATTAAGGAAAAAACCTGATTTATAGGTATAAAATACTCAAAATTATTCTAACACACTGACCTTTGCTTTTGAGTATAGGAAAATACCTAGAAAACATACCGGAATTCTTACTATATATTTTCTTTGTTGGTTATTGATCTTATTGAAGAAGGCAGCCATCCTGCAGCTGACAAACCCTGGCCTGAACCCCTTAACTCAGACATCTAGCTGTGAGCTAGATGTCTTTCTTTTCCAGAAAGTTTCTAGTAGGCTGGTAATTTAGCAACCATGCTTGTTCAAGGCTGAGCTGATGTGAAGATGTCTTTTTAAATTGTAATTAAAGTCAGCACTCCCTATCTGTGGGTTACACATGGGCAGATTCAACCAACCATGTGGGTTGAAAATACTTGAAAAAACAAAAACAATACAACAATAAAAAATAGGCCAGGTGTGGTGGCTCTCACCTATAATCCCAGCACTTTGGAAGGCCGAGGTGGGCAGATCACCTGAGGTCAGGAGTTCAAGACCAACCTGGTCACTATGGTGAAACCCCATCTCTACTAAAAATACAAAAAATTAGCTGGGGCGTGGTGGTGTGCGCCTGTAATCCCAGCTAGTCTGGGCTCAGGTGGGAGAATTGCTTGAACCCAGGAGGCGGAGGTTGCAGTGAGCCAAAATCATACCACTGTATTCTAGCCTGGGTGACCGAGCAAGACTCTGTCTAAATCATAAATAAAAAACAACAGTGTAGCAATTACTTATATAGCATTTATATTATATTAGGTATTATAAGTAATTTAGAGATGTTTTTTAAAGTATAACCAGGAGGACATATGTAGGCAACCTGCATATACTACACCATCGTATATCAGGGACTTGAGTATTCGTGGATTTTGGTGTCTGAGAGGGGTCCTGGAACCAATTCCCTGCAGATATAGAGGGAGGACTCTGTAACTTCTCAGGAGGACATTGGAAGCTTCCTGAGCATAAATGCTCAATAGATGACAAAATGAGATCAAGAATGTCTTTGCTCCTGTTCCAATCTGATTTTAGAATGACTCTGGGCAACTTCCAAAAGCTGTGTTCTTGATCTGCGAGAAAATTAAAACACCAGCTTCTGACACCTTTCTTCTGGTATACCGGGAAGTGTAAACAGTTTTCCCTATAAACTGAACTCAAACTGCTTTCTGGGCCACTTTCTAGGCTGACTAACCTTAAACAATATAGAACATCCCTGGAACCCCCAAAATTCAGCAAATCCAGTGTTATAAGCCTGGTCATAAGGCAGCCACTGAAGGATGAGGTGTCAGGATGCACACATCCACAATCAGGAACAGGGAGAAAGAATTTCAACAAAAAATATTTAATAATGAAATATTCTGTTTTTCTCATAAAAGCCTGAGCTGGGCTGATTAAAATCTAAATTCCTGGCCGGGCATGGTGGCTCACGCCTGTAATCCCAGCACTTTGGAAGGCTGAGGCGGGCAGATCACCTTACCTGACTCAGGCTGGTCAGGAGTTCAAGACCACCCTGGCAAACATGGTGAAGCCCCGTCTCTACAAAAATTAGCCAGGCGTAATGGCTCATGCCTGTAATCCCAGTTACTTGGGAGGCTGAGGCAAGAGGATTGCTTGAACCCAGTAGGCAGAGGTTGCAGTAAGCCAAGATCGCGCCACTGCACTGCAGCCTGGGCAACAGAATGAGACTCCATCTTAAAAAAAAAAAAAAAAAAATCTAAATTCCTGGGGTAGGAACCAAGCAGCCATGTCTCCCTGCCCCTGCAAGCCTAGGTGGTAGTAGCTAGAGAAAGGCTCTACAAGTTGCTGGTAACGGGGGGGGGGGGAGAAGACCCCCCCCCAAGGGATTATGGGCTCTGGGGCAGCCACAGAAGGTGATGGTGATGCTGGTGAGTGTCCTGAGTGGACTTCTTTGGGGGCTGACAGGGTCTGAAGGGCTGTGAGGTGCCTGTTTCTCATCCTGGTCACCTAGGCAGTACTGGCCTGGTGGTGCCTTCTGGGCACCCTGGCCAGTACACAGGGTTTGGGGGCAGGGATGACCCTAATTTCATGTCTATCCTCCAGTTGCTAGTGGTGAGGCTATGAATTCCATTACATTTTGGAGTGGGAAGTGTTCTTATTGCTCAAGAACTGAATGACAAACTTCTTTTCTGGGGTCTTGACTTCACAACCTCAGGCAAAAGGGCAGAAAATCTGAAGGTTCTTGAGTCACATACAGTTGACCCTTGAACAACACAGGTTTAAACTCCTTGGGTCCACTTATTATTAATTATCTTTTAGACGGAGTCTCACTTTGTCGCCCAGGCTGGAGTGCAGTGGCATGATCTCGGCTCGCTGCAACCTCCGCCTCCTGGGTTCAAACTATTCTCCTGCCTCAGCCTCCCAAGTAACTGGGATTACAGGCACCCGCCACCACACCTGGCTAATTTTTATATTTTTAGTAGAGACAGGGTTTCAACATGTTGTTCAGCCTGGTCTCGAACTCCTGACCTCAGGTGATCTGCCTCTCGGCCTCCCAAAGTGCTGGGATTTGCGTGGGTCCACTTGTATGTGAATTTTCTTCCACCTCTGCCACACTGAAGTAGCAAACCAACCCCTCCTCTTCTTCCTCCTTCTCAGCCTACTCAATTTGAAGAGATGGAGGCCTTTCTGATGACCCACTTCTGCTAAATGAATAGAAATATATTTTCTCAGCCAGGCACGGTGGCTCATGCCTGTAATCCCAGCTACTCCGGAAGCTGAGGCAGGAGAATCACTTGAACTTAGGAGGCGGAGGTTGTAGTGAGCTGACATCATCCCACTGCACTCCAGCCTGGGTGACAGAGCAAGACTCCGTCTCAAAAAAAAGAACTATACTATTCTGGCCAACATGGTGAAACCCTGTCTCTACTAAAACATAAAGAAATTAGCCAGCATGGTGGTGCGCGCCTGTAGTCCCAGCTACTCGAAATCGCTTGAACCCGGGAGGTGGAGGTTGCAGTGAGCCGAGATCTTGCCACTGCACTCTAGCCCGGGAGACAGAGCAAGACTCCGTCTCAAAAAAAAAAAGAAGGATATTTTCTTTTCCTTATGATTTTCTTCATAACATTGTTATTTTCTCTTGCTTGCTTTATTGTAAGAACTTTATATAAAAAGCAAAATATGAGTTAGTCAACTGTTTAGGTTATCAGTAAGGCTTCTGGTCAATACTGGGTTATGAGTAGTTAAATATTGGGGGAGTCAAAAGTTATATGCAGATTTCTGTGTGGAGAGCAGAGTTGTGTAAGTTCCCCTAACCCCCAAGTTGTTCAAGGGTCAACTGTATTTGTTTTGGCGACAGTTTTTTGTTGTTGTTAGTTTAAGAAACAGGGTTTTGGGCTGGGCGCGGTGGCTCACGTCTGTAATCCCAGCACTTTGGGAGGCCAAGGCGAGTGGATCACTTGAGATCAGGAGTTCGAGACCAGCCTGGCCAGCATAGTGAAACCCCATCTTTACTAAAAATAAAAAATAAAAAAAAAAAAAGAAAGCCGATGTGGTGACACATGCTTGTTAATCCCAGCTACTTGAGAGGCTGAGGCAGGAGAATGGCTTGAACCCAGCAAGTGAAGGTTGCAGTGAGCCAAGATCACACCATTGCACTCTGGCCTGGGCAATAAGAGTGAAACTCTGTCTCACTCCAGGCTGGAGTGCAGTGGCACAACCATAGCTCACTGTAACCTCAAGCTCCTGTGCTCAAGCAATCCTCTCGCCTCAGCCTCCCAACTAGCTAGGACTAAAGGCCTACACCACCATACCCAGCTAATTATTAAAATTTTTTGTAGACTGGGCACAGTGGTTCACACCTGTAATCCCAGCACTTTGGGAGGCCGAGATAGGTGGATCACCTGAGGTCAGGAGTTAGAAACCAGCCTGGCCAGCATGGTAAAACCCTGTCTCTACTAAAAATACAAAAAATTAGCCGGGCATGGTGGCGTGTGCCTGTGATCCCAGCTACTCAGGAGGCTGAGGCAGGAGAATTGCTTGAACCTGGGAGGCGGAGGTTGCCGTGGGCTGAGATTACACCACTGCACTCCATCCTGGGCAGTAAGAGTGAAACTCTGTCTCAAAAAAAAAAAAAAAAAATGTACAGTCTGGCTATGTTATGTTATCCAGTCTGGTCTCAAATTCCTGGCCTTGAGTGATCCTCCTACCTCTGCTTCCCCAAGTGCTGGGGTTGCAGGCCTGAGCCACGGCACCTGGCCAACAGAATTTATTGAGTACATAATTCAAAATTGCTGCATTTGCCTTAATATTTTTAACAGTAAAATATAAATGAGTCACCCAAAGCACAGTGTTATAATTCTTGAATCAGGGAAACTACATATTGACTTTGATCTCTCAAAAGCTTGATATACCCAGGCATTATGAAAAGGAAGAAAAATGTCGCTTTCTGGGTTTAATTTTTATTGCTGCAAATAGGAATAAGCAGATCTTAAAGGTTATATGGACAAATTATATCTGTAACTACCTACCTACAATTTGTGAATTTTAAAACTGTTTTATTTTAAACATTTCCAAACATACATAAAAATAAGAGTATAACAAACCCACACATACCTATCACCTACATTAAATAATTATTATTTTGTAAAATATTTATAATTTGCTTTTTAGTTGAAGTGTTTTTGTTTTTGTTTTGAGATGGAGTTTTGCTCTTGTTGCCCAGGCTGGAGTGCAATGGCGTGATCTTGACCTACTGCAACCTCCACCTCCCAGGTTTAAGTGGTTCTCCTTCCTCAGCCTCCCGAGTAACTGGTATTATGCAATTACAGGCGCCCACCCACACCCGGCTAAATTTTTGTATTTTTAGTAGCAATATTGGTCAGGCTGGTCTTGAACCCCTGACCTTAGGTGATCCACCCACCTCGGCCTCCCAAAGTGCTGAGATTACAGACATGAGCCACCGCACCTGGCCTAGTGGAAGTATTTTAAAGTAAATTCCAGACAACATGATATTTCTCACTGCAGAGGTTGTAGTGAGCCAAGATATATATATATATACCTGTCTCTACTGAACACAGCCCCTGGCTCTGTGAAATTGTTACCATTGCAGCCCACACGGCAAACTGCAAGGTGAGGCTGCTGGCTTCGGGGAGAGTTAGGAGGGAACCCAAGGACGAAGTCAGCCAGCAGGGTCGTTTGCAGAGCTTCTCCTGACAACCTCCCCAGCTGATTCTTTTGTTTTCCCTCAACCTCGGGTTTTTGTTTTATTTTGTTTTTGTTGTTGTTGTTTAGCGGAAAAAGTCAGGACGCCCTGGGAGTTATTCTGAAATAAACTTTACAATTTAATTTTAATGATCTCCATATGTGCACAGCACCACATTTTGGAGATTTTAATGTGATTGGATTAATTCTAATTTACCCGCCTGCACCGGGGAGCCTCTCCCGGGACCCTCGGGTCTGCGGCTCATTTTTCCGGCCCCCTTTTATTGTTTGTTTATTTGCTTATTTAAATATTTTGTTTTATTGTATTTTATTTATACAGGGTCTGGCTGTTTTGCCCAGGCTGGAATACAGTGGTGCAATCTTGGCTCTCTGCAACCTCAAAGGCCTAGACTCAAGCGATTCTCCTGCCTCACCCTCCTCAGTAGCTGGGACTACAGGCGTACACCAACACGCCTGCTAATTCTTTTTTTTTTTTTTAGTAAAGAAGAGGTTTCGTCATGTTGGCCAGGCTGGCCAGGAGTGATCCTCCTGCCTCAGCCTCCCAAAGTGTTGGGATTACAGTCCTGAGCCACCGCGCCAGGCCCGGATCCCCTTTTAGAAGAGTTGGTTTTCCCTCAGGTCTTGGCTATCAGCGCTCCCCTCTTAGGGGTTCCACCTCCTACTCCCCAAACCTTCAAACTCCTCACAAGCGCCAGGGGTGGCCAAGAGCTACCGGGGTCGGCAGGTAAGGAAGACCGCGGCGAGCGGCAGGGGGCGCCAGCGCCCGCGTTTGGACGCTTCACGTCGGCCGCACAATGAACTGCAGGGGGCGCCCGGGAGCCGCGTGCCCAACAGGGAAAGCGAGTCAGCTCCCGCTCGCTCCCCGCCCCACGCGCGTGACCAGAGCGCGCTGGCCCGGCCCACCCGGGGCGGTTGTGGTTGCTATATATAAGGTGGGGAGGCCGCCCGCCCGTTCGGTTCCGGGCGTTACCATCGTCCGTGCGCACCGTCCCACGTCCAGGTGAGTCTGCCATCTGCGGAGACGCGGACGCGCCGGCCCGCGGTTGGCTTGCGGGGCGCGGTGGACGGTTTGGCGCCCACCAGGTGATCTTGTTAATTTCTAGATTTGGCAATTCTTCGCTGAAGTCATCATGAGCTTTTTCCAACTCCTGATGAAAAGGAAGGAAGTAAGTTTTTAAAACAATTGAAAATCTTGACTAAAGTTTTAATTTTTAAAGATGAAAAGATGGCACAGATTTTGAAGAACGTGTAAGATAAATATAGCTGTTTGGCTGTTTCAAACGTTTCATATTGAAATGTCCGAATGTGTCCCCTCCACCTGTTGTGTGTTAGCTCATTCCCTTGGTGCTGTTCACGAGTGTGGCGGCGGGTGGAGCCTCGTCTTTTGCTGTGTATTCTCTTTGGAAAACCGATGTGATGTGAGTAGGTCTCAATTTATAAAAGCGTTTTTGGCAGTGTTTGGTTGACCTTTAGTTTATGAAATGTACGAGAGAAGTTTCCTATTTTTTTCCCATGCATAAGAATGCTAAATTGTGAACTGGGAGTCAGGGTTAAGACGCATCTTTTATCGGAAAACTCATGATATTGTCTACCAATGAGTCAGAAAATGAAAATTAGAAAAAAATTTAAAAAGAAGAAAGACAAAATATTTTAAAACCCTTGATATTAATCAAATTAGTTTATTTCTTGTGTTTATTCTTTTACCCATTGGCCCTCCTCCACTCTCCGGCAGTGAAGTAAAGCTTCTTTTTTTTTTTTTAAGTTTTGAAATTTAAAGTTCTTCAGTGGTTTTGTGAGATATATACATACAATAAAGCAATCATTTTAATTAAAATTTTAAAATTTAGCTTATTAGATTTTTACTAATGTGGTAGAATTGATAGATTCAGTTGTCTAGGATGAACCTAATCTCAACTTTGGGTAGAAGAAAGTAAAAAACAAAAACATGTATCTTGGAATATGAGCAAAAGATAAACTTGAAACTGATGGAGGCTGGAGAGAGGGCAGTCCTGTAACCACTGGGAGAAGGGCCTAGAGCCCTGGAGTTCACCACCTGCAGAGTTCAACCTGCCCCTCCCACAAACTGAGATCAGAACATTATTGCATGTCCTTGGCTTGGCAGTTTTACTCCCATGGTTATTCGATTTGTGGGATCTTTCTGCAATGTAGCCCCATCAAGAGAATACAGAGTACCTCCTACCCTTTAGAGGAATTGATGCTTACTATTTGAGCCACACCTTCAAACTCCCTTAGAGAATTTTCCATCAATTTTAGTTACTACTGATGGTTCCTGATCATTAGTAGACAAATGCCTAAGTATGAGATTGGTTTTGTCCCTAGCACGTTTATAGACCCAGTGTCAGTGTTGGTTTAAATCCACATATTTTAATGTTTAATTGGCTTTCTACTAATTTTAGCCTTGATCGAAAAAGAAATCCAGAACCTTGGGAAACTGTGGACCCTACTATACCGCAAAAGGTATTGTTAAATTAAAAACAAATGATTTCCATTTTGCCCAAACCTTAGCACCTTTGTCAGCAAGATAGATTTAGTACCTTACCCTTATTGTGTAACTTAGATCAATTGTGCCTTCATCGAGTAATTAAAATGAGGAAATTTTAAGAGCCTCCTCTAGGCCGGGAGCATTGTCTATCCACTCATGAGGAGCACATACACTTGGAACTTACAGCTCACATAACACATGGCAAACTCAAAAATCTGCATCCTGGCCAGGCACGGTGTCTCACACCTGTAGTGCCAACACTTCGGGAGGCCGAGGCAGGTGGATCACTTGAAGTCAGGAGTTCGAGACCAGCTTGCCCAACATGGTAAAACCCCATCTTTACTAAAAATACAAAAATTAGCTGGGCGTAGTGGCACACACCTGTAAACCCAGCTCCTGCGCGAGAATTGCTTGAACCTGGGAGGCAGAAGCTGCAGTGAGTTTGTGCCACTCCACTCCACTCCAGCCTGGGCAACACAGCAAGACTCTGTCTTTTAAAAATCTGGATACTGGTAAGTGAAAGTAGGGCACATATATTTGATCTTTCCCTGTGATTGCATGACACTTAGGAACCCAAGGGCTTTTTTAAAAAGATGGGCTGATAGAAAAAAGCTCCCATTGGGCCGGGTGCGGTGGCTCAAGCCTGTAATCCCAGCACTTTGGGAGGCCGAGACGGGCGGATCACAAGGTCAGGAGATCGAGACCATCCTGGCTAATACGGTAAAGAATACAAAAAACTAGCCGGGCGACGAGGCTGGCGACTGTAGTCCCAGCTACTTGGGAGGCGGAGGCAGGAGAATGGCGTGAACCTGGGAGGCGGAGCTTGCAGTGAGCTGAGATCCGGCCACCGCACTCCAGCCCAGGCGACAGAGCCAGACTCCGTCTCAAAAAAAAAAAAAAAAAAGGAAAAAAGATCCCATTACTATTTTGTGCATGTTTTAGAGATGGAAAGAGGTAGGTACAAACACAATGGTGATGCTTTTTCTGAAGGAGAGTGTGGACAAATCCCAAAGAGGGACATGCAAATGAAAGTCAAATTTTTAACACAATTTTTTTTTCCTTTTTTCCCTTCAGCTTATAACAATCAACCAACAATGGAAGCCCATTGAAGAGTTGCAAAAGGTCCAAAGGGTGACCAAATGACCAGCCCTCGCCTCTTTCTTCCAAAGAGTACTCTATAAATCTAGTGGAAACATTTCTGCACAAAGTAGATTCTGGACACCAGTGTGCGGAAATGCTTCTGCTGCATTTTTAGGGTTTGTCTACATTTTTTGGGCTCCAGATAAGGAATTAAAGGAGTGCAGCAATAACTGCATTGTCTAAAAGTTTGTGCTTATTTTCTTGTAAATTTGAATGTTGCATATTGAAATTTTTGTTTATGACCTATGAATATTTTTCTTAAAATTTATAAAGCTTTGTAAATTAGATCGTCTATAATATGCCATTTGTGCAAGATTTCTCAAAGACTAGATATATATTTAAATGGAAGAGAAAATATTTTTATGGGAGAAAAATACATTTGAACCCTTAAATTTCATCTTTTAAATAACATCCAGTACAGATTTCTGCGTAAGCTTTTTTTCCCCCAAGTTCATTCATTCACTAGTAGTTTATTGAGCACCTACTGTTTGCAGTATAGCTAACAAAGCCAAAATTTGGTTGGATATGAATAAAAGATGGTAAGTACAATGAGGAAAATGAAGTGGGGATGAGGTTGGAGACTCACATGAGGATTGATCTTGGAGGAAGTGCTGGGATTCTGGAGGTGGACTGGAATGCAAGGCATACTGAGATCTGCCCTAAAGATGCCAAGCCATACTGTGATGTTCCTGTGGGGGCTGGGGAGGGGAAGGTGGGGAACCTTGCCAGCACCCTTCAGAGTTTGGGGCCACTCTTCCCTCTGGCCAATGGTAACTTGAAGGCTAGAGACACACTCATATCCAACACACACCCCCTGGGCTCCCCTGACTGTCTTTTTTTTTTTTTTTTTTTTTTGAGGCGGAGTCTCGCTCTGTCGCCCGGACTGGAGTGCAGTGGCCAGATCTCAGCTCACTGCAAGCTCCGCCTCCTGGGTTTCCGCCATTCTCCTGCCTCAGCCTCCCAAGTAGCTGGGACTACAGGCGCCCGCCACCTCGCCCGGCTAGTTTTTGTATTTTTAGTAGAGACGGGGTTTCACCGTATTAGCCAGGATGGTCTCGATCTCCTGACCTCGTGATCCGCCCGTCTCGGCCTCCCAAAGTGCTGGGATTACAGGCTTGAGCCACCGCGCCCGGCCCCCTGACTGTCTTTAAAAATGAAATAAGAAAGTTACTTTTCATTAACTTCTTTTAAAAATGGAGATATAATTCACATGCCATAGTATTCACCCATTTAAATTGCACAATTCAGTGGTTTTTAGCATATTCACAAAGTTGTGCAACCATCTCTATCTAATTCTAGAACGTTTTCCTCACCCCAGAAAGAGCTCTGTACCATTAACAGTCATTTCCCTAGTCCCAATCCCTCTGCTCCCAGCCCCAGGGAAATACTAATAAACCACCTCTACGGATTTGCCCATTCCGGACATCTCATGTAAATGGAATCATGTCATCTGTGACCTTTGGGTTTGGCTCCTTTAATTTGGTATAGTGTTTTTAAGAGTCATCCATGTTGTGCCATGTCTATATTCAGTGTTGCATTACTTTTTCTGACAGTACTGTTCCAATGTAAGGATATGCCATTTTTGCTTATCCATTGGTAAGTTGACGAACATTTGGGTTGTTTCTACTTTTTGGCTATTATGAATAATGCTGCTATGAACAGCCATGTACAAACTTTTGTGTGGCCATATATTTTCGGTTCTCCTAAGTAGGTACCTAAGTTCATTAACTTTTTTTTCTTTTTTCTTTTTTTTTTTTTTTGAGACAGGGTCTTGCTGTGTCACCCTGACTAGACAGGTTGGAGTGCAGTGGCACCATCTCACAGCCTCTACCTCCTGGGCTCAAGCAATTCTCGTGCCTCAGCCTCCCCAGTAGCTGGGATCACAGGCATGCACCACCACCACACCTGGCTAATTTTTGTATTTTTAGTAGAGGCAGGGTTTTGCCATGTTGGCCACGCTGGTCTTGAACTCCTGACCTTAAGTGATCCACCCGCCTGATCACTTGAGGAAAGGAGTGATCCCTTTCCTCTCCATTGGATCATGGCTGACACCCCTATAACAAAAGACAGGTTAACAAGAAAAAGCATAACAAACTTACAGTTTTACTTGACATGGTAGCCTTCAGAATGAAGACCCAAAGATACAGGGAAAACTATTCATTTTTATGCTTATGTTCAATGAAAAGTCAATGTAGAAATATGGACAAAAAGGGTATGGTCCTAATGCTATTAGAATAGACTTCATGGGGAAGCTCACCAAGGTCTGTCTGCAGCATTACCCCCTGCCAGGTGTGGGGGTAGGCTCCCTCTGGAATGAGTGTCTTAATTTCTTTATGGCCAGCTGTTACATAGAAAGGTGGGGGAAATTTAAGAGCAATGTCTTTAGGTTTTATGACTGGCTTTCAGGAAAACGGATTCTGGCTTCTATGACCCGCCTTGGAGAAGAGGAATTCTAGTTTCTATGGCTCACCTGGGGGAGAATCAGGGGCAACAGACAGGAGGACAGAGAAACTGCTTCTGCGGCCTTCATTTGGGGTATCATTTTTGGGGCTCCAGCGTTACCTTCACAGCAATAAAAAAATAACTAGGTCTTGCCAGGAACTTGGCAACTCTGAGAGGATTAAAGCAAGACTGCTGCCAACTTCTGTTGCTTCCTTATCACCTCAAGTCATCTCAGATGAAAGTCTCTGACAGTTGATCCCAAGGAATTACATGCAGCAATTGGGAAGCATATTTTTATTTGCTTAAGCTTCTAAAGTTGAATGTAATATCACTCGCACAAATAAACATTTACAGCCTAGTGATAGTTGGTCAACTAAGAGAGCAAAGTATAGAGTGTTTTTCAAAGGATGACTGTGGCTTTCAACTTTAAAACACAAACCTGATTGAAATGTGGTGCGAACATGGCAATGGGAGGTACTCTTCTGCAGGTTTGGGAGGGAGAGAGGTCAAAAGCAATGTTGATGCTTCAATTTCAAAAGATTTGGGTTTTGTTGTGTTCTTAGCATTTCCCTCAAATATTTTATTTTGAAATTTTTCAAATATGCAGAGAAGTTGAAAGATGGATACTCACACTTCTTATCAATGAAGAGTTTGCCTCATTTGCTGTATCTCCCTGTATATATATGTATGCTTTTCAAAAATTAACTCGTTGAGGCCAGGTGCAGTGGCTCATGCCTATAATCCCAACACTTTGGGAGGCTGAGCCAGGCAGATGGCTTGAGTCCAGGAGTTTGAGACCAGTGTGGGCAACATGGTGAAACCCCATCTCCACTAAAAATGCAAAAATGAGCCAGATGTGGTGGCGCACACCTGTGGTCCCAGCTATTTGGGAGGCTGAGGTAGGAGGATCACCTGAGCCTGGGAGGTCAAGGCTGCAGTGAGCCTTGATCTTGTGCCACTACACTCCAGCCTGGGCAACCCAAGTAAGATCCTGTCTCAAAAAAAAAAAAAAAAGAACAAGTTACAGATATAAGGCTTTTGTCCCTAAAAATTTAAGCATGTATTCACTGCCTAAGATAAACGACTTTCTAGCTGACTAGAATATCATTATCATCCCTAAGAAAGCCAACATAGAAATGCAGGAGAGCCGGTGCGGTGGCTCATGCCTGTAATCCCAGCACTTTGGGAGGCTGAGGCGGGCAGATCACCTGAGGTCGAGAGTTCGAGACCAGCCTGACCAATATGGTGAAACCCCGTCTCTACCAAAAATACAAAAATTAGCTGGGCCTGGTGGTGCACGCCTGTAATCCCAGCTACTCGGGAGGCTGAGACAGGAGAATCACTTGAACCCAGAGGTGAAGGTTGCCAAGATCACACCATTGCCCTCCAGCCTGGGCAGCAGAGTGAGATTCCGTCTCAAAAATAGTAAATAAATAATAATAAAAAAGAAATGCAGGAGAAAAAAGTGGAATGTGGGGAGGAGGGGATAAAGAAGAAAATGAGTTAGGCTTTGAAATTGTTCACTGGAGAGCCTGGAGAGCCATCTAGGTGCTACACCTGGAAACAGGTGAAAGAGGGATAAAACCAGGGCATGGATGAGTTGGCCTACAGAGGGCTTCTAGAGCAAAATGAAGATTGAAATGAACACTGTAAGAGGCAGGCAGAGAAAGAGGACCCGTCTATCATGGGGATTGAGGAGAGATGTGGTGTGGAGGAGCCCAGAGAGGAGGAAATGCTCTTCCCAGTCAAGAGCTTGCTGCTGTTTGCAGTAAAACCAAAGCCCAGAATCCTTTCAGTTTTGTGGTGTTGAACTTTAAGCAAACATCTGGAATTCTCTTCTACATACAAATCAAATATGATGCTTTCTGAGCAAAAAAGTTTTTTTTTTTTTTTTTTGAGGCGGAGTCTCGCTCTGTCGCCCGGACTGGAGTGCAGTGGCCAGATCTCTCAGCTCCCTGCAAGCTCTGCCTCCCAGGTTCACGCCATTCTCCTGCCTCAGCCTCCCGAGTAGCTGGGACTACAGGCGCCCGCCACCTCGCCCGGCTAGTTTTTGTATTTTTTAGTAGAGACGGGGTTTCACCGTGTTAGCCAGGATGGTCTCCATCTCCTGACCTCGTGATCCGCCCGTCTCGGCCTCCCAAAGTGCTGGGATTACAGGCTTGAGCCACTGCGCCCGGCCCTGAGCAAAAAAGTTAGTATCACATTCCGTATCACTAGAAACTGGAGTGAGAGCTTATCATTTTTCATTTTCTTGAAGAAATTATTTTACATTTTAGTTGAGACTTTGTGGTAGACAAAGAAATTACAGGCTCAGAAATCAGGCTGCTCTGCCACTACATTGTTTTAGAAAAGCCTCAGGTTCCTCAACTATAAAACTGCACCAGTGGGGCCGAGTGCTGTAGCTCATGCCTGTAATCTCAGAACTTTGGGAGGCCGAGGGGGGCGGATCACGAGGTCAGGAGATCGAGACCATCCTGGCCAACATGGTGAAACCCCGTCTGTGCTAAAATAACAACAACAACAAAAAATTAGCCACATGTGGTGGCGCACGCATGTAGTCCCAGCTACTCAAGAGGTTGAGGCAGGGGAATTGCTTGAAACTGGGAGGTGGAGGTTGCAGTGAGCCAAGGTCGTGCCACTGCACTCCAGCCTGAGACAGAGCGAGACTCCATCTCAAAAAAACAAAACAAACAACAACAAAAAAAACTGGGCCAGTTCAGGCCAGGCACGGTGGCTCACACCTGTAATCCCAGCACTTTGGAAGGCTGAGGCTGGGTCACTTGAGATCAGGAGTTTGAGACCAGCCTGACCAACTTGGTGAAACCTCGTCTCTACTAAAAATACAAAAATTAGCCCTGTGTGGTGGCACATGCCTGTAATCGCAGCTACTCAGGAGGCTGAGGCAGGAAAATTGTTTGAACCTGGGAGGCAGAGGTTGCAGTGAGCTAAGATCGCGCCACTGCACTCTAAGCTGGGCAACAAAGCGAGACTCTGTCTAAAAAAAAAAAAAAAAAAACCGGGGCCAGTTCATACCTGTTTAGGTTAGTAGTACTGATTACTTACAGGAGATAATAGCTATAAAGTTCCTAAAATGGTGCTTAACATGAACTAGCTGTTCAGTAAGTACTGAACAGAAGGGAATACTTCTTCCTTAAAAAAATAAAAATAAAAAAATAAAAAATAAAATAAGATTATCCCTATAATAACAGCACCTTGGGAGGCTGAGACAGGCAGATTGCTTGAGCTCAGGAGTTCGAGACCAGCCTGGGCAACATGTGAAACCCTGTCTCTACAAAAAATACAAAAATGAGCCGGGTGTGGTGAAGCATGCCAGTGGTGCTATTCGGAATGCCGAAGTGGGAAGATTGCTTGAACCCAAGAGGTGGAGGTTGCAGTGAGCCGAGATTGCACCACTGCACTCCAACTTGGGTGATGAAGCAAGACCCTGTCTGAAAAAAAGGAGATTATCACTATAAAACTGCCATATGTGTTTATGATTACATTCCATGAGTGGGAGCACTGCCTGTTTCAAATCCATGCATACCCAGCTCTGTTTGAAATCTATGCCAGTGACTCCTGGCCCACCTTTGGTTCACAATGCCCCAGTTACATACCTTTTATTTTTTTATTTTTATTTTATTTTATTTTATTTTATTTTATTTTTATTTTTTGAGACGGAGTCTTGCTCTGCCACCCAGGCTGGAGTGCAGTGGCCGGATCTCAGCTCACTGCAAGCTCCGCCTCCCGGGTTTATGCCATTCTCCTGCCTCAGCCTCCCGAGTAGCTGGGACTACAGGCGCCCGCCTCGTCGCCCGGCTAGTTTTTTTGTATTTTTAAGTAGAGACAGGGTTTCACCGTATTAGCCAGGATGGTCTCGATCTCCTGACCTCGTGATCCGCCCGTCTCGGCCTCCCAAAGTGCTGGGATTACAGGCTTGAGCCACCGCGCCCGGCCATACATACCTTTTAGAGAGAGTGCACACACAGCTGTAGATAAATGCATCCCATATTCACTCTCATCTACATAGATACCTAGCTTAAAATAAGAACCCCTGCACACATAACACATATAGATGATCTCACAACCAGAAAAGACATAACAAAAACATACATATCTCCTTAGAAATAAGGCCCAGCACAGTGGCTCACAATCAGTAATCCCAGCACTGTGGGAGGCCCAAGTGGGCGGATCACTGGAGCCCAGGAATCTGAGACCTGCCTGGCCAACATAGGAAAACCCCGTCTCTACTAAAAATACAAAAAACTAGCTGGGCGTGTTGGCGCTTATCTGTAATCCCAGCCGCTCGGGACGCTAAGAATTGCTTGAACCCAGGAGGTGGAGGTTGCAGTGAGCCAAGATTGCATGGCTGCACTCCAAACTGGGTGACAAAGTGAGATTATTGTCTCAAAAAATAAATAAATAAATGTGCATATTTTAGTAATTACATATATTCTCACATTCAAAAGTAATGGTCTGTGGTTTGAAGAAGGAAATGGAGTTGAGTGCATGTACCTAAGATAGCCGTAAGAATTTTCGACCTAAAGAAGGACACTGAGGCGAAATTAACAGAGAGTTTACTGGGGCCAAGGTTGAGAACTGCAGCCTGGGACACACTTCCCAGTTGTCTTACAGAATGCTCCCGCTAGGGTTTGCTGCAAGCAGGTTTTTAAGGGCAAAAGGGAACAAAAGGTGGGCTGACAAAGTTGTTTGACAGGAGTGCTCATTGGTTTATAGAAATAACACTGATTAATGATTAACTGTACATTATTGAACTACAGGGTGTGCACGATGGTGTCCAGTGTATGGCATTTTATGGCTGCTTGGCATTAGTCTAGAGCCCACATAGCAAATGGCTTCAAGAGGTAGTCACTTAGCTCAAGGATGTGACTGCTGTCACACTCTGTCACATTTCATTGCCTCTCTGGGCCCGATAACTAAAACATTCCTCAGATAAAAGTTTATTTTCTTTCTCGGAATGGAATTCGTTTTTCTAGTATGATTGGCCCTTAAAATGTCTTCTTCTCATGCTTAGAAAATTGCCTCAGATAATTATCTCATTTCTCTGTAGAAACTAAGGCTGTTTTTTGTTTTTGTCTTAGTCATGTTTTACTATATCATTTGCCTGTTTGTACACTACCTAGCTTAAGATGAAAATTAGAATAAAATGAAGGAAAATCCCAAATGTTATAATTCTTGCAGACATGTTAAAACCAACTTGCTCATTCACCTGGTGAATATATAATAAGACATTCTATTACATATATTACATGTATAATAGGCTATTGCTTATTTGGAGGGTGGGCATACTATTTTAAAAAATAAGGCCAGTGGCCGGGCGAGGTGGCTTATGCCTGTAATCTCAGCACTTTGGGAGGCCGAGGCTGGCAGATCACCTGAGGTCAGGAGTTCGAGACCAGCCTGGCCAACGTGGTGAAATCCCGTCTGTACTAAAAATACAATATTGTTTGCTTGTTAATTTGGAGACTATTTCATTGAGTCAACCACTGTATGTTTCCCACATTTTAATTGTGCCAGATTTTTTAAAAAGTAGTGCCATTTACTTTTAAAATTATTATTTAAAAATTATTTAATTAAAAAATGTTTAATTACATTAAATTTGAGTTAAAACAGCATTTTAATTTAATAATTTAAAAATTACTATTTTAAATTGAGATGTAGTTTAGATACAATAAAATGAACAGGCCTCCGTTGTTCAGTTTAAGGAAGAATTTTGATAATTGTATGGCCCCATGGAATAGTCATGCAAAACTAGCTGTGGAACATTTCTATCACTCCAGAAAGTTCTCCTGTGGTACCATTTACTTTTAAAATTAAAAGCCACCAAAATGTACACTTTAAAAGGATGAATTTTATGTGAGTTATGTCTCCTACACACACACCCACACACACACACCCACACACACACACAAATTTGCCCCACATGTACTTGCTGTGTCACTTCCAGAAATAACAGAGGCTAGCATAATTTTTTAATACCATATAAAGTACCCGACTGTTGTGTGTGGAAACGCGCGAAGGGAGAAGAAAAGACATACACACAATACCTTTAAGGGTGAACAACCTTTATCTCATGTAAATGGCAATGCAGCTATAATAAGCAAATGATATAATAATAAACAGATACTAAGCAGATTGATATAATACGCAAATTGCAATGGGAAAGGAAGAAGGGAAAAGATATTTACACTCACCAGACTATGGAGGATTCACCACCAGATTGGGAAGCAACAGCCTGGGCTCCAGGGTCGGCCACTGGTCCGTGCACAGACAAGGAGAGGTCTCATGAAGCTTCAGCGTGGTCTGGAAGCCTAGTTCTTTTTGTAACTAGTTGTTTGTCACTAGTTGTGAGGCCCAGACATGAGGGCCCTTAATGACCGAGCTCAAGGAACACAAAAAGTTGGACTTGTTTTGCTGTTGTCTATTGTTTTTCAATAACTAACCTATAGGAGTAGATTGAAATAGAGATTTCTCCGAACAGTGCTGGATGAACACCTCAAGAGACTCACACAACCTGTTCCGGGAATTGGTGATCATTGTTTGTGTCCATGTTTAATTGAATTCAAATTTAATATTTAACTTTTCCTCCACACTGACCCCATATATAACATTCAATTTACTTTTTCCCTAAAACAGAAAATTGGGAGTTTGTGAACATTGTAAGAAATATACCGGCCGGGCATGGTGGCTCACGCCTGTAATCCCAACACTTTGGGAGGTTGAGGTGGGTGGATCACCTGAGGTCAGGAGTTCAAGATCAGCCTGGCCAACATGATGAAACCCCATCTCTATTAAAAATACAAAAAATTAGCTGGGCATGGTGGCATGGACCTGTAATCCCAGCTACTCAGAGGCTGAGGCAGGAGAATCACTTGAACCCGGGAGGCAGAGCCTGCAGTGAGCTGACATCGTGCCACTGCACTCCAGCCTGGGCAACAAGAGCAAAACTCGAAAGAAGGAAGGAAGGAAGGAGGGAGGGAGGGAGGGAGGGAGGAGGGAGGGAGGGAGGGAGGGAGGGAAGGAAAGAAAATAAAAGAGAAGACACCAAAGCCAGTTGGGCCGGGGCGGTGATTCGGCCTTCCACTGCAGTGACAATAAATAGGCTTCCCTGGGCTCTGGGGAACGGAGAAGGACATCGAGTTTACCTAGTGTCTAAGTGATGTAAATTTATCCCCCACTGAGGAAGGAAGGGCCTGGCCTGAATGCAAGAGAGTTACCACAGCAACAAGACTATCCTGGCAATAAATCCTCTCCAGGGCAAGGCTGCAAGCGAGGGAGGCGGGAGTGTGCAGCTGACCTCACAGCTAGATTATCACCATGTGCTCCACAAACTCCTCCTCCATGGGTGAATGTCAGAGCTAACCCAGAGAGCAGGGAACCCTCCATGCCACCAAATCAAAGCCTCCCCAGCCATACTAGGGATCTGGCTAACTCGCTCCAGAGAACGGCAGTCCTCAAACCTTAGCTGTGCGTCAGAATCCTGGAAGGCATGTTAAGATGTGGGCTGCTGGGCCCTAACTCCAAAGTTGTTGCTTCAGTGGTCGGGGCCGGAATCCAAGTGTTTGGGTTTTGAACAAGTTCCCAGGTGAAGCTGATGCTGCTGGTCTGGGGACCACACATTTTTATTTTTAAAAATTCTTTAATTTTTATTTAATTTTTATTTTTTTAGAGACAGGGCCTTGCTCTGTCAGCCAGGCTGGGTGCAGTGGCCTGATCAGAGCTCACTGCAGCCTCGAACTCCTGGGCTCAAGTGATCCTCCCACCTCAGCCTCCTGAGTAGCTGGCACTACAGGCACGCACCACCATACCCAGCTAATTGTTTTAAAATATTTTTTAGAGACGGGGGTGTCACTGTGTTGCCCAGGTCTTGAACTCTGGGTCTCAATCTACGCTCCAGCCTCAGCCTCCCAAAGTGCTGGGATTACAGGCGTGAGCCACCACACCTGTTTGGGACCACACTTTGAGAAAGTGCTAAACCCTTGGTTTAGCTTTCTACTCCTTATAATATTTGGTGCTTGAGAATTCTCACACAGTCAGTAATATTCTAGAACAGTCCGGACCTATCAGTCCTGATCACGCTATCTGGAGAGAAGGATCAAGCCAGGCGTGAAAGACCCAAGGGTGGGAATGCCTCTTCCAGCTAGGCTGCTCCGGCCACTGTTCAGACACACTAACCCCAGCACCCTAACCTGGGAGCAGTGGGATTTATCAGGTGTAGAGATAGCTGCATGTGCATTTGTGAACACTGTGTGGGTAGCAGAGATGACAGTTCTCATCAGCCATGTCAGAAGAGTCTAGTGATGGTTCTGCCAGTGACAATCTATCTCACATGAATTCAATGACTCAGTGGGCCAGGACAAAGCAGACAGGTTAGCACCTGGATCCAGCCTCTGCCAATCAAAAGCTGTGTGACCTGGGCAAATTTCCTTACTTCTCAGAATCTTGTTTTGCAAAGAACTCATTACTTTGCAAGGGTAAGCCTGTGGAGTTGGTCAGTAGTTGGAAATGTTTTAAGTGAGATATTTCTTGCCTGCATCTTTTCCTTCATTCCTCTTCTCCCCTTTAAGCTGGGAGCATTCCTTACTGTGGGGAAAGGGCTGAGGTTTTGAGGACAGTCCTGCTCTGGGTGGAGTTGGCGGACCGGCAGCATCAACACTACCTGAGAGGGAAGCAAATTCTGGGACCACAGCCCACAGCTACTGAATCTCAATCTGTCTCTAGGGATGAGGCCCAGAAATCTGTGTTTTAGCATGTAACGTCCTCAGGTTATTATACGCAGGTGACTGAGCAGCTCTGGCCTAGAACAAAAATGTGTCAATGTAGAGGCTTCAAAAGCCATAGTTGACAGCATGGTCTGAAAACCAGTATGCATACGTTGTATGCAGTATGTTGAGAAAGAGTTTTTCTTTGGAGGCCAAAGCTTAGAAAACCAAGCACAGAGTTTATGTTATAAGCCGTGGTAGCAGGAGGCATTTGTGTTGAAGCCCTCTCTATCCCTAAAGGAAGAACAGTTGGATCAGCGGGAAACAGAGCAGGACCAGATGGGGTGAGATTAGATCTTGGCGGACTTGCAGGGTACATCCTCCTTCTCACCCCACCAGGCCCTGGCTTGGAAAGGTTTACTGGGTGGGTCAGACTGTAACCCAAGTGGTGAAGTAGCAGACAGAGTTCCAGCCAGAGGTACACAACTGGAGGAAAGAAAGAGCTGAGAGGCCATTACAGGGGCACCTGCCACCCCAATTTATGGAGGGAGTAGAGACAGAAAGGGATGTAATCTGGAGAAAGAACTGTGCAGAAAACCAGAAGGAAGCCGAGGTGGGACAGCATGCATCCAGGGCTGGCGGGATTATTATTATGAGCCAGGAGCCCTGAAAAGCAGTGAGGGCAGCTTCAAAGGCAAAGCGTGAGTGGGAACAGTCGTTGCCCTGTCCTGGGTGGTGAGAGACAGTGTGGCCTATGTGGCTTTTCTTGCTGGTCCCGAGGGTTACTCCAGGCCTGCCTGTGATAACCTCGCCCTGTGCTGATCCTGGGGAAGGTTCTCTCCGGGTTTGTCCCCTGCAGACCCATGATTGTGGAGGAGCTGGCACTGAGGAAGGCATCCCCAGGGCCCTCCAGCCCAAAAAGGGGCCTGGCAGGCACTTGGCTCCACTGCCCTGAGGAATTGGGCAACCTGGGTGTGTCCCCGCAGTTCCTGGAGAGGTGGCTCCTTCACTCCCTCCTCTCCAAAAACAAACTCAGACGCCCATGGTGAGGTCAGTTTCAGTTGAAGCTGCTTTGCATAAAAAAACCAAAACATCTTCCTCTTGATGGGAATACTTACACCAAAAGCTTTATGAGCATGGCTTTGAGGGCTGCGAGATCAGGAGACGGGGGTTTTCCTCTCGATCTGCAGGACCTTGGGGAAATCACTCACCAGCTAACATGTGTCAGTGCTTACCGTGTGCCAGGCACCTTTGAATCCTCCCACAGCCCTTGAGGCTTTCTCAGTGAATGCTGAGAGGCGGGTGCTTTGCCTGGCTGCCAGGGCCCTGTAATCAGCAGAGCTGGGATTTGTGCCTGGGGGTCTAGGATGAAGCTAAGTGTTAGCGCATCTCTGAGATCCTTCCCAGTGCCCAAACTTCCCACTTCTCTAGTTCTAAATCACTGTGGGAGACTATGACTTAGGATGGCCACACTTGTTCTGATCTTGGGGGCTAGGATGTCCTAGATGACTGCATCCTGCCATGACCATCGGTAAACAGCTTCATTTGCCCCGAAGCTTCCTTTACAGGGAGAACAGGGCAAGACCCCACAGCAGCCACAGCAGACACATGGCTCTCACCACCAGCCTGTGTTTTTAAGGGCAGAGACCTTGTCTTCTCACTTTTGTATACTGCCCCCCTACCCCATGCTTCAGAGTACATGGCACGTGGTATGTGTTCCTTAAACGTTTCTGATTAAACCCAGTGACAAATCCTTTTGCAAAGATACCACAGTTGAGCTCTGGCATACTTACTCATGAGATTTTTAAGTATTCATTTATTCAACAAATATTTATGTATATATTTATTTCGTTTCATTTTTTAAATTACTTTTCTTGGGGGAGGGGGGCTTTCCAGCAAAAACCAGAAAGCGTGCTAGACAAATTCTAAAAGAGCTGTAACACTTCAACAAATATTTAAATGAGTGCCTACTGTCTGCCAGGCACACACCAGGTGATAAGTGATCCAATGGTGAGCAGAATAATAGGTCCTCCTGGGGTTACAGTCTTGTGGGGGAAGAAATAAACTAATCAGTTTCCCAAATGCACATAAAATGACAGCTATGAGAAGGTGACTGAAGGGAAGGGTCACAGGACTGTGGAAGCGTAGGCAAGAGGCCTGCCTGGGCTTCAGGGAGGCATCCCTGAGGTGAAGGCTTGCACATTGATCCACCCACCTACCATCTAGTAGGGAACACATTCCAGAAAGACCCACCTTCCTTCCTTCCCTTCCTTCCCCTCCTTCCCTTCCTTCCCTTCCTTCCCCTCCTTCCCCTCCTTCCCCTCCTTCCCTTCCTTCCCCTCCTTCCTCCTTCCCTTCCTTCCCCTCCTTCCCCTCCTTCCCCTCCTTCCCCTCCTTCCCCTCCTTCCCCTCCTTCCCCTCCTTCCCCTCCTTCCCTTCCTTCCCCTCCTTCCCCTCCTTCCCTTCCTTCCCCTCCTTCCCCTCCTTCCCCTCCTTCCCTTCCTTCCCCTCTTCCCCTCCTTCCCCCCTTCCCCTCCTTCCCTTCCTTCCCCTCCTTCCCGTCCTTCCCTTCCTTCCCTTCCTTCCCTCCATTTTTTTGAGACAGGATCTCACTCTGTCTCCCAGGCTTAAGTGCAGTGGTGAGATCCTAGTTCACTGCAGTTTCGAACTCCTGGGCTCAGGCAATGCTCCTGCCTCAGCCTCCTGGGTAGCTGGGACTACAGGTGGGTGCCACCATGCCCAGATAATTTTTAAAAATTTATAGTAGAGATGAGGTATCACTATGTTGCCCAAGCTGGTCTTGAACTCCTGGCCTCAAACAGTCTCTGCCCATCTCTGCCTCCCAAAATGCTGGGATTACAGATGTGATCCGCTGCGCCTGGCCCACAGGAGCAACTTTTGTAGTAGGCAGATGGATCCTCTATGCAATGACAGAAATTAAATGAATGTCCGTTCAAACTGTTTGGAGGCCACACTGCACATCCATTATCAAAAATAAATTAACAATATGAAACCTACCATTGACAAAGCCATAGGGAAATAGGTACAAATCATATATTGCTAGGAGCACTGCAACTTAGTTCAACTTTTTTGGAGGACAACCTGGCAATATGTACCCAGAGCTTTAGATACTGTACCCTAGGGGTTCACTTTGGGGAGTATTTCTTTTCTTTTCTTTTTTCTTCTTTTTTTTTTTGTTTGTTTTGTTTTGTGAAATGGAGTCTTGCTCTGTCGCCCAGGATGGAGTGCGGTGGTGGGATCTCGGCTCACTGCAACCTCCACCTCCCAGGCTCAAGTGATTCTCATGCCTCAGCCTCCCGAGTAGCTGGGTTTACAAGCTCACGCCACCATGCCCAGCTAATTTGTGTATTTTTAGTAGAGACAGGGTTTCACTATGTTGGCTGGGCTGGTCTTTAACTCCTGACCTCAAGTGATCCTTCCACCTCGGCCTCCCAAAGTACTGGAATTACAGACAAGAGCCACCACGCCTGGCTAGTTTGAGGAGTATTTCAAAAGGAAATGCAGTGGTATTTATAATAAAAAAAAACTTAAAGGAAATAAGACCCGATTAATATGTGAAAAACAATAATATATAAATACATGGATTGCAGTAGGCACCGAGAGGGTTGTAGTTGTTTATGCACCTTCCTGATGTTCATGAACGTCACCTCCTTGGATGCTCACGTCACTTCTATGAGGAACAGGAAGCTCTGGGCACCCAACTGGTGAGGGCAAGAGTCATGTGTGCCCCATATGACACCACGCTGCTAACTTCCATCTCACCGGTCCCCAGGCTGTCTGTGCTCCTGAGGGGACTCTGGGGCACGGTGACACTCCCCAGTGGGCAAGGGAACTTAGGTCACTGTCTGCTTTCAACACTTGTCCCTGAGTCACTGCCTGGGCCTGAGTAGGGGAAATCCAGCCCCTGCCTGCTGCAGCCACACGGCCTGGCTCCCCCAGCTCTGGGGGTTGTCACTGTTCTGAGGGTATCAAGCTGTGTGACGGTGAAGCCAGGTGCCCTCTCCCTACAGCCGCCCTTGCCCCACGGAGCCTGCCTGCTGGGATGCGGAGGAGGGGGTCCCAGCCCCTCCTATCCCATGTCAGGTCTGTAGCACACAGACTGCCTGCCCAGGGTCCTCAGATCAGCTGTCTTCACTCTGACCTGCAGGTCTCGGCTCCTGCTTACTGCAAGCTGGGTGCCTTCCTTCTACAGAACCCAGGTGCCCTTGCAAGGAAACCAAGGAATTTCCCCAGCAAGGAATCTTTGGCAACTCCAGGCCACAGGAAGGTCAAAAACGGTCAGACAAGGAATGAATTCCAGGGAGGAAGCACCAGCCCTGCCCACGTTGTCTGGGGCCCCTACCAAGGGGACAGGAAAGCTCCACAAACAGAACCCGGAGCATCCAGGGAACGTCCGGGCTGCAGGTAGGTGTCGCCTTACACACTTTACACCAGGCCCCTTCCTGCCTCCCCATTTAGAGCCTCTTGGACCAATCACATCAGAATCTCTAGGGCAGGACCTGTGGGCATCCATGCTTTTTAAAAGTCCTCCAGGGGTTTGCAGTGTGCAGACAAGGTTCAGGACCACTAATTTAAACTCTAAAATTCTTACACCAGATCTTTCTATAGTTTGGGGTATGCTACTTTCCTGTCTATGGAAATCCTGCTTGTCCTACAGGGCACATCTCAACTGCCCCCTCTTTGATGAAGCCTTCCTTGACTTCCCAGTTTCCTGAGACGAAGTTAATTGCTTCTCCACCATCATTAATTCTGGTGGGGTCTGGGCCATGCCTGGGTGCAAATCCTGCCTCCGTGACTTCCTAGTTGTGCCATGGCCACGTCTCTCCACTTCTGCAAGCCTCAATCTTCTTATCTGTAAAATGAGGCTAATAATAAAAGTACCTATTTTATAGGGTAATGTACAGTTAAATGCAATAATCTGCTTATAACAGTGGTGGTCAGTAAATGCTAGCCATTTCTTATAACTCAAATTCTTTTCTGCCTTGTCTGTACTTTCAAAATGCAAACTCCTTGCAAGTTGAGCCTGAGTCCACCCCAGCCTCACGCTCCCCGTACCCTGTCCACACCATCCTCTGCACGTAGCAGTATTCAATAATTATTTGATGAACAAATGAATCGGAAGGGAACCCTTATGTGACCTTGCTTCCCAATTTAGCTCTGGAATAAATCCAGAGTCCATATATTGATTTGTTGAGCAATGTTTTCCTTTACTGAGTGCTTCCTATATACTGGGCTCTGAGAATTTAAAGATAAACACACAATTACTGTCATTGAGGAGAGTCTGGCAGAGGACACAGATTTATGACCTTGTTGTTTTATTATGCTTGTAACATTGTCTCAGAAGTACCACCAAGGCACAAAGGAAGAAGAGGAGAAGGGGAGGGAGCAGGGAAGTGTTAGTGCGGAGGATACAAGGAGAAGGAGTTTGCTGGGTGGACAGGCAGGGAAGGGTCCTGGAGCTGAGGAAACAGTACCTGCGAGCCCAGAAAGGCCCAAGAGGGCGAGTGGCAGTCTGCCAGCCAGGGAGGGTCTGGTCGTGTTTGTGAGCTGAGAAGGTAAACAGAGAGCACCTGGGCTGGTTTCCTTCTCTCAGGCTGTCCCGGCAACCACGCCTTACTGAAAGGAGTCCTGACTCAGAGTTGCTGTGCTGTCCCTTCTCCTGTCCCTGCCCGGAAGAGGCCTATCAGGTTGACCAAGCTTTGCTCCCACCTGTGGGTGAGAAGGGCAGAGGGCCGAGAGTGGGTGCGGAGGAGGAGGAAGATTGGATGGCAATGATCCTGTGAGTTTCGTTCACTGGAGGTGTAACTTTCAGGCTCAAACTAGAGGCAAAAGATGGGGCAGTCCATGAGAAACAGGCAGGGGAGCAGGCGTAGCAGAGGGGCCCCGGCTGCCGCCAGGCAGGGGACTTGCCTCTTCTGTTTGTTTGTTAGAAATCATGACTCTGGCATTATTTGCTGTGACATCTTGGGTACTTAACCCCTCACTCAAGACCTCAGTGTCATCTTGTGTAAACTGAATGAAGTGGGCCGGGTGATCTTTCCACTCTCTAATTCCAAGGAAGAAGGAAGTTCAGGGAGCGGTGTGGATTTTGTAGATAAGGGGCCGAGGGTGGGGACTCCCACACAGGACAAAGTCTCTTCTGGAGGGAGCAGCAGCTTTTTCAGAGTGGGTGGGTGGCGGAGCTCACCTTCCTTTGCTGCTCCTAGGCCTGGTGCAGCCTCAAACCCCGGCAGATACTGAGGAGGTGGGGGAGTGGAGCTCCTCCCCTCACCCAGCAGAGAGGAGCGGAGCAGCCTCAGCCAGGCGGGCGGCCCCGGGAAAAGTGCTAGGGTACAGCTGCCCTAGGCCCCCCGATCCCTCCCAGCTGCTCTTCTCCTCCCTAGCACTGTATAGCCCACAGGAGCTAAATCCAGGGCAGACCCCAAGCTTCTGCCGAAGGGTAGAGGATGGCAGTGGGAGGTCAGTCAGGCGTCTGGGCCAAGAGCCCAGAGAAGAGCTGGTGGCCATAGCACAGGCTACATGAGGCTGGGTAGCGGGCTCACCTCCCCTTTGCCCCCACCCACCTCCTGCTGGCCTGAGGCATCCTGGGGACCCCTCAATCCCCACATCTTAGTCACAGTCCCTGAAAGTCCCCAGGTTCACAAGGATTCTATTTGAAGCAATGGTTCTCTCTGCTTTTATAAGCACCCAGCACCCAGCACCAACCTTTTGTGAAGATATAAAATAAAAGTAAAAATCTCTATAATTATTTTTTTTTAAGCAAACACTCACACATGGATTAAGAGGACCTGTTCACCATTCGCGCGGCAAACATTTACTGAGCATTTAGTATGCCAAGCCCCCTGCTGGGCTCAGGAGGACCCAGACCCAGGGTGGGAGCAGAACCCCATGGAACTGCCTAGGAGGTTCAGGAAAGACTTCTTTAGAGAGGAGAACCTTGAGCTGAGACCAGGAGGGCTGGAGAAATGTGGCCAACTGAAGGAGAGAGGCCAGCCTGAGCCAGGGCCAGGAGGCAGGGACTGTGAGTAGTTTATTGTGGTTGAAGCAGGAAGTTGACAGGGAAATGTTCCTTTTCCTGCACTCACACAATTGTAATGATCTGTGTCGCTGTTTGTTTAGTGTCTGTATCCCCTGCTAGACCACAAGCTCCAGGAGCAGGTACAGTGTGTATGTTCACTGCTGCATCCTGGCACCCAGCACGATGCCTAGCACAGGGGTCCCCAACCCCCAGACCAAGGACCAGTACTGGTCGTGACCTGTTAGGAAGCAGGTGCACAGCAGGAGGCGGCTGGCATTACCACCTGAGCTCCGCCTCCTGTCAGATCAGCAGTGGCATTAGATTCTCCTAGGAGTTTGAACCCCCCTGTGAACTGTGCGTGTGAGGGATCTAGGTTGCACACTCCTTATGACAATCTAATGCCTGATAATCTGAGGTGGAACAGTTTCATGCTGAAACCATCCTGCCTCGTCAGTGGAAAACTTGTCTTCCAAGAAACTGATCCCTGGTGCCAAAAAAGTCAGGAACCAGTGGCCTAGCACATAGCAAGTGTTCACTTAAATTGGTGTCACAGGAACAAGTAAAAGAAATAATCCTCACGTGGGTGAGATCAGAAGGGGCTGTGAAGTCATGCTAATGAGTTTGGACATTATCCCAGGGCCAACAGGAGCCACTGAAGGTTTTGGGTTTTTTTCTTATAATCATTTAGAATTTTGGGTGCAGTGGCTCATGCCTATAATCCCAGGACTTTGGGAGGTGAGGTGGGTGGATCACTTGGGGAGTTTGAAACCAGCTTGGCCAACATGGTGAAACTCCGTCTCTACTAAAAGTACAAAAATTAGCCAGGCATGGCCTGTCATCCCGGCTAGTGGGGAGGCTGAGACACGATAATCACTTGAACCCAGGGGGCGGATGTTGCAGTGAGCTGAGATTGTGCCACTGCAATCCAGCCTGGGCAACAGAGTGAAACTCTATCTCAAATAATAATAATAATAATAATAAATGATTTTATTTTTGTTTTTATCAAGATGGAGTCTCACTATGTTGCCCAGGCTGGTCTCGAACTCCTAAGTTCAAGCAATCCACTCACCTGAGCCTCCCAAGGTGCTGGGATTACAGGCGTGAGCCACTGCGCCCGGCCCACTGAAGGTTTTAAATAGAGGAATGACACGGTCATTTTTGCCCTTTACGAATCCCTTTTTGGCTGTGGTGTGGAGAACGGCCGGGATCAGAGAGTTCAGTTGAGACCTAAAGTCAGTGGTGTCTCTGGAGGGGCCAGCACAGATTTGAGAGTTTAAGGAGACTTGATTCAGGGGTGCAGGGAGTGACTGGATGCCAAGAGTGAGGGAGACAGAGGTGGCTGGGAGGACGCCAGGCTTCTAGACCTGGCAGGTTTCCCACTGTGGCCCCTAGGGTGGTGTACACGCCCACATTGTCATCCTTACCTCAGGGCATTGTTGATTGATTGTCTCTTTATGGGACTCGCCCCAGCAAGTGGGCCAGGGAGGGAAGGCCAGGGGGGGCCCTGTTCACCTTTGCAGCTCTCATGCCCAGCACATGAGGGTAACTGCTCAGTTACTCTGAGCATAGTAACTGCTCAGTTAGTGTTTAGTGGATGAAATTCTGGTTGGAATTTGTGTATACAGCTTTGTTTTCAGAAGGGTGAGAGATAAATTACTGTTTAGTAAATGCAATGTCTTAGACATAGTGCACCCAAAAGAAAAAAATCATTTCAGGGCCAGGTGTAGTGGCTCATACCTGTAATCCCAGCAATTTCGGAGGCCAAGGCAGGAGTATTGCTTGAAGCCAGGAGTTTGAGAGTATCCTGGGTGTGGGGAAAAGAAAGAGAGATCAGACTGTTACTATGTCTATATAGAAAGAAGTAGACATAAGAGACTCCATTTTGTTCTGTATTTGCGATGCTGTTAATCTGTGAGCCTATCCCCAACCCTGTCCTTGCAAGAGACACGTGCTGTGGTGACTCAAGGTTTAACGGATTTTGGGCTGTGCAGGGTGTGCTTTGTTAAACAAGTGCCTGAAGGCAGTATGCTTGTGAAGAGTCATCACCATTCTCTTAATCTCAAGTACCCAGGGACACGTACACTGCGGAAGGTGGCAGGGACCTCTGCCTAGGAAAGCTAGGTATTGTCCAAGGTTTCTCCCCATGTGATAGTCTGAAATATGGCCTCGTGGGAAGGGAAAGACCTGATCGTCCCCCAGCCTGACACCCGTGAAGGGTCTGTGCTGAGGAGGACCAGTACAAGAGGAAAGAAGGCCTCTTGGCAGTTGAGATAGAGAAAAGCATCTGTCTCCTGCCCGTCCCTGGGCAATGGAACATCCTGGAGATGTGGAGAGGAGGGCTGGGAGTGACCTGGAGAAACAACTGTTAAGGAGGGGGCAGAGAATCGAGTGGCCAGGGAACTCGGGGACACACCGGGAGGGCCACCTCAGGCCCGGAGGTCCTGTTGCCTCTTCCCCTGTGCCGTTACCCAGCAGGGTGACCAGGGCCCTGGGAGAGGGGCCAGCACTTTATGAACAACCCAGTGCCTTGGGGTTTTGTTTCTGCTGGGTTCTGGCTCACCTTCCTCTTGTGGTCAGAAGAATGCAAAATCCTGTGGTTTCCCCGCTGCGTCGTCGCACGGCCTGCCGCCAGCCTGCCGCACTTGCCCTCAGCTCCATCACTGAACTTCTTTCATTTTTGCAGACGAACCTTGTCACCCTCCTCATAACCCCGGTTTCCCCTGCCTCCGCCCCACCCCCAGATCGGTCTTGCCACCCTGCAAGTGAGCCAGGCTCTTCCCAGCTGTGCTCTGAGTGGGCTCAAGGGTGTTTCCTGGGCATGATACCACCTCTCCCTCCCACTGCCTCCCTGCTCCTGCTTCCCTTCCCTCTGGTCTGGCTGAGAAAAAGGCCCAGAGCTGGCAGAGCAGGTGGAAAGCCCAAGGATGGCTGTCCCAGCTGCTGCACATTCAGGTTCTGGGAGCTGTGGCACAGGTGCAGCAGTGTGTTGCTAAATGGATAACAACAGGCTCTGGGGGAAAGCAGTGCAGCATTAGCTGATTTCTATGACACAAATACTCCCACCACGGACAATTTCAGGCAACCACCATGATGTTACTGAAGGCAGAACGGGAAGAGGTGTGCAGTAGCACCTGCCATACGATATTTCCACTCTACAGACCCAATGGACAGGAGTAGCCTCAGGAATATCTATAATTGCAAAACGGACTACAAGAATTAGGAAGTGATACGTTTTGAGTATTTATTGCTTTTTAAATCATTTATTTTCAGTCAGGCATGGTGGTTCATGCCTGTAATCCCAGTACTTTGGGAGGCTGAGGCGGGAGGATCACCTGAGCTCAAGAGTTCAAGACTAGCCTGGGCAACATGGTGAAATCCTGTCTCTACTAAAAATAAAAAATTTAGATGGGTGTGTGGCATGCACCTGTAATCTCAGCTACTTGGGAGGCTGAGGTTGGAGGATCACTT
This sequence comes from Trachypithecus francoisi, assembly GCF_009764315.1. Classification (NCBI taxonomy): domain Eukaryota; kingdom Metazoa; phylum Chordata; class Mammalia; order Primates; family Cercopithecidae; genus Trachypithecus; species Trachypithecus francoisi. The sequence goes on along the minus strand of NW_022681468.1, from coordinate 144,763,561 downwards.
GGACCCGGGCGGTGGAGGTTGCAGTGAACCAAGATTGCACCACTGCACTTCAGCTGGGGTGACAGAGCAAGACTCTGTCTCAAAAACAAAAACAAAAACAAAACCTTATTTTCTCATAAGTTGTTATAATATAATTTAATTTTTAAAATGATGACAATTTAACAACTGCTCTACAAAATTTCTGAGAATTCCACAATTAGCACTTGCAAGCAGTATAAACTGGGTCCAGCAAACCACTAGCGCCGGGAAGAAAGGAAGAGGCTTTGAAGCCCAGACTCCAAGAGACACGTTCACAGGGCTGCATCCTCTCCCTGCACCCATCTTCCACCCTCCCTCTGTCTGGACACCGTCAGTCTGGGCATCAGGTTGTGGGCAGCAGGTCTCAGAATCCCTGTGTGGGTCAACCCCAGTGGGAGCAGAGCCTGGCCCCAGGCAGCCCCTCCCACTCAGCAGACTGGCTCTTTCCTAGCCTGGACCTGGGGACCTGGTGCCGGCCCAGAACCCAGCCCTCCGGAAACCTACCCTGGCAGGCCTAGAGCAAGGAAGTTTCATGGTGCAATGTCCTTCCCCTTGAAGGTGTGAAGCCGTGAGGGCTGGAATTTCCACATTGCTCAGACAGTGGGCTTACTCAATCATCCCAGGTAAAGAGAACAAGCGGCCACGGCCTATTTCTAGGCATCTTTATTCCCCTGGGCTGCAAGGGGCCTGCACTGGGTCTGAACAGAGGTGAAACAGAGGAAAGCTTTGGGGATGCAATTCAACCGGGAGCCATTTCTGAACAGTGAGAATGAACAGCAGTGATGACGTCATTCACCACATTCCACATGTGCTCCTCTTTGCACTTGGCCTTGGAGGCATCAGGGTGGTGATTCATAGCGGTAAAAACCCTGCCCCGGCTACCCCAGGAAATGAGTGGAATCTGTGGCTTGATGTTACTGTGCTCTTGCTGATGAACCACTCACGATGTCCACGTAGTGGTTCCTGCCAGGCGCTTGTGAAAGCTGGAGAAAAGGGGTCGCCTTCCTAGCATGCCCACAGTGTGCCTCGGCCCCCTGTTCATGGCCGTGGGCCGCAGATGCCTTTCCTTGCTCTCAAGCGCACAGCCCAGCCCAGCCCGAGCCCCCTCTTGGAGGAGCCTCCTCTACACCTAGGGCTCTCCCCGGGGGTCTTCCTTCGAGCGTGGGGTTTATGTGCACTGGGTTCTAAGCTCAAGAAGGTTAAGACCTTTCCTTCATTCATGCATGCATTCAGCAAGCAGGGCGGGGGTGCTGGGAGGATGCAGGAGGACGGAAGTTTCAAGCAGTCACAAAATATAACGAATGAAAACAAAACCAAGAAGAGGACTAAGGGAAGGGAGGTGGAAAAACACCAAACCCCTGTTCTACCCTCTTCTGAGACCCTGCGCTGGCGGGTGCCCTTGTAAACAGTGAAACAGCCATCCCAGGGCCTACGAGGTAGGGCTGCTTTCTTTATCGGCCGGTAGGTTACTTCTCAGAGAACGTTTCCATGGATTCTACTGGGTCCTCATCTGTTTCTGGGCAACCTCACCCCAGCTTCCTGCCTTGTGATAAAGAGCTTTTTATTTCTTTCTTTATTTTTTATTTTTTTATTATTATTATTTTTTGAAACGGAGTCTCGCTCTGTCGCCCAGGCTGGAGTGCAGTGGCCGCATCTCAGCTCACTGCAAGCTCCGCCTCCCGGGGTTACACCATTCTCCTGCCTCAGCCTCCAGAGTAGCTGGGACTACAGGCGCCCGCCACCTCGCCCGGCTAGTCTTTTGTATTTTTAGTAGAGACGGGGTTTCACCGTGTTAGCCAGGATGGTCTCGATCTCCTGACCTCGTGATCCGCCTCGGCCTCCGAAAGTGCTGGGATTACAGGCTTGAGCCACGGCGCCCGGCTTATTTCTTTATTTTGGACACTTTCCCCTAAAATATTAATATGTTGCTCTCACCAAGAGGCCAGCTCTAGCTATATACCATCTGTTTACAGTGGTTGTAAGTTCAGTATCTCTTTAGCATCCCTTACAAAATATTTTGGAAGGCTTAGTTTAAATCCAGGCACAGCCTGTGGAAGGCTCAGACGCAAGGCTAGGGCGTCATCTCCTGGTCGATTTTGAATATGACAAAATTGAACTTGGATTGAGCCTCGTGTTTATAGAGGTGAAAATCAGCTGATTTAAGAGTTATAGGTGGAAAGGTGTGAGCAGAAACACATGTAACTGATAAAGCACTTTTGTCAGAATCTATAAAGAACTCTTACAATTTAATATAAAAAATCTTAGCGATTGGGCTGTTAAAAAATCAGTAGAAAAATAAGCAAGAGGCTTAAAGGGGCAATTTCTAAAAGAGGATATCAAATGCACAATAAATTTGTGAAAGATGTTCAACTTTTTATTCTTCGAGACTGCTGGTGGAGGAGAAGACGGAGGAAAGCCCAGGAAGCCTGTAGGTTCTGTCAAGAATCATTCAGGTAATTCAGATATTACCCACTAGAGGGCGTGCCACCCACTTTAGTTGTTTTAAATTTGCCCTAGGGAAATGCGCAAAATAAAACTGCAACGAGATGCACTGCACTGCAGCCTGCCAAGTTGGCAAAAATGGGGGGTAGCGGGTACTCTCATACACTGCTGGAGAAAGTGTAAATTGGTATAACTTTGAAAAATTGTTTGGCATTCTCTAGAAAAAAGTTAAAGCATAGGGGTATTCTGTGTCATAGCAACTTCACTCCTTGTTATATGTCCAACAAAAATGTGAGTACATGGACACTAAGAAGCATACAAGATTGCTTATAACAGCATTATTGGCAGGGAATAGCAAGAACTGGAAACAATTCAAATGCCCACGAAGAATAGACTGGAAAAATAAATGGTAGTATATTGACGCAATGGAATATCTAACGGAAAAACAGACAAACAAGCCAACAGAACCTGCAGCTACAAATGGCAACAATATGGATGGATGGATTTTATGAACATGATGTTGAGTAAACGAAGCCAGGTATAAAATAATCATAGTCATATATAAAGGCCAAAGCAGGAAAAACATTTTATACTGCTAGATGTCAGGATAATGGTACATTTAGGCCCGGAGAATGAAGGCAGAGATTGGGAATATATTTAAAATAAATTTTAAAAATACATTTAACACTGCAATTATAAAGTTTTAAAAAGTTACAGATGGAATGGTAGAGTGGGATTTCTAACCAATAGAATTAGGCAAGAGTGAGGGACAAAATCGAAAACTTGGGAAAGAAGAAAGGCAGGTGTAGGCTGCAAAAAACAAAACCAAAACAAACCCCAAAACACCTCCAGGTAATTCAGATTCTCCTCACTATAGGGCGTGCCTCCCTCTCCTCACCCCGAGTGTTCTTGCCCTACGCAAACATTTGCTTCGATGTGGTTTTTTCTCCCTTGAATTATTAGGTTAGTACAAAAGTACTTGGGTTTTTGCAATTACTTTTAATTAATATATCCATGGGAAGAATTTTCATAAGAGGAATAATTTGGCCAAAGGATATAACTATTTTAATGCCCTGTTTTTTGAATGTTGCTAGATTGTTCTCCAGAAAGACTGCACAAATGAATAGCCACCCAACAAAGCGTCAAAATGTGTTCCTAAGTCATTCAATGGTAGACTTTTAAAATGGTAGGTTTTTTTTTATTTTATTTTATTTTTTGAGATGGAGTCTCGCTCTGTTGCCCAGGCTGGAGTGTAGTGGCCAGATCTCAGCTCACTGCAAGCTCCGCCTCCCAGGTTCCCGCCATTCTCCTGGCTCAGCCTCCCGAGTAGCTGGGACTACAGGCGCCCGCCACCTCACCCAGCTAGTTTTTTGTATTTTTTAGTAGAGCCGGGGTTTCACTGTGTTCGCCAGGATGGTCTCGATCTCCTGACCTCGGAATCCACCCGTCTCGGCCTCCCAAAGTGCTGGGATTACAGGCTTGAGCCACCGCGCCCAGCCCAAAATGGTAGGTTTTAAAGAGCTTGTTGATTGAACGTTTGCAAAACAGTAGTACCAAAGTGGATTAATTTACATTTCTTTAGTTATTAGTGAAACAAAATATTTTCCTTTAAAATGCTTAACAATGATTTCCTCTTATACACACTGCCTGTCAAGGTGGCCTTTGCCTATTCAGACAACTAGGTTGGTGCAAAAGTAACTGCAGTCTTTGCCATTACTGTTAATTTACATAATTACTACTAATGCCAAAACCACAACTACTTTTGCACCAGCCGAATATGTTCTCTTTATGTATCTATATTTGATCTCTACATATTTATTAGTAAATTTTTTTATCTGTCAAGGTTGTCACAGTTTCTCCCATTCTAATGGTTACTTCTTCTTTTTTTTTTTTTTCTTTTTTTGAGCTGGAGTCTCGCTCTGTTGCCCAGGCCTTGAGAGCAGTGGCACAATCTCAGCTCATGGCAACCTCCAGCTCCTGGGTTCAAGTGATTCTCGTGCCTCAGTCTAAAGACTAGCTGGGACTACAGGCGCCTGCCACCAAGCCCCGCTAATTTTTGTATTTTTAGTAGAAATGGGATTTCACCATGTTGGCCATGCTAGTGGTCTCGAACTTTTGACCTCAAATGATCCACCCACCTCAGCCTCCTAAAGTGCTGAGATTACAGGCATGAGCTACCACACCCGGCCTCTTTTTAAATCTTAATTTTTATTATTTTCTTTTGAAATATACTTGAATGTTCTTGTGGTTACGCTTTTCCATTTTTAACTCTAACTTTTTTCTATTACCCATAGTATTATACATATTTCTTCCCAAGTTGTGATAAATTTATTTTCTTCTAAAGAATGTTTTCCAGACTGATTTTCTCTTATTTCTTTGGGTCTGAAAACTTTTCTGAAGGAGTTCCATGGTCAAATAAATTGGGAAAATATTTAGACAAAAATAAATCCCTTCCTGTATTTACAGTAATTATAAAACCTTAACGATGGTAATTGGTTCATTGAAGAAAATATTTATTGAGCACCTACTCTGAGGCGCTCTAGGGGCTTGTACAGCTGTGAACAAAAGAGACAAATGCATGTGGTCTATTTCCAAGACAGGGATATCATATACAGATTTTTTCCAGTGTATTTGAGCAAAACTTTTTAATTTTTATTTATTTATATATTTTTAGAGACAGATACTCACTCTATCACCCAGGCTGTAGTGCAGTGGTGCAGTTATAGCTCACTGTACCCTCGACCTCCTGGACTCAAGTGATCCTCCCGCCTCAGTCTCCCGGGTAGCTAGGACTACAGGCATGGCAGGCTAAGTTTTAAAAACGTTGTAGAGATGGGATCTCACTGTGTTGCCTAGGCTGGTCTCCAAATCCTGGCCTCAAGTGATCCTCCCTCCGTGGCCTCCTAAAGTGCTCAGAGTAGAGTTGAGAGCCACTGTACCTGGCTGCTCCAAAACGCATTTTTTATGCCTCCCCTACTTAGTCTTTTACAGTGTTCCACAGAATATCAGAATCTAGAATTTGTTCCAGCATGAAGTGAAAGAATATGAATCAACTTCCATTTTTCCTCATCAATTCATCCATATTTTTAGCAGAATTTATAAAATATGATTCCTCTTTGGTTTTGCTGTCTTCTGTTCATTGAATAGAACTTTTTCTATAATTTGGGAATTTCTGGCATATTTATTTTGTTTCATTGGTTTATAAAGAATAACTGTATCCAAAATGAACAAAACTCAATTTCTTCGCCCTCAATTGTTGCTAACATTAAGTGGTACCTGAGGCTTCAGCTTCCCCAGGTACCTGCCAGCTAGAGGCATAAGCATGACAGCAGAGGGTGCAAAGTTACTGGAAACACTGAGCCTCCACAGACCCATCTGGCCACCAGGACGGCTAGCCCTTCCTGGGGGAGGAATACTTGGGAGATGGGGAGGGTTAGCCATGGAGGGAAAACCTGTAGTTATTGAGTACTTGTCGTGTGCTGGTCACATTGTATTAATATATTCCTCAGAAACCCACTGTGCGAATGTGGGAACTGAGGTAGCTTGTCTAAGCTGGCCCAGACGCTGATCCACATCAAGCCCAGTCACAGCTGCTGCTCCTGCCCTGTACTCCCAGTTGACATCCACCACCACCACCATCACCATCACCACCACCACTACCATCATCATCACCATCACCACCACCACCAGTGCCACCATCACCACCACCACTGCCACCATCACCACCATCACCACCACCATCATCACCACCACCACCACCATCATCACCACCACCACACCATCATCATCACCAGCACCACCACCACCAGTGCCACCATCACCACCACCATTGCCACCATCACCACCATCACCACCACCATCATCACCACCACACCATCACTGTCATCACCACCACCACCACCATCATCACCACCACCTCACCATCACCATCACCACCACCACACCGTCACCATCACCACCACCACCACCACCACCACAGCCACCAAAACCACTACCACACCAATACCACCACCACCACCATCACCATCACCACCACTACCATCACTACCACCACCACACCATCACCACCACCACCACACCATCATCATCACCAGCACCACCACCACCAGTGCCACCATCACCACCACCATTGCCACCATCACCACCACCACCACCATCATCACCACCACCACACCATCACCATCACCACCACCACACCATCACCATCACCACCACCACCACCACCATCACCACCATACCACCACCACCACACCACCACCACCATCATCACCACCACCACACCATCACCACCACCACTACCATCATCATCACCATCACCACCATCACCACCAGTGCCACCATCACCACCACCACTGCCACCATCACCACCATCACCACCACCATCATCACCACCACCACCACCACCATCATCACCACCACCACACCATCATCATCACCAGCACCACCACCACCAGTGCCACCATCACCACCACCATTGCCACCATCACCACCACCATCATCACCACCACACCATCACTGTCATCACCACCACCACCACCATCATCACCACCACCACACCATCACCATCACCACCACCACACCATCACCATCACCACCACCACCACCACCATCATCACCACCATACCACCACCACCACACCACCACCACCATCATCACCACCACCACACCATCACCACCACCACTACCATCATCATCACCATCACCACCACCACCAGTGCCACCATCACCACCACCACTACCATCATCATCACCATCACCACCACCACTGCCATCATCATCACCATCACCACCACCACACCATCGCCATCATCACCACTACCACCACCACCACGGCCACCAAAACCACTACCACACCAATACCACCTCCACCACCATCACCATCACTACCATCACCATCACCACCACTACCATCATCATCACCACCACTACCATTACTACCACCACCACCACACCATCATCACCACCATTACCATCACACCATCACCACCACACCATCACCATCATCACTGCCACCACTACAACTACCATCACCAACACTACCACAACACCACCACTATCATCACCATCACCACATCATCACACCATCACCACCACACCATCACCATCATCACCACCACCACCACTACCATCACCATCACCACCACACCATCACCATCATCACTGCCACCACCATTACCATCACCACCACCACTACCATCACCACCACCACCACACCAACACCAACACCATCATCACCAGCACCAACACCATCATCACCAGCACCACCACTGCCACCATCACCACCACCACTACCACCACACCATCACCATCATCACCACCACTACTACCATGGCCATGATCACCACCACTATACCACCACCACCATCATCACCATCACCACCACCACCACCACACCATGACCATCACACCATGACCATCACCACACCATCATCACCACACCATCACCATCATTACCACCACCACCACCACTGCCACCGTCACCACCATCACCACCACCATCATCATCACCACCACCACACCATCACCATCATCACCACCACCACCACTGCCACTGTCACCACCATCACCACCACCATCATCATCACCACCACACCATCACCATCATCACCACCACCACCACCACCACAGCCACCAAAACCACTACCACACCAATACCACCACCACCACCATCACCATCACCACCACTACCATCACTACCACCACCACACCATCACCACCACCACCACATTATCACCACCACCATCACCACCACTACCATCACCGTCATCACCACCATACCACCACCACCACAACACCACCACCATCATCACCACCAGCCCCACACCATCACCACCACCACTACCATCATCATCACCATCACCACCACCACCAGTGCCACCATCACCACCACCACTACCATCATCACCACCATCACCACCGCCACTACCATCATCATCACCATCACCACCACCACTGCCATCATCATCACCATCACCACCACACCATCGCCATCATCACCACCACCACCACGGCTGCCAAAACCACTACCACACCAATACCACCTCCACCACCATCACCATCACCACCATCACCATCACCACCACCACCATAACCACCACCACTACCATCATCATCACCACCACTACCATTACTACCACCACCACCACACCATCATCACCACCATCACCACCACCACACCATCACCACCATCACCACCACACCATCACCATCATCACTACCACCACCACAACTACCATCACCAACACCACCACACCACCACCACTATCATCACCATCACCACATCATCACGCCATCACCACCACACCGTCACCATCACCACCACCACCACTACCATCACCATCACCACCACACCATCACCATCATCACTGCCACCACCATTACCATCACCACCACCACTACCATCACCACCACCACCACACCAACACCAACACCATCATCACCAGCACCACCACCACCATCACCACCACCACTGCCACCATCACCCTCACCACTACCACCACACCATCACCATCATCACCACCACTACTACCATGGCCATGATCACCACCACTACACCACCACCACCATCATCACTATCACCACCACCACCACACCATCACCATCACCACACCATCACCATCACCACACCATCACCATCATTACCACCACCACCATCACCACCACCACCACCACCACAGCATTACCACCATCACCACCACCACCACCACAGCTACCATCACTATCATACCAACACCACCATCACCACCACGACCATCACTACCACCATCACCACCACCACCACCACCACCATACCATCATCACCACCATCACCATCACCACCACCACCATCAGCATCACCACCACCACCATAACCACCACTGTCACCATCACCACCACTACCATCACCACCACCACTACCATCACCATCACCAAACTCCTGACCTCAAGTGATGCACCTGCCTCAAACTCCTGACCTCAAGTGATCCACCCACCTCGGCCTCCCAAAGTGCTGGGATTACAGACATAAGCCACCGTGCCCGGCCCTTTTCTGTGATTCTTTTTCTTGTTAGTTGCTTTTGCTATTTCTGATTAGCAGGAAAGCAAAGGTCCTGCTTCCCCAAATATAGGGATATAGGAATTTACAAGCATGCCCATAAAAGTACCAAGTGTGACCTTTGTGCTACAGTTCTTCCTTCTCAGGTTCTCTTTCTGGCAGCTGTGAAAATGGCCACGGTGGCAACAGTGGAGGCAGATGGCTGCCCGGCAACTCAAATAGCTTGTACTTGATGAAAATAGTCTCACTCCTTCTGCTACTGCTTCCCTAGGAGCCCTTGCCAGGAAGGTGTGAGCCTCCCCAGGCTGAACATGGGGCATGAAAAGAAAGGACTGGGCTCTGGAGGGCTCCAGCATTTAAGGAGCAGGAGGAGGTCGGAGAGCCAGAGGAAGTGGTGAGAGAGGTAAGAGGAGAGCCAGGAGAGTGCAGGCGTGGAAGCAAGGAGGTGTCTCCAGGGCACCCTGGTCACAGGGTCAGAATGGGCAGGGCCGGAGAGAACTCAGCTGCACAGGAGCCAGAGACAGCTCTGCAAGTCCTCCCTCGGGAGAGGCTGAGATAGGTTCTGGAGTGAACAGGGCAAAGCCGCTAGCAGGAGGTGTGTGTGTGTGGCATGTTCCTTTGTGTGTGGCTGGGGCGGAGGAGAGGCTTGGGGATGTAAACTCTGGAAGAAGACATCCAAGAGGCTAATACAAGTGGTTACTTTATTAGGGGACAGACAGTGAGGACAATGGGAGCAGGAGGATGAGCTATTCACTGTCTTTTTAGATTGCTTTGATTTTTGGACTGTATGAAGGTTTACGTGTTGAAAATAAAGAAAAATATTTAAATCTAGTAACTTACAGGGCTGAAACATGTCCAGTGGCTATGTCACTTGGAATAGCATTGGTGACCTCACAGGAGAAATTTTGGTCAAGTGGAGACAATGAAATCCAAAGTATATTAATCGATGGGTCGGGCACGGTGGTTCATGCCTATAATCCCAGCACTTTGGGAGGCCAAGGTGGGCGGATCACCTGAGGTTGGGAGTTCAAGACCATCCTGACCAACATGAAGAAACCCCGTCTCTGCTAAAAAATACAAAATTAGCCAGGTGTGGTGGTGCATGCCTATAATCCCAACTACTCGGGAGGCCGAGGCAGGAGAATCCCTAGAACCCGGGAGGTGGAGGTTGCAGTGAGTCAAGGTGGCGCCGTTGCACTCCAACCTGGGCAACAAGAGCGAAGCTCCATCTCAAAAACAACGAATAAATAAAATAGATCAATAGGTGTGATTGATAATATTAGATGTCTCGATTGGATTGAGGGATGCCTAGATGGTTGGTAACATGATTTCTGGGTATGTCTCTGAGGGTGTTGCCAAAGGAGACTGACATTTGAGTCAGTGGACTAGAAGAGGCAGACCAACCCTTAGTGGGAGTAGGCACCATCCAGTTGACTACCAGTACAGCGAGAACCAAGAAGGCAGAAGAAGGAGGGATGGGCTGGCTTGCTGAGTCTTCTGGCTTCCATCTTTCTCCTGTGGTTCCTCCTGCCCTTGGACATCAGACTCCAGGTTCTTTGGCCTTTGGACTCAGGGACTTGCACTAGTGGCCTGCCTGGGTCTCCTAGGCCTTTGGCCACAGACTGAAGGCTGCACTGTCTACTTCCCTACTTTTGAGGCTTTTGGACTAGGACTGAGCCACTACCGGCTCCTCTCTTCCCCCTGCTCCAGCCATGTGATGTGCCTGCTCCCGCTTAGCCTTCCACCAGGATTGGAAGCTCCCTGAGGCCTCTCCAGAAGCAGATGCAGAACCTGTACAACCTGCAGAACCATGAGCCAATTAAACCTCTTTTCTTGGCCAGGTGTGGTTGCTCACACCTATAATCCCAGCACTTTGGAAGGTCGAGGTGGGCAGATCACCTGAGGTCAGCCTGGCCAACATAGTGAAAACCCATCTCTACTAAAAATACAAAAAAAAAAAAAAAAAAAGTTAGCCAGCATGGTAGCAGGTGCCTGTAATCCCAGCTACTTGAGAGGCTGAGCCAGGAGAATCACTTGAACCCGGGAGGTGGAAGTTACAGTGAGCCAAGATCACGCCATGCACTCTAGCCTGGGCGACAACAGTGAGACTCCATCTCAAAAAAACAAACAAACAAACAAAAAAACTACTTTCTTTACAAATCACCCAGTCTCAGGTATTTCTTTATAGCAACATGAGATTGGACTCATAGAATGGACGAAAGGGATTTTGCCTGTGAGAGGAGGAATGGAAGCAGGGCAGTGCCGGAGGTAGACTAAAGGTCAGGGTGGCCTAGTTTGTTGTTCCTCCAGCTTGGGAGAGATCAGAAGACGGAAGGTTGGAAATGGAGGACGATGGAACACAGAGGGGTGGAACTGAGAGCCCAAGCAGCCCACTGAGCCCTGCTGGGGCTGGGCATAGGGTGGCCCGAGGCCTGGATAGGTGTGGAGTCACAGGGACAGCCCAGGATTTTTGTATTTTGGGATATTTGTGCTTTGCGGAGGGTTGTGCAGATAGCTTCTGAGGCCCCTGCCCCTGTTTTTCTGTGATTCTAGAGCAGTGCTGTTCAACAGAACTTTCTCAATGATGTTAATGTGCTAAACTATGCTGTGCAATATGGCAGCCACTAATCACATGTGACTATCGGCTGCTTGAAATGTGGCTGGGGTGACTCAGGAACTGAATTTCTAAACTTATTGAATTTTTTTTTTTTTTTTTTTCCTGAGATGGAGGCTCGCTCTGTCGCCCAGGCTGGAGGGCAGTGGCCAGATCTCAGCTCACTGCAAGCTCCACCTCCCGGGTTCCCGCCATTCTCCTGCCTCAGCCTCCCATGTAGCTGGGACCTTGCCCGGCTAGTTTTTTGTATTTTTTAGTAGAGACGGGGTTTCACCGTGTTAGCCAGGATGGTCTCGATCTCCTGACGTCGTGATCCGCCTGTCTCGGCCTCCCAAAGTGCTGGGATTACAGGCTTGAACCACCCTGCTGAATGTTTTTAACTCTTGTTTTAAATTGAGATATAACTGACATATCATGCTCTGCACATATTTAAAGGGTACAGTTTGGTAAGTTTTGGGACATGAGTGCACCCCTGTGAAACCATCATCACAATCAGGACAGTGAACGCATGTAGGACCCACACGAGTTTCCTCCTGCATCTTTGTAATCCCTCCCTCCTGCCCTTCCCTGCTCCCACTCATCCCCAGACAACTACTGACCTGCTTTGCATCACGATAGGTTGCAATTTTTAGAATTTTACTTTTGCCCCGTCTTACGATGCTGAGCATTTTTAAGAATTGTATATAAGTGGAATCCTACGGTATTTACTTTTTTGTCTGTCCCTTTTGCTCAGCATAATTATTTTGAGATTCATCCGTGTCGTTGTGTTTATCAATAATTAATTCCTTCTTATCACCCAGCAGTATTCCATTATATGGATATGCTATGATTTGTTTTTCTCTTTGTCTGTGGATAAATATTTTTTCCCCAGTTTTTAGCCATTGTGAATAAAGCTGCTATGAACATCATTATATGAGTCTTTGGACATATGCTTTAATTTTTCTTGGGTAAATACCGAAGAATAGAATGGCTAGATCATATAGTAGAATTTAACTTTGATTAATTTTTTTTTTTTTTTTTTTTTTGAGACGGAGTCTCGCTCTGTTGCCCAGGCTGGAGTGCAGTGGCCGGATCTCGGCTCACTGCAAGCTCGGCCTCCCAGGTTTACGCCATTCTCCTGCCTCAGCCTCCTGAGTAGCTGGGACTACAGGCGCCCGCCACCTCGCCCGGCTAGTTTTTTGTATTTTTTAGTAGAGACGGGGTTTCACCGTGTTCGCCACGATGGTCTTGATCTCCTGACCTCGTGATCCGCCCGTCTCGGCCTCCCAAAGTGCTGGGATTACAGGCTTGAGCCACCGCGCCCGGCCGACTTTGATTAATTTTAACTAACGTTTAAATGGCCAAATGTGGCTAGTGACTACCATATTGGACAGCACAGCTGTGGAGTATATTCCTTAATCCAGTGATTCTGTAACAGGGAAAGACTTCCCCTCCTTCTCTAAAATTTGAATTTACTTGCTCATCATTCACTCAGCAAAGATTTATTGAGACTTACTTTGTCGTATGTTCATTGTGGCACTATTCACAATAGCAAAGACTTGGAATCAACCCAAACGTCCATCAGTGACAGACTGGATTAAGAAAATGTGGCACATATACACCATGGAATACTATGCAGCCATAAAAAAAGGATGAGTTTGTGTCCTTTGTAGGGACATGGATGCAGCTGGAAATCATCATTCTCAGCAAACTATCGCAAGAACAGAAAATCAAACACTGCATGTTCTCACTCATAGGTGGGAACTGAACAATGAGATCACGTGGACTCGGGAAGGGGAACATCACACACTGGGGCCTATTATGGGGAGGGGGAGCGAGGAGGGATGGCATTGGGAGTTATACCTGATGTAAATGACGAGTTGATGGGTGCTGACGAGTTGATGGGTGCGGCACACCAACATGGCACAAGTATACATATGTAACAAACCTGCACATTATGCACATGTACCCTAGAACCTAAAGTATAATAATAAAAAAAAAAAAGAGAGAGAGAGACTTACTTTGTGCCCTACACTGTGGTGGTTACTAAGGATGGGATGGGGCAAGCTGGACACGGGCCCTGTCCTCAAGGTGCTTATAGTCTAGTGGACTCAGTTTGGTTGGGCTATGAGTGTGTTCAACATTGAAGTCAGCTGAGAAATGGGAGGATGAATCCAAAGCAAATTTATAAAGTGGAGTGATTTCTGTTTCGGCATTGAGATGTCCCCAGGAGAGGTGTGGGGTTTGGTGAGGGATCCAGGCTCTCCCACTCCTACTGAGATAACTTGTAGAATGAGAAGCAGGTACAGGGATGAGGGAGGTGAGTTAGGAGGATGGGGTGTAGCTGTTGGTGAACCTGGTGTTTCACGTGTGTGTGGGGTGCTTATTGAGAAGGAAGGGGAGGAGGAGGACATACTGTGCTAGTACAGCTGTGCCTGTCCCGGGGATGTAGTGGGGGAACAGAGGGGGAAGATTCAGCTCCTGAGAAACTTCTAGCAATCCGAGCTCTCATTCTGTCACTGTGACACGACATACACACATCTCTTGTTAGGTCTCTCCCTAGAGAAAAACTATTTTTAGGCCATGATTGAGTGGGTGTGGATGCATTGAACCAAGAAGCTTCCGAAGAATTTTTAGGTCCTTCTGCTTATGACTCATCAGGTTCTGCTCCTAATTCTGCAGAAGCAGCTCCAACCATAGGCTTTTGGTGGAAAGATGAGGGAAGGGGCTGTGATAGGATGTCACTCCTGAGCTGGTGACATGTTCTGAGCTGGGATGATTATGAGTGATGGCTTCTGAAGCAGACCCTGCATCCTACTGGTATATTTAAGTCCGTGATTTTGAACCTGTTAGAAGGGTGCTTGGAAAGCTGGTGAGGCCAGGGAAGCTTCTAATGAGGCTAGGGAAGCTCAGGAACCCTCAACAGGAATAATGACAACCATAGCCACCATTTATTGAATACTAACATATGCCAGGCATTTTGCATGCATTATCTCATTTAATTCTCACAACAGTCCTACGAGGTCAGCTAATATTATGAGTCCCCATGTAACTGAGTGCCCGGAAATGAGTTGTCTTCTCTCCCCATTCCCCCTGTTCTCTATTTTCTACTTAGCCCTTCAGAAATGCACATACAACCTTTCACCTCCCCCTCACCAGACACTCCCTGCAGACAAGTTCTTCTGTGTGCTCCAAGACAGAGCTCTCCTGAGAGCTGGCAGATTTGCAGACTGTGTCATGCCCACCGCGGAACTTTCACCTCCAGAGGGTTGTCTTGGGACATTCATCCACCAGGAGGGCACAGCAAAAACACATCCTTTTCCCACTTGGCCACTTTTACAACTTCTGCCCAGGAAGGTGCCAACTCAACTGGATGGTAAATAAGGCACCAAACTAGCAGAGGCACCCCCTGCCCTTATACATTCTTCCCCTCTTACTTCATCAAAGTGTCTCCTTTCTGCTCCAGAGGGGAAGCAGCACGTTTGAAGGCAGGACACTTGCTGCCCCTCCCCAAGCTAGTGTGAAAGGAAATTAAATCTTGGGACCTTCAGATCATGAAGCTAAAGGAAAAAGTCAAGCCGGGAACTGCTTAGGGACCTTTGCTCACTGAAATAAATGCATATCGGATTGCCTCCTTTGGAGAGGCTCATCAGAAACTCAAAAGAATGCTGTTTGTCTCTTATCTACCTATAGGACCTGTAAGCCCCCTCCCCACTTCCCCCTTTCCAGACCGAACCAGTGTTCATCTTGCACATGTCCACTGCTGTCGCATGTCTCCCTAGCATGTATAAAAGGGAAAACTTTGCTCTGACCACCTTGGGTACATGTCACGGGTGCACATCCTCAACTCTGGCAAAATAAACTTTCCAAATTAACTGAGACCTGTCTCAGATTTTCAGGGTTCACACCAGCTTTGCAGTAAATTCACTTTTTTACTATCAGGCCTTGCTCTTGTTGACTGTACATGCAACGAGCAACCAACCTGCATTTCAGTTACACCCAGTTTACCAGTGAAAAATCTGAGCCCAAAGAGGTCAAATAATTTATCCCAGGTCACACCAACTGAATCTAAATTCAAACTCAGGGTCAGTTCTTCCCCATTGCCAGGCTATATGTATGAAATGACCTGGCCTAAAACCCCTGATAACAGTTTCTTTCCATTGTCGACGAAAGAGTCAAACTATGCAAAATATTTGAAGAGATTATTCTGAGCCAAATATGAGTGACCATGGCCCATGACACAGACCTCAGGAAATTCTGAGAACAGATGCCCAAGGTGGTTGGGGGACTGCTTGGTTTTATACATTTTAGGGAGACATGAGACTTCAGTCAAAAACATTTAAGAAATACATTGGTTCAGGCCCGGCACGGTGGCTCACGCCTGTAATCCCAGCACTTTGGGAGGCTGAGGCGGGTGGATCATCTGAGGTCAGGAGTTCAAGACCAGCCTGGCCAACATGGCAAAACCCTAACTCTACTAACAATACAAAAATTAGCTGGGCGTGGTGGTAGGCACCTGTAGTCCCAGCTACTTGGAAGGCTGAGGCCGCAGAATCACTTGAACCCGGGCGGCAGAGGTTGCAGTGAGCCGAGATCATGCCACTGCACTCCAGCCTGGGCAAGAGACAGAATGAGACTCCATCTCAAAAAAAAAAAAAGATATACATTGGTTCAGTCCAGAAAGGTGGGCCAACTCAAAGGGGTGGGTGGGAATTCTAGTTTATAGGTAGATTTAAAATCTTTCTGGTTGAATATTGGTTGAGTTTATCTAAAGACCTGGGAGCAACAGAAAGAAAATGTCTGGGTTGCAGTAAGAGGTTGTGGAGACCAAAGTTTTATCATGCAGATGAAGCCTTCAGTTATCAGGCTTCAGAGAGAATAGACTGTAAATGCTTTTGATCAGACTTAAGATATGTGTTAATGTTTAATGCTGATAGGTATAATGAGGGGTGTATGTCCCCCACTTCCAGTCATGGCCTGAACCAGTCTCTCAGGTTACATTTTATGGGTCCTGGCCAGGCGCCTGTAATCCCAGCACTTTGGGAGGCCAAGGCTGGTGGATGACTTGAGGCCAGGAGTTTGAAACCAGCCTGGCCAACATGGTGAAATCCCATCTCTACTAAAAATACAAAAATTAGCTGGGTGTGGTGGTGCACGCCTGTGATCCCAGCTACTTGGGAGGCTGAGGTAGAAGAGTCGCTTCAACCTGGAAGATGGAGGTTGCAGTGAGCCAAGACTATGCCACTGCACTCCAGCCTGGGCAACAGAGATCCTGTCTCCAAAAAAAAAAAAAAAATGTATGAGTCCCTTGGCCAAGAAGGAAGTCACTTTGAGACAGCTGGGTGGGGAGTGCTCCCTGGCAGAACCTCTGACAGCCCGCACACTGGGAGAAAGGCACACTGGGGTAGAGCCCTAGGAAGTTAGCACCCTTGGCAGGGAAGGAGCCTGGCCTCTCTCTCTCGTTCCAGGATATGGTACCTGGGATTCAATCTGCGAGGCAGGAAGCACACTAGCAGGACTCTGGCTTTGCAGAGTCCCTGTTTCCCTTTTTTTCCTTTTCGCCCAATAAATCCCATTTTTCTCACCCTTCAAATTGTCTGCGAGCCTAATTTCTCATGGTCGTGTGACAAAGACCCTGCCTGTATCTGAACTAAGGAAAAGTCCTATAACACATTCAGATGGTTGGCCTTAGAATTTCATTTTTGGTTTACACCATCCTTAGATTAATCCCTGAGGAGAGAATCTACCTGAATTAGACTAAATTAACTAGATGTGTCCAGTAGGGAGGCTCTCAATTTCTCCATCATAGAGTAAGGAGTGCCGGGCGTTGGGGGAATGGGGAGGTGGGGAGAGACAATGTATCAAGAACTATGCTAGATGCGTTTTTTTTTTTTTTTGAGAGGGAGTTTCCCTCTTGTTGTCCAGGCTGGAGTGCAATGGCATGATTGCAGCTCACTGCAGCCTCTGCCTCCCAGGTTCAAGCAATTCTCCTGCCTCGGCCTTCTGAGTAGCTGGGATTACAGGCATCCACCACCATTCTCAGCTACTTTTTTGTATTTTTAGTAAAAACGAGTTTTCACTATGTTAGTCAGGCTGGTCTGGAACTCCTGACCTCAGGCGATCCACCCGTGTCGGCCTCCTAAAGTGCTGGGATTACAGACGTGCGCCACCGCGCCTAGCTATGCTAGATGTTGTATGCGCTTTATTTTAGTTAATCCCTAAAGCAACCTTGTGAATGAAGTTCAGGGTGTTATTCTGTTGTATAACCGAAGAAAAAAGGCTTAGAGATCTTCCCAAGATCACACAGCTATTAAGTTCATATAACTGAAACAAAACCCACTTCAGCCTGGATCCAAACCCTCTCCTTAACATCCTACCATGCTGGTTCACTAACAAAGTGGACAAGAGAAGAGATAGTAAGAGCATAGCCCCCTCAGGGTCTTTATTTGCAGAAAAATTCAGAAATCCTCTGGTAGTTCTAGGAGAGATGGGGACAGAGTGAAAGTAAGTGTACATACAGTTGGGCCATTATTGATAAAGCAGGCTCCTTCCCACCGGGCCCTCCTCACTCACATCCGCCCCACCCACACAGCTTCCCCTGCAGGCAGGTTCTGTCTGTGGCCTGGGGCAGCCACCCAGCCTCCTCAGGAGGCTTATGAGAATGTCATGCAATTCTGCACTAGATCATGGACAGTGTTGGTCCCAGCTGGAGAATCTCACCATAAAGGTTAAGACTGGGAATGCTGGAGCCACACCAATTTGTATTGGAATCCCAGCTCTGCTACTAATTAGCCAATCTTGGGAAGTTACCTAACTTTTCTCTGCCTCAGTTTCCTCATGCGTACAACAGGGGTGATAGTAATTCATAGGACTGTTTGGTAGGATTCGCTGAGGTAACACCAAAAAAGCTTTTAGAACAGTGCTTGGCAAGTACAGTGTGGAACACTCAATCAACATTTATTATTATTATCATCATTATACAGACAGCTAGACTGAGCCCTAGCAAAACAGAGTAACGTGTCCAGCGAGACACGTTTAGCAAAGCTGGGACCAGAACCAGTTCTTCTGTCTCTTATTTCATTTTATTTTATATTTAGATACAGGGTCTCGCTATATTGTTCAGGCTAGTCTCGAACTGCTGGGCTCACATGATCCTCCTGCCTTGGACTCCCAAAGTGCTGGGATTACAGGGGTGAACCACTGTGCCTGGCTGTCTCTTAATCCAGTGTATATGTATATACTCGGTTAAATATTTTAACAGTGAAGATAATTATTGATTTTTAAATCCATTAATACTTTGAAAGTAGCGTCAGCCACTTTCATGTTGGCTCACATCTGTCATCACAGCACTTTGGAAAGTTAACGCAGGAAGATCACTTGAGCCCAGAAGTTCAAGACCAGCCTGGGCAACATAGGGAGACCTCATCTCTACCCGCCCCCAAAAAAATAAATAAATCAAAAAAATTAGCTGGGCATGGTGGCACATGCCTACGGTCCCAGCTACTTGGGGGGCTGAGGTGGGAGGATTGCTTGAGCCTGGGAGGTCAAGGCTGCAGTGAACCATGATCCCACCGTTTCACTCCAGCCTAGGTGATGGTGAGATCCTGTCTCTTTAAAAAAATAAAATAAATAAAGTAGTAAGTGAGCTCTCCCACAGTTTCAAGCTGCAAAGAGTCACCTTATTAATTCATTTAAAAAATAGTCTGTTATTAAAAAAACAAGCTGTGGCCGGGCGCAGTGGCTCAAGCCTGTAATCCCAGCACTTTGGGAGGCCGAGACGGGCGGATCACGAGGTCAGGAGATCGAGACCATCCTGGCTAACACGGTGAAACCCCGTCTCTACTAAAAAATACAAAGAACTAGCCGGGCGAGGTGGCGGGCGCCTGTAGTCGCAGCTACCCAGGAGGCTGAGGCAGGAGAATGGCGTAAACCCGGGAGACGGAGCTTGCAGTGAGCCACTGCACTCCAGCCTGGGCGACAGAGCGAGACTCCGTCTCAAAAAAAATAAATAAATAAATAAAATAAAAAATAAAATAAAAAAAACAAGCTGTTATTAGCAAGGCTAGAATTGTTGTGAACCAGCTCAGTGCTACCACTGGGCTGACAGGGAGATTATCATGTTCTGTAAGTGACAGTAACTGCTGGCCATTAACACTTTTAGTTGTAATTATGTTATTGTCTGGAGTGTTTCAGAAATGTAGCTAATTTCTGTTATAAACTTAAAGAGATAACACAAACCGTAAAGACTTGCATAGATATAGTACATAACTACACATACTCTAAGTATAAAAACCCAAGTCTTTGTAATTGGGAGATGGCAGATCTGGAATATTTTTATAGAACGGCAGTTTTATGTTAGGGTTTCAGTTACATTATAGGAGACAGGTTAGAGCCTTGACAGTGGAGGTTCTCAGGGCTCTTTAAATTTTTTTCTGTGCAGAGATAGATATTTAACAAATCCCCAACTGTGGGGACATTCATGTAGCTTATGAATGTTCACTGCCTCCCACACTGGAGATTCAAAGACCTGAGTCCTGCCCCAGTGGCTGTGGGTAATCGACAGCATGGCTCTCCATGGTGACCAAGTGATGGAGGCACCAAACCACGGAGGCCTTCTTCACACATGGAAGTTTCACACACACAGGAGCAAGAAACCTTCTTGGAGATGATTCTGGAGTGAAGTCGTTAAGGAGCTGTTGGTTTCAGTGAGGTACAGAAGTTGAGGAATAAGATCTTCTATGTAAAGAAGGAGGCAAAGACGAGCTGCAAGATGAGCAATGCTCACTTAGTCCAGTAAAAATAACAGTAGGTAATGCATTTGTGAAAATTAACTTGTGGCTAAGCATAGTGACTCACACCTGTAATCCCAGCACTTTGGGGGGCCGAGGTGGGTGGATCACTTGAGGCCAGGAGTTTGAGACCAGCTTGGCCAACATGGCAAAACCACGTCTCTACTAAAAATAGAAAAATTAGCCGGGCATGGTGGTGTGTGCCTGTAGTCCTGCTACTCGGGAGGCTGAAGCAGAAGAATTGCTTGAACCCAGAGGCAGAGGCTGCAGTGAGCCAAAATCGCACCACTGCACTCCAGCCTAGATGACAGAGTGAGACTCCATCTCAAAAACAACAACAAATAACAACAAACAAAAGAAAAATCAACTTGTAGTAATAATAGCTAACATTTGAGTTTTGTGTGTTCTCAGTATATTTGTGATATATAATCCTCGTATATTAGTTAATCCTCGTAAAAGTCACATTAGAGAGTTATTATCCCCATTTTCCGATGGAGAAACTGAAGCACAGAGAAGTTCAGTAACTTTCCCCAAATCACACTGCCAGGGAGAGCCAAGATGAAAACCCAGGCAGCCTGCTGAGTCCCTGACTGTGTGATCTCACAAGGAAAACATCTAAGTATTTGGTTTGGAGCTACCTAGTAACTAACCCAGATATCAGCTGGATCTTACCCATTCCTCAAACAAGATGAGATCAGTTTTAACCTCCAATTATGTGACTTGTAGAAACTGCAGGGCCTTCCTGGGTGTTTCTGTGAATTACCAAAAGCTTATGTTTTTGTTTTGTTTCCAGTGGGTTCATATTGTCTATGCAGCATTTCCTAGCACTTTGGGAGGCCAAGGCATGTGAATCACGAGGTCAGGAGATCGAGACCATCCTGGCTAACACGGTAAGACCCCATCTCTACTAAAAAATACAAAAAATTAGCCGTGCGTGGTGGCGGGCGCCTGTAGTCCCAGCTACTCGGGAGGCTGAGGCAGGAGAATGGTGTGAACCTGGGAGGCGGAGCTTGCAGTGAGCCGAGATCGCTGCCACTGCACTCCAGCCTGGGCAACAGTGGGAGACTTCGTCTCAAAAAAACAAACACCACAACAAAGTGCGCAGCAGTGTCTGGAATGCAGTCAGGGCTCAATAAGTGTTAGCAATTATTTAGTTCCTTGGTTAACCAAAAGCTGCCTATAGTTTGGTATGGCTGACACATGGGAACTAGGCTAGTGGTGGTGGGAAAGGCTGGAAGTGCAGGGTGTCGAGATAAGCAGTGACCAGACCAGGACTTTGCATGTCATTACCAAGAGGATGGACTTTATCCTCCTGGTCACAATTTCTGAAGCCATTCCTAATGGGAGACAAGTGTGATCTTCCATGTACAGGAGTGGGGCTATGGCCCAAGAAGCCCTCCAAAAACATCACAGTGTTTTGTTTCTTGTTTAACTTAAAAAACAAAAAACAAAAAACCCACAGCTATTGTGTGTTCTATTTCACAGCATGTTCAGTGGCAGGCAGATGATCTTCCTAGGTCAATTCTTGGTTGAATAATTACAAAATGGATGACATTTGGAATCTCGGTCCACTTCAGAAAAAAACATTCCCGCTGGGTGTGGTGGCTTATGCTTATAATCCTAAGCACTTTGGGAGGCCAAGACGAGTGGATTGCTTGAGCCCAGAAGTTCAAGACCAGCTTGGCCAACATAGTGAAACCCTATTTCTACTAAAAATACAACAATTACTTGGGCGTGATGGTGCATGCCTATAATCCTAGCTACTCGTGAGGCGGAGGCACAAGAATCTGTTGAACTCAGGAGGATGAGGCTGTAGTGAGCCAAGATCACACCACCGCAGCCTGGGCGACAGAGGGAGACCTTGCCTAAAAAAAAAAAAAAGAAGAAGGAAAAAGAAAAAAACGATTTCCAACCTCTTGACCCAACCATTTTTTTTTTTTTTTGAGACAGAGTCTCACTGTAGCCCAGGCTGGAATGTAGTGGTGCGATCTCGGCTCACTGCAACCTCCGTGCCCTGACCTCGTTCCCAGTTCAAGCGATTCTCCTGCCTCAGCCTCCCGAGTAGCTGGGATTACAGGTGCATGCCACCATGCCCAGCTTATTTTTTTGTATTTGTAGTAGAGACAGGGTTTTGCCATGCCATGTTGGCCAGGCTGGTCTCAAACTCCTGACCTCAGGTGATCCGCTTGCCTCGGCCTCTCAAAGTGCTGAGATTACAGGCGTGAGCCACCGCATCCAGCCTGAACCAACTTTTTGAGATGTCAAAATTTCAATATCATGGTATCTTAAAGATGAGAAACACTTCTTTTTCTTTTCTTGAGACAGGATCTCACTCTGTCATCAAGGCTGGAGTGCAGCAGCACAATTTCAGCTCACTGCAACCTCAACTTGCTGGGCTCAAGGGATCCTCCCAAGTATCTGGGACTACAGGTGCGCACCATTGTGCCTGGCTAATTTTTTGTAGAGATGGGGTTTTACCATGCTGCCCAGGCTGGTCTTGAACTTCTGAGTTCAAGCGATCCTCCCTCCTGAGCCTCCTAAAGTGCTGGGATTACAGGGGTGAGCCACCACGCCCAGCTGAGAAACACTTCTAAAACCAAATACACGTCAATGACTAATACACTAAATTATGTAACACTTTGTTTTAAGGTTTAAAAAATATCCTGGACTTTGGAAAATATTCTTATATAAATAAGCAAAAAGAGGATGGAAGAGACTTGTGCGAACACTGAAATTCCAGTCAAGCTGTAAACTGAGAATGTGTTGGAACTAGGAATTGCCCCATAGCCTTCACAGGTGAGTATGATCGATTAATGAACGGAAGTCCAGGAAACACTTCTTACCTTCACCTCAGTCCGTCATGCCCCGACTGCAGTCAAACGTTCACTGTGATCACTGTTCAAAGGTAACTACTGCTGTAACCATTTAAGCTGTTAGCAGGTTTCCTCCTGAAAGGCAGTGGGGTCAGATCTTCAAATGCTAGGAAAGTCAAGGGAGCAGAGATGGTCTGTCTTGCTTCAGGGCTAGCCTTGCTTTCATGAGGTCTCCAAAATGTTCCTACTATAAAAAATCCTACTCTCTTACCAAGAAATAGCTCGGTGTGTTTTGGAGAAAAACCAATCCATACATATTTTCCCATAGCATTAGCATTTTGTTGAAGTGACAAAAGTGTTAAAACAAACACACACACACCAACTAACCACAAACCAATGTGCAGACACTGGCAAGTGACACACAGACAACAGGGATTTGAAAATCAAACCAGAAAAAAAACAATTTAAGTCCAGGAGACATGGGAGCAATTTGGTAACGCACACAGTACCCTCTTCATGTTTGTAGGGTAAGACCCATGGGCCAAACTTTAATTTGTAGTGCCCTGTAAAAGTTACATGAGAGCCTGTTAAACCAGAATGCTGCTTGAAAATGTTATCTTTGGTGATAACACTGGATTTTTAAACCTCTTATCTTAAACACATGACTCACGTAGAGATTATATTTTGTCCTAAGGCTTCATACTTTATATTTGTGCCTAGTCTATTTCATCATAGCTTATAGCAATTATTATGGGACCATAGTTGAAGTCAAAATATAACCAAAAAATATTATCCTATGAATATACTAAAGTTGAGCATAAACAAGAGCTTGTAAGACTGTTACCACAAATTAGTATTTATTTTAACATCTGACATGGACCAAAAAAAATGACACATCGAAATAGAAATATAGCTAGGTAGACAATCAAATAATATGTAACATCTCAGTCCTTACTAGTATATATAATACATACATATATATATATGTATATATATATTTATTTTTTTAAACAAGGTCTCCTAGCAGGCTGGAGTGCAGTGGCATAGTCTTGGCTCCCTGCAACATCTGCCTTCCAGACTCAAGCAATTCTCCAGCTTCAGCCTCCTGAGTAGCTGGGACCACAGACGTGCCACAATGCCTGGCTAATTTTTGTATTTTTTGTAGAGATGGGGTTTCACCATTGTTGCTCAGGCTGGGCTCAACCCCTGAGCTCAAAGTGATCCATCTGCCTCAGTCTCCCAAAGTTCTGGGATTACAGGCTCAGTCTTTACTAGTATGTTTACAACTATATTTTATTACAATATGTGTTAAATATTGTTGTCTTTTGCTAGGAAACTTAAAAATCTTAAAGAACATCATTTGTGAGCTCTCAGTTGGCACAAATTACCTTTTCTTAACTTTTTGTGAAAACTTTAAAAATCAACTGGATAAGCTTTTATGTTGAAAAGTATACTTAGGCTGGGCACGGTGGCTCACGCCTGTAATCCCAGCACTTTGGGAGGCCGAGGCGGGTGGATCACAAGGTCAGGATCTCGAGACCATCCTGGCTAACACGGCGAAACCCTGTCTCTACTAAAAATGCAAAAAATTTGCCTGGCGTGGCGGCGGGAGACTGTAGTCCCAGCTACTTGGGAGGCTGAGGCAGGAGAATGGCGTGAACTCGGGAGGCGGGGCTTGCAGTGAGCCGAGATCACGCCACTGCACTCCAGCCTGGGCGACTGAGCAAGACTCCGTCTCAAAAAAAAAAAAAAAAAGTAGACTTAAATGATCCTGCTGATCACGGTGTTCTAGTAAGAAAGTGCTCTGCTAGTGATGTTACAGCATATGGCACATGAATAATATTTGGTATCTTGCTACTCTTTTCTTATATTCTGCCCCAAATCCAAAGGAAGATTAAAAAGAGAAAAAAGGTAAAGGTATGAAAGAACCTTTGGTGACTCAGGTGACTTCAGATTTACGAGTCACAAAAACTTGCAAGCAGGTTCTAGGAGACTTCACTGCATCCATATATGCTGTTAGAGTTTTTTTTTTTTTTTTTGAGATGGAGTCTCACTCTGTTGCTTGGCTTGCTGCAACCTCCACCTTCTGGGTTCAAGTAATTCTTCCACTTCAGCCTTCTGAGTAGCTGGGACTACAGGCACCTGTCACCATGCCAAGCTAATTTTTGTATTTTTAGTAGAGACGGGGTTTCACCATGTTGGCCAGGCTGGTCTCAAACTCCTGACCTCAAGTGCCCACTCCGGCCTCCCAAAGTGCTGGGATTACAGGCATGAGCCACCGCACCCAGCTTGTTATAGTCTTAAAACAGTCTACATCAGGGGTTGGTAAACGTTTCCTATAAAGGGTCAGATAGTAAATATTTTATGTCACTACGCCACTCTCCACAGTAGCATGGAAGCAGTCATAGGCAATACATAACTGAATTAGTGTGCTGTGTTCCAGCAACGCTTGATGGACACAGAAATTCACTTAAAATCCATATAATTTTCACATGCCATGAAATATTACTCTACTGTTTTTTTGGGGGAGGTAGGACAGGGTCTCACTGTCACTCAGGCTAGAGAGCAGTGGCACCATTACGGCTCAGTGTAGCCTAGACCTCCTGAGCTCAAGCGATCCTCCTATCTCTCAGCTTCCTGAATAGCTGGGATCACAGGCACGTGCCACCATGCCCAGTTAATTTTTGTATTTTTTCTAGAGATGAGGTTTCATCATGTTGCCAAGGCTGGTCTTAAACTCCTGGATTCAAGCAATCCACCTGCCTTGGCCTCCTGAAATGTTAGGATTACAGGCGTGAGCCACTGCACGCAGTGATTTATTTCTAATAGATGTAAAAATCATTCTTAGTTGTTGGGGCAAATAAAACAGGCTTGCAGGCCAGATTTGGCTTGGGAGGTATAGTGTGGACTGGTCCACATGATTAGAGTCAGCAGGCTCTTACTCTCAGACTTCCTGGTCCTCACCAGTATTTTGTAGTGGCTTCTTTCCTTCCTTTCAGCCACTGTTGATGGGACTGTAAGGTCACTGCATGTGACTGTGTGACTGATACCAAAAGAGAAAGGTTCTTTTTTTTTTTTTTGAGACAGTCTCCCTGTGTCGCCCAGGCTGGAGTGCAGTGGCCGGATCTCAGCTCACTGCAAGCTCCGCCTCCCGGGTTTACGCCATTCTCCTGCCCCAGCCTCCCGAGTAGCTGGGACTATAGGCGCCCGCCACCTCGCCCGGCTAGTTTTTTGTATTTTTTTAGTACAGACGGAGTTTCACCGCGTTAGCCAGGATGGTCTCAATCTCCTGACCTCGTGATCCGCCCGTCTCGGCCTCCCAAAGTGCTGGGATTACAGGCTTGAGCCACCGCGCCCGGCGAGAAAGGTTCTTTTAATAAATCTTTCCATACTATCTAGAAGATTTTTTTCAGTTTTATTTCCTTTTTTTTTTTTTTTGAGATAAGAGTCTCGCTCTGTCGCCCGGGCTGGAGTGCAGTGGCCGGATCTGAGCTCACTGCAAGCTCCGCCTCCCGGGTTTACGCCATTCTCCTGCCTCAGCCTCCCAGCCTCCCGAGTAGCTGGGACTACAGGCGCCCGCCACCTCGCCCGGCTAGTTTTTTGTATTTTTTAGTAGAGATGGGGTTTCACCGTGTTAGCCAGGATGGTCTCCATCTCCTGACCTCGTCATCCACCCGTCTCGGCCTCCCAAAGGGCTGGGATTACAGGATTGAGCCACCGCGCCCGGCAAGTTTTATTTCTTAAACATAGGGCATCATAAAATGACATAATAAAACTAGATAGGTTATAATAGATTTTCTTTTGTTTTTAAGAACAACGTTTTTAGGCCTAGTAATATTACTTAATAAAAAGAACAGATATTTAAGGGACTGTACATTTTTATTTAATAAACCACATGGCAAAACAACACTTTAATAAATGTATAGGAAATTACAATTTGTAAGTTGCAAATACAGTACATATATTTATATATATATATATACTTTGATCTTAATTAACATGGACAAATCCCAGCTTCAAAATCTTTCTAAAATCAATCATATGCAAAATACCTGGTTTCTGAAAGGGCATATGATAAAGTATATACAATTTCTTATACTGTGATATGGCTTATTTAATAACATGTATTTATTGAGAGAAGCATAAACTTTCCAAATATACAGTATCTTCCAGGTAGAAAGATGACATACTGGCACATTTCAATTTTGTGTTGCAGTTATTTGAGAATATACTAAATTACACTATTTAAATGGACGCTGTCATAGATTTAACTGGGAAAGTCTTCATAAATGTTTTCCAGTCTTATCAAAAATCCAATTGGTCCTCAATGATTGGAAGAGCAGGTTAAACCCTTTATAAGTGAGAATTCAATGACGGGTGGGCCCGAGTGCACACATGTAATTCAGTACTGAGGAACTCCCACAACACTGTCTTCTAATTTGCATGCTCCCACGAACATCACAAATAATACACCTGATTGGCAATCAGTAAAACAAATCTCAAGCCCTGGCTGTCAAGATTCACACAACACATCTGGAGTTAGGGTTTGCAAACTGTATTTTGGCTACAGAGATATCAAGCTTTATCAATTATTTGGAGATCAGACTTGCCTCCCCTCAACATAGCATATAGTGATGTGTGTTCATTTATGACTAATAACCAACTGGCTCATGAGCTTGGCTTGGTTCAAAGACAAACTGCACCAAATGAACTAATCTTATATCTAGGAAACACTCTAACTTTAAATTTGCTATATACAAATCAGAGCCAACAGCAAAATTGCCTAAAACCTTATTTCAAAGGGGCTCATATTCTGTAAGAACACCGTATTATGTTGGACCAATAACATATATGCATAAAAGAAAAACAGATTTAGCTAACTGCTTGTTTCAGAATCAAATGATTAATTCTACAAAAGCTGTGAGAATGGCTGTTTTGAGAAACATGACCCCGAGTCTTTTTAGCAATGATATTCACTGGTGGTTGTGCAGTGTAGTCTCTTTGTCTACCACACTTACTCTACGAAGTCCAGTGTGCAGAGAAATCTGGATCAGAAACAACCAGCCATTTTAAAAAGGTTCTTTCCTACCTGGAAATACATTTCTAAGTGGTGCCTTGTCTCTGAAAGATGATTTTCCTCACATTAAAATGAGAGAGAAGCTCATGTGTCTGATCTTGATTATGTCTATTCTGGAAAGTCTACCAAAGACAAACACTGTCAGGTGGGACACCTGGGTTCAAGAGGAACACTAAGTCTCCTAAGAGCAAGAAACTTGGTTTTAGAGAATGAAAAGAAAACAGTAAAATAAGAAACCCGGTGATGTGGCAAAAAACACTGATGGGAACTCTTAAGTTGTAAAAATCTGCACTCACATTACATAAGGCATAGCTAATGGAAATGTATGTAGGAATTACAATAGCTTCCAGTTCTGCATATCAAAACCTTCTGAGATATGCTTTCTTCAATTACACTCCCATTATGTTTCTAAGGCAGCATATTTGTTAGTGGAATAATAGGTCTTTTCCTGAAACAGATCAAAAGGCTGCATCTGGCCATATTGTAAAACACAGGTTTATGTACACAAGTAACTCTGATTATTTGCAAATATTAATTAAAATATGTCACACCAAAGAACTGCCAAGTTTTTTTTTTTTTTTTTTTTTTTTTGAGACGGAGTCTCGCTCTATCGCCCAGGCTGGAGTGCAGTGGCCAGATCTCAGCTCACTGCAAGCTCCGCCTCCCGGGTTCATGCCATTCTCCTGCCTCAGCCTCCCGAGTAGCTGGGATTACAGGCGCCCGCCACCTCGCCCGGCTAGTTTTTTGTATTTTTTAGTAGAGATGGGGTTTCACCGTGTTAGCCAGGATGGTCTCAATCTCCTGACCTCATGATCCGCCCATCTCGGCCTCCCAAAGAGCTGGGATTACAGGCTTGAGCCACCGCGCCCGGCCCCTGTCAAGTTTTTATATTGTGGTCTGTGGTCCTGTCGTAATCTGTTTTCCCAGTGCAAAATTAACAATGCTATGTGTTCATCCAACTCAGCCACTGCTTTTCACAGGGCATAGAGCTCGTCGAGAGCTCAGCTGAGAAGTGTAATGAATGGCTGTAGCTCAACACGTGAAGGATAGACCAAACGCTTTTTGTCAGAAGTCATTCAGTCCTTGGTCCTATCTGCTAAGTTAACGTCCTTTTCTGTGGGTTTTGTTAAGTTACAAAAAGTGAAATCAAATTCTCAAATCTCATAGACTCAGTAAGGTACAGATACAAACTAGGTAGTTCTTGCTATAAAAACAAAGCACAGGAAACTTTACGTGTACCTCACTTTAAGCAGAACACAATAGTTAAGATTTACAAAAGTTTTCGTGGCCAGGTGCAGTGGCTCACACCCTGTAATCCCAGTACTTTGGGACCCCAAGGTGGGAGGATTTCTTGAGCCCAGGAGTTCAAGACCAGCCTGGGCAACATAAGGAGACCCCCATCTCATTTAAAAAAAAAAAAAAAAAAAAGACTTACAAAGGTTTGCAGTGTTTCTGTATTTTACAAAAGGATTATTTTTGGCTGGGCACAGTGGTTCATGCCTTCAATCCCAGCACTTTGGGAGGCCAAGGCAGGCAGATCACTTGAGCTCAGGAGTTCAAGACCAGCCTGGGCAACAAGGTGAAACACTGTGTCTACCAAAAATACAAAAAATTAGCTGGGTGTGGTGCTGCATGCCTGTAGTCCCAGCTACTTGGGAGGCTGAGATGGGAGGATCGCTTGAGCTCAGGAGGCGGAGGCTGCAGTGAGCCGAATTGTGCCACTGCACTCCAGCCTGGATGACAGTGAGACAGCATCTTAAAAAAAAAAAAAAAAATTCTTTTCAATACTCAAATGAATTTTAGCCTGTTTTATCAAATACATTTTTAAGGAACAGGTTGATATAAAAAGCAAGATATGCCTTTATAAGATAAAGAAAAGTTTATAAGAAACAAGCTCAATAGATATAAAAAAAGATTAGAGTATGATGAATATTTTTTTCCTTTCTACTTGCTAGATACTCAAAAGTTCATAAATATGTCCAGATGTCCACTGAAATATCTCTCATTTATTCTTACTTGGTTTCTATATGTAAGAATATTTTGATTTAAATAGTTTATATGCTCCTGAAATTTCTGAGAAATTCAAGTCATTATTTTATTTTTTTTTGAGGTGGAGTCTCGCTCTGTCGCCCAGACTGGAGTGCAGTGGCCGGATCTCAGCTCACTGCAAGCTCCAACCCCCGGGTTTACGCCATTCTCCTGCCTCAGCCTCCCGAGTAGCTGGGACTACAGGCGCCCGCCACCTCGCCCAGCTAGTTTTTGTATTTTTAGTAGAGACGGGGTTTCACCGTGTTAGCCAGGATGGTCTCGATCTCCTGACCTCGCGATCCGCCCGTCTCGGCCTCCCAAAGTGCTGGGATTACAGGCTTGAGCCACCGCGCCCGGCCTCAAGTCATTATTTTAAATGACTTCACAATAGGAATCCCATCATGTACATTTTCTTTTCCTTTTTTTTTTTGAGATAGGGTCTCATTTTGTTACTCAGGCTGGAATGCAATGATGCGGACACGGCTCACTGCAGCCTCAACCTTCTGGGCTCAAGCACTTCTGCCACAGCTTTACAAGTAGTTGATACTACAGGTGTGCACGACGCCTGGCTAATTTTTATCTTTTTGTAGAGACAGGGTCTCCACAAAAGACCATGCTGGTTGTGAACTCTTGGCCTCAAGTGATACTCCCACCTTTGCCTCCCCAAATGCTGAGATTACAGGCATGAGCCAGTGTGTC
The DNA here is from genome assembly GCF_009764315.1 of Trachypithecus francoisi. NCBI lineage: Eukaryota > Metazoa > Chordata > Mammalia > Primates > Cercopithecidae > Trachypithecus > Trachypithecus francoisi. The sequence goes on along the minus strand of NW_022681468.1, from coordinate 144,732,069 downwards.
TGGCCACATAAATTTTCAGTTCAGTTCAACAAACATCTACTGGGTTTCATTAGAGGGACCATGAATCCTTTTATTGACACCATTAACTCCCAACAATCTTATAGGTAAATCTGGGTTTTCTTATCTTAGGTTTGCTTATAGTAAGGTACTTGGTAAGAAGATAAAATGTTTTCCTATTCTTCATTTATATTGTAAGTCATCTGCATCCTTATCTAGAATTTCAACTCACAATTTGCCTGGTACATTGTTACCCTATTCTGATTCTTAGAGGAGCCCAAGAACCATATCCATTTTTGGTGTAATAAACTGTCACTATTGAAAAGGGACTCCAAATGTACATAAAAGATAATCTCAAAACCAATGGTTGCAAAATGAAAGATGAATAGTTAAGCTCCCTCTTTTTTTTTTTTTTGAGACGGAGTCTCGCTGTGTCGCCCAGGCTGGAGTGCAGTGGCTGGATCTCAGCTCACTGCAAGCTCCGCCTCCCAGGTTTACGCCATTCTCCTGCCTCAGCCTCCTGAGGTGCTGGGACTACAGGTGCCCGCCACCTTGCCCGGCTAGTTTTTTTTATTTTTTAGTAGAGACGGGGTTTCACCGTGTTAGCCAGGATGGTCTCGATCTCCTGACCTCGTGATCCGCCCGTCTCGGCCTCCCAAAGTGCTGGGATTACAGGCTTGAGCCATTGCGCCCGGCCAAGCTCCCTCTTTTAACAGCGGCATTTACAATCAGGTTGCCTTCAGTTTGGAAACCTCTATGTTTAGTTTCCCTGCAACACAGATTTAATGTCCATCCCTATCTAGTGCTTTAAAACACACACATACAGGCCAGGCATGGTGGCTCATGCTGTAATCCCAGCACTCTGGAAGGCCGAGGCAGGTGGATCACCTGAGGTCAGGAGTTTGAGACCAGACAGGCCAACATGGCGAAAACCCGTCTCTACTAAAAATACAAAAAAATGAGCTGGGTGTGGTGTACCTGTAGCCCCAGTTAGTTGGGAGGCTGAGGCAGAAGAACCACTTGAACCCAGGAGGCAGAGGTTGCAGTGAGCAGAGGTCACGCCACTGCACTCCAGCCTGGGTGACAGATGAGACTCTGTCTCAAAAACAAAAACAAAAACAAAAATACACACATACATAAGGTCAAAAATCCTTTACATTTCTGTTTTCTCAAAGTAGTATCTTCCCCCCAACCCCCTGGATATTTCTGCTATGGTATTATTGGAAGACCTCAAAATTGTATTTTAGGGTTTCTGGAGTCCATGGAGAATCCTAACCCATATCATAAAACATTAAATGTATAATAAAACATAACCCACATCATAAAACATAAAATTCTCTCTGGGGTAATGTTGTGAAACTATATGTGAAAGATGGGAATTATAAACTGAACCCTCTAGCATTTACCCTGAAAGACATACACAGATGACCTGGTGTGGAGGCAAGAACCAACGTACCACATTTTTTGTACAAATCGTTGGCAGTTCTTAAAGGGACCGAAGATTACTGTTTACATTTTGCAGTCTCTTGCCTTTTTAAGACAATTCCATGAATGATAAAAGTGATGTCGGGAAGACATAAACCTGAAACTCCAACAGCCATCCTCGCTCCTTTATTTTGTTTTAAATCATTATATAGTAATTTGAGTTTAAGACTAACTTCAGCCATTCAGAATAATATTGAAAGTATTTCCTAAATCATTGAATAACAGTGACCACATAAGTAAAGATTTGGTTCTAAGATTACAAATAATCAAAAATGTTAACTTTGAGATTCAAAACCCTGTAGCATCTGGAAAAGGTTGTTTACAAAGTATAACCATAACAATAACATTAAAACTTATTTGTGAAATAAAACATTTCTGAAACACTTAGGAATACATGCTTATTCCACTTTTGGGATAACTACTAGTACTTTCTGAAATATGTTGGGTAGTGATTTCTGTAAAAAGAAAGCAGCAATTCCAGAAGCTGGGTGTCGAGATTATTATACATAATAAAAAAATTCAGTTTTCCAGCACTGGCTTAATACAAAATGGACTTAAAAAGTATTTTTAAATGCAAATATTGAATTCTTGATGCTTCCTTTAAGACATGTACTCTGTCAAATTAATGAAGTATGATCTTGGATTGTCTTCTATGAGGTATCTGTAGAGTCACGTCTCATTCTGTAAACAGTGGGAAACATCTTCATCTGAAAATTATGGCAAAGTCTCCTTTTACCATTAAACAGAGACTAGCACTGTCAGGCTGGAGAGACTGACGCTTGATATGGACACAGCTGTCAGGGATTCCATTTTCTCATTTAGGTTTGCATTTATTGCTCTCAAGTCTGTGACTGCAGGATAAATAAGGCAGGAGTCCCCAAAATGCATAAAATTAGGGACTAGAACTCTGACAATTTGCACAAGTTCTGTCCACTTCTTGCCTGTAACTCTGAAGCTGAATAGTACATCTATACATGCCAAATGTGTTCAATAATAAATGGTTTGCTTTGGACTGTACTTCCTCCCATTTAGATGAACTTCCAGGAACTGCAATGTCAAGAAAGTATCATTACTATCCATTGTACAGTTACATCTTGAATAAGATACAGGGAAAAAAACAACTGAAACATACTGGGAATATATTTTAATTAGTCTGATTTCTACCCTCTCTAAGCTATTCTGTTAGATAAGTATGTCAATTTACACATCCTTAATGGCTTCTCATTATTCTAACTTCTCCAGTCTACTCTCACGTAAAGAAAGAATACCAGACATTACAATCCTGTCACTAAAAGATCTTACGCACATTAAAAGTAAAACCTCATGCATGTATTATTTTGATTTAAAAAGCATCAATAGCATGAATCTGTGAAATGACTTGAAGAAATAAAAACGTTAAGAAGCTAGCTTTTCTGCTGCGTGTGGTGGCTCACGCCTGTAATCCTAGCACTTTGGGAGGCTGAGGCGGGCTGATCACCTGAGGTCAGGAGTTCGAGACCAGCCTGACCAACATGGAGAAACTCTGTCTCTACTAAAAGTACAAAATTAGCCAGTCATGGTGGTGCATCCCTGTAGTCCCAGCTACTTGAGAGGCTGAGGCAGGAGAACCACTTGAACTTGGGAGGCAGAGGTTGCAGTGAGCAGAGATTGTGCCATTGCACTCCAGCCTGGGCAACAACAGTGAAACTCTGTCTCGGGGAGAAAAAAAAAAAAAAAAAAAGAATCTAGCTTTTCCTATGTAGAAAAGAGCATGGGAAACATTCTTTCTTTCTTTCTTTTCTTTTTTTTTTTTTTTGAGATGGAATTTCGCTCCTGTTGCCCAGGCTGGAGTACAATGGCACCATCTTGGCTCACTGCAGCCTCTGTGTCCTGGGTGCAATCAATTCTCCTGCCTCAGCCTCCCGAGTAGCTGGGATTACAGGCACATGTCACCACGCCCAGCTAATTTTTGTATTTTTAGTAGAGATGGGGTTTCATCATGTTGGCCAGGCTGGTCTTGAACTCCTGACCTCAGGTGATCCACCCACCTTGGCCTCCCAAAGTGTTGGGATTACAGGGGTGACCCAACGTGCCAGGCTGAGAAATATCCTTTTTTTTTTTTTTGAGATGGAGTCTTGCTCTGTCACCCAGACTGGAGTGCAGTGGCGCGATCTCGGCTCACTGCAACCTTCACTTCATGAGTTTAAGCAATTCTCCTGCCTCAACCTCCCGAGTAGCTGGGATTACAGGCATGCACCACCACGCCTAGCTAATATTTGTATTTTTAGTGGAGACGGGGTTTCACCATGTTGTCCTGACCTCAGGTGATCCACCCGCCTCAGTCTCCCAAAGTGCTAGGATTACAGGCGAAAGCCACTGAGCTGGCTGGGAAATATTCTTAATGCCTTTAATCTGAAGGTTAAAATCAATTTGTAATATCTCAAAGAGACAGAAAATTTTTGTTCTGGTATCAATACTGACCTGCAACTTACCCTTTAAAGAGCCTTTTGTTTAAGGCTCTTAACAAAAGCCTCTGTTTTTTAAAGACAAGGCTTTTGTCTTAAAACAAATCTTTTCAGCAGAAAAGTCTTCCTACATAATTATAAGCAGTGATGTTTAGTTTCAAAGGCAGAAGTCCACCAACCCCAGGCCCATTTACTACCAGCAACATACTTAGCTGTATGTGAACTATGGCAGTAGATTTTCCTGAAGTGAGAGACCAGATATTTAAATCTTCGACTGAATATACATCTTCTATTTTCATCAAGGCTTCTTTGACATAGTCTACATTCAAATGGCTTGGCACACCTATTAGGAATATATAATTTAAAAGTAAAATTTATTTTAGAAAAAAAGGAACTTTTACATTACTGATAAGACATTTCTCAAAGAAAACAAATGGCTTTGCTAAATTCAGTTTAAACAAATACTTTAAAACATTAATACTTTAAGATAAACCACGTACACATATATTTTTATTGAAAATGTAAGATATATACAAGAGGGTAATACATACTTTAAAAACATACTCATTCTCACTAAAAAGGAATGCCAATCAAACCAGAATACTTCATTAACAGATAAGCTAAGACAAAAAGGAAAAAAGAAGGAAAGAAAAGAACATATAATGATGATAAACCTATTAAGAACTTTTACTTTCATGCTTACACATAATATCAGTAAGGGAAGGAAGCAGTAAATACAACAAAGTCACAAGTTAAGTGGGAATTAAGGAATTAATACATAATCTAGAATTGCATTTTTGTCCTAGTGCCACAGTTTATCAGCAACATGACCTTAACCAAAGTATGTTATCCCTCTGAACCTCAATTTTCTTATTTGTAAATAGGGATAATTTACCACATTATCTGCCTTACCTACTCTGCTTAGCTATTATAAGCGTCAAATGGGTAAAAGATGGGAGAGTGCATTGATTCTTAAATGTTATATACATGTAAGGTACTGTTATATAGCCTAATAGGTATTAGTACAAAGCAAAAGATGCAATTCCTATTCAGAATGTCCCCTGACTCCCAATCTGCTTTAGGGATGTAATAAACTCATAATGAGGATATTAGTGAGATCTTACCTTCTAGTATTATAACTACTGTATCCCATATGATTCGAAATGTTGTAAAAGCCACAAGTAATGAAAATACGTATGTACAGATGGGATCAGCAATCTTGTATTCTGGCTAAAGGGTAATAGATCAAAATTTATGATTAAATATAGACAGACATAAAACAGACTACAAAGCAAAGCAAGGAATATGTCCCTTTTTCCTTGATTTTCTTTAGCAGAATTATAGAATATCTTTAAAACTTGGATATTGTAACTGAAAAGCATTTTCACTCTATCCTAGACTATTTACATTACTTGCCTCATGGGACCTATTTCCAGAAATGTAATCACTTGTTCTATTGTTCCTTGTGCCGTCTCTAAATCTTCTAGAATATCAGAGCTGGAAAGAATTGTGTGTGTGTGTGTGTGTGTGTGTGTGTGTTTATTTTTAAAGACAAAGTCTTGCTATGTTGCCCAGGCTGGTCTTGAACTCTTGGGCTCAAGTGATCCTCCAGCCTCAGCTGGGATTACAGGCACAGCCACCACACGCAGCTCTGGAAAAAGTTTTAGCAGCCACTGGTCTAAGCCCCTTATAATAAAGAAGAGGGAACTCAAGTTTAGAGTTGAGGCATTTGCTCTCAACGTCAAAGCATTAATGGCAGAGCCAAGACTAGAACCCACCCAGGTCTCTGGATTTTTAGTCCAGTGCACATTTTACTACCTAGCAATTCAATCACAAGTTTTAAAATTGAGTTATCTGGGCAAGCATGGTGGCTCACGCCAGTAATCTCAGCACTATGGGAGGCTGACATTGGTGGATAACTTGAGGCCAGGAATTCAAGACCAGCCTGGCCAACATGGCGAAACCTTGTCTCTACTAAAAATACAAAAATTAGCTGGGCATGGTGGTGTGTACCTGTAATCCCAGCTACTTAGGAGGCTGGGGCACAAGAATCACTTGAGCCTGGGAGGCAGAGACTGCAGTGAGCCAAGATAGTGCCACTGCACTCTAGCCTGGGCGAGAGACTGAGACTTTGTCTCAAAAATAAATAAATAAATAAAAAAGAAAATTGAATTATCCGGTGAAGGCACTACAAAAGCCAAATATAGATAAGTTACCCTGTGATGTGATATCATCTTGTTTACTGCTAACAAAAGAACTATAATGACTGTCAAGTAAACTTACATCAATGTAAAATGAATAGAACTGGCATTGATGTCCAGTATACTGATAAGACAATCAGGCTTAGTTTTCATGTTGAAATTAAATACATTTTAAAATAGAAAAATTACCAATCGTATTACCTTGAATCGTATGATGTATGCAGCTATCAGCACACCAACGCTCTGTACCAAATCTCCCAAAGCATGTACAAATGCAGCTCTCACTGCCAGGCTATCCTGCCCATGGTTGCGTTCACACCCAGAACCCGTGGTAGGGGAATTTGAAGGCAGGGAGTGGGAATGGGAGTGATGGTGACCAGACTGGTTCAACAGAAACCCCATTCTGTTAAAAATAAAAGAAAACAATTATTATTTTTCCTAATATTGACAAAAACATTTGTTACTAGTCAGACACTAATGAGGTAACATGGAACTCATTTATTTAATAAATTTGGAGCAACTATTATTTATCAGGTACTGTTCTAGGTGCTGGGGTCAAAACAGTGATAAGACAGACATATCCCTATCCCCATGGAGCTTATGTTCTAGTAGAGAAGGCAGAGAAGTCAACAAATAAATACATAATGTACAGCCAGGCAATGTGAAATGCTTTGGAGAAACATAAAGCATTGTAAGGGAATGGAGGATGATAGGCAGAGTGGTAAGGGAAGGCCTCTCAGATTATCTCTGAGCAGATACCTGAAGGAGGTCAGGGAGCACGTGGTGGAAGAGTGTTCTAGGCAGAAGAATAGCAGAGCAAAGGCCCTAACATGAAAATGTGCTCCGTGGACTTGAAAAAAGAAAGACAGCCACTGTGGCCAGAACAAAGTGAGCAAAAGTGCTAGGAGATGAGTTGTAGAGGTACACAGAGTCTTATTAACAAGGCTGCAGTAAAAATTTGATTTCATTCTAAGTATAAATAGAAGCTTCGCCTGGGCGACAGAGCGAGACTCCGTCTCAAAAAAAAAAAAAAAAAAAAAAAGAAGTCACTAGGGCAGGGATTGGTAAACTGTGGCTGGTAGATCAAATTTGGCTCACCGATTTTTTTTTTTTGTACATAAAGTTTTATTGGAATACAGCCATGTTCCTTTATTTACATGCCAAGTGTGGCTGCTTTTGTTTTATAACAACAGTGTTGAGTAGCTTTGAAAGAGAATATATACATCTCAAAGCTTAAAATATTTACTATCTAGCCTTTTACAGAAAAAAAATTGCTGACCCTGGTCTAAATGGTTAAATCTGTAACTTCAACTTTATTATTTTTTGTTTGTTTTTGACACAGGGTCTTGCTCTATTGCCCAGGCTGGAGTGCAGTGGCCCAGTCATAGCTCAATGCAGTCTTGATCTCCTGTGCTCAAGTGACCTTCCCACTTCAGCCTCCCAACTAGCTGGAACCACAGGCACGAGCCACCGTGCCAGGCTAATTTTTATTTTTAGTAGAGATGAGGTCTCACTATGTTGGCCAGGCTGTCTTGAACTCCTGAGCCCAAGTGATCTGCCCGCCTTGGCCTCCAAAGTGTTGGGATTATAGGTGTGAACCACTGTATGTGGCCTAACTTAAACTTTAAAAAGTTTCTCCCCTAAAAAGTTTTAAGGGAAAAAAATTGATAGCTTAAGAAAAAAAATCTAGTTAACACAAAAGTATTCTAAAAGTTAAAAACAAAAAACTTTGTCCTACTTAAATACATAATTTTGACTCAATCTCCAATATACCTGGACAAACTAATGACGAATTTATAATGTCCATAGTGTTTCATTTATCAGAAAAATTAATGAGCTATATAATTTTTAAAATATCAAAATATCACTGAATATTACTGAATGCATATGCAATAGTCTCTGAGTTCTTAGTACTTGAAAATATTAATGTGAAAAAATACAGCTTACATTACATTAACTGCAACTCCAACAGCTGCGGTGATGAGCATTATATCTCCATTTATTTCATAGTTCATATGGATAGTTCTTTGCACAGCTTCATATAAGAGGAATCCCATAAGTATATACACCAACAGCACACTAATCATAGCTGACAAAACCTCTAGAGGGAAAAATACATATAACAAATACATTTTCAGCATGGTTATTACACTTCATACCAACTAAATATTATACAGTCTTTTTTATATTCTTTCCTCTAAGGAGATAAAAGCACTATACCGTTTCTGTCACGTCAATCTTCTTTTTTATTTTTTTGAAACAGGGTCTCACTCTGTCACCCAGACTGGAGTGCAGTGACCTGATCATGATCATGGTTCACTGCAGCCTTGATCTCCCAGGCTCAAGTGATCTTCCCATCTCAGCCTCCAAGTAGTTGGTACTACTGTAGGCACAAGCCACCACACCTGGCTAATCATTTTTCTTACTTAAAATGTGTTTAGCACTTACAGAAAAAAAAAAAAATGTTTAGCAGCTTGACTGATCTGGATCCTCCACTAATTTACCCTTACCTCTCCCTACCCTCCACTCATCTCTCTCCAGGGTCAAATTATGCATATTTTGATATTAAAAAGTACACTCAAAAGTCAGTAACAGGCCAGGTATGGTGGCTCATGCCTGTAATCCCCTAACACTTTGGGAGGCTGAGACAGAAGGATCCCTTGAGCCCATGAGTCTGAGATCAGCATAGGCAACATAGTGAGACTCCATCTCTCTGTTCTTCCCTTCCCTTCATGTCAAATGGGTAATGTGCCAACGTTACAACAAGGTTCCAGGGTGGCACATGTCACACATGTATGCGAACACTTAATTACCAAGCTCATGAACTACAAGAGGATCAAGACTCTATCTCTAAAAAAAAAATTTTTTAATTAGCTGGACATGGTGGTGAGTGCCTATGGTCCCAGCTACTCGGGAGGCTGAGGTGGGAAGATTGTTTAAACCCAGGAGGTCCAGGCTGCAGTGAACCATGTGCTACTGGACTCCAGCCTGGTCTCCAGAGCGAGACCCTGTCTCAAAAAAAAAAAAAAAATCAGTAAGAAAATTCACAGTAAACAGAAATGGCCAACTTCTCAAAACCAGTCATAATAAATGAAATTCAAATAGGAATAAGATTTATTTCCTTCTAAAAAACTGGCAAACTTTTTTTTTTTTAAATCAAGTTTGGGCCGGGCGCAGTGGCTCAAGCCTGTAATCTCAGCACTTTGGGAGGCCGAAACGGGTGGATCACGAGGTCAGGAGATCGAGACCATCCTGGCTAACACGGTGAAACCCCGTCTCTACTAAAAAATACAAAAAACTAGCCGGGTGAGGTGGCGGGCGCCTGTAGTCCCAGCTACTCGGGAGGCTGAGGCAGGAGAATGGTGTAACCCCGGGAGGTGGAGCTTGCAGTGAGCTGAGATCCGGCCACTGCACTCCAGCCTGGGCGGCAGAGCGAGACTCCGTCTCAAAAAAAAAAAAAAAAAAAAAAAAAATCAAGTTTGTTAATAGCCAGAGTTAGCAAGGATCTACTGGTGGAAGTATCAAATAGTATTACCTTTTTGGAGAGCCAATTGGTAAAACTAAGCAAAACTTAAAATGTATACATTCCTTGATCTAACAACTGTACTTTTAGGACTCCACCTGATAGAAACACCTCCACGTGTGCAAAGATACCTACAAGGCTTTCACTGTAGCATTGTCTGTAGTATCCAAAAAAAAAAAATCTGGAGACATCCTAAATGTCCACCAAAGAGGAACTTCATAAGTTATGATTTATATATATCTATAGTGGGGATACCACACAACCATTTATTTTTCTAAAAAGAAAAAAAGAAAAATATCGAACAAATTGATAATCACAAGAAAGTATTACATTTGGGAAGTGGTACTAGAAGTTTAGGGGATTTATTTTTCACTGTATTATTTTTGGTAATATTTGAAGTGTTTTAAGTTTTTACCATAAACGCATATTACCTTTAAACTAAAAAAATTTTTTTAAGCCATGCAAATATTCATACCTTCATGAAGGCTATTAATTAAACGCTGTATATAATAGCAAATTATTGGAAACAACCACAAAAGTGATTAGTAGGGACCCTGTAACATGGAATACTATGCATATATAAAGAAGAAAAAAGCTTATTCTGGTAAGGAATAATGCCCAAGACATAGTGTTATATGAAAAAAAGCAAAGTACACAACTGTGTATGATACATTACCATTTGTGTAAAAAAAAAAAAAAAGAAAAAGAAAAAAGAGAATATATGAGTAATCACCTGTAAATGCAATCTCCAGAAGGATTATACAAAATACTCATAAAAAACTGGTTATCTTGGGTAAGGAGAACTGGTGGCTGGGAGACAGGGATGACCTTGCCCTATATATGCTTTTGTACCATTTGAATTTTCTACTATGTAAATATAAAGCAAAATAATTTTATATATTTTCAAAATAACAAAAAGAGCAACATGAAGTACATTTAAAAACAATAAGGGCTGGGCGCGGTGGCTCAAGCCTGTAATCCCAGCACTTTGGGAGGCCGAGACGGGTGGATCACGAGGTCAGGAGATCGAGACCATCCTGGCTAACACGGTGAAACCTCGTCTCTACTAAAAAATACAAAAAACTAGCTGGGCGAGGTGGCGGGCGCCTGTAGTCCCAGCTACTCGGGAGGCAGAGGCAGGAGAATGGTGTAACCCCGGGAGGTGGAGCTTGCAGTGAGCTGAGATCCGGCCACTGCACCCCAGCCTGGGCGACAGAGCCAGACTCCCTCTCAAAAAAACAAAACAAAACAAAACAAAACAATAAGGCCAGATGCGGTGGCTCATGCCTGTAATCCCAGCACTTTGGGAGGCCAAGGTCGGCGGATCACCTGAGGTCAGGATTTCAAGACCAGTCTGATCAACATGGCAAAAGCCTGTCTCTACTAAAAATACAAAACTCAGCTGGGCATGGTGGTGGGTGCCTGTAGTCCCAACTACTTGGGAGGCTGAGGCAGGAGAATCGCTTGAACTCAGGAGGCAGAGATTGCAATGAGCCGAGATCACGCCATTGCACTCCAGCCTGGGTGAAAATTAACATTATTATGTGAAACAAGCATTAACCCTCAAACAATAAAAGCAAGAAAATAATTTAAGGAATATTTTTCCTTTAGAGAAACCTGACACTAATCCTGTAAGTGTTAATAGGTAAAATAATCTGGAAAACTGTTATGTAGGACAAATCACTGCTCAAAAGTTGTTTAAGTATATTGGACTTTGACACATTTTCATTCCAACTTATAAATTATAACACAAAAAAAATTATCTAGCAATTATAGGCTATTTCCTGAAGATACCTAATGTAGCTAAAACTCCTATAAAAACCACCAGGCATGGTGGCTCACGCCTGCAATCCCAGCACTTTGGGAGGTCAAGGCGGGTGGATCACAGGGTCAGGAGTTCGAGACCAGCCTGGCCAATATGGTGAAACGCCATCTCTACTAAAAATACAAAAATTAGCCGGGCATGGTGGCAGGCGCCTGTAGTCCCAGCTACTCGGGAGGCTGAGGCAGGAGAATCGCTTGAACCCGGGAGGGCAGAGACTGCAGCGAGCTGAGATCATGTCACTGCACCCCAGCTTCGCCGACAGAGCAAGACTCTGTCTCAAAAACAAAAACAAAAAAACACTCCTATAAAAACCTGTGCATCAACAGAACAGATATTAGAATAAAACAAAAACATACCATTTCTATTCAAAAACCATGGAACACCTACTACTAACATACAGATAATCATACTTTGAAAGAGATATATTAATATACTTTTAAAAGAGATATAAGCTGAAAGAGAAAAGACCAAATGAAATATACAAAGCTATGGAGAGACCTCTATATTAAGTACAGACTATATACACTTTTTGAGGATACGGTCCAGGTCTTATTCCATGTCATATTTACTGTAGTACTTAGGAGAGTAGTTCACATATAGCAGGTATTCAAATATTTATGGATGATTTTGTAGAATGAAATTAGTCAAGGGTTAAGCAAGGGAAGATGATAAAAGGCTATACAATTAAGAAAATGCCTAAATATGAATAATAGGTTATTACTTAATCCCCCAAAAAACAAAAAGTAAGTAAGTTGAAAGAGAAGCCGTAAGCCAAATAAAAAAAAGAAAATACATGGGATTTCTTGTCAAAGTTATAACTGCTGATGGTAAAGTACACATATAAAAATACTGTAAAGAGGTTGGTGGCAGTGGCTCACGCCTGTAATCCCAGCACTTTGGGAGGCCGAGGTGGGCGGATCAGCTGAGGTCAGCAGTTCAAGACCAGCCTAGCCAACATGGCAAAACCCTATCTCTACTAAAAGTACAAAAATTTGCTGGGTGAGGTGGCAGCTGCCTGTAATCAGCTACTCAGGAGGCTGAGGCACAAGAATTGCTTACACCTGGGAGGTGTAGGTTGCAGTGAGCTGAGATCGCACCACTGCACTCCGGCCTGGGTGGCAGAGTGAGACTCCGTCTCAAAACAAAAAACAACAACAAAAAAACAAAAAAAAAAATAAAACTGTAAAGAAGAAATAATTTAAAAAATTCGAAACTGTAGAATGTCGTGTGCTTGTGGTAGCCTCCTACCATCAGGAGAACTTTAACCAAGTATCAAGGCTGAAGCTAGCAGTTAGCTCACCATAGTTTTTAAGGTGCCCTCATCAAAATTTTCATACAAAAATTATAAAGTATGTGGTGGCTCATACCTGTAATCTCTGCTACTTGGGAAGCTGAGGGGGCATGATAACTTGAGGTCAGGAGTTCAAGACCAGCCTGAGCAACATAGTGAGACCCTGTCTCTCCACTCAAAATTGGCCAAGTGTGGTGGTGTATGCCTGTTGTCCCAGCTACTTGGGAGGTTGAGGCGGGAGGATCACTTGGAGTTTGAGGCTGCAGTGAGCTATGATAGTGCCACTACACTCCAGCCAGGGTGAAAGTGAGACCCCTGTCTCTCAAAAAAAAGAAAAAAGGCCGGGTGCGGTGGCTGAAGCCTGTAATCCCAGCACTTTGGGAGGCCGAGACGGGCGGATCACGAGGTCAGGAGATCGAGACCACCCTGGCTAACACGGTGAAACCCCGTCTCTACTAAAAAATACAAAAAACTAGCCGGGCAAGGTGGCAGGTGCCTGTAGTCCCAGCTACTCGGGAGGATGAGGCAGGAGAATGGCATGAACCCGGGAGGCAGAGCTTGCAGTGAGCTGAGATCCGGCTACTGCACTCCAGCCTGGGCCACAGAGCGAGACTCCGTCTCAAAAAACAAACAAACAAACAAACAAAAAACAAAACAATATTACAAAGCAACACACTTTATATTTACAAAGATTCATAGCCACACAAGTTAATGACATAGAGATATGCTTGGTTATGAAAATTTTAAAACCATAATTAAAAATTACTTCAAAACCCCTTATATAATTAGGTTGTCTATACTTTCCAATTTTTCTGGGATAGTCCTAGTTTATGTTTGCTGTTCTGGCATCATTATGAATAGTGCCCCGTTTCACTCTCAAAACTGTTCTGGTTTGGATGATAAATTATAGTTACCCTAGTAGGTCTGTCAGATATAATATTGGATGCCCAGTTAAATTTGTATTTCAGACAACAAATAATTTTTCAGTGTAAATATGTCCTATGCAAAATTTCAGATATATTAGGCATGCTGTGAGTATACTAAATCTGGCAAACCCCACACTCCAGTGATTTTACTAAACCACTTAAAAATCACCTTTTTGTGAATTCTCAGATAAGGCAAACCTACATTCAAGATAAAGTGAAATGAAAGTCAAACAAAAAGCATGAACAGAGCTCCCTGGCAGAAGGACTCCCACCCTTACAAGGCCCACTATATTCTGGCAGCCTGCGGCTGAAAAGTCAGTCCTCTATGCCACAGTTTTCACCCACATGAGCAGGATAAGAGATTCTAATACCTGCCTACAGTTAACAGTAAAGGAATTCAGCTGATTTCTAGAAACTCCCAAAATAGCATATTAAGATACTGCTATCAATGATATTCCTTTTCTAGTCATTAATAAAGAATATGCCTCATGAATAAGGAATATGGTTCCCTTGGTGAAAAGCAAAGACACTGGTCTGTTATCTTTTATTCTAATCACCTGCCAAAATGTCTTCTGGGATACAGTAGTAATAAATGCAAAAGGGAAAGAAAGAAAGTAAACTTTTAAGTAGATTTTTAGGGCTGAGACTTATAATTGGAAGTATAAAGCACAGACAATACGACCTAAAAATTCTTTTTTTTTTTTTTTTTTTTTTTTGAGACGGAGTCTCGCTCTGTCGCCCAGGATGGAGTGCAATGGCCGGATCTCAGCTCACTGCAAGCTCCGCCTCCCGGGTTTACACCATTCTCCTGCCTCAGCCTCCCAAGTAGCTGGGACTACAGGCGCCCGCCACCTCGCCCGGATAGTTTTTTTTTTGTATTTTTTAGTAGAGACGGGGGTTTCACCGTATTAGCCAGGATGGTCTCGATCTCCTGACCTCGTGATCCGCCCGTCTCGGCCTCCCAAAGTGCTGGGATTACAGGCTTGAGCCACCGCACCCGGCCACGATCTAAAAATTCTAAGAGCATAAATATAATCATTTATTCTGATAAAACAAAAAACTCTTTCATTTGAATACATTAAGCTTTGGTGAAATACCATAAATAGGACTAACTTAGGGTTTAAAAATTTTTCCTTCATAATATTCTTAACATGATAGAATGTAGATAAAAATAGGCAAGATTCTGCTCCCTCCCACTCTCCCATTTAAGACAGAAGGAAGCTTTCAATCAACAACCAAATTATGACCTGCTCCAATTTTCTCCTTCTTGCTCTGGGTTGGTCTTCTATCACATAACTTACAATAAAGTTTTCCAAGACAAAAGGAGTACATATCGGATGACTATTTCATTTTCTTAAAAGAGACTCAGGAACTTTCACAATTAAAATTCTGGATTTCTGTGAAAGCTACCACCCCATTAACTTTAGGAAAATTCATTTTTTTAAATAGAGGCAGGGTATCACTATGTTGGCCAGGTTGTTCTTAAACTCCTTGCCTCAAGCAATCCTCTCACCTCAGCCACTTTAGGTGAACTTGAATGGTCATATTTCAATCAAAATAGAAATTTAGCATTTAAAAGTCTTGAAAAATGGCTGGGTGTGGTAGCTCATGCCTATAATCCCTGCACTTTGGGAGGCTGAGGAGGGCAGATTGCTTGAGCTCAGGAGTTTGAGACCAGCCTGGGAAACATGGTGAAATCCTGTCTCTGAAAAAATAAAAATAAAAATAAATAACTAAACAGTCAGGTGTGGTAGCACATGCCTATAGTTCTAACTACTTGGGAGGCTGAGGTGGAAGGATAGCTTGAGCACAGGAGGTCAAGGCTGTAGTGAGCCTTGATCATGCCATTGCATTTCAGCCTGGGCAACAGAGAAAGACCCTGTATCAGAAAAAAAAAAAAAGATTTTTATGAAAATACTACAAAACCCATTAATATAGTTTTGTTTTGTTTTGTTTTGCTGCTCTCCGTCACCCAGGCTGAAGTGCAGTGGTGCAATCTCGGTTCACTGCAACCTCTGCCTCCCAGGTTCAAGCAATTCTCCTGCCTCAGCATCCCGAGTAGCTGGAATTACAGGCACATGTGACCACGCTCAGCTAATTTATTTTGGTATTTTTAGTAGAGACGGGGTTTCACCATGTTGGCCAGGGTAGTTTCGAATTCCTGACCTCAGGTGACCCACCCATATCGGCCTCCCAAAGTGCTGGGATTACAGGCGTGAGCCACCACACCTGGCCTAATACAGTTTTTAAAATATATTTTGCCAGCTAAGTCTACACATACATAATTAAATCACTCTACTTGGCTGAACTGGAGCATGAAAGGAGGGAGTAAGATGAGTGAATATGTGTATTTGCTACAAGATCATGGGTCTTTTCATTCAGCTGAAATACAAACAAATGTTTATAGTCAATGATCTAATAAAAACTAAAATACACCCTGAATTTCATATATAGAGAATAAACAGTTTGAATGGCTAATAAATGCTAAAAGAAACAGTTAAATAGGAGAAAACATACATGATTATCAAGTTTTAATAGTACTATAAAATATGAAAATTGTTTACTGTATATTTTAAAACATCAATACATTGCCAAAACTAGGAGTTTGCAAGGTTCACATGAAAAACACTGGAGTCCTTCTCTGTCATCCTCTGTTGTTTTCCATCAAGTACCTTATTCTTTCTCTTCCTAGCATTTATTACAATTTGTTATTATTTTTACGTTTGTATACATACGTACTACCTATTTCCCCACCTATACTATTATTCATTCATTCAACAAGTAACTATGAGGCACCATAACAATTTGCTTCAACTAGGTAAACCACACACAACCCAAGTATATTTATTTTCAGGGGTGTTGTATAAATGTACTGACCTACCATAACTGTTAACTTTGCTAATGCTATGATGCCAGTAAGGAGTACCGTTCACTTAACAAAACTCAGTCAGTTTCACTTAAACTATGTAACCCTTGTCTTCCCATTGCTTAAAAAAACTACATATAGCAAACATTCAGAAGTCTATAAAAATGAATAGGGAAGGAGAGTGGAGCTATATTCTCTCTTCTACTTCCTTTTGTGCTATTTTTCTTTTCTACCTTCTTCCAATAGAGGATAGGAAGGAAACAGAAGGAAAAAGAGTGGGCTATATTGAATTTGCCTAGGACTTCTAAACTAGTACACGTTGTGCACCCCAATGAGAAAATTCAAAATTCAAAATGCTCCAAAATTTGAAACTTTTTGAGCACCAATATGATGCTCAAAGGGGCATTTTAGATTTTGAATTAAGGATGCTCAACCTGCATTTGTATTTCAACTCAGGCTAAAGACATCATACAGGATTTCCAGTGGCCCACTGTCACCATCAGAATGGCAAGCTAAACTCCAAAGTTTGTCTTTTAATCTTCTCCCCTTCCATTATAAATAATCTCCTACTCCTGCCTTATTTGCTCCCCCTATACCACACCCAAGGTGCCTTCTACTCTCAAGTTGACGTCTAGCTATCCAACGTGGACTACCTCACTCATGCCTTCTTTCAGTCTCAATAAAAACTCCCATCCCTAGGAAGTTCTAGGAATTTATTCTTTTCCTATAGATGTTTATTTGATGTGATTAAATTCTCACTAAGATGTGAATAATTAATAGGCATAACTTTTGTCAGTGGTGGGAGGAAGTTTGTCAAAATGAACCACTAACTAGGAGATTATCAGGTTTTTTTTTTTTTTTTTTTGGCTGTGTGTTTGTGGGAAGACTTTTTAGCTGAATACTTTTCTGTACCTAGAGCATGAGGGGATTAAAAAACCCAACTACATAGAATTAGCATTGTAACCAGGTACCTAACCCAGGACAATGCATCATCTAGCCAGCTCTGCCAGGGTTTCTGCTCAGTAAAACCACACATCATTAGGAAAGACACCTATCCTATACTGTCACTTAGCCATGAGCCTAGGTATTTTTTTTTTTTTTTTTGAGACGGAGTCTCACTGTGTCACTCAGGCTGGAGTGCAACCTTCAGCTCACTGCAACCTCCGCTTCCTGGGTTCAAGCATTTCTCCTGCCTCAGCCTCTTGAGTAGCTGGGACTACAGGTACGTGCCATCATGCCTGGCTAATTTTTTTGTATTTTTAGTAGAGACTGGGTTTCACCGTTAGCCAGGATGGCCTCAATCTCCTGACCTCATGATCTGCCCGCCTCAGCCTCTCAGAGTGCTGGGATTACAGGCGTGAGCCACTGTGCCCAGCCCAGGCTGAAGATTTTTATTACCATAGTGCAAATCTTGCTTTTTATTTGAAATACAAACAACTCCGTTTACTACAGTCCTTTCACATGATCATTATCTTTATCTAATTCGCACAACCTCTTCAGCCCACCATCTGGAAGAAAAACCATATAAATATAGTCAATTACTTTCACCAGAAGGACAGAAGGATAGAAGGATAGAGGCAGAAAGCAAGCAAGGGGGTGGAGCCTGTTCTCTTTAGAATGGCATCTCCTCTTTGTCTGGAAGAGAATGCTATTCCTCCTGAGAACTTGTGGGATTTCTCCTACAGTGTGGTTTCATTACATTCAAAATTATATTAGCTTCCAGAATAAGATTACATGCCCACAATCAAATAAATCCAGGCATTTAAAAATAACTCACATATGGCTCTTACCCTGCTCTCCATCTTCCTACACAAAGCTGTGATTGTAGTTCATTATAAAACAATGAAATAAAATAGATGAAAAAAAAACCTGAATGATTTTATACAATCTGTAGTCTCACATGAAGGAAAAGTAGCAACAAAACAGAACTGACTCCTGGAATAGCCACTGTATCCCACGAATCTAAGACTACCCTTCTTTCACCTTGACTGATTTTTACTAAAATGAACTGTTACATTGCAAATAAATTACCAAAGACTTACGAGTTTAAAAAGCATGTCTTTAAAAACTGTTATTTAATCATCAGAGTGAATCATCTTTTTTCCTACTATTTAGCTGAGATAAGAATTCTGATTGGGGGGCCGGGCGCGGTGGCTCAAGCCTGTAATCCCAGCACTTTCGGAGGCCAAGACGGGTGGATCACAAGGTCAGGAGATCGAAACCATCCTGGCTACCACGGTGAAACTCCATCTCTACTAAAGATACAAAAAACTGGCCGGGCGAGGTGGTGGGCATCTGTAGCCCCAGCTGCTCGGGAGGCTGAGGCAGGAGAATGGCAAGAACCCGGGAGGCGGAGATTGCAGTGAGCTGAGATCTGGCCACTGAACTCCAGCCTGGGCGACAGAGCAAGACTCCGTCTACAAAAAAAAAAAAGAATTCTGATTGGGGGAGAATAACAGTAGGCCATTTTGGACCATGGTGCATCTTGAGACATACGAAAAGTCTGGGTAAGATGATATACAGGCAGGTAGAGAGGGAAGGAAAAACAGAAGGCTGCAATTAACTTTTATTGGGAATTTACTCTGTGCCAGAACCATGTTAGGTACTTTATTTTCCTTACCACATTATTTACTTTTCACAATTCTGCAATACAAATACTATCATCCCTAGTTTACAGAAGAAGAAAATTCTAGTTCAAGAGAGTAACTTACTCTCCAAAAGGTCATATAGATGGATCTCAGATTTGAACCAAAGATGATTTAACCACGAAGTTCTAAGCGGTAAGTACTAAAGCAAACAAACAGGACCCACCCCTCACTGAGATAAGGAAGAAAAAATTCCCTTCTGACGTATTTCTTTCTATACCCAAAAGGGACCTTTAAGTCAGGTGTACAACAGTACAACAGTACTAACCAGCTATGTTAAGGATTGATCTATCTATCTATCTATCTATCTATCTATCTATCTGTTTTTGTTTTCTTTTCTTTTCTTTCTTTTTTTTTTGAGATGGAGTTTTGCTCTTGTTGCCTAGGCTGGAATACAATGGCATGATCTCAGCTCACCGCAACCTCAGCTTCCTAGGTTCAAGTGATTCTCCTGCCTCAGCCTCCCACGTAGCTGGGATTACAGGTGGCCGCCAACACGCCCAGGTAATTTTCTGTATTTTTAGTAGAGATGGGGTTTCACCATGTTGGCCAGGCTGGTCTTGAACTTTTGATCTCAGGCAATCCAACCTTCACGGTCTCCCAAAGTGCTGGGATTACAGGCTTGAGTTTTTTTTTTTTTTTGAGATGGAGTCTTGTTCTGTCACCCAGGCTGGAGTGCGGTGGTGCGACCTCGGCTCACTGCAAGCTCCGCCTCCCAGGTTCACGCCATTCTCTTGTCTCAGCCTCCCAAGTAGCTGGGACTACAGGTGCCCACTACCATGCCAGGCTAAGTTTTTGTATTTTTAGTAGAGACGGGGTTTTACCGTGTTAGCCAGGATGGTCTCAATCTCCTGACCTCTTGATCTGCCTGCCTCAGCCTCCCAAAGTGCTGGGATTACAGGCATGAGCCACCGCACCCGGCCGGCTTCAGTATTTTTATAGTCTATTCTGTGAACATGACTACAGTTTTAGAATTACAGAAAAATGTTTTCAAGTTCCAAATATTTAGTCCCCAAATTACAAAAACACCACTACTCCAAGTTTGGCAACTGGTTTCATTTACTCCCAAAACAAATGATTTAAGGATTATGCATTGTTCTAAATTGTCTGTTTCACAGCTTTCATGCCCTTATTTATTCAGCCTGAATATGCAAACTGACGTTTTTGTCTTGTTTTAGACAGTCTTGCTCTGTCCCTTAAGCTGGAGGGCAGTGGCATGCTCATAGCTCACTGCAGCCCTGACCTCCTGGGCTCAAGTGATCCTCCTGTCTCAGCCTCCTGAGTAGCTGAGACTATAGGTGCGTGCCACCATGGCTGGCTAATTTTTTAAAAAAGTTTTTGTAAAGATAGGGGTCTCGCTTTATTGCCCAGGCTGGTCTCAAACTCAGGGGCTCAAGAAAACTTCCTACTATGGCCTCCCAAAATGCTGTAATTATAGGAGTGAGCCACCATGCCTATCCAACAATTAGTGCCAGACACAGAGAGTTTAATATTACCTGTTCCTGTCCCGATTTACTCATCGTCTAGGAGACAGAGTTTCACAAAAATAGCTACAAAGGCCGGGTGCGGTGGCTCACGCCTGTAATCCCAGCATTTTGGGAGGCCGAGGCGGGCGGATCACGAGGTCAGGAGATTGAGACCATCCTGGCTAACATGGTGAAATCCTGTCTCTACCAAAAATACAAAAAAATAAAAATTAGCCAGGCGTGATGGCGGGCGCCTGTAGTCCCAGCTGCTTGGGAGGCTGAGGCAAGAGAATGGCGTGAACCCGGGAGGTGGAGCTTGCAGTGAGCCGAGATCGTGCCACCGCACTCCAGCCTGGGCAACAGAGCAAGACTCTGTCTCAAAAAAAAAAAAGAAGAAGCTATAAAACATGTGATAAATGCTGTTAACCACATATAAATTGTTATGAGAACATGAAATAAACTTAGAGGATGATACTACTAATATTTGTCATTCACAGACACAAATCCTTTTTTTTAAAAAAATCCAAACTCATAAATAAATCAAACAGGGGTGATTTCATTCTAAAAACAATTCTTCATTACGTATTTTTACAGTAGTGACTTTTCACTTTTTTTTTTTTTTTTTTTTTTTTTTGAGACAGAGTTTCGCTCTTGTTGCCCAGGCTGGAGTGCAATAGCACAATCTCAGCTCACCGCAACCTCCACCTTCCAGGTTCAAGCGATTCTCCTGCCTCAGTCTCCTGAGTAGCTGGGATTACAAGTATGTGCCACATGTATTTTTAGTTGAGATGGGGTTTCTCCATGTTGGTCAGGCTGGTCTCGAACTCCAAGCTCAGGTGATTCGCTCACCTCGGCCTCCCAAAGTGCTAGGATTACAGGCATGAGCCACCATGCCCAGCCTATTTTTTTTTGTTTTTTTGAGACAGGGTCTTGCTCTGTCACCCAGGATAGAGTGCAGTGGCCCAAACATGGTTCACTGCAGCCTCAACCTCCTGGGCCCAAGCAATCTTCCTATCTCAGCCTTTCAAGTAGCTGGGACCACAGGCGTGTGCCACCACATCCGCTAATTTTTCTTTTGGGGTCTCACTACGTTGCCCAGGCTGGTCTCCAACTCCTGGGCTCAAGTGATCCTCCTGTCTTGGCCTCCCAAAGTGCTGGGATTAGAGATATAAGCCACAATGCCTGGACTACTAGTGACTTTAAAAGGTTCCATTCATCAGGCCTGGTGCAGTGGCTTATGGTTGTAATCCCAGCACTTTGGGAGACTGAGGTGGAAGGATAGCTTGAAGCTAGGAGTTCAGGACCAGCCTGGGCAACAAAGCAAGACCATGTCTGTACAAAAAATTAAAAAATTAGCTGGGTATGGTGGTATGTGCATGCAGTCCTAGCTACTCTGGAGGTTATGAGGGTAAGAGTTCTAGAGCTCAGGAGTTCAAGGATGCAGTGAGCTATGATGGTGCCACTGCATTCCAGCCTGGAAAACAGAACAAGCCCCTGTCTCAGGGGGAAAAAAAAAAAAGACTCCATTCATCTAAAGATAATTTACACAAAAATTTCAGAAATACATCTGCCTGTTTGTCTACTATCAGTTTCTATACACCTTCACATGTGTAATATACTTTTATTGAATACTAGATAATCCAAATTAGATACATGTATCATCTGTAATTTGACATTAACCACAATATTAGAAGTAAATATTAAAAACTCTTTATTACACAAGGAGAAGCAAAGGCACAGTAAAACTATTTACCCTAGATCAACAGGACGAAAGAAGACCTGAAATTAATTTTCATTTCCTCATTTAGCATTTTATTCAATAAAAGCTAATCCTTTTAGAATGTCATGGACTCACCGGGCACAGTGGCTCACGCCTATAATCCCAGCACTTTGGGAGGCCGAGGCGGGCGGATCACAAGAGCAGGAGTTTGAGACCAGCATGGCCAATACAGTGAAACCCTGTCTCTACTAAAAATACAAAAACTAGGTGGGCGTAGTGGTGGGCGCCTGTAGTCTCAGCTACTCGAAAGGCTGAGGGAGGAGAATCGCTTCAATCTGGGAGGCACAGGTTGCAGTGAGCCAAGATCGAGCCACTGCACTCCAGCCTGGGTGACAGAGCAAGACTCCATCTCAAACAAACAAACAAACAAACAAACAGGTCGTGAACTCAAAACAAAAAAACAAACAAAAAAACCAGGCTGTGCATGGTGACTCATGCCTGTAATCTCAGCACTTTAAGAGGTGGGAGGCTGAGGTGGGCAGATTACCTGAGGTCGGGAGTTCAAGACCAGCCTGACCAAGATGGAGAAATCCCATCTCTACTAAAAAGACAAAATTAGCTGGGCGTGGTGGTGCATGCCTATAATCCCAGCTACTTGGGAGGCTGAGGCAGGAGAATCGCTTGAACCCAGGAGGCAGAAGTTGCAGTGAGCCGAGATCGTGCCATTGCACTCCAGCCTGGGCAACAAGAGGAAAACTCAGTCTCCAAAAAAATTAAAATAAAATAAAATATAAATAAATAAATAAAAATTTAAAAATAAGAAAAAACAGCTAATCTTTGGGTTACAGAAGAAACAAAAATGATTCCTTCTTCACTCCAGACCATTTGGAAGAGCCAAGAGGGGAAGTCATAGCCTCCAGAGTTCCAGACCATTTGGAGGAGCTGAGAAGGTAAGTCACAGCCTCCAGAGTAACTAAATGGACAGTACTTGATCATGTAAAGCTAATTCTCTATTAAGAAAATTCCAGATTCAGTTTAAACTGTACACAAAGAACTAATGGGAAGAGGAGAAAACTAAAAGGTGAATAGCATATAACAACATCACTGTTTTACCATCAAGTAGAATTGCCCCTTCAATTTCTTTTATTTCTACCTTTTTAGCAAAACTATTCTCACTTGGGTGAGAACCCATTTTCATTGGTACTTCAAAACTATTTGTAGGCAAAAATCAGTGTCAAAAACATTTAGTAACTCAAAAGAAACAAAAGGTGAAAGTAGAGACTGACAAGAACCTCTCCTGCTTTCTCCCATTGGGCTCATAGTATTTCTTCGTTCCATTACATAAGAGACTAAAACCGACAAACCGTTTTATCACTAACACCTAAAAGCAATAAATGTGATTTGTTACCATATTATGATAAAATTTAACCACAAAATTTTAAAGATCGGATATCCTACAGTTTACAGTGACATTTATGTATATATGCCTAAAAGCTACATATAAACCTTGAATTCATTTAAAATTATTTCCAAAGAATAAATGAAGGCTGCTTTTGAAGTGCCAGGCATTTTTCTAATTACTTTACAAATATTAACTCATTTAATAATTGTAATAACTCTATTATGAGGTAGGCACTATTATTAGCTTCCTTTTACAAATAGAAAATGGAGGCACAAAGATGTCAGGTAACTTGCCCAAGGTCAAACTGGTAGGAAGTTAGGGGGCCAGGGCTTGAGCCAAACTATTAGTCTCAGGGTCTGTTCTCTCGACGACTTCTCTTTGTTGTCTCTCATGGGTCCTTGTCAATACCAATCAAAAGTCTACAATCAGCCAGGCGCGGTGGCTCATGACTGTAATCCCAGCACTTTGGGAGGCTGCGGGGGGGCGGATCACCTGAGGTCAGGAGTTCGAGACTAGCCTGGCCAACATGGTGAAACCCCATCTCTATTAAAAATACAAAAAATCAGCTGGGCATGGTGGTGCACGCCTGTAATCCCAGCTACTTGGGAGACTGAGGCAGGAGAATCGCTTGAACCCGGGAGGTAGAGGTTGCGGTGAGCTGAGATCACGCCATTGCACTCCAGCCTGGGTGACAAAAGCAAAACTCCATCTCAAAAAAAAAAAAAAAAAGAAAAAAGAAAAAAGAAAAAAAGTCTACAATCAATAGTTCATAGATAAATATAAACCAGTCTAAAGCCTACAGAGAATATGATCTTTTAAAGTAGAAAACACATCCATATAACAACTAAAATGGCAATTACAGCTAAGCCATGGTTTGATATTTACTATTGTCAGATAGAGTGTAAAATTTCATTCTTCAGTGTAGAAGAAATTTTCAGGAAATCTAATTTTCTGCTTCCTCGTGCAGAATGCCAAGACAATATCCTGTGTTCAATTTTTATTCAAAAGGAGCAAGGGAATTATTACTTCTTTCCGAATAGTTAAGTGGTTGTTCTCCTTCTTTAAGCTCTGACATTTTCAAACCAGAAGCTTCTATGTACTGCTATAAAGTGTTCTCCTGGAGGTGGAACTCTATATAGAATCACTGCCTCCAGGTCTAGAGTTGAGTATACAGTACACTACCTATTGCATAAAGAAGGGTGGTAAGAAGCAGGATATGAACATATATATGTATTTCCTTATGTTTTCAAAAGGAAGTGCTGGAAGGATAGGCCAGAAACCAATTAAAAGGGTCTACTCCTATGGAACGGGATGGGGGGATGGAGTGAAGGGGAATGAAAGCAAGATTTCTCTGTGTTTTCTTTTAAAAAATAATTTTTGGCCAGGCACGATGGCTTATCCCTGTAATTCCAGCACTTTGGGAGGTCAAGGTGGGTGGATCACTTGAGCCCAGGAGTTTGAAACCAGCCTGGGAAACATGGCAAAACCTCGTCTCTACAAAAAATACAAAAGTTAGCCAGGCATGGTGGTGCACGCCTGTGGTCCCAGTCCCAGCTACTCGAGGGGCTGAGGTGGGAGGATTGCTTGAGCCTGAGGTCAAGGCTGCAGGGGGCTGAGATCACTCCACTGCACTCCAGTCTGGGCAACAGAGTGAGACCCACTCTCAAATAAATAAATTAATTAATTAAATAAAATTTGACTTTTTCAACATGTTTTGCATATTTACAAAATAAGTCAACAGAGAGAAAACCCATCCCTGTCCCACGCTGCCATGTCATCAAAACAAAACAACATCAACAACAATGGCAACAAACCAAGTTTCTTGTAGGGATTCCCTCTGTAAAGTTCTTCAGGACCTGAATCTCCAAGTCTGGAATTAGAGATCACATGAGCTACCCTACTTAAGTGTGTCCAAATGTAAATGTATCTCTCCCCCATAGAACTTCAAGAGATTACTCTGAAGCAATGGTACTGTGGAACTCAGGGACACCAACTGCTTTGGTTTACAGCTTTATTAATCATATTCTATGTATCTTTGAATCTTCCTCAAGCAAACTAAGTTTTTTCTCCCAAATCGCTACCATTACTTCATAGAGCAGAATAAGTGAAATAAGGTCTATATCTAGATATCCCCTCATAATATTTTAGAATACAAAACAGAGAAAAGAAGATCCCAAAAGTTTCAGTGTGAAGCTTGAGTACCTCCTTAGCTCTGGAAATACCCATCTATCTATATCTTTAACAATTCCCTCCCTTTCATTTTTTTAGATGACTTCAAAAAATTGAGATAAAATTCATGTAACAAAATTCACCATTTTAAAATGTACAATTCAGGGTTTTCAGTACATGTACAAGGTTGTGCAGCTATCATCACTACTAATTCCAGAACATGTTCAACACCTAAAAAAGAAACACCATATGCATTAAGTGGTTACTTCTTTTTATTTTTTAAGTTATATTTTTCTGAGGTTCTTAACAGTAAGGCTTGGCTGGGGGCAGTGGCTCATGCCTATAATCCCAGCACTTTGGGAGGCCGAGGCGGGTGGATCATGAAGTCAGGAGATCCAGACCATCCTGACCAACAATGTGAAGCCCTGTCTCTACTAAAAATACAAAAATTGGCCAGGTGTGGTGGCGTGTGCCTGTAGTCCCAGCTACTCAAGAGGCTGAGGCAGGAGAATCGCCTGAACCCAGGAGGCGGAGGTTGCAGTGAGCCGAGATGGCGTCACTGCACTCCAGCCTGGGGGACAGAGCGAGACTCTGTCTCAATCACTCAGTCAATCAATCAATCAATCAATAAGGCTTTGGATTTCCTAGATTGTTCTTTTATAGTTTTTAACTTTTTCCTCCTGTCCCTATCACATCTTGTTCTGTAGTCTGGAAGACTTTCTTGACTATATTTTCTAGTATTTTTTT
The DNA here is from genome assembly GCF_009764315.1 of Trachypithecus francoisi. Taxonomy (NCBI): domain Eukaryota; kingdom Metazoa; phylum Chordata; class Mammalia; order Primates; family Cercopithecidae; genus Trachypithecus; species Trachypithecus francoisi. The sequence continues at coordinate 144,705,362 of NW_022681468.1, read as the reverse complement.
TTTTTTTTTTTGTGATGGGATCCGACTGTCACCGAGACTGGAGTGCAATGATGTGATCTTGGCTCACTGCAACCTCCACTTCCTGGGCTCAAATTATCCTCCCACCTCAGCCTCCCGAGTACCTGGGGCTACAGTGTGTGCTACCACACTCAGCTAATTTTTGTATTTTTGGTAGAGATGGGGTTTCGCTATGTTGCACTGGCTGGTCTTGAACTTCTGGCCTCAAGTGATCCTTCTGCTTTGGCCTCCCAAAGTGCTAGGATTATAGGAGTGAGGCTTTTTTTTTTTTTTTTTTTAGAGGTGGAGTCTTGCTCTGTCCCTCAGGCCTGAGTACAGTGGTACAATCATAGCTCACTGCAGCCACAAACTACTGGGCTCAAGCAATCGTCTTGCTTCAGCTTCCTTGAGCTGCTGGGACTACAGAAACATACCACCACACCTAGCTAATTTTTAAAATTTTTGTAGAGATGGGCTCTCACTTGGTTGCCTAAGCTGGTCTTGAAGTCCTGGCTTCATGCAGTCCTCCCACCTCAGCCTCCCAAAGTGCTACGATTACAAGTGTGAGACACTGCACCCAGCCTAGGCCTTCTGTTAAAAATAAAAATTTTGGCTAGGCACAGTGGCTCATGCCTGTTATCTCAGCACTCTGGAAGGCCAAGGCAGGAGAAACACTTAGGCCCAGGAGTTCGAAACCAACCTGGACAAAAAAGTGAGGCTCTTGTCTTTACCAAAAAATAAAAATAAAAATAAATAAGTAAATAAAATAAAATAAGATAGCAGGGCCCAGTGGCGTGTGCCTATAGTCCCAACTACTTAGGATAAGCTGAGGTGGGACGATCCCTTGAGCCCAGGAGTTTGAGGTTGCAGTAAGCTATGATGGTGCCACTGCACTACAGCCTGGGTGACACAGTGAGACCCTGTCTCAAAAAAATAAAATAAAATAAATTTAAATTTCGGGAATGGCTGGGTGCAGTGGCTCACGCCTGTCATCCCAACACTTTGGCAGGCCGAGGTAGGTGGATCACTTAAGGCCAGGAGTTCGAGACCAGCCTGGCCAACATGGTGAAACTCTACCTCTGCTAAAACAAATATATATATATATATATTAGCTTGGTGTGGTGGGACATGCCTGTGGTCCCAGGTACTTGAGAGGCTGAGGCAGAAGTTGCTTGAACTCAAGGAGGCGGAGGTTGCAGAGTCAAGATCCCACCACTAGGCCAGGCGCAGTGGCTCACGCTTGTAATCCCAGCACTTTGGGAGGCTAAGGCGGATGTATCACGAGGTCAGGAGTTCAAGACCAGCCTGGCCAACATAGTGAAACCCCATCTCTACTAAAAATACAAAAATTAGCTGGGTGTGGTGGCGCACACCTGTAATTCCAGCTACTCCGAAGGTTGAGGTGGGAGAACCGCTTGAACCCGGGAGGCAGAGGTTACAGTGAGCTGAGACCATGCCATTGTACTCCAGCCTGGGTGACAGAGTGGGACTCTCTCAAAAAAAAGATCCCACCACTGCACTCCAGCCTGAGTGACAAAGCAAGACTCTGTCTCAAAAAAAAAAAAAAAAGAAAAGAAAAGAAAAAAATAGGCTGGGCACAGGGGCTCATGCCTGTAATTCCAACACTTTGGGAGGTCGAGACAGGCGGATCACCTAAGGTCAGGAGTTCAAGACCAGCCTGGCCAACATGATGAAATCCTGTCTCTACTAAAAATACAAAAATTAGCCGGGCATGGTGGTCCACACCTGTAATCCCAGCTGCTCCGGAGGCTGAGGCACAACAATCACTTGAACCCGGAAGGCGGAGGTTGCAGTGAGCCAAGATCACGGCACTGCACTCCAGCCTAGGTGACAGAGTGAGACTCTCAAAAAAAAGAACTGGTATAAATATAAAATAAATTTCAGGAATAATTTTAATTTCAAAGAGCTATTCTTGTATTTATTTTTCTAAAACATTTTACTGTTTTATTATTCTGAGCATATTAATAAGATAATTTAAAAACTTTTCTCCTGGTTCTTTTCTTTTCTTTTGAGACACTGTCTCATTCTGTTGCCCAGGCTGGAGTGCAGTGGCTGGATCTTGGCTCACTGCAAGCTCCACCTCCCAGGTTCAAGTGATTCTCGTGTCTCAGCCTCCCAGGCAGCTGGTATTACAGTGGGCACCACCATGCCCAGCTAGGTTTTGTATTTTTAGTAGAAACAGGGTTTCACCATGTTGGCTAGGCTGGTCTCAAACTCCTGGCTTCAAGTGATCAGCCCACCTTGGCCTCCCAAAGTGCTAGGATTACAGGTGTGAGCCACCACGCCCAGCCTCTTTTGGTTCTTTAAGTTACCTCTCTTTCCTTTAGGGTTAATTTTTCTGTTAGTTTAGTTTTGGTCATTTTAGTTCATGCTGCTGGTTATTCCCACATGCTGGAAGATTCTTGGTTGTCTATTCATACCTAGGGCAGAAGGATAGGGAAACTACCCTTTGTAAAAAGGAAACGCTAGAAGGATAAGCCAGAAATGAATTGAAATATTTTTTGGTAGAGACAGGGTCTTCCTATGTTGCCCAGGCTAGTCTCGAACTTCTGGGCTCAAGGGATCCTTCTGCATCAGCCTCCCACAATGCTGGGATTACAGGCATAAGCCACCATGTCCAGCCTAAAATGGTTATTAATACAGGGTGTAGGGCAGGGCAGAGAATTATATTCCTTTAGGGAGAGTAGATGGAGAATCAGGATATGAGGTGGCAGAACTGAATTCTAGTAAAAAATAAGACTTATTTTGGAACATCAACATCCACACTAATTCTTAGTTTTCCCCATTTTGTTCAGTTTTTTTTCTAGAAGAAATATCTGGTGTTTTACCTGGGGGAAAGTGTAAGTTGCCGGAGTAGAAGTAGGAGTAGGAAAGGAGGTAGGGGCATAGTGACCACTGGGAATGGCTTCCCATTTATTCAATTAATCTTCCCTGTTTTCAGCCCCAATTCTCATTTCTGCTCATCTCCGTCCCTAAGCCTTAAGATCTGTTGGGCTGGTCCAGTTCCTAGTTCAGAGTATGTTCTTGGCTTGTTTTCTCCTTCAACCCACTCTTATCTACTTTACAACTTCCAAAAATTTCTGGAAATTTGTTTATTGGTAACCCAATCATGTAATTCTCTTTGGTGTTTTGGTACCTCTATGTTTTTATTTTAATGGACTCTCAGAGAGACAGGAATCAAATGGTGCTGTCTGGTCTACCTTCTTGGAACTTAGTACTTTTAAGGAAAGGGAAAGATTTTACTTTCTATAGAAAATTCCAGAGACACAATAGGACCAGTCAGTTCTACTGTCTCTTATTTTTACATAGTACTTATTTATGAAGAAGCAAAGTGACTATGTAGAACAAACACTAAGTACTTCTTTAATATTTAACAGAATTTCCATCATTATGGGTTCTTAACTTGTATGTGTAGCATCTTCTATATTCTGTTATTGCATGTTTCTGAGGGAGTGTTTCACTGCTTGCATCAGAATTTTTTAGGTTTATATCCTAAAAGAGTTTAAGAACCACAGGACTATATAAATGTACTCTTTCAAACAGTGTTAAAAAATTCCCATTCCATGATGATACGTTTACATTTTAGATCTTAACTGCAGGTGTTTAAATCTCAAAAAAATTAATGTTTAAAAATAATTTTGAAGCTGTTTAAAAATCCCAAGGCAACCAGTAAACAAACGACTATATAATATGTTGAGAAGCAGTGGGGCTTCTTTTAGGAACACATTCTTTTTTTTTTTGAGACAGAGTCTTACTCTGCTGCCCAGAATGGAGTGGACTGGCATGATCTAGGCTCACTGCAACCTCTGCCTCCCAGGCTCAAGCAGTTCTCCTGCCTCAGCTTCCTGAGTAGCTGGGATTACAGGCATGCACCACCATGCCCGGCTAATTTTTGTATTTTTAGTAGATATGGGGTTTCAACATGTTGGCCAGGCTGGTCTTGAACTCCTGATCTCAAGTGATCCACCTGCCTCGGCCTCCCAAAGTGCTGGGATTACAGGTGTGAGCCATCACGCCGGCCAGGAACACATTCACATGCATTATGCAGTGAATTATTTCACATGCATTAACAAAATAAAAACTTCACCTGGGGCTTTAGCTCTTTTGTACAGTAGCTGAGAGTACTGAGGGCTGGGGATGCTAAATAATTTTTCAACCCAATGACCTGGATAGCTACTTGGAATATCACCATTTAGGTAGAGTGTCAAGTTTTGCACCAGAAGACCCAGTCACTAAGTTAGAAGTCCTAGATGCTGTGGGCCGGTCTTGGTGGCTCACACCTGTAATCCCAGCACTTTGCAAGGCCAAGGTAGGAGGATGGCTTGAGCACAGGAGTTTGACATCAGCCTGGGCAAGGGATGACTCTCTTGTAGGGAGACCCTGTCTCTACAAAAAACACAAAAATTAGCTGGGCATGCTGGTGCACACCTATAGTCCCAGCTACTCGGGAGGCTGAGGTGGAAGGATCACTTGAGCCTGGAAGGTGGAGGTTGTAGTGAGCTGAGATCACACCACTGCACTCCAGCCTGGGCAACAGAGCAAGACTCTGTCTTAAAAGCAAAAACAAACAACAAATACAAAGAAAACATAGGCAAAGAAACAAAAAATCTACAGTCTAAGATTTTTTTAGGCTAAAAAATAACAAAGAAGATGAGGAATTGACTGATATATTAGTCAGAAGCATCAGTGTTCCTACAAAATGAAATTATCAGACGTTAACTCTAGTTCTTTGAGGCATGTTTTGCTGAAGCTACTTAAATGTCAACTTTTGGGTTCTGACTCTGGGTAAATGTTACTTCATATAATAGTTCAGGTAATTATTTTATACATATTTTCAAAATAAGCAAAAAATTTAAAAACAGTTAATACAGTAAGAAGCAGAGCTGTGCAGATCACAATGTATGCTTTTAACTCTATAATTAAACATTAATATTGTTCAAAACAGGCAAATAAAAATATGTGTGCATTTGCACACTTATGTTGACACAATGGCTGCAGTCAAGTTCAGCCACACAGTATACATTATACATGTGATAGCTCTGCTTAAAATCTAAGCCTTGGTAGCTTTGGCTGAAATACCTGAAGTAAAAGGGAGAAGCTAATGCTCACTAATGGGTTAAACCCATGTGGTTTTGCTTTGTTCAATTAACTGAAAGTAAACTTTTTTCTGATGATATCTTCAGGACACAGGGAGCAACATTTGAAGATTAATGATTATCATATAATTTTATATGTGTACACTATTTAGCTGACTGGGCTGAATGTACCCTGGAAAAGATGTTTTTGAGTAAATCTTGTTTATCTATTTTCATTTGCTTTGTTCAAACAATATATCACTGGAACGAGTTCAGTTAATCAGGGTTATAGTTCATTGTGGTTTTACTATAAAACATTATAAAACAAAAGAAACGCCAACTACCTACCTAAGCGATGAAATCCAAAGGTGAATCTTTTGGTTGGTGATTTTGATGATAGCCACAAAGCAAGCAGGGTGAGTATGATGGCGCTTAGGTCAGTTAACATATGAAGTGCATCTGTCATGATTGCTAGGCTATTTGCAATGTATCCACCTTAGAGTTACAAGTAGGAGGAAAAAAGGAACAAGTTAATTTTTTAAAAAAGCAAGCAATCAAACCAGAAATATGCAATATCCTACAAAACATGAACTTCTAACTAAATCTTTGTCCCATTACAATTAAATCAAGGTATTCTGAAATTGTATTCAAAATATTAGATATAGGTACATTTTTCTGGTGAAACATCAACTTCTTTTCTTTTCTTTTTTTTTTTGAGAGGGAGTCTCACTCTGTTGCCCAGGCTGGAGTGCAGTGGTGCAATCTCTGCTCACTGCAACCTCTGCCTTCTGGGTTCAAGTGATTCTTGTGCCTCAGCCTCCTGAGTAGCTGGGACTACGGCATGCACCACCATGCCAAGCTAATTTTTGTATTTGACAGGGTTTCACCATGTTGGTCAGGCTGGTCTCAAACTCCTGACTTCAAGTGATCCACTCGCCTTGGCCTCCCAAGTGGTGGGATTACAGGCATGAGCCAATGTGTTCAGTCAGAATATCCATTTCTAGTAATACATTCTACAAGCAGTCAATGACCTTTAGAAAGTTAAGAACCATTAGGCCGGGCGCGGTGGCTCAAGCCTGTAATCCCAGCACTTTGGGAGGCCGAGACAGGTGGATCACGAGGTCAGGAGATCGAGACCATCCTGGCTAACATGGTGAAACCCCGTCTCTACTAAAAATACAAAAAACTAGCCGGGTGAGGTGGCGGGAGCCTGTAGTCCCAGCTACTCGGGAGTCTGAGGCAGGAGAATGGCGTGAACCCAGGAGGCGGAGCTTGCAGTGAGCTGAGATCCAGCCACCCGTACTCCAGCCTGGGCGACAGAGCGAGACTCCGTCTCAAAAGAAAAAAAAAAAGAAAGTTAAGAACCACAAAGCAAATATATATATAGAGATTTTGTGTCTTGGTACTGAAGCTTTTGTTCAATTTACTAATTCTGTTAGACAGTGAATTAATAACCATAATATCTAAATATTACAACAAAGCTGAAGAAAAGGATGTTCACTTGTTGAGGGGCATTTGAACAGAAAATTAAAGTGAGGAAACCTACAAAATGTATGTTAGTTCGATATAAAATATGTAAAAATTAACTGATGCACTTAGCAGTATCTCTGAAGAGGGGTACAAAAGGTGGTATTTAGGATACAATTTTTGTTACCGATTTTCCAGGCATTTAGTATATATATTATACATTGTTTCATTGTGTGGCTGTATTGTCCCATAATGGACAACCAATTTTCCTAGCACTACTCATTGAATAAGCTTTTATGTGTATCAGAATCACCTGGAGGGCTTGCTAAACTACAAACTGCTTAACCCTACTCCCAGAATTTCTGATTCAGTAGGTCTGGGACGGGGATGGGAATGGGACCTGAGAATGCATATTGCTAACATGCTCCCAGGTAACGCTGATGCTTCAAGTCTTGGAACCACACTTTGAGAATCACTGTTATAATGTACAGCAGAACTGCATGATCAGGTTAAGTGTGCTGAGCTGTGGATCCTCCTCATTCCTGGGCTGGGTGTATAGAGACAAGAGCAGCAGGAGACTAGGGGCTGATGATCTTTTAGTCACATCCATTTACCCCAGTGTGCTCTATACAAATAGCATTTTTATGTATTCCCTGACATGAAAAAGCTGGAAAGCACCAAGAGAAGGTTGGTGGTAAACAACATGAAGCTTTGGAGACTTAGTCTGAATGAGTTAATTTTTTTGAGCTTCAGTATACTCATCATTTTATAATGAGGATAATTCCTTAAAGCAACTCTGTCCAACAGAACTTCAAGATGATAGAAATGTTCTGTATCTGAGTTGTCCAATGGTGTAGTCACTAGTCACATGTGGCTTTTCAGCATTTGAAAAATGGCTAGTAAGGGTGGGGCACAGTGGCTTATGCCTGTAATCCCACCTGTTTGGGAGGCTGAGGTGGGAGGACTGCTTGAGCCCAGGAGTCTGAGGCCGCAGTAAGCTATAATGGCACCAGCTCACTACAGCTTGGGTGAGAAGAGTGAGACACAGACTAAAAAAAAAAGAAAAATGGGGCCAGGTGCAGTGGCTCACGCCTGTAATCCCAACACTTTGGGAGGTTGAGGCAGGCGGATCACCTGAGCTCAGGAGTTCAAGACCAGCCTGGACAACATGGTGAAACCCCATCTCTACCAAAAGAATAAGAAAGAAAGAAAAAGAAAAATGGTTAGTGAACCTTAGGAATTTAATTAATTAAACTTTTTTTTTTTTTTTTTTTAAAGAGTCAGGGTCTTGCTCTGCCACCCAGGCAGGAATGCAGTGATGTGATCATAGCTCACTGTAGCCTCAACCTCCTGTGTTCATGTAATCCTCCCACCTCAGCCTCCTGAGTAGCTGGAACTACAGGCATGCATCACCATGCTCAGCTAATCTTTTTATCCTTTTTTTTTTTTTCAGGAGATGAGGTCTTGCTATGTTGCCTAGGCTTAATTATTTAATTAACCTAAACTTAAAAAGCTACATGTTGGTGACATCAGCCAAACAAAACAAAACAAAACAAAACAAAACAAAACAAAACAAAACGGTAAGGACTTCTGAAAATCATCTTCACAAAAAGAATGAAAACATGGCCAAAAATAGTCAAAATGAGCTTTTTCAGAACTTCGGAACTTAGCCAAAAGCTTATACACATAGCACTTATTCAAGAAAAATAGCTGAATCTCAACAAGAACAGTTATCTTTGCGGTGTTTTAATTTGCGCTGTACCCATTTGTTGTCCTCCAGCTCTATGGTAGCCTCGAAAACCAACAGGCCACAATCACTGTGAAAACCTCATGTTGCCAGCCACTGGAGGATATAAAATGAGTTTGGAGCTCCTTCAATGCCCCATTCCCAGAGAACTGTCATTATTTGACCTGCCTGGTAGTTCCCTAAAGGACGTGCAAGGATGCTTTTATTTGACTGGACACTTGAAGCTGGCCCTGTATGAACAGCCCCCATCTTCCCATGCTTGTCAAAAATCAGAGGCAACTTTGGGCTGGGCGCGGTGGCTCAAGCCTGTAATCCCAGCACTTTGGGAGGCCGAGACGGGCGGATCACGAGGTCAGGAGATCGAGACCATCCTGGCTAACACGGTGAAACCCCGTCTCTACTAAAAAATACAAAAAAAAACTAGCCGGGCAAGGTGGTGGCGCCTATAGTCCCAGCTACCTGGGAGGCTGAGGCAGGAGAATGGCATGAACCCGGGAGGCGGAGCTTGCAGTGAGCTGAGATCCGGCCACAGCACTCCAACCTGGGTGACAGAGCAAGACGCCGTCTCAAAAAAAAAAAAAAAAAAAAAATCAGAGGCAACTAACACTGCAGCTTCCTGAGGTAGGTAATGATGGTTCCCTGTGTTCAGAAATTTCACAATGTCTACCCTGGCATGGATCTTTTTTCCCCCAATTTGTTCTTTCAATCTAGAAATTTGTGGCCAGGCGCGGTGGCTCACACCTATAATCCCAGCATTTTGGGAGGCTGAGGCAGGTGGATCACCTGAGGTCGGGAGTACGAGATCAGCCTGACCAATATGGAAAAACCCTGTCTCTACTAAAAATACAAAATTAGTCGGGTGTGGTGGCACATGCCTGTAATCCCAGCTACTCGGGAGGCTGAGACAGGAGAATTGCTTGAACCTAGGAGGCGGAAGTTGTGGGGAGGTGGAGGTTGTGGTGAGCTGAGATTGTGCTATTGTACTCCAGCCTGGGCAACAAGAGTGAAACTCTTAAAAAAAAAAAAAAATCATAGAAATGGGTATCCTCCAGTTATGGGAAAACTTCCTAAACTATAAACTATAGTGTTGAAGATTTCATCAACTTTGCTTTCTCTCTTTCTCAAACTCCTTCCTGTTATTTGGAGTTTAGACTGATATTCTAATTTTTTTTTTTTTTTTTTTTTGAGACAGAGTCTCACTCTGTCACCCAGGTTGGAGTACAGTGGTGTAATCTCAGCTCACTGCAAATTCCGCCTTCTGGGTTCAAGCAATTCTCCTGCCTCAGCCTCCTGAGTAGCTGGGATTGCAGGCATGTGCCATCATGCCTGGCTAATTTTTGTATTTTTAGTAGAGATGGTGTTTCGAGATGGAGTTTTTTTTTGTTTTTTGTTTTGAGACAGAGTCTTGCTCTGTTGCCCGGGCTGGAGTGCAGTGGCCGGATCTCAGTTCACTGCAACCTCTGCCTCCCGGGTTTACGCCATTCTCCTGCCTCAGCCTCCTAAGTGACTGGGACTACAGGCGTCTGCCACCACGCCTGGCTGATTTTTTGTATTTTTTAGTAGAGACAGGGTTTCACCGTGTTAGCCAGGATGGTCTCGATCTCCTGACCCCGTGATCTGCCCGTCTCGGCCTCCCAAAGTGCTGGGATTACAGGCTTGAGCCACCGCGCCCGGCCTAGAGATGGTGTTTCATCATGTTGGCCAGGCTGGTCTTGAACCCCTAACCTCAGGTGATTGCCCGTCTTGGCCTCCCAAAGTGCTAGGATCACAGGCATGAGCCACCACACCTGGCCTCTAAATTGTTTTTGCCCTTTCTCTCCAATTATACAACTTTTTGCTCAATTCTATGAGATAGTACCTTAATTCATCTTCTTTTTTTGAGACGGGGTCTTGCTCTGTTGTCCAGGCTGCAGTTCAGTGGCACAATCATGGCTCACTGTGGCCTGGACCTCCTGGGCTTAAGTGATCCTCCAACCTCAGCCTCCTTTGTAGCTGGGACTACAGGCATGTGCCACCACACCTCAGTAATTGTTTTTTTTTTTTGAGACGGAGTCTCGCTCTGTTGCTCAGGCTGGAGTGCAGTGGCCGGATCTCAGCTCACTGCAAGCTCCGCCTCCCGGGTTTACGCCATTCTCCTGCCTCAGCCTCCCGAGTAGCTGGGACTACAGGCGCCTGCCACCTCGCCCGGCTAGTTTTATTTTTTAGTAGAGACGGGGTTTCACCATGTTAGCCAGGATGGTCTTGATCTCCTGACCTTGTGATCCGTCCGTCTCGGCCTCCCAAAGTGCTGGGATTACAGGCTTGAGCCACCGCGCCCGACAAATTTTTTATTTTTATTAGAGACAAGGTATTGCTATGTTGCCCAGGCTGGTCTTGAATTCTTAGGTTTAAGCAATCCTCCTGCCTTAGCCTCCTAAGTTTCTGGGACTACAGGAGCATGACACCATGGTTGGCTTTTTTTTTTTTTTTTTTTTCCCATTTTTAGTAGATGAGGTCTCACTATATTGCCCAGGCTGATCTTGAATTCCTGGGCTCATGTGATCTTCCCACCTCAGCCTCCCACAGTGCTGTGATTTCAGGCATGAGCCACTGCACCCAGCCCTTAATTTATCTTCTAACTTTTCTGTGGAGTTTAAAAGAAATTTCAACTATATGTTTTTACTGTGCAAAAGCTCTTTTCTTTATCCTGCATTTCTTTTTTTAATTTTTTTGAGACAAGATCTCACTGTCACCCAGGCTGGAGTGCAATTGCACAAACACTGGGCTCACTGCAGTCTCAACTTCTTGGCATCAAGTGACCCTCCCACCTTAGCCTCCTAAGTAGCTGGGACCACAGGTAGGCACCATCATGACCTACTATTTTTCTTTCTTTGTTTCTTGTTTTTGTAGAGACAGGGCCTTGCCATGTTGCCCAGGTTGGTCTTGAACTTCTGGGCTGGTGTTCCTCCCGCCTCAGCCTCCCAAAGTGCTAGTATTATAGGCATGAGCTACTGTGCCCACCCTGAATTTCTATTTTAAAGCAGTCTGTTCTTGCTTCATGGATACACGATCTTCTTTTATCTCTGAGTATACTAATTATATAATTTTACTATTATATCTGACTGGCTCTTAAATAGGTTTAACTAGTTTTCCTTATTTTAGCCGCCTTCTTCACCCACACTTCCAGAGGTACCTGGTACAACCAATCTGGAGCCTACTTAGGATTTTCTAGTGCAGTAGTTCTCAAATATGGTCCCTGGATCAGCACTGTTAGCATCCCCTGGCATCTTGTGTTTTAATAAGTTCTCTACGTGATTCTGATACACACTAAAGCTTCAGAATCACTGCTGTAGTATAAACTGGGTTGGTTCTCAGCCTTCCCCACTGCTGGCTTAGGTGTATGCTTTCTTAGGTCTACTAAGTCAGTTACCTCTTTATCTGTTTCCTTTCCAGTTTCCAAAATTTTTGTTGCTATCTTTTCCTCTCCAGTTTTCCTCATATATGTGAATTTATATCTTAAAAAAAAAAATCTTTATTGTATAAGAGGCCAGGTATGGTGGCTCATGCCTGTAACCGCAGCACTTTGGGAGGCCAAGGTGGGCAGATCACTTGAGGTCAGGAGTTTAAGACCAGCCTGGCCAACATGGTGAAATCCTGTCTCTACTAAAAATACTAAAAATTAGCTGGGTGTGGTGGTGTGCACCTGTAGTCCCAGCTACTCAGGAGGCTGAGGCAAGAGAATTACTTGAACCCAGGAGGTGGAGGCTGCAGTGAGCTGAGATGGTGCCACTGCACTCCAGCCTGAGTGACAGAGCGAGACTCCACTAAAAAAAAAAAAAAATGCCGGGCGCGGTGGCTCAAGCCTGTAATCCCAGCACTTTGGGAGGCCGAGACGGGCGGATCACGAGGTCAGGAGATCGAGACCATCCTGGCTAACACGGTGAAACCCCGTCTCTACTAAAAAATACAAAAAAATTAGCCGGGCGAGGTGGCAGGCGCCTGTAGTCCCAGCTACTCGGGAGGCTGGGGCAGGAGAATGGCGTGAACCCGGGAGGCGGAGCTTGCAGTGAGCTGAGATCTGGCCACAGCACTCCAGCCTGGGCGGCAGAGCGAGACTCCGTCTCAAAAAAAAAAAAAAAAATCCCCTGATTGTATAAGAGAGGCATCAGGAACAAGCAAAATTAGATGCATGAGTTCAATTGGCCATCTTTACCTGGAAGTTTATATTCCCTCTCAATTAAGCATTTTCATTTTCAATAAAAATGCAATTGTAACTCTGTTACCAAATCCAAAGGATGTTTTAGTTCTCATCTAATTAGGCCTGTCAACAGTTTCAACCTATTTATTTCCACTTTGAAATACTCTTTTTTTTTTTTTTGAGATGGAGTCTCGCTCTGTTGCCGGGGCTGGAGTGCAGTGGCCAGATCTCAGCTCACTGCAAGCTCCGCCTCCCGGGTTTACGCCATTCTCCTGCCTCAGCCTCCCGAGTAGCTGGGACTACAGGCGCCCACCACCTCGCCCGGCTAGTTTTTTGTATTTTTTAGTAGAGACGGGGTTTCACCATGTTAGCCAGGGTGGTCTCGATCTCCTGATCCGCCCGCCTCAGCCTCCCAAAGTGCTGGGATTACAGGCTTGAGCCACCACGCCCGGCCAATACTCTCTTTTATATAAAAAAAAAAAATTTGGAACACCTTTTTCCCTCTGCCCGACTTCTAAAGTTGGGAGTTCCTAGAGACTTGAGCCCTCTAGGTCATTTTACCTATTCCTACGGCATTGTATACGTATCTCTCTCTACCTTGACCTCTCTCCTAACCACTCATATTCTTGCTTCCAAGAATATATACTCCAGTCCATTCTTTTTTTTTTTTTTTTTTTGAGATGGAGTTTTGCTCTTGTTGCCCAGGCAGGAGTGCAATGACACAATCTCAGCTCACTGCAACCTCCGCCTCCCAGGTGCAAGTGATTCTCCTGCCTCAGCCTCCCGAGTAGCTGGGATTAAAGGCATGTGCCACTGTGCCTGGCTAATTTTGTATTTTTAGTAGAGATGGGGTTTCGCCATGTTGGTCAGGCTGGTCTCAAACTCCCGATCCATTCTTCACGTAACAGCCAGAGTAATCTTTCAAAAAAGGTAAATCCCATCTTGTTACTCTCCTGCTGAAAACCTTATCTGGTTTTCCACTGCACTTAAAATAAAAACTACACTCATTTAACATGGCCTACCAGGACCTGCCTGATCTCTTCCTGCCTCTTTCCCTCATGGTTACACACTGAAACCAAACTGGCCTTCTTTCTAATTCCTTTTGAAGAATTGAAGGCTTTAGGACCTTGGTACATGCTGTTCTCTTCTCTTGGAAAACTCCTTCACTCTGTTTGGGTAACTCCTACTATTCTTTTTTTTGGCTTAAATGTACCTGGTCCATGCACAAACTATGTCCTACTGGTTACTACATCTTTATAGTACCTTGTTCTTTTTCTTCCTAGCACTTAGGACCATCTAAATTTTAAATTTACTTACGTGTTTAATGTTTGTCTCTTCCATTAGATTCTCCAGATAGTAGGGATCATAATAGTTTTGTTCTCCATTGTATATTCAGAACATGTAGCACAGTGCCTGGCACATAGTGTACATACTCAAAATATACTTCCAAAGAGAAGAAAATAATGGACCTTGACCAAGGTCTCAAAGCAAGTTAAGTGGTAAAGCCAACCAAGTCTATCTCAGATCATTAAATTACTTCTTTTTTTTCCCCTGCTTTTTGAGACAGAGTCTCACTCTGTCACCTGGGGTGGAATACAGTAGCCAGATCTCAGCTCACTGCAACCTCCGCCCCCTGGGCTCAACCGATCCTGCCACCTCAGCCTCTAGAGGAGCTAGGACACAGAAACACACCGCCAGGTCAGGCTAAGTTTTTGTATTTTTTGGTAGAGAGGGGGTTTCATCATGTTGCCCAGGCTGGTCTTGAACTCTTGAGCTCAAGGGATCCTCAGCCTCCCAAAGTGCTGGGATTACAGACATGAGCCACCACACCCAGCCAAATTGCTTCTTTTTTTATTACTCCATACTTCCTATATGAGATACTTCCTACACCTGGCCAAATTGCTTCATTTTAAAAAATTATTTCATTTAATGTAGTCTCACTCTGTTGCCCAGGCTGGAGTGCAGTGGCATGATCTCAGCTCACTGCAACCTCTGCCTCCCGGGTCAAAGCGATTTCCAGCTAATTTTTGTATTTTTAGTACAGACGGGGTTTCACCATGTTGGCCAGGCTGCTCTCGAACTCCTGACCTCCAGTGATCCGCTCGCCTTGGCCTCCCAAAAGTGTTAGGATTTCAGGTGTGAGCGACCGTGCCTGGCCAAATTGCTTCATTTTTTATTTCTCCATACTTCCTACATAAGATGTTTTATTTCTTTTTCTTTCTTTTTTTGAGACAGAGTCCCATTTTGTTATCCAGGCTGGAGTGCAGTGGTGTAATCTTGGCTCACTGCAACCTCCACCTCCCAGGTTCAAGCGATTCTTGTGTCTCAGCCTCCCCAGTAGCTGGTACTACGGGCACGCTGTGATGCCTGGCTAATTTTTTTGTATTTTTAGTAGAGCTGGGGTTTCACCATGTTGGCCAGGCTGCTTTCCTCCTAACCGCAAGTGATCTGCCTGCCTTGAAGATGCTTTATTTACAAGCGCTTCGGACACACTTTAATAAATGCTCTAGTGTATACAATTGAATTCCATGTAACATTCTGAATAGTATTGTTAATGCTTACCCTAAGCACTACTATCATCTCTGTATTGTTTAACAAAATACTTCCACATTTGAGAATAAAGTCAGTATTTGAAAGGAAATACGTATTGTGGCTTTCATAAAACAACATTTTTTTTTTTTTTTTTTTTTTTTTTTTTTGAGACGGAGTCTTGCTCTGCCACCCAGGCTGGAGTGCAGTGGCCTGATCTCAGCTCACTGCAAGCTCCGCCTCCCGGGTTTACGCCATTCTCCTGCCTCAGCCTCCCGAGTAGCTGGGACTACAGGCGCCCGCCTCGTCGCCCGGCTAGTTTTTTGTATTTTTAAGTAGAGACAGGGTTTCACCGTATTAGCCAGGATGGTCTCGATCTCCTGACCTTGTGATCCGCCCGTCTCGGCCTCCCAAAGTGCTGGGATTACAGGCTTGAGCCACCGCGCCCGGCCATAAAACAACATTTACCAAATAACAAATTTCAGAAGTGAGAAGTCAAGACAATTATATCTTAATGATTTTTACTTAGGTGAAATAAACTCTGAATTATTAATCATTTTAAGGGGGGATGCTGTGATTAATGTTATTTAACTTAAAATATTCAATGTTAACTTCAAAAATCATTAAACCTGAATGACTTGATATTCTAGTTGTGTTAGTTTGGGCAAGTCACCGAATCTTAGTCTGCTGAGACCATGGTGCTTCATCGGGGCACAGTTTCACTCCTGTCTTTTATTTCTTTTTTTTTTTTGAGACGGAGTCTCGCTCTGTCGCCCAGGCTGGAGTGCTGTGGCCGGATCTCAGCTCACTGCAAGCTCCGCCTCCCGGGTTTACGCCATTCTCCTGCCTCAGCCTCCCGAGTAGCTGGGACTACAGGCGCCCGCCACCTCGCCCGGCTAGATTTTTGTATTTTTTAGTAGAGACGGGGTTTCACCGTGTTAGCCGGGATGATCTCGATCTCCTGACCTCGTGATCCGCCCGTCTCGGCCTCCCAAAGTGCTGGGATTACAGGCTTGAGCCACCGCGCCCGGCCTAATTTCTTTACAGCTTAAGCATTTATAATTATCTAACAGAATAAAAATTAATTAATTCAACAAGCTTATTGAGTATCTACTTTGTGCCAGTCACTGTTCTAGGTGCTAGGAATTCAGTCTGTATTTCAGTGGAAACAGACAGGTAACACTAAATGAGTAAATAAATAAGATATCTCAGATGCTGAGGACTTTGAAAGTTGGAGAGGGAACAGGGGACAAAAGGGATTTACTTTAGTCAGTCAGAAAAGGTCTCTCAAAAGTGTTTTTTTGTTTGTTTTTCGTTTTTGTTTTTTTTTTTGAGACAGTCTTATTCTGTTGCTCATGCCCGACTCACCACAACTTCCGCCTCCCGGGTTCAAGCCATTCTAATGCTTTAGCCTCCCGAGTAGCTGGGATTACAGGTGCCCGCCACCACGTCCAGCTAATTTTTTTTTTTTTAGTAGAGACAAGGTTTTACCATCTTGGCCAGGGTGGTCTCAAACTCCTGACCTCAGGTGATCCACCTACCTCGGCCTCCCAAAGTGCTGGGATTAAAGGCATGAGCCACCGCACTCAGCCGGGGTGTCTTTTTAAATAAGACAAGAATGAGAAGAAACTGGCCAAGAAAAGATTTGGGAAAGGTAGTCTATGTAAAGCAGTGTTTTTCAAACTAAGGCCCTGACCTACTGCAGTGGACACATGAAATCCATTTAGTGAGCTGGGACCACAACTGAAAAACTATTTGTATACATCACACGAAGGAAAACTTTTGTCTCAGTTATACGTACATTATACACATGTGACCTGTGTGTATTCTCATACATATGAAAGCATGCATGCCTAAATAAGTCACAATATGAAGTGTATTTCTTACTATAGTGAGGTCAAAAAATGCTTGAAAGCCACTGAGATAAAAGGACCAGCCACTTTGAACGCCTTAGAGGCAAAAAGAGCTCTGGAGCTGGAGAAGGAAAAGAAGACCAGCATGGCTGAAGTGAGCCTGGGGAGGAGTGTTATGAGAGGAGGTAGGAAATGCATGTAATTTTTCCTATATAGAACTCTACAGTCAAGCTTCTTAAATCTGGACTGCCACCTGTTTTTGTCATGGCTCATCATTAAGAGATAACATGTGAGAATCATCTCCCTGCTTTAACGTCACTTTGTAAACTGTCACTGAAAAGTTAGTAGTTATACTGATGTGACTGAAAATAACCTAAATTAAGAATGTATCTTATATTGAGAATGGATTGTTCGTATAATTAAAAAATGAACAAGAAAACAGGCTCATAGAAATCTTGCGGAGTCCTCTGGTTCATTTCAGGCCCTCCTTATAATGCAAAATGTTCACGTTAGTTGGTAATTAATTTTGCAAATCTCTTGGCTATAAATACAAAAGGAAAGAGCATAAAAGAAACCACTTAGGTCAAATGTAGAGGGAAAAAATGCTGGGACTGTAGATGTGGCTCTTCCATTAACTCCCTAAGTGGCCCTCACGACTTATTTCACCGGTTTGAGCCCTGGAAACCCTTACATGTTAAAAAAAAAAAAGGAGGTGGAGTATGTGTTCAGTAAGGTCCCTTCATACTGTAAAATTCTATGATCCTAAGTAATTTACGATCATTTACTATTTTAAACGTTGCGAAAATTAACCTGGTATTTTACCAGAACTTTGTAAAAAGAGGAAGTTACATGACATACAATGAAGATAACGTCCTTAACTTTACGGTAGATGACAGTGTTTGAAGAACTAGAAGATAAAGTCAAAGTTATCTCGGGGAGTTTGTGTTGTACTTAGATTGAGCTGCACTTTGGAACCGTGTGGCCTTTTCACATGAGATCAACGTCTTGATAAATGCAAACTTCCTGAAAAGATGGGTTAAACCTCAAAGCCTGTGTAACTACAGCTTGACAAAGACTCTCGAGGAAAGGTAAACGGAAAGTGAGTTGGCAACACAACTCACCTACAAGTTCTCCAATCATGAAAAGCAAGTAAAGAACGGCAGCAATGGTCAACCTGGTTTTCACCTTTCTCTGCTTCAGTATCTCTCTCTGTTTGCTGCAGTTGTCACAGGAGTCTACCTTCAAACTCAGCTGACTGTTGGTCAAAGGTAAGTCTTGGTCCAGTAAGGAGTCATCGTCGGCCTGGAGGGTCGCGTGCGCCCCGTTAAGAGGCCTTTCCGGGGCTTCGGAACCGTCATCGGCCACCACAACTCGAAGTTTG
This sequence comes from Trachypithecus francoisi, assembly GCF_009764315.1. Classification (NCBI taxonomy): domain Eukaryota; kingdom Metazoa; phylum Chordata; class Mammalia; order Primates; family Cercopithecidae; genus Trachypithecus; species Trachypithecus francoisi. The sequence goes on along the minus strand of NW_022681468.1, from coordinate 144,687,115 downwards.
TTGAATCGAGAAAGCCCCTCGTCCCCCGCCTCATCCGAGAAGTCAAAGGCGCTGGTGTCATTTAAAAACAGCGGCGCATCATCCTTCCTCAGCAGAGATTTGAGGCGCTTCCACGCGCCAGAGCCGGCCATGGCAGAGGCTGAGCGGCCGCGGTGCGGAACGGCTTGGGGGAGGCGGACGGTCGGCGGCGCCTACTTCACCGGAGCGCCAGTTCTCGAGGGCAGTGCCGCGCGTCCCTCCCCATCCTGTGGAAAACGAAACACGTTATAAATTAAAGGCGCCCAACCCTGTCCTCAAGTTCCGAAGCCGCTGGCGGCGGGTCGCAGGGCCGGCCCCGAGGCTCCGCCAGGGCTCCGCGAGGGGGCGGCACATCTATTTAATACCTGGGGCGCTGCCGCGGGGCCGCAGCTCATCTCCCCGCCCCCAGCCGGCTCAGCGAGGCCGGCTTGCGCTGCTCCACCCGGGGCAGCGGGAGAGCTGGGCAGTGCTCGCGTCCGCCGCGCCGGCCGCTGGAGGCTGGCTCCCAGGTCTGACAGGTTCGGGGCGGGTCGCCCACAACCGCCGCCTCTCCCCGCCCTGCGCGAGGCCACGCGCGTGCGCCGGGCGAGGCGCGCGAGGGAGGGGTCGGCGCCAGGACACGCAGGCCTGGCGCGCAGGGCTGGGGCTCCCGCGAAGAGCGGGGGCGCGCGGCCCGACCCGCCCCGCCCCTCGCCCCGAGGCTGGCTTAGGGGCCCCCGCGCCGCCTCCGCCCAGGGATCACTCACTGGCGAAGTAAGGGGACTTCGGACGGCCCCTTCCACCTCCCCAGGCTGGGAGGCAAGTGCGGTCGGAGGGTCACGCCGGGGGCTGGGCGTTGCTGCTAGGAGTTCCCTTCACCAAAAGTGGGTCTCAGGATTCTCGGGTCGGGATCTGGGTTGCGGGTGCTCGGCAGAAGACAAACCCAGCACTTTTCGTGCTAACTGGAAAGGCAAGCAGCTTTTCTCTCCTCGAATTGCTTGTCTCTGGCAAATTGGCAACATTTGCTGCAGTCAACTGGAGAGGGCAAGGCTGTCGTCGTCAGCAGTTCTGTGTCCTCCTGTTTTTCAGCAAATATGTATTGTCCTCTTTGTGCTCTCTGCCATGTTCTTTTTTCCTTCAGGGTATTTACGATATGGACTAAACCCAAGCACAGAAAATCTAGCACAGGCATACCTCGGAGATACTGCGAATTTGGTTCCAGACCACGCAATATGGCAATAAAGTGAGGTCTCACAAATGTTTCATGCCCCAGTGCAAATACAATCATGTTTATAATGTAGTCTATTAAGTGTGTTATGTCTAAAACAATGGGCGTACCTTAATTTAAAATATTGGGAGAGAGGGAGGAAAAAGTATATATACTTTGGTTAATTGCTCTGAGGAAGGAGGGTCGCTTGAGCCCAGAAGTTCGAGATTACAGTGAGCTGTGATTGTGCCTCTGCACCCCAGCCTGGCGACAGAGTGAGACCCTGTCTCTAAAAATGACTGCTAAAAAATGCTAACAATCGGCTGGGCATGGTGGCTCACGCCTGTAATCCCGACCCTTTGGGAGGCTGAGGCAGGCAGATCACCTGAGGTCAGGAGTTCAAGACCAGCCTGACCAACATGGAGAAACCCCGTCTCTACTAAAAATACAAAATTAGCCGGGAGTGGCGGCACATGCCTGTAATCCCAGCTACTAGGGAGGCTGAGGCAAAAGAATCACTTGAACCCGGGTGGCGAAGGTTGTGGTGAGCCGAGATCACGCCATTGCACGCCAGTCTGGGCAACAAGAGCAAAACTCCGTCTAAAAAAAAAAAAAAGAAGTGCTAGCAATCATCTAGGCCTTTAGCAAGTCATTTTCTTTGCTAGTGGAGGGTGTTTGCTCCATGTTGATGGCTGCTGACCGATATGGATGGTGGCTGCTGAAGGTTGGGATGGCTGTGGCAATTGCTTGTAATAAGACAACAATGACATTTGCTACATCTGTTGACTTCATGTTTTCATGAAAGAGTTCTTGATGGCGTGTGATGCTGGTTAATAATATTTCACCCACAGTGGACCTTTCAAAATTGGAGTCAATCCAGTTTTCTCAAACCCTGTCTCTGCTTTATCAACCAAGTTTATGGAATATTCAAATCCTTTGTTGCCATTTCAACAGTGTTCACAGCATCCTCACAAGGAGTAGATTCTATCTCAAGAAACCACTCTTTGCTTATCTTTAAGAAGCAGCTCCTCATCTGTTCAAATTTTATGAGATTGCAGCAATTCAGTCACATCTTTTAGGTTCCACTTCTAGTTCTCTTGCTATTTCCACCACATCTACAGTTACTTCCTTCATTGAAGTCTTGAATCCCTCAAAATCATCCATTAGGGTTAGAATCCACTTCTTGCAAAATCCTGTTGATGTTGATATTTTGACTTCCCATGAATCACGAATATTCTTAATGGCATCTGGAATGCTGCATCCTTTCCAGAAGTTTTTCAATTTACCTAGGTCCATCAGAGGAATCAATGGCAGCTATAGCCTTATGAAAGATATTTCTTCTTTTATTCATTTTTTTTTTTTTTTTTTTTGAGATGGAGTTTCACTGTCGTTGCCCAGGCTGGAGTGCAATGGCGCAATCTCGGCTCACCGCAACCTCCGCCTCCCGGATTCAAACAATTCTCCTGCCCCAGCCTCCCAAGTAGCTGGGACTACAGGCATGTGCCACCACACCTGGCTAATTTCATATTTTTAGTAGACACGGGGTTTCACCATGTTGGCCAGACTAGTCTCGAACCCCCGACCTCAGGTGGTCCGCCTGTGTTGGCCTTCCAAAGTGCTGGGATTACAGGCGTGAGCCACTGCACCAGATGAGCTATAGAGCACAGGTAGAGTAGATTTAGAATAATTCTTAAGACCTCTAGAATTTTCAGAATGGTAAATGAGCATTGGCCTTAAAGCTATGGGCTGCATTAGCCTCTAACAAGAGAGTAAGATTGAAAAACTTCTGGAAAGGGTTCAGCATTCCAGATGCCATTAAGAGTAAGATTGTCCTTTTGAAAGTCTGAAGCCAGGCATCACCTTCTTTCTAACTATGAAAGCCCTAGGTGGAATCTTCTTCCAATAGAAGGCTATTTCCCCTGTATTGAAAATCTGTTGTTTAGTGTAGTCACTTCTAATGATTGTAGATACACCTTGTGGACAGCTTGTTGCAGTTTCTCTATCAGCATTTGCTGCTGCTTCTTGCACTTTTATGTTATGGAAATCACTTTTTTCCTTAAACCTCATGAACCAACCTCTGCTAGCTTCAAACTTTTCTTTTTTTGTTAAAAAAATTATTTTATTTATTTATTTTTAAATAGAGACAGGGTCTTACTATGTTGCCCAGGCTGGTCTGGGCATTTCTACTTTCCTTCAAGAACTTTTCCATTTCCCAAAGTCAAGCGATAAAAGTTTAAAATGAACAAACCCAAACAATCAAAAAGAACTTTTCATTTGCATTCACAACCTGGATAAGAAAAGGCATAGTGCCGGGCGCGGTGGCTCAAGCCTGTAATCCCAGCACTTTGGGAGGCTGAGACGGGCGGATCACGAGGTCAGGAGATCGAGACCATCCTGGCTAACACGGTGAAACCCTGTCTCTACTAAAAAATACAAAAAAGGCCGGGCGCGGTGGCTCAAGCCTGTAATCCCAGCACTTTGGGAGGCCGAGACGGGTGGATCACGAGGTCAGGAGATCGAGACCATCCTGGCTAACACGGTGAAACCCCGTCTCTACAAAAAATACAAAAAACTAGCCGGGCGAGGTGGCGGGCGCCTGTAGTCCCAGCTACTCCGGAGGCTGAGGCGGGAGAATGGCGTGAACCTGGGAGGCGGAGCTTGCAGTGAGCTGAGATCCGGCCACTGCACTCCAGCCTGGGTGACAGAGCAAGACTCCGTCTCAAAAAAAAAAAAAAAAAAAAAATACAAAAAACTAGCTGGGCGCGGTGGCGGGCGTCTATAGTCCCAGCTACTCAGGAGGCTGAGGCAGGAGAATGGCATAAACCTGGGAGGCGGAGCTTGCAGTGAGCTGAGATCCAGCCACTGCACTCCAGCCTAGGTGACAGAGCGAGACTCTGTTTGCAGGGCGTGGTGACTGACACCTGTAATCCCAACACTTTGGGAGTGGCCAGGCGGATCACCTGAGGTCAGGAGTTCAAGACCAGCCTGGTCAACATAGTGAAACCCTGTCTCTACTAAAAATACAAAAATTAGCTGGGTGTGGTGGCACGTGCGGAGTAGCTCCCAGCTGCTCAGGAGGCTGAGGCAGGAGAATCGCTTGAACCCGGGAAGTGGAGGTTGCAGTGAGCCTCATACTATTACACTCCAGTCTGGACAACAGAGCAAGACTCTGTCTCGAGAGAAAAAAAAAAGAAAAGGCATAGCTTTCAGCCTATTTCAACTTTCTTTTTTCTTTCCTTCCTTCTCTTCCCTCCCTTCTCTTCCTCCCTTCCCCTTCCCCTCCCCCTCCCTTCCCTCCCTCCCTCCCTCCCTCCCTCCTTCCCTCCTTCCTTTCTTTCCTTTCCTTCCTTCCTTTTTGGAGTGCAGAGGAACAATCATGGCTCACTGAAGCCTCTACTGCCTGGACTCAGGCAATTCTCCCACCTCAGCCTCCCAGAGTGTTAGGATTATAGGCATGAGCCACCATGCCCATCTCTGTCTCAGCTTTCTATATGCCTATCTCACTATGGTTAATAATTTCTAGCTTTTGATTTAAAGTGAGAGATACACAACTCTTCCTTTCACTTAAACATTTAGAGGTCATTGTAGGATTATTAACTGGCCCAATGTTAATATTGTGTCTCAGGGAATAGGGAGGGCCAAGGATAGGGAGAGTGAAGGGGGACGGCTGGTCAGTGGAGCAGTCAGAACACATACAACATGTATCAGTTAAGTTTGTCATCTTATATGGACAAGGTTCGTGATGCCCACAAATAATTACAATAGTAATATCAAAGATCACTGATCACAGATCACCATATCAGATATAATAATAATGACAAGGTTTGAAATATTAAGAGAATTACCAAAATGTGATACAGAGACATGAAGTGAGCCCAGGTTATTGGAAGATGATGGCGACAGACTCGCTTGACACAGGATTGCCATAAACCTTCAATTTGCAAAACTGGCAATATCTGAGAAGTGCGAGAAAGTGAAGCACAATAAAACAAGGTATGCCTGTAGAGATGTCCTTTGGCTTTTGGATCTGTTTAACGAAAAAAAAGACCAAAAAACAGCCAGATGCGGTAACTCACACCTGTAATCTCAACACTTTGGGAAGCCAAGGGGAGAGGGTGTCTTGAGGTCAGAACTTCAGGACCAGTATGGGCAACATATTGAGACCCTGTCTCTCCAAAAAATTTTTTAAAAGCCTCCAAGGAATTGGCGGTTGCAGTGAGCTATGATTGTGCCACTGTACTCCAGCCTGGGTAATAGAGTGAGACCCCATCTTTAAAACCAAAACAAAACAAAACCAAAAAAAGAGGAAGAAGAAATAATTGTGGTTTGTTTTTTGCTTTTTGAGACAGGGTCTCGTTCTGTTGCCAAGGCTGGAGTGCAGCGGTATGATCTCAGCTCACTGCAGCCTTGACCTCCTGGGCTCAATCTATCCTCCCGCCTCAGACTTTTGACTAGCTGGGATCATAGGCGCTTGTTGTGTTGCCCGGCTAACTTTTGTATTTTTTTCCTTGTAGAGATAAGGTTTTGCCATGTTGCCCAGGCTGGCCTTGAACTCCTGGGCTCAAGTGATCCTCCTGCCTCAATCTCCCTAAGCGCTGGGATTACAGGTGTGAGCCACCACGCCCAGCCAGTATTTAAATTCTGAGTAGTAGCTTCTGATTTAAACCTAAATTATAATGTCACAATGGAATGGCAATATGCACCCCTAGCAAAGTCTTAAGAGTTTTTTTGTTTGGTTGAGTTTTTTTTTTTTTTGAGACAGGATCTTGCTCTGTCACCCAAGCTAGAGTGCAGTAGTGTGATCTTGGCTCACTGCAACCTCTGCCTACTTGGTTCAAACAATTCTCATGCCTCAGCCACCCAAGTAACTGTGATTACAGGCAAGCACCACCATACTTGGCTAATTTTTTTTATTATTTATTTATTAATTATTTTTTTAGATGGAGTTTTGCTCTTATTGCCCAGGCTGGAGTGCAGTGGTGCGATCTCTGCTCACTGCAACCTCCGACTCCAGGGTTCAAGCAGTTCTCCTGCCTCAGTCTCCTGGGTACCTGAGATTACAGGCGCCTGCCACCACCCCCAGCTAATTTTTTGTATTTTTAGTAGCGATAGTATTTAATCATATTGGCCGGGCTGGTCTCGAACTCCTGACCTCAGGTGATCCACCCGCCTCGGCCTCCCAACGTGCTGGGATTACAGGCGTGAGCCACTGCGCCCAGCCTAATTGTTCTATTTTTAGTAGAGACGAGGTTTCACTATATTGACCAGGCCGATCTCAAACTCCTGGCCTCAAGTGATCCACCCACTTCAGCCTCCCAAAGTGCTGGGATTACAGGCATGAGCTACCACGCCTGATTAAGAGATTCTAGATTAAGAGATTAAGAGATTCTTAATCTAGATTTTCTGAGTGGGTTTTAGGGAGTTTGGGAGGCCTTAAACTTATGTGCAAAATTTTGCGGACATGTATATTTTCTGGGATAAGTCTTTTAGCTTTCATCATATTCTCAAATTGTATTGAGTCAAATTAAGTTAAAAACAATAACATTGTCAGGAGAGCTCATCTTAAAGGTCGAGCCCCTAGCTTCTACTTGAGTTGAATTGTAGGGCAAACTCCTATGTATCCAGGGTTTTTTTTTTTTTTTTTTTTAAAGACTGACTCTCACTCTGTTGCTCAGGCTGGAGTGCAGTGGCGCGACCTTGGCTCACTGCAAGCTCCGCCTCCCGGGTTCACGCCATTCTCCTGCCTCAGCCTCCCCAGCAGCTGGGACTATAGGCGCACACCGCCACGCCCGGCTAATTTTTTGTATTTTTGATAGAGATGGGGTTTCACCGTGTTAGCCAGGATAGTCTGGATCTCCTGACCTCATGATCCGCCCACCTTGGCCTCCCACAGTGCTGGGATTACAGGCATGAGCCACTGCACCCAGCCTATCCAGCGTTTATGAATGTTGTATTTTTATAACAGTCCACGTGTATTACCAAATTTCAAGTTACAAGAAATACAATAAAAAGTCACATGAAACATCATTTTCCTCTGAAGATTGAAATGGCACTTTAGAATCTTGTATGCCTCAGATGCAAGAAATAAACTCCTTTAAATATGACTCCTCAGATTTAAATGCCCACCATATTTCTACAGAGCTGCAGCCATGGGAATCAAGGTAGGAAACCTAGATCAGAGATTCCATGTTTCCTAGACCAGAAAGGGAAAACTGTTTCCCAGTTAACCAGGGCACTCTGGTAATAATCAGCTGAAAGGAGAAATCTTACTGGGAGTTGCTTTCCTAACTCCAAATATTTTATCCACTGGGTTTGGGAGTAGGTTTTTTTGTAGTTGTTTTGAATTTCACTTTGTTATACTGTGTGAAATTCTAATGAGAGATACAAATTAATAAAGAAAGTATTTTAGGAGTGTAGGATCATTTTCTCTTTAGTATAACCCCTTCAAACAAGATTCCATTAAAGGAAAGTGGATAGATGTTTTTCAGAAAAGGCAAGAGCGTGGATTGTTTGGGGTACTTACAGCAAGCTTTGTTGAATAGGCCTGCAGTTCTGCATCCCAGTTTGTTTTTATTATTTTTCTCACTGGGTACCTGGAGAAAGTGATGGGAGGAAAACAGAAACTCTATATGGTGATTTTAAAGTATATCCACAAATTCTGTGATACTCTATCCATCAAGAGGTGGAGCTTAATTTCCTTCCTATTGAGCGTGGACTGCACTAAATGAGTTGCATGTGTCCTATAATGAATATGGCAGAAGTGACTCTGTGTGACTTATAAGACTAGGTCATAAAAGGTATTGCAGCTGCCTCCTTATCTTCACACTTGGATCACTTGCACTAGGAGGAGCCAGCTACTGTGTCACGAGGAACTCAAGCGGCCCCGTGGAAAGGCCTGTGTGATGAGGAACTGAGGCCTCTTGCCAACAGCCATGTGAGTGAACTATTTTGGAAGTGGACCCTCTAGTCCCAGCTAAGCCTTCAGATAACTATAGACTGGGCAGTGCTAACTAAAACCTTGAGAGATCCGGAGCCAGAACCACCCAGCTAAGCCATTCGCAGATGACTCACAGAGACTGCACGAGATAAGAAATGTTTGTTTTGGCCGGGCGCGGTGGCTCAAGCCTGTAATCCCAGCACTTTGGGAGGCCGAGACGGGCGGATCACGAGGTCAGGAGATCGAGACCATCCTGGCTAACATGGTGAAACCCCGTCTCTACTAAAAAATACAAAAAAAACTAGCCGGGCGACATGGCGGGCGCCTGTAGTCCCAGCTGCTTGGGAGGCTGAGGCAGGAGAACGGCGTAAACCCAGGAGGCGGAGCTTGCAGTGAGCTGAGACCCGGCCACTGCACTCCAGCCTGGGCGGCAGAGCAAGACTCCGTCTCAAAAAAAAAAAAAAAAAAAAAAAAAAAAAAAAAAAAATGAGTTGCATGTGTCCTATAATGAATATGGCAGAAGTGACTCTGTGTGACTTATAAGACTAGGTCATAAAAGGTATTGCAGCTGCCTCCTTATCTTCACACTTGGATCACTTGCACTAGGAGGAGCCAGCTACTGTGTCACGAGGAACTCAAGCGGCCCCGTGGAAAGGCCTGTGTGATGAGGAACTGAGGCCTCTTGCCAACAGCCATGTGAGTGAACTATTTTGGAAGTGGACCCTCTAGTCCCAGCTAAGCCTTCAGATAACTATAGACTGGGCAGTGCTAACTAAAACCTTGAGAGATCCGGAGCCAGAACCACCCAGCTAAGCCATTCGCAGATGACTCACAGAGACTGCACGAGATAAGAAATGTTTGTTTTGGCCGGGCGCGGTGGCTCAAGCCTGTAATCCCAGCACTTTGGGAGGCCGAGACGGGCGGATCACGAGGTCAGGAGATCGAGACCATCCTGGCTAATACGGTGAAACCCCGTCTCTACTAAAAAATACAAAAAACTAGCCGGGCGAGGTGGCGGGCTCCTGTAGTCCCAGCTACTCAGGAGGCTGAGGCAGGAGAATGGCGTGAACCCGGGAGGCGGAGCTTGCAGTGAGCTGAGATCCTGCCACTGCACTCCAGCCTGGGTGACAGAGTGAGACTCCGTCTCAAAAAAAAAAAAAAAAGAAATGTTTGTTTTAAGATGGTAAGTTTTGAGATACTTCATTACACAGCAATAGATAACTCATATGTTACGTATCAATTTTCCTCTATACCAGGAAAGACACTTTTATTATTCCTTTATCACATGGGCTCTTGTTCCTCAGCCTGTCCTCAGACTAGTGGCATGATTTCTATCATTGAGCTTCAAAATGGGCTAAATACATAGACTTCTGCAAATAGGCTTGGAATGTAATTGCAATTTGCAACCTTATTTCTATGCACTCAGAGTTTTTAACAATAGACAAATGAACTTTTGTAACAGTGCCCACCTATAATCTCGGTACTGCCTGCAATTCTGTTTGCTAGCTATTGCTCAGTAGGTCATTCTTTTTTAAGAGACTTCATATGGTTTTCTAGTCTGAAGAATTTATTTATTTTTTATTTTAGTGAGACAGGTCTCACTATGTTGCCTAGGCTGGTCTTGAACTCCTGGGCTGAAGCGATCCTCCTGTCTCAGCCTCCCAAGTGTTGGGATTACAGGTGTGAACCACCAAGCCCAGCCTGAATAACTTCTTTGCATGTCAGATGGAAAAGGTTGCCAGCCATTTAGCTAGTCTCTCAACCAGGCAACTCATAATATGCAGATTTAGGCAACAGCAGAAGCCTGTCAACTGAATTGCAAAACACATACCTTGGGACAGTTGAACGGGATAGACACAAAATTTCCTGTGTCAGAATTTGTTTTCTGGTTCACATATCTCTTGAAGAAAATGGCTGGTTGTTGTGGCTCACGCCTGTAATGCCAGCACTTTGGGAGGCTGAGGTGGGCAGATCACCTGAGGTCAGGAGTTCGAGACCAGCCTGGCCAACATAGTGAAACCCCAGTCTCTACTAAAAATACAAATTAGGGCTAGGTGTGGTGGCTCACGCCTGTAATCCCAACACTTTGGAAGGCTGAGGCAGGGAGATCACAAGGTCAGGAGTTCAAGACAAGCCTGACCAACATGGTGAAACCCCTATCTCTACTAAAATACAAAAATTATCAGGGCGTGGTGGTGCGTGTCTGTAATCCCAGCTACTCAAGAGGCTGAGGCAGGAGAATTGCTTGAACCTGGGAGGCAGAGGTTGCAGTGAGCCGAGATCATGCCACTACACTCTGGCCTGGACAACAGAGCGAGACTCCCTCTCAAAAAAAAAAAAAAAAAGAAAATTAGCCGGCTGTGGTGGCGGGTGCCTGTAATCCCAGTTACTTGAGAGGCTGAGGTAGGACAATCTCTTGAACCTGGGAGGCGGAGGTTGCAGTGACCTGAGATTGTGCCATTGCACTCTAGCCTGGGTGACAGGGCAAGACTCCATCTCATTAAAACAAACAAGCAAACAAACAAAAAACCTACTGAAAATAATATCATAGCCAGGATACTTAAGGCTTGTGTGCCAGGTACTATGAGGGCACCTGACTTACATTAACTAATTTAATCATTACCACATCGCTGTGATGAAGGTAGTGATTGAAAGCATGGGTCTTGGAGTCAGACAAATTGTGTTTGAGTCCTGGCCTCACCACTTATAGTTGTATGGTCTCTGGCAAACTATTTAATCTCTTTTTGCTTCAATTTTCTTACATGTAAAATGGATATAATAGTACCCACTTCACAAGGGTTGTAGTAAGGATTAAATAAGATAATGCCGGTAAAGCATGTAAAACTTAGCATACGTAATTCCTAGCACACAGTACGTGTTCAATCAATGCCAGCAATTATTATTATTATTTTTATTTTCCTTTTTTTTTTTTTTTTTTTTTACTTTTGACACAGCCTCAGGAGGTCCTGAGGACATGTGCCCCAAGCTATTATTTTTTTATGTAGATGAAGACATAGAGTCTCAGGGAGGTTAAGTATCTTGGTCAGGATCATGCAATTAGCAAACAGAGCAAGAACTCAATTTGGATCAGCTTTGTTTCTGAGCTCAATCTCTTAACCATTACCCCACACTATCTGCTCAGTTTCTTTCTGCCCAAAGTGGAACGATCTACAGAAAAGCATCTAGTCTCCGAAGCATGTCAGGAGAGATCCCTGTTTCGCATATCAATGATTTGCCAGAACTTTGAGACTTCAGTATCATCCTGTGAAATCCCCATTGAAAATCAGCAAAAAGAAAGTGGAAAAGTTTTCTAAAATTGAAATATGGGAGAAGGTGCTCCTTGGTTGAGGTTCAAATTCTGCATATTCCCCATCCCGAGAATGCATCTCTATTGGAGTATGTGGCCGTAGGAGGTTCCCATAGGATGTTTTAGAATGTGTCCCCTTATCTTCTTCAGGAGGGGATGAAAGCTGTTGAATGCATGGAACAAGGGTTAGTGATGTGATACACAACTACAGTGAGTGTAATTGTTTATTCCTTCTATGAGTTGTTACCAGAAAGGAGTCCTGATCCAGACCCCAAGAGAGGGGTTCTTGGATCTCGTACAAGAAAGAATTTGAGACAAATTCGTAAAGTGAAAGCAAGTTTATTAAGAAAGTAAAGGGATAAAGCAAGGTGACTCCATAGGCAAAGCAGCCCTGAGGGCTGCTGGTTGCCCATTTTTATGGTTATTTCTTTTTTTTTTTTTTTTTTTTTTTGAGGCGGAGTCTCGCTCTGTCGCCCGGACTGGAGTGCAGTGGCCGGATCTCAGCTCACTGCAAGCTCCGTCTCCCAGGTTTACGCCATTCTCCTGCCTCAGCCTCCTGAGTAGCTGGGACTACAGGCGCCCGCCACCTCGCCCGGCTAGTTTTTGTATTTTTAGTAGAGACGGGGTTTCACCGTGTTAGCCAGGATGGTCTCGATCTCCTGACCTCGTGATCCGCCCGTCTCGGCCTCCCAAAGTGCTGGGATTACAGGCTTGAGCCACCACGCCCGGCCGTTATTTCTTGATTATATGCTAAACAAGGGCTGGATTATTCATGCCTCCCCTTTTTATTATTTATTATTTTTTAGACAGAGTCTCATTCTGTTGCTCAGGTCGCCTAATTTTTGTATTTTTAGTAGAGATGGGGTTTCAGCATGTTGGACAGGCTGGTCTCCAATACACGGCCTTATGTGATCCACCTGCCTCAGCCTCGCAAAGAGCTGGGATTATAGGCATGAGCCGCTGTGTCGGGCAATGCCTCTTCATTTTAGACCATATAGGGTAACTTCCTGATGTTGCCATGGGATTTGTAAACTGGCATGATGCTGATGGGAGGGTAGCAGTGAGGACAACCAGAGGTCATGCTCATCGCCATGTTGGTTTTTGTGGGTTTTGGCCGGCTTCTTTACTGCAACCTGTTTTATCAGTAAGGTCTTTAAGATCTGTATCTTGTGCTGACCTCCTATGTCATTCTGTGACTTAGGATACCTTAACTGTCTGGGAATGAAGCCCGGTATGTTTCAGCGTTATTTTACCTAGCCCCTGTTCGAGATGGAGTTGCTCTGGTTTCAATGCCTCTGATAGAGTGACTGGAGTTTCAATTTAATACCTCCTCCCAGGGAGAAGAAAGAGAAGAAGGACCCAAAATAGATAAGAGAATTGCCCAAAGACGGCAAAGGCCCCCTTTTGGACAGGGAGGAGATAAAGGAGAGGGTCAAGAGTCTATCTACCCTGTAAGGCAAACCAACCTGCCAGCCAAAACCGAAATGAAGTCAAGTTCATTGTATTCATAGCTTTGTTTTTTGCTTTCCCTTAGTTTTGTTTTTATTTTGTTTTGTTTTGTTTTGAGACAGAGTTTCGCTCTTGTTGCCTGGGCTGGAGTGCAATGGCACAATCTTGGCTCACTGCAACCTCCACTTCCCGGGTTCAAGCAATTCTCCTGTCTCAGCCTCCCAAGTAGGTGGGACTACAGGCATGTGCCACGATGCCTGGCTAATTTCTGTTTTTTTTTTTTTTGAGACGGAGTCTCGCTCTGTCTCCCAGGCTGGAGTGCAGTGGCGCTATCTCCGCTCACTGCAAGCTCCGTCGCCTCCCGGGTTCACGCCATTCTCCTGCCTCAGCCTCCCGAGAAGCTGGGACTACAGGCGCCTGCCACCACGCCCAGCTAATTTTTTTTTGTATTTTTAGTAGAGACGGGGTTTCACCATATTCGCCAGGATGGTCTCGATCTCCTGACCTCGTGATCCACCTGCCTCGGCCTCCCAAAGTGCTGGGATTACAGGCGTGAGCCACCGCGCCCAGCCTAATTTATGTATTTTTATCAGAGATGGGGTTTCACCGTGTTGGCTAGGCTGGTCTCGAACTCCTGACCTCAGGTGATCTGCCTGCCTTGGCCTCTCAAAGCGCTGGGACTACAGGCATGATCCACCGTGCCTGGCCAAACTGAGACCCTTAGTTTTAAAGTAAATGTTCCTATGGATTTCTCCAAGCATATCTGGCTGAAATTAGCAGGAGTAGGATATCCAAGATGAGAAGGGGTTTTGAGTGTTAGGATACCAGCCCCAGAGCCTGAGGTGGTGACTGGACTGGAGGAGCTTAAAGTTGGGGGTGGAAGGCTGAACTTGGAAATGCATTGGGAGTTTCACCATAGACAGGAGCACCACAAGAGAACTCAGAGAACCTGATTCAGTTTCTAATTTTGTAATCCATTCACTGTGATCCCTAGCAGTGTAATATTAATAATTGTTCAGCTTATTTTCTTGTCTGTAAAAAGTGGAAAATGATGTTTGTCTTACCTATTTCATAGGAACACTGTAAGAATCAAATGGGATTTTGTATTAAGGGAGGAGACCACCCCTCATATCATCTTTTTTTGTTTTTTGAGATGGAGTCTCGCTCTGTCGCCCGGGCTGGAGTGCAGTGGCCGGATCTCAGTTCACTGCAAGCTCCGCCTCCCGGGTTTACGCCATTCTCCTGCCTCAGCCTCCCGAGTAGCTAGGACTACAGGCGCCCGCCACCTCGCCCGGCTAGTTTTTTGTATTTTTTAGTAGAGACGGGGTTTCACCATGTTAGCCAGGATGGTCTCGAACTCCTGACCTCGTGATCTGCCTGTCTCGGCCTCCCAAAGTGCTGGGATTACAGGCTGGAGCCACCGCGCCCGGCCCCTCATATCATCTTATGCCCAATTTCTGCCTCCAAAGAAAGAAGAAGTAAAAACTAAAAGGTAGAAATGAAATCCACAGGCAGACAGCCCGGCGCTGCACCCTGGGCCCGGCAGTTAAAGATCGACCCCTGACTTAATTGGTTCTGTTATTTGTAGATTACAGACATTGTATAGAAATGCACTGTGAAAATCCCTATCTTGTTTTGTTCCGATCTAATTATCCCTGCATGCAGTCCCCAGTCACTACCCCCTGCTTGCTCAATCAATCACGACCTTCTCACATGCACCCCCTTAGAGTTGTGAGCCCATAAAAGGGACAGGACTTGCTCACTCGGGGAGCTAGGCTCTTGAGACAGAAGTCTTGCCGATGCCCCCGGCCGAAGAAACCTCTTCCTTCTTTAACTCGGTGTCTGAGGAGTTTTGTCTGCTGCTCGTCCTGCTACAGTATATGAAAACATCTTCCTTCACCACTTTACCAGAAAGAGACATTAAAGACCATGCCACCTGAACTAAACTACAAAGCAAGGGTATGGACAAATGCCAATCATCAAGAATTCTCAGTCGGGGGTGGTGGCTCACCCCTGTAATCCCAGCACTTTGGGAGGCCGAGGCAGGGAGATCACTTCAGGCCAGGAATTCAAGATCAGCCTGGCCAACGTGGTGAAGCCCCATCTCTACTAAAAATACAAAAATTAGCTGGGCGTGGTGGTGTACCCCTGTAATTCCAGCTACTCGGAAGGCTGAGGCATGAGAATCACTTGAACCTGGAAGGCATAGGTTGCAGTGAGCCGAGATTGTGCCACTGTACTCCAGCCTGGGTGATAGAACAAGACTCTTGTCTCAAAAAAGAACTTTCCACTTCGTTTGTCTCTCCTTAGGATTGCTAAACCCAGTCCTTGGTTTATTAATGACACATTCTGACTTATTTAGAACTTACTTAGAACTCCACCACACATTGTTACTTCATTCCTATCCTAAGCTGTTTTTGCATCCATAGCATCTGACCTCATACTTGCAGCAGGAACCCTGTAAATACTCATGGACAAATATATGCAAATATTTTAATCAGAGAGAGTTTATCCATAACCTTAAATTCTCCTTTAACATAAACATTTCTGTTTCTTTAAGCTGGAGTGTAAGGCCGTTTCTGAGGAATTTTTTAAGTGGTGATATCAATGTGTCTTATAAGATCAGTGATTATTAATACACTCATAGTTCATATTTATACTATATCTATTTCAAAGAACATTATAACATTTAGGAATCAAGCCAGAACAAAGAAGCAACTGCAGACAAAGTGACTTTTTTGTGGCCTCTAGTAACTTGTGGCTTCAAACAATGAAGGCCATTGTATAAACTCCTTTGAGGGGTTATTGTGAGAATTAATTAGATTAAAATCTGCAAAGTGCTTTGAAGTTTTCCCAGAATTCCCTTATAAATAAAGATGACATTAATTTTTTTTTGAGGTATCTTTATGTCGGTCCTCCCAGAATCAAATGTAACGAGTTCACCTGCTATTGAACTGCCTGTGTTCCCTGAAGCAAAAACCCACGACTAAGCCAAATTTTACCTTTGGTGATTTTAAGCTGACCACAAGAGCACACACAATGGAGTAGAATTTGTTGCCTTTATCACAAAGAGCTTAGTGTATGATATGCATGATGCAGTGTCTCATAATCCCTATGCCCCATGGTAATTACATATAAATTACTGTAGTTATTACAGCTATTTTATAGTGACCGACAGTTTTACCTCTTTGTTATTTATATTTGGATAATTTAAATAACTTAAATAATTTACCCTCTTCTTTGTTATTTATATTTGGATAATTTACATTCGGTTCATTTACAATAGGATTTAAAGCAGCCTTATCCCTAAACAATGTAAATTCTGAAAAACTTTCCTGATTCCAGTAACTGTTTAATCCTCATTGTATGAACAGAAGCACAAGCAGATATTAGAGACAGGAGTCTTAGATTCAACTGTCTAACAGCTAGGGCTCCTTGGGAACCCCTTCTCCTTAGTCTCCTGATCTTCTCTGATCCCAATCTTATCCCCAATGACCCCCTCAGCCCATGCTGTCCTCTCCCCTTCCCAAGAAGGAGCAGCTCTGAATATTCTGAGTGCTGGGCTTGGGGCAGCAGAAACTGTGGAGCAGCCCCAGGTGGGCCCTGGGGAACAGTAGGATAAGAGGCCTGTTGTAAATGAGGAACCTCTCTGGCAGGTGACCAACCTGGTTTGCTTGGGACTGAGTGGGGTTCCCAGGACATGGGACTTTCAGTTTACTGGAACTAATTTACCTGGGCATTAGATTAGGGTCTGGGACCCTGATATTGGCGGAGTCTTTTCTGGGTGGGGAGAGAATCTTACTTGGGAAACACACCTTGTTCCTTTTGGTTCCTGCAGCACACTGGTCTGGGTGTGTCTTCTCAGGGAACTCTGGATGTGACTCCTGTACATGAAAATGGAAGAGGTCAGAGGTGTCCAAGAGGGAGGCCAGCCACATCCAGGCAGGGCCCCCATGGCCAGAACCCTGCTAGAGCCACCAAGGTCCCAGGTCAGTTCTGCAGCTTTGCAGGTGTTGAAATGACACCTGTAGGTCAGGCTGGGGAAACGAATGCATGCTAAACAACTGCCCTGAGAGACTGGGTGGATTACTGTTGCGGTTATCTTCATAATCCTGGGCGAATACACCTTTGCCATTTCCCTGGATGGCCCCCTTCACAGGACCAGTGATATGAGGAGCCAAGTTACCTCAGAGCTAGAACAAAGGTTTTTGTTTGTTTGTTTGTTTGTTGAGACAGAGTCTCCCTCTGTCACCTAGGCTAGAGTGCAATGGCACAATCTCGGCTCACTGCAACTTCTGCCTCCCGGGTTCAAGCGAGTCTTCCGCTCCAGGCTCCCAAGAAGCTGGGATTACAGGCACCCGCCATCATGCCTGGCTAATTTTTGTATTTTTGTAGAGATGGGGTTCCACCATGTTGGCCAGGCTGGTCTTGAACTCCTGACTTAAGGTGATCCGCCCGCCTCAGCCTCCCAAAGTGCTGGGATTACAAGCGTGAGCCACCGCACCCAGCCTAGAGCAAAGGTTTTGAAAGGAGAAAAAGGTTGGTTGGTTGGTTGGAGACAGGGTCTTGCTCTGCTGCCCAGGCTGGAGTGCAGTGGTGTCATTTGGGGTCACTGCAACCTCTGTCTCTTCCTATGTGTAATTTTTTTTTTTTTTAGACGGAGTCTCGCTCTGTTGCCCAGGCTGGAGTGCAGTGGCACAATCTCGGCTCACCACAAACTCTGTCTCCCAGGTTCAAGTGATTCTCCTGCTGAGGCCTCCAGAGTAGCTGGGACTACAGAGGCCCACCACCATGCCCGGCTAATGTTTTGTATTTTTTAAGTAGAGATGGGGTTTCACTGTGTTAGCCAGGATGGTCTTGATCTCCTGACCTCGTGATCCGCCCGCCTTGGCCTCCCAAAGTGCTGGGATTACAGGCGTGAGCCACCACGCTCAGCCCCTATGTGTAATTTTTAAGTGAAAGTGCAAAATCCTAGTCTAGTCTTCCTGGAAATTTTTCCCCAGGCCCACATCAGGTGAGGCCCACAGATAACCAACCCCTCTGCTGTGTACTGATTCTTATAATTTAGGGGAGGACACTCACGTACTACTACTCTAACTGCCTTTAACCCTCCCAGTTGTGTTTAGTCCTGAGTTGTGACCTCAAAGCTCATAGGCCTGTCTTCCTTTTGTAAATAGTTTGGATATTTTTATCTCAAAGTGCATTATTTTGCACTTGCTCCCACGAGTGCTCATTTGTCAATTGTCAGATCACATGGTCAGATTTATAGGCTCTTCTGATTATCTAGCTCAGGGATTGGCAGACTTTTTCTGTAGAAGTCCACATAATAAATAATTTCAATTCCACCACTATTGGTCTGCAGGTCTTCTTATGGTAGCAGTTGTTGTATTTCTCTGTGGGAAAGAAAAGAGGATTAAACACCTCTTTCTTAGCAAAACAGAGAGTAGGCATATGTGTGACAGACACAAGATGTATTCTGTAGTTTTGTTTGGCAGGAGATGATCCATTTCAAAACAAACTAAGAAGACTTGGAAAAAATACAATTCAGTATTTGAATAATGCTGTTTCTTGTTCTTTTAAAAAAATAATTTTAGGCCAGGTACGCTGGCTCACATCTGTAATCTCAGCACTTTGGGAGGCTGAGGCAGGCGGATCACAAGGTCAGGAGATCCAGACCATCCTGGCTAACATGCTGAAATCTGTCTCTACTAAAAATACAAAAAATTAGCCAGGCGTGGTGGCAGGTGCCTGTAGTCCTAGCTACTTGGGAGGCTGAGACAGGAGAATGGCGTGAACCCGGGAGATGGAGCTTGCAGTGAGCTGAGGTCGCGCCACTGCACTCCAGGCTGGGTGACAGAGCAAGACTGCATCTCAAAAAAAAAAAAAGTAATAATAATAATAATTTTAGCTTTGCAGCAATCCTCAGATGTCAGTCAGTCACTCTGCCTTGTAGCAGCAGCCAACAGGAGAGTAAACAAATGAGCATGGCTGTGTTCCAATAAAACTTTATTTATGGAAACTGGGATGTGACTTTCTTTTTTTTTTTTTTTTTTTTTTTTTTTTTTTTTTTTTTGAGACGGAGTCTCGCAGTCGCCCAGGCTGGAGTGCAGTGGCCGGATCTCAGCTCACTGCAAGCTCCGCCTCCCGGTTTACGCCATTCTCCTGCCTCAGCCTCCCGAGTAGCTGGGACTACAGGCGCCCGCCAACTCGCCCGGCTAGTTTTTTCTATTTTTTAGTAGAGACGGGGTTTCGCCGTGTTAGCCAGGATGGTCTCGATCTCCTGACCTCGCGATCCACCCGTCTCGGCCTCCCAAAGTGCTGGGATTACAGGCTTGAGCCACCGCGCCCGGCCTCAGACTTTCATATAATTTTAATGTGTCACAAAATATTAGTTTCTTTCCATTTTTTTCAACCACTTAAAAATGTAAAAACCATTCTTAGTTTGCAAGCTGTACAAAAACAAGCACTGGTGGGATTTGGCCCAGTACTTACTGATCCTTGATCTAGACCTATCTGTATAGAAGTGTTGTTAGAGGTTTTATTGCATATGCTCTCCTCCAGATCATTACACATGTTAGTGTGTCCTTTCCTAGCATAGATGCCTGAGACTTAGGCTCTTGGTTTCATCAATCCTCACTTCCCAATGCTTTTAAAAATGTATTTATGTATTTATTTATTTACTTATTTTGAGATAAGAGTTTCACTCTGTTGCCCAGGCTGGAGTGCAGTGGCGCCATCTCGTCTCACTGCAACCTCCAGTGCTCCTGGGTTCAAGCAATTCTCTACCTCAGCCTCCTGAGTAGCTGGGATTACAGGTGCTTGCCACCATGCCTGGCTAATTTTTGTATTTTTAGTAGAGACGGGATTTCACTATGTTGGCCAGTCTGGTCTTGAACTCCTGACCTCGTGATCCACCCACCTCAGCCTCCCAAAGTGCTGTGATTACAGGTGTGAGCAAAAGCACCTGGTCTATTTTATTTCTTATTTTTCTTTTTATTTGTTTTTCTTTTGAGACAGACTCTCACCCTATTGCCCAGGCTGGAGTGCAGTGGCACAGTCTTTACTCACTGCAACCTCAGCTTCTGGGTTCAAGCAATTCTTCTGCCTTAGCCTCCCAAGTAGCTGGGACTATAGGCACCCACCACCATACTAGGCTAATTTTTTTTTTTTTTTTTTTTTTGAGACAGAGTCTTACTCTGTCACTCAGGCTTTAGTGTAGTGGCGCGATCTCAGCTCACTGCAAGCTCCACCTCCCAGGTTCACGCCATTCTCCTGCTTCAGTCTCCTGAGTAGCTGTGACTACAGGCACCTGCCACCATGCCTGGTTAATTTTTTGCATTTTTAGTAGAAAAGGGGTTTCACTGTATTAGCCAGGATGGTCTCTATCTCCTGACCTCATGATCCACTCGCCTCGGCCTCTCAAAGTACTGGAATTACAGGCGAGAGCCACCGCGCCCAGCCTCATGCTCAGCTAATTTTTGTATTTTTAGTAGAGACAGGGTTTCACCATGTTGGCCAGGCTGGTCTTGAACTCTTAACCTCAAGTGATCCACCCACCTCAGCCTTTCAAAGTACTGATATTACAGGCATGAGCCACTGTGCCTTGTCCTCAAATGTACTATTAAGGTGGCAGTATTTATACCACCAACTGCCTTTGTTTGGGTCGGATATAGCTGGAGCGCCTGAACCCACCAGAGTGCTTGCTTGTGGCTGTCCAAGCCTCTTAGTGGCTCCTGTGAAAATGGAGCCACTTTCACAGGACCTTTCAAAATGGAAATCTGATTGTGTCTCCAACCTCTTCCATGCCTCTACCCTCAGCTCAGGCACTTGCCTTCCTCTGAGCTGTGCCTGCGCTAAACTTATGTTTTCTGGGGTTCTGACCACAGGCCTTTTCATGTGCAGTTTCCTCACTTGGAATGCCTTTCTTCATCATTCCTTTAGCTAGTTAATTACGTAAGCTCTCTAGAGCCACTCTCCTCTATGCCACACATCATGCCCCAAGTCTGGATGAGTCCATTTGTTACATGTTTCACTTTGTAATGTTACCTTCATTAGTGGCATTATTTGACTAATGGCTGCTACTAACTCTCATTAGACTCTAAGCTCCAAGAGAGTGGGGGACTGTATCTTTGCACACCACTGTATCTTCTGCACCTGGCACTGTGCCTGGCACAGAGTAGGTGGTCAACAAGCACCCCAGTAGGCCATAGCCTGCTGCCTGGGGCACTGATGCCTATGACAGTTTCCTCCCTTTACTAGCAGAGTGAACTTAGATGAATTATAAGATCTCTTTGAGTCCTTCTATGTAAAATGGAGGTAATAACATAACTAGTGTCTTTGGGTTATGGTGACTTTTTTTTTTTTTTTTTTGACACGGAGTCTTGCTCTGTCGCCCAGGCTGGAGTGCAGTGGCCGGATCTCAGCTCACTGCAAGCTCCGCCTCCCGGGTTCACGCCATTCTCCTGCCTCAGCCTCCGGAGTAGCTGGGACTACAGGCGCCTGCCACCTCGCCCGGCTAGTTTTTTGTATTTTTAGTAGAGATGGGGTTTCACCGTGTTAGCCAGGATGGTCTCGATCTCCTGACCTCGTGATCCACCCATCTCGGCCTCCCAAAGTGCTGGGATTACAGGCTTGAGCCACCGCACCTGGCCGGGTTATGGTGACTTAAATGAGATAATGTGTCTGGCACATGGCCCGATCCAGTCACTACTAGATTAACATTAGTCTCCTTCTCCCTTCCTTTTATTGAGGTCCATTCCGTGGGTGCCTGACACCTAAATATCACTTGCCCAGATTCTCCCAAGTGCACGGGTCTCCATCTTTCTGTTGAGAACTGCACAGTTTCCATCGATAAATCCAGAATTAGAGATGTGACTACCTATGCCCTTCATATATCTGCTGCCTTCCCAGGAACTGTCACTTGGGCCTCTACTTCCCTCCCCTACCTTGAATCAACAGGCCCCACCCATTATTTTTGCTTCTGAGCTGGTTCCTTATTGCCTCACAAAATATTTCACTTTCACACGACTCTTGTTATTAGCCTGTCCTTTGGAAACCTGTCCAAGGTTTTATTAAGGTTTCTAGGTGAATAATACTAAGCTGTTCTTTATCTACTTTTCCATTTTTTTAACCACTTAAAAATGTAAAAACCTAACAGAAATTTGTCAAATTTTCTCTTTGAAGATATCATCTTGACAGTCTTCTCTGAAATTAATTTTATTTATTTAACTTGCCTATTTCACAAATGAACCATAATTTCCTAGGTTCCCTTTAATGATAATAAATATTGTCATGTAATAAGAATTTTAATATTTTGAGCCCACTGTGTTAGGAACCTTACATACACTATTTAATTAATTAATTAATTATTATTATTTTTTGAGACAGCCTCACTCTGTCACCCAGGCTGGAGTGCAGTGGCACAATCTAGGCTCACTACAACCTCCACTTCCCGGGTCCAAGGGATTCCTGAGCTTCAGCCTCCTGAGTAGCTGGGATTACAGGCATGCGCCACCACGCCCGGCTAATTTTTTTGTATTTTTAGTAGAGACAGGGTTTTGCCGTGTTGACCACGCTGGTCGTGAACTTCAAGTGATCCACCCACATTGGCCTCCCAAAGTGTTGCGATTACAGGTGTGGGCCACCACGCCCAGCCCACTATTTAATATAATCCTTATAACAGTCCTGCATAGTGGACACTATTGTTCCCATTGTGTACATAGAATAAATGAAATTTTATAAATATTTTGTTCTAAGTCACACAGTTAGGAATCAAGATTTGTATCAGGTTTGTATGAGTCAAGTGCCCATTGTCTTTTCACTCTGACGTTTTTCCTCTCTTCTTATGCTTGTTGGTTCATAGTGGTGGTGGGGAGGGTATATGTGTCATATTTTTACTTTTCTTTTTTTTTTTTTTTTTTTTTTGAGGCGGAGTCTCACTCTGTCGCCCAGGCTGGAGTGCAGTGGCCGGATCTCAGCTCACTGCAAGCTCCGCCTCCCGGGTTTACGCCATTCTCCTGCCTCAGCCTCCCCAGTAGCTGGGACTACAGGCGCCCGCCATCTCGCCCGGCTAGTTTTTGTATTTTTAGTAGAGACGGGGTTTCACCGTGTTAGCCAGGATGGTCTCGATCTCCTGACCTCGTGATCCGCCCGTCTCGGCCTCCCAAAGTGCTGGGATTACAGGCTTGAGCCACCGCGCCCGGCCATATTTTTACTTTTCTAACCTCCTAAATGTACATCCAGTTGTTATGACCAGTTACCCAATTTTGCCAATGGCCCCTCAATGTCTTGTGCACTTCCATCAGAAGTTGGGTAGGTCTTGAAGTATCATCCTTGTATTGAAAATAGTAATTATCCATCAATCTATCCATCCACCCATCCATTCAATATTCCTTAAGAGTCTATACCAGATGGGCCGGGCGCGGTAGCTCAAGCCTGTAATCCCAGCACTTTGGGAGGCCGAGACGGGTGGATCACGAGGTCAGGAGATCAAGACCATCCTGGCTAACCCGGTGAAACCCCGTCTCTACTGAAAAAATACAAAAAAAAAACTAGCCGGGCGAGGTGGCGGGCGCCTGTGGTCCCAGCTACTCGGGAGGCTGAGGCAGGAGAATGGCAGGAACCCGGGAGGCAGAGCTTGCCGTGAGCTGAGATCCGGCCACTGCACTCCAGCCTGGGCGACAGAGTGAGACTCCGTCTCAAAAAAAAAAAAAAAAAAAAGTCTATACCAGATGCTATACTATGTGCTAAACATGTCTTAGGCCAAAGAAATGCATCCATAGTTTTTAAAATGAAGACTTTGTGGAGTTAGTGGAAGAGGCATTGGCGGATTGGGAGATTAGGGTAGGGACGGAGAAGAGAAAGGAAGGGAAAGGAAGGAACTTCCTATGAAGTAATTCACCTGGGCACATGAGTATGATGGGGGAAGGCAGGGGAAGATATTGAGATTCTTACACAGCAAGATAGGAATGATAAGGCAAAACCAACAGAATTTTGCCCTAGCATGAAATACTGCCTGTTTGTGGTACCTTATGATTTTCAGTTCCCTTCTCCAGAAGCTGATACTTTCCTGTATCTCTGATGTTCTGTTTACTTTTTTTCAAGCCACTTTTAGAAATTGGCCAGCATATGGACATGGTGGTGCAGCATATGGATGTGGTAGTCCTGGCCACTTGGGAGGCTGAGGCAGGAGGATCACTTGAGCCTGGGAGGTTGAGGCTGCAGTGAGCTGTGACTGAGTCACTGCACTCCAGCCTGGCATGATGACAGGTCACTGCAAGCTAGGTTAGTGGAAGATCAAGGCTCTCTCAGGCTGCCAACTCTCAGGCCAAAAAAATCAAGTTTCTGACTCGAATCAGGTCTTGAGAGCAAGACCATCTCAAAAAAAAAAAAATAATAATCAGCCAACATAGATGTTAACCTTTGCATTTTGTGTTCTCTGTGTAGGTAGAATCCCCACTTATCTCAACAGCCTACCAGAATTGTGACAGTAGATTCAAGTTATGCTTTTTTTTCTTTTTTTTTTGAGATGGAGTCTCGCTCTGTCGCCCAGGCTGGAGTGCAGTGGCCGGATCTCAGCTCACTGCAAGCTCTGCCTCCCAGGTTTATGCCATTCTCCTGCCTCAGCCTCTCGAGTAGCTGGGACTATAGGCGCCCGCCACCTTTCCCAGCTAGTTTTTTTTTTTTGTATTTTTTAGTAGAGATGGGGTTTCACCATGTTAGCCAGGATGGTCTCGATCTCCTGACCTCGTGATCCGCCCGTCTCGGCCTCCCAAAGTGCTGGGATTACAGGCTTGAGCCACTGCACCCGGCTACCAAGTTATGCTTTTTAAAAGTTTTAAACTGCCGGGCGCGGTGGCTCACGCCTGTAATCCCAGCACTTTGGGAGGCCGAGACGGGTGGATCACGAGGTCAGGAGATCGAGACCATCCTGGCTAACACAGTGAAACCCCATCTCTACTAAAAATACAAAAAAATTAGCCGGGCGTAGCGGCGGGCGCCTGTAGTCCCAGCTACTCGGGAGGCTGAGGCAGGAGAATGGTGGGAACCCGGGAAGAGGAGCTTGCAGTGAGCCGAGATCGCGCCACTGCACTCCAGCCTGGGGGCAGAGCGAGACTCCGTCTCCAAAAAAAAAAAAAAAGTTTTAAACTGATTTACTGGGCTTAAGAGGGGTTTACTTCTTCTTCTTCTTTTTTTTTTTTTTGAGATGGAGTTTTGTTCTTGTTGCCCAAGCTGGAGTGCAATGGTGTGATCTCGGCTTACTGCAACCTCTGCCTCCTGGGTCCAAGTGATTCTCCTGCCTCAGCCTCCCGAGTAGGCACGTGCCACCACATTTAGCTAATTTTTTGTATTTTTAGGAGAGATGGGGTTTCACCATGTTGGCCAGGCTGGTCTTGAATTCCTGACCTCAGATGATCTGCCGGCCTCAGGCTCCCAAAGTGCTAGGATTACAGGCGTGAACCACCACACCTGGCCTACTTCATTTTTTCCCTTGGTTTTCCATGTGTTTGTGTGTGTGTAGTAGTCTGTTCTCACACTGCTATGAAGAAATGCCTAAGACTGGGTAATTTATGAAGGAGAGAAGTTTAATTGACTCACAGTTCCACATTGCTTGGGAGGCCTCAGGAAACTTACAGTCATGGCAGAAGGCAAAAAGCAGGTGCCTTCTTCACAGGGCAACAGGATGGAGTGAGTGTAAGCAGGGGAAATGCCAGATGCTTATGCAACCATCAGATGTCATGAGAATTCATTCACTACCATGAGAACAGTGTGTGGGAAACGGCCCCCATGATTCAATTACCTCCACCTGGTCCTGTCCTTGACATGTGGGGATAATGGGATGAGATTTGGATGGGAACACAGAGCTAAACCATATCAGTGTGCATGATGAATGCATGTGCACACAAGTGTGTATAGGCTCGTACATGTGAAAAGCAAGGGGGACCTGGATTGTTGTTCAGTCATTAAAACATGTTCAGAAAGAGGAATCCTGGTGACTAGAAGAGTCCTCACAAAGTGGCCTTTACCTTGGTAAGTTCATTGTGAAATCAGACTCTGAAACTTGATTTTTATTAACAGCCTGAGAGTGCCTTCATCTCCCACTAACCTAGCTTACAAAAGCTAGTAAATACAAAGAGAAATATTGTGAGTATGCAAGAAAGTGTTTATATGTTTTAGAGATCCATACTAAAGTAAATGGTTATCTTGGTCAGCCTGGGCTGCTACAACAAAATACTATATACTTGGTGGCTTAGAAACAACAGGAATATGTTGCTTACATTTCTGGAGGCTGAAAAGTCTAAGATCCAGGTGCCAGCAGATTCCATGTGTGGTGAGGGTCTGCTTCCTGCTTAAGAGATGGCTGTGTTCTCCCTCTGTCCTCACATGGTATAAGGGGCTAGGGACCTCTTGAGATCTTGGCACTTATCTCATGAGGGCTCTGTCTCCATGACTTAATCGTCTCCAAAAAGGCTCCACCTCCTAATATCACCTGGGTGGGGTAGGATTTCAACATGTGAATTCTGGGGGACAGAAACATTTACACCATGGCAGTAGGGAGGGATCTAGGATTTTCTTTAATATAGTTTAGTTTTTAAAAGTGGGAGAAAGTGAAGCAAGTGTAAGAAAATCTGGATTATGATCAACATGGTTATAGGGTATTTCATACTATTCATTATACCTTATATATATTCATCATATTATTTTCTTCACTTTTTTCCTTTTACTTATTTAAAACCCTAGAATACTTTTGTATGCTTCAAATTTTTCTTTTTTTTTTAACTTTTATTTTCAGTTGAGGAGTACACGTGCAGGTTTGTTAAACAGGTAAACTCTTGTCGTGGAGGTTTGTTATATGGATTATTTTGTCACCTAGGTATTACAAGCCTACTACCCACTAGTTATTTTTCATAATCCTCTCCCTGCTCCCACCTCCACCTTCCAGTAGGCCCCAGTGTGTGTTATTCCCCTCTTTGTGTTCATGTGTTCTCATCATTCAGCTTCCACTTATAAGTAAGAACATGGTATTTGGCTTTCTGTCCCTGCATTACTTTGCTAAGGATAATGGGCTCAAGCTCCATCTGTGTCCCTACAAAGGACATGAACTCACTCTTTTTGGTGGCTGCATAATATTCCATGGTGTATATATACCATATTTTCTTTTTTTTTTTTTTGAGACGGAGTCTCGCTCTGCCGCCCAGGCTGGAGTGCAGTGGCCGGATCTCAGCTCACTGCAAGCTCTGCCTCCCGGGTTTATGCCATTCTCCTGCCTCAGCCTCCCGAGTAGCTGGGACTACAGGCGCCCGCCACGTCGCCCGGCTAGTTTTTTGTATATTTAGTAGAGATGGGGTTTCACCGTGTTAGCCAGGATGGTCTCCATCTCCTGACCTCGTGATCCGCCCGTCTCGGCCTCCCAAAGTGCTGGGATTACGGGCTTGAGCCACCGCGCCCGGCATATACCATATTTTCTTTATCCAGTCTACCATTGATGGACATTTAGGTTGATTTCATGTCTTTGCTATTATGAATAGTCTTGCAACAGACATATGTGTGGATGTGTCTTTACGATAGAATGATTTATATTCCTTTGGGTATATCCAGTAATGGGATTGCTGGTTCAAATGGTAGTTTTGTTTTTAGATCTTTGAGAAATCACCACACTGTTTCCCATATGGTTGAACTAATTTACACTCCCACCAACAGTGTATAAGCATTCCTTTTTCTCCAAAACCTTGACAGTACCTGTTACGTTTTTACTTTAACCACAGCCATTCTGACAGGTGTGAGATGGTATCTCATTGTGGTTTTGATTTGCATTTCTCTAATGATCAGTGATGTTGAGCTGTTTTTTCATTTTATGCTTGTTGGCCGCATGTATGTCTTCTTTTGAAAAGTGTCTGTTCCTATTAATGGAGTTGTTTTTTTTCTATGAATTTGTTTAAGTTTCTTTAAAATAGTTTAGTTTAGTTTTTAAAAGTGGGAGAAAGTGAAGCAAGTATAGGAAAGTCTTTATAATGATTAAATCTAGTTATAGGGTATTTCACAGTATTAATTATATATAGTCATTGTATTATTTTCTCCACTTTTGTGTGTTTGAAATTTTTTCTTTCTTTCTTTTTGTTTTTGAGACAGAGTTTCGCTCTTGTCGACCAGGCTGGAGTGCAATGGAGTGATCTCAGCTCACTGCAACCTCTGCCTCCCAGGTTCGAGCGATTCTCTGGTCTCAGCCTCTCCAGTAGCTGGGATTACAGGCATGAGCCACTATGCCCAGCTAATGTATTGTATTTTTAGCAGAGACAGGGTTTCACCATGCTGGCCAGGCTGGTCTTGAACTCCTGACCTCAGGTAGTTCACCCTCCTCAGCGTCCCAAAGTGCTGGCATTACAGGCGTGAGCCACTGCACCCAGCCTGAAATTTTTCTTAATATAAATTTTAAAAATATTAAGAAAATAACAATAATTTACAGAAATAAATAAAACAGTCAGGTGGCCTGATCATTCAAGTTACCTTAACCGGATATACAACACAGAAAACTAATTTGATTAAGATTTCTGGGTCCACCTGCAATCCTAGCAAGGACAGATAGCTGTAGGATCCAAGCGCAGAAGATTAATGCCCTACTGGTTTAGTCTGTGTGTGCTATGACAGAATACCTTAGACTGGGCAACTTAAAAAGAACAGAAATTTATTTCTCACAGTTTGGGAGAGTCCCAAACTCTGGGACTGGGAAGTCCATGGTCAAGGTACTGGCAGGTTTGGTTGTCTGGTGAGGGCCTCATCCTCTGGAGGGGAGGTGGAAGGGTAAATTAACCAAATACTGCCCGAAGCTTCTTTTATAAGGCACTTAATCCCATACCTGAGGGAGGAGCTCTTACGGCCTGATTGCCATTTAAAGTCCCCACCTCTTGAAACTATCACTTTGCAGCCTGGCCAACATGGTGAAACCCTGTCTCTACTAAAAATACAAAAATTAGCCAGGCAGTAGTGGTGTGCACCTGTAATCCCAGCTACTCAGGAGGCTGAGGCAGGAGGATCACTTGAGCCTGGGGAGAGAGGTTGCAGTGAGCCAAGATCACGCCACTACACTCCAGTCTGAGCAAAAAAGTGAGGCCCTGTCTCAACAAAACAAAAATCCTATCACTTTGGCAACATCTGAATTTTGGAGGGGCCGTATTCAAATGATGGTACCTACTATCCGTATAAAATGATGTAACTACCAGTTTTTGTTCTCACATCTTTCTCCAGAAAAAAACAGATTTGATCTCTGTTTACTAAATTACAACTTCAGTACAGTCCTGCCTCCCCCAAAATACTCACAGAGCATCTTCGAGGGGCCCAATCTCTTTGATTGCTCATTACAGCCTCCTAGTTTACTCCAAGAGATAACTGATTCCCTCCTTTGCATTGAATTCTTGCTAGAATAACCTTCAGAGAGTGGCTCATTTTCTCATCTGCAAATTTTTTTTATTTTTATTTTTTGAGACAGTCTCGCTCTGTTGCCTAGGCTGGAGTACAGTAGTGTAATCTTGGCTCACTGCATCCTCCCTACCCTAGGTTCTAGCGATTCTCATTCTCATCTGCAAATCTTGAGGAGTGCCTCACTGTTGTTCCCTCCTCATACCAACCATATCTCAGATAGTGCTATCCATTATCCAGCACATAGCATAATTAAAACCTCATCTGCTCTAATCCCAGTACTTTGGGAGGCTGAGTCAGGTGGATCATCTGAGGTCAAGAGTTCGAGACCAGCCTAGTCAACATGGTGAAACCCCATCTCTATTAAAAACACACACAAAAAAATAGCTGGGCGTGGTGGTGGGCGCCTGTAGTCCCAGGTATTTGGGAGGCTGAGGCAGGAGAATCGCTTGAACCCGTGGGACAGAGGTTTCAGTGAGGGGGGATAGTGCCACTGCACTCCAGTGAAAAACTCTGTCAACAAAACAAAAGAGGCCGGGCGCGGTGGCTCAAGCCTGTAATCCCAGCACTTTGGGAGGCCGAGACGGGCGGGTCACGAGGTCAGGAGATCGAGACCATCCTGGCTAACATGGTGAAACCCCGTCTCTACTAAAAAATACAAAAAACTAGCCGGGCGAGGTGGCGGGTGCCTGTAGTCCCAGCTACTCGGGAGGCTGAGGCAGGAGAATGGCGTAAACCCGGGAGGCGGAGCTTGCCGTGAGCTGAGATCCGGCCACTGCACTCCAGCCTGGGCGGCAGAGCTGAGACTCTGTCTCAAAAAAAAAAAAAAAAAACAAAAGAAAACAAAACAAAAAACCTAATCTGCTCAACTCCACCATGAACAAGCCTGTGGTCTGACAAGGGAGTGCACTTCAGAATTGTGAAATGCTGCCCTCAACAAGGTGTTACGGGTGGGTCTTTGTTCTTAGAGCTCCCAAGATGGCAGCAAGCCTTTTGTTCTCTGACCAGAGGTTCTTGGCCTCACCAATTCCAAGGAATGGAACCTTGGGCCATGTGGCGAGTGTTATAGCGCTATTAGAAGCTGTGGGTCACGGAAGAGAACCATGAAACCCAGCGACTAGTGTTCAGCTCAATTAGGCACCTAGCCGTGCAGGAACAATGGTGAGCCTCTAGCCCAAACGAGAGCAGCAAAGAGCGCCTCGCTGGATCAGAAACGCAGCGGACACCCTGCCAGATCTGGAGGAGTGGAAGTCAACGGTGGGTCTGTGACAGCGGCGAACAGCAGTGGTGGAGAGTGAGCGAAAGCTCACCTTGAGCTGGAAGAAACACGGACCAGAAGAGTGTGCAGTTGCAAGATTTAATAATGTGAAAGCAGAGCTCCCATACAAGGGGAGGGGACCCAAAGGGGGTTGACCCTCCCTGCTCGAATGCCTGGGATTTATATCCCAATCATTGTCCCTCCCCCTGTGCTCTAAGATGATAAATTATTTGACTATTTCTTTACCTCCAGCTTTTAGCTTAATTGGTATTTTAGTGAGCCCTTTTTACTACCTGATTGTTTGGGTGTGAGCTGAGTTACAAGCCCAGTGTTTAAAGGTGGGTTTGATCATCTTCCCCAGCTAGGCTTAGGACTTCTTAGTCAGCCTAGGAAATCCAGCTAGTCCTGTCTCTCAGTTCCCCCTCTCTACAGGAAAACCCAAGTGCTGTTGGGGAGGTTGGCCAACGACCACTCTAACTTCTTCCTGCTGAACTGGGGCATAGTAGGGGTTGTGCAGTTGAGATTTCCTTGGGACAGGTGCCTTCAGTGTCATCAACATTGGAGCATGGGCTAGCAGGCCAGTCCAGGAGTCTGCGGTAGAGCTTAGTCATGGACTGCATCTAGGGCTCCATTTGAGGAACTTATAGCTTCGATTCTGGAAGAGACAAACTTAACAAGGAGGTTAAAGATAAAGGGATTGAAACGTATAGCTTGAAGTGCAGGGGATTATTTCTTTGGCACACTTCACAGGCCCTGACTAGCCACTTGATAGTTTTGAAAAGGCCTGGTCCAGTAAATAATGATTTGGCCATCTGATGGGTGCTATCAATGCCTAAGTGAAAGGTTTGGCGAAGAGTTTTAAGTAATTTCCATTGGTTAGCTCCAGGCAAAAGTATTTTTCTTTCTTCAGTGGCTAGCCATCCTGAGGGGAGGAAGCTATGTCCTCGTGAGGTTCCCCATTCTATTTCTCCTGCTGAGTACTGGGGCTTGGTTTCCCAGAGGGGA
Source organism: Trachypithecus francoisi (assembly GCF_009764315.1). Classification (NCBI taxonomy): domain Eukaryota; kingdom Metazoa; phylum Chordata; class Mammalia; order Primates; family Cercopithecidae; genus Trachypithecus; species Trachypithecus francoisi. Next base: position 144,655,542 of record NW_022681468.1, on the reverse strand, counting down.
TGACCCCACACTAGGGGTCCTTCTAGAAGCATTTCTAATCGATGATCCCACCTGTGGCTCTTTTGGCTTCAGTATCCGCTTGGCAGTTCCCTTCTATTTCCCTTTCCTTTCCTTTCTGATGACCCTGGCAGTTTAAGACTGCTACCTCTTTAGGTTTCTGTACAGCCAATAATAATCTCCTGATGGCTTCCTGATGTTTGATACGTGTTCCCTCGGAAGTTAGGAATTCCCTTTCTCTCCATATTGCTGCATGGGCATGGAGGACTAGGTAAGCATACTTAAAGTCTGTATATATATTTACCCTTTTTCCTTCTCCTAATTCTAGTGTATAATGGCCCCTGCTTTTGCTAGGATGTCTCTCCCTAACAAAGGAGTGGGGCTTTCAGGCATAATTAGAAAGGCATGTGAAGAGAGTAAAGTTCCCCAGCCACAACTTAGTGGCTGGGGGAAGTATCTAGTGACTGCCTGTCCTAGGACTCCTCGGATAGTGACAGATCTGGAGGACAGTTGTCCGGGACAGGAGAGTAAGACTGAGAAGGCTGTGCCAGTGTCCAGGAGACAGTTAACCTCCTGGCCCTCAATGGTCAAGCATACCCAGGGCTCTGTGAGGGTGATGGCATGGGCTGGCGCTTGGCATGGGCTGGCACTTGCCCCAGGCACCCTCAGTCCTGCTGCTGGATCATCTGGTTAGTGGCTTCTGACTCAGAGGACCTTCGTCACCTGGGGCAGTGGGCCTTCCAGTGATTCCCTTGACATAAGGGACGTGGACAAGGGGGTGGCTTATTTCTATTCGGACAGTTTTTTTAAAGTGTCCTCGTAGACCCCACTGGAAGCAAGCTCTATTAGGCATTCGATTTTCCCAGCCTTTCACTTTTCCAGAGCCTCCAAAGTCTGCTTGCCTGAGGGTCATGACTAAAGTGGTGACCTTCTTTTTATCCCGTTTGTCCCGTTCTGCCAGCTCCTCCTGATCTCTGTTATAAAAAATGGAAGTTGCCAAGTTCAATAGGGTTTCTAAGTTTTGCTCCAGGCCTAAGGTGGACTTTTGAAGTTCTTTCTAATGTCTGCAGCTGACTGAGTGATAAACTTATCCTTTAAGATTAGTTGGCCTTCAATAGAGTCAGGTGACAGAGAGGTATGCTTCCTCATTGCCTCCTTTAGTCTTGTTATGCCCAGACCGTTTATTCCCCGAAGAAGACCACCAGAGTCCAGAGTCAAAGCCAAGCGGCAAGGATCTTTACTGCAAGTTCGAACTTGGTCCCTCTGCTCCACAGCATACAAGAGGGCCCCGAACGATGCATGTGCTTGCTTTTTTTTTTTTTTTTTGAGACGGAGTCTCACTCTGTCGCCCAGGCTGGAGTGCAGTGGCCGGATCTCAGCTCACTGCAAGCTCTGCCTCCCGGGTTCACACTATTCTCCTGCCTCAGCCTCCGGAGTAGCTGGGACTACAGGCGCCCACCACCTCGCCCGGCTAGTTTTTTTGTATTTTTTAGTAGAGACGAGGTTTCACCGTGTTAGCCAGGATGGTCTCGATCTCCTGACCTCGTGATCCGCCCGTCTCGGCCTCCCAAAGTGCTGGGATTACAGGCTTGAGCCACCGCGCCCGGCCATGTGCTTGCTTTTTATAGCCCGATGTAAACAGGATATGTAAGGTTACAGAGAAACAAGGGAATTCTTTGGGTTACAGCATTACAATTGGTTAACATTTTAAGTTATGCATTTAGGCCCAGGACTGAGATATATGTTTGATTTCTTACAGTCTCTCCAGAAAGGCAGTAGGATTTTCTTCCTTTTCTTGTGTTATAGTGGACATCAGTGAATACTTTATAGGCTTCTTACTAGTTTTCCTTAGTCCTTCTAGCACTCAAGTTAGCAATGTCTGTGGCACCAATCTCCATGTTCTGATTCTGCCTCCCAGTGAGGGTCTACACTGGGAACTGCCTGCTGGCCTGTGGGGAATCATTCCCTTTGCTCTGTTGTCATCCTATTATTGACCTGACTGAGATACCAGAGATCGCCAGACTCTCAGGCTGCGGTTATGGCGTCCCTTCTCTCATTTGGGGTTCATGTCTAATCTAGCAGTAACATTGTATCCCTCCATATCAGATCAAAGGATTGTCCTAACCCTTGTAAAACATCAATACAGCCATCAGGGTTGTCTGAGAATTTACCTAGGTCTATTTTAATTTGCTTTAAGTCTGAGAGGGAAAAAGGTACATGTACTCTGGCTGGGCCGAATTCTCCAAAATACATCTTAGGGGTGTTTTTGCCTTGGAGGGAACATTTCCCATCTGAAAAAAGAACATAGGAATGCCAGCACCCCTAGTCATTTCCTGACGAGCATTAGTCCTAGAGCGTCCTCTATAGTCCTAATGCTTATTGCTTTCCAGGGTGCATAACCACCCACGGACCTCTGCTTATCGGATTAGTTACGCTCACCCATGTGGCAGTGCTGCACCTGTTTTCTCACCTTTCTTGACCACAAACAAAGGGGTCCGGGCTCCTGCATTCTAGTGGTCTTTTACCAGCGTGTCCAACATTGCCTTTGCACTCAGAGGTGAGTTCTAGAGCTGGGCTGGGTTCCTGAGTATTTCATAACAACCAAGCTGCCCCATCAAGATGCACTCCCATAAACAACAGTTCTTATGCAAATTCATTTCAGAGAGGGTGTAGGTAACCTTTTAAGTCAGGATTGAGATAGAGTTTTTTGATTCTGTAAGTACTTTAAGACTTGGCTGAGTGCAAATAGCTCGCATCTTTGAGCAGACCAATTATTAGGCAATTTTCCTAACTCTGCTTCTACAAGAGTTTCCCTATTAATTACTTAATACCTATTGTGTGTGTGGTTTTTTTTCCTCAATCACCTGGGAGGACCCATCTATTGTCCTGTCCTGACGGGAGTTCCTCCTAGGTCTGGTCAGACCTTTGTATGGTAATTAAGATTTAAATCCTTCATTAGGAAACTTACTAGGTTAAGGGAATTTTCAGTGGTTAATGTTAAATCACCTTTTTCTTTTTCTTTTTTTTTTTTTTTTGAGGCGGAGTCTTGCTCTGTCGCCTGGGCTGGAGTGCAGTGGCCAGATCTCAGCTCACTGCAAGCTCCGCCTCCCGGATTTACGCCATTCTCCTGCCTCAGCCTCTCGAGTAGCTGGGACTACAGGCGCCTGCCAGCTCGCCCGGCTAGTTTTTTTGTATTTTTTTAGTAGAGACGGGGTTTCACCGTGTTAGCCAGGATGGTCTCGATCTCCTGACCTCGTGATCCGCCCGTCTCGGCCTCCCAAAGTGCTGGGATTACAGGCTTGAGCCACCGCGCCCGGCCTAAATCACCTTTTTCTAACAGAATAGCCCCACACTTTAAGATTTTTGAGTTAGTAACCTACCTTTTTGCTTTATTTGACTTAGAATAGTTCTGAACTGGTGAGGTGTGCTCACAATAAGATTTCCTCTAAAAGTTATTTTTCTACTTTCTTCTGTTAGCAAAGCAGTTGCCACTATAGATTGAATGCATTTGGGCCATCTGCGGGTGACTGGGTTGAGGATTTTTGATAGGAAGGCTACGGGTTGTCAGTGGTCTCAGTGCTTTCGGGCTATGCCCTTGTTTAACAACAAGTTGGTATTGGAATGTTATAGGGTCATGGAGAAGACCTTCAATTATTAATTATAGGTTCTAAGTTTACCTTGCTTCTAAAGGAATAGGGTACACTTTTCTTTACTACTTCTCTCTTTCTTTCTCTCTTTGACTCTGTCTCTTTCTTTGACTCCCTCTTTGACTTTCTGTCTCTTCCTCTCTCTCTCTGCCTCTTTTCCTCTCTCCTCTCTTTGTAGATGGATTTTGGAAACACAGAGGAAGGACGTTCCCTTGTTGCTCCCATTTGCCACTATAGGAATATGCGCCTCCCTTTAATTTACTCAATTCACTTTCATCCTAATCTGTTATGTTGTCGTAGACCTAGTTCCAGTTGTTAAAGTATTGGGTTATCAGTTCTAAGGCCCTGGCCAAGGAGCCAAGGCTTGGAGATTGTATTGCAGGGAGGGTAAGCTGGGTAGAAACTGGGGGGAGGAGAGCATCTTATACAATGGGAAAGCAATTCTCTTAGCCATTTACAAACTTGGGGCCCTGGCAGGGGTGGTGGGGAATGGGTCCCACGTAACTGCCCATGTCGAAGCTATATACCTAAATTCGGGGGGGGCACCAGGGGCAAGACTCCCTGGGTTCATAGCCTAGATGCCTAAGGACGCAGCGTAGAGCTTCCCTAGATCCCTTTGGCGATAAAACTTGCTTTAATACTTGGGAGGGGGAGTGAAAGTCTGAAGCACTAGTATCTAGCAGGCAGGGATCAGAGGAAGTAGATTCCAAGGTAAGGAGAATTTTGGGGCTACACTTTCAAGAAAGTTGTGGTTGGGACCCAGGAGGTATGGGTCAGAAGGAGAGGTGGGGGTGCACGCATGGTGACTGTTGAGTAGAGACTTCTGGCTGCGCCATGATCTCCATCAGCCAATGCTGGGAGTTCGGGATGACAACTTTCTGCCTCTAGTCGGCCCTCGGCTTCCCCCAGGAAAATTGTGAAAGCAGAAGCTGGTTCCAGGCAGACCAACTCTTCCAACCCAGAAGGGTTGGGGGTTATTAGAAAGCCTTTTCCCAGGAAGCCTCACACCTGAGTCTTAAGTCTGGTGGCCATGCTAATCATTTTTAACCAGCTGACAGGTGCCCAGTATTTTCCTCCAATTCTAAGGAAGAATAGGACCGAATAGCAAGTGAAAGTGGTCCGATATTACTCACCGCTTTGGAGAATCCTTATCTGAGGCCACCAAATGTTATGGGTGGTTCTTCGTTCTTAGAGCTCCCAAGATGGGGTGGGCCACTCCCAAGATGGTGGCAAGCCTTTTGTTCTCTGACCAGAGGTTCTTGGCCTCACGGATTCCAAGGAATGGAACCTTGGGCCATGTGGTGAGTGTTATAGCTCTATTAGAAGCCATGGATCACGGAAGAGAACCGTGAAACCCAGCGACTAGAGTTCCGCTCAATTAGGACAAACCTGGGCACTTACCTGCACAGGAACAATGGTGAGCCTCCAGCCCAAACGGGAGCAGCAATGGGCGCCTCGCTGGATCAGAAACACAGTGGATACCCTGCTGGATCCGGAGGGATGGAAGTCAATGGGAGGTCTGTGGTTGCGGGTAACAGCAGTGGTGGACAGTGAGCGAAAGCTCACCTCGAGCCGGAAGAAACACTGACCAGTAGAGTGTGTAGTTGCAAGATTTAATAGTGTGAAAACAGAGCTCCCATACAAGGGGAGGGGACCCAAAGGGGGTTGCCCCTCCCTGCTCGAATGCCTGGGGTTTATATCCTAGTCATTGTCCCTCCCACTATGTTCTCAGATAATAGATGATTTGACTATTTCTTTACCTCCTGCTTTTAGCCTAATTGGTATTTTAGTGAGCCCTCTTCACTACCTGATTGGTCGGGTCTGAGCTGAGTTACAAGCCCAGTGTTTAAAGATGGGTTTGGTCATCTTCCCCAGCTAGGCTTAGGAATTCTTAGTCGACCTAGGAAATCCAGCTAGTGCTGTCTCTCAAAGGGAACTCTAGCAGCTGCATTCTCATGGAAATGTTTAGATTAATTAGAGGACAAAGTTTTTTTTTTTTTTTTTTTTTGAGACAGAGTCTCTGTCTGTCACCCAGGCTGGAGCACAGTGGCGCAGTCTTGGCTCACTGCAACTGCTGCCTCCCGGGTTCAAGGAATTCTTGTGCCTCATCCTCCTGAGTAGTTGGGATTACAGGCTTGCACCACCACACCCTGCTAATTTTTTTTTTTTTTTTTTTGTATTTTTAGTAGAGTCGGGTTTCACCATGTTGGCCAGGCTGGTCTCGAACTCCTGATCTCAAATGATCCTCCCATATCAGCCTTCCAAAGTGTTGGGATTACAGGCATGAGCCACTGCACCTGGCCTGAGGACAAACTTTCCTTGTGTGTCTACAAATGAGTGAATGAAAGATCATTTTTACAGAATGAAAGCTAATTTCGAGAGAGCAGAGAGAGGGCAGAGACTTCTGGGATCTGAGCTCTCCCTTATGACTTTCACGCCCTGGGACTGTAGTAACTTCTCGTGTGTGTGTGTCCTCAATCTTCCTGGCACGTGACGACGAACCCCAAGTTTATACTCCAGACAACATAGCCGCTTCAAAACCTGAGAAATAGCAGAACTGTATGAGGATTCTTGACCTGTGGCCCAACCTCTCTGCCCTGTTTGCCCAGCACCAGCCTCCTGGAATAACAGAGATGGCTAAAGCAAAACCTCCTCTGTGTTTACAAATTGTTCTCAAAGACATGGTTTAATCTCATCCTCCTTCAGATCTGTGAGATAGCTATTATTTCTATTTAAAGAGACAGGACACTAGGGCACAGAGAAGTTAAGTAATTCATTCACCGTCACAGAGTTAACTGATAGCAGAGCCATGATGTGAACTGAGATATTCCATCTCCTGGAGGAGTTCATCTGTATCTAAATCCAAGTTATTACTAAGCTTTGAGCTACAATCTTTCTTTTCTTTTCTTTTTTGAGACGGAGTCTTACTCTCTCACCCAGGCTGGAGTGCAGTGGCGTAATCTTGGCTGTCGTCTTGATCTCCCTGGGCTCAGCTGAGCCTCCCGAGTAGCTGGGACCCTGTGCATGTGCCACCACGTGCACCTAATTTTTGTACTTTTTGTAGAGACAGGATTTTGCCATGTTCCCCAGGCTGGTCTCAAATTCTTGGGGTCAAGGGATCTGCCTGCTTCTGCCTCCCAAAGAGCTGGGATTATAGACATGAGCCACTGTGCCCAGCCTATGATATTTCTGTAAGAAAACTGCTAGTTATAGCCACCAAGTTATGTTACCACAAGAAATGACTCATTATTAGCTGCAGGCTTAGAATGTTCATAGCCAAAAGCCATATTTCATTCTGTGTTGAACTCATTAATTGAAACCATTCCTAATTTTTTATTGTGATGAGTCAATAGATAATATTTACAGTTAATAAATCAAGAAAAACAAATATAAGTATATTACATATACCAATTCAATGGTAATCAACAATATAACTTAAAAGCAAACTATTAATAAATCTGGGTAATGGGTGTGGAGTGTGGGTGTTGTGGAGATGGGTGCAAGAGACTTTTGTTTTTCATTTAAAACAACTCGGTACAGTCTAAGTTTTTCAAACGTGCAAATGTTACTTCTATAAATTAAAAAATATATATTTGATTTTATTTTATTTGAGACAGAGTCTTGCTCTGCCACCCAGGCTGGAGTGCAGTGGCGCAATCTCGGCTCGCTGCAACCTCTACCTCCTGGGCTCAAGCAATTCTCCTGCTTCAGCTTCCCAAGTAGCTGGATTCACAGGTGTGTGCCACCACGGCCGGCTAATTTTTGTGTTTGTAATTAAGATGGGGTTTCACCATGTTGGCCAGGCTGATCTCAAACTCCTGACCCTGTGATCTGCCTGCTTCAACCTCCCAAAATGCTGGGATTACAGTCATGAGCCACTGCGCTGGGCCGAAAATTTTTTTTTTAAATAGAAAAATGAAGTAAAAAATATTTTATCAATGAGTGATTGCTTAGTCATATGTAATGCTATGTAGCCAATAAAAAAAAAAATGAGATACCTCTATACAAATTTTAAGTAAGAAGAACACATTGCAGAATGATACTAGAATAATACTATTTATTTCAAAATGTGTGTGTGTGTGTGTGTGTAGATAAACTTGCACACCAAACTGGAAGGATATATACCAAAGTGTAGGAATAAAGAAAGAGTAGGGAGGAGAGAAAGACTTTATTTACTTTCTTTTCTTTTTTTTTTTTTGAGACGGAGTCTCGCTCTGTCGCCCAGGCTGGAGTGCAGTGGCACCATTTTGGCTCACTGCAACCTCCACCTCCTGAGTTCAAGCGATTCTTCTGCCTCAGCCTCCTGAGTAGCTGGGACTACAGGTGCGTGCCACCACACACAGGTAATTTTTGTATTTTTAGTAGAGACAGGGTTTCACCTTATTTGCCAGGCAGATCTTGAAAACCTGACCTCATGATCCTCCCGCCTCAGCCTCCCAAAGTGCTGGGATTACACGCATGAGCCACTGTGCCCAGCCGATTACTTTCTGTCACGCGCATCCGTGTGAAGAGACCACTAAACAGGCTTTGTGTGAGCAATAAAGCTTTTTAATCATCTGGGTGCAGGTGAGCTGAGTCTGAAAAGAGAGTCAACAAAGGGAGACTGGGGTGGGGCCGTTTTATAGGATTTGGGAGGTAGCGGAAAATTATAGTCAAAGGGGTTTGTTCTCTGGTGGGCATGGGCGGAGTTCACAAGGTGCTCAGTGATGGAACTTCTGAGCCAGGAGAAGGAATTTCACAAGGTAATGTCATCAGTTAAGGCAAGAACCGGCCATTTTCACTTCTTTTGTGATTCTTCACTTGCTTCAGGCCGTCTGGATGTATACATGCAGGCTTGAGCTCAGAGGCCTGACACTTTCTATACTTCTATATATTGTCTGATTTTTTTCAAGGAGCATGTGCATTGAATATGAATGTATATGGACAATTCTGCAGGTTCAAAGCTAAAGTGATTCTGTGTGTTTTCCTTTTCTTTTTATGCCATGAAAGAGCCCAAATGTGGTTGTATGGTGTTATGTGTGAGAGTCAGGATCTTACACTGATTTGTAGTGAGGAAATCCACTGGTTCTCTGTTCCGTGGTATTGTTGCAGAAGGGAAGTTTATGAGTCAAATCACTCCACTCTTGTGCCTTAACGTCACCACAGAGCTGACCAAAAGTCTGACTCATGTTTCTTTTTATATTGTTAGATTTCCTTTCTCTGCTTGGTTTTGAGCATATGTCCCCAGAATGCATGGAATTTAAATCCCCAAATCTAGAATTAATATTTCATGACTGTAACAAGGTATCTGTCCCGCACTTTGGAATTCTGGACTTTGGGTCTTGATTTACCCTGGTACTTATTAGAATCTTTTTGAGACCTTGGCAATGAAATTATTGACTTTGAGCCTTGGTATCTTCATCTGTATCATGAAGATGTTAATAATATTAATCCCACAATATTATTGCCAAGATCAAATGGGATAGCCTCTATGAAAGCCTTTGAAAATTATAAGCAATATACAAATAAATATAACATACTATTACTTTATTAGTACTAGTAACAAAAAGATACTTAATTCTCACTGACTACAGGGTTAGAGAATGAAGACTCCCTGCCTTACTTCTCCTTTCCATGCCGTGCAAAATGTCCCCCCAACTCCATCCCACAAAAAAAGATTTGCTTGGCAGTACAGTTTTGATTGCTTGATGTTTCCATAGTGGTGTACCAAGAATCATAGGCAAGACAAGGAACTTGTAGCAAAATATTTCCTTGTTCTGTCCCCAGCCCAGATTTGTCCCCAGCAATACCAGGTTATTTATACCTTTTCTTCCCTTTATACTTGGCTCCTAGGAGAGCCAGGGCCCATGGCCTGTGCAGTGTTTTATTAAAGGGTCTTCCAATAGGATTGTAATGGTTTTAAAAGGTGATCACAAATTCTTTGACATTTCTCCCATTGAGTGTGGGATCTATATTCCCTTCCTTTGAATCTGGGTGGATTCATGACTGCTTTGACTGATAGAGTATGGCAGAAGTGTTGCTATGTGAATTTCAAGCCTAAGTTAGAGAAGACCATGCAGCCTCTGCCTTGTTAACTAGGACATTTGTTTATAGATTCTTGTCATCATAAAAAGTCCAGCTACCCTGAGCCACTGTGTTAGAGAGGCAATGTGTAGATGCTGTGATCAGTAATCCCTGTTTAGCCTGGTCTTCTAGCCAAGATATCAGAAATATGAGGGAAACCAGCTTGGACCCGTCACACCACTCCGCATGCCAGATGAATGCCAAGTGTCCTCCACCAATGCCTCATGGAACAGAATTCTCCACCTGAGCTCTGCTTAAATTCATGACCTACAAAATTGTTTTGGGGTAGCTTGTTACATAATAATTGGTAACCAGAACAGGAACGATAACCCCGTTTTAGTTCAACTTTTGGACAGATTACGCATAATTATGGGGGTCAATTTATCTTTCTTTTTTCTTTCTTCGCAGTGAATTTTTTTTTTTTTTTTTTTTTTTTACAGAGTCTTGCTTTGTTGACCAGGTTGGAGTGCAGTGGTGCCATCTTGGCTCACTGTAGCCTCAACTTCTTGGGCTCAAGCAATCCTCCCACTTCAGCTTCCCAAGTAGTTGGTACTACAGGTATGTGTCACTATGCTTGGCTAATTTTTGGTTTATTTTTTGTAGAGATGACATCTCACTCTGTTGCCCAGGCTGGTCTCAAACTCCTGGGCTCAAGTGATCCTCCCATTATGGCCCCCAAAGTGCTGGGATTATAAGCATGAGCCACGATGCCTGGCCTTCCTACAGCACTCAGTATTCCAAGAGGTCTCCCATCCAAGCACTAACCAGGCCCAACTCTGCTTAGTTTCTGAGATCAGATAAGTTCCTTTTATTAAAAAAAAAAAAAATTGAGCTTACTGACTATTTATGATAACTGAGTATTTAGATAAATACTTCCAAAGAGGTATCCTAAGCTTGAACTCTTACCCCAAATAGGGAGCACCAGAGCTTCTTTGCTGTCATCTTGCCTGAGAAACTTCCTTGCACTGGGGCTACTGAGTCAACAACATTCTTCATAAAAAGAATTTTCCTTTGGGAGTCTGAGGCCGGTGGATAATTGAGGCCAGGAGTTTGAGACCAGCCTGGCCACTTAGTGAAACTCTGTCTCTATAAAAAAATACAAAAATTAGCCAGGTGTAGTGACAGGTGCCTGTAGTCCCAGATACTCAGGAGGTTGAACCTGGGAGATGGAGGTTGCAGTGAGCCAAGATTGTGCCATTGCACTCCAGCCTGGGTGACAGAGCAAGACTCCGTCTCAAAAAAAAGAAAAAAAAAGAATTTGGTAAGAATATTCATAGGTACTCACCGTTTCTCTTAGGTAAAGAGCTAAGAGTGGAATTCCTGGGTTATGGGATAGATATATGTTTAACTTGGTAGGAAATTGCTCATTTGTCTAAGTGTTTATATTGTTTTGCACCTCCATTAGGGAAGTATGAGTGATCAGTCCTCATCTCACCAACATTTGGTATTGTCAGATGGGTTTTTTTTTCATTTAATTTTGGTGAATTCTAATTTATCTGTTTTTGTTGTTGTTGTTGTTGCTGCTGGTGTTTTTGGTATTGTATGTTAGAAATTGTTGGCTAATCCAAAGTCACAAAGCTTTACACCTGTGTTTTCTCCCAAGCGTTTTATAGCTTTAGCTCTTACTTTTAGGTATATGATCCCCTTTGAGTTAACTTTTGTACATGATGTGAAGAAATGGTCCAAACTGATTCTTTTGCATGTGGATATCCAGATGTCCTAGGACTATTTGTTGTAAAGACGGTTCTTTCCTTACTGAGTTGCCTTGATCTCTTTGTGGAAAATCAGTTGACCATAAATGTATGGATTTATTTCTGGACTCAATTCGACTGATGTATATGCCTATCCTTATGCATAGTTTTAATTGTGGTAATTCACTGTAGTCTTAATTGTGACAATGCATCATAGTCTTAATTTGCATTTAATTGTATTTTCCTGATGACTAATAATTGCCCTAGAAAGATCCTTCTTACCCATGCCAGTCAATCCCTTTCCTCAGCCCCATTCCCCCAGAGCCAGCCACTGTTTTGATTAGTTTCCACTGTAGATGAGTTTTAACCTGTTCAGAACCATTATATAAAAGGATTCACACAGTGTACACTTTTTAGTATGGGCTTCTTTCACTCAGCCTGTTTTTTGAGATTTATCCATGTATGGTGTATATCATAGTTTGTTCCTTTCAGAAGAAATTTTTACCACAAAGATTTTCGAATTTATCTCAACTTATTTCTTTTTATTTAATTTGTATGTGAAAAATTTTAGCCTATTTTTTACATTTCTCATCCAATTGCAGATTATTTTAAATTTACAGTTTTAGCTTTGCCCAGTTTTGGATCTCTAATGTTTTGCTTATTTCTGGTTTTTGTCAAGCCCAGGCACTTAACTTCTGCTAATCCCTTGAAAGCTGTACCAGAGTCAAGGGCCATTTTCTTCCTTCTTTTAAAGCTCACATACATTGCCATTTTTTTATTAGCTGACGTGTGTGTTTATCCAAACATCTGATTTATTCCAGCTTTAGATTATATTTTTGCATCTGAGTTACTAAAATACACATTTAGTTTACAATACCTAAAAGCATTTATCAAAAATTTACTGAAGTTATTCATGGTATTTGGGGGGAAACACTATCTAAAAGGAAAAGGGACCCATGATTATTTATTTATTTATTTACTGCACTTGATTTTGAAGATGAGTCTGGAAGTGTTAGTTGCAAAGATATGCATTTGCTTCTCTGGCTACAAGAAAGAACAGAAATGCACAAAGAGGAGCAATGTGAAGAAGAAGAGGCGATGATCCCCAGACTGACCAAAGCCCGCACTCCGCTGCATCCTGCGCCCAGCGCCTATGTCCCACCACCGTCGCTACCACCATGCCCGGGAGTAAGGCTGAAGGGGATGCTAAAGGAGATAAAGCCAAGGTGAGGTAGGAACCGCAGAGAAGATCCACAAGGTTGTCTGCTAAACCTGCTCCTGCAAAGTCAGAGCCCAAGCCTAAAAAGGCCTCTGCAAAAAAGAGACAGAAGGTACCTAAAGAGAAAAAGGTAAAAGCTGATGCTGGCAAGGAGGGGAATAACCCTGCAGAAAATAGAGATGCCAAAACAGACCAGGCACAGAAAGCTGAAGGTGCTGTAGATGCCAAGTGAAGTGTGTGCATTTTTGATAACTGTGTACTTCTGGTGACTGTACAGTTTGAAATACTATTTTTTTTATCAAGTTTTATCAAAATGCAGATTTTGTTTTGCTTTTTTTTTTTTTTTTTTTAAGCTGTGTTGTTAGTACACAGAACACTTAATTGTTGTTTTGGGGGGAACGTCCATAGGTCACTAATAGAAAGTCCCCGACGCTGGACTGATGTGGGGAAAACACCTTTTCCTTCTAGTTTTGAGAGACTTCCTCTTGGGCCCCAGGAGGAGGGATTCCCTGACTTTGACACGCATGGCCACCTTGGTACAAAAGCCTTGTGGTATGAAAAAACAAATTCGTTTTTTATGTCCTCTTCTTTCTACCTTTCAGAATAGACTTAAATCCCTTAAACCCAGACATCTTCTGGGAGCTGACCTCCAATAACTGGTTACCAGTGTGTCAGACAATCTGGACTTTCCCCTCAACAGAGTAGTGGTTCCTGTTTCTAGGTTGGGGATCTTCAGATAAATTCTGTCATTTTCATTTCGCTTCCTGAAAGCCAGGGTCGGCTCACGACAAGTTGTTAAACAGCATATGCTAAATGTGAAATGTCAACCCTCACTCTAAACTTTCCCTGTTCAGAGCATCAGAGGAAGACTTCATTGGGTGTCACAGTGGCTTTCTGATTTTTGGAAGTCCATTGAAGAAGGGAGTTTGAAAGTTGTTGTATACTGTGAATGATTGTCTGCCCATGTCCTGCCCAAAATACCATGATTCTTTATGGAAATTAATAAAGCTGGATACAGTTTGGCTTGGGAAAAAGAAAGAAATGCACAAAGAAGGCAAAGTGAGCTTATGCTGTTCTGAAGAATAACTTGAAGAAGAGTGAGTTTGTGGGATAGCCAGTCTCCTCACCTTTTCCTCCTTCACTCTTGAATTCTTGGTCTCCTCTGGCTCCTGTCTTTTTTGTCCTTTTTTTTCCCCCAAATAATACCTGCCTTGGGCAAAATTATCAAATCAACCCCCCTGCCAGTACTCCCTTTGCTGCCTGATTCTCCTCTTTTATTCCTCTGTGCAAGCCTCCTTATGCTGAACCTCCAACCCTCAGGGTTCAACCAGACAGACAAAACCAGCAGGAAATATACATTAAGAGAGTTTTTGCACAGAATTGGCTTGTGTGATGGTGGCAGCTTGCAAGACACCCTAGAAGAGCAGGCCTGGTCTCTTAGACACCAGCTGAAACTGTCAACTACAGAGAAATTTCTTCTTCTGCAGAGAGCCTTAGTTCTGCAGTTATAACCTTTCAACGGATTAAATCAGGCCCACTCAGATGATTTAGAATAATCTCTCTTATGTAAAGTCAACTGAGTATGGATTTAATTCACATCAACAAATTACCTTCATTGAAACACCTAAATTAGTGTTTGATTGAGTAACAGGGGACTGTAGTCTAGCCAAACTGACACATAGAGCTGACCATCACACTCTATTTCCTACAGGAGTTGGCTTTCACATACTGGCTCAACTGGTAACTAAAATGTAGCTGATAGAAGCTGAATGCTCAGGAGTAGTTTTGTTTTATGAAGAAATCTTCAAGAAACAATATGAAATAAAAATAGCAAAGGTATGTGTGGGGTGGGGTACCTATTCAAAAGGCAAGAACTGCTCACAGGCATGGTCACCCTTTCTCACTGTCCCCTCAATCTCCTGAAATATCAGCCATTCCGAATCTTTTATGTTATTTCTACGTAGTCCTCTACCACCCCCACCAATGTACCCACCCAACAGCTCTTGACCAGCACCTCTACGTTTCCTCCCATGAAAACACCTTGAGAACTACACCTAACATCTACTTTTAGGCTTCCCCCATCTTCTCAGCCCTGTGCATATATTTAGGGACCGCACTTTTCTCTCATATTTAATTTGTCTCCTGTGGAAGTCTTTATGAAGATCAAATTATTCATGTATTCATCCATCAAATGTATGTCTAGGGCAGTGGCAGGTGGTGCATATAAAATAAACGGATTCTCTTCCTCTGTGTCCTGGGCTTGTTTCATTCTGTCCCTGTGTGCTAGAAGCCCAGGACACAGAGGAAGAGTGTGTTCTGATTGAGGGATTTCGGAAAGCTGAATAGAGTCCATCAGCTGGTTAAGAAGGATTTTGATGCATGGAGAAGAGCATTTCAGGTCAAGTGGACTACATGAACAAATGCAAGGAGTCCTGAAGATGAAGGCATGATTCAGAGCCTGCTCCTGGATTTGGATGCAGTACGTCGCTGGTTGAAGAGTCACATTTGGGGCACCAGGTTTTCACCAGCCTCACTTCATTTAAATGAGACTGAAGCCTACTGATAATTAGAAGACGCTAAGGCTTAGGACAGATTTAGAAGTGGTTAAAGCCGGGCGCGGTGGCTCAAGCCTGTAATCCCAGCACTTTGGGAGGCCGAGACGGGCGGATCACGAGGTCAGGAGATGGAGACCATCCTGGCTAACACGGTGAAACCCCGTCTCTACTAAAAAAAAAAAAACTAGCCGGGCAAGGTGGCGGGCGCCTGTAGTCCCAGCTACTCGGGAGGCTGAGGCAGGAGAATGGCGTAAACCCGGGAGGCGGAGCTTGCAGTGAGCTGAGATCTGGCCACTGCACTCCAGCCTGGGCGACAGAGCGAGACTCCGTCTCAACAAAAAAAAAAAAAAAAAAGAAGTGGTTAAAAAGGTGGAATGTCAGAGAATATAATACCCGAAAGTCAAGGGAGGATGTTGTAAATTATGTTTTGTTGCCACAGACATAAATCTAATGTCTTGTGACTCAGTGCTCAGCTTTAAGTCTTGCTGGGCTGCCCTGTTTGAGTCCTTTGGCTAGAGACACCAAGGCTTTTCTTGGTGTTTTTTCTCCCCCGTACACAGTGACACAAGCTTCTCCAGCACATAGTCCACAAAATCTTTTTTATTTTTATTTATTTATTTTTTGAGACAAGGTCTCGTGCTGTCGTCCATGCTGGAGTGCAGTGTCGCAGTCATAGCTCACTGCAGACTTGAACTCATGGATTCAAGCAATTCTCCTGCCTCAGCCTCTCAAGCAGCTGGGACTACAGGTGTGTGCCACCATGCCTGGCCAATTTTTAAATTTTTGGTAGAGACACAAGTCTTGCTATGTTGCCCAAGCTCAGGATATCTTTATAAAGTTTTTTCCTTTTTTATTTTTTTGTGGGGGGAAGACACAGTCTCACTCTGTTACCCAGGTTAGAGTGCAGTGGTGTGATCACAGCTCACTGCAGCCTCGACCTCCTGGGCTCAAGTGATCTTCCTACCTCAGCCTCCTGAGTAGCTGGGACTACAGGTGCATGCCACCATGCCCAGGTATTTTTATTTTATTTTTTTTAAATAAGAGACAAGGACTTGCTATGTTGCCCAGGCTGGTCTTGAACTCCTGGGCTCAAGTGGATCCTCCTGCCTTAGCCTCTCCCAAAGTGCTCGAGTTACAGGTGTGTACTACTGTACCTGGCCTTTAAAGTTTAAAATCTTTTTTTTTTTTTTTTAGGTGTCCTTTACCTGCAATAAAATGTATGCATTTCAAGTGTACAGTCCTATGAATTTTTTCTTTTCTTTTTTTTTGAGATGGAGTCTCGCTCTGTCACCCAGGCTGGAGTGCAGTGGCGCAATCTCGGCTTACTGCAAACTCCGCCTCCCGGGTTCACGCCATTCTCCCGCCTCAGCCTCCCGAGTAGCTGGGACTACAGGCGCCCATCACCACGCCTGGCTAATTTTTTTGTATTTTTAGTAGAGACAGAGTTTCACCGTGTTAGTTAGGATGGCCTCAATCTCCTGACCTCGTGATCCTCTCACCTTGGCCTCCTAAAGCGCTGGGATTACAGGCATGAGCCACTGCGCCGGGCTTTTTTTTCTGTTTTTTTTTTTGAGACACAGTCTCACTGTGGTCACTCAGGCTGGAGTGTGGGGGCATGATCATAATTCACTGCAGCCTTGAACTCCTGGGCTCAAGTGATCCTCTCACCTCAGCCTCCTGAGTACCTAGGACTACAGGCATGTGCCACCATGCCTGGCTAACTTTTTTTTTTTTTTTGTAGATATCAGGGTCTCACTACATTGCTCATTGTTCAGGCTGCTATTGAATTCCTGGTTGCAAGTGATCCTCCTTCCTCGGCCTCCCATCTGGAACTATAGGTGTGAGCTAGCATGCCCAGCCTCGAACTTTGAAAAATACATGCAATTATGTAACTATCATCATAAGATACAGAACTTTTTCACCATCAAAAAGTTTTCTTTCTTTCTTTTTTTTTTTTTCTCTTTTGAGACAAAGTCTCACTCTGTTCCTCAGGCTGGAGTGCAATGGTGCAATCTTGGCTCACTGCAACCTCCGCCTCCTGGGTTCAAACGATTCTCCTGCCTCAGCCTCCCGCATAGCTGGGATTACAGGCACACACCACTATGCCCAGGTAATTTTTGTATTTTTTAGTAGAGACAGAGTTTCACCGTGTTGGCCAGGCTGGTCTCGATCTCCTGACTTCAAATGATCCACCTGCCTCTGCCTCCCAAAGTGCTGGGATTACAGGCGTGAGCCACCATTCCCAGCCAAAAGTTTTCTTATTTAAGATGTTAATACTACCCACAGTGAACTACAGATTCAATGTGATCCCTATCAAAATCCTAACAATGGCTGGGCATGGTGGCTCACCCCTGTGATCCTAACACTTTGGGAGGCTGAGGAGGGAGGATTTCTTGAGACCAGGAGTTCAAGACCAGCCTGAGCAACATAGTGAGCCCCCCCCCCAGCTCTCAAAAAAAAAAAAAAAAAAAAACCTAACAAAATTTCTTGCAGAAATAGGAAAATACATCCTAAGATTCATAAGGAATCTCCAGGGACCCCAAATCGCCAAAACAGTCTTGAAAAAGAAGAACAAAGACTTCTTATACTTTCCAGTTTCAAAACTTACTACAAAGCTATAGTAATCAAAATAGTGTGGTTCTGGCCTAAAGAAGGACATATAGATCAGTGGATTCAGAAATAAACCCTCAGATATAGGGTCAAATGATTTTTGACAGGCGTGTCAACACCATTCAGTAATGAAAGTATAGTCTTTTTCAACAAATGATGTTGGGAAATCTGGATATTCACATGTGAAAAAAAAAAGTTGGACCCTTACCTAACACCATATACAAAAATCAAATAAAAATGGATTACAGACCTGCATGTAAGAGCTAAAACTATAAAACTCAGATGAAAACATAGGGGAAAAGTTTTGTGGCATTGTTTTAGCAATGATTTATTAGCTATAACTCAAAAAGGATAGGCAAAAAAGAAAAAAGATAAATTAGATCCCATCAAAATTAAAAACTTGTACATCAAAGGACACTATCAACAGATTATAAAGGCAACCCAGGCAATGGGAGAAAATACGTGCTAGCTAATCATAGCTCTGATAAGTCATTGATATCTAGAATATATAAAGAAGAAATATATTTCAACAACAACAAAAAACCAAACAACCCAATTTTTAAAGTCAGGCAAAGGACTTGAATGGCATTTCTTCAAAGGAGATATACAAATGGCTAATAAGCACATGAAAAGATGCTTAACATCACTAATTATTAGGGAAATGCAAATCAAAACCACAAGGACACCTGGCCTGGTGGCATGTGCCTGTAGAGACTGGGCTATTAGGGAGGCTGAGGTAGAAGGATCCTTTGAGCCCAGGAGTTTGAGGAGTGGGTGATAATTGCACCTGTGAATAGCCACTATATTCCAGCCTGGACAACATTGCAAGATCCTATCTATTTACTCCGGCCCGCCAGAGAACAACCCCCCTTTGACTGTAATTTTCCTTTACCTACCCAAATCCTATAAAACGGCCCCACCCTTATCTCCCTTCACGGACTCTCTTTTCGGACTCAGCACGCCTGCACCCAGGTGAAATAAACAGCGTGTTGCTCACACAAAGCCTGTTTGGTGGTCTGTTCACACGGACGGCCATGACAGTTTCATCTTGCCATTCCTTGCCGTCTTTCTCCCGTTAAATAAAAGGGAGGAAAGGAGGAAGGAAAAGGGCAAGGAAACAGAAGATGCACCCACAACTCCCAAAACTAGAGAAGGTTTGGGCAAATAGTACTTGAGAGATAACTCGGGTTCAGTGGCTCATGCCTGTAATCCTAGCACTTTGGGAGGCTAAGGTGGAAGGATCACTTGAAGCCAGGAGTTCAAGACCAGCCTAGGCAACAAGGCGAGACCCCCTGGTTGTTTTTTTTTTTTTTTCTACCTTTTTTTTTTTCAAGAAAGAAAACTCTAAACAGTTGAGATACTTAGTTACTTGAAATAATTGTTGGTGGTGACAATCCTGAGTTGTTTCTTATTTCTGACACACTAGAAATGTGAATCCTATTGTAGTCTCAAGTGACTTTGAAGGAGTCCTTGCTGAGGCATATAGGGCCATCCTATTGGGAGAGAACTGGGCTCCAACCAGCCAGGGGCCTCTCATCATAATGCCAACAGGGCAGGGCATGCTGATTCTCTTTCTTGCTTCTCTCTCATCTCATCTCTCTCTTTTCTTTGCCGCTCAGCAGCTATCTTGCTATCTTGTTCCAATGGTGTCTTTTTTTCTGCCTTACCTTTTCCCTCTCCCAATCTTCCAGCATACTTCTGTCAGTGAAATGAATGCTCATGTTTTTTAATGAAACTTTTAAAAGCAAAACACCCACTGATTCTGTAGCAAGACTGCTAGTTGCTTTCTAGCCATCCATACTCCCCGTCTTTCCAATGTTTTACCTGTGTTCATGGCTGTTCAGTGAAAGACTGCATCTCTTAGCCTTTCTTGCAACTAAGACTAGCATGTGACTAAGTTCTGGTCTTTGGGATTTGAGTGGGGGTGATACATGCAGTTCCAGCTCATGGCACCGAGAGGTGTCCTCTCTTTCCAACCCTTCTCCATCCTGCTTCCTGACACGGGGTTGTGGTGGGGCTCTCTGGGACCATACAGATGAGGCCAGTACCCAAAGGGTGACAGAGCTACAAGCTACCAGGACCCCATGTCTCTGTGTGAACAGATAGACTTCTGCCTTGTTTGAACCATTGTTACCTTGATCTTTGTTACAACAGTTGAGTATATACTCTAATATAAATCCTACCGTGGGCAAGAGACTGGATTAGTCAATAAACATCTAAAGATGAATGAAATGACTTGAAAGTGCAAATCCTGAAAGAGTTTGAAATTGTCCCAGTTGTCTCAGAGAACTAATATTTATGATTTTTGAATAAATGTAGAAATTGATTCTCCCGGGTCTTAAGACTTGAAACTTACGTTTGTCTTACCTCAGTTCCTTCCTCAGGAAACTGACCCTCAGGCAAAGAATTGAAACTCATGAGATCACCACATCCAGTGGCCAGACTCCCTCATCTTTCATGATTGCTTCCCTACCCCTCCCTAATTCTTTTTCTCCCCAACTTCCCCGCTACATAAACCTCCCAATTTTAGTTGGTAGGGGAGACGTATCTGAGACTTACCTCCCTTTCTCCTCTGCTGCAGCACCCAATTAAAGCCTCTTCCCTGGCACTACTCATTGTCTCAGTCATTGACATTTCATACAGTGAGCAACAGGACCTAGACTGAACCCCTGGCGTTTCTGTAACAAGTTCACAACCAAGTGGAAAACATAGCCACAAACTTAGTAACTGTAACACAGGGTAGACTATGGAAACAACTTTATTGGAGATATAAACAAAGGCTGCGGGGAGACATTAATTCTGGTTGTAGTGGTACTAAGAAAGACTTCCTAAATGAGGCAATATATGACTTGGAATTTGGACAGTGAATTGAATTCTAATAATGAAAGAGGATAAACAAGGCACTCCAGGAAGAAGGAACAGTATGTGTAAAGGCACGAAGACATAGAAGTACACATCGTATCTAGAAAATAGCCATTAGAACAGGCAGAATATCAGTGAATGTTGAGGAATAATAGCCCAACTAGGTAGGGACCAGATTGTGATGGCCCTTGAATGTCATATTAAGGAATTTGGGCCAGGCTCAGTGGCTCATGCCTGTAATCCCAGCACTTTGGGAGGCTGAGGTGGGTGGATCACTTGAGGTCAGGAGTTTGAGACCAGTCTGGTCAACATGGTGAAACCCCCGACTCTACTAAACATTACAAAAATTAGCCTGGTGTGGTGATGGGCACCTGTAATTCCAGCTACTCAAGTGTCAGCTCTGTGTCCCCATCCAAGTCTCATGTGAAATTGTAATCCCCATGAGTTCAAAGTGGGGCCTGGTGGGAGGTGATTTGATGGGGTGATTTCTAATGGTTAAGCACCATCCCCCAGTGCTGTCTCATGATAGAGTTCTCATGAGACCTGATGGTTTAAAAGTGTGTGGCAGTTCCCTGCTTGTTCTGTCTCCCTCCTGCCTGGCCATGGTAACAAATGCCTACTTCCTCTTCACCTTCTGCCATGATTGTAAGTTTCCTGAGGCTAGCCATGCTTCCTGTTAAGCCTGCAGACTGTGAGCCAATTAAATTTCTTTTCTTCATAAATTACTCAGTCTCAGGTAGTTCTTCATAGCAGTGTGAAAACGGACTAATACAAATAATGACATATGAAAGCCGGAGGGTCTCCTAGACAGGAAATAACTAGACTCTCAAATCTTGAAGTCAGATGGCAGCAAAAGTTGAAGAAAAGGCCCAGGACTAAAACAGGAGCCAAACTTGCTCCATAGAAGAGTGAATTTTTGGCCAGGTGCGTGGCTCACGCCTGTAATCCCAGCACTTTGGGAGGCCGAGGCAGGCAGATCATGAGGTCAGGAGATCAAGACCATCCTGGCCAACATAGTGAAACCCTGTCTCTACTAAAATTACAAAAATTATCTGGGTGTGTTGTTGGGCACCTGTAATCCCAGCTACTTGGGAGGCTGAGGCAGGAGAAGTGCTTGAACCTGGGAGGCAGAGGTTGCAGTGAGCCAAGATTGTGCCACTGCACTCCAGCCTGGGCAACAGAGCAAGACTCTGTTTCTTTAAAAAGAAAAGAAAAGAAAAGAAAAGTGAATTGACAGGGCACTGTGGGTGGCTCACACCTGTAACCCAAGCACTTTGGGAAGTTGAGACAAGTGGATCCCTTGAGCTCAGGAGTTCAAGACCAGCCTGGGCAACATGGCGAAACCCCATCTCTATAAAAAATAAGCCAGGCATGGCAGTGTGCACCTGTAGTCCCAGCTACTTGGGAGGCTGAGATGGGAGGCTCACCTGAGATGAGAGGCTCACCCGAACCTGGGAGGTCGAGGCTGCAGTGAGCCGTGATAGTGGCAGAGCGAGATCCTGTCTCAAAAAATTAAAAACAAAATACATAGAAGAGTGAATCCTCAGCCATGCCAAGTATGTTACATCAATGTCAGTGTCTTTACTGGGAGGAAGTGGGATCCTGAAACTTGAGATGGAAAAATCCAGGTTGATAAACTTGAAAATCTTGAATCCTCAGATTCTCCTGAACCCTCTGGGTCTGAAGAAGCAGCTCAGTCATTCCTATGAAAGGCTGATGATCCCACTTTACTTAAAATGATGTAGATGGTTAGGCCTAGCTTCTGCGGGAGAGTGGTTGGTTGTGAGGGTTGCAAGATGGGAATTCTTCCAGAATGTAAAAATATCTCACTGTGGGTGGAAGTTCCCAAAGACCTGGAAGATCCAGAGGTGTTTCAGGCCCAGAGGCGGCTGCTAGAAGCCACGTATGGCCCAGAAGGGTCACAGATCCCTTACACTGAGCAGGTGAGCAAGGCCATGCTTGAGCTGAAGGCTCTGAAATCTTCAGAT
This sequence comes from Trachypithecus francoisi, assembly GCF_009764315.1. Lineage (NCBI taxonomy): Eukaryota > Metazoa > Chordata > Mammalia > Primates > Cercopithecidae > Trachypithecus > Trachypithecus francoisi. The sequence continues at coordinate 144,632,910 of NW_022681468.1, read as the reverse complement.
CTCACTGAGGTCGTGGTTTTTGGCTCCTATTTGTACAAGCTCTGGACCAAGTGGATGCTGCAAGTCCGTGGCTGACTGGTTCCAGCTTGGTTTAAACTCTGCTCCAGAGTGATGAATTAAGGAAAAAACCATCTGTTTTGGCGTCTCTGCCCTTGCTCTGACTCCAGTTGTGAATATCTTTTTTGAATGTTGCGAATTCAAGAATAAAGTTTTAAATAAATTGTAAATAGTTTTAAAAAATGACTTAGAGGCCTTTGGCTTGCATCATCCCCATAATGCATAAGATCACATCCATCCATCCCCATAATCAACTCTCATCTCCCCACCCGGCCACCAGACCAGTGCTGGGATCAGGGAGCACCGTACCTAGCACCTCCCTTAGCTGCTAAGGGAAACATGGATCACATGCTAAAAGAGATGCAGAGTATAGCTAGTATGTATTGGCAGGAGCTGGGGTGAATATATGGAACTGGATGCTAAGGAGGCTGGATCAGTGGATATAAAGAAGAATTTACGGATAAGGGAGCACTCGTCCATAACACAGGATTTAACACCTTGGGAAAGACTGTTAACTTGCTGCCAAGATAGTTTTTGAGAAAGCTTAGAAGAAATATAATAGAAAATTCAGACTACTTTGGTATATAGCAAAGGAGTAAAGGGCTCAGAGATATGTGCTTTCGAGAGTAGTTATATAGATCTGGAAAACCCATCTGCTATGTTCTGCAGAAGAATCCAGATGATACTCCATTTATTAAAGGGATAAGGAATGTGCTGGTAAAAGGAGGCACTAGAATCATTGAGAAACTCAGTGATCTTCTGTAGGCCAGGGCCACAGAAGTAAGATATACCATTGTAAAACTGGGGTCCCTAATAGACAGGGGCAGGATAGGATTCTATCCTGTAACAGAGGTTGAGTAGTAGCACTTAAACCATCACATGCAAAGTAGGTGAGATTATCATAGTAAGCAGAAAAAAACAGAGTGTTTCCCAGAGGGGTCTGAGACAAAGAGGGCTGTGGAGATGGTTGTGAGATGATGGGTCTAGGGGCAAGGTGGACAACCAGTACAAGTTTTGACTATTGCTCAATCTGTAAAATGAAAAGAAATCAAGAATGAATGATCAGGAGGCTGAGGGCAGCTGCCCAAATAAAAAGACATGGTTGCTTGGCCAGTTTCTGTATCTGAGCCAGTTTTCAGGTCCAGAACCCAGTGGGTGAAGTCTGCCGTGCCGGATGTATCCTTGCCAGTGAAGACTAGTGTGGTCTCAGGTACAGACTGTTGGCCTGATGAATACAGCCATTTCCATCCTGATAAGAAAGGAGAATAAGAATCAGTTCAGGCCAGGTGCAGTGGCTCACGCCTATAATCCCAGCACTTTGGGAGGCCAAGGTGGAAGGATCCCTTGAGCTTAGCAGCTTAAGACGAGCCTGGGCAACATGGCGAAACACCATCTCTACAAATTGCAATAATTAGCTGAGCGTAGTGACTCACACTTCTAGTCCCAGCCACTTGGGAAGCTGAGGTGGGAGGATGGCTTGAGCCTGGGAGGCAGAGATTGCAGTGAGCCAAGACTGCACCACTGCACTCCAGACTGGGCAACAGAGATTCTGTCTCAATTAAAAAAAAATAAAAGAAAGAAGAAAAAAAGAATCAGTTTGCATTCATGTGGAAATGGACACAATAAGTATTAATTTATGTTTCCGCCCTAGGGCTATGTTAACTTTTCTGTCCTTTCACATAATATAGTAGAAAGACATTCAGATCACCTGGAAATGCAGATTAGCACATTGGTTTATTACAACTATCACTTCATTGAACTGGATGAGCAAGAAGTCGCCAACATGTGGGTGGCCCTGGAAAAAAATTTGTGCTCCAGAGAGTGGGAGAGCAACCCTATGAAGATTCAGTGTTCTAAGACATCAGTGAAGTTTTTAGAGGTCTAGTGGAGGGCATGCTAGGACATCCCCTCTGAAGCAAAGGATACATTGTTGAGTTTGTATCTCCCATCACTAGGAAGGAAACGCAATACCTGGTAGAACTCTATGTTCTGGTGGCAGCATATACCAAGCTCCAGCTCATTTATGGTGTAATATGGAAAGCTTTCCAGAGCATGACATGGCTTTGCAACAGGTCCAGCCTGTGGTGCAGGCAGCACTGTTATTTGGGCCTTAAGATCGAGAAGTCCCTATGATGCTGGAGGTATCAATGGTGGGAAAAGATGTCTTGTGCAGTTTATGGCAAGCCCACATAGACCCTAGGATTTGGAACACAGCCCACCATCTACACAGAATTTATAGACCCTTTAAAAATCAGCTTCCGGGCCGGGCGCGGTGGCTCAAGCCTGTAATCCCAGCACTTTGGGAGGCCGAGACGGGCGGATCACGAGGTCAGGAGATCAAGACCATCCTGCCTAACACGGTGAAACCCCGTCTCTACTAAAAATACAAAAAACTAGCCGGGCGAGTTGGCGGCGCCTGTAGTCCCAGCTACTAGGGAGGCTGAGGCAGGAGAATGGCGTGAACCCGGGAGGCGGAGCTTGCAGTGAGCTGAGATCCGGCCACTGCACTCCAGCCCGGGCGACAGAGCGAGACTCCGCCTCAAAAAAAAAAAAAAAAAAAAAAAAAAAAAATCAGCTTCCGGTATGCTACTGGCCTTGACAGAAATAGAGCATCTGATTATGTAATATGTATCCATGTGACCAGAATGGCCCATTATGAGCTAGCTTCTGGATTCTACAAGAACCACCAAGTCATAAGGTCAGGTAGGCCTAACAGCAACCCATTGTAATTGGGAAGTGGTACATCTGGACTGGGCACAAGCAGGCTCAGACAGGGGGTACAGCTATCACATAGGTAGTACAGACCCCGGTTACATTGACAGACATTGCCACTTTTATGGTTTTAGCTAACATTACCTAGGTGAAAAGATATTAGCAAAACTTTGTCTTAGTAAGGTTCTAATTAGGAGGACGTAAATGATTCTGAGTATTTGAAAATAGAGTTTATGATAGAGAGTTGTTACTATTGATAGAGAATTGTTAATCAACAGGGGATGGTGAGGCAATCCAGAGATTAGCAATGATAGGCAGCCACTGTCCCCTTGGCTTGAGAGGAAGTGGTATTCCTGGAACACAGAGGTAGGGGTTACCTGGTATGCCAGTCATCCATTTATTGTCTCTTCACTCCAAATCCATTCTTTGTTGCCTGTAGACATAATTCTAAGATGGCCCCCAAGATTCTTACCTTCCTGGTGTACAGGTCCTGTGTAATCCCTTTTCCTTAAGTATAGACGGGACTGTGAACATGATGGATTTTACTCCCGTGATTAGGTTATATCAGATGACAAAGGTGAAGATGTAGTTGAGATCTCAAATCAGTTGACTTCGAGTTAATCGAAGGGTGGTTTTCCTGAGTGGGTCTGACCTACTCAGGTGCTTTCTTGAAAGGGAAAGAGGACTCTTCTTGGGAGAGGAGATTCAAAGTTAAGAGGGCCCATGAAGGGGGTGACATGGCCAGAGTACCCTCTAGTTGTTGAGAGTGGTCCCTGGTTGACAGCCAGCAAGAAAAACAAGGTCTTCAGTTCTACAACTGCAAGAAACTAAATTCTGCCAATGACCTAAATGAACTTGGAAGTGGATCACTTCCTACTTGATCCTCCAGATGAATATGTAGCCAGCTGACACCTTGATTTCAGCTGTGTGAGACCTTAAGCAGAGTACCCAGACAAAATGTGCCAGACTTCTAAGCCGCAGGAGCTGTGCGATAATAACTTTGTGTTGTTTAAGCCACTAAGTTTGTGGTAATATGTTATGCATCAATTGCAAACTAATACAGGCCCTGTAAATAGTTCTCTTCCTGCATGATATTAAGCTTTGCTGGTAGACGGTGCTGGGGAGACATTGCAGGAAGAAGGTTTTTTTTTCTCTCTCTTCCTGACTTCCATGTGCTCCTCTCACGGTGCTCCTGCAGTATGTACAGCATCTGCCATACTTGGCTCCTGCAACACACATGGCTTCTGTAGTGCCCAGCTCCTGCAGTGCATGCAGTTTCTGCAGTATTTCCTAGCTGGCAGCACACAGTACCTCCCCATGGGGAATTTCCCCAGCATTGCCTAAGGTAGCTTTGCAATGGGTGGCAAGGTTTGGTATCTCTCTATAGACAGCTTCTGTTAGTACCTCAGCAAGTGCGTCTGGCATGGCACCTCAGCTTCACTCTCCAGTGAGCCAAGGCTATTCCATCTCCAACAAGATCTGGATTTTTGTCTTGGTGAGGTTGCAGAGATCTTACTTGGATGCTTTATCTCAGTCCCAGGGTTGTGACTGCTCCTTATATCTGCTATTCTTGTATTCTTTAGAATTCTCTTTCTTACTGTGTTACTCCAATATCTCTCTAATAGTAAATAATTTTCTATATTTTAAATTTTAATTTAACTTAATTTTATTTTTTGAGTTGGGACTTTGCTATGTTGTCCAGGCTGGTCTTGAACTCCTGGGTCCGAGCAATCCTCCCTCCTTGGCCTTTCAAAGTGCTGGTATTACAGGCGTGAGCCACTGTGCCTGGCCTAATTTTCTATATTAAATTTTTCCTGTTTAAATTACTGTATGCATTATTTTTCCTGATTGGACCCTGACTGATATATCTGACAAAGTTGGCCTCACAGCAGGACTCTTCAGCTGGGAGCTGGGGCCAGATGGGAGAGCCAGTCATTGCTCCAGTTGCCTTCTCAGGCAAAAAGGAAGAAGAAATACCTTGATTTCTTCTTTACCACCCACTTGCAATCTCTCAGCCTGTAACCTCTACTAGTGCCTCCCATTGGCCAAACTCAGCTGGAAGCAAGCTGGCACGGGGACCAGGAAAGCCAGCCCCTGTGGCATGGGGCAGAGCAGGGAAGGTGAGGGTGGGACTGAGGGTAACCAGCACTGATAAAATCCTGCAGTAGTCACTGGCATTCAGGGACTAGTTCTGCTAAGTTTATGACGAGATACAGACAGACTATATTTATCTCTTTATTAAGTAAATTAATTTAAAGTCTATTTTTCCCTCTGGGAGCACATAATAGAGACTTTTCTGAAAACTTAGAGGGAAAAATGACATCTTGAAATATTCAGCTGTTAATAAAAATGAATGCCTTTAAATATACTCTTTCATCTACTACATGAAATAAGCAGTTTAGAAAAAATACTTTAAAATGAAGATAAGTGAATGATTAATCTTAAAGACAGCACTTTCATAAATAAATTTAAAAAATGTTGACAAGAAATTTACAGGAAGTCCAAAGACTAGGACAATAATTTAGAAATTACTTGATCCACTGGCATTTTTAAATTGAAAAAGGAATTGGAGACTCTGAACTCTTTGTATTATTGACCTCATTACATTATAAGGAAATTGAATTTTTAAAATATCATCTCACCTTTTGATCTGGAGAATCTTTGGAAATAATTCACATTTAGCAACTGAAACACTTTGAAGAGAATATTTTAAGTAAAAAAAGGACTATTTTGCAAAGCTAATGCAAGTACTTATTTTAGCAATTTTAAATGAAGCATGATCTATCTCCTAGCTAATTTAAATAAATCTATCCTAAAAGGAAAGCTGAGTCCTGGAATAATATATGATGCCTATGGTCATTAAAATCACACTTTTTCCATAACATAGAAAGAGAATAAAGTAATAATGACATACGGCTACTTTGATATCTACATATCAGATTAACAAATGAGTTTTGTGAAAAACCCAAAGTGGAAGAAGAATCGCTGTCTTTTGAATAATGTTTAGAGTTACTTGAATGAATCACCATCAGTGACTAGTTTTACTAATAGTTCAAAAATACTGATACTATTTCAAATGATTAACACTCAATATTATGGATATTCATTTACTGTCAGATTTGATAATACTAAACAAAAAATTAAAAAGATACCCCACCTGCCAGTGGAAGCAGAACAACTGGTATTGGTGATGTTCTCTATCCCTCACAGCTTGACCGTCTAACTTTGCAGGTTTGGAACTTCAGTTGCCAGCTTAGCCCATTGACATTAACCACTAAAAAAACTGCCCATTGTATGAAGTTGATTTGCAAAAACGAAGTGAATTTTAATAAAACATAGAATTGCCAAGCCCTCCGATATTCATTTAAGTCATTTAGTCCCTCTTATTTCAACAGAAAAGTCTACATAAGAAGCCAAATTAAGGTTGAATGGTTACTTAGGAAACCTAAAGTCTATTTAAGAGATTACATTAAAGTTAGTGAATATATGTATCCAAGACACTAATAACAGAAGTAATACTATTTCTTCTAGCCATAATAAATGCTCAGTTAGTGGGTGCTATTATTTACAATAGTGTCTTACAACAGTTTACAAATCTTGTTCGTGTAATATGTGCTTGATTCTTACAAGAACTACATGGAGTAATGGGTCTAGTATTATCATAAGCATGCCTCTTTTACTGATAAAAAAACAGAGGTTCAGAGACTACATGACTTGACTAAAATCTCGTAGTGGATATTGTTGACATCTATTGTTTTGGTTGGGCCAATTTCCTTCCTCTTTTTGGTAATAGGACTCTGATTTTTCCTTTAAGGAACTACTTAGTGCCTTTCTATAACTCCTGGCAGGTCTGTCAATCAAGGGGCTCTGCCTCTGTCTGTTATGTGTGATCCACACTGACCCATCAGGGTCCACTATATTCCCCTGGATGCAGAGATTGGTGTATGGGTGGGCATGTGATCCAAGTTATTTTTATTTTTATTTTTTTCTAGATGGAGTCTTGCTTTGTTGCCCAGGCTGGAGTGCAGTGGTGCAATCTTGGCTCACTGCAGCCTCCATCTCCTGGGTTCAAGCAATTCTCCTACCTCAGCCTCCCAAGTAGCTGGGATTACAGGCATGTGCCACCACACCTGGCTAATTTTTGTAGTTTTAGTAGAGACAGAGTTTTACTATGTTGGCCAGGCTGGTCTCGAACTCCTGACCTCAAGCAAGGCACCTGCTTCAGCCTCCCAAAGTGCTGGGATTACAAGTGTGAGCCACTGTGCCTGGTTTCAAGTTTTTTTTTTTTTTTTTTTGAATGCTAGGAGCAAGCTGGCTTCACTTGGGAGATGTAAGGATCATGAAACCCTGGAGCTATTTTCCTATCACATTGAGAGAGCTGCTAGAGTAAATGCTACATAGGAGAAAGTGGAGTGGAGAACTGAAGGGAGAGAGAGGGAGAGAATCCTGTGGATCAAAACTTCCTTTGTTTGCTTAGGAAGGTCTGGACTTCTTTACTGGCTAGTTAGACAAAAGTCGAATACAGCTAATGATTATCTTAGCTGGGCTTGAAACAAATCTTTTGACTTTAGCCCTTTGCTCTTTCTTTTTTTGGGATCTTTGAGGTGTTGCTTTTCTGGCCGGAAACCTCTGTGGCTGGTGGTGCCTTTGCCCAAGTTCTTGTCCTGTGTCCAGGAAGAATGATGTATGCAGACAAATGGATGGTGAGCAAGATGAAGAAGAACTGTACCGAGTGTTAGAACAGCTCAGAGGAGGAGACCCTCCTGGGTTCAAGTGATTCTCATGCTCAGTGAGCAGCTCCTCTCTGTGGGCAGGTCATCCCATTGAGTGTGCAGCTCTCAGCAGAGAGGAGGCCTGGAGTGGATGGCTCCTCTCTGCTGACAGGTCATCCCCACAAGTGTTCAGCTCTCAGCAGAGAGGGTAGTTCCTCTGTGCAGCAGAGAGGGTAGTTCCTCTGTGCAGCTGGCCATCCAGATGTCTGCCCTGCTCTGGCTGAGTCTGGGGTTTTTATGGTCTTCATTCAGAGTAGGGGGAAGTGTATGCTGATAGATCCATGGGCAGCAACAGGTGGGCTCAGGAAAAAGCACTGCAAGTTCCTTGTCTGGTGGGCAGGACTGGTAGGACCTTCCCTGGCTTGAAGGTGGGGCTTCAATGGGGACCCACCCCCTTCCTCCCAGGAGCCTGTCTGCCTCTCACGGCCATTCATTAGCACCCAGGATGTTTGTGCCAAGGGGTGCCTGCAGGCCAGTGTTGAGCTGCCTGCAGTCCCCCTTGGCTTCCCTCCCACGATCCTATCACCCAAAGTCTGGAGGGGACTGATGCAGCAGGGGGCTGGTGTGTCAGCACTACTCTGAGTGTAAGCCTACCTGGCCAGGCTGCAACAGTGCTGGGGCTTGGCCCCAACCTTGCTCCACAATTGGAGCAGTTGCTGACAGTGGGAGAAGCCAGGCAGCAGGAACAGGCGCTGGCAGTGGGAGGGGGGCCCTCCCAGGCTCCCAAGAGCACAGAGACACCTGGGTCTGCAGCCAATGCAGGACAGCTGCAGTGGCATTTGGGAAGGGCAGGGCTCCTGCCTGCTCCATGGAGTGTATTTTCCTTTAAGGAACTACCCAGTGCCTCCCTGCTGTAGTTGGCATCTTGGCAATGGCCACTCTAGATGAGTTGCTGCTGCCATCATTTCTACTGAGGTATACCTCAGAAAGGTGTTCCTGACTACAAATGTCAAAACTGGTCATGTGCTTTTGTGAGTGATTTAAAATTCTGCCCTCTTTCTATAGAGGTATACTGTCCTAAGTTGCTTTCTAATGTTAGTTTTAAAAATTAAAGCAAGAGAATGGGAAGACCAGCCATAGATTGGGAGAAAATATTTTCAGAAACATGTCTGATAGGCCAGGTGCACACCTGTAATCCCAGCACTTTGGGAGGCTGAGGCAGGTAGATCACCTGTGGTCACGAGTTTGATACCAGCCTGGCCAACATGGTGAAACCCCATCTCTACTAAAAATACAAAAATTAGCCAGGGGTGGTGGTGTATGCCTGTAATCCCAGCTAGTTGGGAGGCTGAGGCATGAGAATCACATGAACCCAGGAGGCAGAGGTTGCAGTGAGCCAAGGCTACACCACTGCTCTCTGAGCTGGGTGGCAGAGTGGGACTTCGTCTGAAAAAAACAAAACAAAACAAAACAAATAATGTCTGATAAAGTACTATTATGCAAAATATACAAAGAACTCTTAAAACTCAGTGATAAGAAAACAAACAACCTGCTTCAAATATGTGTAAAAGATCTCAACTCACATCTCATTGAAGAAAATTATATAGATAACAAAGAAACATATGAAAAGATGCTTAACATCATATGCCATTAGGAAATTGCAAATTAAAACAATGAAATACCACTACACAACCATTACAATGGGTGAAATTCAAAATACTGACACCACCAAATGCTGGTGTGGATGTAGAACAACAGCAACCCTCATTCATTGCACGTTGGTATGCAAAATGGTACAGCCACTTTGAAAGAGTGTTTAGTAGTTTCTTACAAAACTAAACATACTCTTACCCTATGATCCAGAAATCTCACTGCTTGATATTTACCCAACTGATCTGAAAACTTACATATACACAAAAATCTGCACATGGCATTAATAGCAGTTTTATTCATAATTGCCAAAACTTAGGAACAACCAAGATGTCTTTCAGTGGCTGAATGTACAAGCTGTGGTATATTCATACAATGGAATATTATTCAGTGCTAAAAGAAATGAGTTCTTAAGCCATGAAAAGATATGGAGGAAGCTTAAATGCATATTACTAAGTGAAAGAAGCCAGTCTGAAAAGACTACATACTATACGATTCCAATTATGTGACAATCTGGGGAGGGCAAAACTATGCAGTCAAAAGATCAGTGGTGGCCAGGAGTTGCAGGGAGCGAGGGGTGAATAGGTGAGCACAGATGACTTTTGGGGCAGTGGAACTATGTTGTATGACACTCCAGTGGTGAATATATGCCATTATACATTTGTCAAAACCCATAGAATGGAGAATATCAAGAGTGAATCCTAATGCAAACTATGGACTTTGGGTGATAACAATGTATTAATGTAGGCTCATTGATTGTAATACGTGAATCATTTTGGTGGGATATTTTGGTAGTGAGGGGTATGAGTGTGTGTGAGCAGGGGACATAGGGGATCTCTGTACTTTTTCTCAATTTGTTGTAAACCCAAAACTGTTCCAAAAAATAAAGTCTAGGCTGGGCATGGTGGCTCACGCCTGTAATCCCAGCACTGTGGGAGACTGAGGAGGGTGGATCACCTGAGGTCGGGAGTTCTAGACCAGTCTGACCAACATGGAGAAACCTTGTCTCTACTGAAAATACAAAATTAGGCACATGCCTATAATCCCAGCTACTGGGGAAGCTGAGGCAGGAGAATCATTTGAACCCGGGAGGCAGAGGTTGTGGTGAGCCGAGATTGCACCATTGCACTCCAGCCTGAAAAACAAGAGCGAAACTCCATCTCAAAAGAAAAAAAAAAGGCTATAAAAAAATTCCATTTTAAAAAAACTTGCCTTTTCTCAGATTGCCTCAAGAAGAAAGGCTCTAATAGAAGAAAGACTCTAATTGCTGGCACCTGTGATAGTCACTGATGCTATTCACATTCTATTTTTCTCCTTTCCCAAGCACCTGCTAGGTAAATGCTTCCCCACCCCTTTGATGTTGGATGTAGCCATGTGGCTGGCTGTGGGCAATGAAATGTAACCTCTGTCACCTTGAGGGTGAAAGTCTTCAAGAGTTAGGGTGCAATTTGCCATGTTTCTTCTTCCCATGGTAATGACTGGGGGTGTTCCTCCTTACGGTGGAGACTGTCAGCCTGGGTCTCTGAGTGAAGACTTTGTGAAGCAGAGTCCTTCAGAAAATAGATGTGTGTATGTTAAGCCCTGAGATGTGAAGGTTATTACAGGACCATAGCCTAGCCTGCCTGACTGCACAGTACCCGATATGGTATCTCTACTGACCCTCGAATAACATAAAAGAGATAAGGAAAGTTGACTTTCAATCTCTTATTTTAATAAATTCCTTGAGGCTGGGCGTGGTGGCTCACACCGGTAATCCCAGCACTTTGGGAGGCCGAGGCAGGTGGATCAACTGAGGTTGGGAGTTTGAGACCAGTCTGGCCAACATGGTGAAATCCTGTCTCTACTAAAATACGTTTCAAAAAAAAAAAAAAAATTAGCCAGGGTGGTGGCATGTGCCTGTAATCCCGGCTACCTGGGAGGCTGAGGCCGGAGAATTGCTTAAACCCGGGAGGCAGAGGCTGCAGTGAGCCAAGACTGTGCCACTGCACTTCAGGCTGGGTGACAGAGCAAGACTCTGTCTAAAAAAAAAAAAAAAAAAAAAGATTACTTTAGTGTTTGTATGAAAATAGAAGTTTGGGTCAGGTGCAGTGGCTCATGCTTGTAATCCTAGCACTTGGGAGGCTGAGGCAGGTGGATCACTTGAGCTCAGGGGTTCAAGACCAGCCTGGGTAACATAGTGAGACCCCATCTCTACAAAAAAATACACAAATTAGCCAGGTGTGGTGGTGCGCTCCGGTAGTCCCAGCTACTTGGGGGGCTGAGGTGGGAGGATCGCTTGAGTCCGGAAGGTTGAGGCTACAGTGAGTCATGATTGTGAAATTGCGCTCCAGCCTGGGCATAGAGTGAGACCCTGTCTCAAAAAAAGAAAATAGAAGTTTGAACAAAACTTGGCTTGTATTTGTTTATGTCAAATATTGCAGCCAGGCATGGTGGCCCATGCCCATAATTCCAACACTTCGGGAGGCCGAGGTGGGAAGACTGCTTGAGCCAGGAGTTTGAGACCAGCCTGGGCAACACAGGGAGACCCCCATCTTGACAAAAAATAAAAACAAATTATTGGGTCATGGTGGTGCCTGACTGTGTTCCCAGCTGTTTGAGAGGCTGAGGCAGGAGGGTTGCTCAAGCCCGGGAGGTCAAGGCTTCAGTGAGCCATGATCCCTAAAATAAAATGTTTCTAGTAATGCGTTCATTTTCTAAAAATTTCAAAAGCCATCACTCTTGACTTCTGCATATATTTTGCAAAACTTTTCGATGGCAGAGTTAGGAGGAGGTGTTGGTGAAATAATCCATGTAAAAATATGTTTGTTATATAATGCAAGGAATGAATGTGGAAAGTATAGCAGAGTTACAGTGGGTGGAAGTATTTCAGCACTTTGCTAATGTGAAAGAGTATTTCTTATGTAAATACAAGTGAAAAGTGGTTTTTAAAAAAGTGGCTAACCATAGGCAAAATGGTAAACTGTTTTTCTTTAGTACTTCAATTTCTTTGATTTTCTACTTACAATTTCTTCCCTTCAATTATTTTGCAAGAGCCTCAGCCTATATGAATGTGTTCATATTTTCAACATCTATCCAATAGAAGCATAAAGTCATGGGCTGTAATATCTTTCTCTTGTGTATCTTCCCCTTTCCCCTCCCTTTTTCTCTGCAGCCCTGGTAATTACATCTTCTTTTTTTTTTTTTTTTCTATTTTTGAGACGGAGTCTCGCTCTGTCACCTAGGCTGGAGTGCAGTGGTGCGATCTCTGCTCACTGCAACCTCCATCTCCTGGGTTCAAGCAATTCTCGTGCCTCAGCCTCCTGAGTAGCTGGGATTACAGGCATGAGCCACTGCAGCTGGTAATTTTTTGTATTTTTTGTAGAAATGGGATTTCCCTATGTTGGCTAGGCTGGTCTTGAACTCCTTGCCTCAAGTGATCTGCCCACCTCCACCTCCCAAAAGTCTGGGATTACAGGCATGAGCCACTGCACCTGGCCAGTCCTTACATCTTACTCACTGAAATCTTTTGTGCCACCCCCTGCTTTGTCTTCCTCCAATACTTTCTTCTGTTTTTGGAAAAAGATCAAGAGAGAGATAAAGGGGAGGGTGGAAATAAATGTCTGTGAGATAAGTAGGTCAAACACATTCTAAATATAGGACATGTGATCCATAAAAGGAATAGAAAATATTCATGGACTAATATTTCTTTCTTTACTTGAATCTCTTACCCACCTTCTCCCTTTAGGTCAGCAAAAAATAAAGGATATAGAAAAATTTAAAACAGCAAAACTGAAAGGTGAATTAAGTTTTGATGTATTTATTGCATTATATTTGCTCTTCCTCTTTTGCATTTCATAGTCTTTGAAATCCAATGGCCTTATTTTTGCTATGAATACAACACACACACACACACATACACACACACACACACACAGTGTTTAACACTTTTGAGATATAGTTTCTTTGAACTAACTTATTCAGAGCTACATTTCATGTTCTTTTGTCTTCTTAAATTCTTTTGGTCTAACAGACTATGCAATACCTTTCTCCATTAGGTCCTCCTACTAACCATTTAATCTGTGTCACTGTTGTCTTCTCCAGAGGACAGTTAGTGCCTTGAGGCCCTTGACTCTGAAATATATTTTTGCTACTTATGATGTTTTTCTCCTGCCTGAAAGGCTTTACTAATTTTTCTCTTCAGATTACATTTTCCCTGTCTTTTAAGGTATGGCTTAAATCCCATTTCCTCTATTAAAATTTAAAACTTTCCTTAGTTGCTTTCCACTTGTGCACTATACAACTGCACATCTGTGATAGGATGAATAATGGCCCCCCAAAGATGTCCATATTCAAGTCCTCGGAGTCTGTGAATGCTCGCCTCCCTGGCAGAAGGGACTTTGCCGACGTAATTAAATTAAGGACCTTGAGATGGGAAGAGTATCCTGGATTATGCAGGTGGGCTTAATGTAATCACAAGCGTCCTTACATAAAGGCGGCAGGAGGATCAGGTGGGAGAGATGGTTATGTGACAATGAAAGCACGGGGGAAAAGGCCATGTGATGTCGGGCCATGAGACAAAAAAGTTGCAGCCTCTCTGTAAACTGGAAGAGGCAAAATTCTAGGGAAGCAGATTCTTCCCTGGAGCCTCCAGAAAGTAAGGAGCTGTGCTGACACCTTCATTTCAGCCCACTGGGCCTGATTTCAGACTTTTTTTTTTTTTTTTTGAGACGGAGTCTTGCTCTGTCGCCCAGCCTGGAGTGCAGTGGCCAGATCTCAGCTCACTGCAAGCTCCACCTCCCAGGTTTACCCCATTCTCCTGCCTCAGCCTCCCGAGTAGCTGGGACTACAGGCGCCTGCCACCTCGCCCGGCTAGTTTTTGGTATTTTTAGTAGAGACGGGCTTTCACCGTGTTAGCCAGGATGGTCTTGATCTCCTGACCTCGTGATCCGCCCGTCTCGGCCTCCCAAAGTGCTGGGATTACAGGCTTGAGCCACCGCGCCTGGCTGATTTCAGACTTCTAAGCTCCAGACCCGTAAGAAAATAAAACTGTTGGCTGGGCACTGTGGCTCACACCCACAATCCCAGCACTTTGGGAGGCTGAGGCGGGCAGATCGCGAGGTCAGGAGAGTGAGACCATCCTGGCTAACACGGTGAAACCCCGTCTCTACTAAAAATACAAAAAACTAGCCAGGCAGGCACCTGTATAGTTTCAGCAACTCCGGAGGCTGAGGCAAGAGAATGGCATGAACCCGGGAGGTGGAATTTGCGGTGAGCACAGATGGCGCCACTGCACTCCAGCCTGGGTGACAGAGCGAGACTCCATCTCAAACAACAACAACAACAAACAGAAAAACTGTATTGTTTTAAGCTACCACGTTTGTAATTTGTTACACTAGCTATAGGAAACTAAGATGACATCATGTCCTTTATATTCCTCTAGGTCTGTTCCACATAATTTAGCACTTCATTGTCATGCTCACTAATTCTGCTATGTTTAAATGGTAGAATAAAAATTCTTGGTGGACAGGAACCAGGATTTTTACTTTTACCCCCTACAATGCCTAGCCCAGTTCTAGGTATTCAGGTGTTTGGAGTGAATTATAACTTTGGTGCATCAAAGGGAATGGGAGAGATGAAAGGCACTTTAAAAGACATATAAATCAACAAACTGTATTTACGTCCTTGCAATCAAATTCCAATATTTTGCTTTTGAGCTCTGTGCCACATGCAGTGTTATGTTAAGCATGTAGCAGCCATTTCACAGAGACTGGAACACAGAGGGTATTTGACAAGCACCTGATGTGTTAGTAACCCCAAGAGAGGGTTCTTGGGTCGCATGCAAGAAAGAATTTGGGATGAGTCCACAAAGTAAAGTGAAAACAAGTGTATTAGAGAAGTAAACAAAAGAATGGCTACGAGCGGAGCGCGGTGGCTCATGCCTGTAATCCTAGCACTTTGGGAGGCTGAGGCAGGCACATCACGAGGTCAGGAGATCGAAACCATCTGGCTAACACGGTGAAACCCTGTCTCTACTAAAAATACAAAAAATTAGCCAAGATTGGTGGCGGGTGCCTGTAGTCCCAGCTTTTCAGGAGGGTGAGGCAGGAGAATGGCGTGAATCTGGGAGGCGGAGCTTGCAGTGAGCCGAGATTGCTGCCACTGCACTCCAGCCTGGGCGACAGAGAGAGACTCCATCTCAAAAAATAAAAAAGAATGGCTAGGCCGGGCGCGGTGGCTCAAGCCTGTAATCCCAGCACTTTGGGAGGCCGAGACGGGCGGATCACGAGGTCAGGAGATCGAGACCATCCTGGCTAATACGGTGAAACCCCGTCTCTACTAAAAAATACAAAAAACTAGCCAGGCAACGAGGCGGGCGCCTGTAGTCCTAGCTACTCGGGAGGCTGAGGCAGGAGAATGGCGTAAACCCGGGAGGCGGAGCTTGCAGTGAGCTGACATCCGGCCACTGCACTCCAGTCTGGGCGGCAGAGCGAGACTCCGTCTCAGAAAAAAAAAAAAAAGAGGCCGGGCGCGGTGGCTCAAGCCTGTAATCCCAGCACTTTGGGAGGCCGAGACGGGCGGATCACGAGGTCAGCAGATCGAGACCATCCTGGCTGACACAGTGAAACCTCGTCTCTACTAAAAAAAAAATACAAAAAACTAGCGGGCGAGGTGGCAGGCGCCTGTAGTCCCAGCTACTCGGGAGGCTGAGGCAGGAGAATGGCGTGAACCCGGGAGGCGGAGCTTGCAGTGAGCTGAGATCCGGCCACTGCACTCCAGCCCGGGCGACAGAGCAAGACTCCGCCTCAAAAAAAAAAAAAAAAAGCCGGGCGCGGTGGCTCAAGCCTGTAATCCCAGCACTTTGGGAGGCCGAGACGGGCGGATCACGAGGTCAGGAGATCGAGACCATCCTGGCTAACACGGTGAAACCCTGTCTCTACTAAAAAAAATACAAAAACTAGCCGGGCGAGGTGGCGGGCGCCTGTAGTCCCAGCTACTCGGGAGGCTGAGGCAGGAGAATGGCATGAACCCGGGAGGCGGAGCTTGCAGTGAGCTGAGATCCGGCCACTGCACTCCAGTCCGGGCGACAGAGCGAGACTCCACCTCAAAAAAAAAAAAAAAAAAAGAATGGCTACTCCATAGGCAGAGCAGTGCCGTTGGCCGATTGGCTCAGTATACTTATGGCTGTTTCTTGACCATATGCTAAACAAGGGGTGGATATTCAATGAGTTTTCCAGGAAACGAGTGGGGAATTCCTGGAACTGAGGGTTCCTCCCCTTTTTGGACCATATAGAGTAACTTCTGGACGTTGCTATGGCATTTGTAAACTGTGATGACACTGGTGGGAGTATCTTTTAGTGTGTTAATGCATTAAAATTCGTGTATAATGATCAGTGAGGATGACCAGAGGTCACTTGTGTCACCAGCTTGGTTTTGGCCAGCTTCTTTACTGCATCCTGTTTTATCAGCGGGGTCTTTGTGACCTGCATCTTGGGCCAACCTTCTGTCTCATCCTGTTACTAAGAATGCCTGTCCTCCTGGGAATGCAACCCAGCAGGTCTCAGCCTCATTTTACCCAGCCTCTGTTCAAGACGGAGTCACTCTGCTTGGCATGCCTCTAACAGATGCATTGAGCTGAAATCTGTGGGAGTAGAGGGAAAAGGAGAAAGAGAAAAGCAAGATGGGTCTGGTACAAAGTCTTCCTTGTCTATTTAGCTGATTAGTTTTTGTCACATTAAGTAAAGTTAAAATGCCGAAAAAGATCATCAAATTTCCAACATGAATTGTTCCGTAAAGCAAAATAGAAGATAATGAAAAATCAGCAGGGTGTGACAGTTTAATTTCATCCACTGAATTTAAATAACCAGTATTTTGGCCGGGTATAATGGCTCCACCTGTAATCCCAACACTTTGGGAGACTGAGCCAGGAGGATCACTCAGGCTCAGGAGTTTAAGACGAGCCTGGGCAATATAGTGAGACCTTGTTTTTATTTTAAATAATAATAAAAAATAACCAGTATTTTAAAATCCATGTAATATGGTTAATACTCTGCTAAGAGATAAAGAGGTACAGACAACCCACAGGACATGGCTTTATTCTAAATGGCCTTACTATCTAGTTGGGAGATAATACTAACAACCAACTAAGGTTACCAGGCAGTTTATCAAATGCCATATTGTGAAGTAATGTATGCCATATTGTGCAGACTTTAAAGATTATAAATATCTGGAAATGGGGCTAGAGAATCAATACTTCCTTCATTCATCGAATATTTATTGAGAACCTATTATGATTCTGCGTGAATAAGAGTGTATGTTTGGAGTTTGCAATCTAAAAGAGGGAGACAAGGAAAATAACTAATACAAGAACACATTAAGTGGATGGGCACGGTGGCTCATGCCAGTAATCCTACCACTCTGGGAGGTTGAGGTTGGCAGATCACTTGAGTTCAGGAGTTCGAGACCAGCCTGGGCAACATAGCAAAACCCATCTCTATCACGGGGGGAGAAAAAAGAATGGATTAAGTGCTAAAATAGCAGGATGCTTTGTAGTTGATAAAGGGTTATTACTGTAACTTCTGAATGAAAGGAGAAGTGGGACTGTGAATGATTTTAAAGTGAAGGCTTTAAGACTGAGCCTTGAAAGAGAAGTAGGACTTTTTTTCTTTTTTTGAGACAGAGTCTTGCCCTGTCACCTAGGCGGGAGTGCAGTGGTGCAATCTTGGCTTACTGCAACCTCCACCTCCTGGGTTCAAGCGATTCTCTGCCTCAGCCTCCTGAATATCTGGGATTTCAGGCATGTGCCACCACGCCCAGCTAAGTTTTGTATTTTTAGTAGAGACAGGGTTTCACCATGTTGGCCAGGCTGGTCTCTAACTCCTTACTTCATGTGATCTGCCCACCTCGGCCTCCCAAAGTGCTAGGGATTATAGGTGTGCGCTACCGCACCCAGCTGAAAAGTAGGACTTTGAAAATGTTGATTAAGTCAAACTCTGTAAAACGTTTGAAGAGATTTATTTTAAGCCAAATGTGAGTGGCCAATGGCTCGTGACACAGCCCCAGGAGATCCTGAGAACATATGCCCAAGGTGGTCAGGCTGTTAGCAGAAAGGGGTACTGATTCAGACCCCAGGGGAGAGTTCTTGGTTCTTGCACAAGAAAGAATTCTGATGAGTCCATAGAATAAAGTGAAAGCAAGTTTATTAAGAAAGTAAAGGAATAAAGAATGGCTACTCATAGGCAGAGCAGTGGCTTAGGCTGCTCACTGATTACACTTATTTCCTGATTATATGCTAAATAAGGGGTGAATTATTTACGAGTTTTCCAGAAAAGGGGTGGGCAATTTCTGGAACTGAGGATTCTTCTCCTTTTTAGACCATATAGGGTAACTTCCTGCTGTTGCCATGGCATTTGTAAACTGTCATGGTGCTGGTGGGTGTGTCTTTTAGCATGCTAATGCATTATAATTAGCAAATAATGAGCAGTGAGGATGACCAGAGGTCACTTTTGGCACCATCTTGGTTTTGGTGGGATTTGGCTGGCTTCTTTACTGCAAGGTCTTTGTGACCTGTATCTTGTGCCGATCTCCTATCTCATCCTGTGACATAAGAATGCCTAACCTCCTGGGGATGCAGCCCAGTAGGTCTCAGCCTCATTTTACCCAGCCCCTATTCAAGATGGAGTTGCTCTGGTTCAAATGCCTCTGACAAGACTACAGTGTAGTTTTATATACTTTAGGAAGACCTAAGACATTCATCAAAACACGTAAGATGTACATTGGCTTGGTCTTGAAAGACGGGACACCTGGAAGCAGAGACTCCAGGGTCACGGTCAATTGAAAGATTATCAGGCTGGTGTGGTGAATCACGCCTGTAATCCCAGCACTTTGGGAGGCCCAGGTGAGAGGACTGCCTGAGGCCAAGAGTTCCAGAGCAGTCTGGGCAACATAGGGAGACTTTACATTAGGAAATAAACAAACAAAAAAGACTTGTTATTATCTAAAGACCTGGTGTCAACGGAATGTCTGGGTTAAGATAAGGGGTTGTGGAGACCAAGGTGGTTTTTTTTTTTGAGACAGAGTTTCACTCTTGTTGCCTAGGCTGGAGTGCAATGGTGTGATCTTGGCTCACTGGAACCTCTGCCTCCCAGGTTCAAGTGATTCTCCTGCCTCAGCTTCCCGAGAAGCTGGGATTACAGGCACCTGCCACCATGCCCGGCTTTTTTCTTTTTGTATTTTTAGCAGAGACAGGGTTTCAGTCACCATGTTGGTCAGGCTGGTCTCAAACTCCTGACCTCAGGTGATCCACTCGCCTTGGTCTCCCAAAGTGCTGGGATTACAGGCGTGAGCTACCAAGCGCGGCAGAGATCAAGGTTTTATCATGCAGATGAAGCCTCAGGTAGAGCTCTTATCAGACCTAAAAAGGTGCCAGACTTGGTTAATTCTTTCCCGGGTAAGGGAAAACACCTGGAAAGGAACAGGGCTTTTTTTCTATAGACTGTAGGTTTCCCACCACAAGATACAGCTTTGCAGGGCCCTTTTAAAATATGTCAAAGAAACATATTTTGGGGTTAAATAATTCAATTTCTTTCAGGGCCTGCTATCTGTTGTGATGCTATACTAGAGTCAGGCTGGCTTGGTGTCAAAAATAAAAGTCTAGAAAAGCTAGAAAAAGTCTGTTCTGGCAATCTTAAGATGTTTTCATGTGAATGCTGTTCAGCTGAGCCTGAATTCCAAAAGGAGGAGGGTGTAATGAGGCCTTTCCGACCCATCCCCCCGTCTAACCCTCAATCCCCACTTCCATCTAGATGATGGAAAAACTAGATTTTCAGGTTTACTTTGGAATGCCCTTGGCCAAGAGGTGGGGGGCACGGGGTCCATCAGTCAGTTGTGGGGTTTAGAATTTTATTTTTGGTTTACAAAAGAATAGAATATTTCAGGTTGAAGCACAAGCAAGAGCACTGCAGACATGAAAGCGTATAATTTTAGGAGAATGCTCAGATGGAATAAAGAATGTCTTGAAGGGTAGTATTGTTATTGGTGTTATAACAAGTTAACACAAACTTAAGACACAGATTATTTCACCGTTCTGTTGGTCAGAAGTCCAACACTGATCGCATGAGGATAAAATCAAGGTGTCATCAGAGCATTAGAGAGGCTTCGGGGGAATGTTTCCTTGTCAGTTCCAGCTTCTGGAGGTCACCCACAATGCTGGAGGCTCCCTTCCTCTATATTCAAAGCCAACAATGTTGTATCTCTCTAATCATTCTTCATAGTTACTTGTCATTCTTGACTCTCTTTTGCAGTTTTGGAGGCCCTTATGATTACAATTGGCCCACTGGAACAATCCAGGATAATGGTTTTTTTTTTTTTTTTTTTTTTTTTTTTGAGATGGAATCTCGCCCTGTTGCCCAGCTCACTGCAACCTCTGCTTCCTGGTTAAAGCGATTCCTGGATAATCTATTTCAACACCACGTAATTAACAACCTTAATTCCCATTTGCTATGCAAGCTAACACATTCACAGCTTCTGGTGTTTAGGCTGTGGACATCTTTGAGGGGCTATTATTCTGCCTACCATAGGTAATAAGGAGGAGCTAATACTAAGAGGAAAAGAGGCCCAAAGAGGAAAGGGTGTGAATGCACTGATAAGAGCAATGGGGAGCCAGTGCAAGTTTCTGAGGCTTGCAAATTCTTATTTTTTTGAAGTAAGCTTTGGTTGCAGCTGAGAAAACTGAACAGGCATAGTTGGGGAGCAACATTAGGAGGCCACCATTACAGTTGAGATGAGAGGGTATAAGCTAGAGGTGGCAGAGCTAAATCGTTTTCTTTGGTCCAAAGCTGCCTATATGCCCTTTTTTAAGTGTTTTCCAACAGAATTCACGAGATCATTCCACAGGATCTCAGCAAGTGCAGTTTCTGATAATTTGGTCGAATTTGTTCAGTAGCTGCTGCAATGGAGGGCTTAAATCTTTCATCTACACTTAACAAGGGGAGACAGGAATAGTGGCAAAACCGTAGTTAGCAAGGCTGAGGCTCGCAGACACCTAGGCATCGAATTTTTTAATGGTCCAAATTGCAGGGAAAGCGCGCACTGCCTGTTCTTAAGTTTTTCCCTAAACAGGGAGATAGCACTAAAAAGCTGTCTCGCATGAAGGCTGAAAGTTCTGTTTTCTCCCTAGCTTCAGTGAACAAAGCCTGACTGCTCGCCCGCGTCCAACAAAGACAACGCTCTTCCGGTCTGCGTGACCCACCCGGTGAGCAGCCCAAGCCCGCCTCCGTCCTTCCTCAGCTCCCACCAATCGGGTCGCAGGGCCTCGAGCCCCGCACTGCTGAGTCCGTTGACACTGCGTCCGGGGCCAGACGACGACATCAGCGCGGGGTCCCCACAACGCCATGAGGCAGAGCCAACTCTCGACCGCGTGACCGAAGCCTGCAGTTTTTCGCTTCCGTCACTTCCGGGTGCTACAATCTCTTCTGTCCGGCCAGACACTGGAGTCGTTAGGTGCCTCCTTGCTTCTGACGGGCCACACGTTTGCCCCTTCTCTCTGTTCCCAGCTGGAGGGACATGAGTGTCCCTGGGCCGTCGTCTCCGGACGGGGCCCTGCCACGGCCACCCTACTGCCTGGAGGCCGGGGAGCCGACCCCTGGTACGTACTGTCGGGAAGCAAGCGCGGCCGGGGCTGGGTGTGAGGGGCCGGGACCTGAATGGGCAGGACTCCGGAGAAACCGTGGGGGAGTAGGCGGCTTTTGGCAGCTACGGCCCCTGGGCTCTGCCCTTAGTGCAGACGTGGGGAACCGCGCCGACCCCTCTACCCAGCGCAATGGGCGGAACTGAAGTCCCGAGGGCAAGCTTTGTATTGGGGTGCAATTGGAGGCGGTTGATGGTGAAGCCATTCTGAGTTTCTGTGTTGACTCCGGTACGTCATTAGTTATTTTTCATACGGCAGTGGTGGGGGATGGATTTACCAGAAAGATGATCAGCTTATAATTCACAGAGGTGACGTATCCTATAATATTGACCACTCATGAAATGCTTGGTCAGCTTAGTGGTATTACTTCATCCCTATTCCTGCAGCAGTCTCCTCGACCGAGTTCCAGGAGGGATTTAAGCTCTAATGCCCGAAGGCATCCATTGAATGGAATGAATTAACTTGCTGTGCACCCAAAATGGTACTATTTATGTACCATCCTTGGGAGAAGTGAGAAGATGGTCACTCAGAGCCTTTTCTGTGTTGTGTGATTCAGATGAGGCCCTAGATGAGAAAGGCTGCAGGCTTTGGATATGCTTTATTCTTTTACCTCCTGTTTCAGAAATAATAGGGGTTACCCCCAAATAGTGCTCTCAGCACTTTCCTGCTCATGCTTTTCCTCAAGGATCTCTTCACACTTTCATAAGTCGCTTCTATCAATGTGACTTCCTTGTATGTATGTGAAACTTGGGCCTCTCTCTTTATTCTTGTTTGCTTCTCCGTCTACTAGCTGGATACTTTGACGTGGCTATGTTGCACTAATCTCACAGTAAGGCATGTACATAAATGAAAACGTGTCTCATCCTGTTAATGGTGGTAGGTTACTCTGACTTAAAACTTTGAAAATGCTCTGGGCTTTTTCCTTTCTCTCCTTCCACCTCTAAGGGATTCTCCTATACAATTCCATCTCCTTGTTATTTCACCCTTAAAACAGCCGTTGAAAGGCTAGTCCACCTCCAGTCTTACTCTTTCAACGCATCTGTCCCACTGCTATCACATTACTGTCCCAAGATAAAGCTTCAGTCATGTCATGCCTGTACTCAGAAACCTTAATAGCTCCTCACTGCTTATTAACAAAGCTCCAAACCATTAATTTGGCAGTTAGAGGCCCTTACTGGCCTTCCACGTGGTCTTAAATAAGCCCACTATTGCTATGCTGCATATGCCCCATGCCTCTCCAGAAGCAGCCTGTATTGTATTCCAGCCTTTCCTCGTGCTGCCTTCTTTACCCGTATTGCATCCATTCCACTCCTGCCATAGATTTCTTCCCCATTTGGAAATAGTCCTCACAGATTGTTGGTGGGAGTGCAAATTGGTGCCAGTTTCTTAGGAGGGCAGTTTGGCAATGTCTATTTAAAAAATACATACACTCTTTGTCCCAACAGTCTACTTCTAAGAATCTATCCTACGGAAAGTGACACAAATATACAGATAAGCAGGGAAGCTCACTGCAGCATTGTTTGAAATAGCAAAAAGTGAAAATAACCAAAATAATCCATCTATGGGGGACTGGTTAAACAAACTGTAGTAGAATTCTGTTCTGTTAAAAAGAATGTAGTAGATCCCTATATGTTGGTATGGAAAGATACCTAAGATACATGTTTTAAAAGTTGCAGAATGGTATGAGTAATATTTTGTTTGTGATAAAAAACAATATATGCATAGGTATGCAAAGACAATTTCTGGAAGGCTCTGTGAGAAACTCCAGAGTAGCTCCTGCTGGAGTAAGAAGGAGTATTTTTACTTTTCAGTTTGTGCCTCCCTCTGTAGTGTTTTAAGTTTTCACAGTAACACTCAAATAGACAAAGAGAAACGAAAACTCCATCCATTCTTTGAGCCTTAGCTCAATGTCCACACTTCCTTTAGAAGTTTTCTTAGACTTCCCTAATGAAAGTTGCTCTCCCCCGAATTTTCATAACATTTTCTGTTTCTCTAATGGCACTTCTCATATTCTGTGATTCGTCATATTGTGCTCTTCCAGGGAAGGGGACTTGCCTTATTTATTATTGTAACCTCACAACTTGGTACATAATATAGATGTTCAGCAAACCTTTCTTGTATGAATAGAGTAAGGACCCTCCCTTTTTCTTTACTCTCCCACAATAAAGCACCTTGAACTTAGTAATTAAATATATATATAAAAACATGAGTAGCTTCTTAACCATTAGAAGCAGAGGGTAAAAGAGAGAAAAACAAAACAAACAAACAAAGAACATGAGTAACTGAGACTCATTAACCAGAACATTGGTGTGGGAGGAGGGTTTGTGAGTTAAAATGTATGAATATATTTTAAGTGAAGTGAATTAGTTGTTATCCCTTAAAGTTGACATGCCCTTTTTTGGGGTGTTCCTTTCATAAAATATTAAGAAAATTGTTTTCTATATTTATTAATACTTAAAGTTGCTGATTGCATTGTTATTGTCATCAAGCCTTAAGCAATGGCATAATTGGTGGATATAATTTATTCACTTCCTATACAGTTGGTACATTAATATCCCTAAGTGCTTCACTTTTCTCTCTCTCTATGTATATATATAGATTTTTTTCTTTTTTTGGTTTTTGTATTTTTATTTTATATGTGGAGTGCTTCAGTTTCTAGTTAGCTCTTACCTATCTGAATGTTGCCTTGCAGCTTTGAGAAGTCCAGTGTTTGTTCATGTGTTTCTTAGGGTTAAAATAAAAATTACATAATTTTATTTTGATTTTCAAAAAGTTTACTTTGAATATGATAGCATGTTGTTTTCCTCAATCTTTTTTTTTTTTTTTTTTTTTGAGGCAGAGTCTTGCTCTGTCACCCAGGCTGGAGTGTAGTGGCACGATCTTGGCACACTGCAGCCTCCGCCTCCCAGGTTCAAGCAATTCTTGTGCCTTAGCCTCTCGAGTAGCTGAGATTACAGGCATACAACACTGCCCAGGAAATTTTTGTATTTTTAGTAGAGATGGAGTTTCACCATGTTGGCCAGGCGGGTCTCAAACTCCTGACCTCAAGTGATCCGCCCACCTCAGCCTCCCAGAGTGCTGGGATTACAGGCGTGAGCCACTGTGCCGAATCTGTTTTTCTCAGTTTTGCCAAAATTTAAATCTGTGGTACAAATTATACTTAGAAATGTGTCACAAGTAATGTGTTGTGATAACTGTATTCTGTAGAGTGATCTAATTTGATGTTAATGATGGTTACTAGACTATAATTGAAGAGAGATGTTTCAGAGTTTAATATTAATCATAATTTTAGTGTATAATTTTAGTAAAGTGACTAGCTTACTTTTTTTTCTCTGATTATAAATCAGTGATTCCATCTTACAAACCATTAAACCCTATTTAGAAATTGTATTTTTCTTGGTAGGAATGGTGATCGATAGTTATTCTTCTTAGATGTTTTTGAATACCTGGCACAATGCTTACACTTTTATTATTCAAAGGAAAGTGATGAGGCACGGATCCCAGCATCAGGTCTAGATTTATACACAAGACTATGATTATACACTATTTTCTAGGGTAAATTAAGGTGCTGAATCTTAAGAGAGAAGAAATTCTTAGAAAATCCCTCTTTTCCTCCCTAACAAATAACAACCCCCCTTTTACATGTAAATAACACGTCAAACTATATGCAAAATCAATGTTGACCTATATTTTTGTTTCCATAGAATTGAAAACATACTTTTTTTTAGGCATTGCATTTCTGTTTCTATAATTTCTTCATGCTTTTGAAAGCAAGAATGTTTTAGTTCAGTGACTGTTACCCACGTTTTGGCCTCAGTCTCCTTTATTTTATTTTTATATTTATTTATTTTTTTGAGACAGGGTCTCGCTCTGTTGCCCAGGCTGGAGTGCAGTGGTGTGATCATAGCTTGCTGCAGCTATGAACTTCTGGGCTCAAGTTATCCTCCCACCTCAGCCTCCTGAATATCTGGGACCACAGGTGTGTGCCACCATGCCCAGCCATTCTGGGCTCAAGCAATTCTCCTCCCTTGGCCTCCCAAAGTGCTAGGATTACAGGTGTGAGCCACTGCTCCTGGCCTTCAGACTCCTTTGATAATCCTGTGACAGCTATAAGTACTCTGCCCTGAAAAATATATAAAGATACAGAATTTTGTGTAAATGTTCATTTAGCATAGGCTTTACCTTATAGTAGTAACTTAAAAACATTTTTTGGGCCGGGCGCGGTGGCTCAAGCCTGTAATCCCAGCACTTTGGGAGGCCGAGACGGGCGGATCACGAGGTCAGGAGATCGAAACCATCCTGGCTAACACGGTGAAACCCCGTCTCTACTAAAAATACAAAAACTAGCCGGGCGAGATGGCGGGCGCCTGTAGTCCCAGCTACTCGGGAGGCTGAGGCAGGAGAATGGCGTAAACCCGGGAGGCGGAGCTTGCAGTGAGCTGAGATCTGGCCACTGCACTCCAGTCCCGGCGACAGAGCGAGACTCCGCCTCAAAAAAAAAAAAAAACATTTTTTGAGCATTCATAACTCATTTTTTAGAGGAAACTCAGAGATAAAAGTTTAAAAAGAAAAGAAGGATACCTGTGGTTGGGAGTGTGTGTGTGCGCTCTCAACCCCATTTGTGGGCATCCTTTCTACCTGCTACTCCCCAGCCTCCTTTTATTAGCTGTGTCAATTTGAAAGGTTCCGACTGGTCAGAGTGCAGTGGTGTTTACAACTAATTGATCACAACCAGTTACAGATTTCCTTGTTCCTTCTCTAATCCCACTGCTTCAGTTGACTAGCCTAACAAATAAATAAATAAAATAAATAAAAAGTGCCTAAATTTGATTTTTGCTGGGGACAGGTTTAAGTGACACTTCTCCAGATGAAGGGTTAATAGAGGACTTGACTATAGAAGACAAAGCTGTGGAGCAACTGGCAGAAGGATTGCTTTCTCATTATTTGCCAGATCTGCAGAGATCAAAACAAGCCCTCCAGGAACTCACGTAAGCTAATGAAAAACCAGATATACACTAATTTCCTCTGTGGCGTAGTCATAATTTGTATAATTGTATACTATGTTAAGACATAATATTTTTTAACATGGAATTATAATTGAGTATGTCTATATCTTTATTGATAGCAGATGGGAATAGAGGAGTACATAGTATTCTAAATGTAAAAAGTGAAATGAATACTCCTAGGGTGTTTGATCTCTTCTAAGAAGTCCTCCTAAATCTTACCTAGCCTCTGTGATTAGGTTGGTGTTTTATCATTATTTTATTAAAGTATTACCTGTTGGGGATTGTTCAGGTGGATATATACGTGTTTCCGAGTAGAGTTGAAAAACTGCCTCCATAAAAGTCACACTTGTTTTCAGTTGCTAGTTCAAATGAGTTGCCAGAGATCTGTAAGTATCTTTCCTGAGATGATCTGTTTCATTCCCAGTAGATAACTTTACTAGTAAGTAAAGATTGGGCCGGGCGCGGTGTCTCACGTCTGTAATCCCAGCACTTTGGGAGATCAAGGCGGGTGGATCACGAGGTAAGGAGAGCGAGACCATCCTGGCTAACACAGTGAGACTCCGTCTCTACTAAAAATACAAAAAATTAGCCGGGCGTGTTGACGGGCGCCTCTAGTCCCAGCTGCTCCGGAGGCTGAGGCAGGAGAATGGCGTGAACCCGGGATGGGGAGCTTGCAGTGAGCCAAGATCATGCCACTGTACTCCAGCCTGGGCAACAGAGTGAGACTCCGTCTCTCAAAAAAAAAAAAAAGAAAGAAAAAAAAAGATTGGAGGATATGTTAAGAAAACAGGGCCGGGCGCGGTGGCTCAAGCCTGTAATCCCAGCACTTTGGGAGGCCGAGAGGGGCGGATCACGAGGTCAGGAGATCGAGACCATCCTGGCTAACACGGTGAAACCCCGTCTCTATTAAAAAATACAAAAAAAAAAAAAAAAATAGCCGGGCAAGGTGGCGGGTGCCTGTAGTCCCAGCTACTCGGGAGGCTGAGGCAGGAGAATGGCATAAACCCGGGAGGCGGAGCTTGCAGTGAGCTGAGATCCGGCCACTGTACTCCAGCCTGGGCGACAGAGTGAGACTCCGTCTCAAAAAAAAAAAAAAGAGGATAAGATAGAACAGAACCCATAGAGTGGGATCAGTATACAAAAACATATACTCAGGCTTTATCAGCTCCCATCCACAGACAACAGACTCAGCTTCTGCCTCCTCCTGGGTCAGGGCCTCTCTGGATAGCCCAGGCTGGCCTGTCATTTCTTTCTGTGGTGGTCATCATTATACTGGCTATGAACTGCTGCTGCTCTGAGACCTACCCTTTGAAAACTTACTTAAGAGGCCTTTATTAGGGGAAAAGGAGAGGAATAATAACTGTGCTCATTTTATAATTATAAGTAATGTTATAATCCTTGGTGTTAAGGTGCTAAATGCATATAAAAGGATCTTGGCTCACTGCAACCTCCACCTCCTGAGTTCAAGAGATTCTCCTGCCTCAGCCTCCCAAGTAGATGGGATTACAAGCGGCGCACCATCACACCCAGCTATTTTTTTTTGTATTTTTAGTAGAGACAGGTTTCACCATGTTGGCCAGGCTGGTTTTGAACTCCTGACCTCAACTGATCTGCCCACCTTGGCCTCCCAAAGTGCTAGGATTACAGGTGTGAGCCACTGTGCCCAGCCACATTCTCTGGAACCTTCTTTGAGAGTGGCCAGACTTACAGGTCAGGAAAGCACTATACTTAAAATTACAGTTTTATTATAAAGGGTACAGATCAGGACTAGCCAATGAAGAGACATACAGGGTAGTGCCTGGGAGGTTCCTGAACACAAAACTTCTGTTTCCTTCCCCAGTGAGAGGAAACCCCTGCTGCCAGCACATCAGTGTGTTCAGCAGCTTGGCGTTCGAGGCTGCAGTGAACTGTGGTCACGCCACTGCTCCCTAGCCTGGGTGACTGAGTGAGACCCTATCTCCACAACAAAAATTCAGTCTTTTAATCTACGTACTTGGAATGTCTCTATTATTTAGATGTTCTTTGTTATTTTTCATTAGTCTCCCATCTTGAAGCTCTAGGGGCCCATCATGAGTCACTTTATTAGTGTAAACTCACGTGTGATCCAGGGAGCTGATAGATAACAAAGACACTTCTGTCACTTGGAAAATTCCAAGGATTTTAGAAGCTCTGTGCCAGAAACCTGGGACAAAGATCAGACAAATTCTTTGTTAGATAACAGGTGTCTGTTCAGATCTTTTGCTTATTTTAAAATTGGATTATTTTTCTTTTTGTTGAGTTTTAAGAGTTCTTTGTATATTTTTGATATGAGTCCTTTATGAGTTTTGCAAATATTTTCTCCAAGACTGTGGTTTGTCTTATTACTCTCTTTACAGTGTCTTTGGCAGAGCAGGAGTTTTTAATTTTAATACATTTATTTAATAAATAAGAAAAAATCAGTTTTTTCTTTTATGAATTGTGCTTTTGGTATTGTATCTAAAAACTCATCACCAAACCAAGGTCACCTAGATTTTCTCCGGTGTTTTCTTCTAGAAGTTCTAGTTTTGCATTTTACGTTTAGACCTGTGATTTATTTTGAGTTAGTTTTTTTTTTTGTTTTGAGACGGAGTTTCACTCTTGTTACCCAGGCTGTAGTGCAATGGCGTGATCTCATCTCACTGCAACATCCGCATCCTGGGTTCAAGTGATTCTCCTGCCTCAGCCTCCTGAGCTGCTGGGATTACAGGCATATGCCACCACACCTATCTACTTTTTGTACTTTTAGTGGAGATGGGATTTCTCCATGTTGGTCAGGCTGGTCTCGGACCTCAGGTCATCCGCCCGCCTCCCAAAGTGTTGGGATTACAGGCGTGAACCACTGCGCCCAGCCTATTTTGAGTTAATTTTTATGGAGGCTGTAAAGTCTGTGTTTATTAATAGATTCATTTCTTTGCGCATGGATAGTCAGTTGCTCTTCAGCACCATTTGTTGTTGTTGTTGTTGTTTGAGACAGGGTCTCACTCTGTTGCCCAGGCTGGAGTGCAGTGGCACAGCCTCAGCTCACTGCAGCCTTGATTTCCTGGCTCAGTGATCCTCCCACCTCAGCCTCCCAAGTAGCTGGGACTACAGGCGCACAGCACCACACCTGGCCAATTTTTTTTGTAGAGACAGGGTTTCACCATGTTGCCCTGGCTGGTCTTGAATTCCTAGGCTCAAGTGATCCTCCTGCCTTGGCCTCCCAAAGTGCTGGGATTACAGGTATGAGCCACTATACCCAGCCATGATTTGTTGAAAAGACTATCCTTTCTCCACTGCATTGCCTTTGCACCTTTGTCAAAGAGAAGTAGATTGTTTTTGTGTAGATATATTTAAGAGTTTTCTGTTCTGTTCCATTGATCAATATGTTTGTTCTTTTGCCAGTACCATGCTGTCTTGATTTCTGTAGCTTTTTGTTGTTATTGTTTTTTTGTTTTTTTTTTGAGACAGGGTCTCACTCTCTTGCCTGGGCTGAAATGCAGTGGCGTGATCTCAGCTCACTGCAACCTCTGCCTCTGGGAGGTTGATTCTTGCACCTCAGCCTCCCAAGTAGCTGGAATGACAGATGCACGCCACCACACCGGGCTAATTTTTGTATTTTTCCTAGAGATGGGGTTTCACCATGTTGGCCAGGCTGATCTTGAACTTCTGACCTCAGGTGATCACCCGCCTTGGGCTCCCAAAGTGCTGGGATTACAGGAGTGCGTCACTGTGCCTGGCCAGATTTCTGTAGCTTTATAGTAAGTATTGAAATTGGGGGCCGGGCGCGGTGGCTCAAGCCTGTAATCCCAGCACTTTGGGAGGCCGAGACAGGCGGATCACGAGGTCAGGAGATCGAGACCATCCTGGCTAACACAGTGAAACCCCGTCTCTACTAAAAATACAAAAACTAGCCGGGCGAGGTGGCGGGCGCCTGTAGTCCCAGCTACTCGGGAGGCTGAGGCAGGAGAATGGAGAATGGCGTAAACCCGGGAGGCGGAGCTTGCAGTGAGCTGAGATCCGGCCACTGCACTCCAGTCCGGGCGACAGAGCGAGACTCCGCCTCAAAAAAAAAAAAAAAAAAAAAAAAAAAGAAATTGGGGTCCGGGCGCGGTGGCTCAAGCCTGTAATCCCAGCACTTTGGGAGGCCGAGATGGGGGGATCACGAGGTCAAGAGATCGAGACCATCCTGGCTAACACGGTGAAACCCCGTCTCTACTAAAAAAAATACAAAAAACTAGCCGGGCGAGGTGGCAGGCGCCTGTAGTCCCAGCTACTCAGGAGGCTGAGGCAGGAGAATGGCGTAAACCCGGGAGGCGGAGCTTGCAGTGAGCTGAGATCCGGTTACTGCGCTCCAACCTGGGCCGCGACAGAGCGAGACTCCATCTCAAAAAAAAAAGAAATTGAGTACTGTGAGTCTTCCAGTTTTGTTCTTCAATATTGTGTTGGCTTTTCTATGTCTTTGCCTTTCCATATGAACTTTCAAACAGTTTGTTGATATCTATACAATAACTTGCTGGGATTTTGATTGGGATTGCATTGAATCCTTAGATCAAGTTGAGAAGAATTTACATCTTAAAAAATATTGATGGGCTGGGCATGGTGGTTGACACTGGTAATCCAAGCACTTTGGGAGCCTGGGGCAGAAGGATCTCTTGAGGCCAGGAGTTGGAGACCAGCGTGGGTAATGTAATGAGACCCTGTCTCTACAAAAATATTTAAAAAGTCAACCTGGCATGGTGGTGTACACTGGTAGTCATAGCTACTTGGGAGACTGAGGCAGAGGATCCCTTGAACCAGGAGTTCTAGGCTGCAGTGAACGATGATCATGCCACTGCAGTCCAGCCTGGATGACAGAGTCAGACCCTATCTGAACAACAACAGTTGAGTCTTTTAATCTGTGTACTTGGAATGTCTCTCTATTATTTAGATTTTCTTTGATAGTTTTCATTAGAGTTTTATAATTTTTACATTTAGATCCTGTACATATTTTGTTATATTTGTACCACAGTATTTCACTGGGGATGGGGAACTACTATAAATGGTATTATTTTTAAATTTCAAATTAATTGCTGGTACACAGGAAAGAAATTGACTTCTGTATATTAACCTTGTATCCTGAAATCTTACTATATTTGCATATTAGTTTCAGGAGGTTTCTTGTTGAATCTTTGGGAATTTCCACATAGGAAATCACCTGGGAACAAAGACAGTATTATTTCTTTCTTCTCAGTTTGTATATCTTTTATTTCTTTTTCTTGTCTTACTGTATTAGTTTGGACTTAACGTATGATGTTGAATAGGAGTTGTGAGAGGGGACATACCTCGTTCTAGTCTTAGGAGAAAATTACTTATTAATAAGTTATCAGAATGTGGCTTTAGAATATTATTTTGAAAAATCCTGTTCTGTATTAAATAAACCTTGGAGAGTTAATACGTTTCCTACTTAATTTCTGTTATGATTAACCAAGATGAATATGATTCCTTTTAATGGGCCAGTATTTTAAATATGTAGAGTTTGTCTTGGCTGTGTGTTTTTGTTTCAGACAGAACCAAGTTGTATTGTTAGACACACTGGAACAAGAGATTTCAAAATTTAAAGAATGTCATTCTATGTTGGATATTAATGCTTTGGTAAGTATGATTTACTTGATGCAATTTAATGACATCTTATCTTAGCAACAGCTAGATTTTAAGTTTAGAATTTGTCTTTTTAACAAGAAACCTTAATTGAACTTCTATTGTGTTGAATTATCTTTCAAATGTTGAATTTGTACTAATTCAACTACTAAATTTAGTAGTTGTAGTAATTTAGAAATTGTAGTAATTTGTAGAAGTTGAACTTATTTGTGCATTTGGAATAGACCTGCTCATAATTGAGGACTTAGAAAAGAGGACTGAGACTTGGCACAACGGCTCATGCCTGTAATCCCAGCACTTTGGGAGGCTGCGGCTGGAGGATGGCTTGAGTCCAGCAGTTCAAGACCAGCCTGGGCAACATAGTGAGAACCCATCTCTACAAAAAGTAATTTAAAAAAATAGCCCGGCAGGGTGGCAAATGCCTGTGGTCTCAGCTATTCCAAGAGCTGAGGTGGAAGGATTGCTTGAGCTTAGGAGGTCGAGGCCAAGTGAGCTGTGACTGTGCCACTGTACTCCAGCCTGGGGGACAAAGGGACACCCTGTTTCCAAAAAAAAAAACTAACTGGAAGTAAAGAACCTTTGGGGTACCATTTTTTTTTTTTCTTTAAAGAGAGTGTATTTCTCTTTACCAATTACATGGTTTCTAAAATTAGCATTTTATTTAATTATATGGCATATTCATAATGCTATAATAAATTAATGCCATAGGCTGAAGTGGACACTTTGAGAATGATCAATTATACCTTTCAATATAAATAGTTGAACAGTTAAATTTCATCAGAAGTTCTATAGCTTTTTGGTGAGAGGAAGTGATACTCTTTATTATAAGAAACAAGGAATTAACAAAAAGGGAACTTGTTGCTACCTTTATTTTCTGATGAACATTAAAAATAGTTTTGTTTGTGGGCGGGGCATGGTGATTTATGACTGTAATCCCAGCACTTTGGGAGGCTGAAGTAGAAGGGTGGCTTGAGGCCTGGAGTTTAGGACCAACTCGGCCAACATAGCAAGACCCCATCTCTATTAAGGAAAAAAGAAGCTGGGTTTGCATGACTGTAGCCATTCATGCATACCTCAAAAAATGGACTTTTCTTTGGACAAAGATGGTTTACTAATGTTTTCCATTTATAACATTAAAAACAAAGTTCATATTCTCTGGCATTAGACAGAGGCCTGTGGAAGTAAATACAGAGTCATCTGCCCGGTAGTTCCTGGTTTCTTGTGAGGGAGGTGGGCGAGGCTACACTGACCTACTTTTGTGTTCCCCACTGAGATCCTGTTGCAACAGAAGGAATATTTGTTGAATGAATGAATGTTGAATGAATGAACCAAGCAGATGTAATACTGTTGCTTTGGTCAGAAGGGGCAGGATGGAGTCTTCCTCTTTTTTCTTCTCTTAATCAAGAGTAGTTTTTATTATCATCTGGGAACTGAAAACTGGAAGGCCCAGGATATGTGAAAAGGGACTATAACTTCTGAGCTAATCAGACAGTGACTTTACTTGCAGCTACATTAAGGCTGTGAATCTCTCTACTGACATTTCTTTCATTTCTTCTCTCTCTGTAACCTTGTCTGAAAATAGGGTGCTTTTCTCCTTCTCTGTGACATCTCTAGGCTTGCATTATCCTCCCATCTTCTCCTGACATAAGACTTCATTTTAGATTATGCAGGTTGGCTGAGTTGTAAAGACTGTACTTACGATTCCTCGAGAATGAAAGTGTCCTCACAGAGATCATTCTGCTTAGTCTGACTAAAAGAGCCCAAGGAATAGGATTAAACTTGTCCACAGTCCTCTCTGTTCAGGGCTCTGTGGCCACAGCTTGGGTTTTCCATATGGGCAGGCACGTCACTTAAACTATTTCATGTGCTCTGGCTCAGTCTCTCTCTTGTAAAGGCAGAGAGAATGTGTTACTTTTCTTAAATGAAACTGATAGCGTTATTAGATAGTCTTATCTGAAATTTTATAATTACATGTTTTTAAAGCAAAATATTGTCTATTCTCATCTTAATATAAATGTCTATTTTATGTTTAGTAACACTTTTGTCAATCTGAACTAAATCAAATGTCTTTCAAATCCTACTAATGATATAAGGAAATCTTTATTTTGGAATTAAAATGTTGAGGTAAGGCTGTAAAAATTTTGACCAATTTAGGAAGCACGAACTGTCATTTATATATTGCCTTATTTATTCATTTTGATATTTTAGTCTATTTTAACTTGACTTTTCATTTATTTTTCCACGTTAAGTTTGCTGAGGCTAAGCACTATCATGCCAAGTTGGTGAATATAAGAAAAGAGATGCTGATGCTTCATGAAAAAACATCAAAGTTAAAAGTGAGTTGAAAATTCTTTCACATTCTTTACAAAAGTAGAGGTTTAGTTGTTGTGTTTTTTTTTTTTTTTTTTTTTTTAAGATGGAATTTTGCTCTTGCCACCCGGGCTGGAGTGCAATGGTGCGATCTCGGCTCACTGCAACCTCTGCCTCCCGGGTTCAAGTGATTCTCCTGCCTCAACCCCCCAAGTAGCTGGGATTAGAGGCGCCTGCCACCACACCCACCTAATTTTTGTATTTTTAGTAGAGACATGGTTTCATCATGTTGGCCAGGCTGTTCTCAAACTCCTGACCTCAGGTAGTAACGCCCGCCTTGGCCTCCCAAAGTGCTGGGATTATAGGCGTGAAGCCACTGTGTCCAGCCAGTATTCTTATTTTGACTTTTTTTTTTTTTTTTTTTGAGACGGAGTCTCGCTCTGTAGCCTGGGCTGGAGTGCAGTGGCCGGATCTCAGCTCACTGCAAGCTCCGCCTCCCGGGTTTACGCCATTCTCCTGCCTCAGCCTCCGGAGTAGCTGGGACTACAGGCGCCCGCCACCTCGCCCGGCTAGATTTTTGTATTTTTTTAGTAGAGACGGGGTTTCACCGTGTTAGCCAGGATGGTCTCAATCTCCTGACCTCGTGATCCGCCCGTCTCGGCCTCCCAAAGTGCTGGGATTACAGGCTTGAGCCACCGCGCCCGGCCCTTATTTTGACTTTTATACTCTTATTTACAATAGCATAATTAATTCATGGTACATTGTTTTCTTTTAAAAAATGTCATTGATTATGAAATGTTAGAGACAGGGTCTCACTATGTTGCTGAGGCTGGTCTTAAACTCCTGAGCTCAAGAGCCCTCTGGCCTCGACCTTCCTAAGCTCTAGGATTACAGACATGAGCCACCGCATGCAGCCTAAAAAATGTCATTTTGTTTTTGAACTGCACACTGAGCTTTTTTACTAATAGCTGGGTTGATAGGCTTAGATTCTCTGGATATGCACTACAGTTCTCATTTAATAACAGCTTAGAGCAACAAATTTTTTTTGTATCAAAAGGACCTTAAATTATCCCAAATTTAAATGTCCAAGATGAAATTTATTAGTGTGAATGAATTGCCTCAAAGCAGAGCACTATTATTTTCAAATTAGACCATACCTGTAACCCCCGATTGCTCTCTTGGTTTTTAATTTTTTTTAACACAGAAAAGAGCACTTAAACTGCAGCAGAAGAGGCAAAAAGAAGAGTTGGAAAGGGAGCAGCAAAGAGAGAAGGAGTTTGAAAGAGAAAAGCAGTTAACTGCCAGACCAGCCAAAAGGACGTGAAAAGTTCTGTTTGTGTGTTTTCTTCTCCTGTCCCATATTTGGGTTATGATGACTTAATGTAGACTGAAGTTGAGGTAGTGCCTTATGCCGTTATGTCATATGTTGAAATCCTTATTCCGGTATTACTGTGTCTCCATGCCTTTTTTCCAAGTAGCAGACGTCATGTTGCTTGGTTTTTGATATTTATATGTAAGTTTTTCAAATTTTGTTTAATTTTAAAATTTATTATTTTGATCTTGAATTATTTATAAACCGGAAAATGGTTTGATTATTGTGAGTCAAAACTCTAAGTGGTTAAAAATTAGTATGAATTTTTTAGCTTCTTGATGAATACAGATTTAAAACTCTCCAGTTCTTATTTTATGAAATGACTTGCCTTTCTGGTAATACAATGCTGATTTTTTAGTAATTGCCTTTTCATTGCTTAATTAAGAAGAAATGCCAGCTGTTTAATCACACCTACCCCTGGAAAAGAAGTGAGTG
The DNA here is from genome assembly GCF_009764315.1 of Trachypithecus francoisi. Classification (NCBI taxonomy): domain Eukaryota; kingdom Metazoa; phylum Chordata; class Mammalia; order Primates; family Cercopithecidae; genus Trachypithecus; species Trachypithecus francoisi. The sequence continues at coordinate 144,596,358 of NW_022681468.1, read as the reverse complement.
AGCCTTTTGAACAGTTGAATTTCATCAGAAGCTCTATAGCTTTTTGGTGAGAGGAAGTGATACTCCTTATTATAAGAAACAAGGAATTAACAAAAATAAGGAACTTGTTGCTACCTTTCTTTTCTGTTGAACATTAAAAATAGTTTGGTTTGTGGACTGGCCATGGTGGCTTATGGAGAAGAGATGAGCCTTTGTGAAGAACATAATGGAGAAGTGCATGCATGAGAAATAACAGCACTTTAGGTGTAGTTCAGGTGAGCAAGATGCCAGATAGATTCTACTAACCATATACTCTCTCTGCTTCTTAGCGTCGTTGTCACTGCTTTCTGTAGCTTTTGGGTTCAAAGTAGATTATATCTATTCCTAAAGCTTGGTGGAGGTGGTGGAGCTATCACACACTCAAATGAGCTTGTATATTTATAATACAATATAGTATTATAATAACAGTTACCATACACTGAGATATAGTTTCTGTGCTTGTAAAAAATTCTTGGCTGGGCGCGGTGGCTCAAGCCTGTAACCCCAGCACTTTGGGAGGCCGAGACGGGTGGATCACGAGGTCAGGAGATCAAGATCATCCTGGCTAACCCGGTGAAACCCCATCTGTACTAAAAAATCCAAAAAAACTAGCCGGGCGAGGTGGCGGGCGCCTGTAGTCCCAGCTACTCAGGAGGCTGAGGCAGGAGAATGGCGTGAACCCGGGAGGCGGAACTTGTAGTGAGCTGAGATCCGGCCACTGCACTGCAGCCTGGGCAACAGAGCGAGACTCCATCTCAAAAAAAAAAAAAAAAAAAAAATTCTTGAAGTGAGGTCGGGCATGGTGGCTCACGCCTGTGATCCCAGCACTTTGGGAGGCCAAGGTGGGCGGATCATGAGGTCAAAAGATTGAGACCATCCTGGCCAACATGGTGAAACCCCGTCTCTACGAGAAATACAAAAATTGGCTGGGTGTGATGGCAGGCACCTGTAGTCCCAGCTACTTAGGAGGCTGAGGCAGGAGAATCGCTTGAACCCGGGAGGCAGAGGTTGCAGTGAGCCAAGATGGCGCCACTGCACTCCAGCCTTGGCAACAGGGCAAGACTCCGTCTCAAAAAAAAAAAAAAAGAACAGAAAATTTCTTGAAGTGGAATGATGTACACCAACTACTGACTTTACAGATAATTACAGGGATGGTGAAAAATTAGTAAATAACTTCACAAAAGAGGCAGCATGATGCCTTTAGTGTTTTCTAGAATTTTTTTTTTGTATATTGTTTGTAACAACTTATTGTTTGAGGGAAATATGAGGTTTCATTGTTTAAAATCAAGAGTGTGTTGTTTACTGTTTCACAGTATTATTTAATATCCAACTGGTCTCCAATCTCCATTACATAGGGACTGTACACAGCCTGTGAAGATGTATGAATGTGTGTCTTTTATAAGCCACAATACATTTTTGGTAAGATGGAATCACTACCTCTGATCACATATGTCAGACTAATGATGGAGAAAGCATTAGGTTTCAGTTGAGGGCTAAGAACTGGTTTGTTTAAAGGTTTAAATTGTTGGAAAGAGCATTTGCCTTCTTTATTGAATGATGGCCTCAGAATTCAGTTGACTTTGACCTAATATTTAAGAATATAAATATATTTTATTTGAAAAGGCTGAGTGTTGCCCTCAAACACTTGCTAAAACTGCCTAGGGCAGGATTCACTGGCGCTTGCGGACAATATCACCTAAATTGCTGAATGTACTCATTATAATATAATATCTGACAAAGGTGGTACAGTGTTTCTGAGTCATTTGGGACCAACTGCATGCTGTTTAAAATGCTAGTTCCTGCACACAACTCTCCATCTACTGAAGCACATCTGTTTTCTGTGTTTTGCTTTGCTTTTTGTGTTTAAAGTTTCCCTCAGTGATTCCAGTGCACCTGAAAAGTTGAGAACCACAGGCTTAGTGGTAGGTCGGGGTTTCCTACACTAGGCTGCATGGCATTATCACCTGGGAACGTTAAAAAAAATGCAGACATTCTCAGTTCTTAGTGTAGTTATGATGTGGATCCCATGTATTTTTTAAAAAGCTCCCCAGATAATTTTGATGTCAGGAGTCACTAGTATAGACTATCTATCTAGTGAGTTGTGTTATAAGCAATGAGATACTTTAAAAGCTACCCAGTAACTCCTGGGATTAATTTTATGAAATAAATTCTGAGCTGCTGCTTTTGATATAGTCAGACTTAAGACTGAACCCCAGTAGACAGGCAATAGATACAGAATTCTGGTTCGTTAATTGAACTTTTGTGACGTGTTTAAAAACAAGTCATATTTATTGAACAAATGGCAAGGCACAAATACTTTCAGAATTGTATTTAAGTTTTGAAGATTTTTTAAAAAGTGAAAATGAATGTATATTAGTATCCTCTATTTTAAAGTCAATTGTAAACGAGAAGTACTGTTACTTTGGTGATTAAAATCCAAAACTTTAGCTGTATTTCAGTAACAAAAACATATCTTACTAGACTGAGTGCGATGGCTCACACCTGTAATCCCAGTGCTTTGGGAGGCTGAGGTGGGAAGATTCTTTGAGCCCAGGAGTTCAAGGCTGCAGTGAACTCTGATCGCACCACTGAACTTCAGCCCGGATGACAGAGAGAGACCCTGTTTCTAAAAACAAAACAAACAAACAAACAATGTATCTTACTGACTAAACTACAAAGGAACTCATATTAGTCTTGTATTTTTCCCCAAAATAGTGAATTGGTACTTGGGAGACTTCTGTTTTTTGTTGAAAAAATTGCCTTTGTTTTGAAATTATATCACCTGTGTTCTGAACTAAAATGATGGGAGTTCATTTTGTATTTACTTTGCAGTATATATCATGTAAATATGCAAATGTTGAATGTAATGTAGATTGTGTCCTCGTTGAGTTTTTGGGTGATACAGTTTATAAATATACCAATTATATACCCTCATACATTCGTCTGATTTTGAGCTTGTAACATGAGAACTGCTTTTTACACATTTAATAAAAAAAGTCTCTGAATTTTCTGGTATCATTTATCAAGCATCCTTCTGTGCATAGCACTATATACTCCCCTTCATGTACATTATTTCAAACATTCTATCTTCTCTTCTCACCCGTTATCTTTCTCTTAATGTTCTCCATCTCTTGTGTCACAAAATTATGGGTCCACTCATGAAATTTCTTTTATTTATTTTTTTTTTTTGTTGAGACGGAGTCTCGCTCTGTCACCCAGGCTGGAGTGCAGTGGCCGGATCTCAGCTCACTGCAAGCTCCGCCTCCCGGGTTTACGCCATTCTCTCGCCTCAGCCTCCCAAGTAGCTGGGACTACAGGCGCCCGCCATCTCGCCCGGCTAATTTTTTGTATTTTTTTTAGTAGAGACGGGGTTTCACCGTGTTAGCCAGGATGGTCTCGATCTCCTGACCTCGTGATCCGCCCGTCTCGGCCTCCCAAAGTGCTGGGATTACAGGCTTGAGCCACCGCGCCCGGCCGAAATTTCTTTTAGAAAGGTGATAAAAAGGGGAGGCGCGGCATTGGAAGGGCAAGGCAGGCGGATCACTTGAGGCCAGGAGTTCGAGACCAGCCCAGCCAATGTGGCAAAACCCTGTCTCTACAAAAATTACAAAAATTAGTCGGGTGTTGTGGTGCATGCCTGTAATCCCAGCTACTACTCAGGAGGCTGAGGCAGGAGAATCACTTGAAAAGGGTGGCAGAGGTTGCAGTGAGCCAAGGTCGTGCCACTGTACTCCAGCCTGGGTGACAGAGTGAGACGCTGTATCAAAAAAAAAAGAAAAAGGATAGAGACTGGGCACAGTGGCTCATGCCTGTAATCCTAACACTTTGGGAGGCGTTTGGATCACTTGAGGTCAGGAGCTCGAGACCAGCCTGCAGCCTGGCCAATATGGTGAAACCTTGTCTCTACTAAAAATACAAAAATCAGCAGGGTGTGGTGGTGTGCTTCTAATCCCAGCTACTTGGGAGGCTGAGGCAGGAGAATCACTTGAACCCAGGAGGTGAAGGTTGCAGTGAGCTGAGATCATGCCACTGCCCTCCAGCCTGGGTGACAGAGCGAGAACAAGACTCCATCCCCCACCCCCGCAAAAAAAAATAGTGTGAAAAGATTCTAGTCAAAATAAACCAGTTTCAAAAATTTTTCACTTTGAGAACAAAAATAATACCTACTATTAGTAGTTTGGTAGGTAGAAAGTGCTTCAAAAGGATCCCTGCATGTATGATTTACAAAAAATGAGTATTTCCAACTTACAGAATATTTTAGGTCAGATTTTAAACTTTTTTTTTTTTTTTGAGACAGAGTCTTGCTCTGCCACCCAGGCTGGAGTGCAGTGGCCAGATCTCAGCTCACTGCAAGCTCTGCCTCCCGGGTTTACGCCATTCTCCTGCCTCAGCCTCCCGAGTAGCTGGGACTACAGGCGCCCGCCTCGTCGCCCGGCTAGTTTTTTGTATTTTTAAGTAGAGACGGGGTTTCACCGTATTAGCCAGGGTGGTCTCGATCTCCTGACTTCGTGATCCCCCGTCTTGGCCTCCCAAAGTGCTGGGATTACAGGCTTGAGCCACCGCGCCCGGCCAACTTTTTTTTTTTTTAAGGATATTTTATTAAAAATAAAAAAAAAGTGGGCTCTGGGAACAGGGTTAGTCCATTCAGGCCTTCAATCCTGGTGGTGATTTTGTCCTTTTCAATGATGTGGACAACAACTCCATGCCTGACACTGCAACCTGGTCAACCGCATTCAGCATGACTTGAGAGATGCTTTTTTTTTTTTTTTTTGAGAGGGAGTTTTGCTCTGTTGCCCAGGCTGGAGTGCAGTGGCGTGATCCCTCACTGCAAGCTCTGCCTCCCGGGTTCACACCATTCTCCTGCCTTAGCCTCCCAAGTAGCTGGGACTACAGGCACCCACCACTGCGCCCGGCTAATTTTTTGTATTGTTAGTAGAGACAGGGTTTCACCATGGCCTTGATCTCCTGATCTCGTGATCTGCCCGCATCGGCCTCCCGAAGTGCTGGGATTACAGGGGTGAGCCACTGTGCCTGGCCGAGATGCTTCCCAACAGGTGTTCTGGATCCATGCTGGGCTCCCAGAGGGACTCGTACATTCTGTACATTTGTTTGGCGCAGGTGCCACTGACCACAAAGTCATCAGTTGCCACGGGGCAGCCGATGAGATTGAGAGAGCAAATGAAGGGCTTAAAGCTCTTTGGGTCCAACCCAGAAATGACTGGCTCAGTATAGTAGGGGCCAAACTATTTCTCATACAAGAGGTTGGCCATTATGCTCATGACAGTATAAGGTTTGGTCTGCCAACCTTTCTTCAACTCATACAGGTTCAGCTGGAACTTGAGGCACTGGGCAAACTGTCTGGACATCTGTGGCAAGCCCAGCTAGACCGGTGTATGGCCCGTCAACCATGAACAACATCTTCTGGAAGTCCGTGGTCACCATCTGGGCCTGGATCCTGAAGCATCTGTCTGCGGCGATAGCCACACGGTTCTTCCCCTTCATGGCCGTGACAGGCCCTCCATTATAGGACATAATAGACATGATTGTGGTGTGCTAGGACCCCTTCATCCAGATTTTTAATTTTTTTAACCTTGGAGTTTTTGGATCCCTGAGGGAGGAACTTCTGTGAATGGCTTTTGGAGGGGACACAAACCCTTATAATTGTATTACAGAATTTTGTGTGTGTGTATTTCCCAGGACTGGGTCTACAGATTTCATCAGATTCATATGATGAATCTATAAATTTCCTACAAAGCAGTGATTCTTGATCATTAAACCTCCAAACCTCATTGTGCACATATTTAAAAAGTTACTTCGTTTCTAAATATTTATTTATTTATTTATTTATTTTTGAGACGGAGTTTCGCTCTGCCACCCAGGCTGGAGTGCAGTGGTCAGATCTCAGCTCACTGCAAGCTCCGCCTCCTGGGTTCACGCCATTCTCCTGCCTCAGCCTCCCGAGTAGCTGGGACTACAGGTGCCCGCCACGTCGCCCAGCTAGTTTTTTGTATTTTTAGTAGAGACAGGGTTTCACCATGTTAGCCAGGATGGTCTCGATCTCCTGACCTCGTGATCCGCCCGTCTCGGCCTCCCAAAGTGCTGGGATTACAGGCTTGAGCCACCGCGCCCGGCCTTAAATATTTATTTTGATGAAGATAGTTCCTATATAGGTTCGTTCAGATTAATCAGATATTTAAGATTTGTTCTGTTGCTAGTTGATTCCTCCTGTTGTTGTTTTGTTTTTCGAGACGGAGTCTTGCTCTGTTGCCCAGGCGTGATCTCAGCTAACTACAAGCTCCACCTCCTGGGTTCACACCATTCTCCTGCCTCAGCCTCCCTAGTAGCTGGAACTACAGGTGCCCGCCACCACACCCGGCTAATTTTTTGTATTTTTAGTAGAGACAGGTTTCACCATGTTAGCCAGGGTGGTCTTGATCTCCTGATCTCGTGATCTGCCTGCCTCGGCCTCCCAAAGTGCTGGGATTGCAAGTTTATTCCTACTGTTTTAGCTCAGTTTGTATGTATGAGGTCAAATGCTATTTAGTCTTCAGGTTAGCATTTGAGTGAGACTAGGTTTATTTTCAAAACCTGTAAGAGAATGAAGTGAGTAATCAAGAAAGACAGTTCTAAGGACTGCAATTTGAAAAGCACTTAAAGCAAAAATTCCAAAGAAACACAATGTAAAAGAAGGGCAATCAAAGAGAAGGTGGGTAAAATTTGGGATGGGATGGGGGTGGTGACTGAGAAAGAGAAAAAGAACAGGCCTAGACCAACGTGGAAGGTCAAGGTAATTTATGCTTCATGTACGTACCCTGAATAAGGGAGGCTTGCAGGCATGTAACCAACAATAAACAGAATCCACCTATTTTTGGTTAAAAGTAACAAAAAGTCGCTCCCTACTGTCACTTTATTGTAAATGGAGGAAAAGTTTGTAGCTGTTCATCCTGGTTTAGACCATAAATATATTCCTAATGAGCTCTAGGAAGCCTACAATGTTCACATCCTGATAAGGATGGGCTGAAAATCACTCTGAGAATGATTTTCACTCTTATTTTTGGTCTGACTTTTATTTGTCCATTAGAAGAGACAATTAAACAGTACAAGGGAATACAGGCTTGGTGCAGTGGCTCATGCCTGTAAACACAGCACTTTGGGAGGCCGAAGCAGGTGGATCATAAGGTCAGGAGTTCGAGACCAGCCTGGCCAACATGGTGAAACCCCATCTCTACTAAAGATACAAAACATTAGCCAGGCGTGGTGGTGCGTGCCTGTAATCCCAGCTACTTGGGAGGCTGAGGCAGGAGAATTGCTTGAACCTGGGAGGCGGAGGTTGCAGTGAGCCAAGATCATCCCATTGCACTCCAGCCTGGGTGACAGGGTGAAACTCCATCTCAAAAAAAAAAAAGACAAGGGAATACTAAGAAACAAAAATATGTCTATAAACCTGAAGGTTCCTAGCCTTCTCTTTGATTATAAAATTTAAAATTTTAAAGCATGTAGTTGCCTTAGTAATATAGTGGTTAGGATTATGAACTCAAGTCAGATTGAAACCGAGCATGATGACTCACACCTATAATCCCAGCACTTTTGGAAGCTGAAGCAGGAGGATCACTTGAGCTCAGGAGTTTGAGACCAGCCTGGGCAACATAGTGAAACCCCATCTCTACCAAAAACAAAAAAAAAAACAAAAAAAAAAAAAGAAGAAGAAGAAAAGAAAATTAGACAGGTGTCTACACGCCTGTAGTCCGAGCTACTTGGGAGGCTGAGGTGGGTGGATCACTTGAACCCAGGAGGTCGAGGCAGTGAGCCATGATCCCACCACTGCACTCCAGCCTGGTGATAGAACATGACTCTGTCTCTACATAAATAAATAAAGTCAGACTGCTTTGATTCATGTTCCTGCTTGATTTGGGACATTAGACAAATTGCTTAAATTCTGTGTCCCTAAGTTTCTAAAACTGTGAAGTTAGGATACTAAGAGCTTGTAGCTTGATAAGGATGTAAAGTTTCATGATATCTATATAAAAGCCCTTATTAACAAAATAGTAAGAGCTCAAATGTTGGATATTATATCTTAGTACCTCAAAGTCACATATCTACATGGGGGACTACTTATGTTGCCACCTTTTGCACATCTATTTTTGCTCATCGGAGTTCTCACTGCCTATAATGTCTGCCTGTTGGACACCTGTTTATTCTTTGCAAGTCAAATGGCACCTCTTTATGGTTTTTCTCACTGCCACCCAAAGAATTTATTTTTCTGTGTTCCCACAGTACTTTCATCATACATTGCCTTAACACTTACAGTATCACTTATGTGTTCATGTGTTTTTCAGATGTGTTCTGGGTATGACTGAAGTGGGTTGTAGGAAGCAGTGAACTGCTGCTGCCTGGAACCTCCCCCAACCCCATTCCCCTGCAGTCCCACCCTCTGCCCAGCATGCTTAGGAAAGTTGATTGTAGGGAACCCAAACAATCCCTGTAAGTAGGAGGTAAATAGATAGAAGGTAACTAGAGTAAATAGATTAAGAAAGCAACCAGATGGCTTAACATGTCATCAGAGACTTTCTGCGCACTTTCATTTTCGTGGTATAAAAGGTAAGGTGTATATTGCAAGTCCTGAGATGTCCCTTGTCTTGCTGCTGCCCAAGACTGCCTACTATGTAAGTTTCCCCTGAATAGATTTTTGGCTACCTACCAACCTAGAGTGGTCTGCTTCTTTCTTTGGTCTGAGCTTGCCCTCCGCTTATGGAGGCCATTATTGGTTCCAGTACAGAGTTTTCCTAACATGAGATCAAAGATATTTCTTTTTCTTTTTCTTTTTCTTTTCTTTTTTTTTTTTTTTGGAGATGGAGTCTTGCTCTGTCGCCAGGCTGGAGTGCAGTGGCTCGAACTTGGCTCACCACAACCTTTGCCTCCTGGGTTCAAGCGATTCTCCTGCCTCAGCGTCCTGAGTAGCTGGGATTACAGGCATGCAGCCCAAGATATTTCTTAATTATCTTTGTATTCCATGGTGCGGTGCCTGGTCTATCTGTAGTTTATTGTGAGGGCTGGCAAGTCTGAAATTTGTAGGGCAAGCCAACAGCTGAAAACCCAGGGAGGAGTCGATGTTGTAGTTTGAGTCCAAAGGCGGTCTGGAGGCAGAATTTCCTCTTCCCTGGGGATCTCAGTCTTTTTCTCTTAAAGCCTTCAACTGCGTGGACGAGGCCCCCACTATTATGGAGGACAATCTCCTTCACTCTAAGTCTACTGAATTAAATTTAATCTCATTTAAAAATACTTTCACAGCAACATCTAGACTGATAGTTGGCCAGATAGTGGGCACCATGGCCTATCCAAGTTCCCACATAAAATTAACATTCATAGTTGGTTTTAGTATGTATTTTGGGCTTGAATTGAATCTTATAGGAAAGAGATATACATAGATTTTTAAAAAGCTATAATGAAAAACTGGATTATATAAATGCCAAATAAAGAATATTACAATTAAAAAATTGAATTTCTGCAATTCAGACATTGCTAAGGAGCTTGTAATCCTTGGATAATATAAGCCACTGCTTCCATGCCTAATTATATATTTAGTTAGACTAAAAAATAATGATAACAGGTCCTGAGATTTTAGAAATAAAATGAGCTCAGAGATAATGAGTGAACTGGAGGACACAAAAATAGATGCCATATCTGTTTAGATTTATATCTTCTCCATCAACTAGGGGCTGCTCAGGTCTCTTAAAAATAGCTTCAGGAAAGAGGTGGGCAGATTGAGAGTAGGCTCAACAGATAATCCGGCTTCAGACTTTTTAACAGGACAAGGCACAAAAGGGGTAATGCTGCCATCTTGTGGTATTGTTCCCCTAGTTCTACAAATTCTAGTATTGTCTCAATCGGTCTGATGAAGTTCAGCCGGCCTACTTTTTTCTTTTTTGAGACAGTCTTGCTCTGTTGCCCACACTAGAATGCAGTGGCGCGATCTCGGCTCACTGCAACCTCTGTCTCCCGGGTTCAAGCAACTCTTGTGCCTCAGCCTGCAAAGCAGCTGGGACTACAGGCACCCACGACCACCCCCAGCTAATTTTTTGTATTTTTAGTAGAGATGGGGTTTTGCCATGTTGGCCAGGCTGGTCTCGAATTCCTGGCCTCAAGTGATCCACCGGCCTCAGCCTCCCAAAGTGCTGGGATTACAGGTAGGAGCCACTGCTCCTGGCTGGCCTAAGCCTTTTTATAGCTTTTTAGGCAAGTTAGGATTTTCTGTATTGTCTGAGCTTTGTTTAAACAGTGAGATGCTTGAAAGCAATCTATCTGAAACATTTTATAGGATTTAAGATATTTTCTAACTTTTTGAGTCTCCTAGTTTGATATTAGGCTTGAGGTTTTGATCAATTAATGATCAATTCATCTGTCATCTATTAACAGTCATGCTCAGAATCATCATTTAAGCAAAACATTCTGGTCCAAAGATCTTGCTGGGATCTTTGGGATCGCATGTATTTCCATGCTTTTATTCATCTGAGCCTATGATGTCAGGCCTTAGCTGATTGGATATGGGGTGGATACCTGGCCCAAGAGTAGCCAACCCATGGGCTAGTCAGTGATGAACTGGTCTGGCCGGAGAAACTCTGCCTAGATGGAGACTGCAGGGAATCTCAATGGCTTAGTCAATTACTGTCTTGGGAATATGCACTAGAATAGTCAGAGAGAGTCAGCCCTTTAGTAATTAAACAAGTGAGAGGGCACACAGATACTGACAGAGACTGGATGAGTATTAAGTGGAGATGAGTAGGGGATCGATGAACTTCTGCTTCTGAAAGGGGACAAAGTAATCAGCTCCCTCAAAATGACTTGGATCCTGAGCCAATTTGCCGGTATGGGCTCTATGAGACTTAAGCGCTAGACTTTTCTTGGGTTCCCATGGGATTTGATTCCTAGGCTAAGGTTCTTGTTTTCCACATTTTCACAAACATTTTTACCATACTGTCCTCCTGTCCCTAACACATCTCTGTTTATTGCAACTATAAGCATATCACTGTCTTTTAGGTTATTCTAGTAAGTTATATTTTTCAAAATGTTTTAATGTACATTATTTAATTTAATAATAAGGATCCTACTTAGCAGTTTATATATTTCCATGTCTGCTAGTCCAGGAATTCAAGGACGAAGATATCAATGACCAGCACAGAGATGTAATCTTGCTCTCAGCCACACACCTGAATGTTTCCCTTATTTCGTTGCTGGGTGTTTCCCTTATTTTGTCCAGTTTCTTTTCTTATTCTCATATTTGGCTGGATTTCTAATACCAGATCTACATCAGCTCCTTCTCAAACCTAAAATGCAGAGCCCAGATCTGTTGAGCAGCTATTATACTCCAGTTGCTTTATACATGTTATCTCCTAACAGCAGCCTTAGGAGTAACTGTTGTTATTACCATTTTACAGATGAGAAAGCTGAGACACGTTGCGTCTGATAATTGCCCAGGATCACATGGGTATAAGTGGTGGGACTGGGATTTGATTTCCGGAAAAAGGTGAGTTTTCTTAAGTTGGAGACCTTAGGAGTAGAGATAGAAATTGACCTTAGGAGTTTTACTTTAACGCCGGGCGCGGTGGCTCAAGCCTGTAATCCCAACACTTTGGGAGGCTGAGACGGGCGGATCACGAGGTCAGGAGATCGAGACCATCCTGGCTAACACGTTGAAACCCCGTCTCTACTAAAAATACAAAAAACTAGCCGGGCGAGGTGGCGGCGCCTGTAGTCCCAGCTACTGGGGAGGCTGAGGCAGGAGAATGGCGTGAACCCAGGAGGCGGAGCTTGCAGTGAGCTGAGATCTGGCCACTGCACTCCAGCCTGGGTGACAGAGCGAGACTCCGTCTCAAAAAAAAAAAAAAAAAAAAAGAGTTTTACTTTAAATACCTTGATAAAACTATATCCATAATGGGGAATTATGGGGCCACACCAATCTATCTGCTGTTTTTCTTTATCCAGTCTGATGATATTGGAAGAACAAAAGTAAAGGATGATTTGTTTTTTCTAAGACCACCAGAGCGGGCACAAAAGAACCAGCGACTAGGCAAGGGTAGGAGCAAAACTGCAAATTTATTCTTTGGTCACCTAGCTTCAGGGAAGAAGGTGTGGGGTGAGGTCCATCGGTCTCCAGCAGTGGGGAGGCTGAGGGAGTCACCCGGTGAAGCTCTCGGACAAAGTTCCTGCAGTTCCGACAGGAGTGGAGACTAAGGAAGTTCGCGCGGGGCGTCTGCTGGGAGCGGCTTTTCTAGGAGTGGAAGGGCAATAGGTGGGGCACGGGTGTGTTGGGGGGGGCGTTCCGTAGGTGCGACCAGGTAAATCTTGGTCTCCTCAGATTGACGTCACCTAGCGCATGCCCGGTTGGTCTGCACCTTCCCGGGAGCCGGCTGCATTTTCGTGCAGGTGGGAAAAGTTGGTGATGAAGAACCCGAAAGTGCGCCATCTTACCGCCATCTTACCTCCGTTCGTCCAAACAGTCCAACCTTTTATTGGTAATAGTGATAAGGGGCGCCTTGGTCTGTCTGGCTACTTCCTGCTGTTAAGGGGCATCATTAAGGTCGGGGTCCATGGTTGGCATTTGGACGTACGGATGAAGAAGCACCTGGTTGAAGATGACGCGAGTGACCTCCCGAATCCCGGCACGGAGAAATTTGATCAAAATGGGGACAAAACATAAAATAAGGCACAGTATTAGTATAAGAATGAGGAATGGAAGCATTCGTTGGAACATGGACAAAACCCAGAAGGATAGTCCTGGCAAGGCTGGGGAGTATGAGATAGTTAAGAAAATTTAGTAAGTTTGAGGCGAGTGGGGGAAAGCCAAACTGATTTCCACTGATTGCTTTCAGTAGGGGCCCTTTTTAGCTGGGAATGAGGAACGAGTGCGCAAAGTAGTTGTTGGCCAGGCAGCAATTAAGGAATGGAGTTTTTCGTGGAGTGGATGGCTTTCCGCTTACTCCTACTACAGAGATATTGGATGGAAGGCTAGGTCCAGAGAAGGATGGCAAAACAGAATAGGTAGCCCCGCTGTTGATTAAAAAATTAATTGTCTTACCTGCTACCAGGAGAGTTACCCGCGGCTCGGCGTGGGTGATGGGGGGTCCCCGAGTCTCGGCACCTTCAGTTGTCGTCGTCCAGATGTAGGAGCTGGAAGGAACTCCCAGGATCCTGGGAAAGGGGGTCACGTGGAGACGCGGCACCTGTTCTCAGGGTAGGGCAATCAGACTTCCAGTGTCCTCCCTGTTGGCAAGCAGGGCAGGGGGTTGCTGGTGGACGAGGGTTAGGACATTCACTGGCCCAATGTCCTGACACCTTGCACTTATAGCAAGGCTGCGTTGGGGCTTGGGGACCTTGTGGACACCTGTTGGCATAGTGTCCTGCCTTGCCGCACTTATAGCAGGCTCCTTTAGTAGCCTTGGAGTCTGCGGGGTGTGTGCTCTCTGGTTTGGGGTTACGACTGGGCTGTAAAGCCGCCGCTAGGATGCGCTCTTGCTCCTCAGGGTGTAGGGTAGAGATTAGGATAACCTGGAGGTCATGCCAAGTTAAGTCATAGGCCTGACAAAGGTATCTAAATTCCTTTATGTATATGGTAGGATTAGTTGAGAAATCACCTAAACGCTTCTCAATTTTGGAAAGGTTGGCCAGTGAAAAAGGGACATGTACTCTGACTACCCCCTCTGCCCTAGCTACCTCTTGCAAAGGTGCTAACACTATAGGAGGGTGTGGGGCAGGAATGGGGGCATCAGCAGGGCACCTAGAGCGGGTGTGTGCAGAGATAGGGGACCCTAGGTGGCCGGCTGAGGACATGGAAGGGGGCATGGGTGCGAGCGGGCTACCAGTCGATGAGGAGCAAGGAGGAGGAGTCTGGGCAGGAAGAGAGGGGGTGGAGAGAGTGGGAAGAGAAGGAGGAGTATAGGGCAGGTCGGGACGAGAGCGTAAGGCCGAAAAGCCTTGTATGTAATTAATTTCAGACCACTTGCCTAGCCGCTGGCAGAAATTGCTGAGGTCGATCACACCACAGTGGAAAGGAAAATTAACCGCTTCCTCCTAAGGTCTTGTTCGAGCTGTAAGGTTTTTAAATTGGCTAGGAGGCACCCTAACGGGGTGCTCTTTGGAAATTTGGACTGGGGGTTTCCCATTTGTTTCCTCTTTACTTACACAATGGACACAATGGAAATGGAAGTGGATCTCTGCCTGGCTTCAAAGCGTCCTTTGGAACCACCAGAGACAGACTGGAGGCTCTTGGAGCCAAGGTGGAGATTACCTTCAGGCGGATGTCTCCGTCCTGAACGGGTCTCCTGAGCCACTTGGTGGCTCAAAAGTGGGCCTCGGACCTGCGCAGGATTTTTGGCTGAGGGAGGTAAAGAGGAGACAAGGGCACTTACCTCAGAGAGGCCGTGAGAGTGAGGGAAGCGGGTCTCAGGTCCTGGTCCGTCTGCGGCGTGGAAGCAGGAGGAGGTTCCTCAACCCTTAGAGGCCTGAGGAGGGGTCTCCTCCCGGGTTTTGGCACCAACTGATTTGTTTTTCTAAGACCACCAGAGCGGGCACAAAAGAACCAGTGAGTAGGCAAGGGTAGGAGCAAAACTGCAAATTTATTCTTTGGTCACCTAGCTTCAGGGAAGAAGGTGTGGGGTGAGGTCCATCGGTCTCCAGCAGTGGGGAGGCCGAGGGAGTCACCTGGTGAAGCTCTTGGACGAAGTTCCTGCAGTCCCGACAGGAGTGGGGACTAAGGAAGTTCGCGTGGGGCGTCTGCTGGGAGCGGCTTTTCTAGGAGTGGAAGGGCAATAGGCGGGGCACGGGTGTGTGGGGGGGGGCGTTCCGTAGGTGCGACCAGGTAAATCTTGGTCTCCTCAGATTGACGTCACCTGGTGCATGCCCGGTTGGTCTGCACCTTCCCGGGCGCCGGCTGCATTTTCGCGCGTGCGGGAGAAGTTGGTGATGAAGAACCCGGAAGTGCGCCATCTTACCTCCATTCGTCCAAACAAAGGAGGCATGAGTTTCTCTGTTAGGAGAGAGCCTAGTGGTGAGGATACACAGAACTGTTATTTTCCTGCAAGGTTGCTTTAATTCTAGACAGCCACTAAAACTCCACACCTCTAGGGATAGAAATGAGCAACAGTGAGACTGGAACTGGGTGAGATTTGGCTCAGGAGCGTCTCCTTGAGATAACAATGCTGCTGATAGAAGGAAGGCAAAGCTGCTAGGAGAAATTAACAACTCCGGGATGGTTAGGACATTCCTGTTAAGGCAGGGCTATTTTGAGACATTTTATCCCCGCCACCATCTGCAGAAATCTACCTTTGATGCTGCCTTCCTGGGCCTGCATTTCTGGGTCTGTAGCCTACCACTTGGCTCCATCTATTTTGCACCTTTATCGCTTTGAAGAAAGAGCATAGCTAGTACTAGAAGCCAAATTTTTATCAATGGAGAAAGTTAGTTTCCCTTAGGGATAAATGTACAGACAGGAGGTGATCCCTAAGACTCTTACTGGCATTAACGTACTGCGACATCAATGGCTCTTGCTGCAGTTGCAGCTTCCAGGCAAATGCACTCATTGCAGGTGGGTTGTTTTTGGCCTTTAACCACCTCACAGCCTAGGCCTCAAGTGAGGAATCCTAAGATATGTAAATTCACCCTCTCAGAATGGAGGAACAGGGAACAGACTGCTTCTGAGTCAGGGCAAGTACTTCTTTCCTGTTTGGATTACAAGTATAATAGCAGGGAGAGAGGAAGTGAGGCAAACACAGATCACTTTGTCCCTATGCAGTCTGCCTGGGAGCCCTCTTATTCTACTGACTCAAAAGACACTCCTGAAAGCAGTGCCATCCTGAGCAGCAGCGTGTGCTACTTTACAAGTCAGACCTGTTATTAAAGATGCAGACTGGCATTTAAATCAGGCTGTGTCACACCCATCCTGGGCTTTGTTCTGGCTCCTGTGGTGGCCAGGAGAATGTGCCTCACACACCTCCAGCCACAGGGAGCAAAATGGCCTAAGAGCTCCGGTGTTGTACTCTGAGACCTACCTGCATTTGCACCCAGGCATGCTTCCTACACAGGCCGCTCTGAACAAATAGTTAAGGCTGGCAGGGATACTAAGACAGGTCCATTCCTGGAAGACATGGAGCTTCTCTGACTTTGGTTGACGGACTCCCCATTAACTTTCCTGAAGCTCTGCTGGGTAGTGTAATGCTTCTCCCCAACCCTCCTTTTCTTCTTCACTCAGGCAGATAGTACAGATAAGAATAAAGAGGCTGAAGGAAGTGGATGTGTTCGAAGGGCTATATTATATAAGGCCAGGCAAGGCACAGCGGCTTACACCTGTAATCCCAGCACTTTGAGAGTCTGCGGCTGGTGGACTGCTTGAACTTATCAGGAGTTCAAGACCAGCCTGGGCAACACGGTGAATCCCCATCTCTATTTTTGTAATAAGATATTATATTTATTTTAAAATATAAAAATATAGAAGGCCAAAAGACCCACTAGAGAATATGTCCCATGAGAAGGCACACAAGATACACCATTCTCCCAGCCATCAAAATGCACTGATGAGAAGGGCACCAACATCGCTAAGAAGTTCTGCAGGCCGGGATGATGGTAGGAGTGGCGGTTACAATCTGAGCTTGTCAGCATCTGTGGGCATGATGGGGCCAGGAGGTGGCACTTAATTGCCAGAAGCCAGGAGGCTTTAATTGCCTTACCCACCAAAAGGCAGGGTTTGAGGGGCAATCACTGGGCTTTACCAGCAGGGGGTTGTGGAAATGGTTAATGGAGCATAGTGTCTATTTTGAACTTAGAAGCAAAATAGGCAGACAGTCAACAAGGATAGCTTTTAGCATCTATGACGGGGTCAACAAACTGTTCAGGTAAAGGGCTAAATATTTTGGACTTTGCAAGGCATATGCTCTTTGTGGCAACTGCTCAGCTCAGCTGTTGTAGCACAAAAGCAACCGTGATGATGTGTAAGCAAACGAGTGTCCTGTGTTTTAACAAACCTTTAATTACGAAAAATAGATGATCGACTAGGGCCATCAACAGCTGATCGTTTGGGCATCATATGCTGATCCCTGATCTTTTGTTTGTTTGTTTGTTTGTTTGTTTGTTTTGAGGCGGAGTCTCGCTCTGTCGCCCGGGCTGGAGTGCAGTGGCCAGATCTCAGCTCACTGCAAGCTCCGCCTCCCGGGTTTACGCCATTCTCCTGCCTCAGCCTCCCAAGTAGCTGGGATTACAGGCGCCGCCACCTCGCCCGGCTAGTTTTTTGTATTTTTAGTAGAGACGGGGTTTCACCGTGTTAGCCAGGATGGTCTCGATCTCCTGACCTCGTGATCCGCCCGTCTCGGCCTCCCAAAGTGCTGGGATTACAGGCTTGAGCCACCGCGCCCGGCCTTTTTTTTTTTTTTTTTTTAAAGCAGATTGGAGAAGCAAGAGGCTGAGGGCAGCCATTTCAATAAGAAGTCTGGCTCCCTTGCCCAGTTCCCAGACTTGAGTTAATTTTTGTTGTTGTTGTTGTTGTTTTTTTTTCTGAGATGGAGTCTCGCTCTGTTGCCCAGGCTGGAGTGCAGTGGCCGGATCTCAGCTCACTGCAAGCTCCGCCTCCCGGGTTCACGCCATTCTCCTGCCTCAGCCTCCCTAGTAGCTGGGACTACAGGTGCCCGCCACCTCGCCCGGCTAGTTTTTTGTACTTTTTAGTAGAGACGGGGTTTCACGGGGTTAGCCAGGATGATCTCGATCTCCTGACCTTGTGATCCGCCCGTCTTGGTCTCCCAAAGTGCTGGGATTACAGGCTTGAGCCACTGCGCCCGGCTTGAGTTAATTTTTAGATCTGGACCCATGGATTGTAGAGGTGGTTGGAGGCAGAACCCTGCAACATGATGGCAAACATAGTCTGTGATGATTCCCCTAGTCTCCTCAGAGAGATCTATGGTCGTTTTCTTGGGTGACTATACACTGAAGGGGAAATAATCAGACATTTGAAAAATAATTGGACAGGCCAGGCGCGGTGGATCACGCCTGTAATCCCAGCACTTTGGGAGGCTGAGGCTGGATCGCTTGAGGTCAGGAGTTTGAGACCAGCCTGGCCAATATGGTGAAACCCTGTCTCTACTAAAAATACAAAAATTAGCTGGGCATGGTGGCATGTGCCTGTAGTCCCAGCTACTTGGGAGGCTGAGGCAGGAGAATCTCTTGAACCCCGGAGGCGGAGGTTGCAGTGAGCCAAGATTGCACCACTGCACTCCAGCCTGGATGACAGAGCGAGACTCCCTCCCCCTCACAAAAAAACTATTGGACAAAGGGTCTGAGTTGCACTGATACTGAAAGGCCCAAAGAAGCATCATGGCCCTGCTGTTAGAACAGGGTTAAGGAGGACCAGCTGAAAAATGGGGTACTAGATAAAGTCCAGTTTACAATGGGCCCAGGAGGCCTGCAGATCCACTCAGTGGTCATACTGCATCTTTTCCCACCACTCACACCTCCAACACTGCGGGGGTCTGCTGGCAGAACTGAATGCACTATGGCTTGGACCTGCTGCAGCACCCTTCCTTGTTCTAGCCCCACTCAAGCTGGAAGCTTTCTATCTCATCCAGTACATGGGCCAGAAATATACTCCCCAGGGGTAGAATATGTTGTCTCCAGAACCCAAAAAGGTCTGCAAGGCACTGCTTTCTTTCTTTGAAACAGGGTTAGAAGATACATCAATTTGCCTTTTAGTTTAGAATAGGCTATTCCAGAATACTTCCAAACACTGGACCTCCAAAAATGTTACCGAAATGGCCTGTTCTGGACTCTTCACAGGGTTTATCTCCTACCCTCTGAAATGCATGCATCTTATCAAGGCCTCCAGCATACTTGCCCCTCCGGCTGGTCCTGTCTAATGAGCTTGATGTCATCTCGGTGTAATGGATCAATGTGATATCTTCTTGGATGTTTAAGAGGTCCAGATCTCTCAGACTGTCGTATAATAGGAGGTGTGATAGGTAATATAACTCTAAGGCAAACTGTCAAGTAATATTGTTGTATGGTTTTTCTGCCCACAGAGCCTCAGCCAACACTTCTATCTGGAAGCTTAGGGAATGCTTGATCCACAGACATGGAATCCTATGTAGCAGAGCATCCAACTAGGAAATCTACTTGAAGTGAAGGAGGTATGGGAGTGGGTCCTGACCATGGGATTCTCTGGTTGTGTTATGAACTGCACCACCCAGAAAACTGGCCTTAGACATTGTTGAGATGGTCTTCTAAAGTTACAACTGAATGGGAGCTCTGAGAAAGGATATGAAAGAATGAAGTGCCATCTTTCAGGACACGGTGCATTTATTAAATCAGTGACCTCTCTATGGTGCTACGTCCTTAGTAGGAAGGATACAAGGGCCAGGAAACTAAGGGGTGGAAGGAGAAGTGGCCCTACTTACCATCATTTCCAGTGACCCACTTACTACCATTCCCCAGTGATCCACTGGGGGATTTTCTGCTTTCTTTCTCTGCAACTCTAGGCTCCGCATGATTGGAGGTCTTGATTCTCAAAGGGAACACACTCTTGCCAGGGACATAATAAAGGTCCCACTGAACTATAAGTTATGGCTGCTGACAGGGCGCTTTGTACTTTTTGTGTTCAGGCACCAGCAGGCAAGAGAGGAGCTGTTATACTAGCAAAAGCAATGAACTGATCATTAGCGGGAGGTAAGTTCATTTACAAGATGGGGTAAGGAGGAATATGTGTGGAACTCAGGTGATTCATTTGGGTACCTCCTGTACTCCCTAGCCCCATTATAACTGTGAATAGACAGATGCGGCAATGTCAGCCTTAAAAGAGTATGATTATCATGAGTTCAGACCCCTCAGGAATAAGGGTTTGGGTTACACCACCAGGTAAGCCACCAAGACCGGCCAAGGCAATAACTGAGGGTGAAGGAGATTTAGAATGAATAGTGGAAGAGGAAGAAGGTAAGTACTAATAGTGGTCCTGGGATCAACTGTGGTGATCTTGGGACTGTAATTCATCCAACCAACCCCCTCTGCTCAGTTGCCCCTTAGGAAGGAAGGCCCGTGAGGACTACGGAGGAGCTGCTCCTTGCACCTCTGTGGAGAAGTACATCTATACGGCTCGAGGGGTGGACTGTAGTGGCCATTAGAACACGCCTCACAGACCTCCAGCTACAGGGAACCTCAGTTTCTGGGCCCTGGTTACTTTGCTCTGAAGTGTTCTGCTACATTTGTACTGAGGATGCTTCCCATGGGCTACTCCTAGCCTAATGACAGCTCAGCAAGGATACTAGGCAGACCCATTCCTGAGAACAGAGATGGCTTCATAATTTGCAGGACCTAGTGCAAAATGAAAATGCAGGCCCCTTGTCAAATATGATGAAAAAATTTAAAATGGCAACAGCAGAGCATTAAGCCAAGTATGGGCCCTGTGTGACTGTACAGATCACATTCTCATTAAGCTGGTTCGGCCTGAAAAATAGGAGATTTCTCTAGGACTGGCTCTGACAGTTTTGCTGAGCCTTCCTTAGAGTACACAGCTGTATACAAAACTTCCACTCAACCTTTCATCCCTGTCTTTTTCTTCTGAGGTCAGACTTGCATTGTAGGCTGATGGATATCTCAACCATCTCCCTCTCATTTTCCCCCCAAGAATTTCCTTAAAAATCCTTGCATGTTTAGCTTTGTCTTGATGCCTGCTTCTCAGAGTACATGGATTAACACAGAGCCTTAATTCTGCTATGTTACCACACTTGTATGTAACAAACCCTCCAACATAAAATCTCTTTTTCCCAACAATAAAGCAATTTAGGCTTATTTCCTGGATCTCAGTTAGATACTGCTTACCCATAAAATGACTTGATTTCAAATGTACAGTGCAGGTCACACAGAAATTAAACTTAATTTGTATCCCATTTTTACCATATCTTCTCCCCTGACTGACAAGGCTGATTGTATTTTGGGCATGGGATTGCAGTAGAGGTTCCCGGGAGAGGAACAGACATTTGGAAGAAAACGGTGAGAAATCAGCTGGGCGCGGTGGCTCACGTCTGTAATCCCAGCACTTTGGGAGGCTGAGGCAGACGTATCATGAAGGGAGTTCAAGACCACTCTGACTAACATGGAGAACCCCTGTCTCTACTAAAAGTACAAAATTAGCGAGGCATAGTGGCACATGCATATAATTGCAGCTACTTGGGAGGCTGAGATAGGAGAATCACTTGAACCTGGGAGGTGGAGGTT
Organism: Trachypithecus francoisi; assembly: GCF_009764315.1. NCBI lineage: Eukaryota > Metazoa > Chordata > Mammalia > Primates > Cercopithecidae > Trachypithecus > Trachypithecus francoisi. Next base: position 144,575,103 of record NW_022681468.1, on the reverse strand, counting down.
GCAGTGAGCCGAGATCAGGCCATTGCACTCCAGCCTGGGCAACAAGAGTGAAACTCCATCTTAAAAAAAAAAAAAGAAAAAGGAAAAAGAAAAAGGTGAGAAATTATTGAGAGAAAAGAGAATGGGAGTAAGAAAGAGGGAGAAAAGTAGATGCAGAAAAGCCTTCGACAAAATTCAACAGCCCTTCATGCTAAAATCTCGCAATAAACTAGGTATTGATGGAATGTATCTCAAAATAATAAGCTATTTATGACAAACACACAGTCAATATCATACTGAATGGGCAAAGATTGGAAGCATTCCCTTTGAAAACCGGCACCAGACAAGGATGCCCTCTCTCACCACTCCTATTCAACATAGTGTTGGAAGTTCTGGCCAGGGCAATCAGGCAAGAGATAGAAATAAAGTGTGTTAAATTAGGAAAAGAGGAAGTCAAATTGTCCCTGTTTGCAGATGACAAATATGTTTAGAAAACCCCATCGTCTCAGCCCCAAATCTCCTTAAGCTGATAAGCAACTTTAGGAAAGTCTCAGGATAGAAAATTAATGTGCAAAAATCACAAGCATTCCTTTACACCAATAACAGACAAACAGAGAGCCAAATCATGAGTGAACTCCCATTTATAATTGCTACAAAGAGAATAAAATACCTAGGAATCCAACTTACAAGGAATGCGAAGGACCTCTTCAAGGAGAACTACAAACTGCTGATCAACAAAATAAAAGAGGACACAAACAAATGGAAGAACATTCCATGCTCACAGATAGGAAGAATAAATATCATGAAAATGCCCATACTGCCCAAGGTAATCTATAGATTCAATGCCATCCCCATCAAGCTACCAATGACTTTCTTCACAGAATTGGAAAAACTACTTTGAAGTTCATATGAAACCAAAAAAGAGCCCGCATTGCCAAGATAATCCTAAGCAAAAAGAACAAAGCTGGAGGCATCATGCTACCTGACTTCAAACTATACTACAAGGCTACAGTAACCAAAACAGCATGGTACTGGTACCAAAACAGATATATAGACCAATGGAACAGAATAGAGGCCTCAGAATTAACAACACACATCTACAACCATCTGATCTTTGACAAACCTGACAAAAACAAGCAATGGGGAAAGGATTCCCTATTTAATAAATGGTGCTGGGAAAACTGGCTAGCCATAGGTAGAAAGCTGAAACTGGATCCCTTCCTTACACATACAAAAATTAATTCAAGATGGATTAAAGACTTAAGTTTTAGACCTAAAACCATAAAAACCCTAGAAGAAAGCCTAGGTAATGCCATTCAGGAGCAGGCACGGGCAAGGACTTTGTGAACACAACACCAAAAGCAATGGCAACAAAAGCCAAAATAGACAAATCGGATCTAATTAAACTAAAGAGCTTCTGCATGCAAAAGAAACAACCAACAGAGTGAACAGGCAACCTACAGAATAGGAGAAAATTTTTGCAATTTACCCATCTGACAAAGGGCTAATATCCAGAATCTACAAAGAACTTAAACAAATTTGCAAGAAGAAAACAAACAATCCCATCAAAAAGTGGGCAAAGGATATGAACAGACTCTTCTCAAAAGAAGACATTTATGCAGCCAACAGACACATGAAAAAATGCTCATCATCACTGGTCATCAAAGAAATGCAAATCAAAACCACAATGAGATACTATCTCACACCAGTTAGAATTAAAAAGTCAGGAAACAACAGATGCTGGAGAGGATGTGGAGAAATAGGAACGCTTTTACACTTTTGGTGGGAGTGTAAATTAGTTCAACCATTGTGGAAGACAGTGTGGCGATTCCTCAAGGATCTAGAACTAGAAATGCCATTTGACCCAGTGATCCCATTACTGGGTGTATACCCAAAGGATTATAAATCATGCTACTATAAAGACACATGCACACGTATGTTTATTATGGCACTATTCACAATAGCAAAGACTTGGAACCAACCCAAATGTCCATCAATGATAGACTGGATTAAGAAAATGTGGCACATATACACCATGGAATACTATGCAGTAATAAAAAAGGATGAGTTCATGTCCTTTGCAGGTACATGGATGAAGCTGGAAACCATCATTCTAAGCAAACTGTCACAAGGACAGAAGACCAAACACCATAAGTTCTCACTTATAGGTGGGAATTGAACAATGAGAACACTTGGACACAGGGCGGGGAATATCACAACTGGGGCCTGTCAGGGGGTTAGTGGCTGGGGGAGGGATAGCATTAGGAGAAATACCTAATGTACATGATGAGTTGATGGGTGCAGCAAACTAACATGGCACATGTATACCTATGTAACAAACCTGCACATTGTGCACATGTACCCTAGAACTTAAAGTATAATAAAAAAAAAAGGGAGAAAAATAACGGGTAGTTGAGAGGAAACAAAGAAGGCTAAGAGGGACATTAATCTATTCTTGAGGGATCTGCCCCATGACTCAGACACCTCCCATTAGGCCCCAGGCTGTGCCTGCAACATTGGAGATTAACTTTTTTTTTTTTTGAGATGGAGTCTTACTCATTCGCCCAGGCTGGAGTGCAGTGGCATGATCTCGGCTCACTTCAACCTCCGCCTCCTGGATTCAAGCAATTCTCCTGCCTCAGCCTCCTGAGTAGCTGGGACCACAAGCGTGTACCACCACACCTGGTCAATTTTTGTATTTTAGTAGAGATGGGTTTTCTCCATGTTGACCAGGATGGTCTTGAACTCCTGACCTCACTTGATCTGCCTGCCTTGGCCTCCCAAAGTGCTGGGATTACAGGCATGAGCTACTGCATCTGGTGGAGATCAACTTTTATTATGAGATTTGGAGAGGAAGATCATCCAAACTATAGCACTGTCTTTTAGGTTAATAATTTTAAAAATGTGTTCATCTCTTAAATCATGTAGAAAAAAATAGTGAAATTAAGACTGTTAAAATAATACTAGCCTTTATTATTGCCCATGTGTTTACCTTTATTGAGATCTCTATTTCTTCATACAACTTTGAGTTACTGTCTAATGTTGTTCAATTTCACTCTGAAGAACTTCTTCGAGAATTTCTTACAGGGGAGATCTAGCGGTTACAAATTCTCTCATTTTTTTGTTTGTCTGGAAATAGTTTAATTCCTCTCTCACTTTTAAAGGACAGATCTGCTAGTATACAATTCTTGATTGACAGTTTTTTTCTATTTTAGCACTTTGAATATATTGGTCCATTGCTCTCTGGCCTCCAAAGTTCCTGATGAGAAATCTGATAATCTTATTAAGGATCCCTTGTATGAGACAAATTGCTTCTGTCTTACTGCTTTCAAGATTATCTTTTGATCTTTGTTTTTCAAAATTTTAGTTATAATATGTCTAGTATGGTCTCTTTGAGTTCATCTTTCTTAGAGTTGAGCTTTTGTATGTTTGTATTTATATATTTTATCACATTTGGAAAGTTTTCAGCCACTATGTATTCAAATATTATTTCTGTTCCTTTCTCTTTCTCTTTTTTTTTTTTTTTTTGAGACGGAGTCTTGCTCTGCCACCCAGGCTGGAGTGCAGTGGCCGGATCTCAGCTCACTGCAAGCTCCGCCTCCCGGGTTTACGCCATTCTCCTGTCTCAGCCTCCGGAGTAGCTGGGACTACAGGCGCCCGCCACCTCGCCCGGCTAGTTTTTTGTATTTTTAGTAGAGACGGGGTTTCACCGTGTTAGCCAGGATGGTCTCGATCTCCTGACCTCGTGATCCGCCCGTCTCCGCCTCCCAAAGTGCTGGGATTACAGGCTTGAGCCACCGCGCCCGGCCTCCTTTCTCTTTCTCTTCTCTGTAACTCCCACAATGAATATGTTGATCTGCTTGATGGTGTCCCACAGATGTCTTAGGCCCTGTTCACTTTCCTTCAGTAATTTTTATTTCTGTTCCTCAGACTTAATAATTTCTATTGTCTTCAAGTTCTATTATCTTCAAGTTAACTGATTCTTTTGCTTGCTCAAATCTGCCTTTGAATCCCTCTAGTGAATTTTCATTTCAGTTATTGTGCTTTTTTTTTTTTCTTGAGACAGAGTCTGTCTTGGTAGTGGGAGGCTGGAGTGCAGTGGAATGATCTCAACTCACTGCAACCTCTGCTTCCTGGGTTTAAATGATTCTTGTGCCTTGGCCTCCTGAGTAGCTGGGATTACAGGGGCCACAGCTGGCTAATTTTTGTATTTTTAGTAGATATGGGGTTTTGCCATGTTGGCCAGACTGGTCTTGAACTTCTGGCCTTGAGTGATCTGCCTGGCTTGGCCTCCCAAAGTGCTGGCATGAGCCACTGTGCCTGGTCCAGTTATTGTAATTTTGATTTTCAAAATTTCTTTTGGATTATTATTATTATTTTTTTTTTTTTGAGGCGGAGTCTCGCTCTGTTGCCCGGACTGGAGTGCAGTGGCCGGATCTCAGCTCACTGCAAGCTCCGCCTCCCGGGTTTACGCCATTCTCCTGCCTCAGCCTCCCGAGTAGCTGGGACTACAGGCGCCCGCCATCTCGCCCGGCTAGTTTTTGTATTTTTAGTAGAGACGGGGTTTCACCGTGTTAGCCAGGATGGTCTCGATCTCCTGACCTCGCGATCCGCCCGTCTCGGCCTCCCAAAGTGCTGGGATTACAGGCTTGAGCCACCGCGCCCGGCCTTTTGGATTATTTTTAGAGTTGCTCTTCCTTTGTCTCTCTCTTTCTCTCTCTCTCTTTCCTTTTCTCTCTGTCTCTCTTTCCTTCTCTCTCTTTCAACAGGGTCTTGCTATATTGCCCAGGCTGGTCTCAAGTGGTCCCCCTGCATTCTGAGTGGCTGGGACTACAGGCATGTACCACTGTGCGTGGCTTAGATCTTCTATCTGTTTTTTGATATTTTCATTTTGTTCATACATTGATATCTTGATTTTCTCTACATCTTCCTTTTGTTCTTTGAGCATCTTTATAATAATTGTTTTAAAATGTTTGTCTAGTAGGTCTGCCATCAAGTCTTTTTCAGGAACAGTTCATATTGATTTAGTTTTTCCTTCGAATGGGCCATACTTTTCTATTCTTTTTGTATGCCTTGTGATTTTTGTTGAAAAGTGAACATTTAAATCTAATAATGTGGTAACTCTGGAAATCAGATTTTTCCCCTTTCCCAGAATTTGTTGTTTATTGTTATTGTTTTTATTTTTTTATTGTTGTCGGCTGTCTCTGTGCAAAGATCAGCTAAGGTGTCAGCTTAAGGTCTTCTCAGATCTTTCCTAAATCTGTGCATTTCTTTGGGAATACACAGTCACTTTCTAATTTTCACCATATATACAGTTGCTTTTGAGTGTCTTAGTCTTTAATATCTGTCTTTTAAAAGAGAGAAAAAAGAAAAATGAAGAGGTGAGGAAGGGGTACTGGATCTTTAAATCACTTGAAAGTCACTTCAGCTTGAGGGAAAGGAGATTGCAACAATGGGGGGCAGGTGCAACAACATGATCACCTGCCTCTTTGCATCTTTATGATCAGAAGCAGCAATCAGCAAGCAGAGCACACATTCTCAGTATTGCAACAGTGTGCTTTTTGCCCAACCTGGCTCCCACAAGCTATATGTAAGCTGTTCCTGGAACATACAATTTTTTTGAGATGAGATCTTGCTTAGTCAGCTAGGTTGGAGTGCAATGGTACCATCATGGCTCACTGTAGTCTTGACCTCCTGGGCTCAAGCACTCCTTCCACCTCAGCCTCTGAAGTAACTGGGACCATAGGCATGTGCCACCAAACCTAGCTAATTTTATTTATTTATTTATTTTTTGGAGACAGAGTCTCACTCTGTTACCCAGGCTGGAGTGCAGTGGTGTGGTCTTGGCTTGTTGCAGCCTCCACCTCTTGGGTTCTAGTGATTCTCCCGCCTCAGCCTCCCGAGTAGCTGGGACTATAGGAGTGTGCCACCATGCCCGACTAATTTTTGTATTTTTAGTAGAGATGGGGTTTCTCCATGTTGGCCAGGCTGGTCTCAAACTCCTGATCTCACGTGATCTGCCTGCCTTGCCCTCCCAAAATGCTGGAATTACAAGTGTGAACTACTGAATCCAGCCTTGGGCTAATATTTTCAAAAATAATTTTTATAACTTTTGTAGAGATGAAGTCTTGCCATGTTGCCCAGGGTAATCTTGAACTCCTGGGCTTAGGTGATCCTCCTGCCTCGGCCTCCCAAAGTGCTAGGATTACAGGCATGGGCTACTGTGCCCGGTCAAAATATGCACTTTATTACTGCAGCTAACTGAGACAAATTAATATATTCTCTTTTAGAGTGATGATGTGCAAACACAAAGATAACTTTTGGTCTCCACATTCCCACATGCTCTGAGGTAGTCTATGGCCCAAGAGACACAATGTTTATTCTTTTAGCATATCTTCCAGGTAGTTCTTGAAGCAGGAGAAAAGATTTTATCTCCTTTTTTTTTTTTTTTTGAGATAGGGTCTGGTTTTGTAACCCAGGCTAGAGTGCAGTGGTGTGATCTTGGCTCACTGCAACCTCTGCCTCCTGGACTTAAGCCAGTCTCCCACCTCAACCTCACGATTAGCTGGAACCACAGGCACGTGCCACCATACCTGGCTAATTTTTGCATTTTTTGTAGAGACAGGGTCTCATTTTGTTGCCCAGGCTGGTCTCAAACTCCTGAGGTCAAGTGACACACCAGCCTTGGCCTCACAAAGTACTGGGATTACAGGCATGAGCCACCACGTTTGGCCTTATCTCCATTTCAACAACGACAAAATTTAGGTGTAAAGAATTGCCCCAAACCCAATTTGAGACTAGATTTCTGAGAAAGACTTGATTTTAGATCCAGTACTTTTCTTATGTCCTAGGAGACCTTTCTGGGTGGAGTCTAAGCTTGCCTGAACCACACCCCTCCCTGCTCTCCAGTACTCTAATAATACATGTATTTAGTAGAACCTTTTGTGGCACTAGGACTGAGTATTGTTATTATTATTATTATTGAGACAAGGTCTAGCTCTGTTGCCCAGGCTGGAGTGCAGTGGCATGATCTCGGCTTACCTGTGCCTCCCAGATTCAAGCGATTCTCATGTCTCAGCCTCCTGAGTAGCTGGGATTACAGGCGTGTGCCAGCACACCTGGCAATTTTTTCTTTTTTTTTTTTTGTATTTTTAGTAGAGTGGGGTTTCATCATGTTGCTCAGGCTGGTCTTGAACTCCTGGCCTCAAGTGATCTGCCTACCTTGTCCTCCCAAAGTGCTGGGATTACAGGCATGAGCCACTGTGCCCAGCCAATTTTCACTATTATACCACTTTGTTTATATATGTAGAAAATAGTATATGATAAGAAGATCTTATATTTGTGGAGCCTATAGTAGACAGCTTTCTCCCCCAATCCGCTGCTGCCAGTATTCAATCCCCCTTTCCATTTTTTGAAGGAATACCCATCATAATAGTTCTGGCAGAAGCAAGAGGGCCAAGTACATTCTCTCCCTGCTCTGACAGCTACAATGCTGGCCTTTGACATACAGTTGGTCAACTGGAAACTCCCACTGAGAACTTTCACTTTCACTCTCTTTATATTTGTGTCAATCATTCTAGAGTAATTTGTGATGACATGGGAGCATCCTGTGGGTAGCCAGGCTGTTTCTGTTAAAACAAGGTGTACATTCTGCTTTTTGATTCTCCAGAGCTGTCCTCATTCCTGTGCACTTCTCCTCCCATCGTTACCTATCATTTTGATGGTTCTGTGAATCCTTGAGAGCCTTTTAATGTCCCCCCTTTTTTTCTTTTTTTTTTTGAGACGGAGTCTCACTCTGTTGCCCAGTCTGGAGTGCAGTGGCGTGATTTCGGCTCACTGCAAACTCCACCTCAGGGTTCAAGCAATTCTCTGCCTCAGCCTCCCGAGCAGCTGGGGTTATAGGCACCTGCTACCACGCCTGGCTAATTTTTGTATTTTTAGTGGAGCTGGAGTTTCACTATCTTGGCCAGGCTAGTTTTGATCTCCTGACCTCGTGATCCACCCGCCTCAGCCTCCCAAAGTGCTGGGATTACAGGCGTGAGCCACTGTGCCCAGCCTAATGTCCCTTTTCTACTTAAGGCATCCAGAGCTGGTTTCTTTCTTGCAACCGAGAATGCTGATTGAGATAGAACCTCCATATACATTAGTGCTTCTTGTCTGAAAACAACAACAACAACAACAACAATAACTTGACCTTCAATGACACAGATGAGGAAACTCCATGGCAGTTTTGGTTATTATTTAATAAGCAGATTAGCTGTGAGGAAAACAGCATGTTTGGGAGGTGTTGGGGATGTCTGTTAAAAGCAAGGCATAAAACACAAGTATTATGCTGCAATATGGTTTGGCTGTGTCCACATCCAAATATTAACTTGAATTGTATCTCCCAGAATTCCCACGTGTTATGGGAGGAACTCAGGGTGAGATAATTGAATCATGGGGGCTGGTCTCTCCCATGCTATTCTCATGATAGTGAGTTAGTCTCATGAGATCTGATGGGTTTATCAGGGGTTTCTGCTTTTGCTTCTTCCTAATTTTCTCTTGTTGCCACCATGTAAGAAGTACCTTTTGCCTCCCTCCATGATTCTGAGGCCTCCCCAGCCACGTGGAACTGTAAGTCCAATTAAACCTCTTTTTCTTCCCAGTCTTGGGTATGTCTTTATCGGCAATGTGAAAACAAACTAATACACCCTGTTCATCTGCCTATCTGGTTCTGAGGCTGCCTTATGGTTTGGCAGGATGAAACTCCATGTGATGCTTGCTCCCTGATGCATAGCAGGAACTCATTCCCAGCTCTCCCACAAGTCTCATTGCAGCTGTGAAGCCTTGGCTAGGTTACTGTCCCAGCTAGGGAGGGTTTGCTGGGGAGGCTAGGGTATGAGCTGTTTCTCTAGCTACTCACCCAGGAAGCGTTTGCTGCGGGAAAGGGATGAAGGTGGGGCTTGCTGATCAGGCAGGAAGGACAGTACAGGAGGATCAGCCTCTTTGCTCTGATCTTCCTCCTGAGCCTTCCCTTTCTTGTGATAAGGATCCCTTTCACTGTTCCATTCTCTATTTCCACTCGTTCCTGTTGCCAGCCCTTTCTGCCCATGTGCCTGCAGATCTTCCCAGAGCCCTGGTTTGGATTTGTTTTCCTTCTCCCGGATGTTCTTGAATTGGGGTGTGTTCCTCTTAGTGCTAGCTCCTCCTATCACTTCCCACCCTTTAATGATTCTTCTTTCAGTTTCCCATATCCCCAAGTGCACTTTCATTCCTCTGCAAACTTCACATGGGTAGGAATCAAGTCTGATTTTTTTCAACAGTGTATGCCTACACAGCAGGCACAGGGCTAGTTGGACACAGAAGGCAAGGACTCAGAGAATATCCATCAGATGAAAGAATGACTGCATGAGTAAGTGAGTCAACTCTCAGTCCCCTTCCTTGTCTGATGGGCAAGTTACAACTTCTGTTCTCCTTTGAAGTGTTCTCTTTTGCACTGGAAGGCGGGTTGTTGAGTGAGATAGTAGAACAAATACACTGGAGGCTCTCAGCATGGGGGATATGGTCAGGACATCTCCCTCCCTCTCTTCCTCCCCTTCCTTCCTTCCCTCCCTCCTTCCCTCCCTCCCTCCCTCCCTTCTTCCTCCCTCCCTCATTTCCTTCCTTTCTATTTTAATGGAGTCTCAGTCTGTTACCCAGGCTAGAGTGCAGTGGCACGATCTTGGCTCACTGCAACCTTTACCTGCCGGGTTCAAGCAATTCTCCTGCCTCAGCCTCCTGAGTAGCTGGGACTACAGGCACGTGCCACAATGCCCAGCTAATTTTTTTGTATTTTTAGTAGAGACAGGGTTTCACCATGCTGGCTAGGCTGGTCTCAAGCTCCTGACCTCGTGATCTGCCCACCACAGCCTCCCAAAGTGCTAGGATTACAAGCATGAGCCACCGCACTCGGCCCAGGACATGTTTCTTAACTCTGAATCTGATTCCGCAGCCATCAGTCTCAAACCACCCAGCAGGCAGCACATCCCCTGTGACTCCTTCCTGCCTGCATCCTTCCCATTTAATCCAGGACTGCTTGGCTTGGGATGTGGAGGGTGATGGGACCGGGACGTGGGGTGAAGCATTTTGGAAATATGGGAGGGGACTTTTTATTTGTCATAAATTTGGGACAGAGTCTATTGGCATTTAGAGAGCGGGAACCAAGGAAGCCAACCTCCCGTGCTATGTGAACAGTGCCATATAACAATGAACTGTCCTGGCCGGACATGGTGCCCCACTCCTCTAATCCCAGCATCTTGAGAGGCTGAGGCAGGAGGATGGCTTGAGCCCAGGAGTTCAAGACCAGCCTGGGCAATATAGTGAGACCCCCATCTCTACAAAAAATAAATAAATTTAGAAAAAAATTAGTCGGGCATGGTGGCACATGCCTGTGGTCTCAGTCACTTGGGAGGCTGACGTGGGGGGACTGTTTGAGCTCCAGAGGTCAAGGCTGCAGTAAGCTGTTATTGCACCATTGCACTCAAACCTGGGTAGCAGAGTAAGACCCTGTCTCAATTAAAAAAAAAAAACAAAAAAACAAAAACCCAATTCACTGTCCAGAGTCCTGCACAATTTCTGGTGTCCTGTGCCTTGTGCCAACATTCAAGTATGCAAAAACCATTTTTTTTTTGGTTAAGTTATTTAGGTTCTAGTTCAGATAATTATAAACATTAAGCATTTTGCATGGCTTTCATATACTAAAATTTCCAGGAATAGTTCCATTGGAATAAAGGAAGAAAAGAGTTGTATACTTTGTTTTGTTCAGAGCTTCTTTACCAGAGTTATTTGTCATTTCAAAAAATCATGTTGGCTGGGTGATCCCAGCACTTTAGGAGACCAAGGTGGGTGGATCACTTGGTCAGGAGTTCAAGACCAGCCTGGCCAAAATGATGAAACCCTGTCTCTACTAAAAATACAAAAATTAGCCATGGGTAGTGGTGGATGCCTGTAGTCCCAGCTACTCGGGAGGCTGAGGCAGGAGAATCACTTGAATCTGGGAGGCGGAGGTTGCAGTGAGCTGAGATCATGCCACTGCACTCCAGCCTGAACAAGGGAGTGAGCCTTCATCTCAAAAAAAAAAAAAAAAGAAAGAAAAAAAGAAAAGAAAAGAAAATCATGTCACAGAAGCAATGCTGCAGATGGAATTGATTTACCAATAAAAGTCTACAGTCTGCGTTTGTATTATATTGTTCATGATGATTTTGCCTAGATACAGTCAGTTCCTTCGATTAAAGATAGAAAGTATCAGTTGAAAACATTTTTTAAAATAATTCAAGCCGGGCATGGTGGTTCACGACTGTAATCCCAGCACTTTGGGAGGCCCAGGAGGGCAGATCGCTTGAGGCCAGGAGTTTGAGACCAGCTCGGCCAACATGGTGAAATCTCATCTCAACTGAAACATACAAAAATTAACCAGGCATGGTGGCGCACACCTGTAGTACCAGCTACTCGGGAGGCTGAGGCATGAGAGTTGGTTGAACCCATGAGGTAGAGGTTGCAGTGAGCCGAGATTGCTCTACTCACTGCACTCCAGCCTGGGCGACACAGTGAGACTGTGTTTCAAAAAAAAAAATGTGTATATATATATATTCAAAATTCATAAAACCAAGTAAGCGTAAAAGAAACTCAAACTTTCAAGGGTTGTTTTTTTGAAAGCTTCTAGCACTTGCACTTCTTAGGATATGAGACTTTTGGGACACCCTATATTTATTGTAAAAAGGGTTACTGAATCTGGTATGGGGGAGAACCACTCACTGACACTTTACATCCACCTGGAAAGAGCCACCAACTGAAAATGTCCAGTCATGAATATGGGACGGGACACTGTGGAGGCCAGTGGCTGGAAGCCAGCTTGCCCCTGCCTGCGCGTTTTGAGGGAAGGGCTCCAGCGCACACCAAAGCTGAACCTCGGTCACCTTCTCTGTGAAATGAGCGCGGGAATACCTGTGTTTCTGGGCAGCTGTGGGAACCTGGTGAGAAGCCCAGGGCACATAGGAGGACCCAGTGGGAACAGCCAGGGCCTCTCTGCACAGCGCCCCGCCTGCGCTTTTGTCTGCCCTGATCACAAAACGCTGTTGGCACCCAGGGGGCGGAAGCGTCAGGTGGCCTCGGTGGCCTCCGCCTGTGCGCCCGAGCCTGCAGGGCCGCCCTTCAGGGCGCGCAAGGGGCGAGTCTGCCCAGCCAGCAGCGCCCCAGGCCGGATGGACGCTTGTTCCTGGTTCTGTGCCCGGTGAGCGCTCAAAGCCCTTGTGTGTGCACTGACCATGGTGCCTGGGCTGCCGCCCCGGGCGGGGCACGGCAGGACCTTTCGGGACCTTTCCTGGGGGGAGCCTCGCTTTCCCCGCCTCCAACCTCCGCCTGGAGGGCGGGCGAGCGGGCGGGGCCCCAGTACAGGCCTTGAGACCCAGAAGGGAGCGGCGATTTTTGCTGTGCCACGCAGTGACCGAAGGCTCCGCTCACGCCAGGGTAAGAGGCATCCGCGGCCGATCTCTGGCCCTGGGCCAGCGGAGGGAGACTGGGCAGGGACAGCGCCCACCACCGAGGCTGTTTGTTGGCTTAACTCGATTTCCGCAGCTGGGACTCAGCAGACCCGGTGCGCCGCGCCCCAAACTTTGCTTCCTCAACTCCGGACACCCGCAGCTCTTGCTGCCCTTGTCTGGAACCCGGGTCTTGGGACTCGCTTCCTTCTCGGAGTGGAGTGTCAGAGCCTCAGGGCCGCGGAGAGCCCAAGCCGAGAGGGGTTCTTAAAAACCGAAGTGTCCGTGGTCTTGGTGTGTGGACGTTTCTGGCGCCTTCCACCTGTTGATTGTCACTCGGCACCGTCCCTGAGCGGGAGTGGGTGCTCGGCGTCCGGGGACCAGGGACTGACACAGTCATCCATCGACACTGCACGTGGGACAGAGGGGCGCTCGAGGGGTCGGCTGCAGCTGAAACCTGAAGGGGAGAGGATTTAGGGCACCTGCTGAACAGGAATTGGTGGAAAGGGAGAAGGGGTCTTCTGGTGGAATCTGGGCTCATTTCCTTTCCTCTTCATCTGTCTCTTTTATTTATAGTAATTCTAACCTGGCTTTTTGCTCGAAGACACTGTGCAGAGCCCCTGGCTTTGCCTGGGCTGCCCATTGGTATAATGCAGGGCTCTGGTCCATTTTTGTGCTGTGTACCCCTTTGGCATTTCTGGGAAGGTTAAAGACTCTTTCTCAGAATAATACTTTTATTTTTGAGACAGAGTCTTGTGCTGTCGCCCAGGCTGGAGTGCAGTGGCACGATCTCGGCTCACTGCAACCTCCATCTCCCTGGTTCAAGAGATTCTCCTGCCTCAGCCTCCTGAGTAGCTGGGACTACAGGCGCAGGCCAGCAAACCTGGCTAATTTTGATATTTTTAGTAGAGGTGGGTTTCACCATGTTGTCCAGCTGGTCTCGAACTCCTGGTCTCAAGTGATCCGCACACTTTGGCCTCTCAAAGTGCTGGGATTACACGAGTGAGCCACCGCACCAGACCAGAATAATGCTTTTTTAAAGATATAAAACAAAAGGAGGAGTATTATAAAGGAAACCAATTGCAAAACACTTGTCGAAACGTTAAAGGATGCGGCCGGGCGCGGTGGCTCAAGCCTGTAATCCCAGCACTTTGGGAGGCCGAGACGGGCGGATCACGAGGTCAGGAGATCGAGACCATCCTGGCTAACACGGTGAAACCCCATCTCTACTAAAAGATACAAAAAACTAGCCGGGCGAGGTGGCGGGCGCCTGTAGTCCCAGCTACTCGAGAGGCTGAGGCAGGAGAATGGCATAAACCCGGGAGGCGGAGCTTGCAGTGAGCTGAGATCCGGCCACTGCACTCCAGCCTGGACGACACAACGAGACTCCGTATCAAACAAACAAACAAACAAACAAACAAACAAAAAAAGTTAAAGGAATTTATGCTATAGTAATATATATGTCTTTAAAAAACTAATGCATTATCTAATAGCAAGGTTATTAAATAACAAGATCTAGCAGTGGATTAAATAGTTACCATAATTTTGAAGTAGTAAAGAACATAAACAATATTTCAAGATATAGGTAACACTTGTAATATAAGAAAATATCTGTTATTTATTTATTTATTTATTTATTTGAGACGGAGTCTTGCTCTGTAACCAGGCTGGAGTGCAGTGGCGCAGTCTTGGCCCCCCACAACCTCCGCCTCCCGGGTTCAAGCGATTCTGCTGCCTCAGCCTCCCGAATAGATGGGACTACAGGCGCGTGCCACCAGGCCCAGCTAATTTTTGTATTTTTAGTAGAGACGGAGTTTCACCATATTGGCCAGGATGGTCTCTCAATCTCTTGATCTCGTGATATGCCCGCCTTGGCCTCCCAAAGTGCTGGGATTACCGGCATGAGCCACTGTGCCTGGCCAATATCTGTGATTTCCACTGGTGACAAAGTCTTAGTACTGACAATACTGCTGTAGTTTGTTGGCTGCATACATAATTGAAGTAAATGTTAAATTTCAGTTAGATACTAGAGAAATAAAAGATGTACATATTAAATATCAGTAAAAATAAAGATGTAAAAAAATTTCCCATCTACGTTCTTGGGTCCAGGTTAAGATCCTCTGATAGTAGAAAGGGCTCTGACCAGATGACTTGGCTTCTGGGCTTGACACTTCCATTGATATTTGCAAGGTCCATTGTAACGTTTGCCTTTTTTTTTTTTTTTTGAGAGATAGTTTTGCTCTGACGCCTAAGCTGGAGTGCAGTGAGGCAATCTCCGCTCACTGCAGCCTCCTCGCGGGTTCCAGTGATTCGCCTGCCTCAGTATCCCTAGTAGCTGGGATTACACTAGCTGCCCACCCCCACACCTGGCTAATTTTTGTATTTTTTGGTAGAGACAGAGTTTCACCATGTTGGGGAGGCTGGTCTTGAATTGCTGACCTCAAGCGATCTGCCCTTCGCTGCTTCCCAAAGCAACCACCACGCCCAGCCTAACCTTGGGTTTTGAATTTCTTTGAGCCTCGGCTTCTTCACTGTACCGTGCAGATACTAACACCTTCCCAAGAATTTAAGGCACCTAGCACTGCACTTGGTATAGAGGGCTGAAGTAGGTACCATTTATCAGAACTTATCTGTATTCCTTCCTAAGCTTATGGCCTTATATCCCCAAGCCTGGGGAGGTACTCAATATTTATTGAATGAATAGTTGGGTTGGAAAAGGTTGCTTGTGACTAAGTCCAAAAAACCAAATTCATTAAGAAGATAGCTCGTGGTTTGGGAAATGACTTTGTTTAAATTTGGGGCTTTTTTTGTTTTTTTTCTGGCTGGACAAATACATAAACACATCTGGAACGGGGGTGCTTGAAATGTCAGTCAGGGCCCAGGGTCTGTGTGTGCGTGTCTGCGTGGCTGGTGTTCTGCCAGTGAAAATGAAATTGAATGTTGAAACGAAACTGGATTCCTTTGCAGAACGGTTTCTGCCCCATGTTGCCTGTGTCTAGCTTTGTTAATCCGATGTGTTGTAACACAGGAAATGTCTTATAAAGAATGGAGACAGATCCATGACAAGGCATTTCTGGGCATAGATGTATTTTTTTCTTCTCCTTTCACCTTTCCTTGCTCCACTCTCTACTGTATAACTCCTCTTTGACTCTGAAGACTTGGTAAATAGGAGCAGTTTGGGTAGTTTATGAAAAGCTGCCCAGACCTGGCTTGAAGCCAACCAGTTGCTTGTTTTTTTTTTTTTTTGAGACGGAGTTTCACTCTGTCACCCAGGCTGGAGTGCAGTGGCATGAGCTCAGCTCACTGCAACCTCCACCTCCTGGGTTCAAGTGATTTCCCTACCTCAGCCTCCTGAGAAGCTGGGACCACCATGCTTGGCTAATTTTTGTATTTTTAGTAGAGACGGGGTTTCACCATGTTGGCCAGGCTGGTCTCGAACTCCTGACCTCGTGATCCACCCACCTCAGCCTCCCAAAGTGCTGGGATTACAGGCGTGAGCCACTGCGCCGGGCAACCAGTAGCTTCTTAATCCCAACCTTAAAAATCTTTGTAATCCCCGGATGTGGATGGTAATAATAATAAAGAAAAGTAGATCTAGCCAATCATCCCTGTGATTTACATTGAGAAAGTGCTAAATTGGGACAGGAGGTAAAGAACTTTGTGGAAAAAACAAAACAGAACAACAACCACAAAAAAACCCCCGGAAATTTAGAACACACTGGGACTATCTATGTCTATAACTTTGGGAAGGGCAAATACTGGTGTTATGGACTCACCAAATTCATATATTGAAACCCTAACCCCCAGTATCGTAGAATGTGACTATATTAGGAGATAGTGCCTTAGTCAAAAGTGGTGGTGAGCACCTGTAGCCCCAGCTACTTGGGAGGCTAAGGTGGGAGAACTGCTTGAGCTCAGAAGTTTAAGGCTAGCCTGGGCAACATAGCAAGACCTTGTCTCAATAAAAGAATAATTAGCCAGGCATGGTGGCTCATGTCTGTAATCCCAGCACTTTGGGAGGGCGAGGTGAGTAGATCACTTGAGGCTGGGAGTTTGAGACCAGCCTAGCCAACATAGGGCAACCCTGCCTCTACTAAAAATTCAAAAATTTAGCTGGTGAGGGGGTAGTGTGCATCTGTAATTCCAACTACTCAGGCGGTTGAGGCATGAGAATCGCTTGAACCCAAGAGGAGGAGGTTGCATTGAGCCAAGATCATCACACCACTGTATTCTAGCCTGGGCAACAGAGCAAGACTCTGTCTCAAAAAAAAAAAAAAATTAAAGAATAATTAAATTTAGATCATTAGAGTGGGGTCCTAATTAAGTATGAATAGTATCCTTATAAGAAGAAGACTCGTCAGGAGCACATGTGCATAGAGAAAAGGCCACGCAAAGGCACAGTGAGAAGGTGGCCCTCTGCAGACCAGGGAGAGAGGTCCCAGGAGAAACCAGTCTCATCAGCACCGAGGTCTTGGACTTTCAATCTCCAGAACTTTGAGAAAATAAATTTCTGTTCTAGACTTCATCTAGTCTATAGTGTTTTGTTATGGCAGCCCTAGCAAATTAATACAACTGGTTCTACCAAATGGACAATTGGTTTAAAAAAATGGCTACAACTAGGCACATCTCTTAAGTCATGATCCCGACATGTCCATCACTTGCTCTTAGGGTCCCTTACCCCACCTACGCAGAAGAGTCTCCCATGTACTTTCCTTCTACAGACACCCTGTGTGGTCCCTAGGCTCCTGCCTGAGGTTGTTAAAGTCATATTCACCTTCATGATTTTGATTGTTAGGAAAAGAGAAACTTGGCCTCTTCAGTAAGTGACGCAGGTTAGCTGTTGTGCCATGTACATAGTAAGTACTTTATAAATGCATGATGGGTGATGGATGATGATGTTGATGATCATCCTTGAATACCATGGGGTGACTCCCTTCTGATCATAATGAATCTCCATGTTTTGGCTCTAGCCCAGTCCTCAGGGAATTTTCATTCTGCCTAGCGGGGAACCAGCAGCTCTGACCCTAGCTACGTGAATGGAGAGAAAATGGCTTGTCTTTATTCTAGGACCAATTTCTGACTTCTGGGAGGGAGGGCTGCTTCTGGAAGTGGGGATTGTGGTGATTTCACTCTATGATAACTTTTTTATATCTTTGGCTATTTGTTCTAAGGTAGCCCATGATGTCTTTATAGGAAAATGATGTGTTTTAACAACCACCGTGTTTGGAGTATAGATTGTGAGAGCTCTTCAAGACAATGCTGGTCTAGTAAATGTGGTTTCGTGTTTCTGTGAGCACATAAATGATGCTTGAGACGGATGAGGGGCATCTGAGTTTGGAGGAAAGTCATGAGCCTTTCAAGGTCTAGGTGATAAAATCCAAGCTTGTTTTGAATCATCAAATAAGAAAGGTTTTTAATGGCAACTAGACACCTCCACTTATTTTATACTCAGGGAAATGGACTCAAAATGGCTAAATGACTATCTCATGGTCTCACAATCTTCATTTCCTCACTTATAAAATGGGAATAGTAATTCCCAGCTCTCTGGTTTTTGTGAGTAATTATGATAAGTGCATAGCACAATACCTGTCACATATCAAGACTTCCACAAATGATTTGGGGTCTTGGGGGGAGAGATTGGGAGGAATGGTTTCCCTTCTAATTATGTTCCAGGCCTGCTTATTAAGGCCTTGTTATTCTTTGCCACAAAAATTCACATCTCGGGTCAATCTAAGGAGTTATTAGAACAAAGTGTCCCCATTTGAAAGCCTGCTTGTGAACTTCTATTTTCCTTTTCTCATTTAGAGGATAGCAAATTTTTAGAGGATAGCAAAGTTTGATGCCACCCAGCCTGCTCCTTTATTCCATTGATGAAGAAAACATGGTCCAAAATGGGTCAGGATGAGCTGTACCTAGCACTCCCTGGGCTGTGGTCCTGGGTCTTTTGAGTTTTGATATACCCTCAGACAAAGCTTCACCGGGAATGGGTCAGTGTCATCTAGCTGGATACAGGAGACACGTGAGCTGTCTACACCTCATTCTATCCCAACTATTAAAGGATTGAGTTTAGAGTCTCTCCAACTGTGTTCAAATAGCAGATGTATACCTTGTAATTAAAGAGTGTTTTCTCATTATGGTAAGACCTCACACACTGGGTTCCAAGGAATGATATGCCTGAATGAAATGGCCAGTCCGGTTTACAGTGAACTTTTTGCATGTCAGATTCTGAGTGGAAATCCCAATGCTCCTGAGGCTGATGAATAATTTAAATGTGGTCATTTAACAAACTCAGGAAAACAAGTTGATCCCTGTTGTGTGACTGGGAGTATATTGATTCCACATCAGACTTCTTTTTCCAGTGAGTCGTGTCCTACAGTCTGCAGATGGGCACACACAGGCATATACAGACTAGGAAAGGAAACCTGAAAATTACCTGACCAGAGGCCAACTATGAGTGGTGGGGTTGAAGGGGAGCTAAGTTGTGCTTATTTATGTACTAGAACGTGAGAAGTCAGGCTCCCACTGGCTACAGCAAGCAGAAAAACAAGGTGTTCTTTTTTTTTTTTTCTATATAATTCAGTCAAAACTCTTAACTTTCAGTTGAAATAATCCAATTGACTGACATGTTTTCTTTCCTGGAATCTGAATGCAAGCATTTTCCTTGTGTAAATATAATTCTTGTTTTCTGCTTAGCAATTGTATTGGTTTGGCGAAATTGTCAGTTCTCTTGTTACAATGCATTCTCTGATTGTAAAATAAGCGCAGGCCAGGGAAATTTGTAGGACATTTCTCAGGAGCAAAGGGAGCCACTGTTTCATTGTCAAGTCCTCATTAGCAACTCTTAATCAGTAACTCTGTAAAGAAAATTCCTACAGTTTTGCCCCTGAAGAGTGAGGGAACTAAAGAACCCCAGCGCGGCTCCAGTTCTTGAATCATCGGAGAGCTATACAGAGTGTTCCTGTTTCCCTGATGACTCAGTCCTGACCCACTACTGGTGTACTTGCTTCACAGCTTAATATTTAAACAAATGTTTGGATTTATAACAGCTCCAGAGGGAGAGTTTCAACATGGCCCTGCAGGGCTAAGTGAAGATTGCTCCATTTTCTTTATTTGTTAACAATATACTAATACAATTCCTGAACACACAGGCAAGAATAGCACTGCCATTACTCAGGAGGAGGTGTGCCAAGAGGAAGAGCACAGCTGCTATCCTTTCTCGGAACAGCACTCATTCAGTTTTCAAGGGGTGTGCTTTTCTTCTCTCTCACAGTGCCTTGGAACTTTACTCCACTTTGAGTAATTCTAGTATGGCTACTTACATCTTGTCTTCATTATATTCACCTGAACAAGTGGATATAATGTCATAGTTCACATTCTTCCTTCTTCTTTATCCCCTATAGCTGATTGCCGCAAAAATGTCAGTGTGTGTCTCACATTCACACCCTTCATCTCTGTTCCCATTGCCCAGACTCCGCCCTCACTGGTGCCTGAATTTCTGAAACAGCCACTTAATGGATCTTCATATTCCTGGTCTTTCCTGTTATAACAGACAGACTCTTCTTACCCATCATTGACTCTGCAGTGCCTAGCACAATGCCTGGCATCTAGTAAACACTCAAAAATGCTGAACTCAACTGAATTGCTCCAATTCATCCTCTCAACTTCTCCTGGGGACTCTTTCTAAGTCTTTCTAAACCCAGCTTTATTAAGACCTTCCAAGGGCTCTCACTGCCATTAGTGGTAACCACAGGCTGAAATGCACACCAGGGCTGAGCAGGTAACAAATGAACAACATAGGCTGAGTGGGGCTGGAGTGAACTGAAACCTTGTGCAGGGTGGAGAAGACCAATGCCAAGAGTTTCCATGTGAGAATGTGGGCTTAGTGTTAGAGGCCAAGAATCTGGAATATTTTTGGCGACATCTCCGAATTTTTTAATGTTGATGCTGAATTCAAAATTCAAGAAAAGCACTGTGAGCCAAGCAAAACACGGCTCCGGCCTGCACTTGGCTTGCAGGTTGCTGCTTTGTGACCCCTAGATCAAATTGCCATTGTGTGGGATTAAGTAAGCTCTCAGACCTAAACTTTAGTAACACATGCCTATCCAATTTTCTTTCTCCCTCTTCCCAGTGCGCTAGACTGCCCTCCTTTACATCCACAGTTAGGAGATTCTCATTGCAAGTGATTCTACTTTCAAAATCTTGAACCCAACTGTCCAAAAGTAGCCCAAACAGGTCCCTGCTCTAACTTCCCTTTTTCTGCTCATATAATTCCTTTTTCTTCAGCTGCCTAGATGTCAACTTTGGCTTTTTTTTTTTTCTTCCAGAAACCTTTCCCACATCTCCTGAAATTTTTCTCTCTTCTCAGCCTCTATCTTATCTGAATCTTTATTTGCATTTCTAATGCTCACACCTGGACCACTCCAATAGTCTCCTAACTGTTTGTGAAAATCAGCCCGTGTCAAACTGGTTTTGTTTCTCCTCCAACAGCAGGGTTAATTTGTTCCAACACCGGAAGTTTCTCCTACTCAAAGCCGCTCCTTTGTGCGATCACTTTCCAGAACTTTGTTTTCCCATGTAAAGCCTCAACGCTCTAGCTAAAAGAGTGGGAGGGGGCCAGGCCTGGAGAAATTGCTGTCTCTCAGCATGCATCCTTATATATAGTAGGCACTCAGTGAATACTTGTGGAAACATTCTTTTTTTTTTGAGACAGAGTGTCTCTCTGTCGCCCAGGCTGGAGTGCTGTGGTGGGATCTTGGCTCACTGCAACTTCTGCCTCCCAGGTTCAGGCAATTCTTCTGCCTCAGCCTCCCAAGTAGCCGGGACTACAAGTGCGTGCCACCATGCCCGGCTAATTTTTTGTATTTTGAGTAGAGACAGAGTTTCACCGTGTTAGCCAGGATGGTCTCAATCTCCTGACCTCATGATCCACTTGCCTCAGCCTCCCAAAGTGTTGGGATTACAGGCGTGAGCCACCGTACCCGGCCTAGAAACATTCTTAAATAGCAGCAGAATTGTGACCATGCGGATTTCATGTAAGTCTGTTTCGTAAAGATGTACTTACATATTTAGCATAGCTAAACGTAAGTAATTTAAATCCTGTATCATTTGTGCAGGTAAAAATTCTCCTAAGAAAAATTCAGCTTAGATTATGTTTCCTGATTTTCACTTCTGCAAATTTAGCCACTGTGCGATTGAGACAAATTCAGTGTAGGTATAAACCTGAATTTGCACAGACTTATATGCTGCAGAAAACTTGTTTCTTACCTTCCTTTCTGAGCACTTCTGGTGGATGCCCTCCTTTATCAAGGTTAAATGGACAAAACAGATGTGATGATTTTTCTTGGTAGAGAAGATATCTTAAGTTTCAATAGAATGGAGGATAGTATATCACAAAGGAAAGGAAGGCCACGTGCTGCTGCTTCTAGAGCGGTTACTGCATTAAAAACTCAAACTGTAACTATGTTATTTAGTTGCAAAAATTTAGCTCAATCACCCACATAATTGTAATATTCTTCAGTAATGTGTAATTAAATTGCATTTTAGAGACGGCATCTTTTTTTTTTTTTCCTTTTTAAGACGGAGTCTTGCTCTGTTGGCCAGGCTGGAGTGCAGTGGCGGGATCTTGGCTCCCTGCAAGCTCTGCCTCCCGGGTTCAGGTGTGTCTCCTGACTCAGCCTCCTGAGTAGCTGGGGTTACGGGCACCCGCCATCATGCCTGGCTAGTTTTTGTATTTTTTAGAGACAGGGTTTCACCATGTTAGCCAGGCTGGTCTTGAACTCCTGACCTCAAGTGATCCACCTGCCTTGGCCTCCCAAAGTGCTGGGATTAGGAGAATTTTTATTAGAATTTTTACCTGCATGAGCCCCTGTGCCTGGCTTAAATTGCATTTTAAATGCCACCTGACAGTTTAGTGGATATGTGAGGAGAAGGAGCCGAGCAAAAATTTGTTAAACATGTAAAAGCTTCTATCTGATTGAATAGTTAGCACATGCATTTTAATCTAGATGTATTATAATGTACCTGGGATTTGTTTTAATCAAGTATGGTGAGGCCAACAGATCAGGAGGTGACTGCTATGAAGGAAGAAGCTCTTGCAGTTCCCTAGAAACAGGAGGCATAACACCCCATGTGGGGCCATAGGGGAAAGCACCTGCGTAGGTCGGGGGCAGAAAAAGTGAGGGGAAAGAACAGGCGAAAGGCAGTACTGGGAGGCAGGGGAAAGGGCTGGCCAGGTTTGAGACTGGCTAGTTTGAATAATTTTACAGTGCTCCAGGGTGCATCAGCTGCCTGTAGTCATATTTGTCTGATGCCTGGCCCTGGAATAATCAGGGCAGAGGAAAATTGCCTCCTGGAGTGTAAAAGCCAGATAGAGGAGCTGGTTCAGAATATGGCTCTGGATTGGTTGGTTTACATATCAAAGGTGTGGTCATAGGCAAGTCAGGCAAGTCTTTTACCATCTCTCAGAATGAGTTAGTTGTGGGAGGGGCAGTCTCTCTGGGATTAGCAAGGCCCCCAAATGTCAAACCATAAAAAAAATACAGACAATGAAAAACAGAATTAATACAGCAGGACTCAGAATATTTACATCAAGGGGAAACAGTCAGTTGCCTTCCTGGTTTCATGAAGTATCTAATGCAGTGCCATTGATATGTGCTGTAAATATTACTGGACACGTTACTTGCATGTATTTCAGATTAAGATGAGATCACGCTAAGAATCTCGTTTATGGGCTGTTTGGCATTTTCTTGGCGCCCGAAGTTGTGCTAATCAGGTGACAGTAACAATTTCCTTTTTGAGATATTTCCAGATTTAGACCTACCTTCTTAGAGTTTAAGTCAGAGGGTATGATGGTTAATTTTATGTTCCGGTTTGACTAGGCTATGGGGTGCCGAGAAGTTTGGTGAAACGGTGTTCTGGGTGTGCCTGTGAGGGCGTTTCTGGATGAGAGTAACATTTGAATGGGTAGATTGGGCAAAGCAGATTGTCTTCCCAATGTGGGCTGGCCTTACGCAATCAGCTGAAAGCCTGAATAGAACAAAAAGGCTCACATTCCCATGAATGAGGGACAGTCAGCCCTCCCTGCCTGGGTATCTTGGAGCTGGGACATCGGATGTTCTCCTGCCTTGAGACTCAACTGAAACATGGCTTGTCCTGTGTCTTGAGCTGGTGTTGAGACTGAAACTGTACCATAGGCTCTCCCGGGTCTTCAGCTTGCTGACTACAGATCTGGGACTTAGCTTCCATAATCTTGTGAGTCCGTTTCCAGGAATGTCCTTCATGTAATAGGGAAATGATGATGTTTGCTTTGGTTGCCTCCCTTGTTCCTTTCACCTCCTCTAGTTAAATCTTGTTTTGACCCTGCATTGGCTGTGGGCGCAGGGAGTTTTCCCGTGTTCCAGGAGGTAGCCAGGTTGTAACTAACAAGCATTGCTATGCTTGTATTTCTGATAAATTTTCTAAAAGAGATCTCAGAACAAAGGGTCCTAACTCACCAAGGATCCAGGTATTTGTTGTGATTTACTTTCTTATTCAAAATACATATTAGATATTGTATCTAATTTTGTATTTGTAATTTTGGGTTATGAAACCCCAGATTTGAAGCCCCAAATTGTATAGGCTTCAATGCCCATAAAACCCAGATCTGCCCCTTCTTAGAAGCCTGTCCCTCTAGGAGACAGCATGTGGGGCCACCCAGTGATGCAGGACTCTTCTGTTCTGCCCCATCGCAGCAGAGGGGCCATCCCTGGAGTTGGAAGGTGCAGACTGGGAATTGCTCCCTCTCTGAATTGCTAGCTCCTGCTAATGCCTGCATTGCTGCTGCAAAGGATATTCAGAAAAAGTTCCTCATCAGAAAAAGAATTCATGCTAGCTCTGGCCCTGCTGCTGATGCAGTGTGTGAAACCCTTGAGTGACCTCGCCTCTTGGAACCTCAGTTTCCCCATTTGTAAAGTGATATCAATACTTCCAGTATGAGCTCCATTTTGGGCCCTCTGAATTGTAAAGCTCTATGCACATGGGAGGATGTATGATTATAAGTTGTGTTGCTATTACTTGTGTTGCTAATATCTTGCTATTATTGAAATATGTCCAAACCTTAACATTTCAGTGACTAAAGAGCAAAATCAGTGTTCACTCTGACATACTGTTTTTTTGATTTTCCATTCATTCACTCATTTTAAGTTTTTATTGTGTAAACTTTCATCAAACATGTACAAAAATGACTGCCACAAGGAACTCCCCATATATATCCATCCACTGATTTCAAATTATTGCCAACTCATGGCCCATTTTGTTTCGTCTACACCCCTACCCACTTACACCTCCTAAAATATTTTCAAGCACATTCTGAGTCATTTCAGCTATAAGAATCTCAGTGTATATTTCTAAAAGATAAAGACTCTTAAAAAATTAAATCAGTACTATTATTGTACCTTGCCCTTCTCTGCCAAAAAACTTAATTTCCTTCTTTTCAGTTTATTTAGTAAGCTAAAATTTAATAACAGGGAGGCTGACGCAGATGAATCACCTGAGGCCAGGAGTTCGAACCAGCCTGGCCAACATGGTGAAACTCTGTCTCTATTAAAAATATAAAAATTAGCTGGGTGTTGTGGTGGGCGCCTGTAATCCCAGCTACTCAGGAGGCTGAGACAGGAGAATTGCTTCAATCTGGGAGGAGGAGGTTGCAGTGAGCCGAGATCATGCCACTGCACTCCAGCCTGGGCAACAGAGTGAAACTCTGTTAGAAAAAAACAAAACAAAACATATATTCACTCTTATCTCCCACCTCACTCCATGGCATTCAACCAAGCTACTTTAAATTTTTTTTTTTGAGATAGAGTCTTGGTCTGTGGCCCAGGCTGGAGTGCAGTGAGGCAATCTCCACTCACTGCAACCTCCTCTTCCTGGATTCAAGTGATTCTCCTGCCTCAGCATCCCTAGTAGCTAGGATTATAGGAGCACACCACGACGCCTGGCTAATTTTTGTATTTTTAGTAGAGATGGGGTTTCACCCTGTTGCCCAGGCTGGTCTCAAACTCCTGAGCTCAAGCGATGCACCCGCCTCGGCCTCCCAAAGTGCTGGGATTATTTTATTTTCACTCAAATTTAAAGTAGCTTGGGCCAGGCCTGGTGGCTCAGGCCCGTCAATCGCAGCACTTTGGGAGGCCGAGGCGGGTGGATCTCTTGAGGCCAGGAGTTTGAGACTAGCCTGGCCAACATGGCGAAATCCTGTCTCTACTAAAAGTAGAAAAATTAGCTGGACTAAAAGTAGAAAAATAGCTGGGCATGGTTGTGGGTGCCTGTAATCCCAGCTACTCCAGAGACTTGAGGCACCAGAATCGCTTAAGCCCAGGAGGCGGAGGCTGCAGTGAGTGGAGATCATGCTGCTGCACTCCAGCCTGGACAACAGAGCGAGACTGTCTCAAAAACAAAATAAAATAATTTCAGCCAATAGGCATTTTTCCTGAATTATTAGTTTGAATTAAGTTCTGTTGCTTAGTCATGTGGCCTTAGGCAAGTTCTCTATCTCTACTCAAACCCTCAATTTTATAATCTGTAAAATGGGAATTCTATTTAAAAGGTTATGAGGAGTCTTTGAGACAGCACAAGTACAACTGGTAAACAAGAAATGTTAGTTATTATTTCGATGATATTTTTTTGAGATGGAATCTTGCGCTGTTGCCAGACTGGAGTGCAGTGGTGCGATCTTGGCTCACTGCAACCTCCGCTTTCTGGATTCAAGCGATTCTCATGCTTCAGCTTTCCCAGTAGCTGGGATAACAGGCATGCGCCACCACATCCAGCTAATTTTCGTATTTTTAGGAGAGACAGGGTTTCACCATGTTGGCCAGGATGGTCTTGATCTCCTGACCTCATGGTCTGCCTGCCTTGGCCTCCCAAAGTGCTGAGATTACAGGCGTGAGCCACCACACCCGGCCAAAATAGGTTATTTTCCTACCAAATCCTGTCTTCTGGATGTGAAATAAGAAAATATTTGGTTAAGAGGTGTAAATAACTGATAATAGCATTAGGGCTGACTTAATTAATTAAATATGCCCAGAAAGCCCAGGTGGGAGGATTTAGTTAAGGAGGAGGAGGAGTTTTCCAGCAGTTCCTCCACCTGGGCACCAGGTGTAAGCCTGATCCGTGCTGTGTCCACAGTGCTCGCTGGTGCCCTGAGACTGGAAGCTACAGATCCAGACACAAGCTCACAGTAAGCTTGGCCCGGGTCTGGCGGGAGGAACAGGGTAGGCGACAAGAGCTGGAGCCTGTTTGTCGTCTGTTTTCCTCTTTGATTTTGGAAGTGTTCTGCAAAGCGATCTGTTAAAGGTTGACCCTGTGGTTATTGAAACCCAAAGCAGAGTGGGCCCAGCCTGGCCTAGGCTTGAGAGGAGACAATTGTTAAGTCAGAGACCCACTGTGTCCTCAAAAGCAAAAATAGCTGAAGGGTTGATGACAATCCTTGGCTTGGTGGATCTTTCATTAAGAATGCTCTGAGTAATTCTTACTTAGCGAGCAGCTCTGTTTGAACTCTGCCAGGTGCCCTGGCTGCTCACAAACCATGTCATGTGACATAAGATTAGGACACTTTTGACACAGGCAGTCTGTATTGCTTGTCCAGGAAGCGCTGTAGTGGAAAGGTATGAAGTCCCAAAGACTTGTCCAGACCAGGTGTGGAACCAGGGGCCAGTGATGGAAGCAGGGGATGCCCAGTCAGCTGTCTTATCTTTCAATCAACAGGGACTTTACTTTTCCAGTTAGACTGCGGTCGTATCAAAGCATTCATTCCGATTCTTTGAAGGAGGGATGCAATCAATTTAGAATTAATAGAGGAATATTAATCTAACTTAAAAGCATAATACTATTTGATTATAAAATATATATTGCATGTGCCATTTGGTACATGAAAGTTAAATTTACTTTATTTATTGATTTTTTTCTTTTTCTTTCTTTCTTTCTTTTTTTTGAGACAGAGTCTCATTCTGTTGCCCAGGCTGGAGTGCAGTGGCATGATCTCGGCTCACTACAACCCCTGCCTCCTGGGTTTAAGCAATTCTTTTGCCTCAGCCTCTCAAGCAGCTGGGATTACAAGTGTGTGCCACCACTCCTGGCTTATTTTTGTATTTTTAGTAGAGAGGGGGTTTCGATATGTTGGCCAGGCTAGTCTTAAATTCTTGACCTCAAGTGATCTGCCCACCTTGGCCTCCTGAAGTGCTGGGATTACAGGCATGACCCACCACGTCCGGCCGGTAGTTAATTCTTATTTCTTAAAAAAGTTAAGTGTTTCAGGCTATCTTCTGAGGAGACTAAGAAATCATATCAGATTTTTGCTCCTTGCTGACAGAAGTTTTCAGTTTTCTATTTTTTCTCTGCTGACTTTAGGGTCCAGTTTGGTCTTCTTCTTTTTTTTGTCTTTTTTTTGTTTTTTTTGAGACAGAGTCCCACTCTGTTGCCCAGGCTGGAGTGCAGCAGTGTGATCTCAGCTCACAGTCACCTCCGCCTTCCGGGTTCTAGCAATTCTTGTACCTCAGCTTTCAGAGTAGCTGGGATTACAGGTGCGGGCAACCATGTCCCCCAGGTCCAGCTAATTTTTTCTAATTTTTGAAGAGACCAGTTTTCACCACATTGGCCAGGCTGTTCTGAAAGTCCTGATCTTAAGTGACCCACCCACTTCAGCCTCCCTAAAGTGTTGGGATTATAGGCGTAAGCCTCCCTTTTTTTTTTTTTGCCTTCTGGTTAAGATTGTGTGGCTGGCCGGGCAGGGTGGCTCACACCTGTAATCCCAGCATTTTGGGAGGCCGAGGCAGGTAGATTACTTGAGGTCAGGAGTTCAAGACCAGCCTGGCCAAATGGTGAAACCCCATCTCTACTAATAATACAAACTTAGCTGGGTGTGGTGGCAGGCACCTGTAATCCCAGCTACTCGTGGGTGCCAAGGCAGGAGAATCGCTTGAACTCGGGAGGTGGAGGTTGCAGTGAGCCGAGATCCAGCCTGGGCAACAGAGCAAGATTCCGCCTCAAAAAAAAAAAAAGAAAGAAAGAAAGATTGTGTGGCTGTTACTTCCTTCAACTGTTTCTTTCTCTGCTTGTTACTATAGACTTACTTTAGGTCAATGTCAGTAATTCCTGTTGGTTCCTAAGTGATGTTTTCTGATGCCACTTCTAATATCAAATATATGTTATCTTTTTCAATACCAATCAGTACCAACTAGGTGCCCAGTAATTCAATTCAGTTGTGACATTAGCTTCCAGAGTTAGTGGAGGCCCCATAGTTTAAAGCTCAGTCCTGCAAGACTGCCCTCACTTCAGATGCCAGCCAGGCAGGGCATCTGCTGCTGGCCCCAAGGGGACCCGCACCTGTGTCTGGCCAACTACAAATTCCAAGGCTCCCATGATCCATCCTCCTCAGGTTCGATAATCAGCTAGAACTACTCAAAGAACTCAGGGGAACACTCTACCTCGGTTTACTGGTTTAGTATAAGGGATACAGCTCAGGAATTGCCATATGGAAGAGACATACAGGGCAAGGTAGCAGGGTGGTGCAGAGCTTCCAGGCCCTCTCTGGTCACACCACCATCCAGCACATCAGTGAGTTCACCAACCTGGAAGCTCTTGTCTTATTGTTGAAGAGCTTTTATAGAGCTCAGTTTCCAGCCCCACTCCCCTTCCCAAGGTTGGAGGTGGGACTGAGAGTTCCAGCCCTCTAATCACAGTCACATGTTTGGTTTTTCTGGTGACCAGCCCTATCCTGAAGCCATCTAGGGATCCCACCTTGAGTCCCCTTACTAGCATAAACTCAGGGACTCATTATGAAAAACAAATGACACTTCCATCACTCAGGTAATCCCAAGGGTTTTAGGAACTTTGAGCTAGGAGCCAGGAACAAAGACAGAATATGTTTTATATTATACCATGGTTTAAAAGTGGCATTTAGGCTGGGTGGGGTGGTTTATGCCTGTAATCCAGCACTTTGGGACGGCGAGGTGGGCAGATTACATGAGGCCAGCCTGGCTAAAATGGTGAAACCCCGTGTCTACTAAAAATACAAAAAATTAGCTGGGCATGGGGGCGCGTGCCTGTAATCCCAGCTACTCAGGAGGCTGAGACAGGAAAATTGCTTGAACTCGGGAAGTGGAGGTTGCAGTGAGCTGAGATCTCCTCACTGCCCTCCAGCCTGGGTGACAGAGCCAGACTCAAAAAAGAAAAAAAAAAAAAAAAAAAGAAGTGGCATTAAAAAATTACGATTCTTGCCCTGGTTTGTTTCTTTGACATTGCATCGTGCTCCACCTTCTCCACAGGCAGGGCTGGATTATGGTTCTGGGTTTTCTGATTTGGAAGTTTAGGTGAAGTTACATTGTTAGAATTAGAGAGTAATTGAGATTTTTCGGCATTTTGAAACTTGGACATTCCCTCTAACATATTCTTTTGTGTTTTTGAAGTTGTTGCTTATAGTTCGAAAGTGAAATTTGACTGCAAAGGCCAGGACATTCTGCTATGTGACTGTCAATGATGTCAATAAAACTGGTTCAGAGGACTTTTTGTTTATAAATACTGAATCCAGGAATAGGCTATGGATAATTAATGAAATAAAGCAGAAGTAGGCTTCTTGGCTGAGTGAGAGAAATATTTGTGTACATTTTCAAGAGAGGAACCATGAGGTGTTAGCCTGGAAGGGAGCTAGTGAAGTGGCTACGTTGACTGGGGTGTATACCCATGACTTATTGTCTTGCGCCAGGAAAATTTAGGACACGGACACACACAAGGAGTTTAGGAGTGGAGGTTTAATAGGCAGAAGAAAAGAGAAAGAAAAACAACTCTATTGAGAGAGAGGGGTCTTCTGAGTGGAAAGACCTGGCTGGTGGTGGATGTATCAGATTTTACAGTCAGGTTGGTGGAGGCCGTGTCTGATTTAATAGGGCTCACAGATTGGTTTGATCAGGTGTGATGTTTACATAGTGCGTCAGGAAGGCTGGCCTCCGCACCCTAATCTTATTATGCAAATGAACGTTCCCCTTAGTTGGGGCCATCTTATCTGCTCCTTACTGTACACATGGCTGACAGAGGGAAAATGGAGCCGCCATCTTGAACATGATTGGCACAACTGCCAGCATCTATGTCTGCATCTCGATTTTACAGGCTGCTCTTTGTTAGACAGGAAAATGACTTGGGGCTGCTTTTCATTAAAATGAAAACCTTACCGAGGACTTCCATACCCTCACTATCTGCCTGAATAATTTTTTCTCAACTTTTGTACCACTAGGAGGCCAAACAACCTCAGACGGGGTGGCTGGAAATCAGAAACTGAGCCAGGCCTCCTCCTGCCCCTGCCCTGTGGGGTTCTTTCTATGGGGCCTTTTCCATGGGGATAGATATAGTGTCAGGACCATGAAAACATGATTTTTATTTTCTGGAAAGTGAGAAGTTTTGCGCTGTGATTCTATCATTCTGTGGACATTTAGAATGAAAGGCAGGATGTGATGACTGGGTATGCACCATGAAATATCTTCTTCCTTCCGTATGAAACATCCATGTCTTACTTGGTGATTTCTTCTTCTCTTCAATCTAAAAAAAAATCTGTTTGAGTAATTTAAGAAATTTTAAATGTATAATGTATTAAAGAAAACTTGAGAAAAGTACACACAAAGAAGAGGAAAAATAATTATAATCATATTAAAACCATTGCTAATATTTAGGTATCAGTACCTTGAAAAATGGTTTCCCTTTTCTGGGAAGTTGTAGAAAGTATACCCCCCCCTTTTTTTTTTCCCATTTAACATTATCACACAAGCATTGTTTTGTTGCTGTTGAGACATATTGTTCTAAAGGTCATAGAGATAGTACGGTGTAGTGGTTTAAAGTAGAGGCTCTGACACAAAAATACCTGGGTACAAATCACAGTCCACCCATGGGCTGTATAACCTTGACAGTTACTTAACTGCTATATGCCTTAGTTTTACCATCTGTTAAATGGGAATGATAGTGGTAGCCAACTCACAAGTTAAATGCTTATGTAGAGGACTTAGTAAATGTTAATTATCATCTAAAGGAAGATTTTATTAATATTAATTTTATTTATTTATTTTGAGACAAGGTCTCCCTCTGTCCCCAGGCTGGAGTACAGTGGTGAAATCACAGATCACTGTGGCCTTGACCTCCTGGGCTTGAGTGATCCTTCCACTTCAGCCTCTCTAGTAGCTGGATGCACCAATATGCCTGGCTAATTTTTTTTTTTTTTTTTAATAGAGATGGGGTTTCCCTATGTTTTCCATGCTGGTCTCAAACTCCTGGGTGATCCCCCACTCTCAGCCTCCTAAAGTGCTGGGGTTACAGGTGTGAGCCACCATGCCCAGCCAGTATTAATGTATGTGTATAGTAGAGACTTTTATAAAATATGTAAAAGCTGAAGAAATCAAAATCACTCATTATTCTAAAACCCAGAGAAAACCACTTACCAGTGTTAAGATTTTGGCTTTGTTTTTTCTAATACATTTTCTCTTACATAGTTGAGAGAATATTGCATTTCTAATTTGTTTCCTGATCATGATGTAAACATTTTATATATATATATATATATATGAAGAGAGAGAGAGAGAGAGAGAGAGAGACAGTCTCACTCTGTCACCCAGGTTGGAGTGCAGTGGCATGATCTCTCAGCTCATTGCAACCTCTGCCTCCTGGGTTCAAGCAATTCTCATGGCTCAGCCTCCCTAGTAGCTGGGATTACAGGTGCACACCACCACGCCTGGCTAAAAATTTTTGTATTTTTACTAGAGACAGGGTTTCACCATATTGGCCAGGGTGGTCTTGAACTGCTGACCTTGGGTGATCCACCTGCCTTGGCCTCCCAAAGTGCTGGGATTACAGGTGTGAACCACCACACCTGGCCTATGTAATTTTTATGAACATAATTTTAAAAGACTACAGAAATCATCTTGGGTTCCATGTTTTAGTTAACCCTTCCCCAGTGTTTTGATATTTGGATTGCTCTCTGTCCCCATATTAAAGTGGTGTCCTGAGCCTTTCCTGGCCTGTGTGGAGACTGCAGTTTTTTTTTCTGTCCCCAGGACATAATTAGCCCTAATCCACAAGCCAATTAACAGAGGGGTGACCAGATTATGAATACATTTGTGAAAAACATCTTTGTAGTGGTTTTTCTTCTTCAGTATTAGAGGTTATTTCCTTAGATTAGATTCCTAGAAATGGGAATGCAGGATCAAAGCGTAAGTTTCCAGAAGGGTTGTATTGACTCTAGACTCCTGGAAACACTGTATGTGCCTGTTCTACTTACCGTGGGCCTCCAAGTCTCCTTCATACAGCTCTAGGTTGCTTCTCAGATCTGAAATACTGGAGAAGTTGTTGGGGCACCAAAACTCTGGAATAAAGTTAATCTTAACAGCCCCTCGGCTCCTCTTTCCCATTCCCTATTATTTTTCCGCCTCTCCAAGGCCTTTCTTTTTATAGCCCCTTTGCCCTCTCAGCTTTCTCTAATCCCCTTGTGCAGACTTCCTCTTCTCCAGTCGGGAGGGGGAAAATGATATAATGAAGTCATTTCATTAAGAAGTTAGTAACCTTAGCAGCTGTAAGTGTTAATCCCCAGCTGGACACTTACATTTTCATAAAGGGTTCTTGGAGCAGTGTTGAACCCTAAGCACTGGACTTGACGGTAGGATTTGGGGCACTGTCATACCCAGGGAGGGAGATATGAGTCGGGGTCACTCAAGGTTTACAAGTGGATGGGGTCCTGGCTGTCGGGCCAGCTTTGTGCGTGGGGTGAAGCAAAGGTCAGTCTCTGAGAAGCCTTAATTTCCTCTCTGCCAAAGCACTCACTGCTCAGAGTAGAAACAGGTTTTCTTAAAGGTAAAGTGAGTCTCTCGGAGGAACTGTTAAGGATAAATTGTTTACTGAATTGGAT
The DNA here is from genome assembly GCF_009764315.1 of Trachypithecus francoisi. NCBI lineage: Eukaryota > Metazoa > Chordata > Mammalia > Primates > Cercopithecidae > Trachypithecus > Trachypithecus francoisi. Next base: position 144,541,719 of record NW_022681468.1, on the reverse strand, counting down.
GTAATAAGAGACTGGTCAGCAGCATGTGCAGATTCCTTCAGTAAAATATAACTTTATGATACCATGTAGGGCTCCTTTTATGGCTTTCTGAAATCATCTGGCTGAAATTGCTAGAGGTGTAGAGGGCCTTCACTTGTGTGTCTGTAGCCAGTGATTTAATTACACTGTATTTCCCTGGGCAAGCAGAGCCAGGAGGCCTCTGGATGGGGGCTGCGGCCTTGATTGTCTTGGTGGGTACTCTGAGTTGCAGAAGGTGGGTTTCTTGCTGGATGGTTTCTGTTTCAGCAAGGTCTCAGGTGCTTTTTACTGCAAGGAATGTTGTAGGTCTCTAATTGTGGACTCGTATATCAGTTTTAATGGACTGAAAACCCAGAGAAAGCATTGGAGAGTGTACCTCAGTGGAGAATGGGCCAACAGCTGGATACAGCCAGATGGTGCCCTAGATCTTATGGATGGACAAGGATGGGCACAGACAGGTTATTAGGAAAGAATTAAAGAATTGGGGAATTTGGTTCCAAGTCCTCGATAGCCTGAGCATAGGAGGAAGGGGAGAAATGGAAAGTATAATCAATTGATAGCTACCAATTGGGTGCTCTCAGGAGGCCTTGGGACCATAGCCAGCGGGGAAAGTGGTCTTGAGAGATGATGGGGACCAGTGGGAGTGGGCCAGATGTTGGCCTCCGTTCCTCCTGGGAAGAAAACGCTTCAGTCCCATGATGGTTTCTACCTTGGCACTCATAGCTCTGTCTCTTCCTTTCCAGACTGATCCTGCCTGAAGATGGTGCCACTGGTGGCTGTGGTATCGGGGTCCCGTGCCCAGCTCTTTGCCTGCCTGCTCAGGCTGGGCACTCAGCAGGCCGGCCTCCTTCAGCTGCACACCGGGGCCAGCCATGCAGCCAGGAACCATTATGAGGTGCTGGTGCTGGGTGGGGGCAGTGGTGGAATCACCATGGCCGCTCGCATGAAGAGGAAAGTGGGTGCAGAGAATGTGGCCATTGTTGAGCCCAGTGAGGTAAGCCTCCCCCCTTGAGGGCCTGGGTGTGTGTGTACGTGTGTGTATATGTGTGTGTGTGTGAGTGTGTGTGTGTGTTCTGGGGTTGGGTATGACTATCAAGCAGTGGGTCTTCATGTGTCCAGGCTAGGGCTTCTCCTGGGCACAGAAAGCAGCCTATCCAAAAGGACTGGGAGGAAGTGGAGGGAAAGAGAGGGAGGACAGATCTCTTGGCTTTTACTGTTCTCCTCTGTATTAGTTTCTTAGGGCTGCCATAACTAATTACTACAAATTGGGTAGCTTAAAACAACAAACGTCTATTCCCTCACAGTTCTGGAGGTGAGAAGCCTGAAACCAAGCTATGGGCAAGGCCGTGCTTCCCCTGCAGCCTGGGTGAGAGGGATGGGCAGGCGGCTTTGTCTCATGCCTCTCTCCCAGCTTCTGGTGGTTACCCTGAAATCCTTGCCACTCCCTGGCTTGCAGTTGTACCACTCTGTTCTCTGCTTCCATCTTCACAGAATGTTCTCTGTGTGTCTCTGTGTCCCTGTGTCTTTACATGACCCTCTTAGAAATCCAAAGTCGTTGGATTTATGGCACACTCTTGAAGAATGACCTCATCTTAATTGGATTACATTTGCAAAGACCCTATTTCCAAATAAGGTCACATTCCCAGGTACTGGGGTTAGAACGTCAACATCCTTCTTTGAGAGAGACACAATTCAACCCACGACACTCTCCCAATGCCAACCTCCTGCCCAGAGGAAAATCAATGGCCACTGCACCTTCTTATCCATTCCCGTCTGGAGAAGGGATGATGCTCTGGGGGGCAGGGAGGCCTCTGGAAAGCTGTCAGTGGGCTTAGAAACTTAAATGCAAGGGCAGGTTATAAGGGAGAAAAGGTAGCTGACACTAGGAGGGAAGACTGAGTAAGGCACTGTCTCGCAAAAAACATATTAAGATTGTCCAAAAGCTTCAGAAAAATATTCAAGATTTTTGGTGGTTTGCCTAATGTTTCCTGCGGAACCAGGCATGTACCGGTTGGGAGCTGTATCTTTGGGAGAAAAAAGCAAAATGGATCAGGTGCCTGTTTCAGGGGGAGGACAGGACAAGGAAGACATACTCCTTTTCAAGATTTGTCCCATTCAAGGGAATGATGTTACCTAGGGCCATGATTTGAGAGGAAACTAGGGGGCAGTCTCTATCATTTTCCTTTGTAAAGTGGCATCTCTTCAATTCGGGAACCTTACTTTAAATGACAGTAGTCTGCGAGCTGTGTCAGGTGGCCACTCTTTCTGGTGTATGTTGTATTTTAGCTAATGCATGGGTGGGTCTCCCAGTCGGGCTTCTCTTTGTAAGGAGACTGGCTCTTCTGGGACCTGGGCACAATTCAGGTGGCCAGAATCAAGTTTGTCTTGCCCTGTGAGAAAGTACAGGGCAGGAATTTCTGGAAGGAGTTGCCAGAGCCACAGGCTTGGTACTTTCCCTGCTGAGTCTGGTTTAGTGATAGTTGGAGCTGATGTTCATAGTCTAAAAATAAAATCTGAGCTTGTATTTTTGCTCCTCTTACTGTTCAAGATGGACTGGCCATTGATGAGCTCGCTTAAATGGAGACCACTGTCTTCCTCCTCTTGGATCACATTATTGGTTGTAGGGAGACTGCAGAGTCATTCCTGGTGTCCTCTTCACCTCTCTGTGGGTTTTGGCAGTGCTGGCCCGCCACTTTGAGGCATTTTGGCAATATTGAGAGCTCTTGGTCCGCAGTCTACTCTAAGTGGATTGGAATTCTTAGAGGCCATTATACATATCTGCCCTTTGCCCCTATGTCCAGAACTTTCACAACTAACTTAGATCAAGAATGGACTATCTGTTGCCAGGCACAGTGGTTCATCCTGTAATCCCAGCACTTTGGGAGGCTGAGGCAGGCAGATCACCTGAGGTCAGGAGTTCAAGACCAGCCTAGGTAACCTGGTGAAACCCTATCTCTGCTAAAAATGCAAAAATTAGCCAGGTGTGGTGGCACATGCCTGTAAGTCCCAGCTACTCGGAAGGCTGAGGCAGAAGCATCACCTGAACCCAGGAGGTGGAGGTTGCAGTGAGCCGAGATCATACCACTGCACTCCAGCCTGGGTGATTGGGTGAGATTGTCTAAAAAAAAAAAAAAAAAAAAAAAGAATGGACCATCTGAAGCAAGAAAACTCCAGAAGATAGTGAAAGTTTGGGCATGCATTGCATTGTGGAGCAGGATCTGGTACTTACTGTCTTTGGGTGTACAGTCTCTGAGGGTCTGAGAAAGTAGAAGAAAGGCTGATCAGGAAACACAGCCCTCACTGGGCTTGGGAGACACAGTTGGAAGTGAATGAAGTTTAGAGGACCCCTGGAAGTGGCTGTAAACCTTCCAGACTTACCTCTGTCTTCACATGCTCCTGAGGGGCCATATTTAGGCTACTGGGCTTAATTTTTAAAATATTTGTTCATATGAAGTATCCATAATATGTGTGTAGATACGCATGTGTATATAACATGTACATATTAAACACCAAATCAACTTTCAGCAATAAATAATGCAGTGGTCACTAAAGATAGTTTATAGCTTTTTCGATGATCTTGGAAGAATTCTTGTGTTGAGTGACTGTCCTTCAGAACTTACCATAATAGGAGACACATAATAGAGGGAGCTAATTTTGTGGAGACCTTTCCATACGATGCTCTAAGAGTCAGGAGGGAGTAACTGAGGGAATCTAGCTCATACTGTTAGCTATGACCCCTTTTGATCAGTGTCAAACTGCAATAAATTTTCAAATACTTTGTTTCTTAGAGACATTTCTACCAGCCAATCTGGACACTGGTGGGTGCTGGTGCCAAACAGTTGTCCTCATCGGGTCGTCCCATGGCGAGTGTGATTCCATCTGGTGTGGAATGGATCAAAGCTAGAGTGACCGAGCTGAACCCAGACAAGAACTGCATTCACACAGACAATGATGAGCAGGTAACCACTGGGGCCTTTGGATTTTTTGTTAATCTGATGGCTTGTATTAATACACAACCATCTTAAACTGGATAGCTTTGTGTTGAAAGAGCAGTATATATGCACGAGTGTACATGAATGTATGTGTGTTGAATACTGCACAAGATGGCAGGGTATATGGTAAGTGGAGGATATATGGAAGGACTGAGTGATATTGAGTTAATAAACAACTAAGGTAAGTGTTTGTTGAACACCCACCGTGCACCCTATTGCTTAGTATAGTATCTTGCACCTGAATGTTTATCAAACCATTTGTTTATATGTTGCTACATGTTAAAATAGCAAGCACCTTCCTCTTTCTCTTTTTCTGAAGCAGTCAGATTTTCTACCTGACGCCTAGCCTCCCAGAGCAATAGGATACTGGAAAGTATCCATCCAGCCACCCCAGGGGGCGCTCTGCCAGAACTGTAGGGGAATCCTGTGACTCTGAGGTTCATGCCAGCGCTAAGGAGAATTGTTGCTGCAGCTTGAGGCTCATTACTGCTCAGCACCTTTTAGAAGTCACCCACTCTCACCACTCAGGGGTCAAAGCTTTTCAGCAGTGGCTGCCCCATGTTTAACTGAGGTGATAAGAGCAGGATGGTGGAAGGCCTGCTCAGAAGCCATCCACAGCTTTCTTTCCCCCACGTGCTGCTGAGCCAGGACAGGGGCAGGCAGTGCAGCCACCGTGCTCTGACCTGTTCCAGGCTTCTGTGGTTTTGGGGCTCCCAGAGTGTTATTGGTCTTAATCCTCTGCCTCTTCCCCCTTCAACTGGAGACTCCAGCATTTTCACGGAATTGTAGAATCAGAGTTGGTGAGGATCCTAACATGTTTTCAAGTCCAACCCTTCCCTCCAACAGAGATTCATCTGCTGAGGCATTCTTTTTTTTTTGAGACAGAGTCTCACTTTGTCGCCCAGGCTGGTGTGCAGTGGCACAATCTTGGCTCATTGCAACCTCCACCTCCTGGGTTCAAGTGATTCTCCCACCTCTGCCTCCCCCGTAGCTCGGATTACAGGCTTGTGTCACCATGCCCAGATAATTTTTGTACTTTTTGGTAGAGATGGGTTTTACCATGTTGGCCAGGCTGGCTTGAACTCCTGACCTCAAGTGATACATCTGCCTCAGTCTCCCAATGTGTTGGGATTATAGGGGTGAGCCATCGCGCCCGGCCTGCTGAGGCATTCTTAAGCCTTTTTTAGGTCATGGATCTTTCTGGGTACCAGACGAAAGCCCTCTCTAGAAAAATGCACCTATGTACCAGATTTTGCATTTTCTTTTAGGGAGTTCAGAGACTTTCTGTAGCTTTTCCCTGGACCCAGATCAAGAGAACCTACTTTGGCCGAGCATGGTGGTTCACACCTGTAATCCCAACACCTTGGGAAGCTGAGGTAGGAAGATCACTTGAGCCCACGAGGTGGCGGCCAGTCTGGGCAACATAGTGAGACCCTGCCACTAAAAAAAAAAAAAAAATTTAAGAAATTAGCTAGGTGTGGTGGTGTGTGCCTGTGTTTCTGGCTACTTGCAAGGCTAAGATGGGAGGATCACTTGAGCCCAGGAGTTCAAGGCTGTGGTGAGCCGTGATTGCGCCACTGCACTCCATCTTGAGTGACAGAGCTGTCTCCAAAAAAGAAAAAAAAAAAACAACACAAAAACAAAAAAAAGAGTACCTGTCATATAGCATTTATGATCCTTGGCTTTCTGGCCTCCATTCATTCATTCATTCTACAAATATTTATTAAGCATCTACTATAAGCCAGGTGCAGTTTTAGGTATTAAGGATACATGAGTGAACAAAAACAGACAAAAATTCTTACTGAACTGGATATTATATTCTAGTCAGTGAGAACATACAATCAACAATAGACATATACTGTGTTAGAATATGATGGTTATTCATGGAAAAAATAGAGCTGATTTGGAGCTAATTGGTATTGGGGCACATGGAGGTGGGGGATTGAATTTAAAATAGGTTGGTATTTACATAGTCCATGGCCAAGGAGTTCTCTGATAAGTTAACTCTTCATTTTTTTAGACAGGTGGGTTATATGAAAGTTCTGTCTTTACTGAGCCAGAATCCACCTTCCTGTAACCTTTTTTGTATTCTTTCTTGGACACCCAGGATGTTATTACTTTTAATACACTTAATACCTTTCTTAATACTTTTATTCCTTGTTTTGTCCTGTTGTGTATGAGAGAAGAATGTCTTCTGTCTTTTCTGTGGAGAAACCCTTCAGCTATTTGAAGATGGCTCTTACGTTTTATATAAATTTTCTCTTTAGGTAGATGTGTCCCCCCTGTCCTCATGTCCCTCAATTCTTCCTCACATTTCATGGTTTCCAGTCCCCCCAGCCCCCTCTTTATTCTGCTTTAAACACCATCTGGCTTGTTAGTGCCCCATGAAAGAGGTGCCTGGAAGAGAAGGCAACTTCCTAGAACAGCCTGGAATAGAGTGGAGCCATTCTCTCCCATGATCTCATGCCGCCTAAGTTAGCATTTGCCTTTTTCATGACAGTTACCATGGTGCTGGTTCATGCTGGGCTTGAGGTCGGTGCAAATTTCTGGGCCCTTTTCATACGACCCACAATCGAGTCAGGCTTCCCCCATCCGGAAAAAGTACAGTTGTTACTGACTTTACCTAAAGGCAGGAATGAATATATATAAGCAAATACCTATATGCATATATATTTATTTTAATTAAAAATTTTATATATGGCTTTTACCCTGTTAGTAGTTCAGAACTTTTAAAATTTTTCTCAATGTCTCCAGAAGACCGGACTGAATTACAGTCAAGATTGTTCTCAATTCACAAGGTTGAGCTTGGTGGCTCTTTTGCCTTGCTGGTCTCCTGCATACAGGGCCAGGAGACCTCTCTCATATCACACACAGCATCTCTTTGGTACAGCAGGGCCTGCCTCATTGAGACCCCTTCGAGCTACAGTTCGGAGCCCTCTGTGGTTGGGTTCACGCTCATCTCAAGGAGCATGTACTTTACTCATCTCTTGGGAATGACAGGCACTAGTAGGTGTTCTCACTGCTGAGTCCTACCTATTACTCCTAAGGTTAGACACTTAGGAAAGCTGTAGTGTCTTATTTTAGGGCTAGAGAAGTTGGTGCACTGTGGTGGGACTTTCTTCCAATATTTTATGAAGCAAAACTACTTCATATCCAGAAATCAGAAATACACTTGACATCTCATGTGAGAAATCATCCTGCTGGTTTTAGTTCATCCTCCCAGCCCATCTGGGTCCTTTGGATTTATGACTCTGTCACTCCATTAGCAATTTTTCCTGTTATTCACAGGTGGTTTCATATAAGTTCAAGGTTTTAATTCTGTAACATGTCGCTAGAGAGCTTTTTTAGATTGCATAAAATTAGTCAGTATTCTTTAGCAAATATTATTCAATTGACCAAATCATTCCATTCTGTGTTTTTTTTTTTTTTTTTTTTGAGATGGAGTCTCACTGTGTTGCCCAGGCTGGAGTGTAGTGCTGTGATCTTGGCTCACTGCAACCTCTGCCTCCAGGGTTCAAGTGATTCTCCTGCCCCAGCCTCCTGAGTAGCTGGGATTACAAGCGTGTGCCACCATGCCCAGCTAATTTTGGTGTTTTTAGTAGAGACAGGGTTTCGCCATGTTGGCCAAGCTGGTCTCGAACTCCTGACCTCAGATGATCTGCCCACATCGGCCTCCCAAAGTGTTGGGATTACAGGCATGAGCCACTGTGCCCGGCCCATTCCATTCTTAGTTTATACTTTCCCACCTTATTGGTGAAAGACTGAGCTGAAGGCACTGTTGAAACCCAGACTCAGTGTGTCTCTGACTCTTCCCTGTTCCAGGGGTGTGTTTGTCTGAAACACATCTCAAGGCCCCATGTAGACTGGCCCTTGCTCCTTCTCCAGGCTTAACCCGGTTCTATTCTCCCCTTGTTCCTACTCCTGCCATACTGGCCTCTTATTTCCTCAAATGCCTCAGCCTTTTTCTTACCCCAGGACATTTGTACATGCTATTTCCACCTCTATCCCTAGCTATCTCCTACTCATCTTTAGCTTCGATATGACTCCTTCAGGCAAGGCTTCCTTGACTTCCCAGACTAGGTCAGGTTACCCCTTGATGTGCTATCACAGCATTCTGTGATTTAGTAATTATTTGTGTCATTATCTGGTAATGCCCATCTCACGCACTAGATGGAGTTCCTGAAGGACAGGAAGTATATTTTTCTTGTCCATTGTTTTATGCCCAGGACCTAGCACAATATCTGGAACATAGAAGGTGCTCAGTAAATATTTGTGAGCAAATATTTGTGTCTGTTTCTTCATTTGTAAAATAATAATAATAATAGTACTTAGATACCTTATGAAGTTGTTGTGAGTGTTAAGTGAATGAAACCATATGAAGCACTTAGAACAGCACCTTGCACAGAGCAAATGCTCGATAAATGTTGTTGTTATTTTTAAAAGAATACATGAAAAGGAAAAGGATTTATTTACTGAGTATCTACTATATGCCAGCAGTTCTTGATCGCTGACTGAAAGCAGCAGGCTTATCATCTGTGAACCTATGTTGGTGCTCGTTTTCCTCTCCTCTCCTCTCCCCTCTCCTCCCCTCCCCCTCTTTCTTCCTTCTCCTCCCTCTCTCCCTCCCTTCCTTCCTTCCTCCTTCCTTCCTTTCTTTCTCCCTCCCTTCCTTCCTCTCTTTGTCTCCTTCCTCCCTCTTTCTCCCTCCCCTCCCCTCCCCTCCTTCCCCTCCCCTCCCCTCCCCTCCCCTCCCCTCCCCTCCCCTCCCCCCCTCCCCTCCCCTCCCCTCCCCTCCCCTCCCCTCCCCTCCCCTCCCCTCCCCTCCCCTCCCCTCCCCTCCCTTCAGCCTTGCTCTGTTGCCCAGGCTGGAGTGTAGTGGTGAGATCACAGCTCACTGTTACTTGAACTCTTAGGCTCAAACGATCTACCTCAGCCTCCCAAGAAGCTGGGACTTACAGGCACACACTACCATGCCCAGCTAATCTTTTAAAAAAGTACTATGAAATGTCTGTTTAGTAGTTGAGCCTAGACTTTTGCAAAGGATTCATAGCCTGTTTACTAAGGCGTTCATGTCAGAATTGACCTCTTCTGACCCCTGTGCAATATGAGAATACTTGCAGATATTCAGCCTTCTGGCAAGGTCTACACTGTTGTACATAACTGCTCTAAAGTCTTATCTATAAGCTTTTGCGGTTCCTGAGGGTTTAGGTCATCTAACCTGAAAACTTGAACTCATTTAAAAGGCTTGAGGTTTTCTTCTTGCTCTGTTGCTATGGAGGGTTTATTCTCTCTTAACGATTTTTTTTTCTCCATAATCTTAAGCTGGCGTGTTTTTAGTCCTTAGAAATAATGAATATTATACTCTAATAAAACAGAGCATAATCAATATTATGTTGCATTATGCTTGGTGGTGGCTTGCACAAACCAAAAGCTCCTCTGTTGGCCGTGGTCATGTGTTTCACCTGTAGCTCATCACTGCCACACCCCGTGCTAGCTCTCACCTAACGTGCCCGGATTGCTCAACACGGTTTGGCCAGCCACTTAACGGGCCCAGTGCCCTTTCCTGCAGAAGATGGAATTTCAAGACATCATCTTTCTTTCTTTCTTTTTCCTTTTCTTTTTCTTTTTTTGAGATAGAGTCTCGCACTGTCACTCATGCTGGAGTGCAGTGGCGCGATCTTGGCTCACTGTGACCTCCACCTCCTGGATTCAAGCGAACTTCTGCCTCAGCCTCCCGAGTAGCTGAGATTACAGGCGCCCGCCACCATGTCCAGCTAATTTTTTGTATTTTTAGTAGAGACGGGGTTTCACTGTGTTGGTCAGGCTGGTTTCAAACTCCTGACCTCGTGATCCACCCACCTCAGCCTCCCAAAGTGCTGGGATTACAGGCATGAGCCACTGTGCCTGGCCGAGACATCATCTTTCTATGGATAGGGAAAACATACAGATGAAAATGCTTATATTATCTATCCACTTAGGGAAATCGTGTTTTTCACAAGCAGCTGAAATCATTCATCTATCCATTCACCCAACAAACATTACAGAGTTCCCCACTTTAGTGACTGTGCTAGATTCTAGGAATATAAGGAATAAGACGTAACTTTTATCCTCTAGGAGTGGTCAGTGTGGTGGGGAGAACAAGTGCTAGGAAGCCTCATGCACACTGTGCTGGGGAACTCTTAGGAGGGGCCAGTGGTGAGGGTGATCATGTCATAATAGGAAAGCCTGCTGTGGAGGTGCCCCTGGGGCTGAAGCTCCCGGATGCCATGCGGGACCAATTCTGCATGTTGCTTCCCTTGGCTCCTCAACCAGAGCCAAGCACTCTCAGGTCTTGGAGTCCTCTCTCTCCAACTATGATTCACTCAGGTTGCTTGCTCTGCTCTGCCATTTAGTACAGGATCATGGTAATCACCATCTGTTTCTTCTTTCTGGGCTACTGAGTCTCATTGCAATCATTCTCCGACTCCAGTTTTCTAGGCAAGTTCTTGTACTTTACGGCTACTTTGCTTACACTTTTTGGCCTAAACTTGTCTTCCTCTTTGTCCTAAGCCCAGATTTCCATCATGCTACTTATGGATACAATACCCACATTTGAAGAAGGGACATTTTTCACCCCATACAGGTCATTAAATAAGATCAGGTGAACTATGTCATAGCCTTTCAATGACCTTCAAAAGAGCAATCTCCCAATTATGATATTGGTCCAATCCACGTGACAGGTCAGACTTGCTTGAGATTCACATATTACCCCATAGATTTTAGTTTTTTAATATATAATGTATTTATGTGTATATTTGAGACACAGTCTCACTCTATCACTGAGGCTAGAGTGCAGTGGTGTGATCTCTGCTCACTGCAACCTCCACCTCCCAGGCTCAAGCGATTCTCCCACCTCAACCCCCCTGTAGACTACAGGTGCATGCCACCACACCTGGGTAATTTTTGTATTTTTTGCAGAGACAGGGTTTTGCCATGTTGCCCAGGCTGGTCTCCAACTCCTGAGCTCAAGTGATCCACCTGCCTCCCAAGGTGCTGGGATTACAGGTGTGAGCCACTGTGCCTGGCCTGCCCCATAGATTTTAGACAGTGGATTGTCTTTTAAGATTAGGAAGCCCTTTTCTTACCTCCCAATATGAAAAAGTGTTAATACAAGCACTGTACAAATAATTGTGGCCTCTCACTGTGTAAACACATAGCTGTCTCAAGCTTTCTGGATCTAGGCAGCTTACAGAATATTTGTGAAGCAGTGAGGTATGAGGCATAGATGGCAGAGGGCATGAGGGGAGTGGACGTGCATCCCTCCCTGCCTGTCTGCCCACCTCCCCCAGCCCCAGGACATTCAGATTAAAAAATGGGAACCTGAACCCAACCTTGTTCTGCTTTGGTTTTCTCATCTGTTCTATGGGCTAGTAATATTTCCCTGCCTCCCTCAGACCACATGGAACCACATCTGGGGCCTGAGTCAGTCCTTGAGCTGCTGCTTCTTGGGTCCTGGCCTAAAATAATGTCTTTTTGTGTTGCAGATCTCCTACCGGTATCTTATTATTGCTCTCGGAATCCAGCTGAACTACGAGAAGGTACTGTGTGAAACTGTTTCTGCGTTATGCTGGCTTATCTATGGCAAGAGCAAATGATGCATTTAGTTGCTTGATTGTATTCATTTTGACAAGAAAGGGGTTCTGAGAAAATCTCTTCTGGTTTTATTTCTTGGCAGTCCTTTTATAGTTTTAAGGAAGACTTCTCTAAGTTTCTGTCAATAATAATATGTTCTAGCTTTAAGCTTTAATTAGAGTTCAGCATGCTCATGCCTTAATGAGAACTCTTGCAAAACAGCAGTTTTCTTTCTACATTTATAAGAAACCTGTCTTTCTATGTGGGACTGAGTTGGCTATATTGAAGATTAAATTCCACTTTGGAAGGAGGGTTTAGATGATAAATTTTAAAACAGACTTTAAGGGGTGGAACACCAGCAGGTAGCTCATCAGTTGCTGGAGGGACATCTGGGTTTTGTTGTGTAGATGCTAGGATGTTAGTGTGAAGTAACTGCTGCAATGGAAAGGCCACCCAGAAGCTCCTCAGAGCTCCCTTTTCAGTGAGCTGGGGGGCCAGATGCTGTCTGAAAGTTGTGAGATTCAAGCTTGTTTTTCTAAAACATAGCAGAGTAAATCGGTAAATACTATCATTTCCAGAAGCTTGTTGGGGACTACGAGTAAATAGTTGGAGTACAGGAAACATCTGTGCTAACTGGGTAACAAGCTTCAGGAATGTGACCTGGGCAAGGGCTTCATCAGAGTTGGCCCAGTAAGCATCTTTGAAGTGTGCTTCTATGTAAAGAAACCTGAATTGTGACATGTCCAGAGGAAGGGTAGTGAAAATGTCTTGGGATGTGTTGTGGGAAAGTTCAGAGAAGCTACAAGTTGTTGTGTATGTTGTAAGATGGCTTTGAGTCATGGTGCAATGGGCCATGAGTCTGTTAGAATGACAGGCAAGCTATGAAGTAGACGATATGGAGAAAGGTGCCTATTACAACTACTTTCAAGAGGGGCATACCTTCCAAAAAAAGCCCCCACAGTGTTGACCTAGCAAAGGCAATGCATCTCCATGGTACTGTCTTTCCAAAGTCCCAGTGTCATGTGAGAAGGACTGCAGAGGCCAGTGCTCAGAGTTCATAGCAGCCTCTTGTAGCAAACCAAGTCACAGAGATATTTACAAGTAGCTATGATTATGGAATCTCTGTTACATACCAGGAACCATGCTAGGAATCAAATGTTGTTTCTTTTTTATTTTGAGATAGAGTTTGGTCACTCAGGCTGGAGTGCAGTGGCATGATCTCAGCTCACTTGCAACTTCTATTTCCCAGGTTAAAGCAATTCTCCTGCCTCAGCCTCCAGAGTAGCTGGGATTACAGGTGCCCACCACCACGCCTGGCTAAATTTTGTATTTTTTTTTTTTTAGTAGAGACGGGGTTTCACTGTGTTGGTCAGGCTGGTCTCAAACTCCTGGCTTCAAGTGATCCACCTGCCTCAGCCTCTCAAAGTGCTGGGATTACAGGCATGCGCCACTGCACCCAGCCAGGAATTAAAAATTGATTCTTTACAACTACTTGTGAGGGAGGCATTTTTATCTTCACTTAATAGATAGGAAACTGAGGCTAAGGGAATGTAGTAACTTAACCGTGGTCACTGTGCTACTTGGGACTCTTTGATGGCAAATTCAAGGAAACTACTCAGGTTGGTGTAAATAAAAACTGGAGATCATTGATGAAAATACTGAGATGTTTCTGGAACACTAGGGCAGGAATGTAGGTGGGCCTCGGGCAGGACTGGATCTCCACTGTGAGTTCTGTTGGACTCAGGCAGTCTGTCTTTGTCCATCTCTCTCGGCCTCTTTCTCAGACCAGCTTCACAGGGTCTCTGCAGCAGGCCATCTTGCCTGCTGGTCTACTCTGTGATAGGATAGTCCACAGCTCCCTAGTGCATAGCCTGTTGCTGGAAGCCAAAGGAGAAGTCACATCTCATCTCTCCCTGATTCTCCCTTTTCCTCTCTCCCCTCCTCTCTAGCTCTCTCTGCTTCAGAATTCCCAGGGAAGCAACTCTGACTGGATGAGGGGTCAAAACCACCCTTTTTGACACAGGTTTTCCTAAAAGGAGCTTGGTTACCACTTTACGGAACCTTTTCCATCAACGACACTTTCTTAAAACTAGGGAGAAATAATGAAGGTGATAAGACATCAACTGCTTGTTTATCTCTTGGATAATGAGATTTGCTTTGGGAACTAGAAGGTATGGTGGTCCTGTGGGAAGACCCCCAGGCAGGTGGGCAGAGGCCTTGGTGTCTGGTTCTTTAAGATTCTGGGCAGTGCTCCATCCATTCTATGTGCTAATAATATTCCCCTACCTCCCTCAGAGGTACATAGTGACTGTCCAGTGTTGGCATTGATTGAAACTGTGAAAACATTAACATACAAGGTGATTTTATAAGAGTTATTATTATTGAGACTGCCAATGTCACTACTATCTAACTGTAACGGGGTGAACAGTAACAAAGAAATAGTTGCTTTTAACATTGAGTGTGGATAAGTAATGAACCCAGGCCACTGAGGAGACGAGAAGACTTTGTTTCCTTGAGACCTCAGGGATGGGTGTCTGGAGTGATTTTGGAGGTGTCCCAGAGAATGGCCTGGGGAGGCTCTGAAGGACCGGCTCATCTTGATGACTGTTTCTTTTTTTCTTTTTTTATATATATATATATATTTTATTATACTTTAAGTTCTAGGGTACATGTGCATAACGTGCAGGTTTGTTACATATGTATACTTATGCCATGTTGGTGTGCTGCACCCATCAACTCGTTAGCACCCATCAAGTCATCATTTATATCATGTATAACTCCCCAATGCAATCCCTCCCTCCTCCCCGCTCCCCATGATAGGCCCCAGTGTGTGATGTTCCCCTTCCCAAGTCCAAGTGATCTCATTGTTCAGTTCCCACCTATGAGTGAGAACATGCGGTGTTTGGTTTTCTCTTCTTGTGATAGTTTGCTAAGAATGATGGTTTCCAGCTGCATCCATGTCCCTACAAAGGACGCAAACTCATCCTTTTTGATGGCTGCATAGTATTCCATGGTGTATATGTGCCACATTTTCTGAATCCAGTCTGTCACAGATGGACATTTGGGTTGATTCCAAGTCTTTGCTATTGTGAATAGTGCCGCAATAAACATACGTGTGCATGTGTCTTTGTAGTAGAGTAATTTATAATCCTTTGGGTATATACCCAGTAGTGGGATGGCTGGGTCATATGGTACATCTAGTTCTAGATCCTTGAGGAATCGCCATACTGTTTTCCATAATGGTTGAACTAGTTTACAATCCCACCAACAGTGTAAAAGTGTTCCTATTTCTCCACATCCTCTCCAACACCTGTTGTTTCCTGACTTCTTAATGATTGCCATTCTAACTGGTGTGAGATGGTATCTCATTGTGGTTTTGATTTGCATTTTTCTGATGGCGAGTGATGACGAGCATTTTTTCATGTGTCTGTTGGCTGTATGAATGTCTTCTTTTGAGAAATGTCTGTTCATATCCTTTGCCCACTTTTTGATGGGGTTGTTTGTTTTTTTCTTGTATATTTGTTTGAGTTCTTTGTAGATTTTGGATATTAGCCCTTTGTCAGACGAGTAGGTTGCAAAAATTTTCTCCCATTCTGTAGGTTGCCTGTTCACTCTGATGGTAGTTTATTTTGCTGTGCAAAAGCTCTTTAGTTTAATTAGATCCCATTTGTCGATTTTGGCTTTTGCTGCCATTGCTTTTGGTGTTTTAGACATGAAGTCCTTGCCCATGCCTATGTCCTGAATGGTACTACCTAGATTTTCTTCTAGGGTTTTTATGGTATTAGGTCTAACATTTAAGTCTCTAATCCATCTTGAATTAATCTTCGTATAAGGGGTAAGGAAAGGATCCAGTTTCAGCTTTCTACTTATGGCTAGCCAATTTTCCCAGCACCATTTATTAAATAGGGAATCCTTTCCCCATTTCTTGTTTCTCTCAGGTTTGTCAAAGATCAGATGGCTGTAGATGTGTGGTATTATTTCTGAGGACTCTGTTCTGTTCCATTGGTCTATATCTCTGTTTTGGTACCAGTACCATGCTGTTTTGGTTACTGTAGCCTTGTAGTATAGTTTGAAGTCAGGTAGCGTGACGCCTCCAGCTTTGTCCTTTTGACTTAGGATTGTCTTGGCAATGCGGGCTCTTTTTTGGTTCCATATGAACTTTAAAGCCGTTTTTTCCAATTCTGTGAAGAAAGTCATTGGTAGCTTGATGGGGATGGCATTGAATCTATAAATCACCTTGGGCAGTATGGCCATTTTCACGATATTGATTCTTCCTATCCATGAGCATGGTATGTTCTTCCATTTGTTTGTGTCCTCTTTGATTTCACTGAGCAGTGGTTTGTAGTTCTCCTTGAAGAGGTCCTTGACATCCCTTGTAAGCTGGATTCCTAGGTATTTTATTCTCTTTGAAGCAATTGTGAATGGAAGTTCATTCCTGATTTGGCTCTCTGCTTGTCTGTTACTGGTGTATAAGAATGCTTGTGATTTTTGCACATTAATTTTGTATCCTGAGACTTTGCTGAAGTTGCTTATCAGCTTAAGGAGATTTTGGGCTGAGACAATGGGGTTTTCTAAATATACAATCATGTCATCTGCAAACAGGGACAATTTGACTTCTTCTTTTCCTAACTGATACCCTTGATTTCTTTCTCTTGCCTGATTGCCCTACCAGAACTTCCAACACTATGTTGAATAGGAGTGGTGAGAGAGGGCATCCCTGTCTTGTGCCAGTTTTCAAAGGGAATTTTTCCAGTTTTTGCCCATTCAGTATGATATTAGCTGTGGGTTTGTCATAAATAGCTCTTATTGTTTTGAGGTATGTTCCATCAATACCGAATTTATTGAGCGTTTTTAGCATAAAGGGCTGTTGAATTTTGTCAAAAGCCTTTTCTGCATCTATTGAGATAATCATGTGGTTCTTGTCTTTGGTTCTGTTTATATGCTGGATTACGTTTATTGATTTGCGAATGTTGAACCAGCCTTGCATCCCAGGGATGAAGCCCACTTGATCATGGTGGATAAGCTTTTTGATGTGCTGCTGAATCCGGTTTGCCAGTATTTTATTGAGAATTTTTGCATCGATGTTCATCAGGGATATTGGTCTAAAATTCTCTTTTTTGTTGTGTCTCTGCCAGGCTTTGGTATCAGGATGATGTTGGCCTCATAAAATGAGTTAGGGAGGATTCCCTCTTTTTCTATTGATTGGAATAGTTTCAGAAGGAATGGTACCAGCTCCTCCTTGTACCTCTGGTAGAATTCAGCTGTGAATCCATCTGGTCCTGGACTTTTTTGGTGGTAGGCTATTAATTGTTGCCTCAATTTCAGAGCCTGCTATTTGTCTATTCAGGGATTCAACTTCTTCCTGGTTTAGTCTTGGAGAGTGTAAGTGTCCAGGAAATTATCCATTTCTTCTAGATTTTCTAGTTGATTTGCGTAGAGGCATTTATAGTATTCTCTGATGGTGTTTGTATTTCTGTGGGGTCAGTGGTGATATCCCCTTTATCATTTTTTATTGCATCTATTTGATTCCTCTCTCTTTTCTTCTTTATTAGTCTTGCTAGCGGTCTGTCAATTTTGTTGATCTTTTCAAAAAACCAACTCCTGGATTCATTGATTTTTTGGAGGGTTTTTTGTGTCTCTATCTCCTTCAGTTCTGCTCTGATCTTAGTTATTTCTTGCCTTCTGCTAGCTTTTGAATGTGTTTGCTCTTGCCTCTCTAGTTCTTTTAATTGTGATGTTAGAGTGTCAATTTTAGATCTTTCCTGCTTTCTCTTGTGGGCATTTAGTGCTATAAATTTCCCTCTACACACTGCTTTAAATGTGTCCCAGAGATTCTGGTATGTTGTATCTTTGTTCTCATTGGTTTCAAAGAACATCTTTATTTCTGCTTTCATTTCGTTATGTACCCAGTAGTCATTCAGGAGCAGGTTGTTCAGTTTCCATGTAGTTGAGCGGTTTGGATTGAGTTTCTTAGTCCTGAGTTCTAGTTTGATTGCACTGTGGTCTGAGAGACAGTTTGTTATAATTTCTGTTCTTGTACATTTGCTGAGGAGTGCTTTACTTCCAATTATGTGGTCAATTTTGGAATAAGTGCGATGTGGTGCTGAGAAGAATGTATATTCTGTTGATTTGGGGTGGAGAGTTCTATAGATGTCTATTAGGTCCGCTTGGTGCAGAGATGAGTTCAATTCCTGGATATCCTTGTTAACTTTCTGTCTCGTTGATCTGTCTAATGTTGACAGTGGAGTGTTGAAGTCTCCCATTATTATTGTATGGGAGTCTAAGTCTCTTTGTAGGTCTCTAAGGACTTGCTTTATGAATCTGGGTGCTCCTGTATTGGGTGCATATATATTTAGGAGAGTTAGCTCTTTCTGTTGAATTGATCCCTTTACCATTATGTAATGGCCTTCTTTGTCTCTTTTGATCTTTGATGGTTTAAAGTCTGTTTTATCAGAGACTAGGATTGCAACCCCTGCTTTTTTTTGTTCTCCATTTGCTTGGTAGATCTTCCTCCATCCCTTTATTTTGAGCCTATGTATGTCTCTGCATGTGAGATGGGTCTCCTGAATACAGCAGACTGATGGGTCTTGACTCTTTATCCAGTTTGCCAGTCTGTGTCTTTTAATTGGAGCATTTAGTCCATTTACATTTAAGGTTAATATTGTTATGTGTGAACTTGATCCTGTCATTATGATATTAACTGGTTATTTTGCTCGTTAGTTGATGCAGTTTCTTCCTAGCCTCGATGGTCTTTACATTTTGGCATGTTTTTGCAATGGCTGGTACCGGTTGTTCCTTTCCATGTTTAGGGCTTCCTTCAGGGTCTCTTGTAAGGCAGGCCTGGTGGTGACAAAATCTCTAAGCATTTGCTTATCTGTAAAGGATTTTATTTCTCCTTCACTGATGAAACTTAGTTTGGCTGGATATGAAATTCTGGGTTGAAAATTCTTTTCTTTAAGAACGTTGAATATTGGCCCCCACTCTCTTCTGGCTTGTAGAGTTTCTGCCGAGAGATCTGCTGTTATCTGATGGGCTTCCCTTTGTGGGTAACCCGACCTTTCTCTCTGGCTGCCCTTAAGATTTTTTCCTTCATTTCAACTTTGGTGAATCTGGCAATTATGTGTCTTGGAGTTGCTCTTCTGGAGGAGTATCTTTGTGGCGTTCTCTGTATTTCCTGAATTTGAATGTTGGCCTGCCCTACTAGGTTGGGGAAGTTCTCCTGGATGATATCCTGAAGAGTGTTTTCCAACTTGGTTCCATTTTCCCTCTCACTTTCAGGCACCCCAATCAGACGTAGATTTGGTCTTTTTACATAATCCCATACTTCTTGCAGGCTTTGTTCATTTCTTTTTCTTCTTTTTTCTTTTGGTTTCTCTTCTTGCTTCATTTCATTCATTTGATCCTCAATCGCTGATACTCTTTCTTCCAGTTGATCGAGTCGGTTACTGAAGCTTGTGCATTTGTCACGTATTTCTCGTGTCATGGTTTTCATCTCTGTCATTTCGTTTATGATCTTCTCTGCATTAATTAGTCTAGCTGTCAATTCTTCCACTTTTTTTCAAGATTTTTAGTTTCTTTGCGCTGGGTACGTAATTCCTCCTTTAGCTCTGAGAAGTTTGATGGACTGAAGCCTTCTTCTCTCATCTCGTCAAAGTCATTCTCTGACCAGCTTTGATCCGTTGCTGGCGATGGGCTGCGCTCCTTTGCAGGTGGAGATGCGCTCTTATTTTTTGAATTTCCAGCTTTTCTGCCCTGCTTCTTCCCCATCTTTGTGGTTTTATCTGTCTCTGGTCTTTGATGATGGTGACGTACTGATGGGGTTTTGGTATAGGTGTCCTTCCTGTTTGATAGTTTTCCGTCTGACAGTCAGAAGGACTGTCTGTTGGTCTGTTGGAGATTGCTTGAGGTCCACTCCAGACGCTGTTTGCCTGGGTATCAGCAGCAGAGGTTGCCGAAGATAGAATATTGCTGAACAGCGAGTGTACCTGTCTGATTCTTCCTTTGGAAGTTTCCTCTCAGGGGTGACTCCACCCTGTGAGGTGTGGGGTGTCAGACTGCCCCTAGTGGGGGATGTCTCCCAGCTAGGCTACTCAGGGGTCAGGGACCCACTTGAGCAGGCAGTCTGTCCGTTCTCAGATCTCAACCTCCGCGTTGGGAGATCCGCGGCTCTCCCCAAAGCTGTCAGAGTCGTTGGCGTCTGCACCGGCCCCCGCTGCTTCCCCTATTGGACTTCAGCTGTGCGCTGTCCCCAGAGATGGAGTCTACAGAGACAGGCAGGCTTCCTTGAGCTGCTGTGAGCTCCACCCAGTTCGAGCTTCCCAGTGGCTTTGTTTACCTACTTAAGCCTCAGCAATGGCGGGTGCCCCTCCCCCAGCCTCGCTGCTGCCTTGCGGATAGATCGCCGCAGACAGCTGTGTTAGCAGTGAGGGAGGCTCCGTGGGCGTGGGCCCCTCCTGGCCAGGTGTGGGATATATTCTCCTGGTGTGCCTGTTTCCTTAAAGCGCAGTATTGGGGTGGGAGTTACCCGATTTTCCAGGTGTTGTGTGTCTCAGTTCCCCTGGCTAGGAAAACGGATTTCCTTCCCCCTTGCGCTTCCAGGTGAGGTGATGCCTCGCCCTGCTTCAGCTCTCGCTGGTCAGGCTGCAGCAGCTGACCAGCACCGATTGTCCGGCACTCCCTAGTGAGATGACCCCAGTACCTCAGTTGGAAATGCAGAAATCACCGATCTTCTGTGTCGCTCGCGCTGCGAGTTGGAGACTGGAGCTGTTCCTATTCGGCCATCTTGCTCCGCCCCCTCTTTTTTCTTTTTTCTTTTTTTTGAGATGGAGTCTCGCTCTGTCGCCCAGGCTGGAGTGCAGTGGCACCATCTTGGCTCACCGCAAGCTCCGCCTCCCGGGTTCACGCCATTTTCCTGCCTCACCCTCCCGAGTAGCTGGGACTACAGGTGCCCACCACTACGTCTGGCTAATTTTTTGTATTTTTAGTAGAGATGGGGTTTCACCATGTCAGCCAGGATTGTCTCAATCTCCTGACTTCGTGATCCGCCCGCCTCTGCCTCCCAAAGTCCTGGGATTACAGGTGTGAGCCACAGCGCCTGGCTGGATGACTGTTTCTTGATGATTGAAGTTGAACCTGTTCTTGTTAAGAACTGGGACTTAAGTCTCTAACTCAGTCTGTGACATCTTCATTGCACTCTATGAGCCTTCTAACATTTATAATAGGTATCCAGTTGATCTTATTGGCAATAATCAGCTAACATTTACAGGATATTTGCCAGGTGCATGTGTCCTTTACATGCATGGCCTCGTTTGCTTCTGCCCACAACCCTGTGAAGCAGATACCTTATCCCCATTTCACAGATGGTGAACGCTGAGATTCTCAAACCTGAGTGTGCATCTGAATCACCTGGAGGGCCTGTGAAAACACAGATTGCTGGGCCTGCTCCCAGAGTTTCTGATTCAGTAGGTCTAGGGTGGGGCCTGATAATCTGCATTTCTAGCAAGTTCCCAGGTGGTGCGTGTGCTGCTGGTCTGAGCACCACACTCGGAGACCTACTGGCTTAGAAGTATTACATAATTTATGCAGGGTCACAATGCTGGTAAGTGGAAGAGCCAGGACTCAAACTGGCATGTGGGATCCTAAAGTCCATGTTTTTAGGTACCTGGCTTTATGCCTTTACCTAGAGTTTTGTCTGGTACAACCTGATAAAGGGTGATTTAAATTCTTGATGATATAAATGGCACTTGGTCCTGCCAATTGTTCTTTCCAGTAAGTCAACTGGTTCTCCGAAAAGGAAGGCTGGCTGGCGTCTTGTCCTCACTCTGATGGTGGGAAAAGTGGTATTCAAATTATGTTCTCAAGGCCAGGGAGTTGGAGGGTTCCTCTGAGCTGGGCCCAC
Organism: Trachypithecus francoisi; assembly: GCF_009764315.1. Classification (NCBI taxonomy): domain Eukaryota; kingdom Metazoa; phylum Chordata; class Mammalia; order Primates; family Cercopithecidae; genus Trachypithecus; species Trachypithecus francoisi. The sequence goes on along the minus strand of NW_022681468.1, from coordinate 144,520,200 downwards.
TCTGCAGTTTGGCAGGTGACTGCAGATGCCACAGCTCTGGTCTTGGAACCCTCACCCACCTGCCTGCTCTAGGCCTGTGGGTATTGGTGGGTAGTCATAGTACTGAAATATTTGAAAGGCTGTAGAAGTGGCAAAGAACAAGGACTCTAAGGACATTTGCACTTTTGTTTAAAATGATTTTTGTGTACTTTGTTGCAGATTAAAGGCCTACCTGAAGGTTTTGCTCATCCCAAAATAGGGTCGAATTATTCAGTTAAGACTGTAGAGAAGACATGGAAAGCTCTGCAGGACTTCAAGGAGGGCAATGCCATCTTTACCTTCCCAAATACTCCAGTGAAGTGTGCTGGAGCCCCTCAGAAGATCATGTATTTATCAGAAGCCTACTTCAGGAAGGTATGCTTCCTTTCCGGGGACAGAGATGAGCAGGGAATACAGTGCTGATTCACTGATTGCAGGAATTCCATTTTATCTCTATCGTAATCCCTTTTTATCTCTAAATTTTTGTTACATATGTACAAAATTAGATAACTGGAAGTTTATAAAATAGAAAAGAGGAGAAAATCACTCATGATCCAATTGCTTTAATAAAGCTGCAGTTTTCAATTTGACATGGCTTTCTAGCTTTTTTTCTGTATACTTAAATATGGTTACAGTCATAGTGTACATGAAAAATTTAGATATATTATGTAATATTAAATAGTCTTTGTTACATACTTTTTAAATATGTGTGTAAAAGTCTACTGGATGCTGGGTGTGGTGGCTCACACTTGTAATCCCAGCACTTTGGGATGCCGAGGTGGGTGGATCACCTGAGGTTGGGAGTTCAAGACCAGCCTGACCAACATGGAGAAATCCCATCTCTACTAAAAATACAAAAAAATTAGCTGGGCGTGTTGGTACATGCCTGTAATTCCAGCTACTTGGGAGGTTGAGGCAGGAGAATTGCTTGAACCTGGGAGGTGGAGGTTGTGGTGAGCCCAGATCGGGCCATCGCACTCCAGCCTGGGCAACAAGAGCGAAACTCCATCTTAAAAAAAAAAGTCTACTGGAGAGATTGTTTAAATATTTCCACATAGTTAGACAATGAGTTGCAGATTGTTCATTTTTATCCATAATGCTATCAACTACTTCCACTCAAGTTTAAGCTCATGAGTATTTTCTGTCCTTTGGGTATACATTTAAAAAAATATGATAGGAAAAATGCCAATTTTGAAAGCAAAAAAATCTTCTCATGTAACTTTAAACCTTCATGGAAAGAGATATTTGGGCAGGAGGAGACTTTCTCAGCATCCTCCAAATGCTCTCTGTGTAAGAGCAGGTGTCTGCAGCTCCAGTACACCTGGCTTAAGCTTGGGAGGGAAGCTGTTCTTGCCCTCCCTGCTCTTGCCTGGGGTGTGACATTTAGTTTATCAAAGTGTGGTTTGGCTTGAGACCGTGGCAGGGTTCCAAGCAGCCCATAGTCACGTACGGGAACAGACAGGAAGAAGGGTGGGGAAGAACGGGCTGGGGAGTGGTTGAATGTGTGCGTGGAGGCTGGGACTGGGCAAGACCATCCCCTGAATTCTTTAAACTGCAACAGCCCTGTGAGGTAGGGAATTAAAGACAGTTCCAGTAATCATTTCTGACTCCAAGAAAGTTCATCCTGGGTCCTAAGGGGTTGGCATAACCTTTTGAGGCACTTACTCACCTAACTTTTTCAAATGGTGAGATCCGGATAAGCAAGTCCTGAAAGGAGCCGAGCAAAGGAAAGAATAAGAAACTAGCTGTTTCTTCTGTCCTGGAAACTTCCTTTGTGTAATTCTTTTCTCCCAAGTCTTGGATGACCTAAGAGGAACGTTCTCTTTCGAGTACCATAAGATCTTCGGCATTTGGGAGAATATTGGCCTCTCTGAACAATATCAAGAAGGTAGGAAATCAGGGTCTTGTTGTTGCTTTTTAGTTTAGTTTTTTTTTTTTTTTGAGACAGAGTTTTGCTCTGTCACCCACGCTGGAGTACAATGGTGCGATCTCAGCTCACTGCAAACTCTGCTTCCTGGGTTCAAGCGATTCTCCTGCCTCAGCCTCCTGAGTAGCTGAGATTACAGGCACCTGCCACCACGCCCAGCTGATTTTTGTATTTTTAGTAGAGACAGGCTGATCTTGAACCATGTTGGCCAGTCTGGTCTGGAACTCCTGACCTCAGGTGATCTGCCTACCTCGGCCCCCCAAAATGCTAGGATTACAGGTATGAGGTACTGCGCCTGGCTGGAACTCAGTTTTGCTGACTGCTGTTCCCTCAGCACCTAGGACAGTATCTGGCCAACTCTAGAACTTTGTTAAATATTTATTGAGTGAATGAATACATGAACATATGAGTAAACATTCCATTCTGCTCTATTCTATCTTGACCTGGACCTAGCCTTCACCTCTGGCCTTCAGCTGAACAGTGCCCACGTCAGCCCCCAACTCAAGTGTATACTTAGTTGTATGTCATAGGCAGAACGTAAGGAGGAGGCAGTGGATTGGTCTACCCGTTGCCCTGCCAGGACATAATGGTGGCAAAAACTAGCAAAGTCTCTGCTGAGGGTTTTAATTCTTGTCTAGATTTTTTTTTAAAAAGAAGGCAGCTGGAGTCATGCTTTGGTGTTAATGGTTTTCTTTTTTTTCTCAGACAGGGAAGCGATCCAAGGCCAATATCATTTTCAATACTTCTCTTGGAGCCATTTTTGGGGTTAAGAAGTATGCAGATGCCCTGCAGGAGATCATCCGGGAGCGGAACCTCACTGTTAACTACAAGCAAAACCTCATTGAAGTCCGAGCCGATAAACAAGAGGCTGTATTTGAGAACCTGGACAAACCTGGAGAGACCCAAGTGATTTCAGTGAGTAGTGAGGCTAAGCTGTCGGTCTGAAGCGTTGTCTCCTGAAACATGCCATAGACACATGGGGGCTCGCACCACCCTGTCTGCCGTCATTGTGTGCTGGGGAAGACCGGGGGAAATGAGCATCTTAGGGAAGTGATAGGGCAAGAAAGCAGGCCAAAATGGGTGGGGAAGAGAAAGATGTAAGAGGCTGTGTCAGTGGGAGGTGAGAAGGTGTTTTTAACTGATGCCAAGGGAATTTTTGTCCTATTCCTTTGACTCAACTTTTCCTGGCATCAAGTGACTTGAAGTAGCCAAAAATATTCCACAACTTCGGTTACTGCTTAGAGGTAAGGGAGGGCTTCCTCGCATGCAAGATCTGGTGATTGTCTCAATTGGCGGAGTGTGAGAAACAGTCCTGCTTGTGAGCAGGAAGTAACCCTGTGGGTAGTTCAAGAAAACAGGGATTGGTTGGGCATGGTGGCTCACACCTGTAATCCCAGCACTTTGGAAGGCCAAGGCAGGTGGATCACTTGAAGTCAGGAGTTCGAGACCAGGCTGGCCAACATGATGAAACCCTGTTTCTACTAAAAATACGAAAATTAACTGGGCTTGATGGTGGGTGCCTGTAGTCCCAGCTACTGGGGAGGTTGAGGCAGGAGAATCGCTTGAAGCCAGGAAGTGGAGGTTGCAGTGAGCCGAGATCATGCTATTGCACTCTAGCCTGGGCAACAGAGTGAGACTCCATTTCAAAAAACAAAACAAAACAAAAAACAACAACAACAAAAAAAAAACAAAAAAAAAAGAACAACAGGGATGTCTTTCACCTGTGGAAGAGGCTATCTGTAAAAATATTTCCCCTTGAAGGATCTGGCCAGAGCTACCATGCTTCTTGGAAAGATTTGGCCTTTGTTGCATGGGGTTGGTCTTGGTGTCTGAGTTTCTTCTTCTGTGAAGTGGGAATAGTACTTTCTAGAGGTGTTATGAGGTTAAGAACAAGATGTAAAATCATCTGGAGAAGCATGCATGGAAGAATATTTGTTTACATCATTTTGGCAAAAGCTGTTGGCAATGAGAAAATGTTACAGAGTCACATTTTATTCATTCAGAATTTTTCAAGAAATCAAGGGTTCCATAAAAAGGAATTTTGAAGTGAGCCAAAGACTAGACTTCTTCAAAACTTCAAAACTTCAAATTTTAAGCTTTTTAGCTCTACTCTTCCTAAAATTTATTGATACATCTTTCCTTTTTAAAATAGTATACTAAATATCACTTGAAATGTTACTGATGATTCAGGGTCATAATTTTAAAAACTTTTGTTTGGAAATAATCTCAGGCCAGGCACTGTGGCTCTTGCTTATAATTCTAGCACTTTGGGAGGCTGAGGCAGGCGGATCACTTGTGGTCAGGGGTTCGAGACCAGCCTGGCCAACATGGTGAAGCCCCATCTCTACTAAAAATACAAAAATTAGCTGGGTGTGGTGGCATGTCCCTGTAATCCCAGCGACCCGGGAGGCTGAGGCAGGAGAATTGCTGGAACCCAGGAGGTGGAGGCTGCAGTGAGCTGAGATTGTGCCACCGCACTCCAGCCTGGGTGACAGAGTGAGACTCCATCTCAAAAAAAAAAAAAAAAGAAAAGAAAGAATCTCACTTAGAGAAGTTGCAAAATAAAAATAGTACAAAGAAAATTGTATGTAGCTTTTACCTAGATTCACTTATAGAATTTTACCCCATTTGCTTTAGCTTTATCATTTGATTTCCTTCCTTTCCTTTCCTTTCTTTCTTTCCTTCTCTTTCTTTCTTTCTTTCTTTCTTTCATCTTTGTCTATCTATCTATATCTTTCTGTCATCCATCCATCTATCCATCCATCCATCTATATCTGGTTTTTCCAAAGGAAATTTACATATATCATGCATCAGGTCTCTTTAGCCCCAAATACTTTAGTGTTAATTTTCTAAAATAGGAGTGTTCTCTTACATAACCACAGTACAATTATCAACTCAGTACATTTAGCACAGATACAAGTTTTTAACTTACTATTTGTATTCCAGTTTAGTTGAGTGGCCCAACTGTGTTTATAGCATTTTTTCCTCCAGTGCAGGACTCAGGCTACAGTCAGGTACTGCATTCAATTGTGAGGTCTATTTAGCCTCCTTTAATCTGGGACATTTCTATAGCTTTTCTTTGTCTTCTATGATGTTGATATTTTGAAATAATATAGCCCTCTTGCCACCGCTTTTCTTTCAGTAGAATGTTCCTCATTTTGGGTTTGTTTATGTTTTCTTGTGATTAGTTTCAGGCTCTGCTATTTATTTATTTATTTTTGAGACAAAGTCTTGCTGTGTTACCCAGGCTGGAGTGCAGTGGCACAATCTCAGCTCACTGCAGCCTCTGCTTCCCAGGTTCAAGTGATTCTCCTGCCTCAGCCTCATGAGTAGCTGAGACTACAGGTGCGCACCACCATGCCTGGCTACTTTTTTTTATTTTTATTTTTAGTAGTGACGGGGTTTCACCATGTTGGCCAGGCTGGTCTCAAACTCCTGACCACAAGCCATCCGCCTGCTCGGCCTCCTGATGCTGGGATTACAGGCATGAGCCACCACGCCCGGTCTCAGGCTCTGTTTTTTAGACTGGAACATTGCGAAAGCATTGTGCCCTTCTAAGGTATCACATTTGCAAGCATATCATGTTCATCTGCCCTTCATTGGTGATGTTAATTTTGATCAGCAGACAAGATGTGGTCCAGTTTTTCCATTGAATAATTGCAATTTGTTTTCTCCCTTGCTACTAATAAGAAGTCTGTGGGAAGACACTTTAAAACCATGCAAATAGTCTACTCATTCAAGTCTCCCCACTAGAGTTAGCATCCGTTGGTGATCCTTGCCTAATCAAATCTTTACTATGGGTGGTTGCAAAATAATGATTTTCTAACTGTAACATTTCCGGCACGTTTACCAGCAAGCTCTTGGCATTCTTTCAGCAAGAGTCTTTGCTTCTCTCTTAGTTAATTCACTATTACCATGAACTCATGAGTTCCTAGTTTTTTTCCAATGGTGTATCATTCATTATTGTTTTTAATTATTTTGGTGCTCAGATTGTTCTGGATTTGGTCAGTAGGTGCCCCTTCCAGCTGGCTCTTGTGCCCCATCATGTGTTCGGGCACTTCCTTTACTTTCTGGCGTCACAGGTTGTCCCAGGCTCATCTAGCATCTCTCTGCAGCAGCTCAGGGTCATCGTTTTGAAAAGCTCCTGTGTAGTTATGAACAAAGAGGCTAAATGTTTGGAGCTAGTTATCACTTTATGAAAGGGTCTCAAATTCCTGCTCTTTGTTTTTATGTGTGTCCTTTGTGTAGTTTTCCTTTTTCCTGGCTGTCAGGCAGTTGTAAGTGACTTTGGACGGTCCCTCCAGCTTTAGCTGTTTTAAATTGCTGCTCCTCAAATGGGCTCCCTCCAATGGGCTCTGAGCGAGAGCCTGAAGCATGTCTTTCTGAGCAAAGTGTGTGAACTTGAGGCATGAACTGAACTTTGTCAGTACTTTGGTTCTCAGCTGTCCTCTGGATTGCTGCGGTTATAGGTAGGGATGTGGATACATGAATGGTTATTCTTCTTCTAAAGGGTTTGTCATGAAAGAAGATATTTGTGTCCCTTTTGCATTATAGGATTTCAGGTCAGATAGTTAGTTCCACTCTTAAAATCTGAATTTCAAAAAATCCACCAGAAGGATTTAAAGCTGTGGCTCTTAACCCTGGCTACACATTAGGGAGCTTTTAAAATGTGCTGATGCCTGGTCTCCCTACCAGAGGTTTTAGTTAATTGGTACAGATTGAGGATGGGGAGTTTCAAAAATTCCCCTAATGACTCTCGTGTTCAACCAGGATTGAGAACAACTGATGTAAAGAATTGTGCTGGGCTCGGTGGCTCACGTCTGTAATCCCAGCACTTTGGGAGGCCCAGGCGGGTGGATCACGAGGTCAGGAGTTTTAAGACCAGCCTGGCCAAGATGGTGAAATGCTGTCTCTGCTGAAAATACAGAAATTAGCCAGATGTGGTGGCAGGAGCCTGTCATCCCAGCTACTAGGGAGGCTGAGGCAGAGAATTGCTTGAACCCGGGAGGCGGAGGTTGCAGTGAGCTGAGATTGTGCAACCGCACTCCAGCCTGGTCGACAGATGGAAGTTCAGACTCAAAAAAAAAAAAAAAAGTAAATGTAACCCGAAGTTTATAATTTTGAATCTTTATTAGAGAACTTGTGAATTGATCCCAGTCCCCTAAGTTTAAAAAAATCTAAACTGTTTTACACCACAGAGTCCAAGAACTAGAAGAGACTTTGGAGACTGTCTAGTCTAGTACATTTCTTTATGGATAAGCAAATTAAAGACCAAAGAGGTGAAGTGACTTGTCCAAGTAATAGCATTCTGTTTCTATTTTTCTTTGTAAATGAACCTGTTCCTTCGAGATTGTAGGAATGTGATCCACAGGTTTTACATGTCAGAATCACTAGCAGATTTTGTTAAAGTACAGATCCTGTGCTTTACCCAGATCTACTAGATTGGGATCTCGGCATGGTACAGCCTGGGAACCTGGGACTTTTCCACAAGTCTCCCAAATGCTGCTAATAAACATTAAAGTTTGAAAACCACCACACTGAATGGACTATGTATGTTAATAAAGGAGAACCAAGTTATTTATCCTATATAGTTACAGAAATAAATGATGGATAATGAACAAGTTACAACTAAGTGCCAATGTTTGTTTTCCTTCCTTCCTTCCCTCCTTCCTTCCTTCCTTTTCTTCCTTTCTTCCTTTCTTCCTTTCTTCCTTTCTTCCTTCTTTCCTTCTTTCCTTCTTTCCTTCTTTCCTTCCTTCCTTCCTTCCTTCCTTCCTTCCTTCCTCCTTCCTTCCTTCCTTCCTTCCTTCTTTCTTTTTCTTTTTCTCTCTTTTTTTGAGACAGAGTCTCACTCTGTCACCCAGGTTGGAGTGCAGTGGACAACCATGGCTCATAGCTCACTGCAGCCTCTACTTCCCAGGCTCAGGCAATCCTCCTACCTCAGCCTCCTGAGTAGCTGGGTCTGTAGGCATGCACCACCATGCCCGGGTAATTTTTGTAAAGACTGGGTTTTACTATGTTGCCCAGGCTGGTCTCAAACTCCTGGGCTCAAGTGATCTGCCTGCCTTGGCCTCCCAAAGTGTTGGAATTACAGGTGTGAGTCACCACACCCGACCCGGTGTTAATTTCTTTTTCTTTCTTTTTTTTCTTTTGGAGGCAGGATCTTGCTCTGTCATCCAGGCTGGAGTGTAGTGGTGTGATCTTGGCTCACTACAATCCCCACCTCCCGGCCTCAGGCAAGCCATCCTCCTACCTCAACCTCCTGAGGAGCTGGGACAACAGGCATGTACTACCACGCCCAGCTAACTTTTTGTATTTTTGGTAGAGAGGGGTTTTACTACGTTACCCAGGCTGGTCTCAAACTCCTGAGCTCAAGCCATCTGCCCACCTTGGCCTCCAAAGTGTTGGGATTACAGGCATGAGCCACTACACCTGGCCATTAATTTCTAATAAATCCATAAAGTAGACCCTAGTATTTCTTCTTTTGTAGGATGTTAGGAAAAACTCCATACCTTTATGATGATTATGTGAAAGTATTTAGCTTTTCTTTTAGAAAAGAGGTGTGGAATTTATGTGTACTTGTGAAATTCAAACACATTGACTCCATCAAGATGACTCTAGTAAGGTTTAGACCTCGGTTCAAAAACGTAGTTCTAGGTCAGCTATGGTAGCTTGCATCTGTAATCCCAGCACTTTGAGAGGCTGAGACAGGTGGGTTGCTTGAGCCCAGGAGTTCAAGACCAGCCTGGCAACATAGCAAGACTGAGTCTCTACTAAAAACAACAACAACAACAACAAAAAACTAGCTGGGTGTGGTGGTGCATGCCTGTAGTCCCAGGTATTTAGGAGGCTGAGGCAGGAGGATTGCTTGAGCCCAGGATTTAGAGGTTATAGTGTGCTATGATCAAGCCACTCCCCTGCAGTCTGGCAACAGAATGAAACACTGTCTCAAAAGTAGTTCTAGTTGACTGCAGAAATGCAGACAGGGAATTAATAATTTGGTGGATGATAGTTGTTGACATTTCATCCATTATCCTGCAAACATGCGTTCAGTTTTAATGTTCATTAACAGACCTGGCCTCAGGGACCCATGTCCCCAAGAGCCACCCTCCACCCAAGATTATCCTGCAGACGAGAAGCAGCCATTTGCAGTGCTCCTTCCCTGAGGTTAATTAAGCTTCTATTTGTCTGAGAGTTGTAATAAGTACAAATCATCTTCCTAATTCCCATTGCCATCAGTGACTGCTGAGCCTTTCTGAGGGCATGGGACCATTGGACTTCTTATGGAAATGGAGGGCTATTTACTGTCTCACAAGGTTGGAATTGTCTTGAAACGCTTACGTTTTTACCCTAATGACATGTCGTGAACATCTCAGTCAGTGTGTCCTTAACCGGACCCACTAGCAAATTGATGAAGCTGCTGGATGGAGTTTGTTAAAAATAAATAAAAAGCATAATAAGAACCAACTACAAAATGTGAAAGAATATTACATAAACAAAAAAAATTAAATGAACCCTCAAAAGTGATTAGGATGGGTCAGTGCACCACTACCAAGGGTAACTTTGATAACGGTGTTTTGGAAAAAAATTCACCTCTGCCTTCTGCACTGAAAAGTAAATCCAGTACTGAATCAGACCCCTGGCTCCTTTTCCAAAGAGCTAGCTAATATTTTTACCACCTCTTTTCATCTTAAATTGGTGTTCTGACAGTTTCCTTTATGTGTTTTGAAGTTGACACATATTTGGGAATGATGCTTTCTTACCAGCTCCTAACACGTCCTTTACAAGTTTAAGGGATGCTGAGCATCACCTTACAGAATAACACGGAGGTGCTAAAGTTTACAAGTTGACAGCTGAGGGTCAGGGAGACTGCAACTGAAATATACCACCCCTTTATTTTAGTATTAATGAAAACATCAGTGGAGTCTTTCAGAATTATTAGTAAGCTTCACTCCAATATCTCATGTACCCCTATGTGTGTGGCCACAGGGATCTCTTGGTCTCTATGGGGAGATCATGTCAACTGAGAGAATGGTTATTTAGCTTATCACCACCCCCCAGGAGAGCACATAAGGTCTTGGAGAGGGTGCGGACTGATACAAGTGCTGATTGTATAATGCTCCATGCAGCCATAGCGCAGTGTATGGAGTAAGGAAGTTCAGGGGAGAGCTTTTGGAGCTGTGGAAATATTGAATAAATGAAAATGTGGATTCTCTCCTTGTGTGTAGTATGAAATGCTTCATGTCACACCACCAATGGGCCCACCAGATGTCCTCAAGACCAGTCCTGTGGCTGATGCTGCTGGTTGGGTGGATGTGGATAAAGAAACTCTGCAACACAAGAGGTACCCAAATGTGTTTGGGATTGGGGACTGCACCAACCTTCCTACGTCAAAGACCGCTGCTGCAATAGGTAAAATAACCAGCTCTATTTCTCTCTTTCTCAAAAAGATGTCACCTCGAGGCACTACTGTAACAAAAACAAAAGCTTGGCATCTGCCTGTAATCCCAGCACTTTGAGAGGCTCAGGCAGGCAGGTCGTTTGAGGCCAGGAGTTTGAGACCAGCCTGGCCAACATGGTGAAACCCCATCTCTACTAAAAATACAAAAATTAGTCAGGCGTGTGGCAGGCGCCTGCAATCCCAGCTACTCAGGAGGCTGAGGCAGAAGATTGCTTGAATCCGGGAGGCGGAGGTTGTAGTGAACCAAGCTCGCACCACTGCATTCCAGCCTGGATGACAGAGCAAGGCTTCATCTCAAAAAAAAGACTTGGCACCAACAGCATTCCATTAATAATGAAGAAAGTTCTGTGTCCTAAATATGACTTTGACCTTCCTAAGACAGAAGCAAGTTGTCAATGAACCCAGTGTCATATGAAGCAAAAAGTGCCTTTGGAGTGCTCTGCCCCAGAGTAGCGTGATCTTATCTACCTTTTCTAGGTCAGAGGGGTTGTCAGAAGAAGGGGCCTTAGAGGGACTGCATCACTTTTCCAGCTCTCTTGAATTCTGTTACTTCTCATACTGCCATGCTGGCATCCCTGGTATTCTTTGCCTCTGCCACCAGGCAGCTTGGCTATTTTTCTTCTGCCTGAAACACCATAAAGCTCGGGAAGCATTTGTTTTCCCAGAAAACACATGCAAGTCAATGAAAGCTTGCAGACCAGAAAATTGTCCTGTTAAGACAAATACAGTGGAGCATGTCCTGAGTGGTACATGATTAAGGCCTCAGCCTGGAAAACTAAATTCTTCACCTCGATGTTCTGCACCAGCAGTGATGGGGAGAATTGCCTTTTAGATTCTGTCCTCTACTGACAGGAACTGTCTTTTCTGGATGCTATAAAACACAAGACCTCCAGTATGGTAGTGTTTTGTGTGAATGAGATGCCTGTGGAACAGATTGTGGTACTTTTGCTGACTATTTCGACCTCAAGATAGACTATCTAGGAAACTCACTGAATGTCTTTTTCATTATTCATGCTAATTTCCTCCCAAGTTTTTATTTTAAAAAATCTCAGACCTATACAAATTTGAAATAAATTATAATACTCATATATCTTTCAGGTATTAACCAATTATTAATATTTTGTGACATATGCTTCATTGTATTTATGTATATATGTATATTATATATATAATGTGTATGTGTATATATATAAATATTTATATATATATATATTTTTGGTGGGGGGACAGAATTTCACTCTTGTTGCCTGGGCTGGAGTGCCGTGGCATAGTCTTAGCTCACTGCAACCTCTGCCTCCCAGGTTCAAGCAATTCTCCTTCCTCAGCCTCCCAAGTAGCTGGGATTACAGGCACCCACCACCACACCTGGCTAGTTTTTGTATTTTTAGTAGAGATGGGGTTTCACCAAGTTGGCCAGGCTGGTCTCGAACTCCTGGCATCAGGTGATCTGCCCCCCTTGGCCTCCAAAGAACTAAGATTATAGGTGTGAGCCACGGCGCCCAGCCTGTATTTATGTATATTTTCCTAAAGATGTCCTTTGTCGTCCCAGCCCCTCCTTAAATCCACCAGCCAGTCAAGGATCACACACTGCATTGGGCAAAATGCCTCTTTGGTCCCCTTTAATATAGAGCAGGCCTTCTGACATTTGTTCCTTTACTTTCATGACATCGACATTTTTGAAGATTCCAGGCCAGTTACCTTGTAGAATACCCCACAATTTAGAATTGTCTAGTTGTTTTCTTATGGTTTGATTCAGGTTATATGTTTTGGCAAAAATCTCCGTGCCTGAGGCTGTGTACCTCCCTCTGCGGCACCTCAGGAGCCCGTCACGTTAGTTTGTCTTGTCTTTGGTGAAGCTTGACTTCCTCACTGGGTTAAGGGGTGTTCTCTGTCTCTCTCTTTCATTGTAAAAGTACTCTCTCTCTTTGTAATTTATAGGTAGTCTGTGGGGTGATGCTTTGAAATGACATTCATTTAATGCAAGCCTGCTGAATTTATGTGGTGAAACTACCTGTGATGTGAGGCCCAGATTACCCGGCTTTTAGCCTTCTTCAAACAAATATTTAATTCGATGTTCCAGATAGATAAGACTGAATATGACTGAACAAAAATATTCTAAGTGGCAAGTCTTTTGCTCCAAGTCCTGCAGTGCATCTGCGTGGCTTCCATGGTCCCCCAACCACGGAGGGCGTGTCCCTGTTGTTTTTACATTTGTGTCTTACAATCTGCAACCTATTCTATGGTTGCTCTAGAGCTTATATAATGAGTCCACTCTTAATTATATCTGGATTGTTTCCAACCCATTTTTATTCAAACAGTACCATAATGAGTGCTCTTTACCTGTTATTTAGGTTGGTGCAAAAGTAATTGCAGTTTTTGCCATTAAGCGTAATGCCATTAACCACAATTACTTTTGCACCAACCTAATATTTCACCTCTGTGAAAGTCTGTTTACTCTTCTCTTCAATGCCCAAATTACAATAGTACTAGCTTTTCCCAAGCAGATCTTCATTTCTTCTTAGATTCCCTTCCCCAAATCCTCTGAGTATCCCAAGGCAATGCCACACTTTTTCCACAAATCTGTCGTTGGGTTTACTTGCCACCAAGCCTCGGTCCAGACCCCTATGCCATTGTGAGCAAGACCCATCTTGCCATGTTGAATCTGGCTTTCCTGAGCTCATGTCCCCTTCTCTGCTTCTCTCTGCCCCAGGATGCTCCTTTAATCACTCTCAGCACAGCTAAGATCAGGATGTGGCATTTAACAAAAGTTAACTGAAGGCCCGGGCATGATAGAAGGGGATTGTAATACCAGGCAAAACCCAACTCCCACACACCTGCACCCATGCACGCTTTAAGTCTAGATGTTGAGTGACTGCTTCCTGGCTTCACAGGCCTCACCTGTGTGCAGTGGCACCCAGTAGATGTCTCTGCTCCTTTTCTGTTGGCCTTGGTGTCCTGCTGCTGTGGCCTCCTCAGGTGTTCTCAGTTCAGATTCCAAGCTCTTTATGGCCCTCAAAGAGGAACACAGTTTTCCAAAAGGGAAATATGATCTTTAGAGATGTTGCTTTGCCCACAGTGAATATAGCCATTTAATTTTTTTTCTTGTTTTAGAGACAGGGTCTCGCTCTTTTGCCCAGGGTGGAGTGTAGTGGAGCAAACACGGCTCACTGCAGCCTTGACCTCTTGCGCTCAAGTGATCCTTCCACTTCAACACCCCCAAGTAGCTGGAACTGTAGGCATGTGTCACCATACCCAGCTAATTTTTAAAATATCTGTAGAGATAGGGTCTCCCTATATTGCCCAGGCTGGTCTCAAACTCCTGGGCTCAAGCGATCCTTCTGCCTTGGCCTCCCAAAATGTTGGGATTACAGGCATTAGCCACCACGCTTGGCCTCATTTAATATCTATATATTTTTAGATGGAGTCTTGCTTTGTTGTCCAGGCAGGAGTGCGGCGGCATGATCTTGGCTCACTGCAACCTCTGCCTCCTGGGTTCAAGCAATTCTCTTGCCTTAGCCTCCTGAGCAGCTGGGATTACAGGCACCTACCATCACACCTGGCTATTTTTTCTATTTTTTGTAGAGATGTGGTTTTACCACATTGGTCAGGCTGTTCTTGAACTCCTGAACTCAAGTGATCCACCCACCTCAGCCTCCCACAGTGCTGGGATTACAGGCGTGAGCCACCACGCCCAGCCTCATTTAATATTTTTAAGCAGAGTTGTTTACTCTTCATTTTTTGGACCCCCACCCATTCCAGAAAAAATATCATTGCTTCTTTGATTTGGGCATCAGTCAAACTATAGTTTATGGGCCAATGCAGTCCACTGCCTGTTTTTGTATGGTGGAAATTTTGTTTTTTGTTATTACATAATATCTTTGATTTGCCATTGGCCCACAAGGCCTGCAATTTTTCTTTACAGAAAAAGTTTGCTAACCCCTGATTTGGGAGATTACAAAATAACCACTCCAATAAGCATTTTATAATACAAAGGTAACCCATCTTTCCTCAAAAGTGAATCCCATGTTCTACTTCTAGAGACACAAACTGCTGTATCTTTATTTTATTTTATTTTTGAGACAGAGTCTCACTCCTTCATGCAGGCTGGAGTGCAGTGGTGCGATCTCAGTTCATTGCAACCTCTGCCTCCGAATTCAAGCAATTATTGTGCCTCAGCCTCCTGAGTAGCTGGAATTGCAGGAGCAGCACCATGCCTGCCTAATTTTTTGTATTTTTAGTAGAGACAGGTTTCACCATGTTGGCCAGGCTGGTCTCAAACTCCTGGCCTCAAGTGATCTGCCCACCTTGGTCCCCCAAACTGCTGAGATTACAGGTGTAAGCCACCATGCTCGGCCACAAACTGTTGTCTCCTTAAAAGGGCAGTCTTTTTTTTTTTTTCTGAGATGGTGTCTTACTTTATCGCCAAGGGTGGAGTGCAGTGGTACGATCTCGGCTCCCTGCAACCTCCACCTTCTGGGTTCACGCAATTCTCCTGCCTCAGCCTCCTGAGTAGCTGGGATTACAGGCGTGTACCATCATGCCTGACTAATTTTTGTATTTTTAGTAGAGATGGGGTTTCATCATATTGGCCAGGTTGGTCTTGAACTCCTGATTTCAAATGATCCACTTTCCTCTGCCTCCCAAAGTGTTGGGATTACAGGTATGAGCCACAGTGCCCATCTGGGCAGTCTTAATTATTCAAAATTGAACACAAACTGGGTTTAGATTATATGAAGAAACTATTACTAATATTTGGGGTGTGAAAATACTGTGGGTTTGTGTGAAGAAAATTCCCCATCAGAGATACAGACAGGAAGATTTATGAGTGAATTGATGTGATATCTGCTCTAAAAATACAGCAGGAAAAAAAATAGCATGAGTGATGAGATGGATTAAACAAAATGATGGAATTTGAATATTTTCCTAATAAAAAAGGCAGTCTCGCCACTCTTGCCAAAGAAAAACAAAAAAAAATCCTGATGTATGTATGTATCTGTCTGTCTGTCTGGCTATCTAGGAAAGAGACAGAGAGATGGAAATACAGGTATATCTCTGTATGTATATCTATATCCACCTGGTCCTGCCTCAGCCAGAACAGTGCAGGGGAGAGGAAGGCATGCTTTGTCTTATTGGAAATGCCTGGGGCCACCAATCCAGACTGCCTGTGAACAGGGACACAGGGATAACCCGCATGGCCAAGAATACTAAGTGGACACACAGACTAAATTGACAGCCTCAACCCCAGGAGGAGAGGCAGTGGTTTTGGGGTAGGTCCATCCTTACAGCCACACTGGAGAGAGTCAGCTCTTTAGTTTCAAACCCATGGAAACACATGTGCGGGCCTTTCACGAATTAAAGAATCCCCTCTGGTAGTCAATTTCAATTAGTAAGAAGGTCATGTTCTAGTCACAGTTTCCAGGGATGGGAAATGGAATCTTCTTAACTTGTTTACATTAAAGTTATTTGCAAATTAGTTTCCATGGAAAACCTAGATGCTTACATTTTTCTGACTTTCCCATTTCTCTTATAGCTGCCCAGTCAGGAATACTTGACAGAACAATTTCTCTGATTATGAAGAATCGAACACCAACAAAGAAGGTTTGTGTGCCTTGTAAGAATCACTGTCTCAATGAGCATCTTCCATTCTGTGTGAAAGTCGTGTTTTCCCACAATTTTGCACTTTCTTCATTAGTGTCTCCAGTATGGGTACTACTGTTTTTGCCATTAGTACTATTTTTTTTGTAATATAATTTGCATTTTTCACAGTACAAAAAGTCAGAATATACAGAAAAGAAAAAAATATATAACCACTTACAACAAATAATAAATTCTAAAGTGTTAATATAGGACCATGAAAAAAATCTACTTTCCAACTCAGTCTGATTTACAATTTTAGTATGATGGCTACACATCATGTCCACTGGTGACCGGCTACAACCGTGTGATTCTTGCCGAGTTTGACTACAAAGCGGAGCCGCTAGAAACCTTCCCCTTTGATCAAAGCAAAGAGCGCCTTTCCATGTATGTCATGAAAGCTGATCTGATGCCTTTCCTGTATTGGAATATGATGCTAAGGTAAGTGTGCTGCCTGGTTCCTGGATGAGGAAAGGGATTTATAGCACATCTCCACCCGCACGGGATGTAGCCTCTTTTCTTCATTGTTAGCAGTGACCAACTGTTCTGTCTTCCATACTCTAGGCCCTCTTTTGCTGCTGGATAAATAATAATAGTAAATCACTTTCACATATCAAGTACTCTATCATCTGCTACCTTACTTTTTTTTTTTTTCTTGAGATGGAGTCTTGCTCTGTTGCCCAGATTGGAGTGCAGTGGCACGATCTTGGGTCACTGCAACCTCCACTTCCGGGGTTCATGCAGTTTTCCTGCCTCAGCCTCCTGAGTAGCTGGGATTACAGGTGCCTGCCACCATGCCTGGCTAATTTTTGTATTTTTAGTAGAGACGGGGTTTCACCATGTTGGCCAGGCTGGTCTCAAACTCCTGATCTCAAGTGATCCACCCACCTCGGCCTCCCAAAGTGTTGGGATTACAGGCGTGAGCCACCACGCCCGGTCCCTTACCTTTGTTTTTATTATGTTATAGGAAAAACCAAACAGTAAGAGCACGGACTTTGGAGTTAGACCTGTATTTGAGTCATACTTCTGCCATTAGCATGGCAGAAGTCATCAGCAGTGTCATGCTATTAGCAGGACATACATAGCTGTGTGTCCCAGGGAAGTTCTGTTTAATTTAATTTAAACACTATTTGTGTTTAAATTTCTCATCTGCAAAATGAAAGTAACATTGCCTACCTCACAAGATGGAGGTTAATGAGATAACACATAAAGAGGCAGGCACATAGTAGGGATTCAATAAGTAAACAGAGTAATAAAAATTCCTCTTCTTCATTCTTTTTTTTTTTTTTTTTTTTTTTTTTTTTGAGATGGAGTCTCGCTCTGTCGCCCAGGCTGGAGTGCAGTGGCCGGATCTCAGCTCACTGCAACCTCCACCTCCTGGGTTCAAGCGATTCTCCTGCCTCAGCCTCCCAAGTAGCTGGGATTACAGGAATGCGCCACCATACCCAGCTAATTTTTGTATTTTTAGTAGAGAAAGGGTTTTGCCATGTTAGCCAGGCTGGTCTCAAACTCCTGGCCTCAAATGATCCACCTGCCTCAGCCTCCCAAAGTGCTGGGATTACAGGTGTGAGCCACTGCATCCAACCACTCTTCATTCTAAAAGCTGATGACCTCATTTTACTTTTCCAAACTCATATGAGAGAGAAATCAAGGTGTCTACACCAGTGGTCCTGAACCAAGAGTGATCTTCCTATCCCTTGCTGCCCTGGGGACATTTGACAATTTCTGGAGACGTTTTTTGTTTGTTACAACTGGAGGGGCGCTACTAGTGAGCAGAGGCCAGGGATACTGCTGAACATCCTATAATGCCAGGTCAGCCCCCAACAGCAAAGAATTATCTGGTCCAAAATGTCAATAGGGCGGAGATTGTGAAATGCTGACCTACAGTTAATTATGAGCTAATGGAAAGCAGAAAGAGTAGCAGCTTGCATGTAGTAGAGGCTTTAGACACGTTTGCCAAATTGAGTCAGTACGTCCAGGCTTACACAGCTAGTCAGTGTCAAAGCTAGGACTGAAAGCAGGTTATCCCCTACTAGTCATGGGATCTTTCCAACTCACTAGACAATCTTGCTTCATGTGCTGATAAACGTGCTCTGTGTGCAGCCCGGCTTCCCTTTCAGCATCCTCCTGACTGAAGTCGCCCCATCTCTCTTGCTGCAAGTACATTTTTTTGTGTTATTTCTTACAGGGGTTACTGGGGAGGACCAGCAATTCTGCGCAAGTTGTTTCATCTGGGTATGAGTTGAGGCTGGCTCAGCACTTGCTCATTTGGATGGCTTCTGGGCCAAAACTGCAGTCACTGAATGACCAAGAGCAGCACGAAGGACTTGGAACCTATCCTTGTAAAGAGTTTCTTGATGGATAATGGTGACCACATGCCTCCCTTTTCAGTACCTTTGAACAGCAACCATGTGGGCTGCTCATGATGGGCTTGATTATTTGGGAATAATAAAACAAAATAATGCTTTTATTTTCTGAATAATGGTTTGTCACTGATTGTGTTCTATGAGAAAATTTTATCTTGGCTGGTAGGGATGAAAAGTTCCAGCACTTGGGAGAAAAACGTGGTGGTGGTGAGCTAGCTTACGTGTTATCTACTGTGAGTATTCAGCTGACAGCTGGCATAATTTCAAAGAGCCTATTTGGATTCACTGAAAAGGGTCATTCCAGGGACAATATTGTTTCAAACATAGTGTGCAGTAGCCCTGAACACGTGCTGCTTAGAACTCCTGCCGCGGGAGCACAGCGGAGTAAGAGCCCAGCTGCCACCCCTCTGGTTCCACCACCCTGTTTGTGCTGAGGCCATACTTTCTTCCAGCCAGTGACTGAACATGGTGGGGCACCAGTGCTGGCCCATTCTTTGGAATGTGGGACTTCTCTACTGGACAACTTTAGCTCCAGGACCCCCCATCAACCTGTCTGAAACTTCCTTAGAACTGCGCTGCGTCTGAGGTTCTTCTATCCAGTCCTTCTTCCTTCCCCCTCTGTTTTCATAGCTGTCCATCTTGCACTGTGGTGTGAAGGCCCACCTTGCCTTCTCCTGTTCCTTCTCCTTTATTCTTCCTAGACATTTCCCCCACTAAGTCTCCTGCAAATCTAGTTCTCTCCAGGCACCTGTTTCTCAGGGAAGCTACACACAGTGAGACTGGGGTTAGAGGAATCCTGATGTGTATAGCAAGCACTTGCTAGATTCAGTTCCAATTTTGCCAACAAAGTTTTGAATGAGTTTGTACGAGAGATATTGCAGGAAATAGTTCCAGTTTATTTGAAGTTCAGCAGTGGCTTAAAAATAATTTGTTTCCTATTAGTTTATTGTAGAAATTCATAGTTTCAGTTCAATCTGGCGTTTTAAAGCTGTGTACGTTTCATATTTATAAACTCCCCCAAAGGGAAAGGCATAGCAGTCTATACAATGCCTTAGATTTTTTTTTCTTTTTTCTTTTTTTTTCTTGAGACAGAGTCTCGCCCTGTCACCCAGGCTGGAGTGCAGTGGCACGATCTTGGCTCACTGAAAGCTCTGCTTCCCGGGTTCGTGCCATTCTCTTGCCTCAGTCTCCTGAGTAGCTGGGACTACAGGTGCCCGCCACCACGCCCGGCTAATTTTTTGCATTTTTAGTAGAGACGGGGTTTCACCATGTTAGCCAGGATGATCTCAATCTCCTGATCTTGTGCTCTGCCTGCCTCAGCCTCCCAAAGTGCTGGGATTACAGGCGTGAGCCACCGCGCCCCACCACAGTGCTTTAGATTTTTATAAGTTTAGAGTTCAAACCCTTTTATGTGTTACTAGATGGCCAAGTCGGTTTTCCTAGAGTTCTCTCGATGATGTTAGAGACTTTGGGCATTCACTCACTCATTCAACAAATATTTATTGAGCATATGCTACCTGCTAGTACTACAAGTACTATTCTTGGCCCAGGGCATCCTGTGTTGAACCAGACAAATAAGGCCCTGTCCACGTTTTTGTGGTGCCTGTGATAGTTTCCTTTTCTTTTCTTGGGATGCCAAGGGAGCTTGTTGAGTGAGGTCCTGGCTTGATTAGGGAAGTAGACTGTCTTCAGTGGCATACATTCTGGGGGAGGGCAGGGAACTAACTGCTCTAGCAGCAGGCCCCTAACCTGGTGACAGGGCTGGAAGATGTTCTCTAGGGTGTCCACACATCCTAGTTTGCCTGGGATAGTCCTGTTTAACACCTATTGTCCTGGCATAACTAAATCGTGTCCCCTTTAGCTCTCCAAGATGTCCCAATTTAAACAATAGGTTTCCGAGCACTCTGGGGATCACCCGCCACCCCCCAGTCCCAGAATGGGAGAGCGGTGCTGTGAATGGTGCTAAGACAGGACTTGTCACCTCATTGGCCTTCCCGTGGTGCTCATGAGACAAGCAGGAGTAGGATTAGTCTGCCTTGTTCTCTGAGTCCTGGCAAAGAAACTCCATCCCTTTATGGAGTTCCTGCCCAAGATTGCTGCCGCCTGGTTCCCGGTGGGCTGCTCGCTCTCTCAGGCATGGAAGTCAGGGAGGGCTGGGGGCTGTTCACCTCTCATGGTTCTCCCCTGCAGGGTCTAGGAAGGCTTGAGGATAATCCAGTTAGGACTCTCTCCCTGGATGTAGACAAAAGTGCTGGCAAAGCAGGTTTCTGCCTTTTCAGAGAATGGGGCTGTGATTCTTGGGAATGGTTGAGACTCCAGGTGGAGTAACTTTGAAATCCCTTGCGGAGTTACCTCGAGTCTCCTGGGTCTGTTTATGATGATGCATTGTGAATGAAACCTTCAAGCATCAGGGAATTGATTCCGGGTTCACATTATGCTGGGTAGGATGTATTGCCAAGGCTGGAGACAGCAGTGACCATGACTGGACAGTTTTCCTTCCCCTGGCTGGGAAAGACAAAACGTGCTGAATTCTAGAAAAGCTAAGCCTTTGAAACCTTATCCACAAATGTGGGGTGCCAAGGGAGAGGGCTTCCCTTGGCACTGCCTCCATAATTAGGAGTGGGCAGCAGGAAGAGGCGGTAAGACCAGGGTAGGGATAAGGGTAGTGATTTCTCCAAGGGTGTTACCTTGGGGTGGGGAGGAGGTTGTAGGTCCCACCCTGCAGAAGGCTCCAAACTCAGGCCTTCAGAGTCCATAACTGACATGGTGCTGAGACTGCCAACTCGGGGAATCTCTTGAAACCCTCTACCCCTTTCCTCCAGAGCTTCTTCCTTCTTAATTCCTGCTTTGGTGTCAGCCCTGGGTGAGCTGTGGGTGTAATAACAGAGCTGAGGTTGTAGTTTAGGGACCACTGGGGTATAGGGAGGCAGGCTAGGCTTAAGTTGACTTGGGGATCATAACATTTGAGATTTAATATAATTTTTTGGTATTAATTTTTTTTTTCTTTTGAGAGGGAGTCTTGCTCTGTCATCCAAGCTGGAGTGCAGTAGCTCGATCTTGGCTCATGGGAACTTCTGCCTCCCAGGTTCAAGCGATGCTCCTGCCTCACCCTCCCAAGTACCTGGGACTACAGGTGCATGCCACCACGCCCAGCTAATTTTTGTATTTTTAGTAAAGATGGGGTTTTTCCATGTTGGCCAGGCTGGTCTTGAACTCTTGACCTCAGGTGATTGGCCCACCTTGGCTTCCCAAATTGCTGGGACTACAGATGTGAGCCGCCATGCCTGGCTGATAGTAACATTTTTTTTTTATTAGTATACTTTAAGTTTTAGGGTACATATGTACAATGTTCAGGTTTGTTACATAGGTATACATGTGCCATGTTGGTTTGCTCCACCCATTAACTTGTCATTTATATTAGGTATTTCTCCTAATGCTATCCCTCCCACATCCCCCCACTCCACGACAGGCTCTGGGGTGTGATGTTCCCTGCCCTGTGTCCAAGTGTTCTCATTGTTCAATTCCCACCTATGAGTGAGAACACGCAGTGTTTGGTTTTTCTGTATTTGTGATAGTTTGCTCAGAATGATGGTTTCCAGCTTCATCCATGTCCCTGCAAAGGACATGAACTCATCCTTTTTTATGGCTGCATAGTATTCCATGGTGTATATGTGCCACATTTTCTTAATCCAGTCTATCATCGACGGACATTTGGGTTAGTTCCAAGTCTTTGCTATTGTGAATAGTGCCACAATAAACATACGTGTGCATGTGTCTTTATAGTAGCATGATTTATAATCCTTTGGTTATATACCCAGTAGTGGGATGGCTGGGTCAAATGGTATTTCTAGTTCTAGATCCTTGAGGAATCGCCACCCTGTCTTTCACAATGGTTGAACTAATTTACACTCCCACCAACAGTGTAACAGCGTTTCTATTTCTCCACATCCTCTCCAGCATCTGCCGTTTCCTAACTTTTTAATGATCACTATTCTAACTGGTGTGAGATGGTATCTCATTGTGGTTTTGATTTGCATTTCTCTGATGACCAGTGATGATGAGCATTTTTTCATATGTCTGTTGGCTGTATGAATGTCTTCTTTTGAGAGGTGTCTGTTCATATCCTTTGCCCACTTTTTGATGGGGTTGTTTTTTTCTTGTAAATTTGTTTAATTTCCTTGTAGATTCTGGATATTAGCCCTTTGTCAGATGGGTAGATTGCAAACATTTTCTCCCATTCTGTAGGCTGCCTGTTCACTCTGATGATAGTTTCTTTTGCTGTGCAGAAGCTCTTTATTTTAATTATATCCCACTTGTCTATTTTGGCTTTTGTTGCCATTGCTTTTGGTGTTGTATTCATGAAGTCCTTGCCCATGCCTGTGTCCTGAATGGTATTGCCTAGATTTTCTTCTAGGGTTTTTATGGTTTTAGGTCTAACATTTAAGTCTTTAATCCATCTTGGGTTAATTTTTGTATAAGGTGTAAGGAACGAATCCAGTTTCAGCTTTCTACATGTGGCTGGCCAGTTTTCCCAGCACCATTTATTAAATAGGGAATCCTCTCCCCATTTATTGTTTTTGTCAGGTTTGTCAAAGATCAGATGGTTGTAGATGTGTGGTGTTATTTCTGAGGCCTCTGTTCTGTTCCATTGGTCAATATATCTATTTTGGTACCAGTACCATGCTGCTTTGGTTACTGTAGCCTTGTAGTATAGTTTGAAGTCAGGTAGAGGGATGCCTCTAGCTTTGTTCTTTTTGCTTAGGATTGTCTTGGCAATGTGGGCTCTTTTTTGGTTCCGTATGAACTTTAAAGTAGTTTTTTCCAATTCTGTGAAGAAAGTCATTGGTAGCTTGATGGGAATGGCATTGAATCTACAAATTACCTTGGGCAGCATGGCCATTTTCACAATATTGATTCTTCCTATCCATGAGCATGGCATGTTCTTCCATTTGTTTGTGTCCTCCTTTATTTCACTGAGCAGTGGTTTGTAGTTCTCCTTGAAGAGGTCCTTCACATCCCTTGTGAGTTGGATTCCTAGATATTTTATTCTCTTTGTAGCAATTGTGAATAGGAGTTCACCATGATTTGGCTCTCTGTTTGTCTGTTATTGGTGTATAGGAATGTTTGTGATTTTTGCACATTTAAATTTTGTATCCTGAGACTTCGCTGAAGTTGCTTATCAGCTTAAGGAGATTTTGGGCTGAGACAATGGGGTTTTCTAAATATACACTCATGTTATCCACAAACAGGGACAATTTGACTTCCTCTTTTCCTAATTGAAAACCCTTTATTTCTTCCTCTTGCCTGATTGCCCTGGCCAGAATTCTAACACTATGTTGAATAGGAGTGGTGAGAGAGGGCATCCCTGTCTTGTGCCAGTTTTCAAAGGGAATGCTTCCAGTTTTTGCCCATTCAGTATGATATTGGCTGTGGGATTGTAATAAATAACTCTCATTGAAATACGTTCCATCAATACCTAGTTTACTGAGAGTTTTTAGCATGACGGGCTGTTGAATTTTGTTGAAGACCTTTTCTGCATCTATTGAGATAATCATGTGGTTTTTGTCATTGGTTCTGTTTACGTGATGGATTATGTTTATTGGTTTGTGTATGTTGAACCAGTCTTGCATCCCAGGGATGAAGCCGATTTGATCATGGTGGATAAGCTTTTTGATGTACTGCTGGATTTGGTTTGCCAGTATTTTACTGATGATTTTTGCATCGATGTTTATCAGGGATATTGGCCTAAAATTCTCCTTTTTGTGTGTGTGTCTCTGCCAGGCTTTGGTATCAGGATGATGCTGGCCTCATAAAATGAATTAGGGAGGATTCCCTCTTTCTCTATTGATTGGAATAGTTTCAGAAGGAATGGTACCAGCTCCTCTGTACCTCTGGTAGAATTCGGCTGTTAATCTTTCTGGTCCTGGACTTTTTTATTTGTGTAGAGGTGTTCATAGTATTCTCTGATGGTAGTTTGTATTTCTGTGGGATCAGTGGTGATATCCCCTTTATCATTTTTTATTGCAGCTATTTGATTCTTCTCTCTTTTCTTCTTTATTAATCTTGCTATTGGTCTATCAATTTTGTTGATCTTTTAAAAAAAGCCAGCTCCTGGATTCATTGGTGTTTTGAAGGGTTTTTTCTGTCTTTATCTCCTTCAGTTCTGCTCTGATCTTAGTTATTTCTTGCCTTCTGCTAGCTTTTGAATGTGTTTGCTCTTGCTTCTCTAGTTCTTTTAATTGTGATGTTAGTGTGTCGATTTTAGATCTTTCCTGCTTTCTCTTGTGGACATTTAGTGCTATGAATTTCCCTCTACAGACTGCTTTCAATATGTCCCGGAGATTCTGGTGCGTTGTGTCTCTGTTCCCATTGGTTTTAAAGAACATCTTTATTTCTGCCTTCATTTTGTTATGTACCCAGTAGTCATTCAGGAGCAGGTTGTTCAGTTTCCATCTAGTTGTGTGGTTTTGAGTGAGTTTCTTAATCCTGAGTTCTAATTTGATTGCACTGTGGTCTGAGAGACAGTTTGTTGTGATTTCTATTCTTGTACATTTGCTGAGGAGTGCTTTACTTCCAACTATGTGGTCAATTTTGGAATAAGTGCAATGTGGTGCAGAGAAGAATGTATATTCTGTTGATTTGTGGTGGAGAGTTCTGTAGATGTCTATTAGCTCTGCTTGGTGCAGAGATAAGTTCAAGTCCTGAATATCCTTGTTAACTTTCCGCCTGGTTGATCTGTCCAATATTGACAGTAGGGTGTTAAAGTCTCCTATTATTATTGTGTGGGAGTCTAAGTCTCTTTGTAGGTCTCTAAGGACTTGCTTTATGAATCTATGTGTTCCTGTATTGAGTGCATATATATTTAGGATAGTTAGCTCTTCTTATTGAATTGATCCCTTTACCATTATGTAATGGCCTTCTTTGTCTCTTTTGATCTTTGTTGGTTTAAAGTCTGTTTTATCAGAGACTAGGATTGCAACCCCTGTTTTTTTTTTTTGTTTTTTTTTTTTTTGCTTTCTATTTGCTTGTTACGTCTTCCTCCATCCCTGTATTTTGAGCCTATGTGTGTCTCTGCACATAAGATGGGTCTCTGAATATAGCACACTGATGGGTATTGGCTCTTTATCCAATTTGCCAGTGTGTGTCTTTTAATTGGGGCATTTAGCCCATTTGCATTTAAGGTTAATATTCTTATGTGTGAATTTGATCGTGTCATTATGTTAGCTGGTTATTTTGCCCATTAGTTGATGCAGTTTCTTCCTAGCATCAATGGTCTTTACAATTTGTCATGGTTTTGCAATGACTGGTACCAGTTGTTCCTTTCCATGTTTAGTGCTTCTTCAGGAGCACTGGTGGTGACAAAATCTCTCAGCATTTGCTTATCTGTAAAAGATTTTGTTTCTCCTTCACTTATGAAGCTTAGTTTGGCTGGATATGAAATTCTGGGTTGAAAATTCTTTTCTTTAAGAAAGTTGAATATTGGCCCCTACTCTCTTCTGGCTTGTAAAGTTTCTGCCGAGAGATCTGCTGTTATTCTGATGGGCTTTCCTTTGTGGGTGTACCTGACCTTTCTCTCTGGCTGCCCTTAACATTTTTTTCCTTCATTTCAACTTTGGTGAATCTGATAATTATGTGTCTTGGGGTTGCTCTTCTCGAGGAGTATCTTTGTGGTGTTCTCTGTATTTCCTGAATTTGAATGTTGACCTGCCTTGCTAGGTTGGGAAAGTTCTCCTGGATAATATACTGAAGAGTGTTTTCTGACTTGGTTCCATTCTCCCCGTCACTTTCAGGTACACCAATCAAATGTAGATTTGGTCTTTTCACACAGTCCCATATTTCTTGGAGGCTTTGTTCATTTCTTTTCTCTTTAATCTTGTCTTCTTGCTTTATTTCATTAATTTGATCTTCAGTCACTGATATCCTTTCTTCCATTTGATCGAATTGGCTGTTGAAGCTTGTGCATGTGTCACATTCTTTTGCCATGGTTTTCAGCTCCATCAGGTCATTTAAGGTCTTCTCTACACTGTTTATTCTAATTAGCCATTCATCTATACTTTTTTTTTTTTTTTTAAGGTTTTTGGCTTCCTTGTGATGGATTGAACATCCTCCTTTAGCTTGGAGAAGTTTGTTATTACTGACCTTCTGAAGACTACTTCTGCCAGCTCATCAAAGTCATTCTCTGACCATCTTTGTTCCATTGCTGGTGAGGAGCTGCGATCCTTTGGAGGAGAAGAGGCACTCTGGTTTTTAGCTTTTCTGCTTGGTTTCTCCCCATCTTTGTGGTTTAATCTACCTTTGGTCTTTGATGTTGGTGAGCTACAGTTGGGCTTTTGGTGTGGATGTCCTTTTTGTTGATGTTGATGCTATTCCTTTCTGTTAGTTAGTTTTCCTGCTAACAGTCAGGACACTCAGCTGCAGGTTTGTTGGAGGTCACTGGAGGTCCACTCCAGACCTTGTTTTCCTGAGTATCACCAGCGGAGGCTGCAGAACAGCAGATATTGCAGAACAGTAAATATTGCTGCCTGATCCTTCCTCTGGATGCTTTGTCCCAGAGGGGCATCCGCCTATATGAGGTGTCAGTCAGCCCCTACTGGGAAGTGTCTCCCAGTTTGGCTACACGGGGTTCAGGGACCCACTTGAGGAGGCAGTCTCTCTATTCTCTGAGCTCTAACACCATGCTGGGAGAACCACTGCTCTCTTCAGAGCTGTCAGACAGGGACATTTAAGTCTGCAGAATTTTCTGCTGCCTTTTATTTACCTATGCCATGCCCCCAGAGGTGGAGTCTACAGAGGCAACAAGCCTTGCTGAGCTGTAGAGGGCTTCATCCAGTTTGAGCTTCCCCAGCTGCTTTGTTTACCTACTGAAGCCTTAGCAATGGCAGACGCGTCTCCTCCTGCCAGGCTGCTGTCTTGCAGGCTGATCTCAGATTGTTGTGCTAGCAGTGAGCAAGGCTCTGTGGGCGTGGGACCCACCGAGCTGGGCGCAGGATATAATCTCCTGGTGTGCCATTTGCTAAGACCATTGGAAAAGCACAGTATTTGGGTGGGAGTGTCCTGTTTTTCCAGGTACCATCATCTGTCCCGGCTTCCTTTGACTAGGAAAGGGAAATCCCCCGACTCCTTGTGCTTCCCAGGTGAGGCAATGTCCCACCTGCTTTGGCTTGCCCTCAGTAGGCTGCACCCACTGTCCAACCAGTCCCAATGAGATGAACCAAGTACCTCAGTTGGAAATGCAGAAATCACCTGTCTTCTGCGTCGATCATGCTGGGAGTTGCAGACCAGAGCTATTCCTACTCAGCCATCTTGGGATGGAAAATCGATATTAACATTTTAAAAGCTTTTTTTTGGTATAAATTTTGCAGAAAATTTAGAGAACAGGTATAAACAAAAGGAATAAAAATCACTTCCACATTTGCCACCCAGTTATAATAACTAGTAACATGTTGGTGTCTCTCAAGTGACCTAATATGATTACATATCAAGTTTCTGAAAACTAAAACAGGATGATATTGTAAGTAGTGTTCTGTGGCCTGCATTTTATGCTTAATAGACTTTGAAGACCCAGTGGTTGGTTGTGGAGAGGAGGTAATCAGTGGGCAATCTCTCAAGGAGCAGAGGGCATTTGTGCCTGCTGAGAAAACTGCTCATTAACCAATTAATGTAACATATATATGTCATGTGCTAAGTAGGGTATTGGTACATAATCAGCATTAGGTATTTTTCTCATGTAATTATTTTATTTTATTTTTTTTTAAAGACAGTCTGACTCTGTTGCCCAGACTGGAGTGCAGGGGCGTGATCTCTGTTTGCTGCAACCTCTGCCTCCCAGGCTCAGCCTCCCAAGTAGCTGGGATTACAGGTCTGTGCTGCCATACCCAGCTGATTTTTATTTTTTATTTTTATTTTTATTTTTAGTAGAGACAGGGTTTCACCATGTTGGCCAGGCTGTCTCAAACTCCTGACCTCAAATGATCCACCCGCCTCAGCCTCCCAAAGTGCTGGGATTACAGGCGTGAGCCACCACGCCTGGTCTTTTTCTCATGTAATTCTTACAACAACCTTGCAGGAGAAATTATCAAAGACATGGAATATTATTCCTTTTGAGAAAGGTGGCTTTTGCAATGCAACGTATAAAAGTAGCTCCTCCGGATTTTTTGGGTTTAAATGTAGGGGTTAACTGTTCCGACATTAAAACAAAGTTCCCCCTTCGCATCCTAAGACCACAGAGCTTTCATTCAGGATGGCTCCCCTGTGATCGTCCCAGGGAGGGAAGAAATGCTTTGGATAAGGTGAAGACTTTTGAGTGGATTAAGGCAAACTATATTTCTCCAGTTAGGTTAACTGTCAAATACCTAAGAAAATTGCTTGTCTATATGCTGGAAGAAGTCAAGGTTAACGTTTGACAATAGATAGGTGGAAAGGTCACAAGAAGCGATTGAGAAGAAGACGGATGGTGAAATACTAGGCAGTTTTCTCCCTCAATATTGATTTTTGAAAAGTAATTTCCCTGGAGTACAGCATGCTATGAACAATCCTAAATGAGGTCATAACTCTCCATATTTGCATGAAGTAAAACTCCTGTGATTGCATCTCTCAGGGACAATTTGGGGCCACTCCGAGGCCTACAGCAGGACAGAGGCTGCAAAAGGGCAGATCCTCTGGTGTGTACTAGGTACCAGCTGGGTTGGGTTTTCTTGAAGAGCAGCTGATAGAACACAGGACTAGCAGCCCCAGACCTGGATTTGGATCCTGGCTCTCCCACTGACTCCTGCCTGAGAGTGTCCAGCTCAAGCATATTAGTCAGCATTTCCTCACCTGTAGGATGGGTAATAATACCATTTCCACAGAGTTCATATGAGGATTAAGTAAATCAAGGGAAAGCTCTGAGCAGTTTGGCACCTAGACAGTAGCTACTGTTGTTAATTCTAGGAGTCCAACAAAGCATTCAGAAATATAACTCCCCCCGAAACTAGAAATTTCTATCAGTCCTGCAGAAATGGGATCATGACAGGGGTTTCCAGCATCCTTGCACTAGTCAAAGGGCGTGCAGATTCTGTTACTTGCCACCCTTACATCTCTCTGCCTCATTTCAGACTTTCAGCATCGGGAAATCCCCAGTGTTACAGATTCGCCAACGTCGGGTAGTGGGTAAAAGTGCAGGTGTGGATCCCGCCTCTGGGTTTGAATCCTAGATCTACTTCTCATTGAGTGTACGGTCTAGGGGAAGTCATTTCAACTCTCTGGGCCCCTGTTTTTTTCTCTTTTTTTTTTTTGGAGACGGGGTCTCACTCTGTTGCCAAAGCTGGAGTGCAGGGGCACCATCTCGGGTCACTGCAACCTCCACCCTCCAGGTTCAGCTGATCCTCCTGCCTCAGCCTTACCGGTAACCGGGACTACAGGGGTGGACCACTACACCTACCTAATTTTTTTTTGCCTCCCTGCCTGCCTCCCTCCCTCCCTCCGTTCATTCCTGCCTGCTTTCCTGCCTTCCTGCCTCCCTGCCTCCCTGCCTTCTTGCTTTCCTGCCTTTCTTCCTGCCTTCCTCCCTTCCTCTTTTTTTTTTTTTGAGTCAGGGTCTTGCTCTGTAGCCCGAGTTGGAGTGCAATGGTGAGATCTTGGCTCCCTGCAACCTCTGCCTCTCAGATTCAAGCGATCCTTCTGCCTCAGCCTCCGGAGTAGCTGGAACTACAGGCACCCACTGCCATGCCTGGCTAATGTTTGTATTTTTAGTAGAGGTGAGGTTTCGTCATGTTGGCCAGGCTGGTCTTGAACTCCTCACCTCAAGTGATCCAGTTCCTTTCTTTCTCACTCTTTTTCTTTCTTTCTCGCTCTCTTTCTCTCTTTCCCTTCTTTCTCTTTTTCCTTCATTTCTTCCCTCCCTTCCTTCCCTCCTCCTCCCCTTCTCCTCCTCCTCTTCCTCCCCTCCTTTCCTTCCTTCCTTCTTTCCTTCCTTCCTTCCCTCTTTCTCCCTTCCTTCCCTTTCTTTTTCATTTCCTTTCTTCCTTCACTTCCTCCTTTCTTCCCTTCCTTCCCTTCCTCCCTTTCTTCTCCTTTCTTACTTTGTTTTTCTTCTTTCTTCCTTTTTCAAGACAGGGTCTCACTGTTGCCTAGACTGAAGTGCAGTAGTGTGATTTTGACTCACTGCAGCCTCCACCTCTTGGGGCTCAAGTGATCCTCCAGGCTCAGCCTCCTGTGTAGCTGGGAACACAAGTGCACACCACCAAGCCTGGATAATTTTACTTTTTGTAGAGACAAGGTCTTTGTTGCCCAGGCTGGTCTCAAACTCCTGTGCTCAAGCAATCCCCCCACCTTGGTCTCACAAAGTGCTGGGATTATAGCCATGACAGTTTTCTTATCTATAAATTTGGGACTAAAATAGCATCTACCTTGCTGAGTTGTTATGGAGATTAAATATGTCAAATACTTCTTACATGATGCTAATCAAATACCAAGTACTGTTCTAGTTATAAGCTATTATTAATTGCTTCAAGTCAATCAAAATTGACTGGCTGCTTCCTCGTGACTTGTAATGAGATATCCCATAGAAACAGATGGGCTCCTTTCCTGGAGTGAAATCTGTCTGACCCAAGGTGTGTGGATTCTGACAGGTTTAGCTTATGGAAGGCTCTTTGTATTCAACCTATCTTTATCTCAAATCAATTCCTCTCTCCAGGGTATATAAATACATACCATAGAGGCCGGGTGCAGGGGCTTCATGCCTGTAATCCCAGCACTTTGGGACACTGAGGAGGGCAGATCAGTTGAGGTCAGGAGTTTGAGACCAGCCTGGCCAACATGGCAAAACCCTGTCTCTACTAAAAATGCAAAAAAAGAGCTGGGCGTCCTGGTGCGAGCCTGTAGTCCCAGCTACTTGGGAGGCTGAGGCAGGAGAATCACTTGAACCTGGGAGGCGGAGGTTGCAGTGAGCCGAGATCATGCCACTGCACTCCAGCCTGGGCGACAGAGTGAGACTGTCTCAAAAAAACCCTCAGAAAACATACATACCATAGAGACATACTATTAGAAATGCTATTTGCTATAGAGGACCAATGAAGAAAAAATTTCTTACTAGTCACTCCCATAACCATTTCACTTCTAGTGCATCTAATATATGTAGGACTCTGGGGATTCATAGATGAAAGCCTTTGCCCTCAATGAGATCTGTTTAATTACTTATGTGTCTATCATGTGAATTGCCAAGATAGACGTTCCAGGTATATGTTCTGATAGCATATTTTAGAATATCCCACTGGCTTATATCAGACATTCAGGGAAAAGAAGAGGAAGTTTGAGCTGAATTCCTATACTAGTCAGAGCTCATTTGATTGTAAGTGACAGAAATCCAACCCAAATAAGCCTGTGCAGAAGAGGGAATTTATTGGCTCATGTAACTGGGAAATCTAAGGGTAGATTTCAGGTGTGGCTGGATCCAGGAGTCAAATAATATAGTTACAATGCTCTCTCTTTTCATCTCCCAATTCTTTTTCCCTCTGAAGCACCTTTTTTTTTTTTTTTTTTTGGAGACAGAGTCTCACTTTGTCACCCAGGCTGAAGGTGGTGGTGCCATCTCGACTCATTGCAACCACCTCCCAGGTTCAAGTG
Source organism: Trachypithecus francoisi (assembly GCF_009764315.1). Classification (NCBI taxonomy): domain Eukaryota; kingdom Metazoa; phylum Chordata; class Mammalia; order Primates; family Cercopithecidae; genus Trachypithecus; species Trachypithecus francoisi. The sequence continues at coordinate 144,488,192 of NW_022681468.1, read as the reverse complement.
ATTCTCCTGCCTCAGCCTCTGGTGTAGCTGGCATTACAGGCATGTACCACCAAGCCCGGCTAATTTTTGTATTTTTAGTAGAGATGGTGTTTCACCGTGTTGGTCAGGCTGGTCTTGAACTCCTGACTTCAAGTGATCCACCCACCTCTGGCCTCCCAAAGTGTTGGGATTACAGGTGTGAGCCACCACCTCTGGCCATCTCTGAGTCACTCTTCTACTGTAGACACATTTTCTTAGTGTGGCCAGGGGAGAGGGCTATGTTCATGGCCTCCCAGATTGGTCTCTTTGGAGGAAAGTGACAAACTTTGCTTTCTAAGTGTTCATAGATCAATTTTAGGTGAGGATTATCATTATCACCTGATAAATAAATGTGTTTTCCTTGTCAGAATGAGTACAGGGATTTGTCATCTTTTGTTCAGTGCTGTATTAGTAGGAACTAGAATAGTAAATATGGCACACAGTAAGTACTCAGTAAATATTTGTTGAATAATTGAACAAATTAGCTAAATTTTGGTCATTGCCCACTTCATATATAGGGGAGTGGTTTGCTACCCAAAGAAGGACATTGGAAGAAAAATGTTCTGAGCAGTGCCAGACCATTATTATCTCTATGGTCCTGAACGAAGAGCAAGACTTGGCCAAACAGGAGTGGAAACTTCCCAGGCACAGGGAATAGTATATGTAAAGGGGTAGAGGTGAGGGGATGTAGGACCTAGAGTTAGTTTGGTAGGGGTGGCCTACTGGACCACATGAAGACAGGCTGGGAAGTGGTCTTTTGAAGGCCATTGGGCTGCATTTTTTTCTGTTGCTTTTGTTCCTTCAGCTCTACCCTCCACTTTCTGCACATTGCCCTGTGCCCCAGGAGGCTAACAGGCGTGGTATCAATGTCCTCTCCTGATTATCTGGTTTCTGGTTGGGTTTGGCCAGTGGAGGGTGTTGGTAGGAGACTGGAGAGAGGGAGGAGAGTAAGACTGGCTTTTTTATTACTCTGGCTCCCTCCCTGCAGGGCTGTCTTGGCGCCATGATGAGGGAAGAACGGAAATTAAGAATATACATTTACGGCTGGGTGCGGTGGCTCACTCCTGTGATCCCAGCACTTTGGGAGGCTGAGGTGGGTGGATCACTTGAAGTCAGGAGTTCAAGAACAGTCTGGCCAACATAGCAAAACCCTGTCTCTACTAAAAATACAAAAAATTAGCTGGGTGTGGTGATGGGTGCCTGTAATCCCAGCTAGTCGGGAGGCTGAGGTAGGAGAATTGCTTGAACCCAGGAGGTAGAGGTTGCCGTGAGCCAAGATTGCACCACTACACTCCAGCCTGAACAACAAAGCAAGACTCCGTTTCAAAAAAAAAAGAAAAAGAAAAAAAGAATATACATTTAAAAATCCTTGTAGCAATTTGATAGAGAATTTTATCTTTTGAATCTAATATGAGTTGAGGATCCCTAATCTGAAAATCTGATATCCTAAATGCCCCAAAATCTGAAACTTTTTGAGGGTTGACATGATGCCACAAATGGAAAACTCCATACCTGACCTCATGTGATAGGTTGTAGTCAAAATTTTATTTCATGAGCAAAATTATTTAAAATATTGTACAAAATTATCTTCAGGCTATGGGTAATGGTATACCTAATACAATGAATTTCATGTTAGATTCGGGTCCCATCCCCAGGATATCTCATACACAGTAGATGTAAATATTCCAAAGTCTGAAAAAAATCTGAAATCCAAAACACTTCTGGTCCCAAGCATTTCAGATAAGGGATACTTAATTTGTAATGAAAACCATTTGGGCTTGTACTCTCTGTGAGTTTTCTCATCTCATTGTTTCCTAATGATTTTTAATTGTAAGTTACCAAAGCACTAGTCTGAGGAGAATAGGATTAAAAACGAATCAAACACAATGAGGACAGAAACCCAAACCCGGTCCTTCAGCACAGATCGTTAGAGAAGGCTGACTCTCCATCACTCTTTTGGGTTCTGGAAATTGCTCCCTGCCTTTATCCTGGTGGGCTTGGAGGGGAAAGAGCTCCACTGCTGTCAACCTGAGCGACTACTCTGTGCCTGTCGTTCCCCTAAACCTGGGCCCCTCGTTTGTCAACAAGCCCATGTTGAATTATCTTAATTTGACTGTGCCATCTGCTTCCTGTTGGGACCCCAATGGACACAAGGCAACCTAAAAATGACACAGAGCTACTGAGAGAGTTTATGGAGGAATGACAGGAGATTGTAGCCACATGAGTGAGGTGTGGACTAGGGAGGAGAGACCAGACAGAGTGACCAATGCCAGGGCCAACTTACTTTAAAAGGCTGAGGGCTTGAACTAAGGCAGTGGTACTAAGGGCAGGAAAAAATCTATAGATATTGAAGATATCCTGTCGGTTAGGAAAACAGAAACCTGTTTAGATTTGGGTCCCATCAAGCTATACGATTTGGGTCCCATTAAGCTTAAGGAGAAAGGAATTAAATATTGTAGAGGGTGGCAAACTATGACTTTTGAGCCGAATGCAACCAGTGGCCTGTTTTTATAAATAAAGTTTTATTGGAACACGGTCATGCTTATTTATTTATGTGATGTTTGGGGTGCTTTTCCGCTACAAAGGCAGAGTTGAGCAGTTGTGACAGGGACCATATATGATCTGCAAAGCCTAAAATATTTACTCTCTGGCCCTTTACAGAAAGAGCTTGCTGACTCCTGGAATATTGGACAGCAATGTTTACAGAACTCTAGGGGAACAGGCAAGAATCGTGGAAAACTACTGTTGGCTTTCAGATCAGGGGGCTGAATAAACTGCGGGAATACTGGTCCCAGTGATCTTGGCTGTGGATCAGCCACATCAAAGTAGGTGATTGCAGGAGACCACCTAGAAGCCGATGCTGGCCTCATGTCTATAGATGCAGACACCCACCAACACCAGAGAAGGAAGGGCTTCTCCTCTTCTGCCTTCCCATCTGTCACGAGTGCCCCTCATTGGCTGGCACTAAGTAAAACTGATGTACTTTTCTAGCTTTTCGTCTTGATACAGTGGTGAGCATAGAAGGGGCAGGGATAGGGAAGCCCGGGGCTTTGGGATGACTAGAGAGGGTAGGAATTCGGAAACTGGGAGGACTCCCGGGCTTTGGTGTCAGTGATGAATTGTGATACCCACAGAGAGGAAGAGAAGAAGAAAAGAAGAAGATTCTAGAGAGGAGGGGAGGCTCCATTGGGAGGTTAGATTCCCAAACCGCTGCCAACTGTGGAGCAGAGTCACAGCCACCTGCCCCAGCGGGGCTGTACTTAGATTGATTCATGGAGTCAAACCATAAAGTACTTTTGACATAAAACATTGGTATTCTGAGCCCAGGATGAGCAGGTTTTGCCATGGCTGATGGATATCTAGCTCACAAGCTAACGCAGTTATAAATCTTCCTTTGGTAGGTTTCAAGGAGACCTTCCAGGAATTGGAAAGCGCTGGCAATGTATTTGGCCTGGGGCCCTGTTGGCATGCGTGGTGTTGTGAACGCCAGAGAGGCCTGAAGCAAAGTCACCAAGTGAGAAGAGTAGACTGGAGGGAGAGGAGGTGAGAGGTAAAGGGGTGGAGAGGAGAGCAAGGAAGCCCTGGGGAGGAGCCTCATTACTGAGGTGAGAGGTCACCTAATGCCCGTGGAGGGAGGAGCAATGGAGGATGTGGGGAAAGGGTGCTGGGACCGCAGGTGCTGACCAGCCCAGGCCTCCGCCTCCACCTGGTTTATTGTCAGTCGGAGCTTCACCTTCCTCCAGAGCAGGCTCCCTACTGTTGACCGGGGACTGTGCTGTGAAATTTAGCAAGATTTGGCAGAAAACTCATCCCCATCCTATATCTTTCTCTGGGCAGAGACTCAAGGACCTCAGCTGTGTGACTTTTCACTTCAGCAAAGTTGGTTTTATTAGCTTTACGTCCCCCAATTTGGTAGTAATCCAGCTCACAAATCCATCGTTACAGCCTACTAATCCCTAATCCATGTTATATCCTACTAGTTAGCGATTGTCTTCTAAACGAGAAATGCCTTCCAATCACTTTTATGTGCAAATACAATACTGCAGGTGCTTAAATATCAATAATGGTACAAACAATATGGTAATTGCTATAGCCTGAATATTTGTATTTCTCCCAAATTCGTATATTGAAGCCCTCAACCCCAGTGTGGCTGTATTTGCAGATAGAGCGTTTACAGAAGTAATTAAGGTTAAATGAGTCCACAAGGGTAGGGCCCTGATCCACAAGGAATAGTGTCCTTATAATGAGAGGAACCAGAGAGCGCTCTCTCTCTGCCATGTAAGAATACAGTAAGAAGGTTGCTGTCTACAAACTAAGAAGAGGGCCCTCACCAGAATTCAATCATGCTGGCACCTGATCTTGGACTTTCAACCTCCAGAACTGCAAGAAAATAAACTTCTGTTCTTTAATCCGCCCCAGTCTGTGGTATTTTGTTATAGTAGCTCAAGCTGATTAAAAACATATTTGAATGGTTGTGGTTAAGATGAAGCTTTTCTAGAATTCAATTGACAAATTTAGAAAAGGGTTGTCATTTATGATTAGAAACATGTTCATTGTCAAAAGGCCTGAGACACGTGCGAGATGATGTGGCGACAGAGAAGTAGAACCGAGATACGAACCTCAGTCTGTCCTCCCAGCATCTCGGGGGATCTCGTCGATGTCAGGATTACTTTGGAGTTCTTTTCCTGTCCAGCACTGTCCTATTTCTGCTTAGGAAGTAAAGGAAAGGGGAGAGATACATTTGTCTAAATTCTTTCACTTGCCAAGTAGAAATAAATAAATAAAAATAAAACATTCATTGGTTTAAGAATCTAGGAAGTCTGGGAAGGAGATCAAGCATGGGTGGATCAAGAAGCTTAATTTCTTAATTTCTTGACCTTTCAGCTCTGACTTTGTTTGTGTTGGGTTCTTTCTCAGGTAGACTCACTTCACATGTTGACCAAGTGGGCCTGGGCGGGGTTGGACTTTCCTGGTCTAGAGACCACAGGCCCAGAGACAATGCCTCTTTTCTGTTAACAGTAAAAATCTGGTGAGAACTTTGAGGATTCAAGCTGGGTTTGTGAGCTTCCCCGAACCAACCAGGTGCTCACCCTTGAAGGAGAGGATTAGGTCAGCCATGTGGGAGCCACACCGACTGAGAATGGGTGTAGGTGTGGGGTTTAAAAACCTGCATTTACTACAAGGATAGGAAGGTGGACACATCCTGTCTTTTCCATTCAGTGTTAATGTATTCATTCATTCTACAATTAGCAACCGCATGGGGCCTGGCCGGCTGCTGGGGTTCTTCAGGTGAGTAAGACGAGCTCCAGCCTTGGAGGAGCTTCCAGTCTAAGGCAGCCCGAGTTCACAGAGAAGGTCCCCTAGGACACTGGCACGGCATCCTGCTGGCCAGGAAGGGGAACTGCTGGTCCTCCGGGGAGGACAGGTTTTGTTTGTTGGTTTGTTTTGCCGGAGGACACCATGGTTCCTGCCAGCACCTGCTTACCACAGCCCTTTCAACGTCGCAGGGCCTGTCAGTGGGTTCTGTGACAGAATCGTGCCAGTAATGGCACGCCGAGAGGGCGCGCGAATGCGCCTGGTTCCTTCCTGGAGCCCGGGCTGCGGACGCCCACTGCGTGCTGCGAAACCTGAGGGGTCCCGGTCCTTCTATAGCAGGAGGAGCCGCAGACAAACCTCTCAGACACCGAATTGTAGAAGGAAGGGCTTTATTCAACTGGGAGCATCCGCAAGCTACCGTCTCAAAATCCGAGCTCCCTGAGTGCACAATTTCTGTCCCTTTTAAGGGCTCACAACACTAAAGATTTCATATGAAAGGGTCGTGATTGATTTGAGCAAGCAGGGGGTACCTGACATGGGTTTCATGCACTGGTGGTCAGCGAGAAACAGAACAGGGCAGGGAGTTTCACAATGTTCTTCTATACAATGTCTGGAATCTATGAATAACATCGGTTTCTGAGTCATGAGTTGATTTGTAACTACTGGGTTTAGGCCAGGCAGGCCCAGGCCTGGTTTTGGGCGTGGCGCCGGGCTGCCTGTCTTTGGTTTTACTTCCTTGTTTATTTCTTAAAGCAGGTACTGAGTATAAAACAATATAAAACAATATGAGAGGGTCTCTCTCTTTCCTCACTTCCTGGCCTTTTATAGGCAGTGGGTAGAAATGCTTGGCTTGACCAGTTAGAAGTAACGCCAGGCTGTGAATGTTTACTACCTTTACACTGTCAGCGCTGGGTAAGGGCCGGAACCCCCTGTTCCAGGAGCCCCTGCTCCTCTCTCCAGCTACCTTCCCACCAGCCCACAACGCACAAGGACCACAGCGCTCTCTTTCCAGGCGCGTTCCCTCTGCGGGAGTGCTCCACCCCTTCCGCTGGGCGAACTCCTATTCATCCTTCTAGACTCCTTCCCAGAGCTAACTACAGACCTGAAAGATTTCTTCTTCTGCGCCATCAGGGAACAACAGTCCTTAAAGTCCAGCTCACGCTGCTGTGCTGCAGCCTCGCGCCCGGTCCCCTCCACCGCACTGGGTCTCCCCACTGCACTGGGCCCCCTCTTCACTGCACCGGGCCCCTCCACGCACCCGGTACCCCGGTCCTCTACGGCACCCAGTTCTCTCCTCGGCACCCAGTTCCCCGCCCTCACCTCCGCCCCAACAGCACCCAGTCCCTCGCACCCAGCACCGCCCCGCCCCCACAGCAGCACCCAGTCCCCCCGCTGCGCCATGGCACCCAGTCCCCTCACGGCCACCCAGTCCCCCGCCTCCGCCACGGCTCCCAGTCCCTCCCCTCCCCCCGGTACGGCACCCAGTCCCCCGACGGCTCTCGGTCCCCTCCTCGCCGAGCCTCGGAGAGCAGGGGCTTTGCTTTTCCGGCTGAGGTGCTCAATAAACATCTCTTAAACAAAGGTAAGTGAATTTATTGAGGTGTTCAATAAAAATCTCTTAAAGGAGTGCATGAGATAACATAAAGTGCTTACCACTATACAAATGTACAGAAAGGAAGATGATATTATTTTACTTCAGCCCCGTGTTTAATTATAAAGCATTTGTGAGCAAAGCTGATGAACATCGATTTTTAATTTCTAGTGTGAGACATGACGCTTGGGAGACAAGCCGTAAATGAGACGTGGGGTTATGTTTTCGGTAGGTGAGATTTAATGTATATAAGGGTAAGAGTAGGAAACAAAAGTAATTCGAAGTTAAATATGGTCTTTTTGGTTAAATTCAACGGGTTCTGGGAGGAGAGCAATACCATTTCCTGCTGAGGTGAGTTTGCTCGCCTTTGCCATAATCACAATCGTAATAAAAATAACATTAATAACTACAATTGATCGAGCTCTTTGAGGCGGACATCGGGTTAGGCATTTTGCCTCCAATTTCTAATTTAATCCTCACGACCACCTTAAGGGGGTGCTTTTAACCCGTGTTTTACGGGGACTGAAGCTTAAGGAGCAGTAACTTGCCCAGGTCTCGTGGCTGGGAAGCGACAAGGTCAGGTCAGAGCCACAAGAGGGCGCTCTTTCCCTTTCTATTCTCTGTTGTTTATCGTTCCCGTTTTTCCTTAGGGGCGCCTTCCACAAATGTAAAAACCCCACATAAACACCTTGTTTCTCTCTCTTCCTCCTTCTCCCTAGTCTCTCTCTCTCTCCTCTCAGTCTGTCTCTCTCCTCTCAGTTTCTCTCTCACTTTCCTTACTTGTTTTTTTATCTTTCTCTTCCTCCTTGTTTTCTGTTTATTTATCTATTTCAGGGGATGGGCAACCTTGGGAATATGGGCTGTAGGTAGGAAGAGAACATTTCTGGAATTGAAAATTATGCTACATCTGGTCTAACGGGAAGCAACATTTTTGAATGTGGGAGTCTTGTAAAATCTAGATGTTGGTCATCAGTATCACATGGGATGAAACTGTAAAGCTATGAGCAGCTGTGGTGAGTTGTGGCTGGGAAGTCACGAGGGGTGTGTATGAACACATGCACTTGCGAGCTTCCCTGGAGCTTCCTCCAGGTTACTCCTGGGTTCTCCCTTTCCCTGATTACACTTAGGATTGAAGCCTCCTTCACCTCTGTGTATTTGCTCATGCTTTTCCTGTCACTGGTGTTAATTTCTGCAGTCTCTCTTCATGTTCAACTAAATTCTACCTCTTTTAAAAAAAATTTTTTTTTTTGAGACAGCGTCTTGCTCTGTTGCCCAGGCTAGAGTGCAGGGGTGCAATCTCGGCTCACTGCAATCTCCGTCTCCCGGGTTCAAGTGGTTCTGCTACCTCAGCCTCCTGAGTAGCTGGGATTACAGGTACACACCACCAAGTGGGGCTAATCTTTTCTTTTCTTTTCTTTTCAGACAGGATCTTGCTCTGTCGCCCAGGCTGGAGTGCAGTGGCGCGATCTTGGCTAACTACAACTTCTGCCTCCCGGGTTCAAGCTATTCTTCTGCTTCAGTCTCCCGAGTAGCTGGGACTACAGGTGCGCGCCACCATGCCTGGGTAATTTTTTTTGTATTTTTAGTAGAGATGGGGTTTCACCATATTGGCCAGGCTGGTCTCGAACTCCTGACCTTGTGATCCTCCCCCCTTGGCCTCCCAAAGTGCTGAGATTATAGGCATGAGCCACCGTGCCTGGCCTAATTTTTTATTTTTATTTTTAGTAGAGACGGGGTTTCACTTTGTTGACCAGGCTGGTCTTGAACTCCTGGCCTAGAGTGATCCGCCCCCCCTTGGCTTTCCAAAATGCTGAGATTGCAGGTGTGAGCCACTGCACTTGGCCAAAATTCTACTTATTCTTTATGGAGGAGTAGTACTGGCTGTTTCTGACTGCCCCATCTGTAAGTAAACAATCTAGTTTCGAATTGTCAATTGATTTAAAAAGTGATAGTTTTCAAATCTTCACTGAGGCATTTTGTATCCATTGATCCTTCCTGCCAGAGTTTAGGCTTCTGAAGGCAGACTCTGTCTACATTATGCGTAGAAGCCTTTCTGTGTGTATCCTTACTGGGCCTTGATGCTGGGTAACTGCATGATTCTGATAACCAAACCTGGTGGCACATCCCAATCAGCTTTTTCAAAAAAGGGCTTTCTGGACCTTCACCTGGAGATTCTGTCTAGAGGTGTTTGGGCTGAAGCCTGGCAACTGTGTTACATGAACAGTTGGTCTCCATCCCCGGGGCATCTGCCTCTGCTGCACTGATGCCTTCCCCAGCTCACATCATGGCTGCATGGGGCCAGAGGGTGTTCCCTGTGACGCTTGCAGAAAAGCTTGGGTCTGCTGGTAGGAGTGGAAAATGGACTGCTGCCCTCTCCAGAGTGGCTTTAAAGGACAGCGGGGAGGGAGTCTTCCTAATGAGCAGAGCTGCGAGCAGTACCCTCATTTGTCCGTCTTGTATGGAAGGAGAAGGGGCCCGAGGTCGCTTACATGGACTCTTGGGGAGTGGTGAATGATTTGGTTGGAAGTCTGGAAAGAGCAGGAGTGGAAGATCTGAGAGCAGGAGCCTGGGTGAGGCGTGGATGAACCTTCAGGAGTGGGCAGAAAGCACTCAGATCTCCCTGCTGGCCATCAGTACCCAGCTGATGGGGAGCACAGCAGAGGAGTCGCTCAACAACCGGGTGGACAGACGACTTGTCTCGTAGATGCCTACCAGCCTCTGCCCTTGGTCACTCCAGCGCTCCTGTTACCGGAAAGTGGTCCTGATCCAGATCCCAAGACAGGGCGCTTGGATCTTGCACAAGAAAGAATTCGAGGCTAATCCGTAAAGTGAAAGCAAGTTTATTAGGAAAGTAAAGGAATAAAGAATGGCTGCTCCATAGGCAGAGCAGCCTGAGGGCTGCTGGTTGGCTCTTCTTATGGTTATTTCTTTATTATATGCTAAACTAGGGGTGGATTATTCATGAGTTTTCCAAGAAAGGGGTGGGCAATTCCCAGAACTGAGGGTTCCTCCCCTTTCTAGACCATATAGGGCAACTTCCTGATGTTGCCATGGCATCTGTAAACTGTCTTGGCACTGGTAGGAGTGTCTTTTAGCATGCTAATGCATTATAATTAGCAAATAATGAGCAGTGAGGTCACTTTTGTTGCCATCTTGGTTTTGGTGGGTTTTGACCAGCTTCTCTACTGCAACCTGTTGTATCAGCAAGGTCTTTATGACCTGTACCTTGTGTGGACCTCCTGTCTCATCCTGTGACAGAATGCCTAACCTCCTGGGAATGCAGCCTTATCTTACCCAGCCCCTATTCAAGATGGAGTTGCTCTGGCTCAAACACCTCTGACACTCACACCTGAGCCTATGGCTGGAGGAGCTACGGTAGTGGGGATAGAGGCTCTGTAGAGGGCCAACAGCAAAGGCCCCCTCTGACCAAATCTGGTCCAGTTACTGCCACTGCTGAATACCCGACCTGTGGATGGTAGAGACCGAAGACGACCCCTCAGTATGGTCCTACTTCTTGGAGAGTCTAGCTAGACATTTGCTGGCAAGTTGATTCCATCAGGCCTTTCTCACCCTGCAGGGGACAGGGATTCATTCTGTTTTGGAATCGATCCCATCAGATACCATCAGGTTGCCCTTCCTATGCCTCTGCTGGTATCATCCAAGAGTTTACAGAGTACATGATTACCAACACAGGGTTCCATGTAACAGCTTTTCAGGTGAGAGGCCCATTTCACAGTGGACAAGATGTGATACTGGCAGCCAGCATGGGGTCCTCTGGACCCACCACGCACCACATGGCCTGGCAGCCTAAAGGAGGATGCAATGGCCGGTGGGCCTTTGACCCTTCAGGTGGAATCAGCTTGTGGTAGATGTCCCTTAGATAGAGCCCTCAGAGACATCCAGGGACTCTGAATGCAGGTATTTCCGTAGAGAACAGGAGGCCAGAGGGAGCAGGAGTTCAGGCCTGGTAGCGTGTGTGCAGTGGGACACTAGAGGTCTCAGAGTGGGAATCTGTATTATTAAGGGCTCTTAAGGCACGTCAGGTAGTCTCCTAGGGTCGAGAACCACCAGGGGGTGGAAAGAGGATGAAACATGGAGGAGGAAGAGCTGGGTGTGAGTCCTGGTGCTATCACTTGCCCAAGGTGACCTCCCTTTGTCACAGGCTGAGGTGAGGATCACAGTTACTGACTTACTCATTTATACTCTTTTCTCATTAGAACTGGGATCAACTTATCAGCTAGGACTGCCACGTGTGAACCATTGTTAAATGAGTTAATATACATAAGGTGTGTAAAACAGTGCCTCAGTTGCACAGGAGCACTATAAAAGGATTGGCTGTTTTTATGCAAGTGATTATTACTGTTAACAGAGGTTGAGATACAGAGGAGTCACTGATGAGGGCCGAAAACGCCTCGTTCTTCCTGTCCATTGGCTCCTTGAGAACCCAGCAGCAGGCAGCAGGATGGCCGTTTCTTGCTTTCCTTTTTCCTCTCCACTTTTCATTTGGAAATAATTTCAAACTTACAAAAATTGCAAGCATAAAATAGTGCAAGGAGCATTTATATACCTTTTACTCAGATTCACACATTGGAACATTTTACTCCCGATTACTTTATTGTTCATGTTCTTTTTTTGGTTTTTGTTTTTTTTTGAGATGGAGTTTCGCTCTTTTTACCCAGGCTGGAGTGCAATGGTGCAATCTCAGCTCGCTGCAACCTCTGCCTCCCAGGTTCAAGTGATTCTCCTGCCTCAGCCTCCCAAGTAGCTGGGATTACAGGCGCCTGCCACCATGCCTGGCTAATTTTTTGTATTTCTAGTAGAGATGGGTTTTCACCATGTTGGCCAGGATGGTCTCAATCTCTTGACCTTGTGATCCACCCGCCTCGGCCTCCCAAAGTGCTGGGATTACAGGCGTGAGACACCACGCCTGGCCCTATTGTTCATGTTCTTTATCTTTCTTCCTATCTCTCTAAATTTGTGGAATATATATACGTACATATTTATATATACAGATATAGATGTATATCCATATATAAATATTTATTTATTTATACTATCATATATTATATATGCATTCCCATTTTTTTTTTTGGAATTAAAGGTGAGTGACATCATGGCTTTTAATCTTCAATACTACATTATACCAAATATTAAACTATAATACCAGGAGTACTAAATACTACACAAAGGATGATCTCTTATATAACCACAGCACAGTTGTCAGCCTCACACATTTACACTGATACAATATGTTATTTGATCTACTGTTCACATATCAATTTTATCCGTTGGTCTAATTATGTTTTTTTTCCAACATTTTTCCCTCTGGCACAGAATCCCATGTAGGGTCAGGCTGCATTTAGTTGCCCTGTTTCTTCAGCTTTTCTTCATCTGGAACATTTCCACAGCCTTTCTTTGTCTTTTATAACCTTGACACTATTGAAGGTTAATAATGTTGTTGTTTTTTTTTTTTTTTTTTTTTTTTTGAGACGGAGTCTCACGCTGTCACCCAGGCTGGAGTGCTGTGGCCGGATCTCAGCTCACTGCAAGCTCCGCCTCCCGGGTTCACGCCATTCTCCTGCCTCAGCCTCCCGAGTAGCTGGGACTACAGGCGCCGCCACCTCGCCCGGCTAGTTTTTTGTAGTTTTTAGTAGAGACGGGGTTTCACCGTGTTAGTCAGGATGGTCTCGATCTCCTGACCTCGTGATCCGCCCGTCTCGGCCTCCCAAAGTGCTAGGATTACAGGCTTGAGCCACCACGCCCGGCCAGGTTAATAATGTTGTTTTAATTCCCTTCCCCCTATTGTTTTAATAGGATGTTCCTCATGTTACATCTGTCTGGTGTTCCCTTGCAAGCAGGTTGTGCATTCTCGGCCGCCGTTCCTAGTAAGGCAAGAGTGCTGGTGGCTGATGAGCCCAGGGCTGTTCTTGCTCACTTTCCTGACAGCACCCGAGAGGGAGTCAGCAGAGCCAGAAGTGCAAATAAAGCCATAAGCTTCAGGAAATCTTGGGTGTCATTCCATGTAAACAATACGACTGGACGAATGGAAAACTAGGCAGCTGGAAGCACTGTCAGAAATTCAAGCCAGTAAAACCAGGCAGAGCAATGCCATTCCACGATTACAGCCAGCTGCACGTTTCAGTGCTAAAATGTTTGATTTCTGAACAATGACACTCACTAGTTATAAAATAGATGGGACTGGTTTATGCATATTTTATCTCTGAAGTTGCGACTATTTGTAAAATATCCATTTTACAAATAAGGAAACTGAGGCTTGGGGGGGCAACTACAGCAATGCCACATGGCAAGCATTGGCGCTAAGGCTAGAATCTTGTTTAGAATTTTGTCTAAATGCCCTATGCTGTCTCCTTGAGAGCAGTGCTTTGCCTGAGAAGTCCTCAAGTTTTAGTTTGAGGGAGGTGGGCTGTAAACAAATCAGTGAAGCCATTGATAAACACTGATTATCTACAAATGTTACTAACTTCCTGGCTGTTTTCTTTTCTTTCCTTTTCTTTTTCTTTTTTTTTTCTTTGAGACGGAGTTTTGCTCTTGTTGCCCAGGCTAGAGTGCAATGGTGTGATCTCAGCTCACCACAACCTCTGCCTCCCAGGTTCAAGCAATTCTCCTGCCTCAGCCTCCTGAGTAGCTGGGATTACAGGCATGCGCCACTATGCCCAGCTAATTTTGTATTTTTAATGGAGACGGGGTTTCTCCATGTTGGTCAGGCTGGTCTCGAACTCCTGACCTCAAGTGATCCACCTACCTTGGCTTCCCAGAGTGCTGAGATTACAGGCGTGAGCCACTGCGCCTGGCCCCTGCTTTTTTCTTTAATCTTCACTCCTGACAAATCATAGTGAAATGTCTTGGGTTCATTGTCTTGGGAAGTCCGAGGTCTAGGGCCCCCATTTGATGTAGGTGGAAGGCATTTACATGGTGAGAGGGCCAGTGGATACCATCTCAGGTCTCTCTTGCTTTTATTATAGAGCCACCAGTCCTCCTGAATTAGGACTTCATCCTTATGATCTCATTTAACTTTAGTTACCGCCTAAAAACCTATGTCTAGATATAATCCCACTGGGGATTCTATTTTCAACACATAAATTTCTGGGGACACATTCAAACCACAGCATGACCTTTGATTTTGAAGGCTGAGCTGGGTCTGTCCAATGTGTCCTCGTGGCCAGATACAAGCCATGCATTCCCGGAAGAATTCCAGAAAATGATGCTGTGCTCTTCTTGGTGCAACACATCGGGAGGCACAGGATGCTACATTCTTCCCCTGGTGTTACCTTGACCACTTTGCCAAGTTAGTTTCTGCCATATTTCTCCTCCAAAAAGCCACTGGTTTTTTCCCATTGTGATAAATGTATTTTGTAGGGAGATATTCTGGCATTGTACCAATATCCTGTTCCTCATTGAACCTTTACCCACCATCCTTAGCAATTATTGACACTTTCCTCTATCATGGTTGCCACATCATAGAAGAAGATCACGTTATATTGAAGTGATAAAGTTATACTGCCAAGCATTATAATTTTATGTAATAATATATAAATAGAAGGACCTGCGAAGATGAGAGAGATGGGAAAGATGGCAGACTTTTAGAAGTTAGTGAAAAGATGATTGAAACAACTTTTTCTTTTTCTTTTTTTTTTAAGACGGAGTCTCACTCTGTCGCCCAGGCTGGAGTGCAGTGGCGCCATCTCGGCTCACTGCAAGCTCCACCTCCCAGGTTCACGCCATTCTCCTGCCTCAGCCTCCCAAGTAGCTGCGACTACAGGCTAATTTTTTGTATTTTTTAGTAGAGACGGGGTTTCACCGTGTTAGCCAGGGTGGTCTCGATCTCCTGACCTCGTGATCTGCCCGCCTTGGCTTCCCAAAGTGCTGGGATTACAGGCGTGAGCCACTGTGCCCGGCCTGTAACAACTTTTTCTGGAATCTTCGGCTATGATCTCACCCAACTGCCAGCTTCTGCAAGTTTGAGGATTCTAGAGCTAGGGTTTTATTTTCTAATTTTTTTTTTTTTTTTTTTTTTTTTTTGAGACGGAGTCTCGCTCTGTCGCCCAGGCTGGAGTGCAGTGGCCGGATCTCAGCTCACTGCAAGCTCCGCCTCCCGGGTTTACGCCATTCTCCTGCCTCAGCCTCCCAAGTAGCTGGGACTATAGGCGCCCGCCACCTCGCCCGACTAGTTTTTTTGTATTTTTTAGTAGAGAGGGGGTTTCACCGTGTTAGCCAGGATGGTCTCGATCTCCTGACCTTGTGATCCGCCCGTCTCGGCCTCCCAAAGTGCTGGGATTACAGGCGTGAGCCACCGCGCCCGGCCTATTTTCTAATTTCATAGATGGCAGATGACTGAATGCCAGTTTCACATCATATTTTCATATCATCTGCTCTTGATGGTTATTTCTGATTGATTTTACACGCTGGTGAATTCCTGCAGCAGATCTTTTATGACGTTTATTTTTTATTTTACATTTTAAGTTCCTAGGGTACATGTGCAGGCTGTACAGGTTTGTTGCACAGGTAAACATGTGCCATGATGATTTGCCCTGCAGCAGATCTTGGAAAAAAAAGAATTGCCGTGTTAGAATTCAATGATGTTAGCCTGAAACAAGCAAGAAAGCAGACAGGCATATAACCAATCAGCACAGCCTCCTCCCTGCTATCGCGCGTTCTTTTCTTTTCTTTTTTTTTTTTAATCCCCAAATAAGCATAATACCTGTGACGTTTAAAGTCTAGGTCAGATACTTTCTGCCTGATGCAGCTTTTCTCTCAGGTTATATCCGTGATTCCAGCGCGACTGGTAAAGAGGGCGATGGTGAATTGCACCAATAATGCTGTAGGTGGCGCTGTGTACTTGATGCAGGTGGCCAGTGTGTCTCGAAGATTTCTTTGGAGAAAGGATTGCGTCTGGCATCATTTTAGTTAAACGTGATCTATCGGTTTAGTTTCTGTGGAGCAAGTCTGAGAAACAGATTAGCCAATTTCTGACCCTAAATGGAAGGTCAGCCGTTCTGTGCTCAAATGTAGCATTCACCGTACCCTGCATGATGTCCCGGGCTGGGCGTTGGAATGATGCTCATAGGCTGTGAAAATGACCCTAAGGTGTTTCTTCCGAGCCTTTGCTGGGGCGTCGTTTCTGGATTTTGTATTTGGAAGCAGAAATTACATTAGGGTCACATGCTAGGTCTCTGGAGGCTGGGGGGAGGTTCAATTGAACATGACTCATCAGCTATCTTTAAGCAGCAAGGCCGTTTGGTGCTTTCACTGATGTAGCTGAATTTTTCAATCCAATATTGCCCTTTAAAGTGGGCCCCTGGTTGAATGAAGTCTTTATTGCCCCGATCTCATTCCCAAGTTTTTGGAGCTCTTTCTTTGTTAAAAACTTTTATGACTACTCAGGAAAATTGGCCTTACACTGGCATAGAGGCTCTGTGATTGTGCACTGCAGATCACCTAATAGGAGAAAATTGAGTGCTGAGTGTATCGTTTGTCAGCCAAACTGGAGGATCTCGAATTCCTTAATTAAACTTGCAGGTTTCAGGTTTTAAAAACATGTAGAATTGAGAGAATTGAAGAGCACCTAAGAACTATGGACTAGATGACCTCCTAGTATATTACAATGCTAATTCCCTAAACACTAAAGGCATGTCTGACTTCAGGTGTCTCTTTTTTTTTTTTTTGAGATGGAGTCTAGCTCTGTCGCCCAGGCTGGGGTGCAGTGGCCGGATCTCAGCTCACTGCAAGCTCCGCCTCCCGGGTTTACGCCATTCTCCTGCCTCAGCCTCCCGAGTAGCTGGGACTACAGGCACCTGCCACCTCGCCCGGCTAGTTTTTTGTATTATTTTTTTAGTAGAGACGGGGTTTCATGGTGTTAGTCAGGATGGTCTCGATCTCCTGACCTCGTGATCCGCCCTTCTCGGCCTCCCAAAGTGCTGGGATTACAGGCTTGAGCCACCGCGCGTGGCGAGGTGTCTCTTATATTTTCTTATATTTAAGAAAATATTCTCATGTATTTATATTGAAGGGAATGAGAGGATGCTTCCTGTCACATTTCTCTAGTGAAGTTATTAAAGATGAATTTGAGTATTTTTACTTTTTTCTGTTGTGTTTAGATAACTTCCTCCTTTTACTTGTGACCAGTAGATGGCTCTATGGCTTTCCTTGAGTTAACAGGAATTAGTTTGGTGCCTCTCAAAGTAGAAGGTTAGTTCAGTTTTGCCCTGGCCTAAGGGGAAATCTTGAGCTGTTTTTTTCAGTCCCACAGGAGAGGAGGATGGCTGATGAAGCTTCTTTCCCTCCACCTAGAAAGATTTAAAGAGTACTGACCTGTCTTCATCTATTTTCTGTTGCTATAACAGAGTGCCATGAACTGGGTACCATCCTCCTACACCATCCCTACTCTGCCTCTGGATCTCTGAGAAGATGTGAATGTGTGTGGAGGGAGATTGTCCACTGGAGTCGTCAGATAATGACTAAGTCTGGGGGTTCCCGTGGGCATCAGTCCTGTGGATGGTCACCGGGCAGTGTGCTGGCTGCTGTTGATCAAAGGTCCTGCCCAGATGCCAGAGGGAAGGATGACTAGTGTGACTCCTCAGCTCTGGCCACGTAGAGCACTAATGGAGTCTGGAGTATCTGACTATCTGTAGCACTGACTCAGGTTCTGTTTGTCTCCCTGGTGCTGGGGGTTGCTGCTTAGAGGAGGTGGGGTATGGGGGTATATCTCTGGATGCTGTTTGTGCTTCTGTCCACATGGTCTCTCCAAATAAGGCTCTTTGTCAATTCCCCTCATTACTTTTCTTTCACTGCTCTCATTCTAGGAGTGGGAAAACTGTGCCCGATCACACATATTCTTAAATCGTTTCACCATATTCTTGTGAGGTAAAAATTGCTGGTGCTCACTCATACCTGGTTCTCCTTTCCTCCCTGGCACAAGTGAAGATGAAGCTTTCCAGCCCATCTTGTAATTAGTGGAGCCATGTGACCTGTTCTAGCCAATACAATTTGAATGGGAATAGTATTTCATATTTCCAGGCTGTTAGGGACTGAATTGTCTCACCCCATCCCCTCAACCCCAATTTATATGCTGAAGCCCTAATTTCCAATATGACTGTATTTGGAGACAGAGTCTTTATTTATTTATTTATTTATTTTTGAGACGGAGTCTCGCTCTGTCGCCCGGGCTGAAGTGCAGTGGCTGGATCTCAGCTCACTGCAAGCTCCGCCTCCCGGGTTTACGCCATTCTCCTGCCTCAGCCTCCCGAGTAGCTGGGACTACAGGCGCCCGCCACCTCGCCCAGCTAGTTTTTTGTATTTTTTAGTAGAGACGGGGTTTCACGGTGTTAGCCAGGATGGTCTCGATCTCCTGATCTCATGATCCGCCCGTCTTGGCCTCCCAAAGTGCTGGGATTACAGGCTTGAGCCACCGCGCCCGGCCCAGAGTCTTTAAACAGGTAATTACGGTTATAATGGTGAGGCCCTAATCCAATCGACTGATGTCCTTATAAGAAGAGGAAGAAACAGTAGGGGTCTGCACGCTTCGTGTGAACACACAGAGAGTAGGTGGCCATCAGCAAGCCACGGAGAGAAGCCTCAGGAGAAATCAAATCTCTAACACCTTGATCTTGGACTTCCAGCCTCCAGAGCTGTGAGAAATAAATATCTGTTGTTTGAGCCACCCAGTCTAGAGCATTTTATGATGGCAGCCCTAACTGACTGATGTACAGGCGGAGGAATTTAACAGTGGGTGTGAGTTCTCCATTCTCTCTTCCTCTCTTATTGACCTTCAGGGCATCTGTATTCCAGATGATGTTGCTAAAAGCTAGAATGGGGAGGCCCAACCCAAATAACTTTTCTTGTGCCAATCCCCTGATATTTCTGGTTCAGTTTTGCTGTAGTATAGCCCGGCATTCATCAGGCAGACCAACTCAATCTGGCCTTTGAAAACAAAAGCTCATCATGTGACCATTTGGCTCTGCAGTTCCATGGGATGAATCCTCCTTCAGGCACTGGATGCCTCCTGTTTGGATGCATGAATGGGGTTGACTCACAACATAACTGAGGATATCAAGGTGAAAGAGTTGGTTAATTGATTGCAATATTATAGTAGTGTAATTACATAGGGCTCCAAGCAACTTAAGAGGTTTCCTCTTAGTGTTCAAACAGCCCTCCAGATCTCAGAGACCTGATGAGATGCTTGAGGTGGAGGTCAAAGGCAAGATGGGCCGCTGGCTTTTCTCTCTTTAATCAGAACAAATCTACTTTTATCTGTGTATGGTTTTGTGTGAGATTTAATTGAAATGAAGAGTTCTGTTGCTAAAGAAAATTTAAAAGTCACTCTGGTGGTTCCATAGTAAAAGAAATACAGATTTTATGAGTATATGAAGTTCTTGGAGCTTGAAGTTTAGTTTAATTCAGCCAGAGCTCTGTATTGATGGCTTCAAGATCATAAGCCTCAGGTCAGCTCAGTTCCTTGATTTTCTAGTTGATCTGAAAAACTCTCTGACTCAAGGAAATAGATTTGCACAAAGTGCAAGAGTCATTGTAGGTCTTCATGTGTTAGTGTGTGAAAAAGGTATTTATGGAAGGCACCACTGGCATTCGGTGATACAGCAGTAATAGTAAAACCATATCCTGAAAAGACACATGTGCTTCAAATGCTGCTACTCCTCATTCTGTGCAGACATGTCTAGTTGATCACAGAATTTATTCCTGCAGAGCCCAGATATAGCCCTGCAATTCTTCTCAGTACTCTGTTCTGTGTAGCCCCTTCCCACTAATTCATGTTAACACATGAAATGAGACCCCGTTTGTCATCTTTGCATAATTAATGATTTGGGGTTTGCTCATGTATGTCTTGAAAGCTGGGTTATAGAGCTGTGGTTAAGTTGGTCACTGAGTGATCTGTACTTCTTGAAACCCATAATGCACACGATGACCTTATTTTTAAAACTTAAATTAGGGATGTATTCTATCTAAAGATCCTAGTGAGGTTGAATGTTTGAAATGAGAATGTATCAATCAGGACCCTGGCTTTGTGTAGCTTTTAGGTGGCTCCAGTTCTTTCTCAAGACCTCTCTCTTGATTTTAGCTACCATTTTTGTTTGTTTGTTTTGAGACAGGGTCTTGCTCTGTTGCTCAGGCTGGAGTTCAGTGGTGAGATCTCGGCTCACTGCAACCTCCACCTCCCAGGCTCAAGCGATTATCCCACCTCAGCCTCCTAAATAGCTGGGACCATAGGCATGTGCCACCAGGCCTGGCTAATTTTTAATTTTCTTGTAGAGACGGGGTTTTGCCATGTTGCCCAGGCTGGTCTCCAACTTCTGGACTCCAGCTACAATTTATAACGCACTTGGTGTGTGCCAGGCATCATGCTAAGTGTTTGACATGTGTAATCTTATTTAATCCTCACAATATTGCCCATGAATATAATCATCATCTCCGCCTCACAGATGAGGAAGATGAAGTAGGGAGAGAACAGTGATCTTGCATAAGGTCACGCAAGTAGTAAGTCAAACCAGCTTTGTCTTGAAAAGGATTTATGTTGCTTAAAAACACACATAATACTATGAAGTAAAGTAAAATACAAGTAGGTTAGAAAATTGTAGCTGAAGGCCAGATGTGGTAACTCAACGCCTGTAGTCCCAGCACTTTGGGAGGCCGAAGTGGGAGGATTGCTTGAGCCCAGGAGTTTGAGACCAGCCTGGGCAACATGATGAAACCCCATCTCTACAAAAAAGCCAGGTGCAGTGGTGCGCATCTGTAGTCCCAGCTACTTTGGAGGCTGAGGTGGGAGAGTCACCTAAACCTGGGGAGGATGAGGTTGCAGTGAGCCGTGGTTGTGCCACTGCACTGTAGCCTGGGCAACAGAGTGAGACCCTGTCTCAAAAAGCAAGCAAACAAACAAACAAACAAGAAATTTGCAGCTGAGAGAAAGGTGGGATGAAGTGGGATGGGAAGTTAGGCACGCATTGTCTGCCTTGTCTGAGGGAACTTACCTGGGGCTTGGGCATACATTCGGCTTTAAGATGTTGATATTATATTATATTATATTATATTATATTATATTATTTTTTGAGATAGAGTCTTGCTCCCTTGCCCAGGCTGGAATGCAGTGGTGTGATCTCGGCTCACTACAATTTCCACCTCCTGGGCTCAAGCAATTCTCCTGCCTCAGCCTCCTTAGTAGCTGGGACTACAGGTGCGTGCCACCACACCTGTCTAATTTTTTGCATTTTTAGTGGAGACGAGGTTTCACCATGTTGGCCAGGCTAGTCTTGAACTCCTGACATCTAGTGATCCACCCACCTCAGCCTTCCAAAGTGCTGGGATTACCAGCATGAGCCGCTGTGCCCAACCTTTAAGATGTTTAGTAGCCAACACAACAAGAAAAACATGAGCAGTTAATGCAAGAGAGAGGAACCCATGTCACTATTCCTATTCCTGATGCCAAGTGCAGGATAATGTTCCTATCATGGGCCTTCAAAAATGTAACAAGGCTCGTCCTCAACAACCCTCACTGTTTGGTTTTCTTTTTTTTTTTTTTTTGAGACGGAGTCTCGCTCTGTCGCCCAGGCTGGAGTGCAGTGGCCGGATCTCAGCTCACTGCAAGCTCTGCCTCCTGGGTTTACGCCATTCTCCTGCCTCAGCCTCCCAAGTAGCTGGGACTACAGGCGCCTGCCACCTCGCCCGGCTAGGTTTTTTTGGTATTTTTTTTAGTAGAGAGGGGGTTTCACCGTGTTAGCCAGGATGGTCTCTATCTCCTGACATCCTGATCCGCCCGTCTCAGCCTCCCAAAGTGCTGGGATTACAGGCTTGAGCCACCGCGCCCGGCACTGTTTGGTTTTCTAGGGCTATTTCTTTTAATATGCTTTAGTGTAGGCTGAGGCTTGGGACAGCCCCCCATTCCAAAAAATATGTCCACAGACATAAATTTAAAACATACATGGGATAGTGTAAGATGTCAGGAAGCAATGCCCTTGAGTAAACACGTCGTGTCCACTGCCCTACCCCATTCGCCAAGAATGTTGACCTTGGAGATGAGGGTCTCTCAAGTCTCCTTAAAAGGACTGTGGAATCTACCAGTGCATGACGTGTGGGGCTACGGGGCCAGCGGTAAGGGAGAACACCCTGAGAGAGAAACTTTCCAATTTCTGCGTGAGGGAAATGAGATTTTTCTCACCTTACTCCTGCTAGTGATTTTTAAACCACTCATAAAATAAATACAAACGTAAGAGAAAAAAGGAAGGAGAGAAAACTTAAGCCAAATAACGAGGAAAGGGTAGACGTTTAAGAGAATATTAAAAATAAAGCATTGATACTTGGTAAGAGAAAGGTGAAGGAAAAGGAGCAGGATAAATATTACAATCAGAGAATAAAAGCCCAGTGCAGATAAAAGGTTAAGACATAAAGCCACAGTGAGAGATAAAATAAATAAGTTTTAAGATAAGAATACAGAAGAATGACATTACTAAAAGAAAATGAGAGGAGTGAAAAAATAAGGCTAAAATTAAATCCAAGTTAAAAAATTAAGAAACTGTGAATAAAAGTTAAAAAGCAAAATAAAAATTAAGAACTAAAAAGTTATGACAAGATAATAAATAAATCAGATTTAAGATAATAGATGAAATAATATAAACCAACAAGGTAAAAGGTTAAATACATCAAAGTGAAAGAGATAAAAGATTAAGAGGATAACGGACTAAACCCCATGGGGAAAACCGATAAAAACATAAAAGTAGATGGTTTTGAAGCTTAAGTACAAGATTAAGGAATTAAGAATGCTCTTTTTGTTGTTAATACTTTAACAAAGAGGATTAAGAGAAAAATATTTTAAAAAGAAAATAAAAGAAGCTTGAGTTTAGAAAAATAGATAAAAATCAACCCAGGTAAAGGAAAGGAAAATTTAAATGAGCACGAACCAAGACAACAAAATTCTCAGCAATAATCACAGAGAAAAAAAGCTAAAAAAAAAAAAAAAAAAAAAGTAGAAAACCCAGAATGTTTCCCTGGTAAGCAAATACCCAACACCTTCAAAACCAGCATCTATTTGTTGCAAATCCCCAGCCTGGGCCTTGGTCCCCGCACAGGAGAGTCCCCTGTTGTAGTAGCAATGGCATTTATGGCAAGATGAAAGAGGCCAGGCATGCTATGAGATGCCCTTACCGTTTGCCTAGAAGCTTGCAGGTGCATGCCACCACACCTGTCTAATTTTTTGCAGTTTTAGTAGAGACGAGGTTTCACCATGTTGGCCAGGCTAGTCTTGAACTCCTGACATCTAGTGATCCACCCAGTCTCTGCTTCCACTGCTTTCTTTGGCAGTGGTGAAAGGATGGTTCCTCTGTAACTCAACCAGCTGGGGTTGGGGGTTCTGGCACGAGCAGTTGCCAGCCCAAACTATGCAAACATCTTGGGCAGAAACCACATGGGAAAGTAATATGTGCTTCAGAGAAGGAAGGAAAAGTTGGCAGGGAGATGGGGGGTAGGTTTGGGATTGAGGGTTGGTGAAGGTGGAGATGGAGAGAGATCAGAGTAGACCGAGGGAGGAATAACAGGTAGCTCTTCTCAGTGAAATGGGAGTTGAGGTCATTTTCTGAGAGTGAGAGGGTGAGACTGAGGATGAGTAGGATGAAAATGATTGGGTGCAACTGAGGGGTGGGGACATGCCTTGCAACCCAACCCTTCACCCTAGTTGGGACCCAGCTGTGACTGGAGAGCCTGACTTTGTCTAATGTTGCCAGGCAAAGTCACCCTTCAATGCTGGTTCTCTTACAAAGTACGGTCCCAGTGGGTGGAAAGCCAGGAGCAATTCGGATCCTGGGTTATTAGTAAAAGCAGAATTAAGTGGCGGTTGATCAGACGTGGTTGATCTTGGGGACTAGCCAGGCCAGAGGGGGACTGGTTGAGTGGAGAATGGGGCTGAATACTTGCTTCAAAACAGTCTCAGTAAGAGAGGGGATTGTGGCCCTAGGGAGAGGTAGCAGTTGGATAGGAGTTTCAGAGCAAGAGCTTACACTTTGATGTTTTGGAGATAAAACAGGCCCATGCTCACACGATACATGAGGGTGTTTGCAGGCAAGGGAGACCATTGAGGTGTTTCAAGACCATGAATGATATTCACGTCTCTAAGGATGAAGGAAGGGTATATTGGCAACGATGATGGGAGCAAAGGTTGGGAAGTTCTGAAGAACGCAGGGGAGAGGTCAGGTGGAATAATTGATTCAAGAGGATACAAGAGGAGGTGGTGAAGTAGACTAAGGAGGGAGAAATATGTGATTTTTCCTTCTGGTTTATTGAACTGGAGTGAGTAGGAGAAGCAGCGGTCTTCTTTGGATGGCATGGGAAAGGGGGAAAGTAGGTTGCGGTTTAGGAGACGAAGTGGAAGGGGAGAGGAGGTAGGATCTGAGAAGCAGATGGACTCAAAGAATCTTTCTTCTGATATGAGCATGGCTGAAGAAAAGAGAAGACTTGATTGAGCCTGGGGAGGGAGAGAGTAGAGTGGATTAGAGACAAAAGGAGTCTAAAAAGAGAATGTGCAGAGTTATTTGAATCTACAATAGCAATTGTGGGTCACTGGGGCAAAGAGGTAGGCGTTGATAGTGTGGTGGGGAGGGATAGAAGTGTGGGGAGTGTTGAGAGGAGTTTATTTACCATTGGACAGTTTAGTGTAGCTTATCACATTCCAAGTTTTGATATAAACACTAAGGATTCTAGGTGCACTGCATATACTAGTAATTGAAAGGCAGGGTTTTTTATTTTTTATTTTTTGTCGGGGGGAAGGCATGGGTGCTACTGATAGAGACCAGGAGGTGGGCCACTTAATAACCACTTCCAAGTTATGGTGGTTTACAAATATAGTTGTGGCTGGGCGCCTGTAATTCCAGCACTTTGGGAGGCCGAGGCGGGTGGATCACCTGAGGTTGGGAGTTCGAGACCAGCCTGACCAACATGGAGAAACCCCGTCTCTACTAAAAATACAAAATTAGCCAGGTGTGGTGGCGGATGCCTGTAATCCCAGCTACCTGGGAGGCTGAGGCATGAGAATTGCTTGAATCTGGGAGGCAGAGGTTGCAGTGAGCCGAGATCATGCCATTGCATTCCAGCCTGGGCAACAAGAGCCAAACTCTGTCTCAAAAAAACACAAAAAACAAACAAACGAAAAAACAAAACCACACACACAAATATAGTTGCAACCTAAGATAAACAGTGCTTTGGTTTGAATATTGTTTGACCCTAGCAGAAGTCATGTTGTCTTGGTCCCCAGCGTAAGGGTGATGAGAGGTGGTGAGACCTGTAAGAGCTATGTAGGTCATGAGGAATCTGCCCTCATGAAGGGATTAATGCTATCTCACAGGAGTGAGTGGGTTTTGCTTTTGTGGGACTAGATTCGTTACTTCGAGAGTGGGTTGTTGTAAAGGGAGCCTGCTTCTCGTGTTTGGTCTCTTTACACACTACCACTTCCCTTTCTGTTTTCCACCATGAGTTGAAACAGCATGAGGTCCTCACCAGATGTGGCCACCAGATATTGGACTTTCCAGGCTCCAGAACTGTGAGCCAATTAAACCTCTTATGAATTGCCCAGTCTCAGGTATTTTGCTGTAGCAACAGAAAATAGACTAAGACAAACAGTGAAAATTAAGGAGTTAAGAGTAATTAGGAAGAATACTGGTTTGAGACTCAGGACACCAAACAGGTTACTACAGATAGTTGGCTTGCTAATACTGCTGCCAAAGTACCTTTGATTCTCAGCATATTAGACAATAGATATAAAATACGCCTGTGTGCCTGAAAAAATTTTTGGGGGCAATAGCTGCTGGCAACTCTTCTGTAGGTAATTACAACACAAATTCTCGTACATTTGCTTAGTGGATGGCCTATCAGTGATGCATAACAATGATGATTTGCTTCTGGTTGGATGTGTTAAATTGTCAGCTATCAAACATTTTATATGTGAGACTGCTGGGAGTGATGAGACTGCAAGAGCTTTTTCAAAGCATACCCTCCACAGGAATAGCTCAGCATCCTGTGCACCATGCAGCATCTGTTTCTGTGAAGGATAAGGACTCTGGGCCATCAATTTGAATACCAATTAAATGGCTTAAAAATGTCCTGATACATGTATTGATCCAGAATAACCTGGCTCCAACAAAAAAGCCTTTGGCTACGGTGGGAATTTAAATGCATTTGTTAACCAGGGTTCCAGGATGCCCTGGGAGTATGTGGAAAGAGGGGAAAATGACCTCTTTTGACATTGGTTCCCTAAGGGAGGGGTTGAGAGAAGCTTTTCTCCTTGAGAAGGAGCTGGAGGGAGTCTTTGAGGAAGCTGGACTACATAAGTCTTTTTCTGCTTCTTCTTTTAGTAGATGAGGAAAGGTTAAATAATGTGCCAAGGTTTGTACAGTTAGTTTCTGTTTTAGGCAACGCTAGCACTCAAGACTTTCATCTGATATTTAAAGTGTCTTTTTGTTTTCACCACTTTTGTGGAGTTCATTCTTTGAGATGTTACATACCTAGTCTGCATTCAAAAGGATGAAAAAAATGTTGTCATTTTGTCTCATCTGCTCACCCCAAATGTGTGTGTTTGTTTTTCTGTAGTGTTGCTCTATTAGGATGAACTGAGATCTCAGGGAATATTGCCAAGTGGAATCAACCCCACAGAAACAAAAGCCCACCTCTTCTGGAGCAGGTCCTGGTAGTGTACCAATGCGTCGTTCAGGACTGAGCAGCTGCTGTTGATGGAGAGAGTGGGCAGGGGTCAGCACTGAGGCCTGAGGTGCTGACCTGAATCCTTCTGTTGCATGAAGTCCAGTGACACCGTGGTAGCAGCTTCTAAGTTGGTTTCCAGTCAGCCCTAATGCCCATATTCATGTCTTCGTGCAATCCCTTCCCCTTGAGTGTGGCTGGACTTAGTGACTTGCTTCTAATGAATAGAATGTGGCAAAACTGAGGAGATGTCACTTCTGAGGTTAGTTTACAAAAAGACTGGCTTCCTGTCTTGCTTGCTCTTTCTTGTTCTCCTGCTTTTTTCCTTTGAGGGAAGCCAGCTGCCATGTTGTGAGCTTCTCTGTGGAGAGGCCCACACAGCGTATAACCGAGGGAGGCTTTGGGCCAGCAGCCAGAGAGGAGCTGAGGCCCTTAGTCCAACAGCCCTCAAGGAACTGAATCCTGGTGACCGCCATGTGACTGAGCTTGGAAGTGGATCTTCCCCTGGTTGAGCTCTGAGATGACTGCACCCTTGTGAGAGACCCTGAGCTAGGGTCTTCATTTAAGCTGCTCCTGGATTTCTGATCCACAGAAACTAGGGGAAATATGTGCGTGCTTGCTTGCTTGCTTGCTTTCTTTCTTTCTTTCTTTCTTTCTTTCTTTCTTTCTTTCTTCTTTCTTTCTTTTTTGACAGTCTTGCTCTGTCATCAGGCTGGAGTGCACTGGCATGATCTTGGCTCACTGCAACCTCTGCCTCCCGGGTTCAAGCAATTCTCCTGCCGCAGCCTCCTGAGTAGCTGGGATTACAGGTGCACGCCACCCTGCCCAGCTAATTTTTGTATTTTTAGTACAGATGGGGTTTCACCATGTTGGCCAGGATGGTCTTGATCTCTTGAGCTCATGATTCACCTGCCTTGGCCTCGCAAAGTGCTAGGATTACAGGCGTGAGCCACTGTGCCCAGCCAAATATGTGCTTTTTTAAGCTGTCAAATTTTGGAACAGTTTGTTATGCAGCAATAGATGATAGATAACTAATGCAGATACACTTGTTTACCTTCATTGAAGAGTAGTTATTGCAAGGCCTTAGTAGGGTGGCATGTTTTATCCTGCCTCCCCTCGTTAGTGATATAAGCTACTGTCAAGTGCAAGGATATTCACAGGTGTGAATTAATCTTTGGACAGCTTTACTATTTTACGTTTAGTGCTCATGAGACTCTGATAGCCAACAACCTTCACAGCAGCAGTCATGGCCTTGTGTCCCTTGCGTGCTGAGGTGATAAAATGTTTACAGACAAGCATCTGAAGCACATTGAGAATAATGAATTTTATCCAAAGCTAACTAAGTTACCTTCATAATCAACGGTAGCCTACTAATTTTGTAACTCACAGTTTAGACTTGGAGCACATGATAACTTGGAGATATCAAGTTTCACATGATATCTCATGAATTTCCACATGGTTCTGCCCATTTTTAGGACACCCATCATCCCTTCTATTTGAGAACTATCCACTCAAACATTCAGAAGCAATCTATCTCAGACTCTTTCCTCTGCCCAGCCATGTGAAGAGCAGGGTTAGGCAGGAATGATGCACTGGTACACTCAGTCTTGGTGGTTAGGGTTATCAATAATAGTGTCTGCACCCAAGGATTTTTTCTGATTTTAGTTCTAAGGAATACACAAGCTGCAAGCAGAACTTGTTAATTGCTTGCGGGATCTGAGGATTATGTAACAAAAGAAACCTCGAAGGTTTTACCTCCTTTGAGTCTATATGCTAAACAAGCATGAGGTGTCATGGGAGGGGATAGTAGAAGTAACAAAAACTTGGGAGTTAGATGAATCGGAGCATAATCACTTACTAGGACATCACCTGGAGTGTGTCACTTATTTTTCTGAGCCTCAGTTTCATCATCTATAAAATGGAGATAATAATATCTAATTTGAAGGATTGTTATGGTTTGTTTAATAAGGTTGCAGGAGAAGTATTCCACACACAGCTGCCTTGTGTTGGAGATTGTTTGAGAAAAGTAAAGAAAAGGGACTTCCAAAGGTTTTTAAGCAAGTGAATGATGTGATCACATTTATATGTTATTGATACTCTGGAGATGGTATAAAGGATAAATTGAAGAAGGGAAAAGACTGCAGATAGGAGACTAGTTAGGATGACTTGACACGGTTCCAGGTTGGAGATATGATGGATACATTGAAATTTAAAGATAATATGCAGTTATTGAAATAATTCAATATTTTCAAGCAAAAGTTGTAACCATCACACGAAGAGCTTCTGAGACATCCAGACTCACCAGTTAGTATTTTGCCACCTTGGCTTTTGCTATCTTTCAATCTCCCTGTTTATATGAAGCTATTATTTTTTCTGAACCATTTGATAGTAAGCTGCAGACCTGCTGCTCCTTTACCTACAAATGCTTCAGCATGAACTTCCTAAGAACAAGGATGTTCTTTACATAGCCACAGTACAATGACCAAATTCAGAAAATTTGACATTGCAATAATGCTATTATCTAATACCCTTTTCCATATTCAAATTTCACCAATTCTTCCAATAATGTCATTTGTAGCTATTATTTTCTGCGGTCCAGGATTTAACCCAGGATCATGCATTGCCCTTAGTTATCGTGTCTTCTTAATCCTTTAGCTTGGGACAGCCCCTCAGTCTTTCTTTTATGACACTGACATTTTTGAAGAGTACAAGCCAGTTATTTTGTAGAGTGTCCCTCAATATGGGTTTGTTTGATGTTTCTTCACAATTAGATTTTCATGCATTTTTGGCAGGAATATAATAGAAGTAATCACATCAGGAGCCCCTTGATGTCAGATTGCCTCATTATTGGTTGTGGTATTAACTTGGTTACGGTGGCATCTATCAGGTTTTTCTACAAGTTACTGTTTTCTCCTTTGTGATTGAAGAGTTATTTTAGGGAGCTGCTTCCCAGCCATTTGCTGAGAACTTATTAAGTCCCAGGAGACTTTTGATACTTGATATACTTCATTTCATTTAACAAACTGTGAAGAAGTTTATTTTGTTTTATTTTTTTCACATTAAAAACAGTACGTATTTTGTTTTCAAACATACAACAAACATCAAACTTTTCCAGTGCCAGTACCCTGTCCATGAAGTGAAGAAGTTTTTTTTGGTGTTACCCTCTACTCTTCCTCCCTTGTCTTACAGATGAGAAAACTGAGGCTTGTCTAAGGTCACACAACATGGTTGTCTGTGATCCAGAGTCTATATTCTTCACTCATACAGTGTCTTCCAGGACCAGTTAAACATTTAGAGCTCTCAGTGCCCAGGCAGTGCACACCTCCCATCACAGGTAAACCTGTGGCCGTGGAAGACACAGAGGACCCTCCAATGCCTGTTAGTAAGTGAAAGAAGCCAGTCTGAAAAGGCTGCACATTGTATGATTCCAAATATATGAAATTCTGGAAAAGGCAAAACTATGGAGACAGTGAAAAGGTCAGTGCTTGCCAGGGATAGGGGAGAGGGAGGAGTGAATAGATGGAGCATGGAGAATTTAGACCAGTGAAGCTACTGTGTGATACTGTAATGGTGGATACGTGTCATTGTATATTTGTCCACATCCCTGGAGTGTATGGCACCAAGAGTGAACTCTAATGTCAACTATGGACTCTGGGTGGTTGTGACGTGTCCATGAAGGCTCATTAGTCATAAGAAATGTACTGCTTTGGTAGAGAGATGTTGCAAAGGGTATGTGCCCCATCCGTACACCCAACTAGTTCCTATAAGTGCTAATGTACCACTTTGGTGGAGAGATGTTGCTGTGCATATGTGGGGGCAGGGGGTGCTGGAAAAATCTCTGGACCTGTTGCTCAATTTTGCTGTGAACCTAAAACTGCTCCTAATAAATAAAGTCTGTTTAAAAAAAAAGAGAGTGGGGCCAGGTGCAGTGGCTCATGCCATAATTCCCAGCACTTTGGGAGGCCGAGATGGGCAGATAATTTGAACCCCATCTTTACTAAGAATACCAAAATTAGCGGGGTGTGGTGGCACATGCCTGTAGTCCCAGCTACTCAGGAGGCTGAGGCACGAGAATCGCTTGACCCTGGGAGGTGGAGGTTGCAGTGAGCCGAGATTGCACCACTGCACTCCAGGCTATGCAGCAGAGCAAGACTCTGTCTAAAAAACAACAACCACAACAAAAAGAGGGTGGATCCTGACAGGGGTGTTTTTATTTTCCTCAGTGATCACAAATTAATTATCTCAAAATGTTTCAACTATTACTTTCAAAATAAAGGGTGTATATACTCCATTTCTGCTAAAATCAGTGATTGTTTCTAAAGGAAGGTGGGAGATGGGAAGGAAAAGCAATAGAGCAAATTGAGAGAGTACAATTTTAAAGAGATAAATACAGAGTGTGTGAATCTGGAACATATGCATGTGCCTGTCTGCTTGTGAATTAGGAAAAAGCTATAGTAAGAAAAACAAATACCCTTCTTGTGGCCTTTTCTGCTAACAATCTTTTGCATTTTCAACTGTAGTCTTGAAAGGGAAGGAGTCGCTCTTTGCTCCTTGCCCTAAGGGCAGTCTGGGCTGACTGGGGATGCACTGCCTCTGAGAGAAAAGGTTTCTTCTGACCCCATTAACTGCCTGTGCAGGCCCAAGCCTGCCCTGAGGCTCTCTGCTCTTTTCTTCAATCCTCAGGCTGACCACCTGCCTCCACCTGCCAGTAGCCTCAAGAGGTAGCCAGGGATCAGGCCACTATAGACAGGGACTGCTGGGTAAGGGCCGGGAGAGCCAAGATCCTTAGTTGGGAGCATGGGATGGTCTTGTGGGATAGGAGGATACATGCTGCACACAAACAGCATGTAAGGGTCTTGAAGAAAACTGCCTACTTTGCAAAGAAGTAAGGTTTACTCAGTAAGAATGGGATGAGAGGAAATTGGAAAACTTTCTGTAGATATCAAATGGGATATTATAAGTAGGCTGGAACCTAATTATTTTCAAGGAAGAAAGAGAAGCCAAAATAATAGGTGCTACAGGGAAAATGTTGTGTTGGATAGTCTGAGGCTCCCCAGGACTCGTGAGCAGGCTGAGCGATAGGATTGCCCCGGGAGATGGCCAACTCATCACTTTCAGCAGAGTCACTTAATAGCGGGGCCGGGCGCGGTGGCTCAAGCCTGTAATCCCAGCACTTTGGGAGGCCGAGACGGGCGGATCACGAGGTCAGGAGATCGAGACCATCCTGGCGAACATGGTGAAACCCCGTCTCTACTAAAAAAATACAAAAAACTAGCCGGGCGAGGTGGCGGGCGCCTGTAATCCCAGCTACTCGGGAGGCTGAGGCAGGAGAATGGCATAAACCCGGGAGGCGGAGCTTGCAGTGAGCTGAGATCCGGCCACTGCACTCCAGCCTGGGCGACAGAGCGAGACTCTGTCTCAAAAAAAAAAAAAAAAAATAGCGGAATCAGCCCAGGAATTGGATAGATACCTTGAGACAAGCCTCCTGTAATGTGAGTCACTCAGAGAAAAATGAAAGGAAGCCGAAGCAAGAGAAAGGGAGGGGAGGGAGGAAGAGGAAAGAAAAAAGAGAAAAAGCGAGAACCTGGTGACAAGATAGAAGATGTACATTTTCCCAATCAGTCTCCTTAAAGTTTTGGACAAGAATGTTTCAAATTAAAGAACAGGATTGGGCAGTTTCCTCAGTTAAGAGATGATTATACTTTGATAGAAGCAACTCTCTATGAACAAATAAGTGAATATATAAATAAAATAGGAAACAGAAATAATTGCAGACAAATTTGGGTTTGTGTCTTAGTAACATATTCATTTATAAAAATATTTGTTACTGTTTCATTCCACTGAACCCACGGCTGCAGTCACCCCAAAAGTGGCATCAGGGGAGTTCCCACAAGGGAGTGCCCCAAACTATCCCCAAGTGGAGTTGGTTAGGATTCCAAAGAAAGAGGCCCTCAGTGCCAGGGTGATCAGTCGAAAGCATTTATCAGGGAAACTAGTGGAGTACTGCAGCAGCCTCGCCACGGGCAGTGAGAAAGGGCTGTTCTACTGACGTATGTTCCAGCCAGGGACTGGGGTATGGAGTTTACATGAGGGTTTAAGGAATTTGGCTCAGGCCTGAGGCCAGTTTCTTTCACATTTTGGGCAGCAACCTAAACGCCTTTTTGAGCGCCTAGGAATGTTCAGGGCTCTAGCCTAGGTTCAAGCCTGCAGGGAAAAACATGCAACTGCCCAGGCAACAGAGCATTGACGGTGCGCTGTATTTCTTGGTCAGGACAGAAAAAAAGTGGGGAATCCTGGGGCACACTACAGTTACTAGGCAAATGTGAGGCATGTATTGCTGTAATCCTGTTTTACGGTATGGATGGCAGGATTAAATATGATTTCTGTTTTACAGGTTCATTGCCACACAAGAGGTAGAAGGAGGTAGTGATCTGAGGTAGCCACATCGGTCCCATCTTCCATTCTGAGCTCTGCTCCTCAGCCCCAGCTTAGCTCTTTATGTTATGATTAGTTCTCAGCCTTCGGTGTGCACTGGAGTTCTTTGAGGGGGATGTACAAAAATACCAGTGTCAGGCCCCACCCCAGATCAATTCAACCAGAACTCTGGGGATAGGACCCCAGCATCGGTTTTTTATTTTTTATTTTTTTCTTTTTCTTTTTCTTTCTTTCTTTCTTTCTTTTTTGAGACAAGGTCTCACTCTATCGCCCAGGCTGGAGTGCAGTGGCACGATCTGGGCTCACTGTAAGCTCTGCCTCCCAGGTTCACACCGTTCTCCTGCCTCAGCCTCCCAATTAGCTGGGACTACAGGCATCCGCCACCACGCCTGGCTAATTTTTTGTATTTTTAGTAGAGACAGGGTTTCATTGTGTTAGCCAGGATGGTCTTGATCTCCTGACCTCATGATCCACCCGCCTCGGCCTCCCAAATTGCTGGGAATACAGGCGTGAGCCACCAAATCCGGCCAGTTTTTTATTATTATAAAAATTTAATAATATTTTTTATGTAATCTGCTTTGAGCAATTGGACTTTGTTCCTATCAAAGACAACCTGGTAATGTCTGAGGGACAATAATGCCATTCCCATGGGGCTGAGCCGCCTTCCCTTTGCTATGGTAGCTGGCCCCAGCTGGCACTGGCCCCTGTCCTCCAACACTCTGATCATCCGCAGAGGTCCGTGGGGCTGAGCCACCATCCCTTTGCTGTGGTAGCTGGCCCCAGCTGGCACTGGCCCCTGTCCTCCAACACTCTGATCATCCGCAGAGGTCCGTGGGGCTGAGCCGCCATCCCTTTGCTGTGGTAGCTGGCCCCAGCTGGCACTGGCCCCTGTCCTCCAACACTCTGATCATCCGCAGAGGTCCGTGGGGCTGAGCCGCCATCCCTTTGCTGTGGTAGCTGGCCCCAGCTGGCACTGGCCCCTGTCCTCCAACACTCTGATCATCCGCAGAGGTCAGTAGTTTGACAGAGGGCCAGGCAGTGCCAAGTGGCATATCCCTGGTGACAGGAGACCCAAGAGAGGAATTGAACCAATAGAGAGTGTCATGTGGCCAGGAACTTGTTCTGATGCTTGGATGAGGACCCTCTGAGAGGGCAGGGTTGTTTGGGGGAGGCAAAGCTACAGAGTGAGGTTGGCAGGGTGGAGGATGTAGAAGAACAGGGTGATGAGTGGGTGAGCAGTGGTGGAGAAGGGGCGTGGGCTTGGTCTCAGGCATTAGTGGCCTGGAGGTTAGGACTCAGGTTAAAATTGTGCCAAACCAGAGTCAGCCATGTAAGGACTCGAGGTCAGCCTATCAGACCAGAGTTGGGAACCCAGAGGCAGAGGAACCACAGCACTGGGGGCCCAGAAGGAAGATGCAGATGTGGAGATGAGCACACAGGCTTGGAGAAGCAGGCTGCCGCAGATGGCCCTCCTGAAGTCTGGGCTGCCCGAGGAGGTTATTCTCAGCTTGCCCAACTAGCCGGCTCCCAAGCCTGTAATTTGTGGGGCCTAGTGTCAAATGAAAATTCTGGGCCTTTTGCTCAAACAAAAACAAAAACAAAAAACAAAACAAAACCTAAAAAAGTGATGTGCAAAGTACTAAAATGTAAAGCTTTTTCCTTTCTTCCATGGTCTCTCCCATAACTTGTCACGGTCATTTTTATTTGCTATTTAATGTGTTTCTAAGTAAAGAAAAATTGAGATTTTAAATGATTAGCTTGAATTATACTGTGCAACTTAGTATTGTGCAATGCTAGTTTTAAATGCAAATATAAGAAGCACTCAACTCATGCAGAATCACTGAAATTACACAATTTGTATTTCGTAGCTCATGAATACATGTATGTTTTGTTCTTACCAGAACAGTAGACACGCTGCACACAACTAACTCAACTTTTTATTTCACTCTGTGATATGTGCACATTTCACTGACACTCTCTACCTTTGCTTTCCTGAGGAGTAAGAAAAGATGGAAAGGAAAGGAAATATGGATTGCCTGCTCTCTTCCTTTTCTTTTATGTCATCTTTTTTTTTTTTTTCTTGAGATGGAGTCTCGCTCTGTCGCCCAGGCTGGAGTGCAATGGCGCAATCTCGGTTCACTGCACCCTCTGCCTCCCGGGTTCAAGGAATTCTCCTGCCTCAGCCTCCGAGTAGCTGGGATTACAGGTGTGTGCCATCATGCCTGGCTAATTTTTGTATTTTTAGTAGAGACGGGGTTTCACCATGTTGGCCAGGCTGGTCTCGAACAGTAACACAAGTAAGTGACACAAGAAGATGAAAGGGTTCCTTGGTCATTTATGTTTCCTATAACATCATTGCTTCTCTTCTGTGTTCAAAGCAAACTCTGGTTTGAAGGGAAGTGTGGCCTCTTGGAGCTGTCAGCACACTGCATACTGAGTGGTAGACCTAGCACGCTCATCTGCTTCCCACTTTGAGTCTTGCTGATGCTTTGTGTGTCCACTGCAAATCTGTACCCATGGGGCATTGAGATGACTCTGTGTTAATGGGGCAGCAAGGAACTTGGGGGAACATGCATATGGAGCCTATTGTCTCTGCCCTGGTGCAGGCTCCATTGTCCCCTTGAACTTCACTCACAAAACGCAAGTTCAAAGATAAAATTAAGAATTTCCAGGTAGGAAGAGCAGAGCATTAAATCAAGTGCAGGGTCCTAGGAGACTGTGTAGGCTATACATCTGTGAAGCTAGTCCTGATGAAAAGAGAAGAGTCAGGAGCTAGGGTTGTGCTTTATAACCAAGAATGATTTCCTTCTGGTTTTATTTTAATTTAGATTTTTAAAATTGAGGAGCTTATTTTATTTAGAAATGTTATCACTTCTGTAATTAACCTCGCATTACAAGCCGAATCAGCTCCTGCCTAGATTAATTTGAGCAGGGGAATACAGAGCTGGGTGAGGAGCAGGATTAGCAGCTGGGGAAGTCAGGAATCCCCGAAGAGCTGCCAATCAGGCTGGATGGAGCTGAGGGAAGAGCCAAGTGCTTAGA
Organism: Trachypithecus francoisi; assembly: GCF_009764315.1. Taxonomy (NCBI): domain Eukaryota; kingdom Metazoa; phylum Chordata; class Mammalia; order Primates; family Cercopithecidae; genus Trachypithecus; species Trachypithecus francoisi. The sequence continues at coordinate 144,452,089 of NW_022681468.1, read as the reverse complement.
AATCAGATCTGGTATGCCATTTTGAGAATGGGCCAGCCCCAGAGGCTGGAAGGAAAGGGGATAAACAGACAGGGGCAGAGCAGAGGAAAGACCCTGGGAGCTTCAGCAAAGACACCTGGTAGCTGTCCTGGCTGGTGGACTGAGGGTGTTGCATGAGGAGCCTCAGGACGATCTTGGCAGACATCCAGGCTGGCAGAATCACAGAGTGTGACCTTATTGTTGGCAGTAGGTTTAAAGGATAGGACACCAGTTTCTGGGGAACTAAGCATAGAAAGTCAGGCAAGCCTGATTCTAGCTTCCGGAGGAACTGAAGGAGTTGAAGGAAAGAATTTGAGAGCTCTGGGAACAACATGGACGCTGGTAGACCAGGCAAGTTTTTGTTTGCTGTAAGAAATAAGGCAAGCAGGAGTCCCAGCACTGGATCTGGGATCCGAGGACCGGGTAAAAGCACTCCCTGATTCAACAGATGTGAGTTCCTGGGCACCAGTGGTCCTTTTTTTTTCTCTGACCACAGGATCAGCCCAGGGGCCTGAGGGTGGGCAAAGGGGCCCCAGCTGGTGATTTGGAAAGACATACGAGTAAGGAGCCAGAGGAGTTTTTACTTTATGCACACCACTTCTGCTGGGATGCATTGCTTTGCTTCCTGATTTATATTTTGTATATGGGAAAAACCCAAAATATTGGCCTTCCCTTCCCCAAGTAGAATGTGGTTGCAAATGATGTCCAAATATAAATCTGTGTTAGCCTGTTAACCAATTCTAGGGGCTCAGAATTCACCTAATTCTGCGCTGTTCCTTTTTCCTAGGAGCGCTTGTGCAAACAAAAATTCACAAGGCAAATTGTTTAAAATCAATCAGCTACAAATAAGTAAACAAACCTACATATTAAAATCAGTTGGCAAACATTAAATATTGCAGTTGTTTCCAAACTATAGCCCTTGCTCAATCAAATGGCATGACTCTTAGCAGGCTGAGCACAGGTCATGGGACCTGTCACCCTTCCAGCCACTCTGATGGAGGCCAAGGTGATGTGATTTCCCATCACTTGAGGCTGGGGTCACTTCAGGATTCACCGCAGTTCCAGAATGCTCCAACCTGCAGAAAATTGCACTTCCTCAGAGCCAGGAACCCAGAGGCATCTCATTACCAGGCACAGAGCTGATGTGTGTGGGTTCGTGGGACTGTGATTGGGGAGCCTGCATTTCTAAGGATGACTTTAGTTAGTGAGTGCTGTGCATCTTAATTATTAACATATCGTCCCTTGGCCTCCCAATCACAACTTCTGTATCCATTTCTTGCCTCTTCTTTTCCACAATCCATGAGGTTTTATACATCTTTGGGAAACCCAAACAACAGCCCTTCTCTGATACGGCAAAAGGAAAGGGCAGGCAGTTTGAATTCTTTGGCATTTCCCTAAAGTGGTCCGTAGATCTGATCTAGTGACTTAGTTCTGCATGTATAATTAATTGGCAGCATGTTCACAGCTCCTACTAAGCTGCCTGATTTACATAGTGAAGCTAGCAGATGCGGGGCTGGTCTGTCAGCCAATGAGAATTCTCGAGGACAGACAACACAAGGTCACGAATGAAGATTGGAATGAAGATTGTGTCTTGACAGGCTTTGAAGGGAAGTGAAAATAACCAGGCTTTGATTTGCACCTATGGTCACTGCAGGCTCCGAAAGATGTCATTTTTAGATATTTCCTGTGTTTTCCTTTAGAGTCACAATACGTCAGGCTCAGCTAAATGAAGAACTAAATTAAAACTGTCACTTCAGCTCATAAATAACAGATGTCTAATGCATTTAATTATTTATAGTCTTGAATCTTTCAAAAATGAAAATGACTACACACATTTTTAATGTAGTTCTTGGTAATTTGCCGCCTGACTGATAAGATTTGCCGATAATCCTGCTTGCAAACATGAAAAATAAAACCGAGACTGACTCGTTTATTTCACGAGACTGCTTCTTTGCTCCCTCATGGCTTTAACAAAATTTAAATTAAAGTGAAATCTAATCACAACAAAATGATGTTCATATACTCACATTAATAATTGAGTTTTTGCAGATCATGAGGTGGGTTCTTGGATGCCAGAGATTTTTGCATTGCCTGAAAAGTCCATGCCTTGTCCTTCTCCAGATCATCCCCAAGAGGCTGTGACTACACTGACCAGGGTTTAATAGAGAAAACAGACACATGGCACCTGAGCGTGGCTCCCAGATCATATTGGCAAGTTTGGGTAAGTATGGTTAAAGATGCCATTGTGATTTTAGTGACACCAGAAAATGCTCTTCTTCCCCAGAATAGTTACCTCTTTCAGGTCTCTTGTTAAGCCTCCAAAATGACTGAAATTTACACTAAGGTATAATTGGCCAGTATCAGATTCTAAAGTAGTTATTTTTAAGAGGAGAAGGATACAGTTAAGATGCTTTTATTAGTTGAGTAATGACTTTCTTGGTGGGCAAAGATAAACATTTGCTTTTGGGTCTAGTGGTGTAATGAAAAGCGAATTAATTTTGAGGGTCATAAACACCTAGGTTAGAATCCTGGTTAAACAGTTATAAGCTAGTGTCCTTGAGTAAGTTACTTAAAATCTCTAGGGCTCAGTTTCTTTATTTCTAAAATGGGCATAATCATACCTGCCTCCCAAGGATGTTCTAAAGAGTAAATGAGGCAACATAGGTAAAATACCTGTAGTTAACAGGTATATTATGAATATTAAGGGTGTCCATATCTGACTGGGAAAAAAGCGACACATTGTTCATTAATGGAAATAATTATATTAATTGTTCCCTAAGGTTCTTTTCAACTAAGTCCTTGCCTCCACTGCTCGCCAACCCTGTTATTTGGTTCCTGCAAAAATCTTCATTGACTTCCCGGTACTACTCAGTGCTTCCCTTGTGATTTCTCTGGGCCATTTCACTAGTCATGACTGCTCAGACATGTGCTTTGACATAAGGCTGTCAGTCCCCTCTGTTGAGAAAGCCACTGTTCCCAGGTTGTCAAGTGTCATGGAGTTACACAGTCATATGTAACTCCAGTGGGTCACTGGCACATCCCAGAACCAACAGCATATACCCCAGAGGCCCCAGGGTGGTCAAATGCCAGCAGGGACTATGTGAAGGTCCCAGGAGAATCTAGGGGCTTGTAGAGATTGCAGTGAAGAGGAGAGACCATGGCTGTTGACGACGGTGCAGCCACTCGTTCCCAGCTCTAGATTGTTACCATGCATGAGCACAGGCCCAGTGTCACCAGGTCTTCAGCTTACTCAAGAGAATCCAAAAACCAAGATGCTTTTTTTTTTTTTTTTTTCTTTTGACGGAGTCTCGCCCTGTCACCCAGGCTGGAGTGCAATGGCACAGTCTTGGCTTACTGCAACCTCTGTCTCCCAGTTTCAAGCGATTGTCCTGCCTCAGCCTCCCGAGTAGCTGGAATTACAGGTGCAAGCCACCAAACCTGGCTAATTTTTGTATTTTTAGTAGAGGTGGGGTTTCACCATATTTGCCAGGGTGGTCTCAAACTCCTGACTTTAGGTGATCTGCCCACCTCAGCCTCCCAAAGTGCTGGGATTACAGGCATGAGCCACTGTGCCCACCTTTTCTTTTTTTTTTTGAGATGGAACCTTACTCTGTCACCCAGGCTAGAATGCAGTGGCGCAATCTCAGCTCACTGCAACCTCCACCTCCCGGGTTCAAATGATTCTCCTGCCTCAGCCTGAGTAGCTGGGATTATAGGTGTGTGCCACCACACCCGGCTAATTTTTGTATTTTTACTGGAGACGGGGTTTCACCATGTTGGCCAGGACGGTCTTGAACCCCTGATCTTGGGTGATCCATCTGCCTTGGCCTCCCGAAGTGCTAGGATTACAGGCGTGAGCCACCATGCCTGGCCCAGATACCAAGATACTTATGTGAAAACTTCTAAGTTTTAAGCGGCAAGCTCTTCATTCACACGAAACCAAACCAAACCTGTGATTGTCAGTGCTGTGCTATCCAAACAAAGCAGCCTGTGTGGGTTTTCAGTTCTGACCTGGGAGCTGAAGGTGTTTCACTGGCCAGAACTCCTGGGTGCCATTTATCTCCTAGGGGTCTTGGACCTCCTGGGAGCAGTTGTAATTTTTCCTTTAGTAGCTATGAAGATTTTTCTTCCATCTCTCATGGGGCTTATGACATTTTGATATGGCCATTCAGCTGCTGTAGTGATATTCATATCTATTTGGTGACCATAAAAAATAATTACTGAACTTAAAAAAAAAGTCAAGTGGTGTCCTTAACCCTCACTCTATCCCTGACTTTCAGCCCTCATTGTCCTCCTATCGTTGAATCTCACCCTCTCCCCAAGGCTCCGAGGTAAGAAGAGTTCAAAGATGAGGTAAGAGCACAAATCTCAGTGATGAAAAGCCTTGCATTTTAATGATTTAAGTTTTAGGCCATGTGAAATGTTCCAGTGTTAAAACAAAATAACCTGCTTATGATCTTGAAGTAATGAGTGTTTTTAGCCCTCCTTCGTCCTGGCAGAGGTTGTCCCTTAAAGACAGGGATATTAACAGTTCATAATCTCTTATTTTAAAACTCGGAGCAGGTAGGTTTTGGAATTCCAAATCATTTGAATTTTAGAAACGTAACACATATATTTCCATGCAGTAGAGCTTAGGGAAACACCTTATGATCAAATATACCACTATTTCTGTAGCAAAATGTGAATATTCATACTAAATAGGTTAAATAAAGATATTGATGAATAGTCACATGTCAGTTCAGGTCAGGTTTTGATGTCAAATGAATTACAGAAAATTACAGGAAAAATTCTGGTTTTCAGAAATTTTTGGATATCAGGATTATGAATGAGAGATTATAATCCTACACACGAATCACAGTTCAGCTGCTGTCCAGTGGTGATCTCTTCAGCGTGGCTTCAGTGGCAAATCCCATTCTGAGCTTCTTTATACTAATCCATGCCTCCTTACCTTATGTAGAATTACGTAAGACAATTTTAATTGTCTCTACTTTTTAAATTTCTACAGTGAATATATATTTTAACATATATTGGAAAATGTATTAATAATTTCACATGAAGTTTTATAAAGTCAGGACAGTAGGATGTCCGTATCTGGTGTGCGTATGGGTGACCTGCTGAAAGCTTAATTTTGATTTTGCTTTTTCCTGCTGTAGCAATAAGTTCTCCCGTCTGTGGGTACTTCCTTAGGAAGAGGTGGAGGAATTCCCTCCTTTGCCTACCAACCTCCTCTTTTTCTCTTCACCCCTTGAGCCTCACAGGAGTAAACAGGCTTCTGTGTGTCTACAATCTTATTAAGGGCATGGTGGAACATTTTGATTTCAGGGACATAAAAGGCACCGCTGGGAGAGGAGGTGCAGTTGCAAGTTCCACAAGGATGGGTGGGTGGATAGATTGATGGATAGTTGGATGAGTGGGTGGATAGTTGGATGAGTGGGCAGATAGGTGAGTGGATGGATGGACAGATGGGTGGGTGGATAGATTGGTGGGTAGTTGGATGGGTGGGTGGATAGTTGGATGGGTGGGTGGATAGTTGGGTGAGTGGGCAGATAGGTGAGTGATGAATGGATAGATGGGTGGGTGGATAGATTGGTGGGTAGTTGGATGGGTGGGTGGATAGTTGGATGGGTGGGTGGATAGTTGGATGGGTGGGTGGATAGTTGGATGGGTGGGCAGATAGGTGAGTGGATGGATGGATAGATGTGTGGGTGGATAGATTGGTGGGTAGTTGGATGGTGGGTGGATAGTTGGATGGGTGGGCAGATAGGTGAGTGGATGGATGGATAGTTGGGTGGGTGGATAGATTGGTGGGTAGTTGGATGGGTGGGTGAATAGTTGGATGGGTGGGTGGATAGTTGGATGGGTGGGCAGATAGGTGAGTGGATGGATGGATAGATGGGTGGGTGGATGCTTGGATTTACACTGGTAAAATGCCTCTGAGGCAGCAGGATCTTAGAGATTGACCATGTGGGGCTCTGAACTGGTTGGTAATTAATTGTGGTGGCATTTAGAGCCCAGAGAACTTATTATGGAGGGAGTGGAGCTGGGAGCTGCTTAATCAAAGCTTCGCAGACCATCAGGATCTGAAGAAGGCTTGATAGCACTTCTCTGAGGTGGAGAAAGCAAGGGCCAGCTGGGAAGGTAGTTGAAAAAGACACCAGACTTCATCCTGCTCAGAGAGAAGTCTAAGGGCCTTTCTTTCTGGGCTGTGTTCCTGGAGACTTTGAATCATCCACAGGAAAATTGGGAGCTCTTAGGAGGTAATGCTGTAGTTGGATCAATCTTGAGAAAAACAAATGTGACTTTCTTTGTATCTTAAGACTGAGGCACTACTATAATTATTACAACTGAAAAAAAAAAGAACTATGATGTCAAAAACGATAAAATCTAACTTTTAAGAATTTGAGTGTCTTTTGTATTATTCTGCAGTATTATCTGATCTATGTAACAATGTTATCAAAAAGGGAAAAGAACAAAATTGATCAATGTTTTTACATAGTGGGAAGATATTAGACATCTAAAGGAGGGTTGAAGGGGGCAGATGACAGGAAGAGAAAAAGCCATAGAGACTGGCAATGGAGGGAAAGCTACTCTGCAGGTTTACCTCCCAGTCATCTACCTTCCAGAGAAAATCACAGTGGATCTGTGGTTTCCAGCCTTGAATTCTTTGACCCTAGAGGTCAATGTATATCGTGCTGGGACTCCATGAGCAATTTTATGAATCTCTAAAAGTCAGATGGAAATCATACATTTCTTTTTGCAATGGCTGTGTGGGCTAGAAAACACACACATTTCTTTACTTTTTGCCAGGGATTCTATTGCTTGAGTGTGTGGGAACTGTGATTATCAGCACTGATCAGATGCTGTGTGTGGTTCCAAGGTGTATCAATGATTAATAGAAAAATGGAGTAAACAAATAATCAATGGCCCAACAAATGTAGATTGTTTGGTGGTGAAAAATATGGCAAAGTATGGTGCTCATTTGGGTAGAGGAGATTTATAAAAGAAATTTTCAGGAAAAGGCTGGGAACCCCTGTGTACACAACTCTACCTTCCACATTGCTTGAAACCAGATAGCTGGCCATTTTTTGTGTCTCCTGTCTTGGCTAAATGATATCTGTCCTTGTGGGCTGTGCAGATGGGTGGCAGCCACCTGCCTCCCTATGGAGCTCTTCTTTAAATCATTAAAAGAAGAAGGAGACCTTTGATTTCAGAAGAGGGGAAGATTTCAGTTTTCGTTGTTGATGAACATTTAATACTTCAAGTTCTCATTAAATGAACTTGGACTAGTCCTCCTGTAGCTTTGTTGACACAGGACTCTTTGGGTCTCTTACCTTTTTTCTCGGTCATTTTCATTTGCCACCTGCTTCTTCCTTCTGCCATCTAATTGTGGGTGCTTTGCTTCTCCAGCTCCACACACATTTTCATGGCTCCTGCTTCTGACACACTGCTTCCCAATCTTCTCCTTCATCCCTGGTCCATCAATATCTCTCCTTTGCACTGGTTCTATTACTATGGAGCTTCTACTCTGTGCCAGATGCTGGGCTGGCTCATGTGCAAAGTTCTTGAAAAGACTAGTTGCCAAATAAATGTTTATCTTTTTCTACCTTCCACACTGGCTTATTATGCAGAGTAAATCTGATTTTACCCTTTCCATGTGAGATTGTGTTATTAGGACACAGAAAATCTCATAACTTCCCAGTCTTCCACTGTGGTAGGAGTTGGGTGAGGGAGACTATGCACATAAGCCCTTGCAGCCTTGCCCTAAGCATCTCTAAAGGTGTCTGGCCACAGGGGAGTGGCAGGATACAAAGGACAGTTGGGATTCTGCTAGCAGTTTAAACGTCACATTAGGGCTTTGCAATTTCCCTCTGGACACCTTGGTCTGAAGCATTTAGGGAAGCACTCCTACTGTAGTCTGGAGATCCAGAAATTAGAAAGTGGAAAAGGAGAACACCTTCCTCCACACCTGGGCATACACTGAAACCTTGAGCATACTCAGACTACTGTGATGGTTGTTTGTGATTCTCCCTTGCATGAAAGATCAAGCTTTCTTCGATTTGTGCCTGATTCTTTGTAGAGGACTTGGAGTTTCCTAGTGGCAATCCACAACCTGCGCTATGAGACTAAGGACAGTCTGGCTCAATATGCTTCAGTTGCTCCAAATTGGAGGGAAAACATAAATTGCAGTCCCTTAGATATGAATTGGTTGTATTAGTTCCTTAGGGCTGTCATACAAATACCACAAACTGGGTGACTTAAAACAACATAAATTTATTCGTTCACAGTTGAGGAGGCTGGAAGTTAGAAATCGAGTTGTTGGCAGGGTTGGTTCCTCCTGGAGACTCTGAGGGAGAAACAGTCCCATGACTGTCCCCTGGCTTCTGGTGGTTGGTAGCAACCCTTGGCATTCTTTGACTTACAGATGCACAACTCACCCCTTCATCTCTGTGTTTTTGTGTGTCCTTTCTTGTTTCTTACTGGGACACTCTCACTGGATTTAGGCCCCGCCCTGCTCCAGTATAATCTCATCTTGATCCTTAGTTACATCTGCAAAAGACCTATTTTCAAGTAAGATCACATTTTGAGGCTCTGGATGGACATGAATTTTTGGGAGACACTATTCAACCCACTACAGTGGTCAATCTAGCATGACTCTCCTTTCCTCTGAAAGTCAGTCCCTCATCCGCTTGGCAATATCATCATGCCTTATAAAATACCTTACCATCTGCAAGTGCTTTTGCATCTGATATCTAATTTGAGCCCCTCCCTGTGAGACAACTGGGCAGGCATTACCTTTTCTAAGTTTCATCCATAGAATCTGTATAAGTGATCTGATCAAGGTAAGTTGCAGAGCCTGGATTTGTGCTTCTCAGAAAGCAATGCACTGCGGTGGAATAAATGGAAAATTTAGAAATGATATTCTTGCTTGTCTCTCTTCCCCTTTGGGATGTGTGTCGGGGGAAGGGAGGCTTTGCATTTCTTGTAATTTTGTGTCCAACAATCACATTCAGTTATTGTGGGGTGAACTCACTGAAGCTTTGACAAAAAGCAACTGTAGAAACTTCTCTTCTCTCCCTGACTCTCACCTCACTGCAAAGAGGCTACATTCGTTCCCACCATCCCCTTGTCCTCCAGGCCTACTCCTATGCAGGAGCTGTGCTACTGCATAGAAGACTTGGGCTTAACACGCAGTTCTAGCACCATCACCATCATACCCTTCAAAACCCTTCCTTAACTCAAGAGTCTAGGCTCTGCAGAGTATCCATTGGAATGGCTGCAGGCTTGCTAACATACGGTCCCTTGTGGAGAAATTTATCAGTGGGTAAATTAAGGCTGCTGAGGTTGAGCCTTCTTATGAAAATGAAAACTTTGCAACACATCAGACATACTAATCTAAAATATAAACAGATAATTTAAAACACACAGGCATGCACACACACACACACACACACACACACACACCCACCCCACATGCTCATCTGTGTGCCTGAGAAACTTTAGGCTCCAAAGTAATGTTTTGAAGTAGAAAGAGTAGACTTGGAAATGGGAAATGTAGGTATTATGAGCTCAATTGTGTCCCTCCCTGTGACCAAATTCAAATGTTGAAACCCTGACCCCCAGTGCCTAAGAATGTGACTGTATTTGAACAAAGGACCTTTAGAATGCTTTTACACTGTTGGTGGGAGCATTAAATATTCAACCACTGTGGAAGACGGTGTGGTGATTCCTCAAAGACCTAGATGCAGAAATACCATTTGACCCAGCAATTCCAGTACTGGATATATACCCAAAGACATATAAATCATTCTGTTATAAAGATACATGCACGTGTATGTTCATTGCAGCACTATTCACAATAGCAAAGACATGGAATCAACCTAAATGCCCATCAGTGATAGACTGGATAAAGAAAATGTGGTACATATATGCCATGGAATACTATGCAGCCATAAAAAGGAATGAGGTCATGTCCTTTGCAGGGACATAGATGGAGTTAGAAGCCATTATCCCCAGCAAACTAACTCAGGAACAGAAAACGAAATACTACATTTTCTTACAAGTGGGAGCTGAATCATGAGAACACATAGGGAAACACATAGGCAGGGAAACAATACACACTGGGGCCTATTGGCAGTGTGGAGAGGGAGAGCATCAGGAAGAATTGCTAATGGATGCTGGACTTAATACCGAGGTGATGGGATGATCTCTGTAGCAAACCACCATGGCACATGTTTACCTATGTAACAAAGCTGCACATCCTGCACACGTACCCCTGAACTTAAAATAAAAGTTGAAGAAAAAAGAAAAAGAAAAAAGGACTTGTAAAGAGTAATGAAGTTACAATGAGGTCATTAGCTGGGTTCTAATCCAATCTGACCCATGTCCTTATAAGAAGAGGAAAGTTGGACACCCACGAGACACCAGGGATGCCTGTGCACAGAGACCACGTGAAGAGGCAGCAAGGGGGAGGTCAAGGAGAGAGGTCTCAGAAGAAACCAACACTGCCGACACCCCAATCTTGGACTTGCAGCCTCCAGCACTGTGAGAAAATAAATTTCTCTTCATTAAGTCATCCAGTCTGTGGTATTTTGTTATGATAGCCCTAACAAACGAATACAGCAAGTACCAATGCTTGCTTTTAGGGTATTTCTTGACTTCTTTGGGCCTCAATTTCCTCATTAGTAAAATGAGGATTGCAATATCTCTTTCTTCTACCCCACTTGAGATAACATTTACAATTTTTTTGTGTAAGTTAAATTCCATCCAAATAAAATGTAATAATTATAAAATCCATCATCCATGTTGTTCAGTCTCAAAACAGCATCAGGATGAAAAAACGTGGCCGCATATCTAAGAGAATACCTCAGGACTTTTCACTGTATGTCTTGAGCACCATGGAGAAGACATAAATCATCATCCCCAATGTCCTTGCTCTTGCCGCCCTTGCCCCTGTCATTTCCCAGCACTCAGGCAGAGGAGCCTGATGACGGACCAGTTAGAATCTTCTTTAGAGGGGTGGGGCAATGGAAGGATAGGGATGCACAAAGACATTAAACGTGATGAGGTAGATGTTATTAGGTTGGAGACCAGAAAACTGCTTTTGGCTCAGAGGATGGGAATGGTAGATGGTCGTGGCCGTAGTCTCAGGCCACGTCTACCCGGCCGAATCATAGACTCTCCAGGTGGTGAAGAATGGGAAACCTCTGCTTCTTAGGGTGCTAGGGAGGCTCCACATTGCAGTTTGCAGGAGCTCCTGGGGCTCCTGACTTCTTTAGTGCTGAGAGGAGAAAACACTTGAGGCAAACAATCCTTTCCGGTTGTACTGGTAGATCAGTGGTTTACAAGGAGTGTGGGGAGGTTGCCTCCCTACCCCTAATCCCACTCCCAGGGATATTTTTGGTTGTCACAACTTGGTGGGGGGTGCTGCTGGCATCTTGTGGGTAGAAGTGAGGGTGCTGCTAAACATCCTGCAGTGCACAGGACAGCCCCACAACAGAGAATGGTCTGGTCCCCAGTACCAACAGTGGTGAGGTTGAGAAATCCTGCTGTGGACCCTCCTGGTCGTCTCTGGCCACCACAAGCTCTCATTCCCTGCCTCCTTTCCCAGTCTCTGCATTGTTCTGACCTAAATCTATCCCAGTCTCTGGGGATCAACTTCTGTGGAAGGAAATAGGCTATTTCTGGGAGAGTAGATGGGAGCTTGAAATTAAGGAATTTTGATTGCGGGTTGGAGAGAAAAGGGAGGTCAGAGCTGTTTGATTTCCTTGCCATTAAAATTGGGAAGTGGCATTTAAAGAATGAAGAGGAACAAAGGGCACATATGCTAAGAGGATCATTGCCCACAAATAAAATGCAGTTCGAGCCAAAAAGCAGGGAATTGAAACAGGCTGTAAATAAACGGCATCCATTTGCAGATGAAAAGAGGACAGTGGCTCCCATCAGCCCTGAAAAAGCACGTTGACTTGGCAAACAAATTTCACATCGACATTTCCCAGCTACCACAGGATGACAAAGACAGTAAAATACCAAAAAACAATCTGATCTCAGCGGCGGTGGTACTGCTTTTGCAATGTTTTTGTACCAGTACGGGGTTTCACAATGCCACGCTGGTGAGACGCTGCCCTTTCCAAACTTCCATGGAAATATTTTCCATCATTTTGACATTTCATTTAAAATGAAATATAGGAGATATTAAAAATTCATGTTCATGACAGGTATTATTTGTTTGACTTTGAAATATACAGTGAACACACTGTTAATGAACAGTGAGGGAAGTGTCAGTATTGTGTGCGTGTGCATATTCATGGACTGCTCCCTGACTTCAGACGAAAACAATTGCAGAATCAAAGAGGCTTGACCTTTTATGGTTCTAAAATCCATGAGTGTGTGGTTATGAATAATTGAATACGGAATAATAAAAATGACCCTTTTTTGGGGTAGTTCAGGTAAAAGCAAAATGCCATGACTTTATCCTGGAAACATGAACCTCAATTATTTCTGAATTTGCATGAATTACATGAATATCTCAGTGAAACATTACTGGGGATGCAATCACATTAATTCATCCAACTGCCAGCATGCCATCTGTGTTTCTCTGTTGTCTTTCTTCCACCCCAAGGACTGTGCAATCCTCGGGCTTGGAGAGAAAACACTTCCTGGTTTTGTATCATCTATTTTCCTCTCATTTAGAACCTAAGAGGACATTGCTTTTTCCGAAGCTGGGAGACACTTTGCTATGGTTTGAAAATGTCCCCCAAAGTTTATGTGTTAGAAAATTAATCCCCAATGTAACAGCGTTGGGGGGTGAGGCCTAATAAGAGGTGACTGGGATGTGAGGGCTCTGCCATCATGAATGGACTAATGTCGTTATCTGGGGAGTGGGTTAGTTGTTGCAAGAGTAGACTTTTTTTTTTTTTTGAGATGGAGTCTCGCTCTGTTACCCAGGCTGGAGTGCAGTGGCGCCATCTTGGCTCACTGCAAGCTCCGCCTCCTGGGTTCATGCCATTCTCCTGCCTCAGCCTCCCTGGTAGCTGGGACTACAGGCTCCCGCCACCATGCCTGGCTAATTTTTTTGTATTTTTTTAGTAGAGATGGGGTTTCACCGTGTTAGCCAGGATGGTCTCGATCTCCTGACCTTGTGATTCACCTGCCTCGGCCTCCCAAAGTGCTTGGATTACAGGCGTGATTCATTGTGCCTGGCAGTAGATTTGTTATAAAAGTGAGTTGTCCCTCCTCTTGCTGTCTCTCCTACCTTTCTGCTTTCCACTATGCCAGATGTGGACCTCTGCACCTTGGACTGCCCAGCCTCCAGAACTGTAAGGAATACATTTCTTTTCATCATAAATGACCCAGTCTGTGGTATTCTGTTATAGCAACACAAAAACAGATAAAGACATCCTTTTTCTGCATTGTTCTGGGTGAAGGGAAGGAAAAGGACTGTTTTGTGTCTATTACCATTAGCAAAAAAAAGGTAGTGATGTTAGGTGGGGCCACTATATGAAAATGAGAAGAAAAGGGGGCCGGGCGCGGTGGCTCAAGCCTGTAATCCCAGCACTTTGGGAGGCCGAGACGGGCGGATCACGAGGTCAGGAGATCGAGACCATCCTGGCTAACATGGTGAAACCCCGTCTCTACTAAAAAAAATCCAAAAAACTAGCTGGGTGAGGTGTTGGCGCCTGTAGTCCCAGCTACTTGGGAGGCTGAGGCAGGAGAATGGTGTAAACCCGGGAGGCGGAGCTTGCAGTGAGCTGAGATCCGGCCACTGGACTCCAGCCCGGGCAACAGAGCGAGACTCCACTTCAAAAAAAAAAAAGGAAAAGAAAAGGATTGGAAGGAGAACATATTTCCTCACTTAGACCAAAGAGGGTAAGAGCCTTCTATTTTCTTTTATTCAAAAAACATAATCAAATTTACTGTTATTACTTTTAAAATGAAGATGTAGGATTGTTGTATTCTTAGAGTGTTTTATCATGTCAAATTCTGTGAACACATCCCAGTTTTCTCACTAATTGCCTTTGTAAACTAAATCAGAGTTTCATTTATTCATAAATCTTTCCAGAATGCCTACCACATGCTGTGCACAGGAGAGAGACAGGTTCTGGGCCTTGCACACCTTACAGTCTAGTGGGGAAAGATAAATTGGGAACTAGTAGTTATGAGTGACGTGCAATGCCCGCAGGGAGGGTACATTGCTGCTGGCCCACGGGACAGGGTCCCAGCCTGGTCTGGAAGTTGAGAAAGAAGCTCCCTGGTGGGGAGTCGTCCCGGCAGAGGAAACAGCAGGTGTGAGAGCCTGAGGAGAGATGCTTTTCCAAGATGACCTCTCAGCTGCCACAAGGGTAACAACAGCAGGAAACTCCAAGAGAAATTGGCTTTCAGGGGTGAAATACGGTGGGATTCATGAGGCCTGGATTCTAGTGTTGGTTTTGCCGTGTGTTTAGGAACAGAGAGGTTGTGAGATTTGTTCAAGGTCACGTCATCTGTTACCTCATTTGTAATTTCCGTGTGTGTGGCGTAGCGTGGGGCATGAGGGCTTTAGGGTTGGTTTAGCGTTCTGAAATTCTATTTTTGAACACTAAATAATCTTTTATGTGTATGCATGTGTGTAAAGGGTATTGCAATTCAACATGAGTGCTTCCCCCCGTAAGATTTTCTTTTAAAATTTTGTGTATCTCATGAGATATGGCACTGGAAAATAAGCTCTAAGAGAAAAGAAACCTTGTCCTTGTTCACTATTGCCTAGGAGAGTTCCAGGCGCATAGTGAGTGTCTAATAAATGAGGCTGAATGAATAAGTAAATGTTATTAAAAATTAACAACTTACCTGTCAGTTAACATCACTGTGAAGCAAGCCAGTTGAACACAAATTTAGGGATATGGACTGGCCCCTAGGTCAGGCGAGTTTGCCCAGATGAAAAGTGGAGCAAAGCTTCCATGAGCTGAGTGAAGTTTTCATTCTCCATCCAGATTTTTCGGTATCAAGTACATTTATCTTTTATGTCAGCAAGTTTAACATACCTTAATTTTCAACAAAGCAAAAGTGGACTCCAAGAAGGAGATGGTTAGAGAGCAAAACTTTGAGTAGATGCATCGTTTATCTACTTACCATCCCTTCACATCTTTAAGATGGACCGTGGAAAGTTGACTACTGTGTATCTAATAACTGATTCTCCTGACTGTTAAATATGAGAATTTGTTTCCTTGCTCCAACTGCAAGGTGAGTTTTGATACAGAACAACTGATTATGTACTCTAGCTGCACACATCAGCTTGCTGATGCTTTGAAACCTCATAAGGAATTATAGTCAACCCCAATCATTGTGTAAGTGAAGGTCAAATTTTACATGTTCTGTTGGTGTCATCAGCATTTTTAGGATAAATCTTTGAAGCACACAAATTAATATTGGGCTACCATGTCAGCACTGAAGGCATGTGTGAGAATTTAAATGCCTGTGGACTACATAAGAGAGTGTGAGGGAGAGAGAAAAAAATACCAGAGTCCATATGCACAGAATTGTTGGTTTATTGGTTTAAACTACAAGGACTATGACCAGTTGGCTTTTTTTTTTTTTTTTTTGAGACAGAGTCTCTCACTGTCGCCCAGGCTGGAGTGCAGTGGTGCGATCTTGGCTCACTGCAAGCTCCGCCTCCCGGGTTCACACTATTCTCCTGCCTCAGCCTCCCGAGTAGCTGGGACTACAGGTGCCCGCCACCATGCGGGGCTAATTTTTTTGTATTTTTAGTAGAGACAGGGTTTCACCAGTTAGCCAGGCTGGTCTCGATCTCCTGACCTTGTGATCCGCCCACCTCGGCTTCCCAAAGTGCTGGGATTACAGACGTGAGCCACTGCGCCCGGCCGACCAGTCAGCTTTTTAAAAGTGCCAAGCGCAGCTTCAGATATTTGGGTTAGTCAAAAATACTGCTTCCAGATTTTAAATCTTCAGTCAGTGAGTAGCTGTGGATAAAGATGCACATACATGTATGTACACGCACATATGGATATATACATTGCTGGAGCTCCACTAAAAATTACAGCTGGAGTGCATTTGTGGAGGCAATATAGATAGGTGGGTAGGTAGACAGTATGGTAATTAAAAGCAATTCTCCTGGATTAAGACAAGGCTGGGCTCAAATCCTGACTCCACCACTTACTTGCTGTGTGACTTGTCTGAGCCTCGGTTTCCCTCCTGTGTAAAATAGGAGTAATAATAGTACTATTTACCTCATAGGGTTTCTATTAGTTAGCTTTTGGTGTAATAAAGCTATGTAATGAATAACCACAAAACCTCAGTGGCATAGAACAAGCATTTATTACTCATGTGTCTGGAATCGCACGGGTTTGGCTCTGCTGATCTTGACACAGCTTGACCACTTTTCTGGGTGTTGACTGCCTATTGGTTAATCTAGGATGGCTTCATCTGGGATGACTCACGTGACTGGCTGTGCTCCATGTGTCTTTCATCCTCCAGCAGGCTAGCTTGGGCACAGTCTTGTGGTGGTGTCTTGTGGTGGTGGAAGTGAGCAAGAGCAACAAGCAGAAGCACAGAAGCACTTTTTAAGCCGCTGATTGCTTTATGGTTGCTAATACTCTATTGACAAAAGCTATCCTATGGCTGAGCCTTAAGTCAGAAAGGGAGGCAATACTGTTACATGCAAAGAATGCAGATAAAAGGAGAGATGAAGAATCGGGGCCATTATACAATCAATCGACTGTAGGATAATGAGACTTAAATGAGATAATAGTCAGTACTCAGCACATAGAAATCATTTAATAAATTGTAGTGGTTGTCATTATTATTCACTATTTACATCACAACTAGCATCTATCATGGTTTTAATTTTTTTACCTGTTCTTTGTGTGTTACTTTATGAGCTTACAGAAATTCTTGCTTTAAAACAGAATGAAGAGATTTGGGCTCAAAGCCTGGGTGTGAAATCTCCTCTTAATATACCCTCACTATGTTATATGGTAAAAAGGAGTGTTTGCTAGGGATCCAGACAGACTCTGGTTAAGTATTGACTTTGAAAACTTTCTTTTCTTTGACCTTATATATCTACTTCTTCTCAGTCTCTTTAGCTGCAAAACGCTGATAATTTGCTCTATTATGCTAGGTTTTTTGTGAAGATTAAGAAAAATATGGGCTGGGCACGGTGGCTCACACCTGTAATCTCAGCACTTTGGGGGGCCGAAGTGGGCGGATCACAACGTTGAGAGTTTGAGACCAGCCTGACCAACACGGTGAAACCCCATCTCTACTAAAAATACAAAAATTAGCTGGGCATGGTGGCACGCACCTGTAAACTCAGCTACTCAGGAGACTGAGGCAGGAGAATTGCTTGAACTTGGAAGGTGGAGGTTGTAGTGAGCCGAGATCGCACCACTGCATTCCAGCCCAGGTGACAGAGTGAGACTCTGTCTCAAAAAAAAAAAAAAAAGAAAAATATGTTTTATATCTTTCTCAATGATTGTTACACAGTTAGTGTTTATAACTTTAGTAATCTATGTTTGTAGAAAAATGAGAAAAACCCTTATCAGAATTATGCTATATAGAAAGTGACAATTATTACTAATTATTGATTATAATTGTATATGCATATATTTCCAAAATTAGGATTAGATTACTTACCCTATTCTAAAAATTGTTTTCTTCACTTAATATAATTACAATTTTTAAATCCATTCATCTGTTGATGGACGCTGAAATTGTTTCCCTGTAGTCGCTGTTGTGAATAATGCTGCAATGAACATGAGAATGCAGATACCTCCTCTAGCCACTGGTATATAGCCAGAAGTGGGATTGCTGGATCATGTGGTAGTTCTGATTTTAGCTTTTGGAGGAACCTCTGTAATGGTGGAATCAGTTTACATTCCCACTAACAGTACACAAAGGTATCCTTTTCTTCACATGCTTACCAAACTTGTCTTTTTGATAATAGACATCCCATCATCCTATCTCATTGTGGTTTTAATTTATATGTCCTTTATGAGTAATGATGTTGAGCACCTTCTTATGTACCTGTCTGTTGGCCATTTTAATGTCTTCTTTAGAAAATGTCTATTTGGGTCTTTTGCTCTTTTTTTAATCGACTTCTTTTTTTTCCCGATTGAGTTGTATGAGTTCCTCATATATTTTGAATATTAACCCCTTATCTGGTATATGTTTTAAGAATATTTTCTTCCATTCTGGAGACTGCCTTTTCATTTTGTTGATTGTTTCCTTTATTGTGCAGAAGCTTTTAAGTTTGATGTAGTCCACTTGTCTATTTTTGCTTTTGTTACTTGTGCTTTTGGTATCATTTACAAAAAAGTCACTGCCAAGACTAATGTCAAGGTGCTTTCCCTTAGATTTTCTAGACTGTGGTGTACACATATACAATGGAATATTATTCATCCATAAAAGGAAAGAAATTCGACCATTTGTGACAACATGGATGAACCTTCAGGGCATTATGCTAAGTGAAATAAGTCAGACAAAGAGAGACAAATAATGCACACATATGTGGAATCTAAATAAGTTGAACTCACAGAAAAAGAGTAGAATCATGGTTGCCAGGGGTTAGAGAGTGAGGAAAATGGGGAGATTTTGGTTAAAGGGTACAAACTTTCAATTATAAGATGCATAAATTCCAGAAATCAAATGAGCAGCATGGTGATGGCAGGTAATAATACTGTACTGTATACTTGAAATTTGCTAAGAGAGTTGATCTTAAATGTTCTCACCACACAACAAAAATGGTAAGTAGGTGAGGTGATAAAATTGTTAACTAACTTGATTATGATAATCATTTCACAATACAGATGTATATAAAATCAGCATGTTGTGCTCCTTAAATTTACACAATTTTGTTTGTCAATTATACCTCAATAAAGCTGGAAAAAAATTAAAAAATGACGTTCTTCTACATGAACAAATATAGATCTACAGCAATAATTTTAATAAATGTATCCTATCTATTGTGGGGATATTTTCTAATTTATGAAACCAACATCCTATTGTTGAATCTTTAGGTTATTTCTAATTTTTTTTTTTTACCATATTAATGGCACTGCAATAAATATCTTTTATATCTTTATGCATTTGTCAACTTGTTTCTTTAGGTTAAATTTCTGGAAGTAAAATTGCTGGGTTAAAGATCAGTTACTTTATAAAAGAGCTTTTTATTGTAAATAGATATGTTTTGTACATTTAGAAAAGTGTAAAAAATAGCTTTTGAAGGGTGGCTAGTGAGTCTATGGATGCTGTCCCAGGAGTGGAAGCTGTTGTATCTTCTCTCTTCTACTTCCTGTTGTAACCAATAAAAGCTGTTTGTACTATTAAAAAATAAGTAGAAGTACACAAAGAACACAAAATGTAAGTGTAAAGCTCAGCCAATCATTGTAAACAAACACTCATGTAATCACCATCCAGCTCAAGAAACAAAACAGTGCCAGCCCCTAGAAACTCTCTCTGTGTCCCCTGTCAATGACCAACTTTGCCTACTTCCCAAAGGTAACCATGATCCAGGCTTTTAATCCCATAGTTTAGGTTTGCTTGTTTTTGAATTTCACATGAATGGGTTCATGTTATATGTATTCTTTTGTTTCTGGTTTATTTCAATCAACATTCTCTTTGTGTTTGTGAGATTCAACTATATTGCTTCACATGGACATTGTTCATTTTCGTTGTTGTATATTATTTCATTCTATAAATAAATAATTTACTGTTGTTGAACAATTTGGGTTATTACCATTTGGACTCAAGTATAACGTTGCTATTTTCTTAGGAGTGTATGTGCTTTTTTGGTGTGTAGGTGTGTGCGTTTCTGTTGGGCATATTCCTAGGAGTGCAATTGCAGGATCATAAATTCTGAGTATGTTCATTTTTAGTAAATAGTGCCAAACTCTTCCAAGGTGATTGTTCTAATTAACACTTCCACCTGCAGTATATTTAAGTTCCTGTTAGTTTCACATTCTCTTTAACACTTGATATTAAAAAAAACAAAACAAGGCCGGGTGCGGTGGCTCAAGCCTGTAATCCCAGCACTTTGGGAGGCTGAGGCGGGCGGATCACGAGGTCAGGAGATCGAGACCATCCTGGCTAACATGGTGAAACTCCGTCTCTACTAAAAATACAAAAAATTAGCCGGGTGTGGTGGCGGGCGCCTGTAGTCCCAGCTACTCGGAGAGGCTGAGGCAGGAGAATGGTGTGAACCCGGGAGGCGGAGCTGGCAGTGAGCCGAGATCGCACCACTGCACTCCAGTCTGGGTGACAGAGCGAGACTCCGCCTCAAAAAACAAAACAAAACAAAACAGGAAGCTATTCCAGTGGGTGCATTGTAGTTTTACTTTGTATTTCTCCAATAACAATGACATTGAACACCATTTCATGTATTTGAGCCACTTGGATATTCTTTCCTGAGATGTGCTTGCTCAAATCTCTGCCTAATTTTCTACTGGTTATCTGACTTTTTAAGCAATTTATTTGTAAGAGTTCTTTTATATTATGGATAAAGGCTTTTGTTGAAAAATGTGTTGCAAATATATTTTCCTACACTTTAGTTTGCTTTTATACTCTCTTCATAGTGTCTTTAGACAAACATAACTTCTTAAATGCCTAAGGAGTCAAACGTATCTTTTCTTCCTACTCTCTCCATTACTATTTTTGTTTTTTGCATCCTGTTTTAAGACCACTTTTCCTGACTGGGATGTCTTAGTCAGTTTTGGCTGCTGTAACAGAGTGCCATAGACCTGGTGGCTTATAAATAGCAGAATTTATTTCTTACAGTCCTGGAGGGTGAAAGTCCAAAATCAGGGTGCCAGATTGGCTGGGCTCTGGTGCTTCTTGTATCTTCACATGGAGGAAATAGGGCTCAAAAGCACTTTATAAGAGCACTAATCCCATCAAATTATCTAATTACCTCCCAAAGGCTTCACCTCCTAATACCAGCACACTGAGGGTTAGGATGTTAACATGTCAATTTTGGGGTTGGGGGTGGGGGAGCGCTATAGGTATTTAGTCCATAACAGAGGACAACAATCTCTTATATCATCTTCTGAAAACTTGCTGTTCTCTGTTTTGCCTTTCACGTTTGGGTTTACAGTCGGCCTAGAATTGAGTTTTGCATAGAATGAGGTAGGAGTCAAATTTCATTGTTTCCTAATATTTTCATCCCGTTTTCCAGGCACCCTGTAGTAACAATTTTGTATTTTGTCCATTGCTTTGCAGTTCTACCTTTATTTTAAATCAAAGTCCACAAATCAGTCTATCTGTTTTTGAGCTCTCTATTCAATTCCATTGATCTATTTGCCTAAGCTTTAGTCTCTGGAGGATATTAATTTTTTAAAAAGCCTTTTGTCACATACTGGAGGGGAGCTATTTATTTGCTACTTAAAAAAAAGTAATAGGTTCCTTGAAGCTGTTTCCTGACAGAAAGTCAGGCTGATTACGAGGAGTTTCCTTGTTGTCTCAACTATAAGTGAACTTACAGAAACAAAGCTGGTCATTGACAATTCATACTCTCTTTTTTATTGATATTTCTTTCTCCATTTCTTATCTTTTCAAACAGCTCTCTTGTCTTTGGTAATCTACCAACTACGCTATTTCTACATTCCTCTCTCTCAACTGAATATCAGAAAACTATGCAGAGACAAACAAAAACATAATTACAACACAGTCCTTCTCAGGGACATTTGCATTTTGATATTGTTTCCTTAGGACAAAATGCCTCCAAAGCCAAAGGAATGGCTCTCTTATGGTAGAATGTTAGAATTATAAAGGGGTTCTGGTGGCTGAATTCTTTTTTTTTTTTTTTTTAATTTGAGACAGAGTCTTGCTCTGTCACCCAGGTTAGACTGCTATGGCACAATCTTGGCTCACTGCAACCTCTGCCTTCTAGGTTCAAGCAATTCTCCTGCTTCAGCCTTCCAAGTAGCTGGGATTACAGGTGCCTGCCACCACACTCAGCTAAGTTTTTGTATTTTTAGTAGAGATGGGGTTTCATCATGTTGGCCAAGCTGTTCTCGAACTCCTGACCTCAAGTGATCCTCCCGCTTGAACCTCCCAAACTGCTAGGATTATAGGTGTTAGCCACTGCACCTTGCCTGGATGGCTGAATTCTTAATCTGTAATATGGTGAAGCAGGAATGGCTGACTCTTGGTTGTTCAGCCCAGAGAAGTGGTATGAGTTGCTCAAAGTCACCTAATTAATATGTAGGAAACAAGAATAATAATCAGTATATGAACATATGTTTTTGAGCCTTTTAAAGGGAGTCTTCTTACTGACCTTAAAATTTTGCCAAGTAAGTTTCTTCCAAAGATTAGCTCTTTTTAACATTAATTAATTATTACAGAATTGCAAGATTAGGGTATAGTCCCTTGTTTAAAACTTTTTGCAGCACAAGTGAAAAGACAGACAGGCCTTAAGGTAGACTCTCCTTCAATAAAATACTACTTGTCCCCATCTGGTTCCTTTAATAAAATATTTTTTTAATATCTTCTCTACACCTCCCTCTCCCATTCCATTATGGCCCCAAGGCAGTGCTTCAGCTGCTTGGGTTGTTTTCTAGAAATAAATCTTTCTTGTGAAGACCATATCTCCTTACTTTATTTTGGACACTCCTCCAAAAGAGGTCAGCTGACTGTGAAAGATAGTGAAAAGTTTGTACCCCACTACCAGCCTCCTCCCTCTAGATTTCATTCAGTTAGGTGAGATTATATATGATTCAGTTCAATGCAATTCATTCCTCTTCAAATGATTTTGGAGCACCTCCTATATGCAAATATGGAAACGGATCAGAGAAAGCAGGATTCCTACCCTCCTAGTGCTTGTAACCTGGTGAGGAGGCTGGACACTAAACAAGTAACTACAGTTATGAGCAGAGCTTTGGGTGACATCAAAGCTACCCTTGTACAAACCATATGCAGGAGGGAAGGCAAACAAACACCAGTCCAAGATTGCTACTTCATTTTGGTCCAGTTTACCATAAAAATGGTAGTCCCTTTTTCCTCTGCCTAATCTACAAAATTTAATTACATTTAACCAACATCTACTGAGCAACTAATTGATAGGAGGCATTGTGTTGTATGCTAGGGGAACAGGGCTCAAGGGAGATGAGGAAAAGGATCCAAAGACGAGTAAAATATGATTCCTGATCCCAAAGGGCATAGGATATAATGATAAAAGCAGAATGCAAAATGTCACTGAAGAAAGGTGACTGTGAAAAATGAATGAATTTGAGAAAGGACAGAAAACTCTGTGGGGCCACCGTGAAAGGCTCAACAAGAGAAGAGATGTTTGTGATCTCTGTATGTGTGTGTGTGTGTGTGTGTGTGTGTGTGTGTCAGAGTCTTGCTCTTTTTCCCAGGCTGGAGTACAGTGGTGTGATCTCAGCTCACTGCAGCCTCCGCCTCCCAGGTTTAAACAATTCTCCTGCCTCAGTCTCTCGAGTGGCTGGGACTACAGACACGCACTACCACACCCAGCTAATTTTTGTATTTTTAGTAGAGACGGAGTTTCGCTATGTTGGCCAAGCTGGTCTAGAACTTTTGACCTCAGGTGATCTGCCCACCTTGGCCTCCCAAAGTGCTAGGATTACAGGTGTGAGCCACTGTGCCCAGCCAGTTTGTGGTGATCTTTATGGGATGGGCAGAGTTTTAACCAAAGATTATGGAAAAGGCTTCTGGGTGGGAGGTCTGGTGTGAGAAAAGTTGCAGAAGTGGGACATTCTGGGTTTTGGAGAACAGTTAGTGGCTCAGCTGGAACAGAGTTGCAGCGGAGTGGTGGAAAAGAAGCAGCTGGGAAGGTAGGTGGGTGGACCATAATGTGGGAACTTCATGTCAAAAAAGGAGCACACATGTAATTTCATTGGCAAAGATTATTGAGGGCGGAGGTTATGGTTATGCAGAGAGGTTATCAAGCTCATATGATCAGAGTTCTCTGTCTTTGACCCATTTTTCTGGCTATGGCAGAATACAGGGCTGACTGAAAGGGGAGAGAGTGGAGATGAGGATTGAAACAGCCTTTACACAAGGGCCTGTGAATGTCAAGAAGGGGCCTGGGGTGGGCGTTGTGAACAAACAGTACACAGGATTTAGCTACAGGATGACTCTTCCTCCTCATGTTCCAAGATGATTCTGAGATTTTGAGTCTTGGTAACTGGAAAAAGAGGGTGTCTATACTGAGCAGTTTCCATTTTGCTTTTTCTTCTCTTTGCTTTCCCTGTAATGTGTGGAATTGATTGGGAACAGTTTCTTCCAATGAGGAGGCTGAAAAGGGCCAGGCCTCTTATTTGTCCTGTCGTCCCAGTGCAGGCACATGACCCAGCTTTGACCAATTCATCCTCCCGCTGGAACACTGAATCCGGAGGGGCGACATGGGGGCACAGGGACAGCAGGGGGGTAGAGTGAAGGTCTGGTGGTCAGGTGAGAGGATTGACCACCACTCAACTGCCTCTTAAGGGGACATGCCTCTTCACTTCCATTTTGCCTGGACCCTCTTTGTCTCTGCCTATTTCCAGGCCACTTCTTCAGGCTTCCTGTTAATTCTCTGAATTACCCAATATTCTTTCAATAAACCCTTTCTGCTAAAGTTAGCTGGAGATAGCTTCTGTTATTTCAAACCATGAATGCTGATGGATATACTGCAATGAGCAGAAACAGGGACATTTTGAGGAAGATTTAATTTGGAGAAAAGAATGAATTTAGTTTTGGATAGGAAGGGATGGCAGGATGTTCATGTACGCTTTTGACACACATGTAGAAATGAGAGATGCAGACTGGGAGACAGGCTGTGGCTGGGTGGTCCCTCTTAAAGCTCTAGAGAACACCAGGCCAGCGAAGGATCCTGGTACCTCATCTGTGGAATAAGCAGGTGGCCTACCTGACCACTGAGCTGAGTGATGATGAGGTAGTACAGCCTCATTAGATGACATGGGATGGCCATGGAAATCTAGGGAGGAAGAAGGCTGTGAGGGCAGAAACTTGAGGCCTAATTATGCTTGACAAGTGGGAGGGAGGAAGAGCCACCTGCAGCAGAGAGAGGTAGGCAGAGTAGAGCAGTCAGAGACGCTGTTAGTGTACAAGCCACGGAAAGAGAGTTTCAGGAAAGTTAGATCTGGGCAAAGTATTCAACGTTGCACTGAGGTCAGACAGCACAATCCAGGAGACCTTGGGCAGACACGTTCTGTAGTGATGGCGGAGGCTGCAGGTGACAAGGAACTGAAGAGTGAGTAGTGCTGAGGAATCAGAGGCAGCAAGTTCAGGTTGTTTAAAAATTTATTGGTGAAGGAAATAGAGTGAGGAGAGTAGCTTGAGTGAGTAGCATCACAGAAGGAAAGGCTTGTGTGGAGACGAGGGAGATGACCATGTTTAGGGAAAAGAAGCAGAGGAGGTGGAGAGGGAGGGATTACAAATGTTAAGCACGACGAGGAACTACTGATGGATCTGCTTCTGGAGAGAGCAGAAAGAGAAGAAATCAAAGATGCAGGGCTCCTGCTTGCTCTGAGGAAGGAGGGGCTTTGAGAGAACGAGAAGAGCTGCTGAGAAGGGGCAGTCTTGATTCATATCCATCTCCAGCCCACACTGGAGCATCCTCTGAGATCTTTTGGGACCCCAGGTTTCCTCTTTCCCAATTCCATCTCAATCTCCTATCTGCAGCTTCATCAAACTACACGGTCCTTCCATTTCCGGGTCAGAGCAAGGACCCAGGGGAGGTCCTTTAGTTCTGTCTCAGCTCCTCCCTGCAGTTTCAGAGACACGGCTCCTTGAGAGACCCCACGTCCATACCTCTGACCTCTGCTTCCCAACCCCAACCCTCATCCAGAGGCCCTGGCCCTTGGATTCTCATTTCCAGGTCACAGCACCTTCTCAGCACACCTGATACTCAGGAACTTGAAATATTTGGCATACTTGCAGACTTGGGTTCCTCTGAGGTCATGCGGATTTTATTTTCTTGAATTTTTGTTTTTACTGAAGTGAAACTTACATAACTTAAAATTAGTCATTTTAACACGTAAAATATAATGACGTTTAGTACATTCACATTGTGGAGCAACCACCATCTCTATCCAATTCCAAAACATTTTCATCACCTCAACAGAAAACCCCATTCCCATTAAGCAGCCACTCCCTATCCCTACTCCTTCCAGCCCCTGGCAATCATCAATGTGCTTTCTGTCTCTATGGATATATCTATTCTGAATATTTCATATAAATGGAATCATACAAAAGTGATCTTTTGTGTCTAGCTTCTTTCACCTGGCATGTTTTCAAGGCTGTAGCATGTTACATCATAGCATGTATGAATACTTCATTTTTTATAGTTGAATCGTATTCCATTGTATGTATATATCACATTTTGTTTATCCATTTATCTGTTGAGGGACAATTGGGCTGCTTCCACCTTTTGGCTACAGTGAATGGTCCTGATATGAACATCTGTGGCTGAGTATTTGTTTGAGTATCTTTTCAATTCTTTTGGGTATATGCTTAGGAGAGAAGTTGCTGGACTGTATGGTAAGTCTATGTTTAACTTTTTGAGGAATTGCCAACTTTCTTTTTATAGTGGCAGTCCCATTCCCACTTGCAAGGCAAGAGTGTACTATTTTTTCCACATCCTCACCAACACATTATTTTTTTAAATTATTATACTTTAAGTTCTAGAGTTCATGTGCAGAACGTGCAGGTTTGTTACATAGGTATACATGTGCCATGTTGGTTTGCTGCACCCATCAACTCGTCATTTAGGTATTTCTCCTAATGCTATCCCTCCCCCAGACCCCCACCCCACAACAGGCCCCAGTGTGTGGTGTTCTCTGCCCTGTGTCCATGTGTTCTCATTGTTCAGTTCCCACCTATGAGTGAGAACATGCAGTGTTTGGTTTTCTGTCCTTGTGATAGTTTGCTGAGAATGACAGTTTCCAGCTTCATCCATGTCCCTGCAAAGGACGTGAATTCATCCTTTTTTATGACTGCGTAGTATTCCATGGTGTATATGTGCCACAATTTCTTAATCCAGTCTATCATTGATGGACATTTGGGTTGGTTCCAAGACTTTGCTATTGTGAAGAGTGCTGCAGTAAACATACGTGTGCATGTGTCTTTATAGTAGCATGATTTATAATCCTTTGGGTATGTACCCAGTAATGGGATCACTGGGTCAAATGGTATTTCTAGTTCTAGATCCTTGAGGAATCACCACACTGTCTTTCACAATGGTTGAACTAATTTACACTCCCACCAACAGTGTAAAAGCATTCCTCTTTCTCCAAATCCTCTACAGCACCTGTTGTTTCCTGACTTTTTAATGATCACCACTCTAACTGGCATGAGATGGTATCTCATTGTGGTTTTGATGTGCATTTCTCTGATGACCAGTGATGATGAGCATTTTTTCTATATGTCTGTTGGCTGCATAAATGTCTTCTTTTGAGAAGTGTCTGTTCATATCCTTTGCCCACTTTTTGATGGGGTTGTTTTTTTCTTGTAAGTTTGTTTAAGTTCTTTGTAGATTCTGGATATTAGCCTTTTGTCAGATGGGTAGATTGCAAAAATTTTCTCCCATTCTGTAGGTTGCCTGTTCACTCTAATGATAGTTTCTTTTGCTATGCAGAAGCTCTGTTGTTTGATTGGATCCCATTTGTCTATTTTGGCTTTTGTTGCCATTGCTTTTGGTGTTTTAGACATGAAGTCTTTGTCTATGCCTATGTCCTGAATGGTATTGCCTGGGTTTTCTTCTAGAGTTTTTATGGTTTTAGGTCTTACATTTAAGTCTTTAATCCATCTTGAGTTAATTTTTGTATAAGGTGTAAGGAAGGGATCCAGTTTCAGCTTTCTACATATGGCTAGCCAGTTTCCCCAGCACCATTTATTAAATAGGGAATCCTTTCCCCATTGCTTGTTTTTGTCAGGTTTGTCAAAGATCAGATGATTGTAGATGTGTGGTGTTATTTCTGAGTCCTCTGTTCTGTTTCTTTGGTTTATATATCTGTTTTGGTACCAGTACCATACTGTTTTTGTTACTGTAGCCTTGTAGTATAGTTTGAAGTCAGGTAGAGTGATGCCTCCAACTTTGCTCTTTTTGCTTAGAATTGTCTTGGCTCTGTGGGCTCTTTGTTGGTTCCATATGAACTTTAAAGTAGTTTTTTCCAATTCTGTGAAGAAAGTCATTGGTAGCTTGATGGGGATGGCATTGAATCTATAGATTACCTTGGGCAGCATGGGCATTTTCATGATATTGATTCTTCCTATCCACGAGCATGGAATGTTCTTCCATTTGTTTGTGTCCTCTTTTATTTTGTTGAGCAGCGGTGTGTAGTTCTCCTTGAAAAGGTCCTTCACATCCCTTGTAAGTTGGATTCCTAGGTATTTTATTCTCTTTGTAGTCATTGTTAATGGGAGTTTACTCATGATTTGGCTCTCTGTTTGTCTGTTATTGGTATATAGGAATGTCTGTGATTTTTGCACATTGATTTTGTATCCTCAGACTTTGCTGAAGTTGCTTATCAGCTTAAGGCGATTTTGGGTTGAGACAGTGGGTTTTTCTAAATATACAATCGTGTCATTTGCAAACAGGATAATTTGACTTCCTTTTTTCCTAATTGAATACCCTTTATTTCTTTCTCTTGTCTGATTGCCCTGGCCAGTATTCCAACACTATGTTGAATAGGAGTGGTGAGAGAGGGTATCCTTGTCTTGTGCTAGTTTTCAAAGGGAATGCTTCTAGTTTTCAAAGGGAATGCTTCCAGTTTTTGACTGTTCAGTATGATATTGGCTGTGGGTTTGTCATAAATAGCTCTTATTATTTTGAGATACATTCCATCAATACCTAGTTTATTGAGAGTTGTTAGCATGACGAGCTGTTGACTTTTGTTGAAGGCCTCTTCTGCCTCCATTGAGATAATTATGTGATTTTTGTCATTGGTTCTGTTTATATGATGGATTATGTTTATTGATTTGCATATGTTGAACCAGCCTTGCATCCCAGGGATGAAGCCAACTTGATCATTGTGGATAAGCTTTTTGATGTGCTACTGGATTTGGTTTGCCAGTATTTTATTGAGGATTTTCGCATCGATGTTCAACAGGGATATTGATCTAAAATTCTCTTTTTTTGTTGTGTCTCTGCCAGGCTTTGGTATCAGGATGATACTAGCCTCATAAAATGAGTTAGGGAGGATTCCCTCTTTTTCTATTGATTGGAATAGTTTCAGAAGGAATGGTACCAGCTCCTCTTTGTACCTCTGGTAGAATTCGGCTGTTAATCCTTCTGGTCCTGGACTTTTATTTTTGGTTGGTAGGCTATTAATTATTGCCTCATTTCAGAACCTGTTATTGGTCTATGCAGAGATTCAACTTCCTCCTGGTTTAGTCTTGGGAGGGTGTATGTGTCCAGGAATTTATCCATTTCTTCTAGATTTTCTAGTTTATTTGCGTAGAGGTGTTTATAGTATTCTCTGATGGTAGTTTGCATTTCTGCAGGATTGGTGGTGATATCCCCTTTATCATTTTTTATTGTATCTCTTTGATTCTTCTCTCTTTTCTTCTTTATCAATCTTGCTACCGGTCTATCAATTTTGTTGATCTTTTCAAAAAACCAGTTTCTGGATTTATTGATTTTTTGAAGAGTTTTTGTGTCTCTCTCTCCTTCAGTTCTGCTCTTAGTTATTTCTTGCCTTCTGCTAACTTTTGAATTTTTTGCTCTTGGTTCTCTAATTCTTTTAATTGTGATGTTAGTGTGTTGATTTTAGATCTTTCTTGCTTTCTCTTGTGGACATTTAGTGCTATAAATTTCCCTCTACAAACTGCTTTCAGTGTGTCCTAGAGATTCTGGTACGTTGTGTCTTTGTTCCCATTGTTTTCAAAGAACATCTTTATTTCTGCCTTCATTTTGTTATTTACCCAGTAGGCATTCAGGAGCAGATTGTTCAGCTTCCATGTAGTTGTGCGGCTTTGAGTGAGTTTCTTAATCCTGAGTTCTAATGTGATTGCACTGTGGTCTGAGAGACAGTTTGTTGTGATTTCTGTTCTTTTACATTTGCTGAGGAGTGTTTTACTTCCAACTATGTGGTCAATTTTAGAATAAGTGTGATGTGGTGCTGAGAAGAATGTATATTCTGTTGATTTGTGGTGGAGAGTTCTGTAGATGTCTATTAGCTCTGCTTGGTGCAGAGTTGAGTTCAAGTCCTGGATATCCTTGTTAACCTTCTGTCTCATTGATCTGTCTAATAATGATAGTGGGGTGTTAAAGTCTCCTACCTTTATTGTGTAGGAGTCTAAGTCTCTTTGTAGGTCTCTAAGAACTTGCTTTATGAATCTGGGTGCTCCTGTATTGGGTGTATATATTTTTAGGATAGTTAGCTCTTCTTGTTGAATTGATCCCTTTACCATTATATAATGGCCTTCTTTGTCTCTTTTGATCTTTGTTGGTTTAAAGTCTGTTTTATCAGAGACTAGGATTGCAACCCCTGCCCTTTTTTGCTTTCCATTTGCTTGGTAGATCTTCCTTCATCCCTTTATTTTGAGTCTATGTGTGTCTCTGCACATGAGGTGGGTCTCCTGAATACAGCACACTGATGGATCTTAATTCTTTCTCCAATTTGCCAGTCTGTGTCTTTTAATTGGGGCATTTAACTCATTTACATTTAAGGTTAACATTGTTACATTTGAATTTGATCCTGTCATTATGATGTTAGCTGGCTATTTTGCCCATTAATTGATGCAGTTTCTTCGTAGAGCCAATGGTCTTTACAATTTGGCATGTTTTTGCAGTGACTGGTACTGGTTGTTCACTTCCATGTTTAGTGCTTCCTTTGGGAGCTCTAAATGTAAGGCATGCCTGGTGGTGACAAAATCTCTCGGCATTTGCTTGTCTGTAAAGGATTTTATTTCTCCTTCACTGGATATGAAATTCTGGGTTTGACGATATGAAATTCTGGGTTGAAAATTCTTTTCTTTAAGAATGTTGAACATTGGCCCCCACTCTCTCCTGGCTTGTAGGGTTTCTCCAGAGAGTTCTACTGTTAGTCTGATGGGCTTCCCTTTGTGGGTAACCCGACCTTTCTCTCTGGCTCCCCTTAACATATTTTCCTTCATTTCAACCTTGGTGAATCTGAGTTATGTGTTTTGGGGTTGCTCTTCTCGAGGAGTATCTTTGTGGCGTTCTCTGTATTTCCTGAATTTGAATGTTGGCCTGCCTTGCTAGGTTGGGGAAATTCTCCTGGATAATATCCTGTAGAGTGTTTTCTAACTTGGTTGCATTTTCCCTGTCACTTTCAGGTACGCCAATCAAACGTAGATTTGGTCTTTTCACATAGTCCCATATTTCTTGGAGGCTTTGTTCATTTCTTTTCACTCTTTTTTCTCTAACCTTGTCTTCTCGCTTTATTTCATTAATTGATCTTAGATCACCGATACCCTTTCTTCCACTTGACCAAATCGGCTATTGAAGCTTGTGCATGCTCACAAAGTTCTTGTGCTGGGTTTTCAACTCCATCAAGTCATTTAATTTCTTCTGTACACTGTTTATTCTAGTTAGCCATTCGTCTAACCTTTTTTCAAGGTTTTTAGCTTCCTTGAGATGGGTTAGAACATGCTCCTTTAGCTCAGAGAAGTTCATTATTACCGACCTTCTGAAGCCTGCTTCTGTCAACTTGTCAAACTCATTCTCCATCCAGCTTTGTTCCTTTGCTGGCAAGGAGCTGCGGTCCTTTGGAGGAGAAGAGGCGCTCTGGTTTTTAGAATTTTCAGATTTTCTGCTCTGGTTTCTCCCCATCTTTGTGGTTTTATATACCTTAGGTCTTTGATGTTGGTGACCTACAGATGGGGCTTTGGTGTGGATGTCCTTTTTGTTGATGTTCATGCTATTCCTTTCTGTTTGTTAGTTTTCCTTCTAACAATCAGGCCCCTCAGCTGCAGGTCTCTTGGAGTTTGCTGGAGGTCCCAGAAATAGATTTCTTTCAAAGGTAATTGTAGATTCCAAGGACAGATACACTGGGCTGACCTCTGCCCAGTTTTGCAGGCTGGGAAGTCAAGATCAAGGACCATTTAGTGTCTAGCAGGGGCCCGCTCTCTGCTTCATGGATGGCGTTTTCTCGCTGCATCTTCATGTAGCAGAAGGGGCCACATTATTTTTTTATTAAACTTAAAATAATCATAGCAATTCTCACGGGTATAAAGTGGTATCTCATTGTGGTTTTTATTTGCATATCTGTAATAACTAATGATGTTGAACATGTTTTCATGTACTTGTTGGCCAGCTGTATATCTTTTTGGAGAAATATCTATTGTCTTTTGCCCATTTTAAAATTGGGTTATTTGCATTTTGCTTGTTGAGTGGCAAGAGTTCTTTATATATTCTGGATATATGATTTACAAATATTATCTCTCTGTAGGTTGGCTTTTCACTTTTAAAATAATCTTCTTGGATGCACAAATTTGTAAATTTTGATTAAGTCCCATTTGTCTATTTTTCCTTTTGTTTATTGTGCTTTTGGTGCTATATCTAATAACTTACTGCCAAATCCAATGCCATGAACAGTTACTCCTTTTTTTTCCTAAGAATTTTATAGTTTTAACTCTTGTATTTAGATTGTTGATCTATTTTGAGTTAGTTTTTGTGTATGGTGTGAGGTAGGAACCCAGTTTCATTCATTTGCATGTGGATATTCAATTGTCCCAGCAGGCTATATGCAGTTTCATTTGGGAGGTGTTGTGAGATGAACTTTCGCTCTTTGCTGTGACTTTCCTGAGATGTGAACAGATCTTTTTCCAGCTGGGAGAACTGGGCTTTTATGTAGGATCCTGGCTTCACAGTCACCCCAAATTTCCCACATGGGAATAAAGGCACAGCAACTGAATACCCCATAACTGACTTTCTCTGTTAGCACTGGAGATCCCCTTCATCTTGGCTTTCACTCTCTCAGCTGCACAGACCTGGGGTATGTAGTATGTATTAATACTTATTTGCCCCCACTTATCTTTCCAGGGCCAAGAACTTCTTTTGGTTTATACCTTCCATACTGGCCCCACTGTAGGGTACTCAACAATCCTGCCTCATGGCCACCAGCAGCCCAGAATGTTAGGCTTGGTCTCCTCCAACCTTAAATAAATTCAGAGGCCAGAGGTGGCGACTGACTATTTCAGCATCTATTAATTGGCCATAAAAACAATTTTCAGGGGGAAATGGAATCACAAAATGTGAACTTTTACCTTTCTGGTTGCTGAATAAGTAACTGAATAGCCTTAAGACAATAAATCTTAACTATACAGTGACAATGCTGTATTTGCATAGTCATCAATTTCCTGTATAAATAAGCGAGCGCCCTGGCATAAACTAGGACCTATATCTAGACTGTGTGTACCTCATTTCCATTATTTCCAGCCAACAGCCAATAAGGGAGGGGGGAAGATCTTATGGAAGCAGCTTACTAGGAATTCAGGGATCAGGATTCTAGTTCTGTCATTATGTCCAAGTAGGCAGTATGATCATTGTGTTGATCTCCTCATTTATCCCCTAATTTATAGTAAAACAATTTTGGCAGCCTTTAAAAGTCATATTAGCTGCTTTTACTTTCCAAATGTTTCAACTGTCTTTAGATACACTCTAAATGCATTTCTACAGTGCTGTCAGCTGAGCTTTCCTCACACTCACAGAAATATGCATTAAAATTGAGAATCTGACACTTCCTCTCCTTCCTTTATTTCCCTGGCTATATCAAAGAAAAGGTGCTTCAGTTTAAAGAAAAGCTACAAAAAGCAGAAGAATGGGATAAAGTGAATTGGGATTAAGTTAGTCTGGATTCTGCATTGACTAAGGAAGTTTTCCCATTTCCCTGTCTTGGAAAATTAATGCAGGTGTGACTAATTTTTTCTCCAGAAATGGGAAAGCTATGATACCAGGTGACTAAATAAAAATGAGGAGACTGGTTAAAAATATAGATTCCAGGGGTCAAGCCTCTGAAGTTTGTATTGAGAACTAAGCATCTGTATTTGCAAAAATACTATATAAACACTATAATTCCATTGCACAACTAGGCTTGGAAATCTTTGAGTTCTCCAGTTTACTTCCTGAATTCTGCAAGATTATTGAAACCTATTTGAATGAATAATATTTATCCACATCATTTGCTAACTAACAATTTTTGTGTGTGTGTATCTTTTTCTTCTTTGAGCCTGTAAGGTTGAGAGGTGTTGCTATTCTTATTTATCTTTATATCCTCAGTAACATCCAGTAAGTATTAAAAGGCTATCACAAAGTTAAACCATAAATATTGTGCACATTTAGTCAGCTCATATGAAGATATTGGTGTGTTAGTTTCTACACTGACTAGAGTTTCATGGGTTACCTGTTCACCTGTTTGTTTTTACTTTCATGATAGGATTTCCTTCTCTTGCTTTTTGCCCTTAGCACTTCTTGTTTGGTACCCTACATTGTATTTCTTGCTGTATAGACTTGCATTTTGCCACACTATCCCAAAAGAAACTTGTCTTGGTGTAATTGGCTGGGTGGTTATCTCAGCCAAAGGGGATTAGAAAACTCACATCTCTGGACTCTCAGTCCTAAGCCCTTTTTACTAACTGACAATTCTGCCTCTCTTCCATCCTGTGAATAACAGAAAGTTTTCTTTTGTCTCCTTTTCAAAAACACAGCCCTTTTGCAGCTTCCTCACTTCCCATGGAGATGGTCCATTTGAGCCCTCAGGGTCTTGCATGGCAGAATGGCTGTGGTTGCAGAGATAAAGCCAATGAAACAAATGCCATCAAGTCTTTCGCTAAGCTCCTGGTAAACGGATTTACACGCAGCAGCTATGGAACAAACTGAAACAGTAATTGACCTCGTGGACTGCCTCTGATTATTCAAGGTGCAGTAATCTCAAGGGGCCTCATTCATCTCTTTGCTGGAGTCTTAGCTGACTGCAGAATAATTACAGGGAATTCAAGTTAAGGCTTAGAAAGATTTGTCACTGGCCGGTGGATACCACTGGCTTAATAAATCTCAACACACTTATAATTAGTATAAGCCAGTTACAAGTATTCTCGTGTTTAAATGCAAATTATTAAAACAGCTATTACCAAATAAGAAAAGTTTTTAAAATATTAGGGATTCCAAGCACAGGAATGTGTGGTGAACTTGAGAAGCTTGATGCCAATTATATGCTTCACTGAATTAAAATGAATTGGTGTTATTAATGCCTAGGAGTTTGTTGTCTGACTGCATCTCACTATCACTTCTTTGGTGGTGTTTGGTTCTTTCAGGATTTCATGAGAAATAGTGTTTGTTCTCAGTTCTCATGGAGTTTGGGCCTACGTGAGCAGCCTAGGCCCTATGCCAGACTCTTGAATGGCCAGCATCATCAAGTGATCATCAAATGATCTACCCTGCCAGCCCAATCTTTTACCACCTCACATTTCATTAGAAATGAATTTTTCAATTAAGATCTGCCTTTCCACACTTACCAAATTGAGTTTTCCAGACTTACGATTCAGTCACAGAAGCTTAAACAACATGGTAGGTGCTGAGGTTGGGAGCAGGGGTGGTGGGTCATGCCCAGTTGGCCATGAGGCTTGCCAGTCTCTAATACAATATTTCTACTTCTTTCAAAGTAGTGTGGTCCCTTGTCTAGGTCCCTGACGTTGAATAATTTATTCAATAAAATGGTGCAATTTAAAGGAAAGTGAATGAAGATGTTTACACTTGGTGGCAGCTCTCTAAAATAATATTTGCAGCTGAAAATTGAAATGAATCTGTCATTAACTATTTTGGTAAGAAGAGAAGGAAATAGATAGGAATCAAAATGTTTGAAGATGTATTATTATTCTCACTTAGATTATCCTGCAAAGAGCTTTTCCATGCAAATGAGAAAACATTCAACTTGAAATTCTTCCTAGAAACTAGATTGATTTGCAAATGTTTGACATATTAATAATTTCATAAGTAAATAGAGATATAATTTAAGGCATGATTCAGCATTTCTCAAAAAAAAAAAAAGAATCAGTAGTATATTTATTCTTCTTCGGTGATCTCTTTAACAGTGGTGTAATTATTCTGTAGGCTCTTTTCCATCCTCCCTCCTTTCTTTCACTTTGATTCACCAACCTTGCCAGGTTACTCATGATTGTAAAGAAATGCAATGGCAGAGATAGTTGTTTCTTCTAGTTTATATAACCATTTCCCTCTCCTTGGCTAATATCAGCTGGACAAAACTTGTTTTTTGGGAGGTGTGGGGTGATTTATTCATACTTCTCCCCCTTGGATTTTGTTATGTGTGCTTTTCATTTCACTACCAATTTTCCTGTAAGATCACTGTAAATGGTGGCTGGTCTGGCTCCTGGTAAGCTCCTTGTTTTCCTGTTTGCTGCTGTATCTGCAGTGCTGTGAGCGGTGCCTAGTCCACAGTGACTGCTTAACAGTCCCTCCTCGACTCGGTGGGTGGGCCTTCTTACCTGTCAGCCCCTCTACTCTGTCTCCTCAGTTCTCGTGCCCAGCACAACCTTCATCCATCCCTACTTCCCGGCTGGGCTCACACTGTTCTCCCCACCGAAACTGGTTCCCCCCTCTTCTCCGTCTAACCAAATCCTACCCATATGACTACACTTGAGTTCCATGTCCTCCATGATGGCTTCCGAGATGATGCTCATCCACAAAGCCTAGGAGTTTGTTGTCTGACTGCATCTCACTATCACTTCTTTGGTGTTGTTTGGTTCTTTCAGGATTTCATGAGAAATAGTGTTTGTTCTCAGTTCTCATGGAGTTTGGGCCTACGTGAGCAGCCTAGGCCCTATGCCAGACTCTTGAATGGCCAGCATCATCCCTCAAGAGCTTGGCATTGCACAGATGCTTGCATTAGTTGTCTGTTAGGTGCTCACTGCTGACACTTCTCAAGTGGAGGAGGATTATAGATCAAACTGAAAAATGTACCTTTGACAGTTCTCTGTCCTCTGTACTGCAGAGAGTGATGCCTGCTTAGCTTTGAACCCCGCTTTTGTTTTGGTCATGACTTCAGGAAGTCAGTCAGGTCAAAACACGGTAGTGTTTGACCTCATATTTCCCAAGTGGCTGCTCATCTTTCCGGATAGCTCAGCAACCTCTACAGAGAAGCCATGTTCTTAATGTGTGAGTCTTTCCTGGTGTCCTGTGTCCTAGCTCCAGCCTAGCTGTCTGTCTCTTTCTGCCTCAGTTTGCCTTTGTCTTTCCCACACTCTTCCCAACCATAATATATCATCATGTTTTTTAAAGGTACATTTTTTAGTTTGGTCTCTAATCTTCCTCTGCTTGAGAACAGTCACCCTCTATTAAAACATGATTTCATAATTTATACTTTTCACTGTCAGACTGATCTTCCCTTCACTTAGTTCAAATTACTGAGCTTCTATTGTGTTGAGCTACTCTTTCACCCTTAAGTTTCAAAAATGCCCTTTTCTGTCAAATCTTATTTAGGCAGGTTAACAGAAGAATATGACTATACATAGACTGTTGACACCCAAACAGGATCCTTGAAATAGATGACCTTGGATATGGGCTTTGAGATAATTAGCAAAAAGAGAACTGACAGAAACCAACTGCTTCCAAGATAGCACAGGGTCACAATCAAAAGAAGGGCAGCAGAAATTGAATAGACAAGCTGATCAAAGACAAAAACTTACCAAGGGATCTGGCTTTTTAAAGAAAATCATTGGGGCACCTGTTATTCATTCAATAGTAATTCCATGGGAGTGTATTGAGCAACTACTATATTATTTGCACTATTCTAGGTGCTGGTAATACAGCAAAATGAGACAGGATCACTCACCTGCTCTAGTCTAGTGGGTGTCAGGGTAGGAGTAACGGTAGGACACATGAAAATGCATTGTTCCTAGGAGGGAGGGGGGTAAATTTAGTTTTGGAACCATGTGTCTGATACTTGGTACTTGTAGTATATCTCAGTAGGACTGCTCAGTAGGGGTTAATTTCCCCATTAGAGATGGTCGAGCTGGTGCCACATGGACAGCTGCTAGTGATCCTGCAGAAGTTATGGCACCTTGGACTAGATGAGCTAACAGAGCATATGAATGACACCGTGTTTATTCCCGTAATTCTTCCGTGGTATTTTCTCTTCAATAATGCTCATGGAAGGGGATGGGAGATTCTGTGAGCATCCAAGCCCTTGGCCACAGCACCCTCCTCTCAGAAGCAGAAAT
This sequence comes from Trachypithecus francoisi, assembly GCF_009764315.1. Lineage (NCBI taxonomy): Eukaryota > Metazoa > Chordata > Mammalia > Primates > Cercopithecidae > Trachypithecus > Trachypithecus francoisi. The sequence goes on along the minus strand of NW_022681468.1, from coordinate 144,413,920 downwards.
CATGAAGGAGATGCCTCTTTCCTGTAACCCAGGTTATGAAGGCAATTAAAATGTTCCATGGCTTATTTCCTGCCTTTCCATACCACTTTGCAGATTGACATCTGAAATGGTCTCCAACCTGGCAGCTCTCTTCTAATTATCTAAAATGAAAGAAAGGAGAAATGTTTATATTTCTTAGGAAAAGAATGCACACTGCTTCTTAAAAAAAGCAAAGACATCAAGGGAAGACAGATTCATTGCTTTGGTAAATTTAAAACAGTAATTTTTTTCCTTGTTACCAAATCACCAAGTCATCACAGAAAATTCAGGCAATACAGATTAGGAAAATACAATAAAAATCACCTGTGATTACAACATCCTGACATAACTGTTAGCAACATTTTGGCTTTCCAATTTTTTTCTATGAACATATTGAGACGTATCTCATAATAGTATGTTTATACTAAGCATACTATTCTGTAATCTTTTTTCATTTAATAGTTGTAGTTAGTATGTTTTGTTTCATCAGTTTGGAGGTACAAATGAGTTAACAATACTTTTAAAATTGAAGTTAAATTAATCTGTGGCTCCAATACATAAGAATATCTTTCTTTCATTTCTCTTTATCTATCTATCTATCTATCTATCTATCTATCTATCTATCTATCTACCTATCTAACATCCCAAGGGTATTTATTTAACTTTAGGAGTCAGTTTTTGTCACTGTCCTGCCATGGTGAAAGGACCAGAAAACCTGTGCAGTCAGTGGAACAGCTCCATTATGTTGGCCACTGTTGCTCTTGTTGCCACATGGTATTGCTCCAGTGTTGTTTTCTGATCACTACCAAAAGACTTGCAGTAATGCGGACATGCTTGTCATGGACGCTGGTGGTCCTGCAGCTTGGCATAGTTATTGTCCAGTGAGGTAAGTGCTTTTTGGACTAATGCACCTGTCAGCTCAAGAACAATTTCTCTGGATGCTGTAGGAGGGGAAAGAGCAGGATGTTTTACCTAGATCATCACATTCAACTGGGTTGTACCATAGGTGCAGGCTCCTACACACACACACATACACATGCGCACACACACACAGAGTTGCAGTGGGTTATTTAGAAGAAGATAGTAAGATGGAGTTCGAGGCATAAGATGTTTGTTGGGGATCAACACCTGGGAAAGGAAGAGGAAGGAAGCAGATTGGGTGGAGGGAGAAGTTGAATAGTGATTCGGGCCTGAAAAAGCCAACATCAGCCTCTGAGAACCGTCCTATGTAGGGATGAAATGGCTGAAGCTTTATGTGCCTGTCTCTCTCAGTCACTGGATGTCAGCTGTCCCAGGGAAGGACATAATCTTGGGCAAGGTAGCTCTCTGAATCTGAGGCACACCCTAAAGGAGTTCTCACTTCCCCCAGAGCTGGGCAGCAAGTCCTTCCTTGAAGGGAGATCTGGGTGATGCATCTCTGGTCCACCACAATCCACAGCCTCCTTAGCTCTACTTCTCCATATATTTTGGAGGAGCAGCTCTTCCTGGACACCTGGATCTCCCTCTGATGGAAAATTTAGAAGAGAGAGTTTAGTAGGATGAACTACAGTCTCTGTCGCTGCAGTTGTCCTTGGGGCTGGAATTGATATTCATTGTCTCCCTCCTCCACTGTTCATTCTAGATTCCTCTCAATCTCATGACCAGATCTTTTAGGCTCAGTGGCTTGAACCAGACCCTGAGGGGTCTGAGACCTTGGTAGCCATGCCCTTCTCAGGAAGAGTTGTTATATCTGATCATTTAACTCATAATTGGGCAAGGGAAGACCAAAAGATGCCCAAATGAATTACTGGGTGTCATTCATTCATATTCTTCCTTGCCCCTATTGTGTAGCAATGGTCTTTAGTCTCATGAGCAGGGACAGTGACCCTGCTAGGATGGTGACTCTTCTTTTTGCCTACTGGCCTTTGAATATAAGGAGCCCAGAGTGTGCAGGAAGTAGCTTATAGTTCAATGGGGCTTTTGCTGCTCCTGTGGTAAGTGTCCCCTGTCTGGAGACCAGACTTCTCTATCCCTGTAGAGCACATGCCCTACATGCTCTACAGGGATAGAGGTCTGGTCTCCAGAGAGGGGACAGGAAACTCAAATTTCCTAAGTGGGTCATTGGGAGTGATGGTAAGGGGAGTCATTCCTATTTCAACACCCTGGTTCCTGGACCCATGTATTCCTTCTACTCGGGAGACAGTGACACATAAAGTTCTTTGATTCAATGTCAATATGGCATCCTGGAGGATGGATCTCATTCTTTCAGAGATTTGCTTCTGAGATGACACTTCCCCTGTGCCTTCAGTAGGCTTATCCAACACTGTGTCAGGCCTGTAGCTCTGGGTAGTTGTAGAATAGGATATGACAAGTGGAATTTGTGACCATAGACCCACCTCTATACCTGGTGCAGAAGGAATGCCTCACCATGAAACACCAAGTGACCATGTGTCTGGATCTGTCCACCATGAGTTAGGTTCTATGAGAGCTGCCAAAACCTAAGACCAAATAGGCCCAGTCATTTATTGTAACATGGAAGTGGTATATTCTGGAATGGGCATGAGCAAGACCAATAGGCATTCCAGCTCTTCCAGAGCCCTTCCAGGAGATGGTTTTCAAATGGTATCTAATTTTCCAGGATAGATGGCATGGCCTTGCTCTAGAATCCCAGCTTGTGGCATCTACCACTGCTGTAACAATAGTCCGTCCTCAGTTTGTATCACAACTCTAATCTTACCCCTAACCTCAAGGGCAGATGGCATAACTGTGCTCTTGAATCCCAGGGGCCTGTACTGTGATTCTTCCACTGGAGCTTGCCACTAACTCCACAAGATGTCTTGCCCACCCTTGATACCTCCATGACCACAGGGTCTGTGGGATCATATGGCCTATGTGGCAGGGCTGCTTTCACTGTAGCTTACATCTGCTGCAGAACTCCTTCCTGCTCTGGGCTCCACCCAAAGCTGGTTGCTCTTTGGTCACCAGATATAGGGGTTGGAACAATATTCCTTATTCCTGGGTGAATGGAATTTTCTCATCGAACTTTTTACAATGGGGGAAATATTCTATAGCCACCTTGTTAATGCAGTAGCCATTAACGACTTGTGGCTATTAAGCAATGTGGTTTATACAACTGAGGAACTAAAATTTAAATTTAAACTTGCATAGCTGTATGTGGCTAATGGCTACTGAACTGGACATTGTAGATGTAGAATATCCTGCCTTCAGAACCCAAAAAAGCTCATCAGGTGTTGTGCTTCCTTCTTTGTGGTAGAAAGTACAAGAGGCAATAACTTATTTTTAGCTTTAGCGAAGGGATGCCCCAACATGACCTTGATCTCTATTCTCTTAAACTTTTCCTAAAGTGGTGGCCACTGGGCTTATCTCCCAACTTACGGAGTGCATATGTCTTACAAAGTCTAAGTGATAGCTACCTCTTGTGTATGTAATACAATCAGCATATTATCCATGTGATGAATCAGTGTAATGTGAGATGTCCAGATGGTTCAGATCTTTTTGATTTGTAGTGTGATAAAGTACAAAGAGTTAACAGAGTCCTGTGGGAAAATGGTAAATAAATAATGTCTGTCTTACACAAATGCAAATTGTCAATGGTTCTTTCTGTTAATTCAATCCCCAAATCAATAGCCCAGACCATGTATGTAATGCTATATTAATCTGCTCTAGCAGATACCATATCTGACATTGTGGCTCCAGTTGGGCTACTATTTGGTCAAGTTTGTGATGGTTTACATCAGAGATTAGCAAATTATAGCTTGTACTGTCTGTTTTTGTAAATAAAGTTTTATTGGAACACACAGCCATGTTCATTTTCTTGTATACTGTCTGTGGCTACTTTCACACTATAGTGGGAGAGTTAAATTGTTGTGACAGAGCCTGTATGGGCCACAAAACCTGAAATATTTACTATCTGTCTCTTTATAGAAAAAATTTGCCACCTCCTGGTTTACATTGATTGTTCAGGATCCATGTAGTTTCTGTAGGGGCCAGAGTGGTGAATTAAGAAGAGATATTATGGGGGCAACTACTCTTTGATTCTTTAGATCTTTAAGGGTAGTCTAGGCTGGGTGCAGTGGCTCACACTTATAATCCCAGCACTTTGGGAGGCTGATCACTTAAGGTGGAGGATTACTTGAGCCCAGGAGTTTGAGATCAGCCTGGACAACATAGGGAGACCCTGTTTCTACAAAAAACAAAACAAAAAGATTAGCCAGGTGTGGTGGCACATGCCTGTAGTTTTAGCTACTTGGGAGGCGGAGGTGGGAGGATCGTTTGAGCCCAGGAGTTCGAGGTTGCAGTGAACTATGACCATGCTATTGCACTTCAGCCTGGCTGACAGAGTGAGTGAGACGCTATGTTAAAAAAAAACTTAGCTTTAATTTCCACCTTCCCTGCACAACACCTCTCCTCTTCTGTATTCGGGAGTATGCAACTGCTAACTGTACGTCTGTACATTTGGCACTGGGGAAATGACCATCAGGTTAATCTGTGGGCCTAATGGATCCACTATAGGCCAGACTTTGGCTATGTTTCCATATATACCTGTCATCCATGTGTTCCCCCTCTAACAGGGCTTCAGAGTAACACTCCAGATCTCCAGGTATCAGCTCAAGTCTTCAAACCTTATGTCTCATAGTTCTGCCTATTCTCCTTACCCCAGTGTGGTTTAACCCCAATAAGTGGCAATAGGTCCCTTTGGAGGAAGGATGAGAGCAATCATTATAGTTAGTGTATACATGCTGTTCTATCCAGGTAGCCTCTTTAGTCGGTGGGTTCTAGATCTAAAGACTTGTTCAGGTATGGCAACTGCGTAAGAGACCATGCCTTTTTTCGGGTGAAGGGGTGACCCTAGTCTTCTAATTATTCATCTTTTATTTCTTCTGCTGGTACAAACTCAGTGGTACTCATCTATTTTGCCTCTAAGGATTCAGTGTTCTACTAACAATCCACATAACTCTCTACAGTTCAGGCTTCTAGCTGCCATGCCAACTTTGCCATTAACTGATTACCATTACTACAATCCTCTATTTTTAAGCTGTTAACCACTACCATTTGCCCTCTATTGTTTTGAGGTCCCATCATCTCCATTGCTAGTAGGGAGCCAAATTCCATAATAGCCTCTCCTACCATCACCTCTAGCCTACAGAGGAGCATCACAATGGCATATTAGTACTGGTACCCCTCTTGCCAGCACATTTACCAGCACATAGTCTTGGTAAATGCTGTGTCCTATGGGTCTTTCAATGGAATATAATTACTGAGCATGGCTTCTCACCATACATGGTATCTCCATTTCAGCTAACTACTTCCGTGAGTCTTTAAATCGCTTCCTCTACCATTTGCCATGGCATTCCCAGCATTACAACTTTGATCAGGGAGCACAATCATTTTCCTCATGTTTCCAGGAGCCATTTTCATAGCAAGCTTGTACAATTCTCTTGGGGTCCTTGCCAAGGTGTTAAATTCTGTATCTTGGGAGACCCAAGTTCAAGTGAATGAACACTTGACTATTTTAAGTTTATATTTCAGTTATCTTGATTAAGCACCATCAGAATCCAGTCCCAAATGTACTACCCTGGTACATGCTGGTATGTGATAGAACATGCTGGCTAAATTTGTAGCTCTTTTGGGGCATAACCCCTTTCCTTTATTATTAGGCCCAGCATATTCTCAGTGGGTAATGCTATTATTCAACCATAGTTATAGGCCTAAAGGCCAGGAGGGGTGTTGGGGCAAATCTTATAGCATTGCTGGGAAGAGGTCTTTGGGTTGTCTTCCAGAATGAGGTGGAAAGGGAAGTGCTAGCATTTAGTAAGGAGGGTGGGTTATTTTTGCAGGCTCAGAAAATTTAGAGGAGTCCATGGAGTCAAAATGTTCAGGGCATCTTCACAGATGTCTCTATGGCATGTCAGGTCCTAGGTTTTCCCAAGTAGGACCCTGAGCTTGACATAACAAATTTGCATTTGTTGGGCAAGTTTGGTTACTTGGACCATTAAACCCTGGCCTTAATCCTTGGATTCTCTGTCCTTGCACTGCAGGAAATAAGGACTCTTTTTATGTTACCAAAGAGGTCCTCTGGCTTTTTCTTTTCTTTTTTTGAGACGGAATCTCGCTCTGTCACCCAGGCTGGAGTGCAGTGCAATCTCGGCTCACTGCAAGCTCCGCCTCCTGAGTTCACACCATTCTCCTGCCTCAGCCTCCAGAGTAGCTGGGGCTACAGGTGCCCACCACCACACCCGGCTAATTTTTTGTATTTTTAGTAGAGATGGGGTTTCGCTGTGTTAGCCAGGATGGTCTCAATCTCTTGACCTCGTGATCTGCCCACCTCAGCCTCCCAAAGTGCTGGGATTACAGGTGTGAGCCACCATACCCGGCCTCCTCTGGCTTTTATGCTTGGTTTCCAATTGCTTGTTAATTTCCTTTCGCATCTAGTTTATTTCTGAGGAGCACCGATGCACCTTGGTAATAACCACCTAATCTCATTTTTCTTGTAGTTATTTTTGTTTTTCATGATGTATTGCACTGATGGATGGTAGGAGGCAATTTGTACATTGTCTTTCTTTTTATTAAACATCAAATTAATTTTATAATTACTTTTGTGGATTGGTCTTCCCTGGTTTGTGAGTTCTCAAGGGCAAGGTCAGATCACATTCAATTTTGTATAAATGTCTTTTAAATAAGTGCATGAGCTATTCTGTGGGCAGGTGGTTTTTGGAGGTCTCTTAAATTTTATCATGGATTACTATCTCTATTACCTATAAGTAGGAGTAGCTTAACATCTATTATAAAAGTTCTATAAAAGCATTGATAAAAAGAATCCTGCCCTTTTCGTTCTCAAATCAAATTAGATGTGGACCCACAATATTATCATTTACTGGACTCTTCAAGATAACAAAAATCAGTTTCAACCTGGATGAAAGTTGAAGCCTTCTAGAATGTTCTAAGTCACTTAAAAGATAATGCTTTTTAATATAAAGATGGAAATAGATTTTGAGATGTTAATGCCATATGGTTTGTCTGTAGTATGACTTTTAAATAATAGCGATTGCTAATATTTAAAAAGTACCTAGTATGTGCCAGGCACTTGGGAAGTGTATCAACTCATTTAATCCTCATAAAAATCCCATGAAGAGATTACTGTCACTATTTCCATTTTTTAATGAGGAAACTGAGGCACAGAAAATTCATAGTTTCCCCAAGTTCACAGTGTAACTCAATAGATTTTGAACTCAGTAGTTTTCTCCAGAGGTGTACCATGTCTGTGCTATATTTCAAACAAAATCATCCAACATATAAAAAATAGTTCTCATTGAAAAATATCTAGAGCCAATTAAGAAGAATTTATCAACTCATATAGTTTTCAGAAAGTCTACATGGTTTGTGGAATTTTTTTCTAACATTGTAAAATCCAGATTTAAAACAAACCTTGGTTGGGCACAGTGGTTCACGCTTGTAATCTCAGCATTTTGGGAGGCCAAGGCAGGTGGATCACTTGAGGCCAGGAATTCAAAACCAGCCTGGGCAACATGGGGAAAGCCTGTCTCCACTAAAAATACAAAAATTAGCCAGGCAGGGGGGCACATGCCTGTAATCTCAGCTACTAGGGAGGCTGAGGCAGGAGAATCGCTTGAATGTGGGAAGTGGAGCTTGCAGTGAGCCAAGGTCGCGCCATTGCACACCAGCCTGGATGACAAAGCGAGACCTTGTCTGAAAACAACAACAACAAAAACAAAAAAACGGAAAAAACCCCAAACCTCATACAGAACAGAAAAATTCTTGTCTCAGTGTGGTGATAGACCTGTTGAAGTATCCTTTCAGCCAAAGGCACATCCTTTGTCTCATTGATGTCTCGACTTAAAGACTGAAAGTGATGTGCAGTACCCGGGAGGGATGATGAACCGTATCTCTTCCTTTTATTAATGTCCAAACCTGCCCTCAGTGCCTCTGGCCTCTGCACCGGCTCTTTCATGTGATCACACATATCACTTGGTCACCAAGCTGATCCGTGTCCTACTAACAGGCATTTGGGGATGGTAATTAGGACTTAGTGCATGGCCCTTATTCTAACAGGACTGACCCAGCTGTAACATACCATAAATACAGCCCGACAGAAGCCTGAAAATTGGTTCTGGTTGATTGTCTTTACATGGTCCTATAACTCATTGCTTAATTTCTTCTCGATGCTTTTGCCATAAAGTTTCTGTAGCCTATAATTTTTGTAAAAAATGTATCTAATTCTTGGTGTTATAAAAGGTTTCTGGTAAGTAATTACATTTATTGGACATCTCAATCCTAGGACTGCATTTATAGTTATTTAGTTTCTTGGTTGGTGTTTTTTATCAATATAAAATATATGGAATACCTATGATGTGAGAAATACATAAATGTAATTCTGTCTGTCTTCCCGTTGTATCAGGTACTCATTCTGTAAGAGTCTGTTTTAGAAGATTGGTGTCCCTGTTTATCATACTGTGGTCAGAGGTAGCACTTTTGGTATAGATCCCAGAGCAGCAATAATGCTGAAAACATTTCCAATCCTTATGCTTTTTCAACGTGAGGCAGAATCTTAGCACATGCTCTAGCCAGCTACTTTCAGCTCTTATCCACCTCTGTGTTTGTCTCCATGAGGCTTATGGACATCATAAACATTAATAATTTGCATTGAATGCCATTGTGGACAACTACACTCCAGCCACTGTTCTTCCCCATCTAGTTCCACTCTCCAATCCAAAGTTTCACACCATCTTTGAGAAGGTTAGCTCCCCAAAGACAAAGTTATTCTATCACTGTGTCCCCAAGCCCGGTATGTGGCAAGGGGTCAGTGATTGTTGAACCAAACGTGGCACATCCACAGAAACATACTATTTACTTCTTTTTTCCTTTTCATAAGGGTCTTGGTTATTATCATTGTCATAGGTTTATTAGTTGGAATATCTTTTTAGTTAACTATATATTTTCTTCTAAAAATAACATGCATAACTTACAGACATTTTGGAAAACAGAAAACATTTAATAAGAGTGAATATACATAACCTCACACATTAACATTAAGATGATTTTTGATTTGGTATCATAATTTGATTTGGCATCTGAGTTCTAGATGGTTTGAATACTGTTTTTCACTTGGTATCATGTTGGGAACATTCCCTTTTACCATTAAATATTCTTCTAGAATAATTTTTAATCATTGCCTGCAGATTTGATCATGTAGAATATAATTGCTTCCCTTTGTCCTTCCAGATCCACTGTGCATGATTCTCCAGCCTCTGTACCTGGCTCTTTGCCTCTGGAGGCTGAACTCATGGACCACATCAAGGAGTTCCTGTGCCTCTCGGCTTCCTCTTGGATTTGGGAAATGGGAAGCCCTGGCAGGAGATGGGAGGGAAAGGAGGGAGAAAGAGATAAAGGGCAGGTATTTTATTTCTTTGGCTCTCTTCCTGGCAGGTCACCTAAGGTTGCCTGGGTCTTTCCACCAGGCAATCTACTGGGTCCTCTCCTTCTGAGATCCAGTAACTATTCCTCCCTTCATCCTTTTAGGCTAAGGGGTTTCAGCCAGGATTACTACACTGTCTGTTGTGGTTTTTCTGCACACATCTTTGTAAACATTCTCTTGAATACCCTGTAATGTTATCTTTTCCTGTTGAGAACTTGACTCATCTATACCAGAGTTTAACTAATTTTCTGGGATTGCATCATTATAAATATTATTTCAGTTGAACCTACTTGTACCTAGATCCTGGTGCTTATTTCTGATTTTTTTCAAAGGATAACTTCTACAAATAGAATTACTTGGTCAAAAATTAAAAGAAAATTACAGATCCAAGTTGCCTCTCAATGTGAAATACTTACTGTAGGTGGTTACTTGCTATTTGTTTGGGAAAGTCCAGCATCTAAATCTCATTCTTGTTGTGGGTGTCCCTTAAAATATTAAGATTGTTGATAAGCTGGGCCCTGTCTCATGTTAGGAATGAAGGACGCAGATATTTCCTCCTTCTACTCCTTGGCAACAAAATCTAGGGTACATAAAGCAGGTTTTGCCATTGGATGCTCTATTGGGCCGTTGTTTTTGCATTGCTATAAAGAAATACCTGAGACTGGGTAATTTATAAGAAAAGAGGTTTAGTTGGCTCACAGTTCTGCAGGCTATACAGGAAGCATAGTGGCATCTGCTTCTGATCTTGGTGGGAGGCAATGGGGGAGCCAAAGCAGGAGTAAGAGAAGAGTGGGGAGGTGCTACACACTTTTAAACAACCAGATCTCATGAGAACTCACTATCGTGAGGACAGTATCAAGAGGATGGTACTAAACCATTCATGAGAAATCCATCTCCATGATCCAATCACTTCTCACCAGGCCTCACTTCCAACATTGGGGATGACAATTCAACATAAGATTTGGACAGGGACACACATCCAAACTATATCAGATGCTCTTGCTCTGGACTTGAATCTGAGAGGGATATAGCTCTGAAGACATGGGGGATACTTAGAGATTACACACAGAGAGGTGGGATGTTGCAAGTGCGGTGGCAGCAGTTACCATGGGAGCAGAAACCACTGCATTTTTGAGCATTCCATGCAGGTGGCCCAGCTGTTGTCCTGGCCGAATGTGCCCTTGCTTTGCGACCAAAGCTCTCGTGGTTCCTATCTACGCTCTAAGAGATAGGAATCGTTCTTCATTTCCTCATCACTTCTTTGTGAATGGACCCTTTGGTCATTATGAAATGCCCCTCTTTATTTTTCAAAATACTCTTTGTTCCGAAGTTGACTTTGTCAGATACTAATATAGCCACTTTAGCCTTCTATGCTTAATGTTTTCATGGCATGTTTTTCCATCTTCTTTTAAATGATCTGTAGTTGTATATTTAAAGTGAATTTCTTAAGATCTGCTCTGTTAGCAAATTTCAAGTATACAAACAATGTTGTGAACCATAGTCACATTGCTGTACATTAGAACTCCAGAACTTATTCATCTTGCATAGCTGAAACTTTGTGGATCTTGAATGTTTTCACTACACACACACACACGAGAATGGTTTTATGCGATATATATATGTTAATTAGCCTGATTGTGATGATTTCACGATGTATACATACATCAAAACATTAAGTTGTGCACCTTAAGTACATAGAATTTTTATTTCCAATTACATCTCAATAATGCTGGAAAAATGGATTTCTTGTTATTCTCCCATGGCTGGAAGCAGGAGATTGTCTTCCTGTCACTTTTATGAACTGCTTTGCTCCTCCTTGTAAGTTTTTTATCTGTTTCATCAGCTAGAGTTCATTTCCATGGTTTGCAGTCAAGAAACTTGACTAGTACAATATTGGTACTGGGAGAAGATGGTAAGTAACAGATCATCAGGGAAGACTGCGGAATCTAGGCTTGCCAACTGGGGAAAAAGATGGTAAATCCGTTTGTATTAGGGAATGGTCTTCTGGTAGCACAGGGCAGGCAGTGTTGAAACAATCTCTTGTGATCACCTGGAATGAAGAGCTCATTAAATGCAAAGTTTTGAGAAGTTGAATGGCTTTTGGGATGGAGGATTATGAAAGGGGTGAACATTTAAAATATTGTAGGATGGTCTGACATAGCCAGACCTCATGGGAAGGGGACAGTAGGATAAATATCACAGTCTTCTGCTCCAGCCCCTCTGGGACGGTCATGTTAGGGCTCCCACTTTTCCTGATTTGTTATATTTTGAGTAATTTTTGATTGTGTAAGGTACACAATAAATTTCATGTTGTAGATACAGCATTTTAATTTCTTTTGATGAGTCATGTTTCTTTCCTTTTAGCACACAATTAACCTGGTTAAATATGAGCTCCAAATTATTTTTGGTTTTTAACCAGTTTCAAACTCACTTCAGGTCCTTTACCTCTAGCTGAGGTGCCTTGAGTCTGCTCCGTGCACGTATGATTCAGGAGCCAGCCAGAGATGTGGGCAGGCAGAATTTTGGTGTCCTCCCTGGCTCTTTTTCCTCCCAAATTTTCCTTTTCTTCAGTGACTGCAGTGGCCCTGGACTCAGTACTCAGATTTCCAAGGCCAGAAAAAATGTGTTTATTTTTCACTGTACCTGCTCCTCCGTGCAAGCTAACTGAACCTACCCCCAGGCTAGAAGCAGCAGCATGGAGTACCTACTCCATGTAATGTCGTCTCTGGTGTGTGGACTCCTCCCTGAACTCTACCTGCCTTCCATCACCCTCTCGTGCCTCCATGTAGCTGCTTCTTATGCTGTGTCCTTATTTGACAGTAGTTGTCTGTGAAGGGGTTTATTCTGATAGAATCTTTATTTGGCCATTACTGGAAGCTCAGTCCTTGTTTTTAAAACATCTCTTTTTTTCCTTCATATTTCTAGAATGTCCCTCCCTACTTATTAAGGATTCACTGTGACCTTCAAAATGCTTTCAGGCTTGCTGTGAAAATCTGAGCCCCTGAATGTTACATGTTGAAGGGGCATTAAAGATTATTTAGCTGAACTTCTTTATTGCACAGATGAAGAAACTGAGGCCTTGAGGAGGCAAGGGATGTATCCACAAAGAGGGCAGTCCTGCCTGGGAAGATGAGCAACACGTGAGTTTGCCAAGATGCGACACATCTGAAGAGTGAAAGGTAATTTGTAAAACCTGTTGGGGAGAAACTTCTTCTTTGGTGCCTCTCTGCAGCCGTGATAAGGGTATTATAGATTTAGAAGCTTGAAATAAGGAAGAGAAAGGATTTCTTTGGAAATCTTGTCTGAAACTGCCATAAATTTTAGAAACATCCAGTTGGAAAACACATCAAACATATCCTTTCTGAAGCAGGTTGTCACATTTCATCACCGTGGCTGGTTTTCTATTTCAGTCTCTGTCTCCTAAAGCAGCCGTATTCGTGCTGAAGTGAGATTCAGGACATGAAACAGAGGATGACATGTGTTGCCTCAAGTTAGAAGCCTTTACTGAAAGGTTTAAAGGTCCTCTCAGTCTTTGTTTGCTTGTCTGTTTAAATAAGAACATACACTATTCTCCCCAATGTCCTCCTTTCCCCATCCCTCTCAGCTCTTCCAGTCCATCAAAACTGAAAGAATTTGAAAATGATGACCTCAGTCTAGTTTCTTGCCAGTAGTCATTCTTTATGCCAAAGCTGAATGTAGACATCTTATTTATTCAGAAACTTTGGTGGATTAGATGGTAAAAATATCTGAATTTGGGGAGCTATTGTTTAGATTCCAGAATCATAATAGCAAGTTAAAGGAGCAAGAGAACAAAAGAAGCCAAACCAAGCAAAGAGCCCCAAAGCAGGGAAGGGCGTGAACATGTTATTAAACCCCAGTGCCCTACAAGTAGAAGGGGAGGATAACAAAGTATAAAATACGAAATTCCTAAATTACCTCATTGTAATTTGTGGGAGATTGTGCCTTGAAATAGGAAAAATGTGAATTTTTAAAAAGTAGCCTCATTTAAGTTTGGCAACCTCTTATCTGGAATTACTTGCCCAGTGGCATGGGCTAACCTGTGAGGGGTAAGGCACTGTCTTCAAGTATTCCTGGAACCTGAGAGCCATTTGTTCACCCCAAGAACCATGAATCCAAACACACACACACAATCAAACAAAACCATCTAGGGCTTTATTAAATGAGCAAAGAGGGGTTGATTAATACACCTGAAAGGATGCATTTCCTCACACATAATCACTAGAACACAAGCATCTGTGAAATCTCTTCCTGCTCAGAGGATGAAGGCTTTCTTAGTAGCGTGGGTGGGGGTTCTCAGGCTCCGCATTTTGTTTGAATGCAGCATGTTTAGAAGGCACTTACCATAGGGGCACCCACCAGGTGCATCTCTGTGTAGCAGGATGGATGAATGGTTGAGTGAATATATAACTCACTGTCAGCCTGTAATAGCATCTAGTGACTGCTCTTCTGGGGTGGGTTCGTGCAAGTAACCCCACAGGTACAAGGCTTTTATTTGGAGATCAGGAGGTCAGGAAGTAGCAATTGAACACAAAATGCTTTTCTCTGAAATCAGTTATTAAAAATAAACTGTTGCCATCACAAACTTTCTCATTTTTAAGTGGAACTGACACTATGACCAAATAATTGGTCTTAATTGCAGGCCTGGTGTCAGAGTTAATAAAACACTCAAACTGCAAATCCATTAAAGATACAGCTAGCTCCCCTCTTTCACAAGATAGAACTTTCATATCCTTTAGTACCTGATTACTGTTGCTTGTATTTTTCTTCAATATAATAGTTCCTGCTTTTTAATAAGAGAGCTGTCATTTCTAATAAAAATTGAAAAAATCATCCAGGGAAATAACACAATCGATCGGTATAATGGGGTGAAACATACTGCATAAACATTCATCTTCAAAAACTTCAAATAGAAGCTTGACCCTAAGCTTGACCTTGTGCTGGGTTTGTAACTTACCATGGAAAGTGGGAAAAAGAGTTGGAAAGAGTCCTCATCTCTGAGGTTCCTGAGGATCCCCTTGTCTTCAGAAGGCCTCCCCCTTAACACAAGTAGTGAATTTTTAAAATCTTGGTTGACTAGAAGCTAAGCACCCTTTCTATTTTTGAAGAAATGGAAATGGGCTCCTTCTTTTGTGATCACATGGTAGAGTGAGTTTGCAATATTCTACATCTCCGTCATTAGAATTATATACATCCAGGCCCTTTGTCCTGTGACTTTGCAGTGCCCCCCATTACATTGAGGAGAGTGTATTTCTCTACTGATGTTGGGGTGGGGCTCATGACTTGCTTTGGCCCACAGAATACAGGCGGAAGTGGTAGTACACCAGTTTGGGGCCAGAGTCTCAAAAGGCATCATCATGTGTTTCAGCTTGTGCTCTTGCACTAATGACATTGTACACGAGAAAAACATGCCCCTTATCGTCTCTGGCCTAAGGAGGATGAGAGACATGTGGAGCACACCTGATCCAGACCTGTAGTCTGAAGCAGAGCTACCACAACTGACCTGTAGTGAGACAGAAGAATAAATGCTTGTTGTTATAAGCCTTTGAGTTTTGGGGTGGTTTGTTATGCAGCATTATTGTGGCAATAGCTGACTATTACAGATATATAGCAAGATATAGGGTGGGCCTATGACCTAATTGTGGCCAATCAACTATTTCTGAATGAATCCTTTGAACCTGAAGGAGAGGGGGCCAGACAGCTGTTATTCCTGGTGGCTGTGACCAAGTTAGAGTCAGGGAACAAGGTATTGTTTAGGGGTAGCAAAGCCCTGCAGAGACAAGGTTGACGGCTAGAGTCAACAGTGCTAGTGCTGGGTCCTGAGCGGATTGTTTTTAGGGTAGGGTCTTCATTATGTTTCACTGCCCTTAGTGTCCACTCACATCTTGTTTGCCAGGCTTTCTATGATTCTTTGAGTTGCTCAATATCCTTTGGGTAAATTCCTTTTCTTCTTACGTTTACCAGTGATACCTTGCTTACTTGCAACCAAGAACCCGGACTAGTACACCATGAATTGGGAAGCAACTTGGTTCTCTCATGATTATATTCCCTTTGTTTAGCCACATAATATATGTAACACAATCTTAGATTATCTCACGTCATCTTTCTAACATACCTATCCCCGGTAAAGCAGGGTGGTTCAGAGCTGGCCTCTTACACTGCAGGATTTGCTGTCTCTGCAAATTATCGTCTTGTTGGGCAAATCACTTAACCTCCCTGTGCCTTAGTTTCCTCATGTCAAACTAGGGATAAAACAATACATATGATAAACAGTTTGTGTGCAGTTGAAAGGCATTTAAAATAATACCCATTCTACGATAAGTTCTCAATAAGTATTAACTGTATTAGCAGTAGAGATGATGATGATGAGATGGTGAGATAATGAAGGTGATGATGATCACAATTGCTGTCATCTGTGATAGCAATGATCTGTGATGCGTGTTCTAACTCACACAGATGTAAGTGATCTAGAGCTGGGCTCTACCCTCTTCTCCCAGCTTTCCATCATTTCAATGCTTTTTATGCATTAATATAATATAGTGGTTCTGAATCTTTTGTCCTGCATAGCTCTCATGTCTACAGCACTCTCATGGCCATGCCCAGATTTTGAAAATGCTCTTTGTATGCCCTGTGATAGGTGTTCAAACTCATGTTTCTTTTGGTAAACGTAAAAAGCTCATCCCTCACCTCTTTTCCTAATATTGTATTCAGATTCCTCTATTCCCCACCCCCATGTCCTCATCTGAGAATTCCTGCTGAGTGCTTTACTGCTTCTGAGGGAATTTGTGTTTTGTGTGTTACACTTCCTAGGGGTTGGGGTGGGGAGAAGACTGAGGATGATTATTAGATAATCTAGTTGGAACTACAGGGTAGTGTTTTAACGATGGTAGTAGAAGTGTGTTCTGAGAGAGGACATGGGAGGATGTGCTTGGAACCAGGGGGCAGCAGAGGGAAGTTCTGGGTGAGGCACCAGCATTTCAGGATGAAGGAGTCCAGAGGAATCCTCACTGCTCCAACGTTTTACCTAAGATCTGCCCTGGCAACTGTTTAAGAATGCTGCTGGCACCAAGAAGATTATCGTATGTTTGAGTCTCAGCCCTAAACTCAGGTGTGTGGAATGTCACTTACTCTATAATCTATAATCCAGAGCCGCTTTTCCTCTGATAGTTAATTCATATTTGGCCATTCTGAAGATCCCCCCTCTAATCCTACCCCCTCTGGCTTCTGCCTCATGGGCCTGGGTCCAGATTCAGGTATTATTACTCTGTGTCTTTGTCCTGATGGTCGTTTTGGGTGCTGGACTCTGTTGCTTCCTGAATATGCTGGGGCTCTGGAAATCTTTGCCGAGTTCTGGGCCCTGTGCCTCGGCTGCCACGTTCCCTGCAGCATTTCTCTCAGTGTCTTGCTTCTTTCTTGGCTCCAGTGCCAAAAAGTGGTATCTGGATCTCTGTTGATTTGGGACACAGCCGTCTCTCTCTACTCCTCTCGCATCTCAGAGAGTCCTTTTCTAGTCGGGGGAAGGGGAGGGTCTTCTCCTTGCATGTTTCTGCTATCTTCTGTCTCCACTGCCCCTCTCTAAGACCACTTCTCTGATCCTCTACTTTTCTTCCTGCTTCCTCTGGAAACCCATGGAATTCTCCAGGGCTAGTTTTATTTTTTGAATAACATACCTTTTCTGGGGCCATGAGCAGGGAGCTCTGCTACTGCTTGAATAAAGGGCAGAGTAAATATGGGGAATTCTTTATACCCATTGGTTAGTATTTCTAGCCACATGAGTAAAACTAAACATGACCCTCTGCAGATTAGTGGAAATCAGCTGTTATCACCACCAGTCAGTTCTCAGACAAGTCAATTTGCTCTTCTGTGCCTCAGTTTCCCCATTTGCAGATAGTATTTCTGCTACTCTTTAAGCTTAAGGCATTGTTATGAGGATGAATAGATTAAGAGATATAAAAGTTCTCTGAGAAAGATTAAAAAGCTCCTACTACAGATATCTGGAATTAGTAAATGACAGCCTCAGGACTCAGAAGAATGCTGGAATATTTTGTGTTGACTGTGGTATTTCGATTTTGAATTTGTGGAAAAATATAATCACTGAGGAGATGGCGAGGGAAGTGAAGAATGAAAACAAAACCTCATATAAAAAGATAATAATGATGATTCTCATCTCGACATCACCTCCAAACAGCCCGTTTTCCTCCCATCAAACAATTGATGGGCAATAAGATTGTGCTTATTAGCAGTTAAAGCGATGGCGATGTTGACAATTAAGTGTACATGCGGAACAGAATAATGGAGCAGTCCCATTTTGTTACCAGTGCTAGCCATTTTCTCCACAGGGCACAAAGAGCATGTGGGACAGCCCTGTGCTCTGCATGATCTGCATGTGAAACGCATCCTGTCTCCAGCAGGGACGTGCCTTGGTGGGGTCAGGAGTTTGCCTTGAGACACAGGGGGTCTGCTGGCCACTGAAGAGTCACTCATGGTTAACTGCTCTGCACTTGGCCTCATTCCTTTCCTCTTCATTTCTTGAATTTGCTGAAGAAGTGTCTGACCGGCAAGAGTCCTTTTCTGCAGCTGTTATCCTCAGACTGAGGAGGTTTTTCACATTCACAACCATTGGATTCAGGGATTTTTCAACCAACGACCTCAAGACTGCAGCGCTTCAGTTTAGAGAGTAATAACGGCCACAAATGCAGCAACAATAGGGTAGAGAAAGCACAGCAGATGCTATTGATGCCCCGTCCCTATCCCCTCAGTTTAACTGGGTTCATCGATAGCTGTGAGAGACAGCTGCCAGCATGCTGACAGCTTTCTACCTATATGCACCTGTTTCTCTTTTGATCTGCCTTAAAGGGTGCTTTGGCACTGCTCAAACTTGCTTTGCCACTGCAGGCCAACCTGGGAATGCGTGTGTTTGAGTTAATATTCTCAAACGGCAGATCATCTCAGTAGGGGTGGGTCAGTGGCACCCAGCCTCCCATCTTTCAGTGAAGCGGTTCTCAAAAGTGTGGCCCCTCCACAACAGCATCAGCCTCACCTGGAAACTTGTTAGAAATGCACGTCTTCCCCACCCCGCCTCTTGACAGGGAAACCCTCACGATGGGGCCCAGCAGTCTGTGTTTTGACAAGCCCTCCGGGCGATTCTGCTGCACACTCAAGTTTTCCAGCTGCTGCTCTAGGGGGATGATTCTGAACCGGCTTCCACACGTTTTCTCACGGTCTCTGGGGGTTTGAGCCCCAGTTGCTCATAGTGGTTACTGGGCCACTAGCATACCTTCTGTTGACTTTTCTCCCTTCTGTGTCTCACTTTCCCCACTTCCTCAGTTGTACTTCTGAGGACCGTGTCCCAAATAAACTGCTGCATCCAAACCCTTTCCTCAGGGTCTGCTTTAGGGACATTACAAGCTCAGACAGAAAACCACGATCCGCTTGAAGGCCTACCATGTGTAAGTGCTTAACACAAATAATCTCATTTAATCTTCACAGATAAGGAAACTAAGTTCCAGTAAGATTAGTTAGGCTGTTCAAGGTCACCACTTGTAAATTTAGAGTCAACTTTTAAATCTGTGTTATACTGACTCTAAAGTCCCCACACACTGACAGCTGCAAAGACAAACCACTCATAACTATATACTGGTCAGGAGTATGAGTTTTGGAGTCAAATTTGTGTGTGTGTGAAAACCAGTTCTACCACTTCCAAATTATGTAACCTTGGGCAATTTTCTTTACCACTCTGAACTTTAGTTTTTTGTTCTGTGCAGTAATAGTCATGGCCACCTCACAGTAGCACCAGCACTCTCCATGGTATCCATAGCATAGCATCATGTCCATGGACACCATGTAGCTAAATGCCCTTTCATTTGATCTAAACATCCACACCTAGAGATAGGTGTCATTTTCATCCTTGTTTTAAAGAGAAGGAAAAGGAGTAGCCCACATTGCTCTCCCAACTCTCTCCTGGCGGGTTCCTGAAGACCTTCAAATGATTCTTGCTTAGTACAAATGTTAATGTATAGTCATACTTTTAGATTTCATCAGAAATATTCTGGTGAGATGAGTGTTGTTTTCTTGCTAAAAGGAGAAAAGTGGGTACTTAGGAGCATCGTGTGATCTTAGCAGGCAGCTAGGCAGGAGCATCAGGAGTGCTCTTGACAGGGGACTCAGCACTGCTATTTACACCAGCAGACTCGTGAGCCCTGGTCAGAGAGACAGGAGCTTGGAGCTGGAAGGGATCTTTATAATCATGTATTCTAATTGCCCCGTATTGTGGATGAGAAAGGAGATGCGGAGGAGGTGAGGACTGTGTCTAAGGTGATACTCCTATCCAACGGGACTCTGAGCAAACTGCAGCATCACAAAGGGGGAGGCAGAGATCCAGGTGGGCATCTGGGCTCTATTTCTTGGCCTGTGCCTAGGGGATGTGACCTGCTTCTGCTGTGTTAGTAAGTTATTAAAATCCCAACATGACACACAGCATACCATCAATGCTGCAAAACTACTTTCATTACCATCATTCTCACCTCTAAAATCCCAATAAACAACTCTTAGAATTCAAGATTGCCAAAGAGCCCCACCAGTCTGAGCCTCAGTGTCTCCTGGTATAAACAAAACATCCCAGTAGCAATCCCTTCCCTGGGTCCCCTGAAATTCTTTTTCTGAAGAGCCAGTGAAACTTGTGTTTTCTGGCTACTTTTTCCCAACCACTCAGACCCTGGCTAAATTCTCCAGAATTGCCCAAAATTGGACAGAAGAAGGTTGCCTAAAGCCCAGCAGGGTCCTGTCTCTCAATTTATGGCCCAAGACTTTTTTTTTTTTTTTTTTTTTTTTTTTTGAGACGGAGTCTCGCTCTGTCACCCGGGCTGGAGTGCAGTGGCCGGATCTCAGCTCACTGCAAACTCCGCCTCCGGGGTTTACGCCATTCTCCTGCCTCAGCCTCCCGAATAGCTGGGACTACAGGCGCCCGCCACCTCGCCCGGCTAGTTTTTTGTATTTTTTAGTAGAGACGGGGTTTCACCGTGTTAGCCAGGATGGTCTCGATCTCCTGACCTCGTGATCCGCCCGTCTCGGCCTCCCAAAGTGCTGGGATTACAGGCTTGAGCCACCGCGCCCGGCCGGCCCAAGACTTTTAACAGAGTATCCAATGTCCATCTCTGTCTGATTGAGTGTCTGGTTCCCAGAACTGCCACATTGCACATTGATGGGTGACCCTGGAGATGGACTGGCAGCGGTCATGCTGGTTCTCAGTGTAGGAGACAGAAAGACTTTTTCTTGACCCTCTGAAGGTTTGGAAATTGAGTCTATGAAAACTGACAGCTAGACTGATTAACAGGATAAAAGTCATACAAATTTATTGCATGCATGGACTCCTCACAGGAAAGAAAAGTGACTCCTCAATAACCCAGTTAAATTTAGATGCTTGTGTACCCTTTTTGTAGGGAAGAGGGCGACTTTTGTAGGAATGTGGGCGACTTAGGGGAGACTAAATGATTTTGGGGAGAAAATACATGGGCCCAAAGAACAGGTGATAGCCTGTGACAAAGTCCGTCTGGGTGTGCTGTTAACCTCCAGTCTTCTTTCCTGTGATATGAGTCAGTCTTCCCTGGATGATGGCATTTTTGTGGAAGGGATCGAGGACCACTAGAATTCAGTCTCAAGGAAGATACGGAAGTTCAGAGAAAGCCTCTCCCTATATTTGCTGTTCCTAAAGTGCTCTCAGTTTGAAGTAATTAGCATAGTAAAGCAGCACATTTTGGGATACATTATCTGCGCCCCAGCATTGATAAAGACTGAACACATATCCCTCCTCTTTGAGGCAGCCAGGATCACAGGAAGAGAGGTACCAGCTGCTACAGAAAACAACAGAGCCCCAACCCACCCTTGCCCATGCAAAGTCCTGCTGCTCAGGCTTAATCCAACCTGATTACCATCCTTACTCCCTTTTGGGCCTTTGAGCAATAAGAAAGCTTCCCAAATGTTCCCAGGGCCAGGTTTACTTCTCTTGGGTTGTCAAAGCATAATTAATTTGTTTAGAGTACTGTATGAGTTGGGACTATAGCACTGGAATTATTAATTTAGTTATGTGTTATATAGCATTACAAATAATATTGAAAATGTACAGAGTGTTAAAACACTTTAACTTTTTTTTTTTTTTTTTTGAGATGGAGTTTTGCTCTTATTGCACAGGCTGGAGTGCAATGGTGAAATCTCGGCTCACTGCAACCTCCGCTTCCTGGGTTCAAGCGATTCTTCTGTCTCAGCATCCCGAGTAGCTGGGATTACAGGCACCTGCTACCATACCCAGCTAATTTTTTTTATTTTTAGTAGAGGTGGGGTTTCACCATGTTGGCCAGGCTGGTCTTGAACTCCTGACCTCAGGTTATCCGCCCGCCTTGGCCTCCCAAAGTTCTGGGATTACAGATGTGAGCCACCATGCCTGGCCCCATTTTATCTATATTTAAACAAAGCCAGTGAAATTTGAATATATCCTACCAACAAAGAATAAAACCATATTTCTATATAGGAATAAATATACATCAAATATTATATATACCGTCAGAAATCCTATCAGAGAGAGAACTAAGGAGCTGCAAGGATGCACTTTAAGATAGTAAAGAGGTGGGGCGGATCACAGCATAAAATATTATCGACTACAAAGGAAATAAGAGCCATTTATGGCTTCACCATTTATAAATTTGACCAACCCTTTTGAATCCATTTCTATTTCCTGCCTGTACCTTCTCCTGTGGGTAATGAATTCTACAAATTTATTGCCTGCTGTGAGAAATAATACTCCCATCAGGTGCCCTGGAAAACCAGCTTTTCCAGCCAGGGAAGGTGACTGAACTTTCTGCCAGTTATTTCCGCTTATTAAGTGTGGCAGGGCCATTTGTGAGGTGGAGGAATTTTTTGACAAATTGTGTCATTGTGATGCATCATTTTCATAAATTATGTTATTATGCAGATTTAGGAAGCATGAGCAATTGGTATAATTTTATCTTATGAACACTGAATTGTATTTCCGCCTTTGAAATGACTGCTAGAGAGTGTAGAGCAAAACTGATGGCACCCGCAGCTTGTGGGCAGGACCTCGCAGTGTGCACTTTTGTATCAGTCTCACTTCTGACCTTTGTGCTTTTCTTTAACTTTTCCTCTCTTTTCTCATCCACTTGGAATCTGTATTATCTCGCTTATTGTATAAATATTTCTGAGATGCAATAAACCCTTTTGAACATGAGAAGAGAAATTAACAAAGGTGAAACAGACAGATGCAGACAGACACACAGAGATGGAGGGAGACAGAAATATGGAGAAGAGACTAGTAACAGAGAGAAAGAGAGAGAGAGACCGGGATGGAGAGGAATCCAGGAGAGGAGACGGGAACAACATAGTGACTTCCCCGTGAGGCTTATGGAATTCCTATCATTATTAACTTCATAAGCCTCATAAATATAACATTCTTGTTGATTATTCCAAGGTTTTAAGTTTCAGTAAATTGATCTCTGAATAATGCCCAGCAAGCAGTAAAATACATTAATTACTCAACCAAACAAGAAAGCCCA
This sequence comes from Trachypithecus francoisi, assembly GCF_009764315.1. Lineage (NCBI taxonomy): Eukaryota > Metazoa > Chordata > Mammalia > Primates > Cercopithecidae > Trachypithecus > Trachypithecus francoisi. The sequence continues at coordinate 144,390,889 of NW_022681468.1, read as the reverse complement.
TCAATAGTCCTGTACAAGCAGAATACGTGCCCCGTATTCTACGGCATTAAAAAAAATTAAGTCAGACTAACTTAGGCCCTGATTTTGTTTTTTAAATGTAGCTCTGGCAAATGACATCCTGCTTGAGGCTAACCTTCACAAAAAACAGTTCTGGTAACAAAAGTATCATGGACAGATAAGATGCTGGGCAAGAGAGCTTTTTCAATGAATTATTATTATTATTTTTAACCATTTCACTCTCCTTTCCCCCTCCTCTTGTTGCTTATTAAATTTTTTTTTCTGGGCTGGGTGCGGTGGCTCACACCTGTAATCCCAGCACTTTGGGAGGCTGAGGCGGGCGGATCACAAGGTCAGGAGATTGAGACCATCCTGGCTAACACGGTGAAACCCCATCTCTACTAAAAATACAAAAAATTAGCCAAGCGTGGTGGCAGTCACCTGTAGTCCCAGCCACTCAGGAGGCTGAGACAGGAGAATGGTGTGTGTGAACCCAGGATGCGGAGCTTGCAGTGAGCCGAGATTGCGCCACTGCACTCCAGCTTGGGCAACAGAGCAGGACTCTGTCTCAAAAAAAAAAAAAAAAAATTCTGGTCCCTTTCTTGCACAGGTTCCCACTACAGGACTCAGACTCCTTTATTTCCTTTAAGACTACAATGCAGGCCACCTCCCCTTGAGTACCCCCAATAAGCTCAATTCTGTTCACTTTTTTATGCAGAGCAAGCTGGCTTTCTGCACTGTACTAGACCATAGCACTTTTTGCCCCCATAGTCAAAGATTCATCAATGTGCTACAAAACTCATCTTAATTACTCAACCAAATGATTCTTGGTTGTAAATAATAGAAGATGATTCTGGCTAATCTAAGCAGAAGAAAACTTATTGAAAGGCCATAGTAACTCTCAGAATTAAAGGAGAGGCTATTGAACTGTGCTCAGAAAGTAAGTAGGAGCTAAGGGAAGTCAGCAGCCAAGAACACAAGAATGGTCCGGTTGGGATGTTCCTGTGGGCACCTTTGGAGATGGACACTCGCTGCTGGTGGCACTGCTGCCACTATATACATTGTGACAGCCACCACATCTTTGATCTCATTACGATCTGAATTTTGCAAATAGTCTGTCTGAATCTCAAAGGAATGATGCAAAAACTAAACTGGACTGGCCCAGCTGGGTCCTGTGACTCTTCTGCAGCAGGTTGAGAGTGGGGACGGGGGACAGTTTCGCTTCCACCACTGTAGGTCCTGCCTCCTACCAGGAACCATCCCACGGGGAGGGATTCCCCCAACCTGGAAGGAGATGTGAATGCTGGGGAGACAGAAAGAGGGGAGAGTGCTCTGGAGAGGCTTCTGCTTTGGGCCTCACCATTTAGCATCACATGCGGCCCTGCAGGCTTTGGAAATTACTCTGAAGGAGGTCAGAAGTCACTGGAAGGTTTAGAGGAGACGGGGGGCATAATCCGACGTGTGTTTAATAGAATCACCTGCATTCTGTGTTAAGAAGAGATTTGCAGGGACACGGGGCAAAAGCAGGAGGCCAGCTGGAGCTTTCTTCAAAGCTTTTGGGGGAAGAGCACATTCTGTTGGGATTTCAAATATATATAATATATATAAGAAATGTGTATGTGCATATATATAAAAGAAATGTGTGTGTGTGTGTGTGTGTACATGTATGTGTGTATGTATGTATGTAGATATTTAAATAGAGACAGAGTCTTGCCATGTTGCCTAGGCTGGTCTCGAACTCCTGAGCTCAAGGGATCCTCTCACCTCGGCATCCCAAAGTATTGGGATTACAGTTGTGAGCCACTGCTCCTGGCCTCTGTTGGGATTTCTAATGGTGCCACATCCCTCTGCACTCTTACTCTTCTCTCTAACCTTATATTTTTCTTGGCCTATGGAAATGATGTGCTACATTTAAACATAACCATTTTGAATCTGCTTTTGTTTGGATTTCGTGATTTCTCTGCAGGTTTTGACTATTTTCCAGTCTGGCCCTAGGAGTCAGTGTTTTGGATAATCAGATAGGCTCACCATCTTGGATATTGAGCAAATGGGTGAAATAGATCCTTGAACACCAACTCAGCCATCCCAGAAAGAGATCATCCTCTACACATAAACATGAAGGATGACCATTTTGGAGACATGCAGCTTTCACCCCCACTTTATGCTTTTAGCTCAGTATATAGAATTCCTAGCTCAGCAATGGAATTGAGGGCCTCCTCGTTCAGACATTTTTAAGCAGCCAAATTACTGGGGAATTATTGTTTGATTACCATTTTACTTAAAGTATTTTATTTAATGCTTTTAACCTTGAGTCCCTTGGCTGGCTTCCCATCTGCTAGTTTTCTTCCATGCATTAACCAATTAACAATTAACCTGACTTCTCACAAAATCTATCCTACCTCCCAAGCCTGGCTCTGCTTATTCTCTTCACTGTATCATGATTTCTATTTTCTGATTGTGCTTATTCTCTGGATGGTCAGAATTTCACATTAGTTTAGTGTTTAATATTCCATAAGTTTTTATATGCAACAAATGTTAATTTCCTTGAGCTTTTGTCTTGAAAGCCATCTCGAGAGAAGTGGCCTTTAAGTTTGAGTGGCTTCTTTTATTTTCCTTCATTTTCCCCTGACTATAGCTCTCTTCCACTTTCTTTAAGACATGAGTTACTTTCTTAGTTGGCACATGTACTTTAATTTTAGTTGGGATGAAATAAATGGATTTTGGGAGTGGATAGAGAAAGAAGTTTATTAGTTGTTTGATAAATATATGTTGATGTGATTTTTTTTTGTACTTGAAGTGTTTTGGTAATACTTTTCTTAGATAGAACCTACTTTTTCATGATGAGAGATTATGAGAGAGAAAACTTCATTGGTTGAGAGCAGAGAACAGAGGTTATCAAAACATGCCTTTAAAATCTATTCTATGTGTGGACCTGTGCCAGGAAAAAGTATAACGCAAGACTATAGGCAGGCCACATTTTGCCAAAGTAAGTTTTTAAAAACTCGTGAAGAAAATTTTATTTCCCTTTGGGCTACATTCTTGACTAAGAGTGTAACATTAAAAAATCATGTATATAATCATCAATATTTACAAAAGAAAATTATAAAATAAATTTATTTAAAATAAAAAAATTTCCAATTTTATAAAATATTTTTAATATAGTGTAAATATTTACTACAGAAAGGCTTATACGATACTACAAGACATGGGAAACCTGTAAAATATAAATCTATTGCTTTATAAATAATCTAAATCATATAACTTAATTCTTACATGATTGTTGAAGCTAATGCCTATTTTGTTTGCTTTTTTATTATTTAGAATATTTGTAAAAATAATTTTAATGACTCAAAAACAAGAGCTGAGATATATATCAGGAGAAAAGAAGGTATTTGTGCTTCCATCCTGGAACAAAGTCATTTCTACCAAATCCAGAGCTAGACTACATTGCAGACACTCAGTAAATCATTGCTTTGTGTTGTAGACAAAAGTGATAGTCTGTCTTTCATGGAACACCATGTTTACAAACAAAAACATCTCTCTCTTTCAGGTTATAGTAAGACAGGTTAATTCACATTCTCTTAACTTCTGATGCTTCAGCCATCTCTGCCTTATTGCAGAGACCACTGCCTCTTCTCTGCAGATAACACTAGACCTAGACCATTTATTTACTACGTCTCCACCACCACCCCCTAGTGGCAGTCACCAACCTCTCGCTCTTGGATGACTGCGACGGTCTCCTAATTTTCTTCTTGTTTCTACTCTTGTTTACCTTCAATCTAGTAGCATACTCTTAAAACATGTAGATTACATGTCACTCTCAGGTTTAAAATTTTCCAATGCCTTTTCACTGAATGTAGAATGAACTCAAAACTTCCTCTTGTAGCCATCAACCCTGCACAATCTGGTCCTCCTTTTTTCCCGTGCCATCTGCCCCTTGTTCACTCTGCTCATCAGCTCTCTGACCCTTTCTCACTGTTAGGGCTCACCAAGCTCTTTTTTGTCTCGGGAACTCTGCACTTGCTGTTCCTTTGACCCTCTGCAAGGAATTCTCTTCTCCCAGCTATTGCTGTGGCTGGCTCCTTCTCAACCTTAAGGTCTCAAATTACCTCCTTGGAGAGTCTTCTCTGTCTCTGCCTAAAACAACCCACTCTCACCATTCCTGTTATTCTCTCTCTGTGACATATATTATAATCAGTAATTATTTTTCCTATTTGTCTATTTTGTTTTTTAATCTCCCATTAGCCTATAATAATACCAGCTAACTTTTATAGAGTACTTGCTATCTGCCACGCAATGGTGTTTAACATGATTTAACTTGTTCATCATAACAACACTATAAATTAGGTATTCTATTATCACCATTTTACAGATGGGGAAACTGAGGCAGTAAAGTATCTTGCTCAAGGTCACACAGCTAGAAAGTGACAAAGCCAGGGGTAAACCTGGGTGGCCTGGCTCCAGTACCCTGTCTTTCACCTCTATGCCCTGTGGCCTCCATGATGGCATATCTGCCTTGCTTACTATTATGTGCCGTGTGCCAGCACAGTGTGTTAGGCAGGGTGTGGCAGGGACAATTTTCCGGTTTAATATAGGTGAAAATGAGCCATATCCAATGAACCCCTGGGCAGCGGAGTGGTGGGGCACTGAATACTACTGCAGAAGGAGAGAGGATCCGGGCAGATCAGCTTCCTCTGTCAAGAATACCGTCATTGTTGGAAAGGAAAAGTGGCTGAGTCAGCTCTGTGTCCATCACTCAGATTTATCTAACATCAACCTCCACTGAACTTATCTGTGGCCCCATGCAGAGCAGGGTTGTGCAAATTAGTGGTGAAAGAGATGTTTTATCCAAAGGTGTGTAACAAAATCAATGCACAAGTTGTAGTGTTTTGGGCCATCTTGGACAGAGGAGATAAGCTTTCTTCTCTGCTCACTTACTCTTCTCTTTTGCTGAAGACCACCATCATGAAGGCGTCACAGCATCGGTGCAGGTGCCACGAAGGGGCATCAGTGACCAATGGAGACTGTGCTGAGGTTGAGTGGAGTGGGAGGCTCCTGCAATCTGAAGGAATCATGTGTAAGCAATTTCCTGAGCATAGCGCTCTCTCTCTCTCTCTCTCTGTGTATTTGCAGAATCTGAGATCTAACATGAAAGGGTTGGGGGCCAGAGTGGGCTTTGAGTTAATATTATGATTATGACTTCATTGCTGTCCATAGCTGGTGAGGCCTGGGGAAGCTTTTTACTGTAAATCTTCCATTCTGCAAGCATTTATTCAACACACACTTACTGGATACCTACTATGTTCCTGGCACTGGGATAGGCACTGAAGATACTGAGTAGCAATGATTCCTGGCTTCCAGCAGGTTACAATGTAAAGGATATGAAGCATATGAAAGTGTGATAAGTGCCAGGGTAGAGAGAAGTATCAACATTCCAAACAGTGCTTTGGAATTCCCAAGAACGCAGCATGTAATTCAGAGTGGGGATATGAGGGGAAGGGTGGAGAAAATATTCTAGGGACACAACAGTTGATCTGAACCTGGGAATGTGAGCAAATCTGGATAGACAGTAAGAGGGTAAAGAGGCTCTGAGTAGAGGCACCAGTGTGTGCTGAGTTATGAAACAGTGAGGGAGCATGGGAAACCACAGGCACTGAATAGGAGTAGGAGGTAGGAGAGTGTAGGTAGGAGAGTACAGGTAGGAGAGTGGGGTGTTGATATGTGATCCTGGATAGGTAGTTGGGAGCTGGATCACTGGCACTTTTATGGGTTTGGATCTTATCTGAGGCCAGTAGAGATCCACATAATTTTTTAAGACCAAGAGGTTCTATTATTAGATTGTATTTTAGGCCAGTGTGGAGAATGGTTTGGCAGAGACTAAGACTGAAAGGAGAGGCCAATGAAGAGACTTTGCAGTAATGCAGGCGAAAAAGGGTGAAGACTTGAACTGAGGTGGGGCAGTGGACTGGAGAGGAGGGGAACGATTCTTGAGAATTTAGGAGGTAGAATCCACAGGACTTGGTGATTATGTGGATGTAGGTGTGGGTGAAAAGAGATTTTAAGATTGTTACTACATCTCTCATTTGGTTGACTTGGTGGATGGGTGGTACCACTGACTTGAAAGACACAAGAATAATGTGTGTGTGTGTGTGTGGTGTGTGTGTGTGTGTGTGTGTAGGACAATAATTTAAGTTTTGAACATGCTGAGTTTAGATGTCTGTGGATCATTTCAATGGAAAGTTCCAATGGGGAGGACTATTAAACTGGTACATAGTAAGAACTCATTACGTGTTTGTGGAATTAAAATAATAGAGTTCTGGGATGCAGGTATAGACTGTTAAGTCATCACTGCATCATGTTATATTTATCATCATATAGATGGTAATTGCTCTTGTAAGAGTTGATGAATTCCCCAGCAAGAGTATATAGCCAAGAGATGAAGATAAAAGGCATGGGGAGATAGGAGCCTGAAAAGGAGGCTGATAAGGAGTCAGAGGTAGGAGAAACTTCAGGAGAAAGAAAGAACTTGGAAGCCAGTGTGGGAGAAGATGTCCGAGGAAGCATTGCTGGTGGAGAAAAGTCAACTGAAGGAAAAACTGGAAAGTGCCCACTTGGTTTACCAATTAGGGGGAGATTAGCCAGAAAGGTTTTGTTTCTATGCTAACACTTATGGCACTTTCACCATATGCCAGGCAGGTGTGATGCACCACACACACAATGGCACAAATACACCTCAGTTAGGTCTAATGTGGTGGTGGAAGCTGAATCTGGATGGCACTGAGTTGCTGAAAGAGTAGTTGGTGAGGAAATGGAGACACAATAGACATCATACTCTGTTGGGTATTTTGTCTGTGCCAGGAGGAAAGAGATTTAGTGAAAATCAGAGGGGATGTGGTCTTGAGGAAGTTGTTTTCCCTTCCCTTCCCTTTTCTCCCCTCCCTGCTTTCCCCTCCCTCCCTCCCTCCCTTTCTTTGCTTCCTCTCTTTTTCTTTTTCTCCCTTTCACATTTGAGAATTGTGAGAGTCCTGAATGAAAAAGCCATCTCCATCTCCATCTAGAGATGGAGAAGCATGAGAGATGATGATGATGGAGCCAAGTCTCTAAGGCTAGAAGCTCAGGCAAAAGGATTAGTCATGGATAAAAGGAGGAACATGTCGCAGGAACAGTGGTGTGATTAGGAGTGGGGGCAAAGAGATGGAGATGGGGGAGGAGGAAATGAAAAGAGTTCAGTTCTCAAGTCCCCATTTTCCCCTCTGTACAGAAGGAGGGAGGGGATGAGACAAGAGCTTAGAAAGGCAGATACAGTTTAAGACATTGCTGATGTGAGGAATGAGAATGGGACATCCAGAAGGGCCTCAAAGCACCACGGAAAGTTGAAGGCTTTTGAGTTTATGGTTTCCCCACCCCCAAAAATGTGTATGTGATTCTGTCTAACTGTTCTGATGTGGAAATGGACAGGTGGCCAGGAGCACCAGGCCAAGCTGCAGAGTCACTGGGTGTGTGACAGATTCTTCAAAGTCTACTCCTAGGTAAGACACCCAAAGATGAGTCAAGAAAAGTGGCAAGGCATCATGGCAATTCACAGTCTAAAACTTTGCTCACATAGCAGAGTGTATTTCACTCTTTGTTGGAAATCCATAAAACCCAGCTACTAGGTCATTGCATTCAAACAGCCAGATGGTAGAATTTTGCACAGATGGTTTGAAAAACCAACAAATGAATGGGTGAAAGTGTGAGTGTGAGTTGACTCTTAACTGGGCAGGAAGAATGAAAGACAAAATGGTGGAAGGTGTGAAATGTGGCATTAATAATTAATAATTAATATAGATGTTAACTTTCTTTGTGGAGGCACTGAGGCTTTTTTCCCGAAACCCCAAGATTCTATTTTTATAATAAAGAGAATCCAGCAAGAGGAATAATACAGTTAGGAAATTCTGTAGACCCAAGGATGTAGCTGTTGAACAAGAAACTTCTCAAGCCTTCAGAGTGATGGGGTAGGAATTCAAGAAGTAGTGAGAAAGTCCAGGGGACTCTGGTTTTGATGCTGCTCTGAGCCAGGTTTTGTGTTTATTACACGGTTTAATGTAAGTGTAAGTGAGTTGCCGTAGAATTTTAGAGCTGGAAGAGGTACATGTGCATTTGCATGCCAAGCAGGGTTTGAGCCAAAGTCCAAAGACAGCTGTATTTGCATTTCATCTCATAGGGGGCCGACAGCTGGTCTCTGGTGAAGCTATCTGTCAATTATTAGTGGAATCTTCTGTGATCCTGCCTGACCTACCAAATCCCATGGCTTGCCTGCTTTCTGAACTTAATGCCTATTATTCTGTCCTGCTTCAGATGTACAAAAGTCTACTTTTTGCAGAATTTAAGATGACCATATGTGTAGCTGCAATGCCTCCTCTTGTCTCCCTCACCTGAATGTGAGTTGCTATCTCAGATAAAGGATGAAAGCAGGACTTGAGTATAATAATCTCTCCAGTGGTGTGGGTAGGGGTATGAGGAAGTAGCAGCTCCTGTTAAGGACCTGAGGGCTCATAACTGTCTCTACTGGCTTTTGCATCCTCCTGCACTCCTCATCAGAGAATTGGGCTGATGATGTCATTTCTCATATAAATGCCAAGAAATTGACACTTGCATTTGACTGCCTAGTAAAATGGCTTCCATCAATCATTATCCCTGCTTAATAGCATTACAGTGTTAATAACAAATAGTTCTCACTAAAGACTTGGGATTTTTAATACAGTTAAGTGTTGGCCTGTAGCCATGGTTCCCTTTCCTCCAGCCTCCAGCCGAAATCTTGTTAATTCGCACAAGCTAGTCTGAGCTAGAACAATGAAGTGGAAGGCCTGTGGGGAAAGCAAGTGAACTAACATTTGAGTGGTGTTGCAGTAGATGGCGCTATTTCCTCTGAATCCAAGCTCGTTTATTGTGCTGTAATCAAGAATGTGTCACATTCCAGGTAGCAACAGAAGCAAGAGATGAAATGAGGACCTGCCTTCTAATCCATCAAAAGCCAGATTTCAACCTCAAGCCCCATCATATGGATATTTGAGTTTCAGGAAATGATTAGCTGTGTGTGTAGATTACAAAAATCTAGCTAGCATTTATGAACATAATATCAAGCTTCAGTTTTGGCCAAGGTAAAGGTTCCGCTCCTCGTTTCTTGAAGGATTCTACACAGTCAGACATGTAATTTTATTGTTGTTTTTTAAATGTAAAACGAATGTTTTAATTTTTATTTTTTAAACATCAGTTTCCTCAGGTTGAATCATGAGGACAAGACTGATTTTTACATATCTGAAACCTAAGCTACAGTTTAGGCTGCACAGGACTTCTTGTTGCCTTTCAGAGGCCTGGATGCCAACTTCACAAACTCAGCCATGCACTTTTTAGCGATTGTATTTTACTGAGCTTAAGCAAGGATACATATAACTCTGTTTATAATTCACTACTTACAAACTGTTGCCTAATACTTGATTTGAATCCTCCCCTCTTTTTTTCCCCCAGCTACATCACTGATTTAGTCTTTAACTCTGACAGGGAGTCTGAGTTAGGGATGATATCAGTCTAGTAGTAAATGAATCGGTTAGGAATCCACAATTTCTACAGACTCAGTATTATTAAAAGATGTATCTTTTGTGCCATTATACTCCATGTTCACTATAAAAGAATTAGAAAACATAGTAAGCAAAAGGAAAATAAACCCAAATGATCAAAATGGTTGCACTTTGGTATATTTATGTTTAGTCTCTCCTCTCTTTCTCTCTCGCTCTCTTTCCCCTCCCTGCTTCTCTCTTTCCTCTCCCCTGTCCTATCCACTTATAAAACATGTGTGTGTGTGTGCATGTGCCTATCAATAAAGGCTGTCAAGGTCCTTGTAGGAAGCAGATGGCACACTGCCTATTTACAATGCCTAGGGACTATCTACAAAGGTGAGCAGAGTTCAGGAAAACTGGTAAGTACCATAGGGCTGTAGTAGGGAGCTGTTCAGGTAAACAGGTCTTCACCTGCAGGCCCTGAACCCAGAAAGCTATTGGATGGATTGCATCTTTCCTGGCCCTTTGACTTTCAGTACAGTTTCATCTATGAGAGGTACCTATAGAAGCTCCCAGGGTCTGAGGAGAGCGAGGTGGAGGTGTTATTCTCCAGGCTCCCTCCAGCTAGTTTACCAGGGGCTGGATGTGTCCCTCTTCTGAGGGCACAGCTATGCTTCTGGACAACCTTCAAACAGTTTCTCTTGAGTTCTGGTGGCCTCTCCCTCCCCTTGCCTTTCCGAATCCTTGCTCTCACTAGTCCCTCCATCCCTTGTTATTCTCCCCTTGCCTTGCTCTCACCTTTTAAAATAGTTGCTTTAGGCCAGGTATGGTGGCTCACGCATGTAATCCCAGCACTTTGGGAGGTGGAGGCAGGAGGATCTCTTGAGGCCAGGAGTTCAAGACCAACTTGGGCAACATAGGGAGACCCTCATCTACACAAAAAGTAAAAAAAGGCCAGGCACAGTGGCTCATGCCGGTAATCCCAGCACTTTGGGAGTCTGAGGTGGTTGGATCACGTGAGGTCAGGAGTTCAAGACCAGCCTGACCAAAATGGTGAAACCTTTCTACTAAAAATACAAAAATTATCTAGGCATAGTGGTGCACCTGTAATCCCAGCTACTCGAGAGCTGAGGCACGAGAATTGCTTGAACCCAGGAGGTGGAGGTTGTAGTGAGCCAAGATCGTGCCACTACCCTCCAGCCTGGACAACAGAGCGCGATTCTTAGAAAAACAAAAACAAAAACAAAAAACAGTACCTGTAGTTCCAGCTACTCGGGAGGCTGAGGTGAGAGAATTCTTTGAGCCCAGGAGCTCAAGGTCACAGTGAGCTAGGACTGCGCCACTGCAGTCCAGCCTGACCAAGAGCGCGAGACTGTGTCAAAAACAACAACGAAAAAAGTCACTTTATTAAAAGCCTTTCTCAGTTACCTGTTTTGAGTGTGCTTTCTGCCTAAACTCTGATTGATACTCCTGTCTTTCATCAAGTCTCACAAATTTGCAGACATTATATTCTGATTGTTGCTTTTACCTCGTACTCTAATTTCTCTCCTGGAATTTAAATGATATATATTTTAAAACTTCTTGTCTCTCTTAACCTCTCTCTCTTATTTTCTTTTGTGTTAAATTTATGTAAGTATCTCTCTCATATTTTCTATATCTTTATCTCTTATTGCTGCATTTTGAATGATTTTTTTACATCTGTTCTCAGCCATTTCTACTCTTTAACCTGTTCATTGAGTTTTACATCATTTTCACTTCTAGAAGTTCTCGCCTTCTTCTTCTTCTTTTTTTTTTTTTTTGCATAGTGCCTGTCTTTTCCTTATGGTTTCAAGTCTTTTTATTTGAAATCACAATTATTTAACAATCTCTTTTAGGTTGTTATGTTATCGATCATACAGATCTTTCCTTTTGCAATGACTGCTGACCCTTCCTTATGGTAACTCTTTTTCTAATATGTTTTGTGATTTTTTTTATTGTCAGCTTATTTTCAGTCAGAATTTATTTATTTGTGTGTGTGTTTGGATGTCTTAGAATGTTCTGTATCTTTCGGTATTAGAAGGCTTGTTTCTAAACAGTTTTGTGTTTGCTTTTGCTAGATGCTCCAGGGTTTCACTTATGCGGGGCCCATTTTTACATTAATTTATTGACTGAAGGTTCCTGCACCATGTGGCTTGTATAAACTCAGAGCCCATGTACATGTGTGGAACAGGCCTGGGCCTGCTATTTCTAATGGAGGACTGTTTCCCCATAAAGACAAACTTCTTTAGTCCTTCTCTGAGCTAATCAGGGAGTCTATCTAGTCCACTTAACTGAGGGACAGCCCTTCAGGAATCCTGGCTTTATCTGAGGGTTTCACTTCCTACTCCCTTCCTTGTGCATTCTGAAACTAAGTTGCTTGCACCCTCATGGATATTAAACTCCAGCCCTTGCTCACAAGTTTATCAGTTTGGGTTTATTTTCCTTCTTTATTTCTGCCTATTGGGAATGTTTCTGTTTTCTGAGCCCAATTAGGTATTTATTTCTTTTAATTTTGTTTTCCGGAAAATCTATGAACTTTTATTGAGGTGAGATTCCATGCTCACTCACCAAATTATTGTTACATAGAGTGCTGTAACTTGCTTTTCTACTTAATCACATTTTAACATGGAAGGATATCTACTATATATTACTATGTATAGTTATCTTCTTTAAGGACTAGTTTATAGAAAGGGTATGAAACAGAGGTTATAAGGGCTGTCTGTATGCTCAGATTTCCTGGGTTCGAGTACTGTCTTCACTGTTCACTAGTTCTTGACCTTGGGCAGGTTACTTGACCTATTCATGCCTCTTGTTCTTTACCTAGCAAGTGAAGATAATGACATACCCACTTTACAGCTTTCCTGAGGCTACAGTAGCAAATAATCACGTACTTTATGGCTGAAGACAATGAAAATGTATTCTCTCACAGTTCTGGAGGCCGGAAGTCTAAAATCAAGGTGTGGGCAGAGCCACACTTCCTCAGAAGGTTCTAAGGGGAGAATCTGTTTCTCGTCTCTTCCAGCTTGTAGTGGCTGTAGACATTTCTTGGCTTGTGGCTGCATTACTCTAATCTCTGGCTCCATTTTCACTTCATTTCTCCTCTGTGTGTCTGTATGAAACGGATTCTGTCTCTGTTCCTGAGTAAATCATGATTGATGCTAGGCTCTGGGGAGCAACTCTTACCCTGTGCCGTTAGTGTGTGTCTCAAGAAAGCATTAACCCTTGGCTCTGGACAACATCAACACATTTACTCATCTGTTTAGTTCTATAATGCATTTAAAATAGTTTCAGAATTGTTTTGCCAATACCTGTATAAGTAATAAATGTATTAGAAAGAATTCAGGATTTGTTTGTTGCTCTCTCTGACCTCAATCTTGTCTATGACTGGGGGGTATAGAGTCAAAAATACTACATTCATAAGTTACTTGGATTAGTTCTTTGTTGTTGTTGTTTTTTCTCCTTCACTATGGTTATGGTATTCACTTGAAATGCGATTGGTTCATTTGTTTTAGTTTGCTTTAGGTTTTATTTTCCTCTTCCCATCATTGTTGATTTCATTTTGCTTTTTTGTTTTTTGTCAGTTTTGGAGATGTCGCCCAGGCTGCAGTGGTGTGATCTCGGCTCACGGCAACCTCCACCTCCCGGGCTCAAGCAATTCTCCTGTCTCAGCCTCCCGAGTAGCTGGGATTACAGGTGTGCGCCACCACGCCCAGCTATCTTTTTGTTTTGCACTTTTAGTAAAGACGGAGTTTCACCACGTTGGCCAGGCTGATCTTGAACTCCTGACCTCAAGTGATCCGCCTGCCTTGGCCTCCCAAAGTGCTGAAATTACATGTGTGAGCCACTGTATCTGGCTCATTTTGCTTTTTGAATATGTAAAACATGCTTCCATAAGTTAAAGCTATATTAAAAGGTATACCCAGAGAAGCATCAGTTTCCCCTGTAGCCTTTCTACCCCGCTCTCTCCTGTTATACCTCTCATAAGTAACCAGATGCAGTGCTTCCTGATCAATCTCTCCTGTGCTTTTTTTTTTGTAAAGAGAAATATATATATATATATATATATATGTATCTTATTTCCTTTTATTGCTTACACGCAGTATGCTCTTTTGCATGCTGGGAAGCTTCTTTCTTAGTGGGAGAGGCAAGAAATTAAAGAGGAGATACCACCTTCATTATTTTCAGAATTCTTCTCTGTTTTAAGTTTTCCTTTTCTGCCTTTCCCAATACCTTTAGAGGGTGGTCATCTAAGCCGGATGTGAATTTTAATGTGCACATGAATCACCCGGAATCTTGTAAAAGGGCAGATGTGGTAGGTCTTAAGTGAGGCCTGGGATTCTGCATTTCTGATAGGCTCACAGGTGGCGCTGATGCTGTTGGCTCTGGGCCACAGGACTCCAGACTACTCCTGGGTGTGACTAGACTGCATCATGGACAGCCTTCCTTGACTCTGGATGAACTTCAGACCACAGTTCTTGAAATGTCTTTTTGGAACCAGTACATATACTGGCCTGTCTCCGTATGATTCATGCTTTATTTTGGGGGTACTGGTGATGGTATACTGGAGGAGACAACATGAAATGCTATTTTATATTTTGGTGAAATGTAAAGTACCCTTCTAACTCATTTTATCCTCCTGTCCCCTTCCTACTTCTTTATCCAGTTGCCTCCTAAATTGTTTCCTGTAAAGAGATTCAAGTCATTTGGACAGTGGTGTTAATTATTGAGCAAACACACTTACTTTTCTCTAAAAGGAAAAAGGCAGGGTGTGAGCTATGTTATGTGTAATATGACAAAAAGAATGCTGTTCAAACCTGGGTACATAGGATAACCTATGTCTCCCAGCCTCCCAATTTTTGAGTACACATACGGTAATTTTATTTTATTTTTTTACTGTGTATTTCCCAGATATGACATGTCTGCTTCTCATACAGGCACCCCGCTCCTCAGAGCCTCCCCCAGTTATTTCTGGGAGTCTCCAGGGGCCCATCTCAACTGTGCCCAGCTTCAAGTCTGTCCTTCCTTATCTACTCCATTTCCTTGGGGGTTGACACCAGCATTCTTTCCATTGCTTTCCTCTCTCCTGAACATCCTCACACAAATCCCATTCTCCTTCATAAAAACTAAACAAATATACAATACAAAAGTCATGCATGTCAATCAATCTGTATCTGGAGAAAGTCAGTGACCCACTAGTCCTAGAAAGAATACAATTGCAAATGCCAGTTTGGGGTAATTCTATGCTAATTTGCTATTATGGCACTGAAAAAGTGAGCATTTCATGTATACTTAGCTTTACATTGGGGCAAGAATTGTGGCCAGAAATTGTATTGAACATGTTTGGATTTCATTCTAGAAAAGAATGACAGTGGTTATTCTGGACCTGCGGCTTCTAATTAAACTACTTTTTTAGTTACCACCTCCCTCAACAAACAAACAGGTCAATTTATAGTAAGAAAAACTCATGCCTTTTTACTCTCAAATGAAGCTTAAGATCACCAAACAGCCTCCTCTCACTGCATGGGGTGCTTCAGTCCCTAGTGGACAATAGTCATAATCTAAAATCTATTACATGTAATTTCAACATCATTTAGCACAGCTGTCAATCTGCCAAAGCAGAGCCCACAAACTGAGCTTCCATGGAGACCAAATCATCTTCCTTTTAAACATGTCATCCGCACAGTGGGCTGGAGGTCACTTGGAAGAGAGCACAGGGGAACCCTGTTTTGTGTCCCTTTGTTCCCGGCTACTTACCTTCTCATAAAAAAAAAAAAAAATTCAATTTAGAGACATATCAGCATAAGCTCTTCCAGCAAGTGCAAATATTTGCTTGGGAGAGGAAAACAAAATAATGTCTGAATGAGAGCTTTCATTTTCTATTAGACTTTGATGTTACTTTTTTATTTGAAGACCACGGAGAATAATAAATTGAATTCCTTTTGTAAAAGTGAGGCACCATAAATGTTGGATAAAAATCGAAGCTGTTTGTAAGTTAGTCAAGGAGAAAAATGCTGCCTTTTACTGGGACATATATGATCTGCACAATGTTTCCTTAGCATCATCTTTAAGGATTTTTTTTTTTTTTAAACAGAGTGTGGTAGGGGAAAATGTTTTATGTATGTATGACTGAGTTGTTGATTGACAGAGTTCATGGATGTCTCTTTTGAAGTGAGAACAATCTAATCCTGGAGCCACAGCACCACCCACAGATGTCATACTAGATCTCAGCTGTCAACATGCTACCTGATTTTATTGCTATTTTCTTTTGCTTTTGGCTTTCATCAGCTATTGTTCTTCAAATAGCTGGACCACGCTGTAGCATGCTACTGTGAGCACATTTTTTTTTTTTCTTTGAGACGGAGTCTCACTGTGTTGTTCAGGCTGGAGTGCAGTGGCGTGATCTCGGCTCACTGCAAGCTCTGCCTCCTGGGTTCACCCTGTTCTCCTGCCTCAGCCTCCCAAGTAGCTGGGACTACAGGCGCTCGCAACCAAGCCTGGCTAATTTTTTGTATTTTTAGTAGAGATGGGGTTTCACCGTGTTAGCCAGGATGGTCTCGGTATCCTGACCTCATGATCTGCCTGCCTCGGCCTCCCAAAGTGCTGGGATTACAGGCGTGAGCCACTGCCCCCAGCCTTTTTCTTTTCTTTTTTTTTTTTTATAGCCGCAATTGAGGACTGATGTTGAACGTCCACTGAGTTTACTTTTAGGAAGCTTTGTCATTTAAAAACATATTCCGGGAAACCTGTTGTGCCTTAGAGTTACTCATACTACATGGGTCTTTGAGGTTAGGTACCTTCTCTAACAAAAAACCCAGTTTCTGTTTAAAGTGAAGTAATATGAAAGAATGCCAGGATAAAAGCTACTCAGCACATCTGGTGGGATTTCAGTTTGTAGTAGGAGGGAAAAAACAAAACAAAAAGCCTTAGGAGTTTTCAGTGCTAAACTGTATCCTCAGAATTCTAAGCCACAATGCACACAACAGCTGGCTTACAGAAGCTCTTAGATACTTGCTGTGGTAGTGAGGATATGGCCTCTGCTGCTGCTGTGGGCACTGCTGGAGTTCACATCTGCCCAGGCAAGTCCAGTGCACTGCTGAGATGGGCTGCCAGCAACTGGGATTTTTGAATTTATTTGTGCAATGGTATATATTTTTGGCTGGAGGAGGTAGGCAGCCATTTTGTGTGAGCTGTGTTGCTGGTGGTGGAGCCTGGGGAGAGACAACAAGGGGGAGAGAGGAGGCCAGCTCCTTGGACTAGGGCTGAAGCTGAAGACACTGTCTTTGGTGACTGAGCCTCTGGTCAGTAGCAGCACCACATGGACTCTCTCAGTCCAGTGTGACCTGGGGTACAGAAACATCTTCCCATGTCTGTATGAACCACAGTATAGCTCCTGCACAAGGAGGATGGGAAGAAACGTGCTATCTTGGCAACTGGAGGGTCTGGCAGATTTGGGAGAAGGGAAGGTAACATGGTGCAGTCTTGGGGTGGGCTTGGTTTGACTGCTTGCAGAAGGACCTACAGAAGAGGGGCTGGAATGGGAGAGGAAGGATGTGGTGGACAGACAGTTTGATTTCTAAGTGTGTATGTGCCGCGCCCTCTGAAGGCTTGGAGGTTTAACTGGGAGATTTAACTTGGACCACATTTTTATTCTAGTTTTTGCTTTGGCAGCCATCTGTGCTCATGTGTACCTGACCCTGTTTCACCTCAGCTGCACTATTTATCACCTGCTTTCTGTCCTGGGGCATCTCTACTACCATCACCTAGGATACCTGCAGAAATTTGCTCAGTCGTTTGTAGTCATAAACATCAAGTGTGAGAAAGGTAAGATCCAATAGGCAGCCCTTGGCCAATGGGTAATATGGATACATCCTCCCCTCTTCTTTCTCTTTGGGGGATGATTCTGAGGTGCTTTCTACATGGGTCTTCAGACTGTTCCCAGTGAGAGGGAACCCCACTGCCCAAGAAAGAACCAGCTTGATAATACACCTGATTTTGTCTTTCTCTTCTTTTTTATTTCACTCCTTCCAGCACCCAGACCTCTACCCACTTCTGTTCCCACAAGCCCTTGTCTTGTGGAAGGGAAGCTTGCTTCAAAAAATGGAGCAACCCAGGATAAGACAGGGTGAAAGTCAGCTCTACATGTATTGCTGACACCCTTATTTTCCCACCAATGACATACCTGGAAAAAGGGTTGGGGTGGGGTGAAGGAAGGAGGGCTGGACAATTTCCTGTTGGCAGCGAAAGTCTGTTATTGTCAAGCTCAGTGAACATTTAATACTCTTCTACTATGATCCAGGGCCTGTTTTTACTCAGAAGTCACTGAGACAGATGCCTGCCATTAGCAAGCTCACAAACGATTTGGGGAAGGCAAATGCGAACATATCTTACAACGTATAGAGTACTAAAGAGAGGGTTAGTGTGCTTTAAAGCCTGTAGAGAAAGGAACAGTTAATTTTGACTGGGAGTGAGAAGCCTCCACAGAAGAGAAGGCATTTGATCTGGACCTTGAAAGATGAAAAGGCTATTGAAGATAGAGAATTGAAGAGTTGGAGATGCTTAAAAAGAGTCTTACTGAAATGGAATTGGGGTGAACTTTAGTGTCCTCCCAGCTTAGGAGGCAGAGGCCTGCAGCCCTAATTCCACTTCCTTTTCTTCCCCTGCATAGTGTTTTGATTGCTCTCTCACAACCTGTCTTTTCAGAGATACCCTGCCTTCCTTTTCTCTTTGGATGTTTTATCATCTTTTGTATAGGACAGAGTGAGAGCTGTAGTTCTTTACCTTGCCTGTGCTGACTGTGGAAACCTTATCTCTGGATGCTAGACACTTGAAGAGACTTAATGGTTCTGAGTGGTCTCCCTTCTACTAAGAAGTGGGATGACCTTAGTTTAGATGAAGGTTTTCAGGTGCGATTGCCTAGTGCGCAAGATCACTGGGCAACACTTAAGGACAAGCATCTTTACATTGAAGGTGGAGGTCACATTTGCAGGCTCACCTCCTTTTCTGCTACCATCTGGACCGCTAATCATAACATGTATTCACTAAGTGCATATACAGGGGTGTATTATTTTCTTGTTTATGTTTGAATAAGGACCAGAGATGCATTTAATTTCCCACATGTAGAGATTTGACAGAATTTTGACTTGGCCCCAGGAATGGCAGGCTTGGTGCAAAAGACAGGTGACTGGAAAGGCAGGAACACAGTATTCTCTTCACTCTAGTTCTTTGCTGTTAACTTTACTCAGCCTTCTGAACATCTGCACTTCTCTGTCTCACAGGTACCCAGATAACACATTTTTGAGTTTTGATTTCCCAGCAAGGGAAGCAGAACAGTCCCACCAGGTCAAACTAGAGGTTGTTGATGGTTGAACCTAACCTTGCTCAACCAGTTGACATTCCTTTGCAAAGAAAGGTCTAGATCATGGGTGGGTAGTTTAAGGTAGATGGGAAAGTGGGCATGGTGGGCATCTATATTGCTGTCTCCAATCCATTTCCTCGTTGCTGCCATGCACACACTCCTCTTCCAATATGTACAAAGATATCTATCCTAGCATGTTCTATTATATGCATGTCTGTGAATGTTCACTTCACTTCCAACATAGCAGTGACCCCAAAGCACAGGGTTACAAGAGGAAATGATCTTTTGAAAATAATATAGTCCAATAAGGCTCACTGATAAAGTGACTATTTATAAAAGTATTAGGGAGAACCACTAGTTACAGTGCAGTAACCCAAATCTTGTAGCATTAAAGCTGTTATCACCTCTAGTTTCAAAGGGATGGAAGAGAGGATGGTTTTTGAAAACTGGAAAAAGAGAAACTCACATCGAGTCAACCACATTGAGAGGATTAAACGATTTTAAATCAAGGGGCACAGTCAGCTTGAGGCTATCCTGTAGGGAGAGATCCAGGTAAATACTGACCTTGCTTTCATTGTTTCTGTATTCCTGTTTCCTGTATGGACCTCCAATGGGCAAACCCAACTACAGCCAGAAGGCACACAAGCCATGCTGATATACTGAGGCCAGGTCAGCCTCCACGCAGGGAGCTGAGAGAAGGATGGAGGGTGGATGTGGAGGGGCAATTGGCAGAGACACCCAATAACTCTATGGAAAGACATCTCAGTGTCCATGCAAGAGTGCTCATCAGTCTCTGTACTTATAGTCTACCATTACTGTCCATTCCCTCTTTGGCTGCATTGTGATCCTACCTAAGTGTTATTATTCACCATTCTGCCATTTATGAAATAAAATGAGGTATGAAAAATACCCATTGAAGATACTGCTAATTGATCATGGCTGTTTTTTTCCCCCCTACTAAGCTTGGATTTAGTATAAAAATCCTTCTTAACATAGTGGTCCAGGCAGCCATCTCCAATAAATTGGCATGAATTTGAGATGCAAAAAATTTGCCATCTCTCACCTAATCAGTAAATACAACTATTATCTATCCACTTCATATGCAATAGTGGAGGAAAAACAGAATATGATTAAGATAATTAGAATGAAATAATAAATGCTCTTTTCTTTCAAAAATAAGTTTAAATAACATTTTAAATAAAATTATTAAACAAGAAAACATTTTGTTTTTTTTGTTTTTGTTTTTTTTAAAAAAACAAGAATGGGAAGATATTTTTTCAGTCTTTGCATAGTCTAGCAAGGAAAGAAACCTGAGATACAAATGGTGGTCACAACCTTGTTTCTAGAATTAGTTGTGCAACAACAACTGGCATGGAACGCTTTCTCCAGTGGTGCTTGTCTTAGTCCATGTGGGCTGCTATAACAAAATACCATAAACTGAGTGGCTTATAAACTACAGAAAGGTACTCTCGCATTTCTGGAGACTGAAAAGTTCAAGACTGAGATGCCAGCACATCCAGTGTCTGGTGAGGGCCCATTTCCTGGTTTATTAATGGCGTCTTCTTGCTTTGTCCTCTCATTGTGGAAGGGATTAGGGCCTCTCTGGTGTGTCTTTTGTAAGGGCACTGACACCATTCATGAGGGCTTCCCTACAATGGACCTAATCATCTCCCAAAGGCCCTACCTCCTAATACCACCACGTTGAGCATTAGAATTTCAACATACGAATTTTGGGAGGACATGAACTTTCAGTTTATTGCAGTGCTATTGCTGAGCTATTATTATTTAACATCGGCAGTGTCCTAGACACTGTGCTAAGTGTTTATACAATTACCTCATTTAATCCTTACAGCAATGCTCATAGAAAATTACTTATTTTCTTTATTTTATAAATGAGGAATCGGAGGCTTAGCAAGGTTAAGTAACCTGCCCAAAGTGATGAGTCTGTGGTGGAGATGACACACAACTCAGATCTATCTGGTTCCTAAGCACATACTCTCAACCTCTAGGCAATGTGGCTTACCCTTCAATGGTTCTCTTGTCTTTGGAAAATAATTTTTCTGGCAGGAGAACAAATGAGATCACATCTCTAATTCCTTCCTCCCCAACAACTTAATACAACTCCTCGACTTCTGCCCGTTTCACTAAGTCAGAACGAACACTGCTATGTTTAAGCCTTTGTATCTTAGAGGCACATGTGGGAAGGGCCTGGAATCATGCATTGTGTCACACTTCTACTTGATCCAGCCCCCACCCAGAAACTTGAGGCAATCTTTACATGGGACAGTTCAGCAGTTGACTGGTGACAATGTCATCCTATAGGAAGGAGGCTGGCCACAGCACAGACAGATAAAGTATTTGCCAAGCAAAGAAAGCCAAGGCCTTCTCTGGTTAGGCTTTATTCACAGATATCCAGGGGCTGAATTCTATGCGTGAGGCACTGTGCTGGGTGCTGGAAGTAATGAAATAATATATTCATTCCTGCTGCCTTCAAGGTGCTAAAAGGCATCAAAATAGTCCAGTGTTCCACAGCATACATTTTCCAATGTCATTCACCATCCTTGGACAAGGTTAAGTCTATTCAGGGACCCAACACACATCTATTAAACTTGAACTGAAGTGGTCAGTTTCCTTGTCTCCACCAGCAACTTTTGGCTGGAATCTCTTTTGAAGTTCTTAGTTGGGTCCTCCCAATCTTGATTGTGTCTCTCCTGCTACTTTCCTAATGCAGTAGCGTCTTTGATGTCTCTCCCCAGGCACTGAGTACACTGAACAGTGTACAGACTGAGGATCAAGTGTCCTGAGTTTGGACCTCTGTTCTGCTATTGACTCTCTATGTTATTCTGGGCAAGTCACTTTTCTTCTCTGAACTTTAGATCCTTAGGTGACAGTAGTTTCTACAAACCCTGGTTTTACAGTTATCAGAAATACTCATACATTTTCCTGGAGCCAGGCTATTTATGGATGTTGTTTTAGCAACATCTGCTTTCCTTGAAAGGAGGAGTCTTTTTGTAGTTGCTCTGGCTACTAACAGCTTTATTGCCTGTGGATGGTCAGCCACTGTCAGAGTTTATCACCCTTGCCCCTCCAAGTGTGGTCTGTGGACCACTAGCATTTACGTCACTTAGGAACTTATTAATTATGAAGAATCTCAGATGCTAGCCAGACCTGCTGAATCAGAATTTACAGCTTAAAAAGATCCCCAGGTGATTGGCCCTTACATTATAGTTTGAGAAGTTCCAAGCCCCAGGCACAGGATAATTGTGTTGATTAAATTGGAATCACTGCAGTTGGGTTCTCAGGTGCTTAGGTGAATTTTAATGTGTAGTTGGAGTTGAGAAGCTCCGAATAGTCTCACACAGAGCAGAACTGAACTTCTTCGTGTAGAATGGGAGTCAGAAGATGAGCGCCTAATTTAGCCTGGAGGAGGATCAGGACAGAAGAAGTTTTATGGAGGTAATGCTTGAGCTGTTTGGGGAACACAGTGTCGGTTAGGCAGGGAGGAGAGGAAGGGTACTTCTGGTGCCCTGACCCACCAAGGGGGAATTGCAAGTCGGCATGGCTGGGGAATGGGGCTGGGGTGCTGCAGGAGATCATGTTGCAGAAAGGCAGGGGCCACCTGTGCCATGCTTGGAAGTTTCTCCTGCACCTCAGAGGCAGTGGAATGGGTGTGGGTGATGGCTGAAAAGATTGTTTTAAGCAGGGAATGATGTACTTAGATTTGTATTTTAGGACGGTTTTCTTCTAGCGGATGTAGCAGAAGGTAGAAGGAAATGAAGGCAGAGAGACCCCTCTGGGGACTGTTTCAAATAAGAAACAAATTAATTTGAGTGCTGGGAAGGATGGAGAGGAAGAGAGAAATTGAGAAATACCTAGTTGGTGGCCAGTTTTATGAAAGATGATAAAAAGGAGGAGCTTAGAATGACTCCAGGATTTCTGGTGTTGGGGAATGGGGAATGGTGGTACAGTTCTCCAAGATACGGGCTACCGTTTGAATGTCCCCTCCAAAACTCATGTTGAGGCTGAGGTGGAGCAAGATGGTGGAATAGAAGGCGCCACAGATCGGAAAGTTAACAGCTATTAACACAGAAAAAACATTTTCATAGGAACCAAAAATCAGGTTAGCCCTCATAGTACCTGGTTTTAACTCTATGTTACTAACAGAGGCACTGCAGAGATAGAAAAAGCAGTTGTGAATTGCTGATGCCAGCCCTCCTCCACCTCCAGCAGCCGCAGCATGGTCAAGGAGCTTCTCTGGGCGAGGGGGAGAGAGAGCACAGCAATTGCGAGGCGGTGAACTCAGTGCTGTCCTGTTACAGAGCAGGAAGGAAAACCAGACTGAACTCAGCATATGCCCTCCCACAGAGGGAGCTTTAAACTGGCCCTGGTCAGAAGGGAATTCCCGATCCCAGTGGTTTGAAATTGAGTTCCTGAAAACCTCACCACTGCGGGTTAAAGTGCTCTGTACTCTAAATAAACCTGAAAGGCGGTCTAGGCCATATGGATTGCAACTCATAGGCGAGTCTTAGAGCTGATCTAGGCCCAGAGACAGTGGACTGGGGGGCATGTGACCTACTGAGACACTAGCCAGGATGGCTATGGGATTCTGGATCATCCTTCCCCTAATCCCGGGCTGCATAGCTCATGGCTCCAAAAGAGAGCCCTTTCTTTTGCTTGAGGGGAGGAGAGGGAAGAGTGGGATGTATCCTTTCTAGGGTACCAGCTCAGTCACAGCAGGATAGGGAACCTGTAAGAGTCATGAGGCCTCTGTTCCAGGCCCTCGCTCCTGGATGTCATTTCTAGACACATCCTGGGTAAGAATGAAACCTACTGCCTTGATGGGAAGGACTCAGTCCTGGTAGCATTCATCACCTGCTAATTGAAGAGCCCTTGGGCCCTGAATAACCAGCAGCAATATCTAAGTGCTGCAGTGAGGCCTTGGATGAGCCTCTGAAATTTGCTGGCTTCAGATGTTGGCTTCAGCACATTACCAGCTGTGGTGGCTACAAGGTGAAACTCCTGCTTGAGAAAAGCAGAGGGAAAAGTAAAGGGGACTTTGTCTTGCTCCTCAGGTACCAACACAGCCACAGTCGGGTAGAGGACAAAGTAGGCTCTTGGGGCTCCCTGATTTCGGGACTTAACTCTTACGTAACATCTCTGGACCTGCCCTGGTCCAGAAGGTTGCTCACTGCCTTGAAAGAGTGAGTCCCAGGCCAGGCAATATTTACCGCAAGCTGCCTTAAGAACCCTAGGGCCTGAAGGGAAGAGCAGTAGTCAGTACTTCCCATAGTACTTCCCATAGCCGGTGGTGGTGGTGGCTGTGGGTTGAGGATCCTCTGCCTTTGGAAAGGAGAAGGAAGAGTGGGAAGGAAGCATCTTGTGGTTTGAGTGCTTGCTCAGCTGCAGTACAGTAGAATACCATGTAGGCTTCTAAGGTTTTAGACCTTAGTCCCTGACTCCCGGATGGCACTTCGGGCCTGAGGGAACTTGCTGCCCTGAGGGGAAGGACATAGACCTGGTTGGCTTTGCCACCTGCTGATTATAGAGCCCCAGGTCCTTGAGCAAACATATGCAGTAGCCAGGGAGTGGTTATAGCAGGTGTTGGGTGAGACCTAGCACTGTGCTGGCTTCAGGTCTGACCCAGTGCAGTCATAGTGGTGGTGGCTACAGGGGTGCTGGTGTCACCCCTTCCCCAGCTTTAGGTGGCTTAGAACAGAGAGAGAGAGAGAGAGACTCCATTTGTTTGGAAGAAAGTAAGGGAAGAGAACAAGAGTGTCTGCCTGAAAATCCAGAGAATTCTCCTGGATGTTATCTAAGACCATCAAGGCGGTACCTTCACCCGTCTGTACGAACCACAGTGCTACTGTGCTTGGGATGTCCCTTAAAGCAGGTACAACTTAGAACACACAACTTAGAACACCCAAGTCCTTTCAAATATCTGGAAAGCCTTCACAAGAAGAATGGGTACAAATAAGCCGAGACAGTAAAGATTACAATAAACACCTATCTCTTCAATGCCCAAACACTGAAGAATATCTAGTATCAGTGTTACCGGTAGAAGGTGTACAGGCTTTTGGAGTCTTGAACAAAGAATTGGACAAAACGCACAAAGCAAGGAAGGAATAAAGGGATTTATTGAAAATGAAAGTACACGCCACAGTGTGGGAGCAGGCCCAAGCACAGGGGCTCAAAGGCCCTGTTACAGAATTTTTGGGAGTTTAAATACCCCATAGAGGATTCCATTGGTTACTTCGGGTATGCCCTGTGTTAATGGAGAGGATGAAGTAAAGTTACAAAGTTATTTATGGGGTACGCCCTATGCAGAGGATATTTCCTGTTAGAGCTGAAGTGTGAATTGGCCTTATGTTCCCTTCCTCCAGACCCTGTTTTCCTGCCTCATCAGCACCATCCAGGAAAGCATGACTTCATCAAATGAACTAAATAAGCCACCAGGGACCAATCCTGGAAAAACAAAGATGTGTGACCTTTCAGACAAATAATTCAAAATAGCTTTGTTAAAGAAACTCAGAGATTCTGAGTTTTTAATGATCCTGACTTTTTAATGATTGCCATTCTAACTGGTATGAGATGGTACCTCTTTGTGGTTTTGATTTGCATTTCTCTGATGACCAGTGATGGTGAGCATTTTTTCATGTGAAAATTGGTTAGTGAATTCTTATCCACTTTGCCATTCTGTATCTTTTAAGTGGAGCATTTAGGCCGTTTACATTTACTATTAGTATTGAGATGTGAGGTGCTATTGTATTCATTGCACTGTTTGTTGCCTGAATACTTTGTGGTTTTTTTTTTTTTTTTTTTTTTGAGATGGAGTCTTGCTCTGTTGCCCAGGTTGGAGTGCAGTGGCGTAATCTTGGCTCACTGCAACCTCTGCCTCCCAGGTTCAAGAGATTCTCTTGCCCCAACCTCCTGAGTAGCTGAGATTACAGGTGCCTGCCACCATGCCCAGCTAGTTTTTTTGTATTTTTAGTAGACAGGGTTTCACCATCTTGGACAGGTTGGTCTTGGACTCCTGACCTCATGACCCACCCACCTCGGCCTCCCAAAGTGCTGGGATACAGGCATGAGCCACCACGCCTGGCGGTGTGTATATGTGTGTGTGTGTGTGTGTGTGTGTTACTGTTAAATAGGTTCTGTAAGATTTATGCTTTAAGGAGGTTCTATTTTGATGTATTTTGAGAACTTGTTTCAAGATTTAGAGGTCCTTTTAGTAGTTCTTATAGTGCTGTCTTGGTAGTGGCAAATTCTCTCAGCATTTGTTTGTCTGAAAAAGACTGTCCCTTTCTTTCATTTATGAAGCTTAGTTTCACTGGATACAAAATTATTGGCTCACAATTGTTTTGTTTAAGGAGGCTAAAAATAGGACCCCAATCCCTTCTAGCTTATAGGGTTTCTCCTGAAAAATCTGCTGTTAATCTGATAAGATTTTCCTTGAATAGGTTACCTGATGCCTTTGCCTCATGGCTCTTTGTCTTGACTTTAGATATCCTGATGACTATGTTCCTAGACAATGATCTTTTTGTGATGAATTTCCCAGATGTTCTTTGAGCCTCTTGTGTTTGGATATCTAGATCTCTAGCAAGGCTGGGGAAGTTTTCCTTGATTATTCCCTCAAATATATTTTCCAAACTTTTAGGTTTCTCTTCTTTCCCAGGAACACCAGTTATTATTGGGTTTGGATGTTTAGCATAATCCCAAACTTCCCTGAGGCTTTGTTCAGTTTTTAAAATTCTTTTTTCATTGTCTTTGATGGAGTGA
Organism: Trachypithecus francoisi; assembly: GCF_009764315.1. Taxonomy (NCBI): domain Eukaryota; kingdom Metazoa; phylum Chordata; class Mammalia; order Primates; family Cercopithecidae; genus Trachypithecus; species Trachypithecus francoisi. Next base: position 144,364,207 of record NW_022681468.1, on the reverse strand, counting down.
GTTAATTTGAAAGCCTGTCTTCAATCTCTGAAGTTCTTTCCTCTGTTTATTCGATTCTATTGCTGAGGCTTTCTAGTGCATTTTACATTTTTCTAAGTGTGTTTTTGATTTTGAGAAGTTGTAATTGTTTTTTATTTATGCTACCTATTTCACTAAAGAATTTTCCTTTCATATCTACACCATGTTTTTGATTTCTTTACATTGGCCTTCATCTTTCTCTAGTGCCTCCTTGATTAGTCTAGTAATTGACCTTCTGAATTCTTTTTCTTGCAATTCAGAGATTTCATCTTGGTATGGATCCATTGCTGGTGAGCTAGGATGATCTTTTGGAGGTGAAGAACCTTGTTTTGTCATATTACCAGAATTATTTTTCTGGTTCCTTCTCATTTGGGTAGAGTATGTCAAAGTGAAGATCTGGGATTCAAGTGCTGCTGTTTAGCTGTTTAGATTCTTTTTCATTTTTTCTTTTTTTTTCTGAGACTGAGACTTGCTCTGTTGCCCAGGCTGGAGTGCAGTCAGTGGTGTGATCTTGGCTCACTGCAGCCTCTGCCTCCCAGGTTCCACCTCCCAGGTTCCAGCTATTCTCCTGCCTCAGCTTCCTGAGTAGTTGGGATTACAGGCTCACGCCACCACACCCAGCTAATTTTTGTATTTTTAGTAGAGACGGGGTTTCACCATGTTGGCCAGGCTGGTCTCATATCCTGACCTCAGGTGATCCACCCACCTTGGCCTCCCAAAGTGCTGGGATTCCACGCACGAGCCACTGTACCTGGCAGCTGTTTGCCCCACGTGGTGCTTCCTTGATGTGGTGTTCTCCCGCTTCTCCTAGGAATGGGGCTTCCTGAAAGCTGAACTGTAGTCATTGTTTTTGCTCTTCTGGGTGTAGCCACCCAGTCGAGCTAGGGCTCGATTACCAGGCTCCGGGCTGGTACTGGGTTGTGTCTGCAGAGAGTCCTGTGATATGTTCTGTCTTCAGGTCTTGCAGCCATGGGTACTAGCACCTGCTCTGGTGGAGGTAGCAGTGGAGTCAAGTGGACTCTGTGAGGGTCCTTGGTTGTGTTTTGTTTAGTGTGCTGGTTTTGTGTTGGTTGGCCTCCAGCCAGGGGGTGGTGCTTTCAAGAGTGCATCAATTGTGGTCCTATAGGGAGGATGTAAATTTGCCTTAGGGACACCTGGTGAAGTATTCAGGTTTCTTAAGCGGTAGGCAGGGTTATAGAGCTCCCAAGAGATTATGATCTTTGTCTTCAGCTACCAGGCTGGGTAGAGAAAGACCACCAGGTAGGGGCAGAGATAGACATGTCTGAGCTCAGCCTGTCCTTGGGCAGGGCTTGCTGTGGCTGCTGTGGGGAATGGGAGTGTGGTTCCCAGTCCAGTGAAGCTATAGTCCCAGAGGGATTATGGCTGTCTCTACCGAGTCATACAGGTGGTCAGGGAAGTGGGGAAAAACAGGAAGTTACAGGCCTCACCCCACTTCCATGAAGCCTGCAGTCCCACCTCCATACAGCCTGCAGGCTGGTCTCATTCCCACCATGCCTCCCCACCACAGCACCAAGTCTATTTCCAGGCAGCCTTTGACCAGGGCTGAAAACTTGCCTCAGACCATGAGCCTCCCTGCTGAGAAAGCAAGCAGACTCATAGGTTTTTGGCATCTCAGGGAGCCTGCAGCAGTGATCCAGTTCCTTTGAAGAGTCTGTGGATTCTCTTGGCTTTCCTGGTATGTTCCTGTGGTAGTTCTTGGAGCAAAAGTTTATGATTTGAGTCTCCACTTGCTGTTCTGTCCATTTGAATGGGAGCTTCAAGTTAGTCCTGCCTCCTATCTGCCATCTTCATCATGTGCTTGTTTGTTCATGCAAACAGTGTTAAGTAGTTATCAGGTTAAAATAATGAGTTGTAAGATAGTATTTGTAAGCCTCATGGTAATCTGAAACCAAAAAACATACAACAGATACACAAAAAATAAAAAACAAGAAACGAAATTATATAATCAGAGAAAATCAACTGCACTAAAGGAAGATTAAGAAAGAAAGACTACAAAACAACCAGAAAACAAATAACAAAATGGCAGGAATAAGTCCTTACTTATCAATAATTACATTGACTCTAAATGGACTAAACTCTCCAATCAGAAGATGTAGAGTGGCTGAATGGATAAAAAAAACAAGACCCAATGATCATTTGCCTACAATAAACACACTTCACCTATAAAGATACACATAGACTGAAAATAAAGGGATGGGAAAAGGTTTTCTATGCCAAGGGAAACCAAACGAGAACAGAAGTCACTATACTTACATCAGACAAAGTGGATTTCAAGACAAAAACTCTAAGAAGGGATAAAAAAGTATATTAGTCTGTTTTCATGCTGCTAATAAAGACATACCCAAGACTGGGCAATTTACAAAAGGTTTAATGTACTTCCAGGTCCATGTGGCTGGGGAAGCCTCACAATCATGGCAGAAGGCAAGGAGGATCAAGTCACGTCTTACATGGATGGCAGCAGGCAAAGAGAGAGAGCTTGTGTAGGGGAACTCCTCTTTTTAAAGCCATCCTATCTTGTGAGACTTCTTCACCATCATGAGAACAGCACAGGAAAGACTTGTCCCCATGATTCAATTACCTCCCACTGGGCCCTTCCCATAGCACATGGGAATTCAAGATGAGATTTGGGTAGGGACACAGCCAAACCATATCATTCTACTCCTGCGCCCTCCCAAATCTCACATTCTCACATTTCAAAACCAATCATGCCTCCCAACAGACCCCCAAAGTCTTAACTCATTTCAGCATTAACTCAAACGTTCATAGTCCAAAGTCTCATTTGAGACAAGGCAAGTCCCTTCCATCTATGAGCCTGTAAAATCAAAAGCAGATTAGTTACTTCCTAGATATAGTGGGGGTACAGGCATTGGATAAATACAACCGTTTCAAATGGGAGAAATTGGCCAAAACAAAGGGACTGCAGGCCCCATGCAAGTCCAAAATCCAGTGGGGCAGTCAAATCTTAAAGCTCCAAAATGACCTCCTTTGCCTCCGTGTCTCATATCCAGGTCACGCTGATGCAAGAGATGAGCTCCCACAGCGTTGGACAGCTCCACTCCTGTGGCTTTGCAGGGTATAGGCCCCCTTCTGGCTGCTATCATAAGCTGATGTTGAGTGTCTGCAGCTTTTCCAGGCACTGAGTACAACTACTATGTACTACTATTAGTACAGTGGATCTACTATTCTGAGATCTGAAGGATGGTGGCCCTCTTCTCACAGCTCCACTAGGGGGTGCCCTAGTAGGGACTCTGTGTGGGGGCTCCTACCCCACATTTCCCTTCTGCACTGCCCTAGCAGAGGTTCTCCATGAGGCTCCTGCCCCTGCAGCAAACTTTTGCCTGGGCATCCAGGCATTTCCATACATCTTCTGAAATCTAGGCAGAGGTTCCCAAACCTCAATTCTTGACTTCTGTGCACTCACAGACTCAATACCATGTGGAAGCTGTCAAGACTTGGGGCTTCCACCGTCTGAAGCAACAGCTCGAGCTGTACCTTGGCCCATTTTAGTCATGGCTGGAGTGACTGGGATGAAAGGCACCAAGTTTTTAGGCTGCACACAGCAGAGGGACCCTGGGCCTGGCCCATTAAACCATTTTTTCCTCCTAAATCTTCGGACCTGTGATTTCAGACCAGGCTGCTACAAAGGTCTTCAGACCTGTGATTTCAGACCAGGCTGCTTCAGACCAGGCTGCTACAAAGGTCTCTGACATGCCCTGGTGACATTTTCCCCATTGTCTTGGTGATTAAAATTCAGGTCCTTGTTACTTATGCAAATTTCTGCAGGCAGCTTGACTTTCTTCCCAGAAAGTGGGGTTTTCTTTCCTATTGCATTGTCAGGCTGAAAATTTTCCAAACTTTTATGTTCTCCTTCCCTTTTAAAATGGAATGCCTTTAACAGCATCCAAGTCACCTATTGAATGCTTTGCTGCTGAGAAATTTCTTCCACCACATATCCTAAATCATCTCTCTCAAGATCAAAGTTCCACAGATCTTTAGGGCAGGGGCAAAATGCCACCAGTCTCTTTGCTAAAACATAACAAGAGTCACCTTTACTTCAGTTCCTAACAAGTTCCTCATCTCCATCTGATACCACCTCAGTCTGGACCTTATTGTTCTTATCATTATCAGCATTTTTGTCAGAGCCATTCAGCAAGTCTCTAGGAAGTTCCAAACGATCCCACATTTTCCTGTCTTCTTCTGAGCCCTCCAAACTGTTCCAACTTCTGCCTGTTACCCAGTTCCAAAGTCACTTCCACATTTTTGGGTATATTTTCAGCAACACCCCACTCTGCTGGTACCAATTTACTGTATTAGCCTGTTTTCACACTGCTAATAAAGACATACCCGGCCGGGTGTGGTGGTTTGCACCTGTAATCCCAGCACTTTGGGAGGCTGAGACTGGCAGATCATGAGGTCAGGAGATCAAGACCATCCTGGCTAACACGGTGAAATTCCATCTCAGCTAAAAAAAAAAAAAGAAAAATACAAAAAATTAACTGGGCGTGGTGGCAGGCGCCTGTAGCCCCAGCTACTCGGGAGGCTGAGGCAGAGGAATGGTGTGAACCCAGGAGGCAGAGTTTGCAGTGAGCTGAGATCATGCCACTGCACTCTAGCTTGGGTGACAGAGCAAGACTCTGTCTCAAGAAAGAAAAGACATACCTCAGACTGGGCAATTTACAAAAGAAAGAGGTTTAATGGATTTACAGTTCCATGTGGCTGGAGAAGCCTCGCAATCATGGTAGAAGGCAAGGAGGAGCAAATCATGTCTTACATGGATGGCAGCAGGCAAAGAGAGAGGGCCTGCGCAGGGGAACTCCTCTTTTTAAAACCATCAGATCTCATGGATTCCCTATCATGAGAACAGCATGGGAAAGACTTGCCTCCCATGATTCAATTACTTCCCACTGGGTCCTTACCACAACACGTGGAAATTCAGAATGAGATTTGGGTGGGGACACAGCCAAACCATATCAGAAGGTACCTATATAATGATAAGGGAGTCAATTCAGCCAGACGATATAGAAATTTTGAATATATATGCACCCAACACTGGATCACCCAGATCCATAAAGCAAATACTATTAGAGCTAAAGAGAGAGAAAGGCCCCAACACAATAATAGCTGGAGACTTCAACACCCCACTTTCTGTGGACATATCTTCCAAACAGAAAATCAACAAGGAAACATTGGACTTAATCTGCACTACAGACCCAATGAATCTAACAGATATTTATAGAATATTCCATCCGATGGCTGCAGAATACAAATTCTTTCCCTCAGCACATGGATCATTCCTCAGCAGATGGATCATTTTCATGGATCATTTGTTTTGTGACCATATGTTAGGTCACAGAACAAATCCTAAAACATTAAAAAAATGGAATAATATCAAGCATCTTCTCTGACCACAATGGAATAAAACTAGAAATAAAAAATAAGAGGAATTTTGGAAACTATGCAAACACATATACATTAAACAATATACTCCTGAATGACCAGTGGGTCAATGAAGAAATTAAGAAGGAAATTGAAAAATTTCTTGAAACAAATGATGATGGAAACACAACATACCAAAACCTATGGGATACAGCAAAAGCAGTACTAAGAGGTAATTTTATAGCTATAAGTGCCTATATCAAAAAAGGACAAAAACAAATTTCCCGTTGAAATTTATTTGACATTGTAATAGTATTAAGAGGTAGGAGCCTTGAGGGCTGTACCCTCATTATTGGGATTAATGTCATTATAGAAGCTTGAATTTGGCACTCTTTTTTTCTTTACCTTTCTGCCTTCTACCATGAGATGATACAGCAAGACCCTTTAAAGATGCCAGAGCCTTGATATTGGATTTCCCAGCCTCCAGAACTCTGAGCCAATAAACTGCTATTCTTTGTAAATTACCCAGTCTATGGTACATTGTTATAGCAGCATAAATGGACTAAGACAATGTGTAAACATAGAAGAAAGAACTGTCTTAGGGTGGGAGTGAAAAAAAGAGGAAAGGGGATAAGATGGGTCACATCTTTTACATGATGAGTTTAAGTTGCTTGTAGGATGAACAAGTGTGGATCCAGGATGTAGTTGGATATCAGACTCAGAAGAATGATCTGAGCTAGAAATATAGATTTTAGAATTATTAAATAAAAACATAATCAAAGACAGAGATTGGAACTAACAGGAACACTTCCAGAGAGAGGGTAAATAATCAGAAAAGTAGCAACGTTAGCGTGTGAAATAAATTATTTTAAGATGAGATGAAGAGAGGGGTGCCATTTTCAAACTGAAGAAGTAGCCAGGAAGGAAAGTAGAAAATGAGAAGAGAGCGCGTGACAGAGGCCAAAGGGACAAGAGCATCAAAGGATGGTGGTCAGGGGTCAAGAAGGATATGGAATGAAAATGTCTCCTGGACTTGACATTAAACAAATGTCAAGACAAGTGACTTGATGACTGTTGCTTATATTAGGTAGAATAACTTTGTTACTGTTCCAGAGAGAGATTCTTACTTGATCCTTAATTTGCATTCAAACAAATAATGTTTTATTTCAGTAATTATTTCTTGAATGCCTAGTCTGCCCTAGGCACTGGGGCTCCAAAGTATAGAACTCTGGCCTTAAGGAATTTACTGCTTCTCAATAAGCTTTTCCAGGGCAGGAATATACTCTTCTGTCTTCTGAACTGTCCTCAGGACTGGCCAAGAACAGGTACACAGATGCAGGCACTTGGGATGCAAATACATGTTGATTGTATGAACTGATTCTCTGATCTTCTAGAGTATTCTGTCTGTTAGTTGGGACAAATAATTAAACTGTACTACTAAATTTTAAGTACTCTAATAGAAGTTTTGAGAACTTCTCTTGTCATGTGAGAATATGGAGAATGTCATATGGAGAACATTCATTGAGCTTCCAGTATATACCAACACAAACTAACAGCGTGACTTATATATCGTGCTTCTGTTTTAGGGAATCGGCTCCAGCTTGTGAGTACAGGCTATTGGGATATAGGGGATAACCATGTGGGAATAGACTGACTTCTCATGGCTGCTGTCTAGTTAGGGTGTGGGAGTACATTCCTTTAATATCCTGTGAGTTTTAGAAAAAAACACTTTACAGGGTGAGATGGGTTGAGGGTGGTTATGGAGGATAGGTGGCATTGTGCGGTATCAAGTCTAAATGCAGCTGGTAAGTTTCCATTGCCTCACTGCTACATTTCAAAGTTAGCTGCTTCTTTGGGAAATAGACTTCACTTTGCTTAAAGTGAAGCTGGAGGAGATAGACTTTGTCAGGACCTAACTGGTAGGCAAAGTGTGCAGACTCCAAGTTCTAGGAAGCAGGTGTTGGTGTGAAGTGGCAGAGGGGGTGCAGCGTCTCACTGAACAGCTTTGGGTGTTTGCACCAGGTTTAGATTTACAAGTGTTTTTCTCTTAGAGGGCATCTGGAGGAGAATCCTACTGTGCTAAAGTCACTCTAAATATTTCAGACTGAACAGCCTGTAACTGGCCTGGGAAGCCATACTTGCTCTTTGGCAAGTTTGGAGGTTGTTCCTGGGCCTTTTTGCTGAGATGGGATGGCTGGCTATGAAGCCCATAGTCGTCTCTGCCATGTACAAAAACACTACATCTTAGGGTTGAAATAGCAGCATATGAGTATCTTTATACACAATCACTCTGTTTCTTTGAAGGGGAAGTCATTCAATGTATGCCAAAGCACAAATTTGGAAGGCAATTTGATCTAACACATAGAATGTTTACAAAATTTATTTCCATATATCTGGAGATCAAAGAGGCATATAATGCTCTGCTCTCAAGAAAAACATAGCCGGGTCATGGAGATGATATGTAAAATAAGTAAGTCTAGTCCAATGAGTACATAAGGTATTTTGTTGTTGTTGTTGTTGTTTTTGGAGACAGAGTTTCACTCTGTCACCCAGGCTGGAGTGCAGTGGTGCAATCTCGGCTCATTGCAACCTCTGCCTCCTGGGTTCAAGCAATTCTCGTGCGTCAGCCTCCCAAGTAGCTGGGATTACAATTGTGTGCCAGTACTCCTGGCTAACTTTTTGTATTTTTAGTAGAGACAGGGTTTCACTATGTTGCCCAGGCTGGTCTCGAACTCCTGAGTTCAGGCAATCCACCCACCTCAGCCTTCTAAAGTGCTAGGATTACAGTTATGAGCCACCACACCCAGCCCCAATGAGTTTTCGGAAACCTAAGAGAGCAGTTGCTGCTTCTGTGGACTGTATTTGGGGAGGAGGTAGTCAGAGGGGACACAGAGGAGGTTGCATCAGTGCTCGCCTTGAAGGATGAGCGGAGACTCACGGCAGGTGGCAGCACTGGAAAGAAGCACAGTAACAGAGGGTCTGAAAACTGATGATGTGGCCAGGTGTGGTGGCTTCCACCTGTAAGCCCAGCACTTTGGGAGGCCGACGCAGGCGGCTCGCAAGGTCAGGAGATCAAGACCATCCTGGCTAACACAGTGAAACCCCATCTCTACTAAAAATACAAAAAAATTTTCCAGGCTTGGTGGTGGGTTCCTGTAGTCCCAGCTACTCGGGAGGCTGAGGTAGGAGAATGGTCAACCCAGGCGGCGGAGCTTGCAGTGAGCTGAGATTGTGCCACTGCGCTCCAGCCTGGGCGACACAGCGAGACTCCGTCTCAATTAAAAACTGATGATGCCCAAACAGGACTGAAGTAGGCAGCTCTGTTTGGGGAATTTAGTCCTAAGAAATACATTCCATATTTGGAGGCATAAACTTGAATTATTGGACTAGAAGAGACCTCACTTGAGGTCATGCATTTCAACCTCTCAGTGAACAAGTAAGGAAACTAGTTGAGGGTCAGAGAGGTGGCAGCCACAAACTCACTGCAAGGTCTTGGGCGTGTTTTGGGATTTGAAGCAGTTCTTCACTTCCAGTGCTTTCCCTAGTATATTTGCTGCCTTCAGTCTCTCTGCCACATCTTTAACCTTAATCATTACTCACTCATGAAGAATGCAAACATTTAAACAAATTCCAATATTCATGGGCTACCAATACTGTTACAGGATCTCTGGGGTATCGATTTTTCTGGCCAGAAACCTCTGTGGCCATGAGGCCTTTGCCCGAGTTCTTGTCCCGTATCCAGGAAGAATGAGGTATGAGGTGCACAGACAAGTGACGGGTGAAGAAGAAGAGTTTTATTTAGTGTTAGAATAGCTCAGAGGAGTGGGTAGCTCCTCTCTGTAGGCAGGTTGTCTGTTCAGCATTCAGCTCTTAGCAGGGAGGAGGTCCTGGGGAGGGTGGCTCTTCTCCACAAGCAAGTCAGAGTCTCTGCAAGTCTCTGAAGCTCTCAGCAGAGAGGGTAGCTCCTCTCTGCAGCTGGCCGTCCCGTCGTCTCCAGCTGTCAGCAGTGAGGATCCTCCACTCTACAGCTGGTCATCCTGTCTCGTAGTCTCTCTGTCTCTTCATCCTCTGGCTGCCCTCTGGCTAAGCCCAGGGCTTTGATGAACCTCAGAGGGAAGGAAGTGCATGCGGATTGGTCCATGGGTGGCCATGGGTGGGTCGGAAGAGGCACCAGGCGTTCCCACTCTGGTTAGCAGGACTGGTAGTCTAGTCTCCAGCCTTCAGGCCCTCCCTGGCCTGAAAGTGGGGCCTTACTGGGGACCCTGCCCCCTTCCACCCAGGACTCTATCTGCCTCTGACTCCTATTCACGGCTCCGGAGCTTGGTCCCAACCCCACTCTGAGATTGGAGCAGGTGCTAGGAGCAGAGAGAGGCCAGGCAGTGGGAGCAGACCCCCCTGAACCTGCAGGGACTGGGAGGCAGGGGATCCTTCCTGGGGCACCAGAGGGTGCAGGCTGCAGAGACGCCCCAGTCCTGTGCCTGGGAGGGTGGGTGCAGCTGCACCCTGGAGCTCTCACCTGGCCAACTCGGAAGGGGCAGGGCTCCTGCTTGTCCTCGGTTCCTGCTGGCTTCCTGGAGCTGGAGGCCCAGGTCTGCAGGCTGCAGGTACTGCGGCTACAGCTGCACCTGGAAGTGCATATCCTGCCTGTTCCCAGTGCCCCCAAGAGCACAGGGAGGCTGGGATCCACAACTGCAGATTGGGCGGCTCCTTCCTGCTCCGTAGAGCAGGATGCCTGGGTCTGCAGCTGAGGTTTGAGCAGCTGCAGCGGCATGGGGAGCTCCTGTCCCTACTCAGAGGGGATGGGGCTCCCACTGGCTCCAGGGAGAGTGCAGCCCCAGCTGTGCCTCCCTGCTGTAGCTGGTGTGATGACAGCAGCCACTACCATCAATACCACTGGCAAAGTAGTATGGGGCAAAACCTGCCCTTTTAGTCCATGGACACCATATATTGAACCTAAGATTGGTTCCAGCTCAACTGTGGTTACTTTAAGGAGGATTCTGCTGAATGAAATCCAACTCAAGAAATGTTTATTGAATCTACACTATGTGTGAGGCCCAAAGAAAATTGCAGCCTTCATTTCAGGACCAGCATGGAAACTGCTATGACTTTGTGTTTGTGTTGGGGCAGCCTTGACAATTCTGCATGTGCTGTGTGCTGATATCCAACCCAGAATGATGCTTATCACAATATGCTTTGTTTGTAGAGGTGTATGATTGACATATCTTTGAATATCTGTGAAGCTAATGTGGATTAAATAATGACAGCCTTTTCCAGGTGCCTGGCTCATCTCTGTGTTTTTGCACTCCTGAGGGGATTCTGTCCACACTGGGTGCTGTGCTGGCTCTTGTGAGTGGCACAAAACATTCAGACAGAGTTGCTGGGTGGGTCTCCTTCCACCAAGGGTCACCGTCAAGCAGTTGCCCCTGGCTAAATGTGCAGAGATCAATAACAGTTTGTCTGTTAAGGGTCAGAATTTGCTTCTATTTGTTTCTATCATGTTTATTTACCACTCTAGGAGCTCACCTATTTGTTTCTCTCTCAGCCAAATCTTGAGTGCTATTTTTCTTTTCTTGAGCTTAGAATGCTAACTGGGTAGTATTAAAGCCAAGGACCATCAGAAACACACCTGGAGTGAAAACAAAAAGGTGGGTTTATGGGGTAGCAAGGAAGAACACATTGGAGATGAACTGTGGGGGCCTCCTTACAGGATTCAGGCTGACACAGGATGATTTTCACGAGGGGTTAGGAGAGCAGAGGCTGGTTTCAGGTTGGGTTGTGTCAAGAGGGAGGGTCAATTTGGTGACTAGGTATCTTAATACATTTTATCAAAGAGGCTGATGGATGAAGGCTGGGCTAGGAGAAGTCACTTGTGTTAGTCAGAGGAGGGGATGTTTTGTGATTGTTGAGGTTGTGGAGTGGCCATGTCTCTGTCTTTTTCCAAACACAGCAGCAGCGGCCTTGTCTGAGCATTGTTCAGATTCACTGTTTATGTTCAGTTGGGAACATCATTGTCTGGCTGCTGGTGGGGCCATTTTTAATTTTCTTAGAAGCTTCCTCATTTGTAAAATGAGAGGACTGCGTAAGAACGGTGATTTCAAACTGCTCCCCAAAGGTCTAGGAGCTTTGGGGGCCACTGTAGCTACCATGGGGAGGCAGCGTGGGCAGGGCTGTTGGCCGTCTTGCTCCCCTTTCAACAGAGCAGGTATGCTTTTCCAGTTTTACCTTTTGGGGTTCTGTGTTAAATCACATTTTGTTTATCTTTTAAGCCTTTATTTTAGAATTGGGGGTACATGTGCAGGTTTGTTACATGGGTATATTGTGTGATGCTGAGGTTTGGAATACCGATGAAACTGCCACCCAGATAGTGAACACAGCACTCAATAGGTAGGCTGTTTCCAGCCCATCCTCCCCTCCTTTCTTTCCCTCTCTTGTATTCCCCAATGTCTATTGTTCCCACTTTTATGTCCATGTGTACCCACTTATAAGTGAGAACATGTGTTATTTGGTTTTCTGTTTCTGTGTTAGTTTGGTTAGCATAATGGTTTCCAGCTGCATCCCTGTTGGGGCAAAGGACATGACTTCATCCTTTTTCATTGCTGTGTAGTATTCCATGGTGTATATGTACCACATTTTCTTTTTTTTTTTTTTGAGACGGAGTCTTTCTCTGTCGCCCAGGCTGGGGTGCAGTGGCCGGATCTCAGCTCACTGCAAGCTCTGCCTCCCGGGTTTACGCCATTCTCCTGCCTCAGCCTCCCGAGTAGCTGGGACTATAGGCACCCACCACTTTGCCCGGCTAGTTTTTTTTTTTTTTTCTGTATTTTTTAGTAGAAACGGGGTTTCACCATGTTTGCCAGGATGGTCTCGATCTCCTGACCTTGTGATCCGCCCGTCTCGGCCTCCCAAAGTGCTGGGATTACAGGCTTGAGCCACCACGCCCGGCCCACATTTTCTTTATTCAATCCACTGCCATTGACGGGCATTTAGGTTGATTTCGTGTCTTTGCCATTGTGAATAGTGCTGCAGTGAACATATGGGAACAATTTTATTTTATTTTTTTGTAGAACTATTTATTTCCCTTGGGGTATATACCCAGGTAGAAGGACATTCTTGCCTTGCTATAAAGAAATACTGACATGATGCCAGCATCTGCTCAGCTTCTGCGGGGGCCTCAGAGAGTTTTTCCTCATAGCGGAAGGTGAAGTGGGAGCAGACACATCACATGGTAAGAGCAGGAGTCAGAGGGAGAGGAGAAAGTGCCATATACGTTTAAACATCCAGATCTCATGTGAACTCACAGTGAATCACCAAGCGGATGGTGCTAAGGCATCCATGAGGGATCCGCCCCCATGACCCAGTCACCTCCCGTCCGGCCCCACCTCCGATATTGGGGATCACATTTCGACACGAGATTTGGGTGGGACAAATATCCAAACCATATCAGCCCAATAGAGGGGTTGCTGGGTTGAATGGTAGTTCAACTCTCAGTTCTTTGAGAAATTTCCAAATTGCTCTCCACAGTGGCTGAACTAATCTTCATTCATATCAATACTGTATGTGTTCTCTCTTCTCCAAAGTCTTGTCAGCATGTCATGTTTTGACTTTTTAACAAAAGCCATTCTGACTGGTGTAAGATGGCATCTCATTGTAAACCACACTTTCAACACACATTCTTTTGCTTTAGAGGAGCTTAAAAATTGCTGAACTGGATAAGCTGTAGGTCTCTCTATTGCTTCCCGGCACAGGGAGGTAAAATAATTTGTCCCAAATGTAAAGAGCTAATTAGATTCAGTGGCTTAAGTTTGAACCTCAGCTTTGCCATCACTTTCAGAATTTTGCTCGTTTTATTTACTTTTTCCCACTGTGTCAGGATTCCAGCATGCCGTGTCTAAAGGGCTGATGGGACACACTGTAAATTCATTTGAATGAGGCTCCCAGAAGCCTCATGAAAAATATTTTATCTTAATAAGTGAGACATATAAGTTTGGTTGGACTGAACAGGAGAACAAAAATGAGAAAACACTAGTAATGGAACCCATTTTTACCATCCAGAAGGTGAGGTCAGGGGCATGATGGTCTTCATATTATTCCGTGATTGATCAACTATGCAGTAGGGACAAGGTGGTACAGATTAAACTAGGTTCTTATTTAGTATACAATTACTTGGGGGATAAATAACTGTACTTCCATTAATTTTATGAGACTTATCCTTGTATGTTTGTATCGTTAGCTATTTGCTTATTAGATGTTTATTTTCCATTTTGTCTCTAGTGTGGCAATGTGGGTGCTGGAATTCTCCCCTTCTCCTAGAGGTACCTTCTCAGCACATGTTGCCTCTGTGCATCTGTTTAGCTGTTTGGGGTCCATAAGTTTCGTGGCTATAATTTATGTCTCTATAATCATTACTAATCAGAATAGCAATTGATTCAATGCTCAGTGTCTCAATTTAGACTTTGAGTTGACAGTGATGTGCTAGAATTTACAGTAATGATGTTGAGTGATTCTGCTTTGTCTGGGGATTTAATAGTTGCTATTACCTCCACATGGCACCCTTTGTTCCTTCAGCTATGAGATTCCAGACCTTTGAATGGCTATATGAACTCATGGGAACCAGGGATAAACTATTAAGACTAGAGAGAACTCTGCCCCTAGAATTAATTCTTTGGTTTTCTGATTGAACCAATTTACCAGAAAGAAGCATCACGTGTAAACAGATCAGAAGGTTGCTCAGTAAACCAAGCAAGGAAAATTGGACATTATTAAGCTGTGTTTCTCAGTGAGGCATTTGGAGAATCACTTTGTGAACAATAGATGTTAGTCTACATCAAACTACAGCAAACCATGGCATATGTTCTGAATCTATCTTCCTGCCAGTTTTGTATGTCCCCTGGGCTAAGAATGGTGTTTAGATTTTTAAATCATTGAAAAAAATCAAAAGAAAAAGAATATTTCATGCAATGTGAAAATTATGCAAAATCCAAATTTCAATGTCCGTAAAAAGTTTTATTAGAACATAGCCACACTCTTTCATTTCCGTATTGTCTGTGGCTGCTTTGTGTTATAATGGTAGAAGTGAGTAGTTAAAAAAGAAATCTAATAAGCCACAAAGGTTAAAATGTTTACCCTCTGGCCCTTTATAGAACTAGTTAGCCAACCCTTGGTCTATATGATAGTGTTGCACAAGGAAAAAGTTAAGAACCTCTGTTCTCGGCTGGGCATATGCCTGTAATACCAGCACTTTGGGAAGCTGAGGCGGGGGAATCGCCTGAGGTCAGGAGACCAGCCTGGCCAACACGGCAAAACCCCATCTCTACTAAAAATACAAAAATGAGCCAGGTGTGATGGTGCATGCCTGTAGTCCCAGCTACTTGGGAGGCTGAGGCAGGGGAATCATTTGAACCCGGGAGGTAGAGGTTGATATTGCACCACTGCACTGCAGCCTGGGTGACAGATTGAGACTCCATCTCAGGAAAAAAAAAAAAAAAAAAGGAACCTCTGCTCTTAATAAATAATCTCATTGAATTATGACTGCTTGCTAGTGAACACTTATTCACTTATTCTAATGATTTTCTCAGGGCAAGTATTTCGGAATCAGCATATTTTGTCTTATAGATAGATCCAGGGTGGGCCTTGGCCTTAATCTTCTTTCCTTCCACTTATTTTTTGTTTAGAGACACACTTTCCAATTATGGCATTGGTAGTTACTATTTGTGTGAAAAATGTTGTATTCCATATCCCAGTTATTCATTTTTCTTCTTGTGGATGTTTTGCACATATCCAAGTTTATGTGTGTTAATGTAGCTCTTAGGCACTAGGGAAGTGAGTGTGCTTAGGCTTAAAGGTATTGGTGTTCAAGGAAGGAATGCTCAAAAGAAAGATTGAACACAAGAATGCTGAGTTCTAAGGGGCCGGGGAAAGGAGACAGAAGTCCTAATAGAGTCACGGTGATAATTCGTTGGCAAGTGCAGATCAGAAAAATGCTGCTATTTGAGATTTCAGAGAACTGCTTAGGTTGCAGTTTACATTGCAATGGGAATGGAAGCTGAAGTAACTGAACAGAAATTGCCTTATTTTTTCCCACTTTCCAGATCAATGAAAGATAAAATGATTTAATCTTTGGTTGAGAGTAGATGCAGAGAAGAGAATCTGAGTTCTGGAAGAGCAAGGCTAACATGTGCGTGCAGTCTGTTGCAAGCTACCAACTAAATTTCCAGATGAGAACTCCTCCCAGGACAAAGAATTCTAGGTTGAGGGACATATATTGCATTGGCAGGCTCATTGCATTTGTTTTCTCAATCATGCTTGTTACTTACTGTGGAATATGGATCGTTATGGTGATGTGAAGATGGAAGCCATGTGCCCTGCAGAATCTTGGGAAACTTTATGGACGCCATAATGTTGGCAACGAGAAAGGAGCAGAGGATGTGACATCTGAAGACCAGCTCAAAAGAGTAAACTTTTACCAAGGCTTATGCACATTCCACCCCCCTCTTCACGGCATTATTTCAGAGCATCCTCCTGGTTTGATGCCTTTATGTCCTCTCTAAAAATCCCGTGGAGTAAGAGACTTCTGCCCAGCAAGCCTGATGACTAGTGTACTGACACCAATTCCATAAGTACCACCATCTTAAGCCTACCCCACTGTTTCAGCTTGGAACCTCTAGTTGGCAGAGTGAATACAGTACCCTGTGTGTCACCAACTTTGTAGGAAGTAGGCTCTATATTTTCAGTACAACGCTAAGGAACTTATTAGCATTTGCCTCTCTACTTGGGGGGAATATAGAGTTTCACATTCTCCAGTTCACCTTCTCAGAAGAGTAGATTTAATAATAATAAAAAAAAGTGGTGAGACTCTCTGCCACACTGTCTTCTGGTGATATATGCTAATCACAGGCATGAAGACATTGTGACCTGTTTTGTAAGTTTAGTTAGTTTTCTGATCTCCCGGCCATTAACAAGGCTTTCTTGTTACTAGAAATTTTGAAGAAAAAGAAACATTAAAAATTAAATCGTAGAAATGGAAGATAATATAGGTCGATATAACATGTCCTTGAATAGTCATTTTGTTACAATGCTGATGAGATAAAAAATCGATTCCTGGCTGGAGCCATTATCTGTGTGGAGTTTGTACATTCTCCCTATGTCTGCTGGGTTTTCTCCAGATACTCCAGTTTCCTCCCACATCCCAAAGATGTGAGGTTCATTGGCATGTCTACGTTGTCCCAGTCTGAGCGAGCGTGACTGTGTGTGAGTGTGCCCTGCAATGGAATGGCATCCTGTTCAGCGTAGGTTCCTGCCTTGCATCCAGCCTAGGTTCCAGCCACTCAAAACCCTGGTAAGTGGGTAAATAATTACCTTCCTTTTTTTTTTTTTATTAATCTTTCTTAAATATATGTATAGCTCACATTTATTTCAGTGTTTAACATTAGAAGCGTTTTGGGTCTTAGGAGTTTGGTGATGTTTTTGTAACCAGAAATATACCATAGGAACTGAACTTTTGTTTATATAAATTAGCCTATGGTAAATTTGGCTTTGACATACATTGTGCCACTTAAAGTCACAGTTTCCAAGAACTGATCTATCAAGGGATGTTCAGTGAGGACTTACTGTATTTGTCTTATCACAGAGTAGGAAAGGACTTTCTAAGCACAAATGCAAAGAGGAAAACCATAAAAAAATCTGAACACTTGCTCTAAAACAGAGTTTGTCAACTATTCCTATTTTGGGCTAAATCATTCTTTGTTGTGGGGGCCTGAGCATTGCAGAATGTTGAGTATCATTCCCGGTGTCTGCTTCTTAGATATTAATAGCAGCCCTCCAGTCCTGACAATCAAAAATGTTCAAGTGTTGTCAAAGTTTCCCTAGGGGGCAATATCGCCGCTGGCTGGGAGCCACCGTTCTGGAATGATTGTTTTGTATGCAAGGGGGAAAGAAAAAGCCACCTCACATTCAAGTCGTGGGCTGGAATCATATGCTTACTCAGGGCCGCATTTTGGAGAGATAAAATTCCAAAGAAACGAAGCAGACAAAGGGCCCACTTTGGTTTCTGTGTCTCCCTGGTAGGGTTTGTGGGGTTTCTCTCAGGGCAGCACTGCCTCTGCCCTCACATTTATCCTTTATCCTCTCTGTGGTTGCTTTTTCCTCTGTTTGTTTCTGATCATGCCGCCCTCTGCTTGCACGGTCCTTTGGCTTGCCAACCCTTCTTCGTGGAATCTATTACTTTCAGATCTTGCCCTACTGCTAGCTGTGAGAGACAGAAATTTATCTCCATGTACAATCACATCTCTGCTATTATGTTGGGCTGTGTGATAGGCACAGGCTGCAGGTCACCTTATGGAGAAGCTGTCCGCGGGCCAAGTGCATGCCCCTCCTGCACCAGTTGTGACCCGTAGGGAAGGGGTGTCATTGGTGTGAGCCATCAGTGCTTGGCAGCAGGAGCCATGGACTGCAGATTTATTCAGAAGAAAGTGGGGATAGGTAGGTGCTGACTGAGATCTCTAAACCAAAGAAAAAATTCTAAAAGTTCCATCTATCCAGAAGCAATTCCCACAAGCATAACTAATCTGAATGAAATAAACTGGGTAGAGGATTCAACATGCAGCGTGGGATTAATATACAAGTGATTTTATAAATCAGTATATAAAATGGTGAATATCTCAAGAAGACAATGTGCCAAGGGTAGGAAGGAGCAAAGCCACAAAACAAGAATTGCAGTGGCCACAAATATTGGAATAAATACTCAGACGCACGAAGTATAACAGAAGTGCAAATTATTACAAAGCAAATATAAAATTTTGCCTTTCACATTGGTGAAAAATTAAAAAATAGCAATTGTTCATTCATTCTTAGTGAAAGACTAGCAAAATTCTCATTCTGGTACCGAAAGGAAAACTGCTGATGTTATTAAAAATCAGGTCAGCAAGTTTTCGGGTGTAATCTGGCAATAGAGATGAAAGCACCAAAAATGTTCATACCTTTTGAGTCAATAATTCCCTCTAGACATTTACTCTAAGTAAATATTCTGAGATGTGAGTAAAGAATTATATATGAAGATGAAATATTCATCAATGGATGTTTTATTCTAACAAAATATTGGAATTAACTTAAATATCCAAAAGGGGATTGATTAAAGGTATTTTTAAAACACATTTAATGACATAGGAAAGGTTCAGAATATTGTGTTTAGTGAAATTAACAGGTTACAAAGCTATTTCTAGTGTGATTTAAATGTTGCATGTATTTACAGAGATATACATACAAAATTAAAAGTAGGAAGAAATATATCAAGTATTTAATAGTGGTTATCTAAAGTTGGTTGTATGACTGATTTTATCTTCCTTTAACTTTTATGTTTTCTCTAAACTTTCTACAAGAGTCCATTACTTATAAATATATATTTTATTAAATTTTTATTAAATTTTCTTACTTTTTTTTTTTGGGGGGGGGTACTGAGTCTCACTCTGTCTCCCAGGCCGGAATATAATGGCGCCGTCTCAGCTCACTGCAACCTCCGCCTCCCACGTTCAAGTGATTCTCCAGCCTGAGCCTCCCGAATAGCTGGAATAACAGTTGTGTGCCACCACACCTAGCTAATTTTTGTATTTTTTAGTAGAGACGGGGTTTCACCACGTTGGCCAGGCTGGTGTCAAAACTCCTGCCTTGTTCTCCTGAAGTGCTGAGATTACAGGCGTGAGCCACCACACCCGGTCTATAAATATGTGTTTTAAAAAGTTTGGGCCCGGTACAGTGGCTCACGCCTATAATCCCAGCACTTTGGGAGGCTGAGGCGGGTGGATCACCTGGCATCTGGAGTTTGAGACCAGCCTGGTCAACATGGTGAAAACCCATCTCTACTAAAAATACAAAAATTAGCCTGGCGTGGTCGCAAGCGCCTGTAATGCCAGCTACTCTGGAGGCTGAGATAGGAGAATCGCTTGAACCCGGGAGACAGGTTGCAGTAAGCCGAGATTGCGCCATTGCACTCCAGCCTGAAGGACAAGAGTAAGACTTCATCTCAAAAAAAAAAAAAAAAAAAAAAAAAGTTTAAAAGATGCACTCTTTGCAAAGAATAAGTTTTAAAATGACCTATAGCCTGTCTTCTGAGAATCCTCCCAAAGTGAGAATTTGTTATTGTTCAGGGCCCAGCCTTTCAGACTGAGAATCCCATTTTTTTCCCCAGCTCACTAAATGCAGAAAAATTTATCAGAGAGGCAGACTCACATTTAACCAAGCTTATAGAGACTGATGTATAAAACCAGAACAGCAGTGAATTAATTTCCAATAAGAAATAGAACTGTAGAAAGAACCAAACACTTGTGTTCTCAGGCTATCTTATTTTTTCTCTGTAGCTTATTGTGTGGAAAAGTATATCATAAACAATATTGTCCTGTGAGTAGGGAATCAGAACTAAGAGTGTTAATTATAAGACTTTAATGTTTTATTGCATCAAGTTTTAATTGCATGAGGCAGTTTCGTCCATAGTAGGAACAGACATGCTACCAGGCCTAGATAGGTAGAGTCTCACTATCTGGACTGAGATTGAAGTGGTATTGCCAAAGTTTGCCTTGATATATATATATTTTTAAACTTTCATTGACTTTGTGATGATCACCTTTCTTCATGTGCAGTGTTTCAGGTAGGGTTCATATTGGCACACACACACCTGTACACATTCTACAGTAAATCTATTATCGATTTATTTAATGAAGGATACGAAAATTAGCTAGAGGGAGGGTCAGGCCACACAGAATCAGAGCATACATTCTGTTTCTCAACTCAACTTCCTCAGATCTTGCAATCCCCAGTGGGAGGATGTGTGGCTGACAGTGATGTTGTCCACCTACAGTGGGTCTTCCCAGATCTGAGAAGCGCAATTTTCAGTTGCAACGCTGTCCTCTTTACACTTGGGGCTTATATATATCATATGTGTGTGTGTATAATGGGGAAAAAAACCAAATGAAGCAAACTGTCTGTTTTCTCCTACTGTACTCAATACTCAGCACAACACAGAACACTCTGGTCATCAAAATGTGTGTGTGTGTGTGTGTGTTTTCCCAATATCCTGACCAGTTCTCCAGCAGACACCAGCTGGATGTCCTGTAATTCAATTCAATTCTGACACTATCTACCTGGAGTTAAAAGTCAGATCCCACAGGTTAAGGGCTCAGTCCCACAAGACTGTCCCCCATTTCAGGTGCCAGTCACAAGCCCAGACCTTTGGTAATTCTGACCAATTGGCTATAAACTCGGGGAGGGATCTTACAAGCCTCTCTTTGGGATTGATCATTTGCTGCAATGGTTCACAGAACTCTGGGAAACACGTACATTTACTGGTTTACTACTTTATCAAGGATATGATAAGGGATAGGTAAGAGGTACACAGGATGAGGTTTGAAAGGGTCCTGAGCACAGCACGTTTCCTCCCTGTGGATTTGGGATGTGCCACCCTCCCAGCACAGGGGTACTTTCTTATTTACGAGCCCAGAGGCTCTCTGAGCCCCATGCTTCAGGATTTCTTTGTGATATGGACAGAAGGCAGGGAAATATTGGGTAGAAGAGGGTGGGTCCCTGGGAAAGGCCCCACCCTCAATTCTGGAAACAGTAGCCTTAGGTGAGAACAGTTATCCCTGTTTTCCTGCCCAAATGTTGCCTTTTTTGGCCCTCCCTGCCTCCCATCCTGTGCTCATATAAACCCCAGACCTCAGCTGGCAAAGAGACAAGCAGCTGAGCGTTGAGAGGAGAAGAAGCAACTGAGCATCTGAGACTCAGGAGAGACACGACTTAAGCTCCGATGGCATGACCTCAGAGAGGAGCCTGCCCGGAGATGGCTGGGCTTCAGGGAAAGACCACTTTCTTCCCACACAATCCCCTTTGCAGCTCACCTTCTGCTGAGAGCCACTTCCACCACTTAATAAAATCCTCCACATTCGTCACCTTTCAAACTGTTCATGTGACCTGATTCTTCCTGGATGCTGAACAAGAGCCTGAGTACCAAGAGGGCAAGGTGTAAAAGACTGTCACACTCACTCTCCACTGAGCTGGTTCACACTTAGCCATCTGTAGATGGCACCTGCTAAAAGAGCATTAATTGTAACACAGCTCTAGATGCTGCTTTGGGGCCGGAGCCCAAAAATGTTTGCCCAGCCTAGGCACCTGCTCACCTGCCTGCTCCCACTCCCACAAGGGGTTTGAGCAGGGCGGCAGCCGAGTAAGTGAGTGACATCCCTGTCACAAGTCTCATGAAGGGGTCAAGGGAACTCTCCCATCTCATTTGACGGCTTCGTCGTGTAGGCATGATTGATTAGTAATTCATTCTTCAGCTTCTCTCCCCTTTCTAGAGGATTGGGGGTAGGGCTGAAAGCTCCAAGCTTCTAAACATGGCTTGGTTCTTCTGGTGATCAGCCCGCATCCAGGACTCCACCGAGAGAGTCACCTCGTTAGAACAAAAGATGCTCCTGTCTCCTAGGAAATTCCGAGGGGTCAGGAGCATTATGTCAGGAACCTGGGTCAAAGACCAAACGTTAGAACAAAAGATGCATCTTGTACCCCTCTCACTCAGCAAATTACAAAGGTTTAGGAGCTCCATTTTGGGAATTGGGGATGAAAGCGAAACTACACATTTCTTACAATGCATCACAATGTCATACTATATAAACATAAGTATGTGTGTTTATGTCTCACCATTTTTTGTGTATAGCATTTAAGGACATATTTATGAACACAGGGCTCTCCTGATCCTTTACCTAGACACACTACTAGCAAGGCCATTCCTCAAGGGAAAACCATGCAGGTTGTGCCCAGGTATCCTGACTCCAGCTTTCCAGTGCTGCAGTACTCAAATTCTTCTGATTGGTCAATAAACACTGTGAAATGAGATTAAAAGTTAACCAGTCAGCTGTGCCTCTGCTGTTCCATTCCCTGCCCCATTAAATAGGTTTTCGGATTTGTCCCGTTTTCTCCCCTCCCTGCCCTGTGAGTGGGATCCTGAGTGCACAGTCCAGCTTATTGTGGATTTATCGTGTAAAATCTGGAGAAAAGAGAAGGGGGGAAAGGATAAGAGGTGCAGGGCTCTAGGCTTGGGAGTAGAGTTTTGCAGGAAATTAAAAGGGGATAAAAAGATAGGGGATAAATGCAACTAGTGTGTGAAGGGAAGTGGAACAGAGAAATACGCCTTCTCTATGTATTCAAGAAATACAAATAAAACATGTGAGTTTTTCCAAAATTACTTTTTTAGTCTGCTGCAGTTTTTGGAGATGATCCCGTTCTGAGACTAGACTATATGAATTATTGTTTTATTTGTATTTGTATTTTATTAATTTCTGGTTTATGAATATATATGTAGATGATAAGCAGGACAAAATGGTATGCCCTGAAAAGTAAGCCTCCCTCCCATCTCTGACCATGAGTTGCCCAGTTCTCTTTCCCTGATGCAACCATGTTATCAGTTTCTTGTGTATGCTTCCAATAACAGTGGATACAAAGAAAATGTGTGTATAAGTAACTCCTAGCCTTAACAACAACAAAAAAAGGGTAGGGTATTATATCCATGGTTCAGAAGCTTGCTTTTAAAATTTAAAAACATACCTGAAAATCCTCTATAGTAATATGTAGTTTATATACAATATATAAAAATTTGCATCATTAAAAATGTTCGCCATACCTTGATAAGCATCATGGATGAGCGAATGAAGAAGTGCTGTGTGGTTATTGTAAGCGGTAGCCACATTTTAATGCAGTGTGTCCTCTAGAGATTGCTGCCTGGTGGTTCCTGTCTGCCCATTTGCTGTTCTGGGCAAGTGTGTCACTGTGTCTCTGCTCCTTGTAGGTAGATGCAGTCCAGTGGGTAGGAAAATTTAGTGAGAGGAGTGAGCAATCTGAGCTCTGTCATGCAGAATGGAATGTTCTGAGAAAAGAAAGAAGAGAAAGAAAGAAAAGAAAAGAAAGAAGGAAGGAAGGAAGGAGGAAAGAAGGAAAGAAAGAGAAAGAAAAGAAAGAAAAAAAAAGAAAGACCACTGTCCTAGAAGTCTTCACTGTTTTCAAGTTTGGTGAATTTTTAGCCAAATATCACTTAAGTGTGAGCTCAGAGTTTTTCTGGATTACACAAAGCTTTTCCTCATGAAGGTACATCATATAGTACAAGTTTTGAGTATTACCTCATTAACCCTTAGAATAGCAATTTTACTTTCAAGTACCCTATCTTTTTTTTTTTGTTTGAGACAGAGTCTCACTCTGTTGCCCAGGCTGGAGTGCAGTGGCGCCATCTCGGCTCACTGCAAGCTCTGCCTCCCAGGTTCACGTCATTCTCTTGCCTCAGCCTCCCGAGTAGCTGGGACTACAGGTGCCCACCACCATGCCTGGCTAATTTTTTGTATTTTTAGTAGAGACGGGATTTCACCATGTTAGCCAGGATGGTCTCGATCTCCTGACCTCGTGATCCGCCTGCCTTGGTCTCCCAAAGTGCTGGGATTACAGGCGTTCAAGTGCCCTATCTTGAACTCACTCATACAACATACACATAATGGAAGGCTAAAAAAGCTGTTTTTCATAATCTCTGGGATAAAGTGAAATGGTTTTCTCAAGTGTGTCTAAATGACCATGGAGACAGAACTCAGTTATCACTGTTTCCAATCTCTTCTCTGGACACTGTCCTTTACATAGTGGTTACTTGAACCTCAAGCCTAGGACACCCATGTAACAAAACCCAGCCGTGTTCCTTTTAATATCTGTGGTAGAACTTGGGCCTTCATTTTTTTCAATTATAGTTGGAGAAAGAAAAAAGAAAATTACAAGACCAGAGAGATGAAAGAGATTCCCCGTAAGACACTTTTATTTATTTATTCAGCCTCTTCTCATCTCCTTTCTCCATCTAGATCTCCCTCCTTACTACCACTTCAGCTGAGAAAGTAATTATAGACAACACCAAAGAGCATATAAACACTTCCAAAGCCAATTCCTGTTATAAATGAGCCTTTAGGAAGTAAAGAGCTTTGCAGCAGTTAAAAAAAGTCTCTGAACCTGGTTGGGATGTCAGGACTAAGGATTTGATCCATAAAAAGTTCCTAAACAGCTCCACAGAAATTGTAACCATATGTTTACAACGTTAAAATGCATATTTGAATTGAGATAAACCTGGCATCCAATGCATATGCCGTTGATGCAAATAAAGCATTTTCTCGTGAATACGATTTACTTAAATGAGGAAGCGAGTTAGATGTGGTGGGGTCTCAATGTTTCATTTTAGCAAATTGCCTTGAAGTGATACTACGATTTTAAAGTTTGCTAGTGTGTCATTCTGCACCAGGTGTCCATGGGCAGGCTGTCTCAATGACTGTCAATACAAGGAGGACCTCCCTCCTTAGGCGTGACTGTACTTGGATTCTTCTGATTACAAGGAGATGTACATTTTAAGACATCTAGAGTCAGAGAGTAGCCAAAGGATTTTATTCAGGTTTTGTTTCCTATCAAATACTGTGTCACATTATCTTCAGATATTATCTGTTTTGTCAGATAATTCCGTATACAGCTAGGTTCTCAGAATTCAGAACGTGGTGCAAGCACTTCTGGGATTTTGAGCTGGCTTGCATATTGGCATCTACTCTGGGGGTTTTGTCTGTAGCCATTGTGGAGACCCAGCCTTTGTGGGGGCTGTCCGATGGTTATGCTAGCAGAAAGCGGAGTAACATTCTGACCCTGTTAAATACCCTCCTTAGGCTTTTCATCTATTCAATCATAACTTTCCTTTGCCTTATGTAGGATGCCAAGGAATAGGTTTTTTCCCTCTAGTTTTTAGATTCATTTCTACCCATCCAGGTAAGTATCAAGCAAGAAGAATTTCTAACCCAAATACATCCAGTGGGAAATCTCAAAATTTTAATAGTTTCGTCTCCTAGAAGAGGCATGTTTGCATGTTTTATATCTTGGTGTATTTTGAAGATGTGCAACAACCTTAGTAGTACTGTACTTAAAAACAGGGGTCCTACCTGCTCTGTGAGAAGGAAACACCATTATAAGATGAGGCCAAGGATGTAGACCTCTGTTTAGGGAAGTACCTTCAGGATCTTCTCATACAAAAGTAGATTCTTTGGCATTCCACCCAGTAATCACGGGAAGCAAGAAAGGCTTCCGAGATGAACTGAGTACATAGCAGGCATTCCTGGCCTGATTCATAGGGACTTATTTGCTGGGTACAGTGGTGTTTTTCAATATGTGTTTTCAATCAGTGGTGTTTTTCAATATGTTTATATGCTCTTTGGTGTTGTTCAAATTTTCAATAGAAAATTTGAGGTATAGTAAGGCCAACAGATCAAGAGGCATTTGCCATTGAAAAGATAGTTCATGACTGGGCACAGTGGCTCACGCCTGTAATCCCAGCACTTTAGGAGGTCGAGGTGAGGGGATCACCTGAGGTCAGGAGTTCAAGACCAGCCTGGCCAACATGGCGTAAAACCCGTCTCTACTGAAAATACAGAAAATTAGCAGGGCATGGTGGTGGGTGCCTGTAATTCCAGCTACTTGGAAGGCTGAGGCAGGAGAATCGCTTGAACTGAGGAGGCAAAGGTTGCAGTGAGCTGAGATCACGCCATTGCACTCCAGCTAGGGCAACAAGAGCGAGACACCATCTCAAAAAAAAAAAAAAAAAAAAAAGAAAAGATAGTGTATCACTCACAGTTCCCAAGAGGAGGGGCCATGCCACACCATGGGGGCCTCATAGGGAAGCCCTGGGATGAGTCACGAGACAGAGGAAGAGGAGCGAATGGTGGCCAAGAGCCTTTGTTGTATTTTCCTTGGGAAAAGCTTGGATGAGGCAAGGTGAACTGACTTAGGATTGGCTAGTTTAATAATTTCAATGGACTCTGAGGGTTAGAGACTATCCCTACCTGTTTGGTATTTGGCCATATGGTAATTAGGGCGGGAGTGTAGTAGCTTGGAGTGTGAGAGACCAGTAAGAGAGGTGGTTTGGGGCTGTGAGCTCTGGGTTGGTTGTTTTTTATTTGAAAAGCATAACCTGGGAGGGGGACTTCTCCAGATAAAGGGAGTGGGGGTGTCAGTTGACAAGGGAGGCAGGAAGACGAGGCAGCGTGACTCAGACATGTTATTGGGTTGTCTAGAATGAGGTGTGTTTGACATATGCATGTAGGACAGATACGAAAATAGCAAGTTTACAAAAGTTAGGCATGTGGTTAATATAAGTGGCTAAAAGCCAACATTCTGGAATCAAACTGCTTGATTTCTTAATATGTAATAATGGCCTGGTGTGGTGGCTCATGCCTGAAATCCCAGTACTTTGGGAGGTCGAGGCAGGCAGATTGCCTGAGCTCAGGAGTTCAAGACCAGCTCTGGGAAATGTGGTGAAACCCCGTCTCTACTAAAATACAAAAAATTAGCCAGGCGTGGTGGTGTGCACCTGTAGTCCCAGCTACTTGGAAGGCTGAGGGAGGAGAACTGCTTGAACGTGGGAGGAGGAGATTGCAGTGAGCCAAGATCGTACCACTGCACTCCAGCCTGGGCAGCAGAGTAAAACTCCATCTTCAAAAAAAAAAAAAAAAAAGTAATAACACCCTCACCCACCATATGATGGGCCTGAGAAAGGTATTAAGCAGGGCATATTTTATAACCCATTTACTCCTTATCATAACTCAAGGGCACAGGCACTATTATCAGTCTCATTTTACATATGGGATCAGTGAGGCCCAGAGAGGTTAATATATGAAGTGCTTAGAACAGTGCCTAACATCTAATAAATGCCAGATAAGTGTTTGCTACTATTATTCTTACTGTTATTATTGTTGGCATTTTTCAGGGATCCAAGCCAGTCACGGTTAACCTGCTCACACACATCTGATGGGTAAAGCCAGTGCCTCTGCAATTTGAATGGTTTGGATTACAGAGTCAAGTGCATGTTCTTGTGGCAGGAGGATGCCCAACTATACAACAAAGAGTTGCCAAACATTTCTCTGGAGCGAATAAATAGTGTGATGGATGGAACTAACTGGATCACCAACATGTGAGAGATGGCTGGTTCACTGGCCTTGGCCTCCTCAGGCCTTGACATGAATTCCCTGGGTAAGGCTCTGGCGGCCCAGCCAGCGATTCTTCCTTTGCTGTTTCTAAGTGAGAAGCTCTTCCCTCTGGCCTTGGCCTGGAAACTGAACTCACTTTCCTTTGACCTCCTCCACCCTCCAAAGTCAAGCCTTAACAAAACAACATAATCCCCATGCAGGCTTTTAGAGTACAAAACAGCCTGCTAAACTGTGGTCTTGAGGATGTCATGAATGGAACAAGGTGGACATCTCTCACGGTGTGCTGAAAGACAAGTAGTGCACAGACACAAGTATGCATGAGGCAAACACAGTATCAAAGTGTGGAATTTAGGACCCAAATCTCAGTTCGGATGACCTAGCCTATCCTTGGCCTTTTGTCCTTATTCGGCTCTCCAGGAAGTCTTAGCAGTGTTCTGAAATGCTGCTTCTCTTTGTTTCATTTGAGTCACGTGGGTAATCTTTGGCTACTGAGGAAGCACAGCCTTTCTGAACAACAACCTCTGATAATTTAATAACTTTTTTCTCCTCTAACCATCCTCTGTTACCATTGCTGTTTGTGAATGAAAGGTATTTTTAGGTTTCCTGGGCATGCTGCTTGCTTATCTAACCGAACATGTACATATTAACCCAACTACATGGCCCACTGACTTTGCACTTCAATATTGTTCAGCTGATAGTTGGGTTCAATAGGTGGAGGAAATGGGTACAAGGATGTCATTTTCAGCAGGAACAGCTGAAGCAATTTGGTTGACTTGTGTTTCTGTGTTCAAACAGTATAGGCTAAACCTGCCTCTGCAGGAGCTCACAGATAACAGGGTGAGTGACCCTGAGGGGACTGCTCTAGGATAACAATGCTTCACAGATCTGATTACAAGGAATTCTTGACAATGAATAATCAGGACAATAGAAGCTGTTTCCAGCAACTACTAATGTAGTAATCACTCTTCCCCATGAAAGTACCAAATTGTTCTGCAAACCGGTGAGCTGAGTCTGTGGAAACAGATCATGTATTTTGAGAGGCATAACTTTAGAGCATCTGGTAACACCCCTAGTTTTACTTCCTCCACAGCAATGTTTTAAACAAAGGTGCCCTGGCTCCTAGTTCCTGTGGAGGAGTTCTTCAACTTAGTCCTTGAGGAGGCATAAAAAGAAGCAATGAGCCAAAAACAAACCCAAAAACCTCTCTTTAAAAAGAGCAAAAAAGATCTTTGTACCTAGCCTATGAAATTATTCTTGACTTAGGGAGGCCGTTAATTCTGGGACTCAATGTGTGAAGATGGCTTAGAACATAGAAAAAAATGCCTTTCTTGTGTTGCTAGAATATTAACATTTGCAACTCCTTGGCAATCTCTTTTAAGATTCACAAGCCTGGACGGGCATGGTAGCTCAAGCCTGTAATCCCAGCACTTTGGGAGGCTGAGACGGGCAGATCACGAGGTCAGGAGATCGAGACCATCCTGACTAATCCGGTGAAACCCCGTCTCTACTAAAAAATACAAAAAACTAGCCGGGCGAGGTGGTGGGCCCCTGTAGTCTCAGCTACTCCGGAGGCTGAGGCAGGAGAATGGCATAAACCCGGGAGGCGGAGCTTGCAGTGAGCTGAGATCCGGTCACTGCACTCCAGCCTGGGCGACAGAGCAAGACTGTTTCAAAAAAAAAAAAAAAGATTCACAAGCCTGAATTGAAGTCCAAGTTCTACTCTAGCTAGCTGGGCGAACTTTAGCAAACCAGTGATTTTCCTTGGAGGTCCAGTTCCTTCATCAAGCATTCATTTAACTCAAACACTTTTTAAAAAATAAAATTGAAACCAGCTCAGTTGTCCCACAGAAATAATGTTTATGGTTTCTTTTGAATAAACATAGAAATTGACCCTCTCCACCCAGTCTTAAAACTTGAGAAAGCTGCATTTGTCTTGTCTGAGTTCTTTTCTCAGGAAACCAATCATCAGTCCTCCCAGATAGTATCAAGGAACTGAAATGCACCAGACGACCACATCCAGATAACCAGAAGCCAAAGCCCTCATTCCTCATGATTTCCTTACTCCTCCCTAATTCCTGTTTACCTGCATGCAGTTACAATTCTTCCCTGCTATATAAACACCCAGTTTTAGTCAGTCAGGAAGATGGATTTGAGACTGATACCCTATTCTCCTCAGCTGTAGCACCCAAATAAATCCTTCTTCCATGGCAATACTCATTGTCTCAGTGATTGGCTTTCTGTGTGCTGAGCAATAGGACCTAGATTCTGCAGTTACCTCTATACTTCCAAGTTGGGAGTCAAAGGACAAAAAAGAGTTTGCTTTACATTTTTGTACCCTTATTGTGTCCGGAGTTTGTTCCTTCCAGTGGGTTCATGGTTTTGCTGACTTCAAGAATGAAGCTGTGGACTTTCATGGTGAGTGTTACAGCTCTTAAAGGTGGCATGGACCCAAAGAGTGAGCAGCAGCAAGATTTATTGTGAGGTGCAAAAGAACAAAAATGCCACACCATGGAAGGGGATCTGAGTGGGTTGCCACTGCTGGCTGGGGTGGCCAGCTTTTATTTCCTCATTTGTCCCCACCCATGTCCTGCTGATAGTTCCATTTTACAGAGTGCTGATTGGTCCATTTTATAGATTGCTGACTGGTCCATTTTACAGTGTGCTGATTGGTCCATTTTACAAACCTCTAGCTAGCTACAGAGTGCCGATTGGTGTGTTTTTACAGAGCACTGATAGGTGCATTTTACAAACCTCTTGTATGACAGAAAAGTTCTCCAAGTCCCCACTCGACCCAGGAAGTCCAGCTGGCTTCACCTCTCATTATTATGATGAAAATGAAAAAACTTATGAATATACCATCTTGATGGTTTACAGTCATTTAATACAGTCTGGAATTGGCAACCTGACTTTTTGTCTATGTTCAAAGGAAAATAGTCTACTACACTTTTTATTTAAATTCCAAAAATCACCCACTCTATAAGTTTACTAAGGAACCAGGCTACCCTCTGTAGCCTGAAATTCAATATTTGACATTGGGGCTGTAATGGAAAATTACAGCAATTGATCAAAAAGTTTCATGTTACTATTATTATCCCTTTAAACTGTCCTCAGACAGTTCAGTGATGCTTTTTAGAAGTGGCAGCCAACTTTGAGTCTTGTCTCAATCTTTATTTGAAGTCATAAAATGTGACATTATAAATTCAGAAATTAAACAGCATTGCTAATACAGAAGTACTTCTGAAGGTGGTGCATGCATGCTAATGATCATCCTTAAAATAATCCCCCAGACACCAAACATTTTCTGAAATAGCTCAGTTATAATAAATACATCTGCAAATCATCTTTTATGGGTATGATTCATGTGTGCACACATTTTTGACAGTGCGATAAGATGTACGGAGTAGGAGTACATTTCCATTCTTTCTGAACATTTCTGGCCACCAGAGAGAACTAGGTAGTCCTGGTGAATGTCGAGTACCTTACATCTTTGGTATTCTATAATAGATAAGAGGTGGATTCATGAATTAGTAACTTTATTTCTCTGAGACATACAATGTCCCAATTGGAGGAACTTTTTTTACTTACACACTGAGATTGTCTTGGGCACATGTGGAATTGGAGTTTCCCACTTGATTCCATCTGAAGACTCAGGAGAGCCCTCAGCTCTGTTTTGCCTATCTGCTTGAACTTCTGAAATTTTATAGTTAGAGGTGTAGTATTTGGATAGACTATCCACATCCACACAGGTGTCTTCTTTTTAAAATGCATTTACTGTGCAGGATGAGATTTAAAATACAGATATCTTGACATACAGATATCTAGGTAAGAGACACCTGCAAGGGGCACTACATTAATCTGTCAGACAATAAAATCTTAGTATAAATAAATTTTCAAAAGTTAGAAGAAATGAATAATTGATGGGCAATGACTCTTAGCCTTGAAGATTATATTGCTTTGAGGATTCTGACTTCTGTCTTCCACTAAGAGTATCTGTTATGGGTTTGGAGAGAAGAAAGTATGGCATTTAGGTGAATTTTTGGTGCACAAGACCTAGATATTTTGGTGATGGATGAATGGTTTATTTTTAAATAAAAATTGGGACAAAAAGTCTGGCAAGATTTTTTTGTTGTTTCTGGGTCTAAGAGGGAATACAAGAGACAAAATTTAGATATGGACATAATGCAATTTCCAGTATAATTTTATGATTTATAGGAACAATTGAACATTTAAAATGAAGACTGCCCTGAAAAATTTCATGGTTAAGAAAGTATGCTGGTTTAGCTGGGTCCACAGCAGTAAGGGAGTGGATATTCTGAGGCAAGGGTGGTGAAAGGGAGGGAAGGAAGGAGCCTTTCAGATGTGACATTGTCTGGGAAGTGCAGGCATGGGCAGGTGAATCAGTTGTTATATGAAATGCTTATGTTGAGACATATCCCATTGTAGCCCCTAAAACTGTTCACAAGTTGACTTCTGTCCCCATGTAGGCAAAATTTCCACTATTTAGGCTGTGAAGGGAGTTGTCTCCTCCAGAGAGACCCTGGCCTTTAAAAGAACACAAATGATTTTATTACAGATAACCAATTTAGAGATAACACTGTTAACCCCATCTGAGAAAACCAAACCCAAACAAACCAAAGCTGGAGGGGCAGGAGTGGTCATTTGAAATGATTTTCTTCTTATTAATTTCTTGGGTCATTTAGGAACTTGCAAAATTTTGAACCACTCAACCCTGGTCCTTGCCTTCCCTAGGCTATTGCTGAATTTCCCTCGTACACACTTCTTTTTTTCTAGTCACCCAGGGGTGCCATTTTAGTGCAGAGCAGAGCCAGGAAGGTTAGCACACTAAATATCAAAAACAGTCTTCAGGAGTTATCACAAACCTCCTCCCAGGTTTGTGGCTTTGGGAGGAGAAGAAATAAAGTGGCCATCTCCATGTTGGCACTGACTTTCATGTCTCCCTTCTTTAACTGCTTCCTCCTGGGCTACTGACCCTAGTGACCCATCAAAGCCTGGGTGCAATGTTACCTGGCATTCTTCTTGCTCTTTTCCTCAGGCCAGCAGCTGGAACTATTTGCCCCAAGTGCTTAGCTTGTCCCAACATTCTGACGCCATGCTCATAGCCGATGCTACGTGAGTAAGTGCACAGGGAGTCAGGATCGTGCTAGCTGGGCCATCCACTGGTCTCAGAGTTCTTAGAGAATATTCTTCAGCTTCTGCTTGACTTCTTGTCCTCCTGATTAAAGGAATGACCCCTCCTCTCTCAGATGGTTCCTTGCTCTGGAAAGAATGGAGAACTAACATCAAAACCTGATGATTATTCACCCCTTGGGATTCTGACTTAAAGAATTTCTTAGGTTGGGGGTATGTATTGGTACAGGGGGTAGTTCCTTTTCTATGTCTCCTTGGCAGAAGACATCAGATGTTTGGTTTTCTCCAAGAAGGGTGGCTGGGGAAAATTAGTGCAGCCTTCTGAATAGGTGTGTGATTGATTCGGTGGAGCTAGCTCTTGATTCTACTTACAATGCCTATAATTTTTGAAAAATCTTCTACCTTCCAGTAAACTTCCATTTCCCACACGGAAATTATCTTCTACTTCTCATTTATGATGCTATGGTTTTCCATCTCCCCATGTTCCACTCCCCAGCTTCTTTCTTTATTTTTTGAGACAGAGTTTTGTTCTGGTTGCCCAGGCTGGAGTGCAGTGGCGTGATTTCGGCTCACTACAACCTCCACCTTCTGGGTTCAAGCAATTCTCCTGCCTCAGCCTCCTGAGTAGCTGAGATTATAGGTGCCCGCCACCATGCTCGGCTAATTTTTTGTATTTTTAGTAGAGACAGGGTTTCATCATGTTGGCCAGGCTGGTCTTGAATTCCTAACCTCAGGTGATCCACCCATCCAATCCCAGCCTCCCAAAGTGCTGGGATTATAGGCGTGAGCCACCACACCCAGCCCACTCTCCAACTTCTTATGTCCATTTTCCTAGACCACTTCTAGAGATGATAGCACATAGATCTCAAAACAGTTTTAAAATCTTGAGTTATCAGTTTAAAACAGCACTAGGAGAACTTATAGGTACTTACCTTGTCATAACCTGGTTCAGCTCATCCCGGGCTCTGTGCCATTGTGGAATGCTTTCTGTTTCCTCCTAAGTCATTAGGTCTCTCCTTTTGCCTTGTCTGAATCAGGTCTGCCCTCAATGCCAAGTCAACACCTGTCTTCCTTTCTCAGGGTACAGTCAGACTGTAGATTATGTCTTAACTCAGTTACGCCTTGAGAACAAGATTCCCATAGAGTAAAAAAAAAAAAATCATTTGGGAAAGAGATAATGGGAAAAGAAGATGAACAGATGCCTCTCTTGGGGTGGAGAAGAGAGAGAAATCAGAAAACATACATGGGAGAAAACTACTTTTTTAAGAGCTGGCTTTTCTTGGACAATAAATAGTTTTATGAAATGAGTTTACTGGAAATCACATGACCTTGGTTCAAACTTTGGCTCTACTACTTATTGCTGTGTGACTTTGGACAAGTCACTTAACCTCTCTGGCCTCAGGTTTTTAATCTGTACAAGAAGGACAATAATATCCAATTTTTGGGAGGTCATGAGAATTCAAGTTTCAAGTGTTGAGAACAGTGCTTGACACATAGTAACTACTCAACAAACATTAATTTTTAAAAAGCCGTATGTTTTTGGACCAAATTTGCCAATGTTAAAATGACCATAACAATGATAACAATATTCACAAATCAATGCCTAGAGTAATCTGGAGCTGGAGGTGCATGTTTACAGACCTGGTTCTCAGGCAAGTCCAGGAACCTAGAAGTTTATTCTTCTTCTGCAAATGCTGGGGCAATGGGAAGGGAACAAAGCAGATGAGGTTTCCAGGCCACAGTCAGTTGGCAATCCCTGCCCTGGTAAATAGAGGACGGTGTGATGTCTGTTTACTGTGTGCTCAAGAAAGGAATTCCAGCCTGGCTGTCTTTCAGCTTGGTGCTAACCATCTGGAGAGGAATAGTTTAAGGAAAGATATAAAGTACCAGTACTTTTCAACAGAACTATGAGAACCCACTTGCTAAAAATTCATCTTGTCTAATAATTACATTTTTCAAAACTCTGCAGAGCTGTGATGGTCCCCGTGGTTAGTACATCCTCTAACACAAACAGACCCAAGCAGACAAGAAGGCTGGGCCTGATGCAGGACGTTTGGCCAGAGCTGCCAAGTCAAAGTGAGCTTTGTGTACAGCCTGCTGGCTCATTAGGGGTGTAGCTGCTGCATGCTGCTTCATTAGGGGTGTAGCTTCACATCCAGGTTCCCTGGGCTCTTCAGGACAGAGAGGCAACCTAGTGAATAGGACAGGACACTGGCCTAGTGGGAGATGTTTGGGTCATGAGGGTGGATCTCTCATGAATGGCGTGGTGCTATTCCAAGACTAGAACCAAGAGTGAGTCGGATTAGGGGGTCTAAGATTCAGAGAGCTGAAGTTCTTCTGCTGTAAAAAGAGGTTCATAACACAAAGATCTACCTATTTGCCAAGGTCATGGGAGAGGTCTAATGAGAATAAAAACTATAATGTGTTGTTCAAACATTAGATGGAGTCCTTACCTCTTCTGTTGATAGAGTACCAGAATACCTGTATGTGAGTCTGTGCATATGTTCCTGTGTGCTCATGACAAAAAGGGACTCACCTTAAACACACGTTTTATATCGCTGTTCCTATTATTTCTGGATCTTTAAGAAAAATAGTTTGCAAAAGTAATAATGCTTGCAGCAAACATTTACATATTCTTTCACTTCTCTGAGGCAACCACTGTCAGCTTGGTTTTAGTCTGGGTTCTCCAGGAAGCAGTTGCCAATCTGGTTAGACATGCAAGGGATTTATTAACAAAAACATCTGTAAGGACAATGAAGCATGAGTCAGGGGACAGGACGAGAGTCATCTGACTGAAATGCAGATCTGAGGCCTATGAAGAGAGAGGGAAGGAAGGAAGCTCTTAGATAGTAATGCAGTTTTGGGAAAGTTTCACTGAGGAAGACACAGACTTTGAGGCAAAGTCTTGTGTCAGGAGTTGTGCCTCTCCCAGAAATGGACCTGCTTTCATATCCTTACTGCATTTATTCATTGGCTGAGGTCAGCCTTGCATTATCATGGCTGCTGCAGTGCCTGGTCTTTCAGATTTTCCCTATGTCTATGTAATCTTTTATATCACACACACACACACACATATATATACATGAATAGGTATAGAAATCTACATAAACACAGTTGTATGGATGGAGCCATGCTTTACATTTTGTTTGGCAACTCGTGATTTTCATTTAATAATAATTTCTTGTGAACGTCATATCAGTATATGATATTGTTTGGATATTTGTCTCCTCCAAATCTCATGTTGAAAATTGATCCCAGTGTTGGAGTTGGGGCCTAGTGGGAGATGTTTGGGTCATGAGGACGGGTCCCTCATGAATGACTTGATTTTGTCCCAAGACTAGAACCAAGAGTGAATTCTTACTCTATTAATTCACATGAAAGCTAGTTGTTTAAAAGAGCCTGGTATCTCTCTTGCTGTCTCTTTCTTGCTGTCTTTCTTGCCATGTGACGTACCGACTCCCTTTTTGCCTTCTTCCATGACTGGAAGATTCTTGAGGTCCTGATCTCAAGAGGCAGATGCTGGCACCATGCTTTTTGTACAGCCTGTAGAACTGTGAGCCAAATAAACCTCTTTTCTTTAGAAATTATCCAGCCTCAGGTATTCTTTTATAGCAACACAGACAGACTAATATGGTATATGTTGATTCTTCTCATTGTTTTTAATGATTGAATGGAATTTTATTACTTAGCTGTACTGAATTTTATTTAAGTCATCCTCAGTTGATTTGCATTTGAGTTACTTTCAGCTTTTCACTATTATATATAGGCCAGAAAACCTACTCTCACATACATATTTTTATGTCCATATATAGCTTTTCAAAATAGGGTAAATTCCTATAATCGAAATTGCTGAGTCAGAAGACATGACATGTAAACTTTCAATAGATACTGCCAAATTGACATCCAAAATAATTTTACCAATTTGCTCTCCCACCAACTGTATATGACAGTGCATCATCAGCCATTGCTATATCAGTCCCTGGCATTGTTCTTCTTTGTAATTTTGCCACGTTGATAAGTGAAAAATGAGCATGTGGGCTTTAAATAAACCAGTTTCAAAGGGAGAGTTCCCATATCCGTGATTCCTTACAGCTTTCTCTTGGTGGATCTATCTATTCCTAACCCATGCTGTTAGGAGCCTGGGTTTGACTTGTATGGGATAGGAGCCCTGAACTCAGAAGCAGAGAAGAAAACTGGATGTGGTCTCTTATGCCAAATACCAATCACAAGCCCCAAAATGGCACCATTAGAAACTTGTTTCCTTGGAAATCTGGGAAGCTGTTAAAACCCAGAGCCCTCTATTGAAGTGAAAATACTCTCTTTGAGCCTCAGATATAATCCAGAATCTATGTTTTACAATGGGAAAACTGAATTCTTTCCTAGAGAGTGCTTCGACCAGGGTCAAAGAACGAGTTAATGACAGCATTCAATCTGAAACCAGGTTTTCGGACTTCTACTCTCTTACTCTACACTGTGAGAATACAAATAATATTTAAAAATAATCATAATTACAGCTACAAATGTTGGTGTTAGCTAACCCTTTGGAATCATCAAGTTTCTTAAGTCAAATAGAGAAAATGAAAACTAAAAGGACTAAATCCTTAATATTTGAAGAATTACAATGTATGTATTCATGTCCTTATCTAGCATGTAATGAATCAAATACTGTGGCTACAACAATGAAAAAGGTAAAAATGGTTAGTTCTCTTGTTTTAGCGAAAGTGACTGTGATGCTTTGGCTCTCAACAAGTAACCTTCATGTGTCACTATTGTGTATATATAAATATGTATAACAGGAAGTTTGGTTGCATAGTTTAAGCAGTTTCCAAAGACCTTCCTAATTTCCAATTTAACCTCATTTTGTGGATTCTAAACGAGTCACTGTAAACAGGGAAGTGAGTCCCTGTCTGTGAGTCCTCAGAGCTGGTTGACAGCATTCCTTTGATCACTTTACTTTTGTACCCTGAGATGTAATTTATTTAAATCTGGAAATATGAATATTTAGGGAGTAAGTAGTACTAGTAAAAATACTCCCTAATTCTTTGTAAAGTGGGAGGTGTTTGGGTCATGGGAGTGAATTCTTCATAAACGGCTTGGTGTGGTCCCAAGACTAGAACCAAGAGTGAGTCCTTGCTCTATTAGTTCACGTGAGAGCTAGTTGTTTAAAAGAACCTGGCATCTCTCTTTCTCTCTCTCTCTCTCTCTCTCTCTCTCTCTCGCTCTCTTTCTTGTCATGTGACACACCTGCTCCCCCTTTGCCTTTTTCCATGATTGGAAGCTTCCTGAGGTCCTGACCACAGGCAGATGCTGACACCACGCTTCTTGTACAGCCTGCAGAACTGTGAGCCAAATAAACCTCTTTTCTTAGGTTTATTTTAATTCTTAGGGAGTATTTTTTACTAGTTTTGAATTTTGAACTAAACAGACAGAACAGTTTTGGTTAAGTAGAACCAAAGATCCCACTCCTTAAGTGAAGATAGAAGATAGAATGCCTCGGCCGGGCGCGGTGGCTCAAGCCTGTAATCCCAGCACTTTGGGAGGCCGAGACGGGCGGATCACGAGGTCAGGAGATCGAGACCATCCTGGCTAACACGGTGAAACCCCGTCTCTACTAAAAAAATACAAAAAATTAGCCGGGCGAGATGGCGGGCGCCTGTAGTCCCAGCTACTCGGGAGGCTGAGGCGAGAGAATGGCGTAAACCCAGGAGGCGGAGCTTGCAGTGAGCTGAGATCCGGCCACTGCACTCCAGCCTGGGCGACAGAGCGAGACTCCGTCTCAAAAAAAAAAAAAAAAAAAAAAAAAGAAGAAGATAGAATGCCTCTCATTTCTGTTATCATAGAAACCTGTAACATTAATTCTTGTGCCCCAAGTAGTGAGTCTGTTTTTTCTTGTTTATATTTTTGATTTGAATTTATTACACACTATCCTGAGAGATTTTAGTCTTTCTTCAGGATCTATCATTTGTCAATCCTCATTTTCCAACATTTAAATAAATATTTTTCATTCCTAGCTCTGAAATGACATTGCTTTTTTGTTAACCTTTTTATTGTAAATGAAAGCACAGATTATGAAAGCCACACAATGCAAATGTGTGGCTTAATGACTTATTTATGAGACAAGTTCTCTTGTAACTATCACCCAGACCCCAGAAGTATTCCATGTACCTGTTACAATATCCAGCCTCCTCCTCTCTCAAAAATGGTCACCCACTGGACTTTTCTTGTATTCCTAGACACTGTAATTTAGTCTTGCCAATTTTTTATTTGCTTTTAAGTCTCTTTTGATTTACAGTGCACCCTTCATAACTTTATTTTCTGTATCATTTGTCATTTGAAAAACCTGGGGCATTTGACCTGTAGCATTACCAGAAAGTCGATTCTGTTGATTGCATACTTAGGGTGCAGTTCGTCCTGCTCCCCTTTACTTAGAATTTCCTGCAAGTTGGCAGCTGATGCAAACTATTTTTTTTTTATTTTTGAGACGGAGTTTCGCTCTGTCGCCCAGGCTGGAGTGCAGTGGCCGGATCTCAGCTCACTGCAAGCCCCGCCTCCCGGGTTTACGCCATTCTCCTGCCTCAGCTTCCCGAGTAGCTGGGACTACAGGCGCCCGCCACCTCGCCCGGCTAGTTTTTTGTATTTTTTAGTAGAGATGGGGTTTCACCGTGTTAGCCAGGATGGTCTCCATCTCCTGACCTCGTGATCCGCCCGTCTCGGTCTCCCCAAGTGCTCGAATTACAGGCTTGAGCCACCGCGCCCGGCCTGATGCAAAGTTTTTTTATCAGATTTATGATCAACCTCTCTGGCAAGACTATGGGAGGTTGTTTGATCTTTCATCAAAAGGCACATAATGTCTGATTATATTTTTTTGATACTGGCAGTGGTTGATATTCAGTATCCAGATCCATTAATTTATTGGGAGTAGCAAGGTTGTTATATATTACTCTTTATTCTTTACTTATTAGTTAAAATATTTGGATAAAAACATGCATCCCATCATATACGATTTGGTTACTCCATGGTATTATATGTATAAGAAAAGCTAGATAAATGAAAATAGAAAGGAATTGTGAGGTTTATAGCATACATGTAAGTTAAATGTATGAAAAACATAGCAAAAATAGGGGAAGGAGGAAATTTTCAAATGGACCCTCTTATCATTATGTATTGTGTCTGTTCATCACCTGTAACAGTCCTTTTCCAAGGTTTCTTTTGTCTTATATGGATATAACTACTCCAGCTCTTTTATGCTTGTTGTATGTATGGTATATCTTTGTCCATCAGCTTACTTCTAACTGATATATATATTTAAAGCAAGTTTATTATAGATAGAATGTAGTTGGGTTTTGCTTACACACACATATATTTTAAGAGACAGAGTCTTGCTCTGTCATTTAGGCTGGAGTACAGGGCACAATCATAGCTCACTCTAACCACAAACCATTGGGCTCAAGTGATCTTCTGGTCTCAGCCTCTGAACAGCTAGGACTCCAGGTTCATGCCACCATGCATGGCTAGTGTAAACAAATGTTTTTAGAGATGGGTCTCACTATGTTGCCCAGGCTGGTCTTGAACTTGTGGCCTCAAGTGATCCTCCTGCCTTGGCCTTCCAAAGTGCTGGGATTATAGGCGTGCCATCGTGTCCAGCCCCTAAAGCATTTATATTTAACGCAATTATTTATATGGTTGGATTTAAGTCTGCTCTTTTGCTTGTTGTTTTCTATTTGTTTCATCTTTGCTCCTTTGCCTTCTTTTTCTATCCTACTTTCGTTTTAATTGAGCTTTTTTTAGGATTCCATTTTATCTCCATTACAGAGATATAGATTTTCTATCATCTATCTATCTATCTATCTATCTATCTATCTTCTATCTAATCTATTAATCTCGTGTGTATATTCCTACACACATGTATGTGTATACACACTATATATATGCATATAGATATAATTTTACTTTATTTTAGTTTTTACTTGTTGCTTGAGAATTTAAAATATATGTTATATATGTGTATATACATCTGTCTATCTTTAACTTATTACAATCTGTCTTTAAATAATATAGTGTGTAAGGACGTTGCAATAGTACACTTTCATTTCTTCTCTCTTTTTTGCTATTGTTTTACTTTTATATATACTATAAACCTCAGCATATATTTAGATGTTTTTTCTTTTTACTTTGAAGAGCTATTTGTTTTAAATAAATTAAAAAATAAGAAAAATTATATTTACTCTCATTTTTAAAAGCCATATCCAGTGCTCTTTATTTGTATAAATCTAAATTTTCATCTGCTATTATACACTTTCTGCCTGAAGAATTTCCTTTAGCATTTATTGTAGTGCAGATTTGCTGGAACTAAATTATTTTATCTTTTGTTTGTCTGAAAATGTCTTTATCTCTCCTTCATTTTTGAAAGAACATTTTGCTGCACACAGAATTTTGGAATGACGAAATTTTCCTTTATTTAAAGGTTTCACTTAGTCTTATGGCTGGCATAATTTTTGATAAAATTTGTCATAATTCCTATCTTTCCTCTCTGTGTAATTTTTTTTCTGATTTTCCTCAAGATCTTCTCTCTATCTTTGGTTTTTATTAAGTTGACTATCATGTATGTAGAATTTTGTTAAAAGAATTTATCCTGTTTTACTTTTTCTGAGATTTCACTATCTGTGGTTTATCTTTCATTATTTTTGAGAAATTATCAGGTATTACTCTTCAAATACTTCTTTTTCCTCTTTATCTTGCTCCTTTTTTGGGGGGGGACTGCAATTTTACATATATTAGGTCATTTGATTTTTTCCCCCCAAAGCTCTTAAAGGTTCTGTGCTCTATTCTGTTCTTTTTTTCACTCTCTTCTCCTCTTTGTTTTCCATTTGGATACGTTTTCTTTATATTCAAGTTCATTCACATATTTCAATGTGTCTATTCTACTCATAAAACTATTGAAGGAAGTTTTCATCTCTAATATGTTTTTTATTTGTATTTTCATTTGATTCTTTTAAATAGTTGCCATCTTTTTCCTGAAATTCCTCATTTGTTCATGCATAGTGTGCACACTTACCACACATATTTTTCACGTATTATTAATTATTAGCTAAAATTCAT
The DNA here is from genome assembly GCF_009764315.1 of Trachypithecus francoisi. Taxonomy (NCBI): domain Eukaryota; kingdom Metazoa; phylum Chordata; class Mammalia; order Primates; family Cercopithecidae; genus Trachypithecus; species Trachypithecus francoisi. The sequence goes on along the minus strand of NW_022681468.1, from coordinate 144,322,529 downwards.
ATTTGATCGTTCCAACAGCTGGGTTCTTGCTGGGTTGATTGCTTTATTTCCGGACAATATATGCGTGTGTGTGTGTTTCTTTTCTGTGTATCTCATATTTTAAAAATCAAATCCTGGACATTGTGTATAAAATAGTGAGACTGAGGAGAACAAAATTCATGCCTGAAAATGGGCAGTTCTTATGTTCAGCTTTTAGTGCGGGGTGCTTGAGTTAATCCAGCCAACATTCCAGCTGTTTTTTGGGTTGTTGCAACAGTTATGTTCAGTACGCCATGGACTTCAAATTTCTTTATTATTAAACTGCTGATACATTGTATTCTGTGTGGGCCCTGAGGCCCAGAATTTCTCAGAATTCCTGTCCAGTCCACTTCCATTGAATCTTGCGTGCCTGTACCTGGGGTCTGTCTTCATGCCCTAGCCCCTTCTCAGAGGCAAACTGCTATTACTTGTTACTCCTTGCTAGGCTGCAATTGCTTGTGATTGGGGCAGAGTTCAGTGTTTTTTTCTTTTCTTTCTTTCTTTTTTTTTTTTTTTAAGTATCTTACCCATTTAACTCTCTCTGGGTAAATTTGCCTTGGTAGTTTTTATTTGATTGTTTTGTTTTTTGAGAATTGCCAATCTTGGAGTTTTTTCTTTCCCCCCCTTTAGATAGTCTAACCCTAGGATTTGGCTTATATTCAGGAAGTGTCTAGGGTACACATCCAGTTATACCAAACTTCTCATCATTTGTTATGGCATATAGTATGGTTCTTAAGATTTGTATCACAACTGTTTCATGAGCTAGTACTTTCTTATTGATCAAAATATGGAGTACCTATTTTCTTAACTTTCTGAATGATGAAATAAACAGTGTGGCAAGTCATGTACTAGGTCCTTCCAATTCTTTCTGGAAGTGTGCAGATTTTAAATGATAAATGAAGTCAGAATTTTTTCACAAGTTCTCTTTTAGCAGAAAATGACTTCCAAGGAGGTAGGCTTTGATATGTACAGATTGGGTTTAAAAAGTCTTGGCTAGGCCGGGCACGGTGGCTCAGGCCTGAAATCCCAGCACTTTCGGAGGCCAAGGCGGGCGGATCACAAGGTCAGGAGATCGAGACCATCCTGGCTAACACGGTGAAACCTCCTCTCTACTAAAAATACAAAAAATTAGCCGGGCGTGTTAGTGGGCACCTCTAGTCCCAGCTACTTGGGAGGCTGAGGCAGGAGAATGGCGTAAAACTGGTAGGTGGAGCTTGCAGTGAGCCGAGATTTTGCCACTGCACTCCAGCCTGGGTGATGGATTGAGACTCTGTCTCAGAAAAAAAAAAAAAAATCTTGGCAAACGGTGTCACTTTTAGCAATTTAATTATCTATATCTCAGTTTTTCCATCTGAGAAACAAAGATAATTATATTTATTCATATTTTTCAACAAATATTTATTGAGTGCTTTCTAAGTTGCGGGCATTGTTCTAGATGCTGGGGATACAGCAGTGACCAAATGGACAAAAACTCAGCCCTCAAGGAGCTTACTTTCTGCACTCACATAGATGGCTTCTGAAGATTAAATGAGATATAACATAAAACTCCTTGTTCAGGCCGGGCGCGGTGGCTCAAGCCTGTAATCCCAGCACTTTGGGAGGCCGAGACAGGCAGATCATGAGGTCAGGAGATCGAGACCATCCTGGCTAACACGGTGAAACCCCGTCTCTACTAAAAACTACAAAAAACTAGCCGCGCGTGGTGGTGGGCGCCTGTAGTCCCAGCTACTCGGGAGGCTGAGGCGGGAGAATGGCGTGAACCCGGAAGGCGGAGCTTGCAGTGAGCTGAGATCCGGCCACAGCACTCCAGCCTGGGTGACAGAGTGAGACTCCGTCTCAAAACAAAACAAAACAAAACAAAAAAAAAACTCCTTGTTCAGAGCTGGGACATGGTAGTTGCTCTATGAATGTTAATTCCCTCCTGCCTCCTTTTAATAGATGTTCCCTATCACTTTTAAAATGGATACTTTAAATTTGTTTAGCTCTTCGGCATTGTTATTTCGGTAGTCAATGGTTTCCCAAGCAACAACGGCCTAGGCAATGTAATTGAGGCATAAATCAATGTTAAAGGATTTTGTTATGACTCACAGCAGTTACCAGCAGTGTCTCTACGGTCTTTGCTCCTAAATACGTCCAATCTCGTCCAGAGACTCGCCCTGAGAGCCCCTGCATGCTTGTGTCACCTGGCTAGCCCAGGGCATTCCTGACCCCTGAGGCTCCCTTTCCATGGCTTGATGTTATTCTTGCTTACCCTAGACACTTTTCACTCCACGTTACCCACATTGGGATGGCAACAGCTTTGCTTTATCCGTGGTCAAATTTCAGTGGGTCGAACATATTCTTCTTGCATTTTTCTTACCTTGAAACTAGGTCATGGGATGGAATGACCTTATATGTTCAGTTCCTTTCAATGACCTCAGCTTTTTACTTTGCCTGAGCTTTCATTATATTTTTTTCTAAAAAGTACAACTATTGTTTTATTTGCCCAGAATTCTTTTCCTCTTCTTCTCAAATATACAGGCTCTTCTTTTGGAATACCTGTCTCTCCATTTCTATGGTCCTAATGTGTGTAGGGGCTCCCAATTCCTTATACATCACAGGCTCCTGGGCTCCAAATGATCTAAAGGAGCTACATTTTAAATCACAAAATTGTGCCTACTTGGTCACAGTTACTGGGTCCAGGGGTAGCTTTAAGATTCAAGAATCCCAAGACTCAAGAATCCCAAGACTCAAGATTCTGGTTTTCACCCCAGGATTTTTCAAGTAAAACTGACAGAGGGGATTAAGTTCTTTTCCAGTAGTGAAGCTGTGGGATTGATTGGAAATCTCACCTTCCCCCATCCAATTACGGCTTGAGGGGTTAATTGACAGGTATGTTTTACTGATTGCTTGGGAGATTTTAACTCCTGAAGTATATGCTTTTTCTACATGCCTAGAAACACATTGCTAGATCTCTAGGATTCATTGTAGAAATGCAGTTTAGGTTCTTGGTAGATGTTATTTGCTCCTTAGAACATCCTGTGAGAAATGTAGTGCAGATAACAATCTCTCTCTGTCTCTTTCTTTGACAAGGAGATTACACATGGAAAATTCTTTGTCCATTTTTACATGAGTAGAAAATGTCTAAGCCAAAATTATAACTCAAGATTCTTCATTTTAAGGTTAGTGTTCTTTCCACTACACTACATTGCCTGTCTGTGACTTTTGTAATCTCTATTAGACACGATTACCCAGATATGGAGGATGATATTGCCTCAAAATTGTATCACTTTTGTATCTCATCATTTTTAAAAACCTTACCTACATCCTTTATTATTTTACTTTATGTTCTGGGATACATGTGCTGAACGTGCAGGTTTGTTACATAGGTACACATGTGCCATGGTGGTTTGCTGCACCCATCAACCTGTTGTCTAGGTTTTAAGCCCCGGATGCATTAGGTATTTGTCTTAATGCTCTCCTTCCCCTTTCCCCTGACCCCTGAGAGGCCCTGGTGTGTGATATTCACCTCCCTGTGTCCATGTGTTCTCATTGTTCAACTCCCACTTATGAGTGAGAACGTGCGGTGTTTGGTTTTCTGTCCCTGTGTTAGTTTGCTGAGAATGATGGCTTCCGGCTTCATCCATGTCCCTGCAAAGGATATTAACTCAGAATAATATTCTTATAGGAAAGTATTCTTGAATTAAATAATGCTCTACATAGTGAATTGGTCAGTGTGGTGGTTTTTAAAATAAATCTTCACACTTTTTGATAGCCCTTCTTTACTTAATTACCTCCCTTTGAGTGAGGGCAGACTTAGCGACTTGCTTCTAACAAGTAGAATATGGCAGAAGTGACTGTGATGCCTGAGATAAGGACATACAAGGCATTTTGACTTTCTCTTTTTCTCTTTCCTGGATCATCCACTTTGGGAAAAGCCTGTTTCCCCACTTAAGCAGCTCTATGGAAAGACTTGTGTGGCCAGGAACTAAGGCCTCCTGCCAACAGTCCTGTGTATGAGTCATCTTGGAAGTAGATTGTCCAGCTGCTGTCAAGCCTTCTGAAGACTGGGGTCCTCACTGACATCTTGGCTGCAGCCTCATGAGAGTTCCTGAGCTAGACCACCCAGTTAAGTTACTGCTGGATTCCTGACCACAGAAACTGTGAGCTGGTAACTGTTTATTGCTTGAAGCCACTCAATTTTAGGGCAATTTGTTATGTAGTAATAGATAATTAAACAGATTTGAGTCACACACTCTTGGACTTGATTTAGATGCAAGGTTTTGCATTTTGAGTTGATGGCATAAGGGGATGAGAGTTCTGAGGGGTCTTGGGAGGTGAGTTCATTCTGCATGTGGGAGGAATGTAAATAATTTCCAGCCAGAGGGCAGCTGTGGAAGTTTAAAAATATGTCCACAAATTCTTTGATGTTCCTTTCTTCCAAGATAGAGCCTAATTCTCTTTCTTCAGCAATAAATAACTAATATAACCAATTTCTTCAGGGGCGCCCAGAAGACCCCACACTTGGCTTAATGCCCTGTTGTTGCATCTTGCTCAGTTGCAAGGAGTCTGGTTTGAACAAGAAGCCTCACCCTTTCATTTTTGCACTTCCATTGTGCACAGGGTATATGGCCAGTCCTGAGCTGCTTTTTCTGCCACAAACTTGGGGTCACTGCCTTCCTTGATATTTGGTCTTATTTCTATCCCCAGAGCCCTAGTGAGCTCACTTTCTGTGGTCTTTAGGAATTTGGGAAGTGGCTACTCATTTCACCACATCTTAAGACAAAACTGATTCCTCCCGGTCCCTTGAATTGTCAGCTTAGTTGGTGACATCAACTTCTGAGATGAAGACACTCAGGGAAGGTTCATGGTCTGTGTCCCATGTGGTTCTTCTGAGCTTAAGTGGCACTGCATTTAGCCAACTCCTGATTCTCCCCATCTTTTTCTTGACTTCTGCTCCTTTGTGGGGCCAAACGGCATCCCTGAACGTGTTGTTTCCTATGTTTTTTTTTTCAGTTATTTCACCTCCATCTCCTCCAGGGATCACCACACCTTTCTTCATTTTCTGGGGTACACCTTCAGACACTTCTGGACCAGATCATTATTTGCTAATAGTAGCACTGAACTCAGTTACACCTAGGTACTCCTCCTATCCAGGTCGAACACATTCTTAAATCAGCAACAATTCTCCTTGGGAGAAGATATTTGAGCCTTATGGGCTAGAAATTCACTTTTATTGGGCGGCAGCGGGGGGGGGGGGGGGAGTGTTTGTCCAATGCCTTCCTAAAATGGCAACAAATGGGGCAGTTCTTGAAAGATGATGTTGTTTTTAGCTCCTAAGGAGCTACTCCATCAAGCAACAGCTCTTAAGCAGGAACTTGTAGTATGAATGTCTCCACTACTCTGGTATCAGCATTGTGGAATTTTCTATCCACTCTCAGAAATTCTGCAAACATGATACAGTCAGAGTTTAGGCTATTTTATCTTTAGCAGTTTCTACTATAACCAATGCAGTGTAACCTGCAAGATGCCAACTTGGGAGCTGTTCTACATTTGGAGTCTGATTGGAGAACTTGTAGCCATGACTTAGTTTCTTTGGTTGACTCAGTTGTAGGCCATTTGACTTATTTTTCAGAGCAGGCTAGTTAAAAACGGAAGACATAGTTTAAAAGGTAGGAGTATATTTACTTGCTTCTCTCTAAGATTATGCCTAATCTCTTTTGACATGGAGATACCAAGAAGATATCTGGGCACATACTAGGAAAGGACTGAGGGGAACTGAGAAGCTTCTGGTGATGAGTGAGGGTTCAAGCCCTCATTAAGTCATGCGGAGTTTGTCCAAATACTCACTAAGGGCAGTCTAGCCTTAATTAGATTAATATATATTCAGGCCCACATATGGGGTAAAGTCTTATAATTTTAGATATCACAATGGCAGACATAGAGATGCATTGCTCAGATCCCTCTTCAAGAAGGGACTTGATGCTTAGTTGCAAGGAGTCTGGTTTCCTGGCAACCTTTTGTGGTTTTCTTCTTCAAGTCTACTTCAGTCTCAGAGCTGGGACTGCCGTAATGGACAGTTGTTGCTCCAGAGATTTGTAGTGGGCTGACCGAGAGTTGGTTTAATATACATTATGGTTTGCTATCTCCCCTTACCTAGTTCCCCTTCCTCCCTTCTCTTTTCACAGGTGTTACTCTTCAATTCACTGTTTGCATTCTTTTTTTTTTTTTTTTTTTTTTTTTTTTTTTTTTTTTTTGAGACGGAGTCTTGCTCTGCCGCCCAGGCTGGAGTGCAGTGGCCGGGTCTCAGCTCACTGCAAGCTCCGCCTCCTGGGTTTACGCCATTCTCCTGCCTCAGCCTCCCAAGCAGCTGGGACTACAGGCGCCCGCCATGTCGCCCGGCTAGTTTTTTGTATTTTTTTTTTTAGTAGAGACGGGGTTTCACCATGTTAGCCAGGATGGTCTCGATCTCCTGACCTCGTGATCCGCCCGTCTCGGCCTCCCAAAGTGCTGGGATTACAGGCTTGAGCCACCGCGCCCGGCCTGTTTGCATTCTTAACTCTGTCTCAGCATCTGATTCCCAGAGGACTAACTGATGGTGGTTCCAGGAATGCGCAAAGAAAACAGGTGGTAAGATGAGGTTTTGGGCTTGGATCACTCACAGCCTGGCTGGCAATGAGATCACTGTCCCAGGTGGTATAAGGAGGGGAAAGATAGTCTCTGGCATGAGGTGTTGGCCTGATTGCAAAAACCTTCTCTGGTGAATTGAGAGAATGTTCCTGTGCAATGATTTAGGCATTTGAAAAGTACAGGGGAAACAATTAATACAAGAAAAATGAGAATTGGCTGATTGTTACTAAGTTGTATTAATGCCTGTTAGAGGAATAATGAAAAGCTGAAGGCAGTTAAAAATTGAAAACTAACAAAGTCACAAGTCTTATTTGGTAGCTTACAAAGAGGCCTTTATCTTTGGCATTTGGAGAAAAGAAAAAGGCCAGACTCAGGATTAAATACAGTTCTGAGCTTCAAAGACCATTGGTTACAGAGCCGAGGCAGAGATATTATGCCAGGGGTGGGGCTTTGGGTAAGAAAACTGAGATTCTAATGCATGGAACAGGGACAACTTGCTGGCTGCCTCCCAGATGTTAGATTCCTCAGACTCCTCTGGACTCTTAGAGTTTGCAGAGGTTGCCTTTTCCCCTATTAAGAGGTAATACAGGTGTGGTGGCTCACCCCTGTAATTCCAGCACTTTGGGAGGCCAAGGTGGGTGGATCACCAGGTCAAGGGATCGAAATCATCCTGGCCAACATGGTCAAACCCCATCTCTACTAAAAATACAAAAATTAGCTGGGCGTGGTGGCACGTGCCTCTTATCCCAGCTACTCCGGAGGCTGAGGTAGGAGAATTGCTTGAACCCAGGAGGCAGAGGTTGCAGTGAACTGAGATGGTGCCACTGAACTCCAGCCTGGTGACAGAGTGAGACTCCGTCTCAAAAAGAAAAAAAATAAAATAAAGAAAGAGGTAATACATTCCTCTGTTATGTGAGAAGCCATTTTAGGCTAGGTAATGTATATGGAGCCCATCTTCTGCAAGGTAATAGCCCTACTGCATTCCCATCAAGATAAGGCCTCACCTATTCTCTTGACTGCCAGGTCTATATTAGTGTTAAATCACAGCATGACCCAGTTTGGGATGTCCTGGGTCTGATAAGGGAAGAAAGGTATTATACTCCAAAAAAGTTACATGACCTAGTCAGCGTGTACCAATATGTACCAACAGCACCCAAGGTACTAGAGTTTGAGGGTTCTTGAACATAAGACTGGGTCAGGATGAGTTTACTGGCTTGGAGGCACTCTTAGAATGAAGAATTTGATGTCTTGGCAAAGACTCCAGGGCACAGGGCAAACTGACTAGTGAGGCTTCAGGAAGCAAGAGAAAAATGAAAATCCATACTGAGTGAAGTGGTAATACCAGAATTGTCATTGTAGATACTGTAGGAAGAGAATGGAAGTGTCAGGGAAGCAGGCATGCTGGAATGGCCTATGTGAGACCAGAAAATCCACCAGAGGTTTATGTTCCACGAGAAGGCCAGAAGACACATTTACCAAAGCCACCAGGAAGGCACTGGTTAAAAGCATACCAGCATCATTAAAAATTTCAGTGTTGGCTATCCTTTGCAGACCAGGTCTGATGATGGTGGGGGCTATCACACAACTTAATTTGTTGATAGCAATGGGGTTTTGAAGGTACAATATTTCCAGTCTAGAAATGGAGTTTGGGCCACATACTTGGTGATTTGAAAGGTTGCATTCTTTAAATGGGGCCCAAAACAAGAAATGCATCTGTGATATGTCCAGGTAGCAACACAAGCTGGGTTATTTGATCCAGTAAACCCTATTAGTATGAAAATAAAAATGCAGATACCTGAGTTTATGCAGCAAGACCGTAATACCATTTGAAAAACAACTCCTGGCACCTGAATAGTTCCTTGTAAAGACAGAATACTTGGTCATGGGGCACTAAATGACCATGAGTTCAGAATTCCCTGTGATGTATAAGGTCCTGGTAAACCATCAACTCATAAAATCAGGTGTACCCAGCAGCATCCTGTTGTAAGCTGGAAGCAGTACATCTAGGATTTAGAACAAGCAAGACCAGGGGACACAAAAAGCCTTCATGAGCAAATAGCCCAGACTCAGCATAGTTGTACTGAGGAAAGCAGCAGTTTCCTCAGTGTAAACTTATGGTATTTAATGTATTACATCATCCAGAAGCATGTGGCCTAGTAGAGTGTTGGAACAGTTGCTGAAGTGTTGGAGCAATACTCTGAGGATGTGGTGCTATTCTCCAGGATGCAGTATACACACATTATTAGGGGCTTCTATATGCTGCTGTGTTACCGAAAGAAAGAATGCGTGGGTCCAGAAACTAAGGGATGGGAGCAAAATTTGCCCCATTTACCACCATTCCAAACGACCCATGAGGGGACTTTTTGCTTCTTGTCCCTGCAACTCCAGACTCTGAAACATTAGAGAAGAAACTCTTGTTTTTAAAAAAAGCATACTTGCCAGGAGAAACACAAGGTCCCATTCAACTGTGAGCTATGGCTAACCGCTGAGACCGTTGGACCCTCGTATTCAGGGAGAAGCAGGTGAGAATAGCCACTGTCTTGGCAGGATAACTGAATCTGAATAACAGGAGGTGGGGCTGTTGTTAAACAGTAGGGGCAGGTGATCCACTTGGGTGCCTCTTGGTTCTCCCTTGCCCAATTGTAGTCTATAAACAGACAAGTGCAGCAAACCTGATCTGAGAAAGATACTGTCACATGGGGTCCATGTCACATCTACTCATAGGAAGGAGGGTTTGTGTCACACCAGCAGGTAAGCCACAAAGACCAGCAATGTTGGTAGCTGAGGGTGAAGGAGTTTGGGATGCACAGTGGAGGAGGAAGTAATTATCAGCTGTGGCCTGTGTCTGACTGCAGCAACAAGGTTGTGGTTTGTCCCATTAACATCCCTTTTCATTTCTCCTCGGGTAAAGAGGCCTACAAGAACCCAGGAGGAACTTCCTCTCCAACTTGTTTGGAGAAATGGAACCATGCAACACAAGGGGTGAAGAGTGGCAGATATGGAAATGAGCCAGTTCTGTTTCGCTTCAAGAAAGGACGTACATCCCAACTGGGGGAAATGTGGTTCTCTGAAGTGTCCAGCTGTTGACTATTTCTAGTTCACCTCAGCTTTTGAGCTGAGGTCATGCTCTTCTCAATGTGGCCCGTGGGGGTGACAAAGCAAGACCGTGCCACAAGGGTCTTGCCATTTCTACCCAATGCGTGATGCTAGAGCTCCCATGAGGCTGGCAGAGACTTTGACAGATACATTGTCTGACCCCTCCGCTAGACCTATTCCACTTTTGCTCTTTTCTTTTCACGTGTGTTGTTCCCCAATAACACATTTTTCACCTCTGTCTCCATACCATCTTCCCAGTGGAGCCAACTTCTATTGATTTGGAATTTAGGAAGATGGGTTAAAATGGATTTTTATAATTGATCTATTTCAAAAGGAGGAGGCGTATTAAGCAAATTAATCATTAAGAAGGGAATGTTTAATGACAATAAAGGACAATATATTCCTAATGCCACTAGACTGCTACATTTGCATATATACTTTTTATCCCTGGGTTACTTATAATTTACATTTTGCATTCACTTATGAGAGTGTTTAACGTTCCAAAAGTAATGGGAAAGGACTTAAAATATCATTGAATGAAACAAAATTTTATTTCTCAAAATATGTCATGTAAGTTGATTTTACAATACAAAGATGACATGTCTGTGAAATCCCAGAATTAGATGGAAAATGAAGACTTTGATGACTTCCTCTCTAGTAATTAAATGCATTCCTGCTTCTAGGCCTTTGTTCATATTTTTTCCTTCCTTCTTTCCTTGGCTGCCCACTCAGAAACTCCATGGCAGGAAGATCACTTGAACCCGGGAGGCAGAGGTTGTGGTGAGCTGAGATTGCGCCATTGCACTCCAGCCTGGGCAACAGGAGTGAAATTCCATCTAAAAAAAAGAAAAAAAATACAAAAAACCAAAACAGAAGCAGTCTTGTCAAGAAGCTTTCTCTGACTGTTCCGGGGAATTAGATGTTTCACTCCCTCATTCTTAGACAACCCTTTGACCTGCTCCACATATCTGGCATTTGCTTAGAAAATGCTTCATTAATTAAGATTATCCCTTGTCTGTCCAGGTAGATTTTAAGTGCTTTAAGACAGGTCTATGGTTCATTCGTATGTTTGCTTGTCACTTTGTCTCTGATCAGGGTCTGGGAAACAGAAAACACTCAATAGATGTAGTTTACTTTTTCTTGTTTGGAACATCTATTTATTTGCCTATAACATAGGACAAGGAATGAGTTTTATCTTTTAAAGGAAAGACTTTACTCAATTATTGTGTTTCACTGTTCATAGTTCAAGACTTATCTATGTAAATATGCAGATAATATACCCTCAGCTGGTTCACTTTACCTCTCTGGCCTTATATTTCTCATTTGTAAATTTAGGAAACTAGATTTTATAATCAAAATTAGCTAACATTTACTGAATACTTACTATGACCGAGCCATTTGGTTAAATAATTTTATTCAATTCTCATTTTTTCTAGAAGAGGATGCATTGGTTTAAAGAATTTAAGTTGCAAGAAGACCAAGGGAAAACGGCAGCTAGGAGGCAGGACTAACTTGCAGCTCCCACTTGGATGGACAGAGCAACATATGGAGACTCACATCATGAACTTTTGCTCCAAGAACTACCACAGAAACATACCAGGAAAGCCGAGAGAATGCACAGACCCTTTGAAGGAGGTGGATGGCTGCTGCGGGCTCCGTGGGACAGCTGAGGAACTGTGAGTCAGAACTGCTTTCTCAGCTTGGAGGCTTGTAGCCTAGGGCATGTTCTCAGCTCTGCTCACAGGCTGCCTGGAATAAACTTGGTGCTATTGGGTGGGCACAGTGGGAGTGAGACTGGCCTTTCAGGCTGTGGGCTACATGGAAGCTAGGTGAGGCCTGTGACTGCGAGCTTTCCTCACTTCCCTGATGACCTGTGTGATGCAGCAGAGGCAGTCCTAATCCCCAGAGAACAGAAGTCCATTGGCCTGAAAACCACACTCCCATCCCTTACAACAGCCACAGCAAGCCCTGCCCAAGGAGAGTCTGAGCTCAGACACACCTAACCCTGCCCCCACCTGATTAGTCTTTCTCTACCTGCCCTGGTAGCCAAAGACAAGGGACATAATCTCCTGGGAGCTATATGGCCCCACCTACTGCCTGACCCTAGGGCAAGCTTATATCTCCCTGTACAACCATAGCTGATGTGCCCCCGAAAGCACCACTTCTTGGCTGGAGGCCAACGAACACAAAACCAGCATAACTTAACAAAATAGAACCACAGACCCTCACAGAGTCCACTTCAGTCCCCTGCTACCTCCACTGGAGCGGGTGCTGGTATCCACAGCTGAGGGACTTGAAGACAGATCATATCACAGGACTCTTTGTAGACATTCCCCAGTACCAGCCTGGAGCCCGGTAGCTCCACTGGGTGGCTAGATCCAGAAGATAAATAACAATCACTGCAGTTGGGCTCTCAGACAGCCCCATCCCTAGAAGAAAGGGGAGAGCACCACATCAAGGGAACACCTCATGGGACAAAAGAATCTAAACAGCAGCCCTTGAGTCTCAGGTCTTCATCCTGACACAGTCTACCCAAATGAGAAGGAAAAAGAAAAATAATTCTGGTAATATGACAAAACAAAGTTCTTTAACACCCCCAAAAGATCACACTAGCTAACCAGCAATGGATACAAACCAAGACAAAATCTCTGAATTGCCAGAGAAAGACTTCAGAAAGTTGGCTGTTAAGCTGATCAAGGAGGCATCAGAGAAACGTGAAGTCCAACTTAAAGAAAAAAAAAAAATACTGGATATGAATGGAGAACTTGTCAATAAAATAGATAACATAAATAAAAAACAATCACAATTTCTGGAAATGAAGGACACACTTACAGCATTGCAAAATTCACTGGAAAGTCTCAGCAATAGACTCAAACAAGTAGAAGAAAGAACTTCAGAGCTTGAAAATGAGGCTTTCGAATTAACCCAATCCCACAAAGACAAAAAAGAAAGAATGATAATAATAAAAAGAACAAAGCCTCCAAGAAGTTTGGAATTATGTGAAATAATCAAACCTAAGAATAATTGGTGTTCCTGAGGGAGAAGAGAAATCTAAAATTTAGAAAACATATTTGAGGGAATAATCGAGGAAAACTTCCCCAGCCTTGCTAGAGATCTATAAATCTGTGTTAGTCCATTCTCACACTGCTATAAGGAACTGCCCGAATCTGGGTAATTTAAAAGGAAAAGAAGTTTAATTGGCTCACAGTTCCACAGGGCTGGGGAGGCCTCAGGGAACTTACGATCATGATGGAAGGGGAAGCAAGCACGTGCTTCTTCACATGGTGGCAGGAAGGAGAAGTATGAGAGCCAAGTGAAGGGGGAAGACCCTTATAAAACCATCAGATCTCATGAGAACTTACTATCATGAGAATAGCTTGGGGGAAACTGCCCCCATGCTTCAATTACCTTCCACCAGGTCCCTCTCATGACATGTGGGGATTATGGGAACTACAATTCAAAATGAAATATGGGTGAGAACACAGCCAAACCATATCATTTTGCCCCTGGCCCCTCCAAAATCTCAGGTCCTCACATTTTAAAACATAATCATGCCTTTCCAATAGTCCCCCAACATCTTAGCTCATTCCAGCATTAACCCAGAAGTCCAAGTTCAAAGTCTCATCTGAGACAAGGCAAGTTGCTTCCACCTATGAGCCTGTAAAATCAAAAGCAAATTAGTTACTTCCTTGATACAATGGGGACACAGGCATTGGGTAAATATACCCATTTCAAATGGGAGAACATGGCCAAAACTAAAGGGGCTACAGGCCCCATGTAAGTCCAAAATTCAATAGGGCAGTCATTAAACTCAAAATGATCTCCTTTGACTCCATGCCTCATATCTAGGTCATGCTGATGCGAGAGGTGGGCTCCCACAGCTTTGGGCAGCTCTGTCTCTGTGGCTTTGCAGGATACAGCCCCCTTTTCAGCTGCTTTCATAGGCTGGCCTAGAGTGCCTGTGGTTTTTCCAGACGCATAGGGCAAGCTGTTGGTGGATCTACCGTTCTGGGGTCTGGAGAATGGTGGCCCTCTTCTCACAGCTCCACTAGGCAGTGCCCCAGTGGGGACTTTCTGTGGGGTCTCCAACTCTATTTTTCTCTTCCACACTGCCCTAGCAGATGCTGTCTATGAGGACTTTGCCCCTGTGGCAAACTTCTGCCTGGACATCCAGGTGTTTGCATACATCCTCTGAAATCTAGGTGGAGGTTCCCATACCTAATTCTTGACTTTTGTGTACTGCAGGCTCAACACCATATGGAAGCTGCCAAGGCTTGGGGCTTGTACCCTCTGAAGCAATGGCCTGAGCTGTACTTTGGCCCCTTTTAGCCATGGCTGGAGCGGCTGGATAGGAGGGCACCAAGTCCTGAGGCTGCACACAACAGGGGGCCCTGAGCCTGGCCCACAAAATTATTTTTCCCTCCGAGGCCTCTGGGCCACATTCCTCCAGACCCTATTATGGTAGGTCCACTGACAGCTTGCACCATGTGGCTGAAAAAGCCACAGGCACTCAACACCTGCTGTGAAGGTCTCTGACATGTCCTGGAGACATTTTCCTCATTACTTATGCAAATTTCTGCAGCAGGCTTGAATTTCTTCCCAGAAAATGTGTTTTTCTTTTCTATTGCATCATCAGACTGCAAATTTTTCAAATTTTTATGCTCTGCTTCCTCTTGAACATTTTGCTACTTAGAAATTTCCTTGCCAGATACCCTAAATCATCTCTCTCAAATTCAAAGTTCCATAGATCTCTAGGGCAGGTGCAAAATGCTGCCAGTCTCTTTGCATAGCAAGTCACCTTTACTCCAGTTCCCAAAAAGTTCCTCATCTCCATCTGAGATGACCTCAGCCTGGACTTCATTGTGCATATCACTATAAGCATTTTGGTTAAAGCCGTTCAACAAGTCTCTAGGAAGTTCCAAACTTTCCCACACCTGTCTTCTGAACCCTCCAAGTCTCTAGGAAGTTCCAAACTTTCCCACATTTTCCCATCTTATTCTGAGCACTCCAAACTGTTCCAACTTCTGCCTGTTACTCAGTTCCAAAGTCACTTGTGCATTTTGAGGTATCCTTAAAGCAACAGCGCACTCTACCGATATCAATTTACTGTATTAGTCCATTCTCACACTGCTATAAAGAACTGTCTGAGACTGGGTAATTTATAAGGAAAAGAGGTTTAATTGACTCACATTTCTGCAGGGCTGGGGAGGCCTCAGGAAACTTATAACTATGACAGAAGGGGAAGCAAACACATCCTTCTTCACATGGTGGCAGGAAGGAGAAGAATGAGAACTGAACAAAGGGGGAAGACCCTTATAAAACCAACAGATTTCATGAGAACTTACTATCACAAAAATAGCATGGGGAAACTACCCCATGCTTCAATTACCTCCCAGTGGGTCCCTTCCATTACATGTGGGGATTATGGGAACTACAATTCAAGATGAGATTTGGGTGTGGACACAGCAAACCATAACAACATCCAAATGTAAGAAGTTCAAAGAACACCGGGGAAATTCATTGCAAAAAATTATCACCTAGGCTCATAAGTCATCAGGTTATCTAAAGTCAAGATGAAGGAAAAAATCTTGAGATATGTGAGGCAAAAGCATCAGGTAACCTATAGAGGAAAACATATCAGGGTAACAGCAAATTTCTCAGCTGAAACCCTACAAGCTAGAAAGGATTGGAGTCCTATTTTTAGCCTCCTTAAACAAAACAATTATCAGCCAAAAAGTTTATATCCAGTGAAACTAAGCTTCATAAATGAATGAAAGAGACAGTCTTTTTCAGACAAATGCTGAGAGAATTTGCCACTACCAAACCATCAGTACGGGAATTGCTAAAAGAAGCTCTAAATCTTGAAACAAATCCTTGAACACCAAAATAGAACCTACCTGAAGCATAAATCTCACAGGACCTATAAAACAGCAGCACACTGAAAAACAAAATGAAGGTATTCAGGCAACGAATAGCATGATGAATAGAATAGTACATCACATCTTGATACTAATGTTGAATGTAAATGGCCTAAATGCTCCACTTAAAAGATACAGAATGGACACGAATTCACCAGCCAACTTTCTACTGTCTTCAAGAGACTCACCTAACACATAGGACTCACACACACTTAAGGAAAGGGGTGGAAAAATATATTCTATGCAAATAGACACCAAAAGTGAGCAGGAGTAGCTATTTTTATATCAGACAAGACAAACTTTAAAGCAACAGCAGGTAAAAAAGTCAAAGAGGGACATTATATAATGATAAAGGGACTATCCAACAGGAAAATATCCACAATTCTAAATATATATGCACCTAACACTGAAGCTCCCAAATGTACTATTAGACCTAAGAAATGAGATAGATGATACCACAATAATAGTAGGGGACTTCAATACTCCACTGACAGCATTAACAGGTCGTCAAGACAGAAAGTCAACAAAGAAACAATAGACTTAAACAATACCCTAGAACAAATGGACTTAACAGAAATTTATAGAACATTCTCCCCAACAAATGCAGAATATACATTATATTCATCAATACATGAAACACTCTCTAAGATAGACCATATGATAGGCCACAAAACAAGTCTCAGTAAATTTAAGAAAATCAAAATTATATCAAGTATTCTGTCAGACCACAATGGAATAAAATTGGAAATCAACTTCAAAAGGAACCCTCAAAACTTTGCAAATACATGGAAATTAAATAACCTCCTGAATGATTATTGGGTCGACAATGAAATCAAGATGGAAATTTAAAAGTTATTTGAGCTGAATGACACAACCTATCAAAACCTCCATGATACAGCAAAAATGGTGCTAAAAGGAAAAGTTATACCTTAAATGCCTACATCAAAGAGTCTGAAAGAGCACAAATAGACAATCTAAAGTCACACCTTGAGGAGCTAGAGAAACAAGAACAAACCAAACTCAAACACAGCAGAAGAAAAGAAATAACAAAGATTAGAGCAGAACTAAATCAAACAAACAAAAAAATACAAAAGATAAATGAAACAAAACAAAAAGGTGCTTCTTTGAAAAAATAAATAAAATTCATAGACCATTAGTGAGGTTAACCAAGAAAAGAAGAGAGAAGATCCAAATAAGCTCAATTAGAAACAAAATGGGAGATGTTACAACCGATACCACAGAAATGCAAAAGATTATTCAAGGCTACTATGAAAACCTTTATGGACATAAACAAGAAAACCTAGAGGAGATGGATAAATTCCTGGAAACATACAACCCTTTTAGATTAAACCAGGATGATATAGAAATTCTGAACAGACCAACAACAAGCAGCAAGATTGAAGTGGTAATTTAAAAGTTACCAAAAAAAAAAAAAAAAAAAAAAAAGTCCTGGACCACATGAATTCATAGCTAAATACTATCAAACATTCAAAGAAGAATTGGTACCAATTCTATTGACACTATTCCAAAGATAAAGAGAGAATCTTTCGAAATAATTATATGAAGGCTGTATCACCCTAACACCAAAACCAGGAAAGGACACAACATGAAAAGAAAACTACAGACCAATATCCCTGCTGAACATGGATGCAAAAATCCTCAACGAAATACTAGCAAACTAAGTCCAACAGCATATTGAAAGGACAATCCACCCTGATCAGGTGGGTTTCATACGAGGGATGCAGGGATGGGTTAACATCCACAAGTCAATAGATGTGATACACCACATAAATAGAGTTAAAAATCACATGATCATCTCAATAGAGGCAGAAAAAGCATTTGACAAAATTCAGCATCCCTTTATGATGAAAACCCTCAACAAAATTGGCATAGAAGGGACATATCTTTAGGTAATAAAAACCAGCTATGACAAACCCACAGCCAACATTATACTGAACAGGGAATAGTTGAAAGCATTTTCCCCTGAGAACTAGAACAAGACAAAGATGCCCATTTTCACTGCTTCAATACAGTACTGGAAGTCCTAGCCAGAGCAAGCAGACAAGAGAAAGAAATAAAGGACATCCAAATCAGTAAAGAGGAAGTCAGATACTCACTGTTTGCTGATGACATGATCATATACCTCAAAAACCCTAAAGACTCATCCAAAAAAGTCCTAGAACTGGTAAATGAATTCAACAAAGTTTCAGGATACAAAGTTAATGTTCACAAATCAGTAGTCCTGTTATACACCAACAGAGACCAAGCTGAGAATCAAATAAAGAACTCAACCCCTTTTAAAATAGCTGCCAAAAAACCCCAAACCTTAGGACTATAGCTAACTAAGGACATGAAAGACCTCTACAAGGGAAACTACAAAACACCGCTGAGAGAAATGATGGATGACACAAACAAATGGAAACATATCCCATGCTCAAGGATGGGTGGAATGAATGTTGTGAAAATGACCATACTGCCAAAAGCAATCTACAAATTCATTGCAATTCCCATCAAAATACCACCATCATTCACAGAACTAGAAAAAGCCATCCTAACATTCATATGAAAAAAGAGCCCACATAGCCAAATCTAGACTAAGCAAAAGAACAAATCTGGAGGCATTACATTACCCAACCTAAAACTATGCTATAAGGCCATAGTCACCAAAACACCATGGTACTGGTGTAAAAATAGGCATGTAGACCAATGGAACCAAATAGAGAACACAGAGATAAAGCCAAATACTTAGAGCCAACTGATCATCGACAAAGCAAACAAAAACATAAAGTAGGGAAAGGATGCCCTATTCAACAAGTGGTGCTGGGATAACTGGCAAGCCACATGTAGGAGAATGAAACTGAATCCTCATCTCTCACCTTATACAAACATCAACTCAAGGTGAATCAAAGACTTAAACCTAGGACTTGAAACCATAAAGATTCTAGAATATAACATCAGGGAAACCCTTCTAGACATTGGCTTAGGCAAAGGCCTCATGACCAAGAACCCAAAAACAGATGCAACAAAATCAAAGATAAATAGATGGGACTTAATTAAACTAAAAAACTTCTGCACAGCAAAAGAAATAATCAAAAGAGTTAGCAGACAACCCACAGAGTGGGAAAAAATCTTCACAATTTATACATCTGACAAAGGACTCTTATCCAGATTTTACAAAGAACTCGAACAAATCAGCAAGAAAAAAAACAAATAATCCCATCAAAAAGTAGGCTAAGGACGTGAATAGACAATTCTTAAAAGAAGATATATAACTGGCCAACAAGTGTATGGAAAAATGCTCAACATTGCTAATTACCAGGAAAATGCAAATCAAAACCATAATGTAATACCACCTTACTCCTGCAAGAATGGCCATAATTAAAAAATTAAAAGATAATAGATGTTGGCATGGATATAATGAAAAGGGAACACTTTTACACTGTTGGTGGGAATGTAAACTAGTACAACCACTACGGAAAAGAATGTGGAGATTCCTTAAAGAACTAAAAAAGTAGATCTGCCATTTGATCCATCAATCCCACTACCAAGTGTCTACCCAGAGGAAAAGAAGTCATTATATGAAAAAGATACTTGCACACACATGTTTATAGCAGCACAATTTACAACTACAAAAATATAGAACCAGCCCAAATGCCCATCAATCAGTGGATAAAGACAATGTGGTACATATATACCATGGAATACTACTCAGCCAAGAAAAGGAACTAAATAATGGCATTTGCAGCACCCTTGATGGAATTGGAGACTACTGTTCTAAGTGAAGTTACTGAAGAATGGAAAAACTAAACATCGTATGTTCTCACTCATATGTGGGAAGTAAGCTATGAGGACACAAAGGCATAAGAATGATACATTGGACTTTGAGGACTCAGATGAAAGGGTTGGGGGTGGCGAGGGATAAAAGACTACACATTGGGTACAATGTACACTGCTCGGGTGATGGGTGCACCAAAATCTCAGAAATCACCACTAAACAACTTATTCATGTAACCAAACACTGCCTGTTTCCCAAAAACCTATTGAAATAATACAAATTTTAATTAATTGCCCACAACCACCAGCTAGTAAGTAGTAGAGCTTAACTTGAGTCCAATTCTGAATAACTCCTAAACCCAAGTACTTAACTGCTGAGCACTATCTTGCCTCAGTTCTAAAATATAGTTAAATACAGGTGTTTTTTTTTTTCCCCCTCAACTCTAAGATTTCATTGGTCTAGAAGCTCTGAGATAGAGCAAGTCAAAATCATCTCTCTGCATCTAGTGGCATTCTGAGCACAGAGAGGGAGAGGTCTACTGTTTTGTGAACACATCACAGCTGGGGGTCCTGTGCTTGTGCATTCTTTCCATGAGTCCAGTATTACTTGAGGCAATTTGAGGGAGTTTCTATTTCCTGCTACCATAGTTAGAGAAAAAATGTGTTTGACTTATGTAGAGGGTCGAAATGAGACATATTTCACTGTGATTTTCTTTTCTTCTGAAAAAGTTTCTGGGCTCCCAAAATTCTGGTGTATTTGGAGTTCCAGTGAATCCAAGATTTATTGCCATTCATCTACAACAAGGTACCTTTTCAGTGGATGCTGATTGTCCTCATATACAAAAAGGTAGGTGTATTGGGTTTCAGCCAAAAGTCAGAACTTTCTTTAGTTGAGTAGGGACCATTTTTATACATTGTGCCTTTAACACTTAATAATACAGCTCTAATTGTACCTATTATCTAATTATTGAAACAGTATTTCTGAGAATTACCATTGCTTTTAAAGTAGTAGAGCTGAAGTTCTTAAATTTTTTTCTCCAAGGATTAAAAATACTTGGTGTTAAAGGAAACCCATGAGAGTGATTGTTTTTTTGTAGGTCCTCAAAGATGAGGCTATTTAGGTGGTGAATCCTTTACTAAAGGGAAACCTAAGTTAGCCAGAAAGTTGGCAAGGAACTGTACCACACGTGCTAAGCCCCAGGGACCTCATCCTGCCTAGAGTTCAATATATGCAAAGCAAGCCTGTTGTCCACTTGGGTTAACAATGATGAGAGGCTTAGTGATACTGAGGGTGGAGAAAGCAGGTTTTTTTCCCCTCTTGACAGATTATATTCCAAGCAATCTGGTGAGAGGGGGAGGAAGGCAGGTCTAGAATAAAAATAGAGACCTTTAATTTTGAAAATGGTGCGAGCAAATATAGCAAGAGCAAGAGCCACTCTTGGAGGCAGGAAGTCTGTGACATGAACACTGCTGAAATAGACCAGGAATATTGATTACAGGAAAATGTGGAGTAATGTGGAAGAAACTTTTCTCCTACCCCATATCATTTACTTGTAAACTATCGACGCTTAGCCCAGTTGCTAGGTGTGGAACATAGAATGTCTGGATTGAATACGCATGGGTTTTTTTTTGACCATTTTTCTCAACTTTGATAGTTTTCCTCCCTGACCCCACACAACCACAGATTCCTCCCAAGGTGTATAACACAAAGATCTATGAGGAAGGCAGGGCGCCCAGGCTAGCCAGAGTGGATAAGACAGCTGCAGGGCAGAGCAGAGTATCTCATGAAGTCATGAGAACCTGGGGCTCTTTTGCATTTTTCCTCACAAAACAGTAGTTTTCTCTGCCTAAGAAAAGTCCGATTTGATTAGAGAAGAAGCATCCATGAAACTGTGGGGGAAAAATAGTACTGGAGACAAGCAGTTCATGCTTTGCTGTGTGAAATGAACAAGCTGAGTGAGGAAAGAAGGAACTATGAGAAGACTCACCTGCCCAGCAGTCAAGCAACATACTTTTGTCACACACCGGTACCTGCTCAGCCTGAATCAGGACCCTACAAGGGGCATTTGAGTAGGTCCTTCAGTCTAGACAGGAAGACAAAACATATTTTTGGGGGTGTGTATATTTGCGCCCATATAAATAAGTAAAATATCATAGAATATCATAAAATAAAAACTAATCTTGTTTGATTTAGAAAATTAGTGGTGTATGAGTTCTGAAGGGAAGGATATTAGCAAGGTATATAATAGTTTGAAGATTTTGGCCAACCCATTATGGTTCCCAGCTACTTTCTTTTGCCACTTCTAGGATGTCTTCCCACTACCCTGCAGGGCAAGAGGGGGCAGGAACACCTTGAAACATATCTTCTCATTATGGACAAGTTCAATTTTTATAGAATATAAAGTTTGAAGGGAATAGAAACTGTAGTAAAACGATATAAGTCTAGGCACTCTGTTCATCACTTACCTCGTATACTAAATAGCTGATGGTCTCTTTGGATTTTGGAAGCACTCTGTTCAACTTGTTTTATCATGACTTGTCTATCTCTACCAACGCCCAGCAGCATACCAAGAACTATTTTTCAAATGATAAGTAGTTTTCTGCCGCAGAAGGTATGATTGAACTCAGAAATACTTGGAATCTGTACATTGCCTTTCCAATTTGGGCTTGCCAAAGACTTTAGACATCCATGATTAGTAACACTAGTACCTTAGTCATACAACCTGAGTGGTAAGGCAACTTGCACCACAGTCTGCATCCCACACAAAACTGTCAGTCTCCAAGTCACCTGATGCATGGGGCAGCTGTGAAATACACTGACAATATTTTTGAATGTGATATATACTACCCCCAGTTTGTAATGGTATACCCCAGGCCACTGCACTCCTTAAAACCTCACTAATATGGCAAGCTGTGGTATCTTCATAGGGTTTTCCTTGCACCGTCCACCATAATGTATCTTTCCAGGGCATCCAAAGTATTTGCTACATTAATCTATTAAGTATGTTGTCATTGATGTGGAGGAACACTAATACGTTCTGTGTAATGTCAAGATGATCAAGTTTCCTGTGGATAATGTTTTGACAGAGAGCAGAAGAGTTAGCTTGGCCCTTGGGCAGGACAGTTAAAGTATAAATCTGTTCCTACCATGTGAAGTCAAGTTACTTTTTATCCTTTCCATTGATGGAGATAAAGAGAAGTATATTTACCAGAATAGTAGTGACATAGCAAGTGCCTCAGGCCATATTTTTTTGCTCTAATAAAGACACCATACCCGGAAACAGCATCTGCACTTGGGGCTCACACCTGATTAGGCTTATGGTAGTCTACTCTCCTCTGCTACATTTCATCTGGTTTTCTCAAGTGCCAAAACATTGAGAGGAGATTTGATGGAAAGTGCTACTATTTCATTTAAGTCTTTCAGGGTAATATGAATCTTTGAAATTCCTCTTGGGATACAATATTGTTTGTTTCTGACTTGCTGTTTTGGCTAAGACTGGGGCAGTTTTAGAGGTTTCTACTTGGTCTTTCCTACCATAATGCAAACAGTATGATATACACCACTACAATGCTGGTTCCATAGAAATCCTCCATATGCATTTCCATCTTCTCATTTTATTGAACACAGAGAACAGAATAGAAAGGTGAGGGGTCTCAGAGACATATTTCATATTTTTCCTGATTCCTGTTTCCCCCTTTGTCTTCTTTCAGATATCCAGTGCTTCATGATCTTTAGATGAAAGATGATTGGAGCTAGAGTTAGGAGCCCTGGGTCTGCTTCCTGGTTCTGTCCCTGGTAGGCAGTGTAACTGCAGGCAAGACACATGATCTCTTAGAACTTAGTCAGTTCATCTACAAGATGATGCATTGAAAAAGGTAGCCTCCAAGCCCTTTCTAATTCCTAAGATTGTATAAATACTGAGTATAATCTGAAATCGATCCACACTGAGGACCCAACATCTGATCTTTGGGGTTAACTATTCCGGGGATCACTAACAGGTGCGAAAGTCTCTCCCTGGCTTGACTGTTTTATTTCTGGGGAGTTAGAGCAGTCCTTGTCCTGACTATAATCAATATAACTTTTTTTAAACTTTAATTTCTTTTCTTTCTTTCTTCCTTTCTTTCTTTTTTTTTTTTTTAAGACGGAGTCTGGTTCTTTCACCCAGGCTAGAGTGCGGTGCGATCTCCGCTCACAGCAAGCTCCGCCTCCCGGGTTCACTCCATTCTCCTGCCTCAGCCTACTGAGTAGCTGGGACTGCAGGCGCCCGCCACCACGCCTGGCTAATTTTTTTGTATTTTTAGTAGAGATGGGGTCTCACCGTGTTAGCCAGGATGGTCTCGATCTCCTGACCTGGTGATCCGCCCGTCTCAGCCTCCCAAAGGGCTGGGATTACAGGCGTGAGCCACCGCGCCTGGCCCTACTTTAATTTCTACTGTAGATTGTTGCCAGTCCTGAAGATTAGTTTGAGGCCTTGATATCCCAGGGGAACTTCAGCAAGGCAACATGCTAGGATATTGTTAATCTCTGCAAGGGTGCACAGCAAGCCCTGTATGCTTACGCCTTTCAGAAAATCTGGCTGAACACTCAAGTAAAGTTTCCATGAATGGAACTTTTACCCTTAACATCTTCTGCTGAAAAAACATTGTCTTGTCTGATCTTAAAAGAAGTCCTCTGAAGAACAAATAAAATATTCACACCAAGGAAGAACACTTTGTAATTATAATTCCGTTCTCTAAAAGGCTATAATAAACTTTAAGCAAGGGCTTCCTATTTTATTTTCACCGCAAACAATTTATAAGCAGAACTGTCCTCTTGACATGATAATGAAAGAGCAGTCACACATGTCAGCTGGAGCAATTATGTTCTTCAGATGTCTGCCGTAAGTATTACATGATTCCTTCCTGCTGACACCTTATCAACTGTGACATGCATATTAAAAAGAACACCCAAGAGAGCTAACTTAAAAAATCTGAGCACTTTGGAGAAGTTCCGTCTGTGTTAAAAAGCCTTGCATCTCATCTTCTTCTTTTTTTTTTTTTTTTTTTTTTTTTTTGAGGTGGAGTCTTGCTCTGTCGCCCAGGCTGGAGTGCAGTGGCCGGATCTCAGCTCACTGCAAGCTCCGCCTCCCGGGTTCACACCATTCTCCTGCCTCAGCCTCCCGAGTAGCTGGGACTACAGGCGCCCGCCACCTCACCCGGCTAGATTTTTTTTTGTATTTTTTAGTAGAGACAGGGTTTCACCGTGCTAGCCAGGATGGTCTCGATCTCCTGACCTCGTGATCCACCCGTCGTGGCCTCCCAAAGTGCTGGGATTACAGGCTTGAGCCACCGCGCCTGGCCTGCATCTCATCTTCTAAAACAGTCTTCTCTCTGCTACCTATTTTCTTTTGGGCCTCAAATGAAAAGAACACATAGAAACACATATTCTGGTAGTAAACATAGGCAAATGATTCAGGGCCTTAAAAATCCATCTGGCTAATTATCTCAGTGAATATAGAATCTGGAGCCAGACAAATAACGAGTTCAAATTTCAGCTCTGTCATTTCCCAACTTTTTGACTGGTCAAGCGACAAACTCTCCAAGCTTCACCTGTAAAAGATAAAGATGCAGACTCTATTTCTAGGTTGAAGGGAGAATTAGATGAGGGAACAAGTACTGGAGGGCTAGGTTTAGGGTCTGTCATATGAACACTGAAATATTTGTTTTCCTCTTCTATGTTTTAGCAGGGCCCAGAAGGTGCTTTTCTGGTGTGCTTTGGATGTTACCCAGAAAGTCCCAAAGCCACATGACGATTCTGTTGGGGAGGAGGAATGTGGGCTGAGAGAGGGTAGTGTCTTGAACCTTAGTCTAGCTCCAGCATTTGCAGTCTGCAGGTCACACATTTTCTTTCTGTCCTTCCCCTCCTGTCTCTCGTCTCAGGAACGAAGCCATTTGGCACAGTTCCTCACAGTGTTCATTGGCCATCATCAGTATCAACTCTCAAGAGGTGAGTTTCCTCATCAGTCCCCGTCCTCCTGTGAGAGCAGCTCCTCTGACTCTTCCATGTCGTTCTCTTCTGGTGCCTGATTCCATAGGTGCCCCAGAAAATGGAGCAGCCGGGAACCCCTCTCTTCCACTCCTCCCCCGACACAGCCTCCTCGTGTCTCTTTGGGGGCACAGGTACTTCCAGGTGGAAGAAGATTCCAGGTCTCCTCTGTGGGCCTCTCCAGAGCATTGTTATCAGGATGGCCAGGGCATTTTTTTGTTATGAACACCTAAATCTCTTTTTGACATCTCAAATCTTATCCATCTCATTCAGTTCACTTTTGACACCCAAATCTATCAGGTACTCCAGCCATTCCTTTTCTAGCCTTGATTCAATGTAACAGGAAGGAAAGTAGATCCTACACAATAAAGTTAGTTATCATGGTTGCTTGACTCTGAATTCTCTCCAGCTCGATAACCTTTTTATTTTTCATTTTTTAAAGATTGGGGAACAAACTACACAATACTCTAACAAGGGTTCTTACTGTAAAAGGAAAGATAATGTCTGGACCTTTGGGCATCATATTATGTTGTTAGACCCCGGGAATCCCTAGAATCTATGGCTTTTTTTTTTTTTTTTTTCTGCTGAAGCACTGTGTTGCTGACAGGTAGATATTGAAAATCTCTTGCTAGCGTTGGTTAATATCTGCCAGTCTCACTAGTAAATGTGTTTATTCATCTTTATTTGTAATATGTGTGTATGTAGGTGCATGTGCATGTGTATGTGTGTGAGAGAGACGGTGAGAGAGAACGAGAATGAGAGAGAGAGAGATGGAGAGGGAGAGAGAAAGGTAGGGCAAGAAAAAAAAGAATTTGGTAGCATTTATTTATTTATTTACCTTTGAGTCACTTTCTTGTTCCTTTTTTTTCTTTGACTGAGCCTTGTACTGTTGCCCACGCTGGAGTGCAGTGGTGCAATCTCAGCTCACTGCAAGCTCCGCCTCTTAGATTCACGCCATTCTCCTGCCTCAGCCTCCCGAGTAGCTGGGACTACAGGCGCCCGTCACCATGCCTGGCCAATTTTTTGTATTTTTAGTAGAGGGGGGTTTCACCGTGTTAGCCAGGATGGTCTCAATCTCCTGACCTTGTGATCCACCCACCTCGGCCTCCCAAAGTGCTGGGATTACAGGCGTGAGCCACTGTGCCCGGCCTTTTTTTTTTTTTTTTTTGAAGACGGAGTCTTGCTCTGTTGCCCAGGCTGAAGTGCAGTGGCATGATCCTGAATCACAGCCACCTCTGCTTCCTGGGTTCAAGTGATTCTTCTGCCTCAGCCTCCCAAGTAGTGGGATTACAGGTGCATGCCACCATACCAAGATAATTTTATATTTTTAGTAGAGACGGGGTTTCACCATGTTGGCCTGGCTGGTCTCAAACTCCTGACCTCAAGTGATCCACCCACCTCAGCCTCCCAGAGTGCTGGGATTACAGGCGTGAGCCACTGTGCCGAGCCTGTTTTTCTCAGTTTTGCCTGGCCTCTTGTTTCTTAGGTGTAGTAAAGAAGCAATGAGATATCAGGTTAGGAGTACCAGGTTCTTGTCCTAACTAAAGCCAACTTCCTGTGTGAACTTGGGCAAGTAGTGGCTCAACTTCTTTGGGTCTTAGGTGCTTTACCTGTGAAATGAAAGGGCAGAACTGGATTTAGAAAGCCCCTTCTAATGTTAGTATTCCAGAAACCTATTCTGTTTTGTATGTTATGCTTGTCTTTCTGCAAGTTAACCAATGTTTCTATACCAGGGCCATCCTCAGGGTATGACAAATAGAAATGATTGTCTCGGACTTCAGAATCTGTGTGTGTGGCTTGCTGCTGTGGGATATGTGGTAGCCAGTCTGCCAGTTAGTCAGGGAGCAGGAAGTGCGATTACAATTGACACTCAACTACCCACAAATTAGGGTGTAAGCTTTTCTGCATCCTACCTTGCCCTCTTCTCATCATCATTTAAAAATTAGTGCTGAGTGTCTGATAAGAACACCTTCCCCGGCTGGGCGCGGTGGGTCATGCCTGTAATCCCAGCACTTTAGGAGCCCAAGGCAGGCGGATCATTTAAGGTCAGGAGTTTGAGACCAACCTGACCAACATGGTGAAACCCCGACACTACTAAAAACACAAAAAAATTAGCTGTGCATGGTGCTGCATGCCTGTAGTCCTAGCTACTCGGGAGGCTGAGGCAGGAGAATCGCTTGAGCCTGGGAGGTGGAGGTTGCAGTGAGCCAAGATTGTGCCACTGCACTCCAGCCTAGCTGACAGAGCAAGACTCTGTCTAAAAAAAAAAAAAAAAAAAAGAATACCTTCCTCTCCATATAGGCTGCACATTTCTTCTTTAAATGTCTCCCTTCTTTAAGATTGTTCTTATCTATCATCTTAACCAGATTTCTGTAGCCTGAGGCATGAGAACAATAAGCAAATTATTCTGATTCAGCTTTCCAAGGAAGGAGTTGATGATTACTTTTTATTAATTACAGTTTTGACAAATTATATTAGTTAAGATTCTAGAGACACAGCCTGGGTGTGAACCTTGGTTCTACCACTCTCCAGTTACGTAGCCTTGGGAAGCTCATTTTATCCCTCTCCGATTTGTGTTTTCCTATTTGACAGGTGAAGAAAATAACTAGTTTACAGTGTTGTTGAAGAAGTAGGGAAGGAGCAGGATTCTAGACAATATAGACAATGTAGTGGCTACTCTGTTGTTCTTACTCTTGTGTTCAACTGGTGGATAAAGAATGAAAATAGGTTCTAGGTCTCTTTCTGAAAACAATAACTCAAATGAGTCACATCAGGTTAAAGAGTCCTTCCTTAGAGTTCTGTGATCCAGACCAAGTTTTCACATTTTGACTCTTAAAATCTCAGATGCTGACACCTCACTGAGCTTAGGAGAGATTTATTTTTGGCTCTGCCATCCCTGCTTACTTGTTGAGCACTTCCTATGGGCCAGGCACTGTGCTGAGCTCTTTATGTGGATTATCTTATTGAGTACTGAAAGCATCTTTATGCATTAGATTCGATTATTGTCCTTATTTTACTGATGAACCTGGATTCAGCTCCAGGCTTCCTGTCATAGAAGACCAAACTTGGCCAAGTGCTGAGCACAGCCCCTAGACTTCACCTAGACAATACAGCCTTCCTGTGCCACCACTAAGTATTAAAACCCCTAGAAATGGTCTGATGAGTCATTGATGGAGTCAGGTAAACTAGGTCTTAGGAACTGAAGTTATCTCTAGGGATTGCTTGATTTCGCCCCTGGGTTAAGGCAAGATTTTTCCTGTTCCAAGCTTCCATATCCCCATTAGTAGAAGCCCTGTGATTAGTCATTAATAAAGGTGGGACCTGCAGGACAGCAAGAGAGAAAAGATGGAGTAGTTGCAAGTCTTGTGTAGGCTTTTCTTTACTGACAAAAAGCATCCATTAGATATTACTTTGTGTCCATCTTGTGCTGGCTTGCTATAAAGTCCATGGTGTAAGATGAACACATGAGTTGGCACATGCATGCCACAAAAAAGTGTCTAAAGAAGGGTGCAGGGTAAAGGTGGTGGCGAATGAACAGTCAGTTAAGGTATGAATCTAAAGTATGTATTAAAAGGTAGAGAAGGCCGGGCACGGTGGCTCAAGCCTGTAATCCCAGCACTTTGGGAAGCCGAGACGGGCGGATCACAAAGTCAGGAGATCGAGACCATTCTGGCTAACACGGTGAAACCCCGTCTCTACCAAAAATACAAAAAACTAGCCGGGGAGGTGGTGGGCGCTGTAGTCCCAGCTACTAGGGAGGCTGAGGCAGGAGAATTGCTTGAATCCGGGAGGCGGAGCTTGCAGTGAGCTGAGATCTGGCCACTGTACTCCAGCCTGGGTGACAGAGCGAGACTCCGTCTCAAAAAAAAAAAAAAGTAGAGAAATGGAAAACTGCATGGGTCGAATTTGGTAGGAACAACTCTTTCTCAGCATTTTCAAGTCCGAATAGTAGTTCAGAATGTCTATTTTTTTAAAAAAACATGTCAGTCACTAATATAGTAAAACATCTGCAGTATACATATAGCACATGATATTCAAGTAGAACAAATGTATTTAAATAAACATATTTAATCCTCCTACCCACAAAGAGGTCTGGTATTCTTGTTAGATGCTTTTCCTAAGTCAACATATGACTTCTCCTTTCCTCTAGAGCCACAGTGAAACTATTCTTTTTAAATTGACATTTCTACATGGTATGTTCAATGGTTTCTTCTTTCCCGGAGTTTCTCCAACTATATAATGTCATAAACTAATAAAAATTAACTCTATGTTTTCCAGTGCCATTTTTGTTCTTGGGTATGAAGGCTAGAGAGGGCTTGAGGTTCCGTGAATTGAATATAATTAACTCATTAGAAACCTGCCTTTTAATTTTTAGGCCATGTAAACTTAACAATTCTAACAGTACAAGAGGTAGATATGTGGATGACAAAGACACAAGCAAATTGTGGACATTTTTGTATGTAATATTTTTGTTTTATGAGAAATTAGAGATAGTATATTAATAGATTAGTTTTAATACTTTAAACCCTAATTCCCACGTGTTACGTTGAAAATTAAATTGTGTAATTAATTGAAAATGATGATGAAGTTCTAGAACCTCAAACCCTGTGATCTTAGAATCTGAAACTCTACGTTACTCTACAGTACAAAAAGAAAAAACCACTGGAGGTATATCAGTATCTGAGCATATGAGCAGCATTTTTGCCCCTGGCTCAGGAAAGACTTTAGACTGAGAACAGCAGGAGGAGGTGAATAGGACACTTGGGATAATCCTGAAGTTTTTATGTGAGCCAAGAGTTTAGGGATATAGTCTGTACAGATACAACCCTTTCTGTAAAGTGTCTACAAGTTAATGGATATGTTTAGATTTTTTTGACAGAAATTGAATTTATTTCCTGTCTACCAAACAAGTTTTGTTTTGTTTTGAGATAGGGTTTCACTTTGTCACCCAGGCTAGAGGGCCACTACAACCTCTAGCTCCCAGGTTCAAGTGATTCTTGTGCCTCAGCCTCCTGACTAGCTGGGACTACAGGTGTGCACCACCATGCCTGGCTACTTTTTGTGTTTTTAGTAGAAATAGGGTTTCACCATGTTGGCCAGGCTGGCGTTGAACTTCTGACCTCAAGTGATCTGCCCACCTCAGCTTCCCAAAGTGCTGAGATTACAGGCATGAACCACCCTGCCCAGCCCCAAACAAGTTTTTTCATGACTTTATACTCTCACATGTAGTTAGACCCAAACCTATCTTTGACCAGCAGGAGGAGGCAAGACAAAGGGAGGCAATGGAGGAAGGTAAGAAACATCATTTGCGCCGGGCGCGGTGGCTCAAGCCTGTAATCCCAGCACTTTGGGAGGCCGAGACGGGCGGATCACGAGGTCAGGAGATCAAGACCATCCTGGCGAACACGGTGAAACCCCGTCTCTACTAAAAAATACAAAAAAACTAGCCGGGCGAGGTGGTGGGCGCCTGTAATCCCAGCTACTGGGGAGGCTGAGGCAGGAGAATGGCGTGAACCCAGGAGGCGGAGCTTGCAGTGAGCTGAGATCCGCCCACTGCACTCCAGCCTGGGGGACAGAGCAAGACTCCGTCTCAAAAAAAAAAAGAAAAGAAACATCATTTGCAATAATTCTCAAATATATCCCTTCCTTTACATTTCCTTTGTCATCATGCCATTTCAGGATCTTATGTTATACCCAGTGTGACTTTATAATGATAATAATAATGATAATTTAGATGATAATGTCATATACTAAGTGCTTTGTACATATTAACTCATTTAATCTTCACAACCAATCTATAAAGTAGGTAATATTACTATACCTACTTGGCAGTTGTGGCAATGTGTTTGGAGTAGCTGAGCGATTTGTCCAAGTTCACACAGTAAATGCCAGAGCAGGAATTCCACATTAGGCAGTTTAGTTCCAGAGCCCAAGTCCATAATCACTAATGCTTTGTGGTCTTCTAACCGAATGTCTTGCCTCTTGGCTAGCCTTAGATTGCTGTCAGATTTAATGTTCTTAAAATACTACTTAGAACATTTTATTCCTGTGCTCAAAAGCCTTCTTGGCTTCTTCCCCAACAGAGTAAAGTCCAAATTTCTCAGCTGGGCAGGACACTATCTGGCTCCAGCCTAGCTTGCCAGCACCACCTCCTCTATTCCTCCTGAGGACCTTCCGTTCCTGGCAGGCTAACGTGCTCACTGCCTCGATGATCACTCCCACTCTACTCTGTCGTGAGATTACCAGGTGCTTTTCCTACTTTTCTGTGCTTATTTTGTATGCCACTTTTTCTGCCAAGTATTTTCTCTCCCCATCTCTTCCTTCTCAGCCATTCAACTTAGCACCAGATTTGCTATTGGGCAAAGTGACCAGGATGTGATGAAATTCTAAGCCACGACCAAAGACATGGGAATGCATAGCCTGGAGGACCAAAGACTCATAGGGACAAAATTAGCCCTCTTTAATTAATAGGCTGCCATGCGGAAGAAGTTTAGAGTAGTTTTATTCAGTCTGAATGTGAGACAGCTAAGACGAGGGGGTAGAAGTAAATGGAAGATAGGAAGTCCTTTCATCTTTGAGGAGTTCTGGCTTTTAAATTTAGTATCACCAAGGAATAGGTTTGTCTTTACACCAAGCTATATTCTGTGACCCGCTGCTAGTCCACAAAGATCTTCCTGCTGGATCAAAAACAAATGCAAAATTCAGGTCTTTCTTCACAGGACATCCATCCAGAGGATTCAATTCCATTGACTTTTATCTTTGTCACTAACAGAAGGTATCTGAATTAAGAGTTATTACATTTCAGTATTCATAAACTAAACTGTGCGCACTTACCAGCTTACTGAGGAATAGTAATTTAACAAATGGTACTCAGTAATTGACAGCATGGCAAAACTCCTGTTGTGCATACTTATAGGTAGAAATTAGGAATTTCACAGGAAGTCCCAGACACACTGCTTCGTGATGAATTGCTGCCTTTGTTTTTAAACTGATAACTGGATAATATTTATAATACATTTATAACAAATTTTAATTAAAAATGATTGGTTTAGCATCATTATTATCTATTTAGTTAATTGCATGGATTGTTGCATTCACACTATAGTATATAGTGGGATATTTTTGCTTAAACAGCATTTTGCACCTGTATTTTTCCAGTAACAAGAATTTAAAATCGTATATTTAGCTCAAATATGTTATTCTTACCTCTGCAGACACAATTCTTTCTCTAAGTATATAAACTCCAACTCTCTCTCTACCCCTCCAAATTGCTTTGCTTACTCAATGGTTTCATTATTATTATTATTATTATTATTATTATCATCACCAAGTACCACCCTGTCCTCAGAAGAGGAAGGTGGGCTCTGAGATCTTTTGAGTCTCCCATAGTGCCACTGATAAAAATGACTATTTGATAGCGTTTTTTTTGTAATGAGGACTCAAAACCATGATGATTCAATGAAATGGGCTTTGTGTGTGCTTTCTGTTTAGACATTTTATGCTTTTCGGACTTCTGCAGTGAAAACTGATGATCACTTGCTCTCCTGAGCTCCTAGCTCTGATAGACGTCATCATTCTGAAAAATGTAGAAATCATTTTTCAGTATTTCTCTAGTTTTTCTTTTCATGCATGGAAGCTACAGCATGATTAGAAAGTGCATTGGGTGGGGTTTTTGGCAACTATCATGCTATGAAGGGCTTCCCTTGGATCCAAAGCACTGGAAATGTAGGTTCAAAAAACATGGAAAGGGAGATGTGTACCTTATTCCACAAAAATCAATTTAATTTCTGTTGTTGTTAACAATTATCTTTTACAAATAGGTCTTTAAGATCAGCTAACACTGTGACCAAGTAGTTCCAAAAAGGAATAATCATTTATGCAGATAGCAGCAAGGTATTCCAACAGGGCTTCAATCATACTATTATAGGCTTTCCCTAAAAGAAACAGTAATCTTTGTGATGAACATGGGGAAATATTTCTTCAATACAAATCCAATTTATTTTGGCCGGCTGATTGGTGCTTGCAGCCAGATCATTGAACATGATATTAATTATTCATTAAGATACTTGGAAGAACAGAATTTGCATCCTCATGCAGTCAAAACTGATGAGGCTTTCATTTGTGCTATAGGAATAGCTTACGACTCAATGCTAAGACTCAATACAATCTTAATAAAAATGTTGAAAAAGGCACCAATAATTTGAACTTTCTCATATCTACAGAACATTTGTTTTATTGGACCCTCATATCCTATTAAAAGTGTGTTGAAATATTCTTTTTACATCTAATCATATAGATATGGCTTTGAAAAAATCTCAAGAACATTTCAAATAAAAGGTCATAATCACTAAAATGGAGCTTAAAAACTTGTGATTCAGAGAGCAAAACTGCAACTTGTATCTTCATCAGAGACATTTACTGTAGCACATCTTTCAGCATTTTGGTTCTCATAGAAGGAAATATTGGGACTGTAACCACCTTTCATAGAGAGGCAAGTAGTATTCTCATAGCTAAGTAATATCAAGCACAAGAAAGACTTGCCTTAAATGAGAAATATGGTAGGAGATGCAGCATCAAACCAGGCCCTGTTGGTCTCATGAAACAGACTTGGTCTGATATTGTGACTTGTATCTTTAAACACAAATAGCTCTATGGAGGGCAAGCCACCATGATCACATTTACTTACTCCCAGGTGTGTGTGGAGTGTGGTTCCAGCACCCGAGTGGAGGGCAGGAAGCAGGTGTGTCTGACATCCTGGTGCTTCCCTCAGGAGGGCAGCAGTACCAAGTGAGGTTTTCTGTATCATGCTCTGAAGTCCATAAAGAAATTTCAGTTCCACATGAAGAGATGATTTGTGTACATCACAGTCTTTACATGTACTGGTTAGAGGGGGACCAAGTAAAAAAGTGTACTCCTCTACCTATTTTTCTAATGCTTCATCAATATATTACTAACACGCACTATAAAAAGAGAAATTTCAGTTCCAAAGGCTGTACATGTGTTGGAATGAAAGGCTTCTAGGAGAACATGTTATGTGTGTGGGGAGGTGTATGGGTTAGAATGCCTTGGTCGCAAGTCATAAAAAACCTGGACTCCTGCTAACTTAAACAATAAGGAGACAACTCACATCCTTGGGAGCCCAGAGGCAGAGCAGGCTCCAGACAGGGTGATCAGAGGCTCAACGATGGCACCAAGGGCCCCATTTCTGTCTCTCTGCTCTGCCCCCTTCTAGGGCTGTTCCCCATATGGTTGCAAAATGGTCACCAATGGTGATCAGGGTTCATGTGTCCTTATTCAAAACCAGCAGGAAAAGAGCTTTGGTATGATTGGCCCATCTAGGTCATGTACCCATGCCAGAGCCAGCAATTATTGTTGGGAAACTCTCATGTGCCAATTGGCTTACATTTATCAGGATTTTAGGGAATGCAGTGAATGCCTAGACGGAACCTAAGGTTCTGTTAGGAAGGATAAAAAGGAAGGATGGGTGCTGGGTAAGAAACCAAAGTGTCTTCTACTAAAAAAGAGGAGCGCTCTTCTCTACTCGTGGAACGCCTGTATTAGGGGAACCATTCATTCACATTCTTGCCCCAGTAGCTTGCTTTCCTATCTCCATCTGTCCATTCTCTCTCTCAATCATTAATAAATTCCTGTAGTATAGATTAGTGTTGCTATGATGGCTTGATAGAGTTCTGCAAACCTCTTCAGGGGATATTTATCTCCTTTAAGTTACAGGTAATGGAGGAAACACATTTGACACATGGTGCCCAGTGTATGTCCAGAAAAGTTGTACTAATATGTGCTTGTACCAACTCCATGTGAGCTTCCAATTTCCATTCCTTAAATATCATCAAATTAGAAAATAGATGGAGAAATAATCTGTTTTCTTATTTTAAAAATTATATTTTGGGGGCTTACCAAATTAGATAATTTTACTAATTTTAGATTTCATAATACCTTATTTTACATTTTATTATAACTTTAAAATTATATTCTATTTATTTTAGTTGAGATTTTATGTTTTTATTTGTCTTCTATATAGCTACTCTTTGTGATTACTTGAGCCCTTTGCCTGCTTATCCATTGGATAAGATTATTTTTTGATTGATAAATTGCATTGATGGTCCAAAACTTTCACCTCTTCCTATATCCATTAAGCATTTTGTCCTGTGACTTTGAATTTCCTCCCGTAAAAGCAGAGTCAACATCCCACTTCACATGACTTGCTTTGATCCATAAAATAAGGTAGAATTGATTGTGTGCCACTTTTGAGCCTAACCCCTTAACCACCTTTCATATTTCCACTTTCCCTCTTGTACCTCTGCCATCATTGAGAGTATATGCCAGGCTTGCTGGAGAATGAGAGACATGGGAAGGAATGAAGGCCATTATAATCAACTGACCTTTGCTGATTCCCAGACATGGGAGTGAACTCAGTCAAGAACCGTAGAGCCACCTTGCTGACCCCTAGCTGACTCTAGACTGTGAGCAATAAATGGTTATTGTTGTAGTCCTCTGAGGTTTGGGTTGGTTGTTAGGCAGCATTGGTATTAATAGATGACTGATGTAACTATTATCCTCTTTTGTCCATTAGTTATAAATATGTTCAGATCTTTCCTTATAATTTTGGTTATGATGTTTTGACTTGTAGAAGTTTAATAGGTTTATATTACCAAATCTGCTTTTCCCCTTTGTGATTTCTCCCATTGTTTTAATGTACAGAAAATCTTTCTTCACTGAGAAATCAAATAAATATGAATATATATTTTATGTTGTGGTTTCAGTTTTATACCTAAATTTTCCATACATCTTATTTATTTGGTTGTAGTCTAATCTATGGATCTAGAATTTTTGTTTTCAAAAATGAATTTTCCAACAACGATTGAAATAACTGCTTCATAATTTGATCAATAAAATCACCTCTATATGTTGGTTCTTAGATGTATATCAATATTTACTTCTAAAAAATAGTATTATAATATTTTAGGCAGTATAATTTTTAATACATTCTAATATTTGTAAAGGTTGGACATCCTCCATTTATGGAAATACTAAAAACAAAGTTGAACAAAAGAATGTATTTATAGATAAACTTTAGAACCATTTGGCACAACTGCTCCATCTCCTAATTCTGTTGCAATTTTGATGGACATTGTATTAAACCTATAAATTGATTTAGAAAGACCTGTTATCTTTATAACAGCTAACTATTTCATTCATGATCATGTCCAATTTTACCATTTAAGTCATTTCTATATTTTAGCATATTTTTATATGTCTTGCTTACTTAACATTTTTTTCTTTAATTTTTCCACCTGTTCTTGATACCAGAATCCCCCTTATTTCTGGAGTGTCAGGAAGTTAGATTTTTCTTTTTGTGTCTCTATCACAAATCGAACTATATTTTTGGAATTATTAATTTGAATAGTTAGTTGGTTTTATGACTTAATTTCCAACTGAACTACTTTTTTCCTTTGAGTAAATAAGGTGGGCAAAAATGGAAGCAAACCAGAGAAGCCAGCTCCCCTTCATCCTGAGGAATGATATTGGAAGAGAAGGTTGGAGTGCTGGAGGACTTCCGTTTCAGACATCAGTTAGCAGAAAATCCCTATGTGGTGGTGGCAAAAGCAATAGGGGCACCTATTTTGTCAGTTGCTCATGTCATCTTCATCTCTGGGGACTCAGGACAGAGAATGCTGTCCCCATAGCATTTTCTAGGAATCACATTTAGTACATGTGGTTGCACATTTAGTAATGTGCACATTTAGTAATGTGATTCCTAATTTGCCCAGGACCATTCTGTTTTGTGCCTATTGTCCTGGCATAATTGCAATTGGTACCACCTTTCACTTTCAAAGGTGTTCCAGTGTGGTTGATAAATTACATCTTCTCCCTATTCATATTGCATTATGAAACAATGACTGCTGTTATATTGACCACTGCATCCTTAGACTTGAAACTGATATGAGGAGAACAGGTATCCTTAATGGAGCCTCTGTTGCCACAGGGAAAAGACTCAGACTGCTAATTAGGTATGGTAAGGGCCACCTTTGTGAGCACAAGCCCCCTTCTCTTGTTTAGAGAGTTGCATGTTTCGATGGAGATACAAGTGGCAGAGGAGCCTGCATTTTGTTAGCTTTTAGACCAGTCTCTGCACCCAACAGCAAAGCATTCCTCTCAGAGCTCTGGGCTATTTCACTTGTCTGACTGCAATAGAAACAATGTTTGGTGCATCTTGGAGCAGCAATGAGGCGAATCATTTCAAACTCAAGCAACAAGCAAGGTTTATGCTGAGAAGGCAATAGGTGAGAGGAGTTTGGAGAGTGACTGGGGGAAGCCCATACCCTTTCTGTGTTATTGAAGGATCAGATGTCGGATGTCATTGCTTGATGATCTCATATGATGTTGTCATCTCTCCCAAAGCCTTCTCCTCAAGAGATCAGAGACAGAAGTGCAGACTCATGGAAGCTTGGCTCATCAAGAGGGTGTCGAATTAGGCTTGGCTGAACTCCCTCTCCTAAGCCACTGGCCCTTTGTTCTTTAGGCATGGGAACCATGAGATGGAGCATCTTAGGCTTCTGTGATTTTTAGTTATGCTGTTTCTCTGAAAGAGCATTTCCTAAAGTGTGTTCCATAGTGTGGTCCATGAGGTTCTAAGTGGGTGATAAAAACTGTACTAACAACAAAAGGGGGTGCATTTGGGCAACAGAGTCATTTTGTGTTAATCTGCATCTGTAGTCTTTCATTCAACTTGAGTTCCTTAGCAGAAGTCCCTCAGGAGAGCCCAGAGCGTGAACAAGGCTTTGAAGGATTGCATTGAAGAGTCCAGAAAACGCTTCAATGAACATGAGTAGGGTTTAGAGAAGTGAGAGGAATCACATTGTGGAGATGTGAGTGACATGATAAAGTAGACAGTTTTTTCTGCCTTGCTGGAGAAGAGAGGCAAGCAGCTAGACGTGGGAAAAGGACTATTCTGGACACTGTGGCTGTACAGTAGTCTCCCCTTATCTGCAGCTTTACTTTCTGTGGTTTCAGTCACCTATGGTCAACCTCAGTCTGAAAATATTGAATGGAAAATTTCAGAAATTAACAGTTCGTAAGTTTTTAATTGCACACTGTTCTGAGTAGCATGATGAAATCTGCTTGGTCTTGAATCCTTCCTTTGTCCAGTGTATCTATGCTGTCTACAACACGTGCCCTCTAATCATTTAGAAGCAGTCTGGTTTATTGGGCTGTCATAGTATCACAGTGCTTGTGTCCAAGTAGCCCTTACTCAATGGCTCTAAAGCACAAGAGTAGTGATGCTGGTAATTCAGACATGACAAAGAAAAACCGTAAGAAGTGCTTCCTTTAAGTGAAAAGATGAAAGTTCTCAACTTAATAAGGAAAGAAAAACATTGTATGCTGAGGTTGCTCAGACCTATGGTCAGAACAAATCTATCCGTGAAATTTGTGAAGAAGGAAAAAGAAATGCATGGAGTCTGTCACACCTCAAACTGCAGAAATTATGGCCACAGTACATGATAAGTGCTTAGTTAAGATGGAAAAGGCACTGCATTTGTGGTTGGAAGACATGAACAGAAACATGTTCTGATGGAAAGCAATCAGGGTTGGTACGACCTGCCGTTTCGGGCATCCACTGAGGGTCCTGAAACATATTCCTCGAGGATAAGGAGGGAATACTGTGGTTAGTGTGTGTATGATACAAAAGCCTGCAGTGGGGTGGCAGCAATGGGGATACAAGGGGGAAAATGGATGTAAGAAAAACAAAGAGATATGCCAGACCTCCCACGGAATAGCCACGTTGAAGTGCCAACAGTGAGCAGCAGCCATGGTATGTTCACAGCAGCTAATATCTGAGACTGCACACGTGCTGTACCCTGTGCTGAGTGAGCACAGTCCATAGAGTACCCCATTTTATCTCCCCAGGGGCACTAGGAGGTAAAGTTTACATTTTACTGATGGGAGATTTGTAGAGGTGAGGTTGTTTAAAAAACCCATCCATAGTAAGTGGTAGATCTCACTTTGAACCTCAGCAGAGCCCCAGAGAAACTGTGGGATCAGAAGTGAGACTCCTGCTGCCTGGAGAGACTTTACAGAGAAGATCATGACCAGAAGGAGCAGGTGGCTGCCTCCCTTCTGAATCTTATGAGTCCCAAGGCAACTGATAATGGCACTGGGGGTGGTTGGTGGGTGGATATGAGAAAATGAGTGGGTTTCATGGATCAGGAAGGCAGTCTGAATGTGACAAGGAGAAGGCCACCAACATGATGCTTTAGGGGCTTTGACTAGCTCCTGTGCCTATAGTATCACTTTCAAAGAAAACAAGTGATTAAATCACTTTCCCCCATCATTTAAAGTGAATGTCAAAATCCTATTAAAAATCTGAGGATGACTGAAGAATCTGCACTTGGGAGGAAAAACAGTTTCTAGCTTTTGTAAAATGACTATTGAACATGTCAAGTATTTACTTTCCATTGCAGTTATAACAGTACTTCAATATCTCCCATGCTTGGTTTGGAGTGGGGAGGGAGAAGCATTTGTATAATTTAAAAAAAATTATGATGTCAAATATTCTTCTCAACAATTTTGAGTCAGTTTCTGAGCAGGTCTATAGAGGCTGTTAAAATGTGAGATTACAGCAGAAAACCAATTTCAATATAAGCCTATGGAGATTCCATTACAATATAAAAATGAAATGTTGCCAATGTATGTTATACACTACATCCAGAAATAGACAGAAAGCAATATAAAATGCCTCATGCCTATATAATATTTTGGTTCAGACATTCATCTATTGATTCAGCAGCTTTCTCTAAAAGGAAGCTGACACATTTGTCCTTACCCCAAATTGTAGTTGTTATCATACCACAGATGATGTTTTATTTAAAGGGATTATGCTTTAAGTCACCTAGGTAAATTTCAAAGGAACTGAATTCAAAGTATGGGGCCATAACTAGACAACTCAGGGACATTAACTGAGAAATTCAGATAATCAGAATGTTTAGTACACTAGTGATTCTTAATCCTGACTGTATGTTAGAATCACCTGGGAAGCATTAAGAGCTATCTATGTTCAGGTTCCACTCCTGGAAAGTCTAATTTAATCTGTGTGCTAGTGGTTCAAATCATCTAATGTGCAATGATAATTTACATAAACCCAAATAGCTAGATTCAGCAGGGTCTGCTATGTATGCCATCCAAAAAATTGAAGAAGGGGTTCTGCCAACCATAAGCAGGAATTGCATGCAAATGGGAATAGTAATTTATGCCAGTTTCCCTCTTACCCCAGCTGCTATATTATTTTGGAAGTTTGATGAAAGAAATCTTGAGGAATGGTGGGGTAGAGGTAAGAGCATTTAAGGTGTACCTAGGGCAGCTTGGGTTTCTGGCTGCTTGCACACTGGTTTAAACTATTACTGAGGCAGACACTTAGTAGTCAAACTAAATCCATTACCTAACTCTAATTGGATAAGAGCACTTTGGATCTCTTCAGTTATTCACCTCATCTTTAGGTTCAAATGGAGATTTTGATTGATTAGACTTTAAGTCAATCAAGTCATGACATTCCCCCTGGGAACTGCAGTTGGTCCAGGAGTGGGCATAAGATCTAAGTTTGCCAAATTGGAAGGTACTTGTATTACATCCTTAACCAGTATGAACAAGCAAACACACAACTGTCAGTAGCAATCAGTGCTATCTTAGAACCCTGAGGGGATTCAGACTTAGGAGGAAGTTATACCTAGGAAGGCGGAGTGGAGAGATGGGAAGAACCTGGGTCTTTGATAATGTCACTGAGTGCTAACCGTGGGTACCTGGAACTACTCTGTCTTTGTGCATGTTGAATAACACAGTTCCTTCTTCTGTAAGTTTATTTGATTAAGGGATTTAAATTATTTGCAGATTCAATCATCCTAACTGATAGAATTCTAGGAAATAATGATGTCTACCAGCAAATGGCCTCTATTGTTGGAGTGTATGTGAGAAGTTGAGGAGAGAAAGGAGGAGATAAACAGCAGGAGCGTAAATGGGGTTTTCAGACAGAAAATTATTTCAAGGAAGAAAATAATATGAGTTAAGGATCTCGTTCTCTGGGGTCCTTTTGCAATTAAAGTTTGTTCAGGGTCTCTTTAGTTTTTAGGATCTTAAGTGAATTTTTTGTTTGTGCTGTTGCTCATGTTAAACAAGAAGATAGTATCTGCTATTAGTAAATAAGAATCAGTCAAGAAAATCTTTCCACCTCTTATGAAACATAACCATTTTAAATCATTAGAGAAGGATTGACAATCCTGATTGAGAAGGAAAGACAATCATGATTCAAGTGTTTTATTATTTAACTAAACTTTAGAAAGTCCAAATGGCTACATGTAGAAGATCACGTATTACTGAATGTAACAATTATATGTGCAGAGTTTTATAGTGTATAAATAATGGTGAGTATTACCTATTACTGGCTTTATAAAAACAATGAACTATAATAGAGTTGTTTTTATGTGGAAAAAAGGAAAACACTTATAAAGTAGGCTTGTAAAGCTCTTATTACTCTTCTCAAATACTGAATAATGATGTTTTCATGTTTTATTTAAAATGATTTATAGTAAATGAATTATCTCAGATGGGTGGAAAAAAGAAAGCATTCACGCTGGAGTTAGAAATCCCATTCTGGCACTAACTCTAAGATCTTAGACCAAGGGAAGTGTCTCAGAGCCTGTTTTCTCCTTTGGTAAAGTTAGGGATTTGAACATGATCTCTAATGTTCTTTTAGCACAAACCGTATGATCTAGGTGTATGTTTAAGAATTTTATTCATTGAGTTATAATTGCTACTAACTCAGTACTTTCTGATTAAACATTATTTTCCAACACGTTTAATACATCTCCTATTTGTAACCCAGAAATTTCAAACTTTTGTACATAATGAGTCTGCAGTGAAATTTCAATACATCTTTGTTAGCATTTTCATTTGGGATTGTCAGTTTGGAGACTGGGGCCACTCTCTACTGGTTTCTATTTCCATCTTTGTCTTAGGCCCAGTTTCTTCTCACAATGGCCTTCTGTCTGGATACTGCCTCTTGAAATGGCATTAGCCCGTACAAGATTGATAGGTAGACCAGATTGTACATGCTCACATCTGGCTCTGCACAAAATCTCATGAAATGAGTAATAAATTCAGAAAATATTATCTACAGGGGAAGGATGGAGACTCAGGTGAAGTACTAGGAGTTTTGCTCACTTTCAGCTCTAGAATTGTGAATGTAATAGTCAGGCAAAGTCTATCCAGGTATATTACAATCCCTAAGGAGATCTATTAACTTGGGGCTTTATAAAGACTTTTGTCACTTTCAACAAATCCTTTTGAGCTTATACCCTGAAATAAAAATGGTGTATAATTTACTATATGTACACATATACAGAACAAAATTTGAAGGTATATTGTATGTCTTGATGTCATCCTCAATTTTCTGAAGACTGAGGTTCCATAGCCCATGTGGTAAGAGCAATCCTTTCACAACTCATCTGGTCTGCATCTTTTTCTGTATCTTCCACGTTGACCTATTCTTAATGACTCAATAGCTACTTCCTTCCTTCCTCCCTACCTTCCTCCCTTTCTTCTTGCCTCCCTTCCTTTCTCCTCTTCTCCTTCCCTTCCTCCTTCCAGAGATATATAAAATTGCTCTCTGTCAAGAAACAAACACAAAAACAAATGATTAAAAAGAGTGTAATAATTTGCATAAAAAAGGAGAGAAAAATAACTGCCTCCTAAAATATCTAACTTGGGTAAGATAAGACCTGGCAAGAGATGACATTGTAATGAGTCTTGAAAAAAGCAAAGTAGAATATTTTTTCATCATGTTTTTCTAGCACACAAAAGGCATGATCTAGTGTGTTTGGGGTAAAAACTGAAATCGTATAGAAGATTCACTATAATATACTTCCTCTAGTGCTATCTTCTACTTCATCCATAACTCTGTGAAACTTTGCAGGATGGCCCTGGACGGTCTGAAAGTATAATTGAAGTCTCTACCAGGGTACCTTAGGAAGGTGACTTGGTTTGTGGTTACACGTGATAATTTCACTTTAGTTCCAATGTATTTCTTGTTTGTAAAGTCTTTAGGAAGAACTTCCTTTCCATCACTCCCATCTTGTTTCTCCCCCTCCCCTCCACAAACATCTCCCAAGCCACCAAGAAATCTACCAACCAAAAATCTACAGCCTTTCTTCAGTCTAGGAAACAACAAAAACTCTTCACAGATTTCTCTGAATGCAGATTCTTCTGTAGAGCAGTCGGTGGCTCCTGCACTGACAACTCATTTACCTTAAAGTATATGATCTTTACGGTAGGGCTGCCCAGCTATTTAAATATGGACCAATACAGAGTCTCATTAGTGAGCAGATGCACAGATGGTGCTGGTATAAACACAATGGTTGACCCTGAAGTTAACTTCCATCATTCTTCATTGCATTTTAATTTGTTTTGTGATTTATGGACAATTGATTTAATTAGAGTAGAAATCTGCTAGGCAGTTTCCAGGTTGCTTGAGCTATGCGTCTGGTAACATCATCTGACTATGTGTATTGTCTTGTTAGTTTTAAGTTTTAAAGTGTTAATCAAAATAACAAATATGTAGATGCTCTCTAAAAGAAAATATATTTATCTGGGAATATAGCATCGCAATGGGAATGCACATGCTGTAGTAAACCATATGCCTATACTGAAAGATAAGGGAAGACAAAGAAGGAACAAATGAGGTGGGTTGCATAATTGTCTTGAAATAATTATCCTTGGCTACAAAGTCCAATAACAAGGGCCATGCTGGTCTGAGGTTGGACAGGCAGTTGCTGGTAGATAGTTTTGTAAAGAGCATTTTTTGTGTGTGTAAAGTTGTGATGGCCTTTGTGCAAGGCTATACTTTTTTTGCAGTCTTTCCTGACAGTTTTTATCAGGC
Organism: Trachypithecus francoisi; assembly: GCF_009764315.1. Classification (NCBI taxonomy): domain Eukaryota; kingdom Metazoa; phylum Chordata; class Mammalia; order Primates; family Cercopithecidae; genus Trachypithecus; species Trachypithecus francoisi. Next base: position 144,278,146 of record NW_022681468.1, on the reverse strand, counting down.
ATGAGAACCCTCTCTTTATGGCCTTCCCCAGCTTTATTTGCCAGGATTATTATAACTTTGGACACCATTTTGATTCTCACAACTTTCACATTTCCCCCTTTTGATCAAGATCTTTCTCCAAAAGCATCACTGATCAATCATTCTGTAGTTAGGTTTTGATGTTTCTTGATGCCAGGATGGACCTGTCTAGTTGCTGGTCTTGTCCTACATTGAGGGAAGTGCTTGGCAACTAAAAGCCACATTTAGGCAACAAGGAAGGCTTGAAGAGAATGGCTGTCAGACTAAGGCTACCTGGAGTCCATTATTAAATTCAATTTTGTCTGTTCTATAGTCTTTTGTTATCATCTCAAAGTGCTGGGCCAGCATTGTTTTGTTAGTTGTACTTCTGCAAAAAATTTAACAAGTAACAGATTCAAAGTTTAAAAAGGGAAAATTCAAAGTGAAATTAATAGTGATATGACAATTCTAGTTTGCATCATGGTTTTGAGTTATGAATTTAGGCTTAAGGACAACCTATTGAATAAATCAAATGATAATAGGGAATTAGTTAAGACTTGTAACCATGTAGCCTGTTTTCTTATTTTGTGTGTATGCATCTCAGCTTTCCCAGAGCAATTTACCCAGGTACAGCATGTAGTACTAGCAATAGTACAGACATTTTCTTATTTAACCAATGGATGCTAAAGTATGTCTTAGGTTCTGTGAAGTTACCAGCAGAAGCCATTGATTGTGAAACTTTAATTGTACCATTACCCTGCCAAGTGAAAAAGGTAGCATTAAGAAGGGTAAAAGTCTCATTATGACACGGAGTCTTATCCCAGCATATTGGAGAACCTGTTTACTACATGAAAACATTATCTCCTCCTGATTTGTAGTTTGAATGTCTCTGGTCATAGCATTGGGCTGTGTGGTGAACTTTTTGTGAGCGCCATACATGAGGCACAAGGCTTGTTCCTTAAAACTTGTCTAGGTTCAGTTTATAAAGCTGTAGGAACAGAAAAGTTTTTGTTTTTACTTGGAGAGTTGTAGCCAAATATTGGAGAAAATTAGAATTTAGGAAGTAGTCCTGTCTACAGGTGGATAACAAGCACTTGACAATGATGCATAGGGCTGCAATCTAATAACAGGTGTATTATAGTTTATTTACTTATGCTTTTAGAAATCTAACTTTTACTTTCCACATTGATTATATAAGAACCTCAGATTTAAAAACCCAGGAAGCCAAACCAAGATAGGTTTTAGACTTTGCTCACAGTCTTAAGGTTTTTGGGCCTGCCAGGAAGTGACAAATTTACTCACTCACTCTAAGTCCGGGAACTCTTGAAGGCAGGCATTTTATGCACAGTCTTAAATATGACATTTTCGTCAAAGCCTTGGTAATATGGCCACCGTTTCCAATTATATCCTCCCCATAAAGAGACAGCATATTTTAAATTAAACTTATGTAGTAAAAATAAGAATACTCAAGAATAGTTTCTGAGTTTTGGAAGACTCAAGTAGAGAGAAAAAGCAAGTACTCTGACCTTTATTTATAAAAGTATTCTTTGCCAAATTGTTGTAAATTATAGCTTATGAGAAAAAAGTTTTCTTAAATCTGAAAACAAAGCATTTAAATAAGGAATGAAAAATGTTTAAATAAAAGTCATTAAAACATCTTTATCAAATAGTTAATTTTATGTAATCAATTTTTTGCTTAATCTCGATTAGCAGTTTCATAAATCCATCTGTTTATTCATTAGAATTCTGGAAATTTAAATTTAATCCATTGATGTTAAAGTGATCAGAAATCTGTCTTCACAAGTACTTGTTAGAATGTTTTCCATAAAATACAATTTTGGACTATAGATGCTTTTAAAGAAGAATTCAAACAATAACTGTGAATTAAAAAACTTAGTTATGGGTAAAAATCTGATGAATGTTCCCAACTGACAAGGACATTTAGATGTTTCTAATACATATAGCATTTTAAGATAAAAACCAGAATCATGACTGACAGTGTCACATCAGGACTATCAGCCCTTTTTAATTCTCACATAATCTTTAGAATAAATTGATAACATATCCATCCCAATATCATTTTACAAAAAACCAAAAATATGACTGATAATACATTAGACATTAATAAACATACATAATTTTTGGAACATTTATATCAATAATATACACATAAATGTAATGGAAAGAAAATCTAGTATTACTTATTGTTTGACAATGGTTTCCATATAATTTATCAAATAAGCCGAATCATTTAATATCTCTACAAGATGAGAGATACATTCTTTGATACTCTCAGGAGCACATCTAGAAAATCCCAAAGTTAATTTTAGGCCCCAAATACTTAATTTAGGATTTTGATACTGGGAGAAACTGCCAAAGATGTCAAGATGTTCAAAGCACTTGATCAAAACAGAATCAAAGGTCACTGTAAATAAAAGCCATTTATTTAACCAGAGTGATATTTAAAAGACTTCAAAAGCAATACAGAAAGTTACGTGGATATAAAAGTCTTAATTCTGCTAAAGCTCAGTTTCCCTAAGTAATAAAAAACAAAGACAACACAGGAAATTATCTTGATGAAATATAAAGTCTTTTTTGTTTGTTTGTTTGTTTTAAATTTTTTTATTATACTTCAAGTTCTAGGGCACACGTGCACAAAGTGCAGGTTTGTTACATATGTATACATGTGCCTTGTTGGTATACTGAACCCATTAACTCACCATTTACATTAGGTATATCTGCTAATGCTATCCCTCCCCCTTCCCTCGACCCCATGACAGGCCCCGGTGTGTGATGTTCCCCTTCCTGTGTCCACGTGTTCTCATTGTTCAGTTCCCACCTATGACTGAGAACATGCAGTGTTTGGTTTTCTGTTCTTGCGATAGTTTGCTGAGAGTGATGGTTTCCAGCTGCATCCATGTCCCTACAAAGGACACGAACTCATCCTTTTTTTATGGCCACATAGTATTCCATGGTGTATATGTGCCACATATTCTTAATCCAGTCTGTCACTGATGGACATTTGGGTTGATTTCAAGTCTTTGCTATTGTGTATAGTGCCTGCTGAAGTTGCTTATCAGCTTAAGGAGATTTTGGTCTGAGATGATGGGATTTTCTAAATATACAATCATGTCATCTGCAAACAGGGACAATTTGACTTCCTCTTTTCCTAATTGAATACGCTTTATTTCTTTCTCCTGCCTGATTGCCCTGGCGAGAACTTCCAACACTATGCTGAATAGGAGTGGTGAGAGAGGGCATCCCTGTTTTGTGCCAGTTTTCAAAGGGAATGCTTCTAGTTTTTGCCCATTCAGTATGATATTGGCTGTGGGTTTGTCATAAATAGCTCTTATTATTTTGAGGTATGTTTCATCAATACCAAATTTATTGAGAACTTTTAGCATGGAGGCTGTTGAATTTTGTCAAAGGCCTTCTCTGCATCTATTGAGATAATCATGTGGTTTTTGTCTTTGGTTCTGTTTATATGCTGGATTATGTTTATTGATTTGTGTATGTTGAACCAGCCTTGCATCCCAGGGATGAAGCCCACTTGATCATGGTGGATAAGCTTTTTGATGTGCTGCTGGATTCGGTTTGCCGGTATTTTATTGAGGATTTTTGTATCGATGTTCATCAGGGATATTGGTCTAAAATTCTCTTCTTTGTGTGTGTGTGTCTCTCTGATAGGCTTTGTTATCAGGATGATATTGGCCTCATAAAATGAGTTAGGGAGGATTCCCTCTTTTTCTATTGATTGGAATAGTTTCAGAAGGAATGGTACCAGCTCCTCCTTGTACCTCTGGTAGAATTCAGCTGTGAATCCGTCTGGTCCTGGACTTTTTTGGTTGGTAGGCTATTACTTATTGCCTCAATTTCAGAGCCTGTTATTGGTCTATTCAGGGATTCAACTTCTTCCTGGTTTAGTCTTGGGAGAGTGTATGCGTCCAGGAATTTATCCATTTCTTCTAGGTTTTCTAGTTTACTTGCGTAGAGGTGTTTATAGTATTCTCTGATGGTAGTTTGTATTTCTGTGGGGTTGGTGGTGATATCCCCTTTATCATTTTTTATTGCGTCTATTTGATTCTTCTCTCTTTTCTTCTTTGTTAGTCTTGCTAGTGGTCTATCAATTTTGTTGATCTTTTCAAAAAACCAACTCCTGGATTCATTGATTTTTTGAAGGGTTTTTTGTGTCTGTCTTCTTCAATTCTGCTCTGATCTTAGTTATTTCTTGCCTTCTGCTAGGTTTTGAATGTGTTTGCTCTTGCTTCTCTAGTTCTTTTAATTGTGATTTTAGGGTGTCGATTTTAGATCTTTCCTGCTTTCTCTTGTGGGCATTTAGTGCTATAAATTTCCCTCTACACACTGCTTTAAACGTGTCCCAGAGATTCTGGTATGTTGTATCTTTGTTCTCATTGGTTTCAAAGAACATCTTTATTTCTGCCTTCATTTCGTTATGTACCCAGTAGTCATTCAGCAGAGGGTTGTTCAGTTTCCACGTAGTTGAGTGGTTTTGAGTTTCTTAATCCTGAGTTCTAGTTTGATTGCACTGTGGTCTGAGAGACAGTTTGTTATCATTTCTGTTCTTTTACATTTGCTGAGGAGTGTTTTACTTCCAACTATGTGGTCAATAGTAAGTGCAATATGGTGCTGAGAAGAATGTATATTCTGTTGATTTAGGGTGGAGAGTTCTGTAGATGTCTATTAGGTCCGCTTGGTGCAGAGTTGAGTTCAATTCCTGGATATCCTTGTTAACTTTCTGTCTTGTTGATCTGTCTAATGTTGACAGTGGGGTGTTGAAGTCTCCCATTATTATTGTGTGGGAGTCTAAGTCTCTTTGTAAGTCTCTAAGGACCTGCTTTATGAATCTGAGTGCTCCTGTATTGGGTGCATATATATTTAGGATAGTTAGCTCTTCTTGTTGAATTGATCCCTTTACCATTATGTAATGGCCTTCTTTGTCTCTTTTGATCTTTGTTGGTTTAAAGTCTGTTTTATCAGAGACAAGGATTGTAACCCCTGCCTTTTTTTGTTTTCCATTTGCTTGGTAGATCTTCCTCCATCCCTTTATTTTGAGCCTGTATGTGTCTCTGCACGTGAGATGGGTCTCCTCTGATGGACAGCACACTGATGGGTCTTGACTCTTTATCCAATTTGCCAGTCTGTGTCTTTTAATTGGAGCATTTAGCCCATTTACATTTAAGGTTAATATTGTTATGTGTGAATTTGATCCTGTCATTATGATATTAGCTGGTTATTTTGCTCATTAGTTGATGCAGTTTCTTGCTAGCATTGATGGTCTTTACATTTTGGCATGTTTTTGCAGTGGCTGGTACTGGTTGTTCCTTTCCATGTTTAGTGGTTTCTTCAGGAGCTCTTGTAGGGCATGCCTGGTGGTGACAAAATCCCTCAGCATTTGCTTGTCTGTAAAGGATTTTATTTCCCCTTCACTTATGAAACTTAGTTTGGCTGGAAATGAAATTCTGGGTAGAAAATTCTTTTCTTTAAGAATGTTGAATATTGGCTCCACTCTCTTCTTGCTTACAGAGTTTCTGCCAAGAGATCCGCTGTTAGTCTGATGGGCTTCGCTTTGTGGGTAACCCGACCTTTCTCTCTGGCTGCCCTTAAGATTTTTTCCTTCATTTCAACTTTGGTGCATCTGACAATTATGTGTCTTGGGGTTGCTCTTCTTGAGGAGTATCTTTGTGGCATTTTCTGTATTTGCTAAATTTGAATGTTGGTCTGCCTTGCTAGGTTGGGGAAGTTCTCCTGGAAAATGTCCTGCAGAGTGTTTTCCAACTTGGTTTCATTCTCCCTGTCACTTTCAGGTACACCAATCAGACGTAGATTTTGTCTTTTCACATAGTCCCATATTTCTTGAGGCTTTGTTCGTTTCTTTTTACTCTTTTTTCTCTAAACTTCTCTTCTTGCTTCACTTCATTCATTTGATCTTCAATTGCTGATACCCTTTCTTCCAGTTGATTGAATTGGTTACTGAAGCTTGTGCATTTGTCGCGTAGTTCTCGTGCTATGGTTTTCAGCTGCAGGTCTGTTGGAATTTGCTTGAGGTCCACTGCAGACCCTGTTTGCCTGGGTATCAGCAGTGGAGGAAAACTATTCACTGCAGAAAAGTGAATATTGCTGAACAGCAAATGTTGCTGCCTGATCATTCCTCTGGAAGCTTCATCTCAGAGGGGTACCGGCTGTGAGGTGTGAGGTGTCAGTCTGCCCCTACTGAGGGGTGCCTCCCAGTTAGGCTAGTCAGGGGTCAGGGACCCACTTGAGGAGGCAGTCTGTCTGTTCTTAGATCTCAAATTCTGTGCTGGGAGAATCACTACTCTCTTGAAAGCTGTCAGACAGGGACATTTAAATCTGCAGCGGTTTCTCCTGCCTTTTGGTTGGCTATGCCCTGTCCCCAGAGGTGGAGTCTACAGAGGCAGGCAGGCCTCCATGAGCTGTGGTGGGCTCTACCCAGTTTGAGCTTCCCAGCTGCTTTGTTTACCTACGTAAGCCTCAGCAATGGCAGATGCCCCTCCCCAGCCTCGCTGCCTCCTTGCAGTTAGATCTCAGACTGCTGTGCTAGCAATGAGGGGGTCCCTGTGGGCATAGGACCCTCCAAGCCAGGTGCAGGACATAATCTCCTGGTGTGCAGTTTGCTAAGACCCTTGGAAAAGCACAGCATTAGGGTGGGAGTGACCTGATTTTCCGGGTGCTGTGTGTCACGGTTTCCCTTGCCTAGGAAAGGGAATTCCCTTATCTCTTGGGCTTCCCAGGTAAGGCGATGCCTCACCCTGCTTCGGCTCTCACTCGGTGGGCTGCACCCACTGTCCTGCACCCACTGTCCGACACACCCCAGTGAGATGAACCCGGTACCTCAGTTGGAAATGCAGAAATCACCCATCTTCTGTGTCGCTCATGCTGGGAGCTGTAGTCTGGAGCTGTTCCTATTTGGCCATCTTGGAATTACCCCTGTCTTTTTTTTTTTTTTTTTCTTTAATTTTAGGCCAGTTACCAGAAGGGAAAAGAAAAGGTTTGTACACCGTGATTGCTTCTCTTTATGGTAACCCATTTAGATGTCAAACCCTATGCAAGGGTACTTGAATTTAATCAGACACAGAAAGACTGTGTCTAGGGTTATGAATAGACACTATGTCATAGAGGAAAGTAAACTAGACCTTGAGCAGGAGAATACATGGCAGCATGGGAAGTTTTCTCATTACACAGAACAATTCAGGTTTATCAAGAAAAGCCAAGGGTACATGATCAACTTATACTGGAAGAAAATATTGCACTTCTAGGCCTTTAATATAAACATTTCAGCATGAGGCTGTGATAGTAGAGTTGAAACCAGAGAAAAAGAGTTATAGGAGTTGATGAAAAGGCAGAAGGAGAAAGTTATCACCCAGCCAAGTAAAAAAGATATCCCCTTTTTAAGGGGACAGATGAAAAGAGCTGAAATTTCAGCATGAAATAAGGGAAATTATAAATATCTCAGGAAGAAATGTGGCAGAAATAAAAACTGCCTGTAGTTCAGAAGATGGCTATCAAAGAAAGAGCTTTCAGAATTAAACATCAAAACTTCTTGCAATTTTACTAAGAGCAAATCAGTACTTAAGAAAACCTTTAGAAACCTCATTGTTCTAGCATAGGGGATCGTTTTTTAAAGTGTTGTATTAATGTCTTTTTAACATCAAAGCTAATCTTCAGAAAGAAAGATGCAAATAATTATCTTTTAATTATAACCAATGGAATCACACACACAATTTCTTTCACAAATTTCATTTTCACATACCTTATCACAAGTTACTCAGGACTTTCTGCTTTATCCTTTACTTTCTCTTTCTTAAGTACCTAGTCATTTTACTTTAGGACACAAATGTACAACATGAGTTTCTTTATCATACACAAGTATACTCTCTTTTTTTAAACCTTCATTACCCAAAATACATCATTATAGTCATAACTTTCTTCACATCTCTCGCTCCTGCTTGCTGCTTTATTTCTATTCTATGCCTTTTAAAATGATCTTTAAATCATTTCTGAATTAGACAAAATTATTTTTTTTGAAAAAGAACACATCTTTATGCCATTCTTATTGTTTTTCTCATCCAAAACACATATTTAGAAATGACCCACACATTTAATGAATATCTATTATTTAATTTAACATAATATAACAAAACTTTAAAGTTTCATATTACATGAAGAGTTCATTTATAGATATTTATACTATTTACACTCTCCTAATTTATTTATTTTTAGCAGTTTACCTAGATTGTTTATGTGAACTAAGAGTTTAGGCAAAGTTAGTCACCATTTCAAGTTACTTCCCTATTAACAACTTTTATGGCATGTGAGTATCAGGTGTTCACCTAAGTAAGGACCTTAAAATTAAAAATATGGGTATCTTGCTGATAACTCAGGAGATACAGCTGTATTAATTAAACCAACAATATTAAATTAATTTCACTCATAAAAATTACATAAACAAAGATAATTCTGTTTTAGACTGAGTTTATAGTTTTGTAACCTTTGAATCAAAGTCTGGCAGCTTAAAACATCTAACAGACACAGATATAAAACTTACTGATCAATAAACCCAGGTGAAAAAGTATGCTGATGGTTTTGAAGACATTTCTATTTGTATTTTACCAATAATTTAAAAAAGAGCTTATTATTAAAGATTTTCTTAGGTCATGTGAACTAAAAAGCATTTGAATTAATTACTGTATATTTCATATTTTAGGTGAGTGCTCATTTATCTAAATAGAATTCCTTAAGTGATTTCTGTATGACTACACCAGATATTATCATGTAGACACAATATATAACATGGGTAAACACATATAAATACATATATGTATGTGTACACACACACAAAGATTTTATAGCTTTCATTTTAGAGTTTTAGTAATGAGATAGTAATTATAAATTCACAAGTTTATAAAAGACGATTGGATCCAAATTATATTTCTAACAAAATTTAGGCCCATTCACATGGCTAAACTTTCTTTGCCCTGATTGGGGCTCTAATGAAGGCTGTGAACCAAAATTTTGGGTAAAGCAGTTTTCATGTTAGTTTGATTTTTAAAAATCTCTTTGACCCTTTCCCTACTTCTCCTTTTTTTTTTTTCTAGCTTCAAATGAGCTTAGGGTTAAATTTCAAATTGTTTACATTTTAGTTAGGACTGGCTGAATTGTACAACAAAAACAAAATTTTCAAGTAGCCTTGGACTGGTAACAAATATGTCTTTTGTTTGCTGGTCTGGCTTGTTTAGTTAGCAAATGTGGGAAGGGAAAATTTTTGGTAGTTTTTTTCCTGGCTTTTTCTTTTTGGCCTCTGTGTTGTGGAAAAAGCAAAATTTTTATGTTGGACAGAGAAACCTTATATTATAGCTCTGAGCCCAAGATTTTGATCTGTTTGATCTGAGAGCCTGACTTTTATACACATTTATCTACTTATTTTTCTTTTTAGATTATTAAGTTTTAAATTACCTGTTTTGTCATCATACACAATTGTTAGTCAGTCAAACCTAAATGTGTATTTCTAAAAGGTATCTAGGTTGTTGGTTACTATGGAGCTGTTGTAATTTGTAAAGCCATTAATTTGAAAGGCCTTTAAGATTTCTTTTTAAAAAATCTTGGCTGAAATGCCATAAGCAGTGAGTTTTATCTCAACACCAGTTGAAGACTCAGCAGATTCAAAGTGGGCAGAAAAAAATAGATGAGAATTTAGAAAACTCTACATGTTAACTCCATAATTGTAGGTTTTTAGTATAATGACCATTTGGGCTCTAAATTTTCTTTGATGTAGTTTTGCCCACTGGTTTAAAAATGGGCACAAGAACAGACCATAATACATACCTGACAGGAGTTGTGGAAAACCTGGCATGCCCTAGTGTTTGAGAATCCCATTCCATTTCTTATTCATCTCTCACAAGCAAGGAAAAAGTCCCTGCAGAGAATGTCAGGGTTTGGACTGACGTTCTAGATGGTGGCAGTCACCCTAGTGGCTTTTAATTAGCCATCCTGCACCCAGCATTTAGAATGTTTATTTCTGCCCCCAGGATATTTTCAGAAATAAGCAAGGGAAAAGAGCCAAACCAAATCAAAAGAAACCAAGATGCGAGTGTTTGGAAAGTTTTAACCCACGTATGTATGCAGATTGAACAAAATATTAAACTAGGTGTGCAAACCAGATGAGATGACCCACAGACAGAATGTAAATTTTGTAGAAACCAAGATGACTCTATCCCTTAAGTCGCCTGTCTTTATTCCAGAAAGGACAAAAAACTTTTTATTATCCCAGAAGGGATGCATGGTCCTTTATTAAGCTGCCCTTATCCAAACCAGATCCCAAATAATACAAAAAAATCCTCTACCAATAAGAGGGAGGGTCAATCAGAAAGAAGACTCAGCAGGGCAGAAAAGGTTAGCCATGGAAGCAGAGAGGTCAAAAGGCTCAAGTGAGTACTGAGCATTGCTTTCAAGAATCACCAGTTCCTCTCAATAGTGATCTTTTCCAGGTCCCATTTCTGACACCACGTACACCAACCTAAACAACGAACAGAGGAGGGCTCTCTAAAATAAAAGATATTTTTTAGGAAATAAAGAATAGCAATGGAAATACACATGCCATGGTAAACTAAGTGCATATTCAGAAATGTACAGGGAGAGAAAGGCATTTAAAGGAAAAACTCAAGAGGATTGGATAACTGGTTTGAAATAATTATCCTTGGCTACAAAGGTCCATAACAAGGGTGATACCAGTCTGAGGTTGTACAAGCAGTTGCTAGGCAGATGTCTTTGCAGAAGCATTTTTTTATGTAAGGTTGTGATGGCAGTTTGTGCAAGGTTGTGGTTTTTGCAGTCTGTGATAGTTTTCGTTATCAGGCATACAAGTATGAGAACCCTCTCTTCATGGCCTTTCCCAGTGCTACTTGTCAGGGTTTTCTTAATATCAGTGACTCTACTTGATGGTGACAACTTTCACAAAGTGTTGTTTTTGAGTAATATTTTAGAAAATAGAAAACCCTCCCTTGCCAGATAATTGAATAAAAGTAGCTGATGCTCTGTCAAGAGAATTAGACATCAATCAAATCACATAGACTTTTGGGCTACGATAGACTTATAACAAAGTAGAAATGACTACAAGTATTATTCTCCCCAAACCAAGAACATTGTATCTAGAATTTAAGTACTTATATTGTGGTTCTGGATTTTAATAACTAATTGTGTATGCAAACTCACCTAACCTATCTGGGCATCCTGCTCCTCATCTGTAAAATATAAGTTGCACTACATCAGAGCATTTTTTCTCCCCAAAAGCTTGAAAGTAGTCTTTAAATAAAATTGCAAGATGAAAATAAATGATATAAAATATATACTGTTGGAGCTGTGGTTGAAATAGGAATGTCCAAGAATGTAGGACCCAGAAATACAATTGAAACTGTGCTGAGAAACACTGTAGCAGCTTCAGGGGAGCGGTGGTCTCTCCCCTGTATTGATGATAAAATCAATATATTAAGCTGCCCTTATCCAAACCAGATCCCAAATAATACAAAAAAATCCTCTACCAATAAGAGGGAGAGTCAATCAGACAGAAGACTCAGCAGGGCAGAAAAGGTTAGCCATGGAAGCAGAGAGGTCAAAAGGCTCAAGTGAGTACTGAGCATTGCTTCCAAGAATCGCCAGTTCCTCTCAATAGTGATCTTTTCCAGGTCCCATTTCTGACACCACGTACGCCAACCTAAACAACGAACAGAGGAGGGCTGCAGTATAAAACAATGTGACAGGCGAGCGTAGTGGCTCACACCTGTAATCCAGGCACTCTGGGAGGCTGAGGCAGGCAGATCACCTGAGGTCAGGAGTTCGAGACCAGCCTGGCCAACATGGTGAAACCCATCTCTACTAAAAATGCAAAAATTAGTTGGGCATGGTGGTGGGTGCCTGTAATCCCAGCTACTTGGGAGGCTGAGGTAGGAGAATTGCCTGAACCCAGGAGATGAGGTTGCAGTGAGCTGAGATCGTGCCACTGCCCTCTAGCCTGGGTGACAGGGCGAGACTCCGTCTCAATAAAAAACAAAACGAAAAAACAACAATGTGATATACTGAGTGTGAAGCTCCTCTTCTAGACTGGCAAATCAGGGACCTTGGTGTACAGGTGTGCTGCTATGCAGTGATGGCCAGTAAATCTGTGCTTGTTTCAAACTGAGTTTTTAGATGGGTCACTTAGTATTTAGCCTTCCATCACCTTCAGACTACGAAATTCTGCTTCTAATCCTCCCATGTGTAAGAAGATCCCTCATGGGAACACGTCATTCTCTGAGATAATGATTTATTTCTCACATGATGATAATCCTGAAAAAAAAAATCTCTTATGGTCTGAAGCTGGTATATTATAGTTTTAAGCACAGCCCCCCAAAGTAATCCCATTTCTGGGTGATTTCATTAACCACTTCAGTGACTTTCCTGATCTGGAGATGATTTCTACCAGAATCGGAAGTACTAATTCCTTTGGTATTTATTTAGTGTCTGCCATATGCCAGACATATGCTCAGTGCAAGAGAGAAAGCTGTTTGTCTTCAAGGAAGTTAGGGTGTTAGAGTGGGAGACTGCCATTCAGACTAACAATTCCCATGCAGATGATGAGTTCCACTGAGGTCTGCACAAGGTGCTACTAGAAAGATGGGGAAGTAAACCAACACAGCCTAGTGGGGGCACTGGGGAAGGCTTCTTTGAGGGGAAGATGATGCCTGAGTAAGCATAGAAGGAGGAAGAAAAGTGTTCTAGGCAGAGGAAACAGCACTTGGGAAAACAGAGAGTCAAGACAAAGTAAAAGGAGTTGAGTATCTCCAAGTATTTTGCAATGGCTAGAGGATCGACCCCATGTGTATGGGCTGAAAACAAGGCTAAAGACGTTGGTAGAACCTCCCGCATGTGCTGTGATCAAGGAGGTAAACTTTATCCCAAAGGCTGTGGAAAATCTCTAATGGAGTGTAAGTAGAGGAAAAACAAATTATAGATGTATGTGTTAGAAAGCTGTGTCAACAAGATGGAGTATAGACCGTGGTGGGGAATGATGGGGAGAGACAGGTGAGGAATGAACCTAGAGGGCTGGGGATTAGTGACAAGATTGGTCCAACGAAGAAGAAATCAATGTCAGATGGAAGACTGTGGCCTTTAATTGCTGTTGAAAAACCCTTTCATTTCTCAATAAGCCCTATTTGTCATGGTACTTTTTTTTTCGCATTCTGTATGTACCTATATTATATTAGAGACTTTTACATTGTCATTAGCTAGCAAAATTGATCTGAATTTAGAAAGTTTATTTATTTTCCATGCTTTGAAAGGGTTGAAATAATACCACATTATTTATTCTTTAAAGATTTGGAAAAAAAAAAAACCTTTTGAATCTTTTTTGACCTAGTTTTCTTGGGTGTAGAGTGTGTGCGGAGTAGTTGTTCTTTGACCTTAGAAGAGAAAGATGATACATCTAGAGTCATGAAATAAATCAAGAATGCTTTCAATTTGGATGTAATAATTTCTTAGAAAATATTTATTTCATCTAGAAATTCAAAATTATTTTTATAGAGTTTTTACAAAGTACTCATAATTATTTTTAATATTTTATGCAGATGAGGTTTCTTTCTCTCTTTAGTCTCATTGTTATTATTTGTGTTTGTGCCTTCTCCTTTTTAATTTTTGTTTAGGCTAACTGCTGATTTATGTATATTACTTCACCCGCCAAGAATCGCCTTTTGGTTATATTGATTAATTCTACTTTCTGTCTTCTATTTTATAACATATCCATTTCTTTTTATTGTAAAGAATTTTTTCCTTCTGCTCTCCTTAGGTTTAATTCCTTTTAAATTATTGAGTTGAATTCTTATTTAGTACTATTTAGTAATATAAGTGTACAGAACTTCAATTTTTCTACTGTTTACAGCTTTAGCTGTTTGCTATGGGTTATTATTGAGTGCTTTTTAACATTATTATTTTCTAGATATTCTGCAACTTTGGAGCCAATAGTAGAATCGTGAACTAAATTGTTAAAGAATGAGTTAACATTTTCAGGTGATTCTTTTTGTTACTCATTTCTACTTTTATTGCATTATAACCAGAGAGCATGGTCATTACTATTATTACTATTTGTTTCTTGAGGCTTATTTTGTGTCCAATATATAGCCAAGTTTTGTAAATATTTTTACAAGTATTTGAAAATAGCTCTATACTCTTTTTAAGGATGTGGAATTATAACAATGTTAATTTAATGAATTAGATTCTCGATTCTTTATATCCTCACTAAATTTTTGAGTATCTAACCTATTTGAGGTTGAGAGGAATAAGTCAAAATCCTCCTCTATTTGAAGAATTCTCATTAAATTTCCTGCATTTTACACTTTATGTATTCTTATGTTATAATAATTAGAATGTAAAATATAACATGAGTGATATCTTCACTGATATCACTAGATTGAATATTTTTGTGATGATAAACTGTGCTTTGACTTTGTTTAATATATTTTTTGCCTTGAATTCTGTCTGGCAAAGACATAAATAAATGCAAAAAAGAATTGTAATATGAATAATTTTACCTATAACCTTTATGAATGACTATTGGAATAATATAAAGCATACAGCTAGTTTTTGTTTATTCAATCCAATTTGATAATTTTTGATGAATTTATTATATTTGCACATACACATGTAACATACATATTACATTCATACCATGTGTTTCAATCCTGCCATCTTAGGGGTTTTCTCTTTCTAATGCTTCCATAGTTTTCCATCTTCAATCTCCCATCTTTGGTTATATGGTTTATGTCTTCTTTATTTTGGTTCTGTTGCTCCCCTTCTACTGACATTTTGAGAGATTTATAATCTGGTTTTTAGTTCCTCTGGGGGCCACTTATATGACCGTAAATATTTTTTAAGGCTAGCGCTATTGACTCCTTGCTATGAAATACAGGGAAATAAGTGCCCTTGTTTATCCATGCCGCATATCTCACTACCTTGCTTTTTAATTTCTTTATTTTCACAGTGTCAAAGTTTACAAAACACATTAAATGTTATAAAATTCTAATGGCTCCAGTGTTCACCGCCAGTCCTTAAATTCAAAGCTTCCCCATTTCTGGTTCTTTACTTTGGGTCATCGTTTGGCTGGCTGGGGCTCATTCTGTATCTGTTTTTCTCATGAGGGCTTGTGGTTGTTAGGTCCTGACTCTGTTTGCATGTGCATGTCTAGTGACTGTATTTATGGCTGATAATTGGTTGGCCTGAAATTGTTGGGGTATGGTTATATCTTCCCAAGACTCTGTAAGCATTGCTCTGGAATTGAATATTCTGTGGATGTATTAGGCTAACACACTGTTTCTATTTTCAACAGTGCTCCCTTCCCCAAAGATCCTTTAATATGACAGATGCGCTCTATATTGTGTATTATGGTCCTCTGGAAGGCCACAAACTATTACAATAGCTAATATTTTTTTCATTCCCTCAATAATAAATTTTTGTCCCCTTGAAGCAATATCACCCTCTTGAGAATAAATGTAGTAACCTGATGACCCTTATCCTCTTGTAAGTGACTTTACTTTTTCAGTGTGGATAGTGGATTTATTTTTTTCTGCAAATTTTTGTAATTCATAGTGTGTTTTTTGCTACTGCAGATTTAGGGCTTTCTTTTATCTCTGCCAACTTTTATTGTATTTTGAGATTTTTGTCAGGGTTCATTTATTCCATTCTCTTCTTGAAAAATAACAATTCTATATTAAGTAACTGCTTTCATCTTCCGCATCTCTAATCTTCTCTTTATCATCTTCTTTTGTCCTTTTCCCCCTATTTTGCCGATCTCAAAAAGTACACATTATTGCATTTCAGATATATATTTTTTCTTTTTTGCCACTTTTAATGGGTTTTAAAATTTTGGTAGTAATTTTATTATATTCTATCTCATATATATCATAGCATCAATGTTAGAATTATAGTTCTGATTTTGGGGGTAATCTTTTCCTTCTGTCCCTCTCCAGGTAAGCAGATTGCCAGCCTGAGGATCCATGTGAATTCGCAGCATAGCTCCATGGCTCCTAGGTCTTCTATTTGATGATTCTGTGCTAATTTATTTTGCTTAGTTGGATGTTGTAACCAAGTTCAAAGCTAGCTGCTATTTCTGGTCTTTCTTCCTCCTTGCCTCATCTCAGGTTGTTTTCAGCATAGGAGTCTTAATTGGAAAAAGCAAAGGCGAAAACAATACCTCTTCAGTCCTTGTTCTCCCTCTGTTCATCAATGTGTAACAAGACCCCTCTACCCTTCCCCTCTTCTCCAGGATGACCTCTACCTCACATGGCCTCATGGTCCTCCTCCTCATCTTTCTAGATAAAGCTGGGCCACGTGGGTCCCTCCCACTTATTTTCAAAGAAATCTATATTCTTATTAAGACTCAAGTAGGTATGAATTGTTTTTCACTATCTCTAGTTTGGGTCTGAGGTTTACTATCTTTTGACAGTATTCTTCACAGCCTGGGGTTGGAAATTGTAACCACTTTCTATTTTTCATTTTAGATGCAGTTTTCTTCATGTTTTATTCTTTTGGATTGTATCTAATAGTTTCAGGAAATTAAGAAGAGTGAATACAACCTTAGCCCTCATGCTTGACTAGAAATTCTCAGGTCACGGTTATGCATCTCCCCGACAGGTACAGTTTACATTCCCTGTTCAGAATTGTGACTAGGATCAGGCAATAGGCCACTAGTTATAAAATAGGTCATGCCCAGTTAGGGATTTCAGATAGTTAAAGGATTAAAAAAAAAAAAAAAAAAAAGCAAAACTGTTACGTTAGGAAGTGTGAGAAATAAGGATACAAAGAGGCAGAGAAAAGAGAGAAGGAAAATTCTACCAGGTTTCTGTGACAAGATGGTTGTTGAAAATCAACAATGAAATTAACTTGAAAATTACTGGAATCCAAGGCTGAGGAGGAAAACCACAATGGCCAATTCAGCTTTCATTGCTTGGTGAGGGGAAGCACCTTATCCAACAGAGATTAACCATTATTCTGCTCTAAAAATTCATAGGAAGAATTTGTTAAATGAATACCTGTATGCCCTTTATGTTTCTGACAGCAGGAAGGTTTGAAGAAGAGGAGCTGGGGCCTGCCATTCAGCTGGTCCCCAACAGTGAGGGTAGAACTTGCCTCTGCCCTCTGGGTTCACTTCCTGATGCTGGTTCTGGGCGTTCCTGCAGGGCTTTACACCTGGACGTGCATCCTTGACAGTCTTGGTTCCTGAAACCTAGGTAATCCTTCCGACTTTGTTCTCTTCTGGTTCCTAAACTTTCTACTCATTTCAGATAGTGAGAACTTCCTAGACTTGTCTCTGCCTGGTCTTTCCTGACCACTTAGCTTGAGCCTTCTGCTTCAAATGCTGTGTCTGATGCCATGACATGGTCATGAGTCTCCTTCACCTGGAAGAGCAAAGCGTCAGATCAGCCTCTCAGTGAAGGGTGGATGCATTCATGGTGGCTTGGTGGCTTCCGGGGGAGACTACTGAAATGCACCACTCAGATCTCATATCAGAATTGGAGGATCTATTCCCCCAGCTACTGAGAGTGCTGATGGAAGAAAGA
Source organism: Trachypithecus francoisi (assembly GCF_009764315.1). Classification (NCBI taxonomy): domain Eukaryota; kingdom Metazoa; phylum Chordata; class Mammalia; order Primates; family Cercopithecidae; genus Trachypithecus; species Trachypithecus francoisi. The sequence continues at coordinate 144,260,531 of NW_022681468.1, read as the reverse complement.
CTTCAGTTATCAGTTTCTTATTGCCTTAGCTGAAGGCCATGCTCCTTCCGGGGGCTGGCTATATCTGATGACTGATCTTTATGGGGGTTTGAAAGCATGGACAGCCCTGAAGAGCCCCCATACATGACAACACTTTCCACAGGGTTCGTGGAGGCCTTTACTGCAACTACACTGCAGCCAAATTTCTCCCTCCACTCAGTCTGGCTTTTTTTCCTTTCTTTTCCAAAGAATATTCACTAACAACCTTCTTGTCCATGAATTCTCATTAAGAAGTCAGCTTCCTGCAGAATTCAACAGCTAACAGCTTCTTACAGCCAGCTCAGGCTAATCCACTATATCATAATGATCAGAACATCATGGAATTGGCCTACACACTGCAGTATTAACTAATAAGAACGTATAGGGCTGGGAAGGTAACAGAGCACTATAAAGGATTGGAATTCCAGAATAGAAGAGGATGGATTAGAGGGGCAGGAAGAAGTAAAGAAGAAAACCAAGCATATTGGTATAGCTACATCTACCCTCAAGATTCAAGCTTTGGGGTTTAGACATTGATGCAGTGTTGGGAGCAATGAGGCCCGGAATTGGCCGACCTCTGTTGTTGATCGCCACAAAGTGGAAACAAGATGGCACATTTCCGGGTTCCTCATTAACAACCTTTCCCGCGCACGCCTAAACTTTTCCCGCGCGCGCCTAAACTGTTCCCGCGCACGCGCCAACCTTTCCCGCGGGCGCGCAAACTTTTTCGCGCCCAGGAAGATATGCAGCCTACAGCGCAGGCGCGATCCCGCGCCCGGGAAAATTACCAACCAACGGCGCATGCGCGATTGTAATTTGAGAAAACCCGGCCCCCATTACCGCCCAGGCCCAACCTCTTCCCCTGCCAGCCTATATAAGGCATTGCACCGCCACCATTAAACGAGACTTGATCAGGCTATTTGTCTTGTCTCCATTTCTCCTGTTTTCTTGTCTCCTCCATTCCCACTCCCCCTTCCAGGGCCCGTTCGACTGTCCTGCAGGTCGGGACAATGCAGCATCTGAAAACTACTCTCCCCATTCTACCAACTTCACTTGAAGTACTTAAATTACAAGGAACATCTAACATCTCTACACTATTTCCTAATCTCACACTGTTCAGAATGCTTCTGCTGACCTTCCCATTTGATCCTTACAACAGTCTCTGTCTGAAGTGGTAGATTTTTATCTCACAGAAGGAGAGAATCAGAGAGTTTGGGTGACTTATCCAAGGCCACCCAGCCAGAGACCAGGGCTCCAGGGCCCAAGGCCAGTGCATTGTCCACACTATGGGAGTTTCCTCTTCAATGAAGGGGCTCAAGAGAGCCAGAACTGGTACTTCCCCATTTTAAGTACAGTACATTTTTTTAGAGTTGCCTGTTTCCTGGTATTGTTTGCACAGCTTGAATAAAACACTCTGGGGTCTCTGGCCTGCATGAGGGCACTGCAAAAATAATGGAAATCAAGTTAGAGTTAGAGAAAAACTCTGATTCTCTCAGTTGACACCTTCTGCTCTCTCTGCAGGTATAAATACTACTCAACAAACCCCTTCAGTGCACAAAGCTAGGGGTCTATTTATTTTTAAAATTAAAAAAGCCTTTCTGATATTTTGCTTGTGGTCTCAGGGCTTCTTGCTATGCCACTGTGCACCTGCAATGTTGGTGTAATAAACACCTGGAGGATGTTCCCTGAAGTTTCCATGGGGCCTACATTAGTTTTATTTTCTTTCTGTGGGGCTAAGCATTACTGAGCAGATCAAAATCAATTCCTGGAAGACCATTTGGTAGAGTTGTGGCGTGGCTGGCAAGAGATACTCTGCTATGAGTCTTGCTACTGAATATTTTAAAACAGAAATAATTCAAGAAACTAGAGAAAGTCTCCCTCTGTCTTTGCCTAAGTCCCAAGTCTTTGGAGCTGTGTTCAGCACATCTTTGTCTTCCATAGCTTGTGTTGCTCTGGATGATGGTGGAGTGCCAGGATTGGGGACAATGTGTATTCCCTTTTCTCTCTCTCTTGAGACCTATGGTTAAATTTTTTTTCACATGTAAGTAAAATAAGCAAATCTCTAAGAATACTAACAGTAAAAAAATAGGGATGTTTCTCCTCCTCTCTCCATTCTTGAAAAGCCCAGTACAGCCCTGCTCCCATGCACCAGCTTGGCTGGGCGGCCACACCACTCCCTCCAAGGCTGATTCAGCACTGAGTTTTGTAAAGCTGTTCTGATGCTTGAGAAGTCCTCTTAACACACTAAGCAGGTAGTGGATTATGGTTGCTTACTCGCTTTATTTATTTATTTATTCATCCTTTTGATGTTTTCTTTCTAATAAGAGGTGTATGAGTCATCCGTTCTGGACTTTATTTTGTGGAGGAATGCTTGGCATGATAAGAAGTTTGTAGAAGTTAACAAGTTGAAGAGGAGAAATGACTCATCAACACCGACATTTTATATCACTGTGTGGAATTAAGAAAAATACTACCACAAAATGGAGTTGTGGTGATGGTTAGGAAATTAGGCAAGAGCCGTATAAACAGAAAGGCACTTCTTTTAGTTTTCTTTTTTTTAAAGATTTTTTTTTTGCTTTTGTTTTTTACAGTAAAGAACAGGAAATGCTGTTCTATCCAATTGAATGATTTTAGTTAGTGAATATTTTAAAGAGAAAGTGGGTAGGGATGGTGGTAGAAGGCTGGAGAAGACTCACAGGGTAAAAAATCATAGCAATTTAGAGAGTACAGTTTAGGACTATGCTACCATGGACTAGATAAGGGTATTCACTGGGAGCTAGACCTCTGGGTACTGACACCATGGGCTAAATTAAGTGAAGATCAGATGAGGGTCACACTCTAACTATTCCCACCCCTGCTGTCTGGGTGTCATCTTCATCTCAGCTATAGCCAAAGACCAACTTCTTCATGTTAGCTGGTTTGCTCTAGCTAGTACTGATTAACTTTACTGAGGACTATTTTTCTCTCTAAGAAGGTCCTTTTTTTTTTTTTTTTTTTGTTGAGACAGTCTCGCTCTGTTGCCCAGGCGGGAGTGCAGTGGAGCAATCTCGGCTCACTGCAACTTCGCCTCTGGGGTTCTGCCTCTGGGATTCTTGTGCCTCTGAGTAGCTGGGATTACAGGTGTGCACCACCATACCCCGCTAATTTTCATATGTATGTATGTTTTTTCAGTAGAGATGGAGTTTTACCATGTTGGCTGGGCTGGTCTCAAATTCCTGGCCTCAAGTGATCCGCTTGCCTTGGCCTCTTAAAGTGTTAGGATTACAGGCATTGTAAGCCATGGCACCTGGCTAGATGGTCCTCTTTTTGCCCAGTTTTGTGCTATCAGGAGGGAGGACTGAGGTGCTATGAAGCACGAACCAGCATCTTTCGAATTAACCGGATCAACTGAATCAACTGTTATAGTCAAAGGAGTGACAGATGCTTCTTTTAGATCCTTCCTTCCTTGCGTATTAAGAAAGTTAACTTATATAGAACAAAATGCACATCTTTTTACAACATGCAATTTTCATTGGTATGTAGTGCAATGTTTTCCAACACAAAGTGCCTCTCAGTCTGAGAAGAATGATTTTTAAAAAAAGATCCCAGAGTTAAGATAACCTGGAAAAGACAGCAGTAAAATAAACTTTCTTCAGAAAATATTCTCAGAAGGTAGGAAGGAAAAGTGTGGTAGACACAGATATGTGCTGTCCTTCTGAGAAGGACGTCTGCTTAGCTACGGGGCTCTGGGGAGTGTGGTCAGCAAGACTGCGTCCAGCTGTCAGCTGCTTTGGGCTCTGCCTCAGCTAGAGAGAGTCACTTGGCCAGGTTTCTGCCTTTTCTAGGATGGTCTGTTGTAACTGAGGGAGGTGGCAGCCCACCAGGCAACTCAGATTGGCAATACACATTTCTGAGCCTCCTGCCAGCTTCCTGAAGACTTTATTAGGCCTGCGTTGCAGTTCAGCAACTTCCTGATTCCTCAGCCCTGCTTCCACATGTTTCCTTTCACAGGTGTTGACTCTTAACACATAAGCGTCTGGCATCACAAACGCCATTGAGATGCGTGCTGGGGAACCCAGCCTGTGACAATTGGTGTCTGTTTCTGAAAAAGCAGGCAATAAGATGCAGATTTGTAAGGCAGAACTGTGAAGCAGGCAGAATATAGTTCGAGAGCACCTCCCATTGCCCCATCTGCCCCGTTCCTACCCCACTGCCAAATGTTCCCTTCTCAAATATCTAGGGTGGTCTTGCTCTTCTGGATCCCTCCACTCCCCCATCCTATGGTTCCCTATACTCTAGGTCCTTTTGCTCTTGTCTCCTGGATATCAAAATTTATGTCTAATGTATAGTACATATAGTTATGAACAGAGGATGGTATCTTAATGTTTCACTCACAAAATGTTTTCCCTTTACTAGGTACAGTCGATTGGCATTCTTAAATATTGACTTAGTGCTATGAAATGTAGCATTGATTGCTTTCTTGCCCAAGAGTTTCCTTGTTAGTTTCACCTGCCTTCAGCCTTGTCCTTTGTACATGCATTTGCCACACTGTCCCTTAAACAGCCCCCCCCCCTTTTTTTTTTTTGAGATGCAGTCCCACTCAGTTGCCCAGGCTGGAGTGCAATGGAGTGATACTGGCTCACTGCAACCTCCAACTCCCAGGTTCAAGCGATTCTCTTGCCTCAGCCTGCTGAGTAGCTGGGATCACAGGCACCTGCCACCATGCTCGAGTAATATTTTTTTGTATTTTTAGTAGAGACAGGGTTTCACCATGTTGGCCAGTCTGGTCTCAAACTCCTGACCTCAGGTGATCCACCCACCTTGGCCTTACGAAGTTCTGGGATTACAGGCACCTGGCCTGAACAGCCTTTCTAAAGCGTACATTGATTGTCTTTGCCTTTGTGAAACTTCTGCGTGGCTCTCCTGACCCTCCGAATAAAATAACCATGATGGCAATAGCTGTCTTTTACCCAGTACTTTGTATAGGCCAGGCACTGTGCACAGCATTCTCTGTGGGTTGGCTCAGTAGCTCCTCACCACATTGCTTAGAGGTGGGTAATTGTTGTTTCCATTTGATAGCCTTGATTCAGGTGCCAGCTCAGGATATGAGATCCTGTCCGCATGCCACACTGCCCCAATCTTTTTCTGTGGTTGCAGATGCCGTATATAAATTAACATCAACTTATCTTTCCAGCATCACTAAACTTCTCTCCACTCCCCAGGGTGAACTCCTTGGGCTCTCGTTTATCTCCAGATCTTTGTCCTTGCTATTTCTAGAACCCCTCCTGACCCATGCTGCAACCCCAGCTGCTCTCTCCTCATTGAGCTTCTGTTCGCCTTTCCAGTCTCCTTTTAGACATCGTTTCCTGTGTCAGCCCCTCTCAGTCTTCTCCAAATAAGCTGGGGAAGATGGTCCTCCATGTGTCCACCATTATTGTGACACCCTTTTCTGTCATCCCCACTGGTCTGTGAGTTCTTGAGGGAGGACTCAAGCAGTGTTGCTCACTGCTATATCCTCAGCACTGGTAGCACCTGACACAAAGTAGATGCTCAAATATGAGTGATGAATGCCAAGGGAATACATGTACTGGTAATTTCGTGGTGGTGGTGGAGGTGTGGAGGCAGGATATCATTTCTTTGGGAGTGGTCTTTTCTTTCTTTTCTTTTTTTTTTTTTTTGAGAGAGAGTCTCGCTCTGTGGCCCAGGCTGGAATGCAGTGGCATGATCTTGGCTTGCACCGCAACCTCCACCTCCAGGGTTCAAGCGATTCTCCTGCCTCAGCCTCCTGAGTAGCTGGGATTACAGGTGCCCACCCCTACACCCAGCTAATTCTTGTATTTTCAGTAGAGATGGGGTTTCACCATGTTGGCCAGGCTGGTCTCGAACTCTCGACCTCCAGTGATCCGCCTGCCTCAGCCTCCCAAAGTGCTGGGATTACAGGCATGAGTTATTGCGCCTGGGCAGGAGTGGTCTTTTCTAGGATGTAGTCATTTTTGCTCTGCCCAAACAAAAGCCTGTTCTCTGGGGCAACAGGTGATAGACTAGCTGTAGAATCAGAATTTCTCACTTTCACTAAGTGGCTGTCCTTATCAGTAGGATAGGTGAACAGCAGCAGAAATTTTTCCCTAGGGAGTTTCAGAGGCTATGCGTTTGGACTTAGAAACTGGAGTCTTAGTTGTCATAACCTAGTTCCCTTGCCTGGTGCTGCAGATCCCCATTGTCTGGGGAAGTCAGCTCGGCCGCTCACACAGTGGGGCAAACGCAGGCTCCAGGGTGCAACTTGGGACTCAGATCTGGGCTCTGCCACATGTTCAAATATGAACAAGTTATCTCACATCTCTAAGCTTCCATTTCTTTCTCTGAAAAATGGAGATACTATCTACTTCTCTAATTTTAAGCTGTGGAACTAATTTATGTTGCATTCCCAGCCCTCAATTAACCATGGAGTGTACAATCTGATTGAAAGAACCCGATTGAGGCCATTTTCTGGGCATGCATCCCTGTCTTTCTCTTTGGACAGCCTTTTGAGAAGGAAACATACCATTTAAAAAAGAAAAGCAGGGTTTGTGAGTGGAGCTGCAGCCATCTTGCCCGACAAATTAACCTCTTTCTTTGGTGATTGGGGCTAAATTTTCGATCCAAGTCAGGTCCAGAGTCTCTTATGCCATTTTGTCTCTGAGCATGTGTGCCACCCAGGAGGATTTGGGGTCATATCGTTCCAAGCCAGAAGAAGCCTGACAATTGCTTGTTGAAAGAAAATTGTTACGGGCTCTCTAGGTATTTGCAGCCTGACAAATCAACTGTCTTTCTCAAAGAGTTTAGACACACATAACTAAACACTGAATACCCATATGGCCCATCACAGATGAAAAGGTGGTAAATAAGAAAAGCCCAGTGTAATCAATGTTGCTGTCTTCTAAACTACATGAAGAAAAATTCCAATCAATATTTGGGATAGTCAGTTCTTTTAAAACCAGGGAATGCTGAGAATGAGACGATTTCATATATAGAAAATGATGTGAGGCAAGCTTTATTTTAATTCAAAAAGTTCACATTTTTGCAATTCATGAGATTTATCTGTAGCAAAAGAGGAAAATGATTGTATATAAAATTTAGTGGCTCTGAACAACATTGAGTAAATGCTGGAAAAAATTTTGCAGTGTCATTTCACCTACAAAACGATAAACGAAAGTAATAGCTAAAAGGCAGCAAGAAATAAGCAGGCTCTGGAGTAATTTTTTTTTCAAATGCATTTTTTAATTAAAAAGAAATTGCCTCAATTAACTGTTTTCAGAAATAAGGCATAAGAATAACCTAAAAACAATGCTTTCTGTAAAGCATAGATATTTATTTTAAGTCAACTTGGTTAAAAGACCTTTAACTTACTCTAAAGCTCGGTGACTAAATGTTATTGCACTAAGAAACCACAGACCATTTTTCTCAGGATCTTTTATTTTTTTCCCTTAGAGAGGAAGATTGTCTCTTCCCTGGCGGAGTTCAGTGAATCAGAATATTGGTCAAATATGTATTGAATGCACATGATTTGACCCGTGTGGATCCACTCTTTAGAGAAAATGGCCTTGATCGGGCTCTTTGAATCAGATTGTACACTTTATGGTTGATTGAGGGCTGGGAATGCAACACAAATTAGTATACTTTTTTTTTTTATGTGTAGAGAGTGGTTTCTGCTGCTTTTGATTTTCCCATGAATCTCTGGGCATCCTGGGTATATCTGTCTGTTCTAGCCCTGACTTCTTCACTGCACATGGGGTGCTTCACTCACTTAGGCCTCCCATCCCCTACCCACATTGGCCTCCCTCCCCAGTCTGAACACTCCCCCACTCTGCCCAGCTGTGCCAGGAAGAATGGCAACTCGGGGACAAGGCAGCAGGACCACTGTTGTTCTTTCCTTCTTTCAAACACGTAGGCACTTGGTGTGGGCACTCTTCTAGGTGCTGGGGAGAGAGAAAGTAAGGTGTAGAAAAGCAAATACTGCATGATCTCACTTATATGTAGAATCTAAATAAGTCAAATCCATAGAAGCAGAGGGTAGAATGGTGGTTACCCGGAGTGGGAGTGAAGAAATGGGGAGATGTAGGTCAAAGGGTGCAAAGTTACAAAGTTACAGTCATATAGGGTGAGTAAGCCTAGAGATCTAATGCACAGCCTGATGACTATAGTTATTACTGTATTGTTTACTGGAAATTTACAAAAAGTAGATATGTGTTCTCACTGTAGAGTCCTAAGTAAAGAAAGGGAATTAGGCTGGTGGGAGCAGGGGAAAGTGAAAAGAGAAAACAGATAAGCTACACATTTACCTTTCTTCATGGGTCAGGACATAGCCCTCCTGTGCAAATTACTCTGAATCTTCCTGCATCCAGCTATCAACAGACACCTGCAAGTCAGCTCACTGCAACCTTGGCATTGTCAATGTTGCACAAAGCCCTCTTCAATAGAGAGCATAAACACCATCCTGTAAAAATCTCCAGCAAACCTTTGTCTCTTGGCAATTGGCTTCTCTCTTTGAGGCTGCCCGTTCTTTGTCTGGCAATGTATTTTCTCACTTTCTCTAAAAAATCTGACTTCCTTGACCTACAACTGTCTTGGCAATTTTGTTTTACCACTGCACCACCAACTGTGGTTCCCTGAAAACACTCACCACAAAAAAAGTAACTGTGAAAAGATGAGTAGGTTAATTAGCTTGACTGTAGTAATCATTTTACTATGTGTATGTACATCAAAACATCATGTTGTATGACTTCAATATATATTTTTTTATTTAAAAAAGTAATGGTAAGCATTACTTCTGCCTGGGAAGAACCAAGATGAGTGCTAAGGAGAAGTTGGGGGAGAAGCTTTGCTTTTGACTGACAGGACAGTTTGAATGTCAAGAAAGAGGCCAACTGCAAAGATCTAGGGGCAGGGAACTTCAGGCACAGAGATACGTAAATATACAGGGCTATGGTGGACAGGAAATGGCCAGTGTGATTGGATCACAGTGTGGGAGGGGATGGCTTCTGGAGGGAGGTGGTTTGAAGTTGTAGTGGGAAAGAGGGCCCAGACCATTTATCACTATTTACTCATATCTCTCCATTTTCCTCTCTAGCTCCACTCTCCACCTTGTTCTATGGCCCTGGGCATGACTTGCTCTTGCCCCTTGCTTTCTGTTTGGATCCAGCCAATGAGGACTCCTAGCAGGAGATGGGGGCTCGCATATTTAACTGAAAGGCTCAGCTCCACACAGCCTTTCTGTCTCCAGGCAACAGTAGCCATACCTTCCTTTCAGACCTGGGTGCTACCTGCACCCCACTATACCTGTAGCTTCATGACAGTCTGCCCGGTTTTGAGGAGAGTTCCATGAACTATTTACAACTTTTTTGTAATTTGAGTATGTCGTCTGTTTCCTGTGGGACCTTGAGTCATTAAGCCATGTCAGCTGTGGTAGAGAACCTGGATTTTATTTTAAGAACAATGATATCCATAGGAGATTTTAATTTTTAAAACTTTAAGTTGGGTTTATTGAGGTCTATAATTTATATACAATAAAATTTACCCCTTTTAGATGTTTTATGAATTTTGATAAAGGCCTATGGTCATATGATCACTATCACAATCAAGATGTAGAACATTTTCAACCATTGGAGGGTCTTAAGCAGGGGAGTTACCTGACTTGTTTTCCATTTAAAATATATTACTCAAACTTGAAGAAAGGTCATAGGAAGGCAATAGAACAGCAGAGTCTGGTTAAGAGGCTACTGCAGCGGTGTGGGCATTGTGCTGGATAATCAGGGTACAGTAGTGAATGATCTTTTGCTCTTAAAAAAGATTACAGTTGGCACTATTCACAATAGCAAAGACTTGGAATCAACCCAAATGTCCATCTGTGACAGACTGGATTCAGAAAATGTGGCACATATACACCATGGAATATTATGCAGCCATAAAAAGGATGAGTTTGCGTCCTTTGTAGGGACATGGATGCAGCTGGAAACCATCATTCTTAGCAAACTATCACAAGAACAGAAAACCAAACACCGCATGTTCTCACTCATAGGTGGGAACTGAACAATGACATCACTTGGACTCAGGAAGAGGAACATCACACATCGGGGCCTATCATGGGGAGGGGGGAGGGGGGAGGGGGGAGGGATTGCATTGGGAGTTATACCTGATATAAATGACGAATTGATGGGTGCTGACGAGTTGATGGGTGCAGCACACCAACATGGCACAAGTATACATATGTAACAAACCTGCACGATATGCACATGTACCCTAGAACTTAAAGTATAATAATAATAAAAAAAAAGATTACAGTTTAGCAGGAGAAATCAACAAGGAAACAGAACATTATAATTCAACGCAGTTGCCTGTGTAACATGTTGAAATGTGGGGTGCTATGGGAGTGTCTGGGAAGAAGGTATAGGGATTAGTAATGTGCCAATTCTGCCTTCCTGCAGCCTCTCTGGTCTACCCAATCCCTTTGGGTTGGGCTAGAATTCTCCATAAGAGGTCTGATTCCAAGTTCTTATGGAGAGAGGGGATTAGAGGTTTTGAATTCTTTAAATCCTAATAGTTCAAGGTATGAATATCACTCCTTTGAAATGTAGAACACAAAGGTAAAAAGATTAATACATCAATGCCAGATAACACGTATCAGTGCCTCCTGACATTTTTCACACTACAGCCCACACAGCACAATGAGATAAAGACTAGAGGCTGCTCACTGCTGAGAGTGGACCATCTAGCTCATTTCGTCACATAGTTTCCGGCCAGCCACTTTATGGGCAAGATTTTGGCTCACCTGTAAGCTATTAGCTGATAAGTGCTGACATAATCTGTCTCCCAGCTGGTAAGTTGTCAAGGGATAGAAAGAGATATGGATAGAAGAGCTAAAATCTGCTTGAAGTCACAGCACTGTTTGGGTCATCTTTGCTGCAGCACGACCTCTCTGAGCTTCAGTTACCTCACCTAGATAATGATGATAATATCTTCCTATCTTGTAGACTACTGAGCACTTTTTCAAACATCAATTATTGCATTGTAAAAATTTCAGTGGCAGGAATATATGGAATCCTCAGGATTGATCACGGTGCTCTGCTTGATGTTTGCACCTGGGAAAATGCTCGTGGTTGATTTTAACCACCCTGAAACAACAGATCAGGGAAGGACAGTGCAGAAGAGGGAAAGTCTTGATAGCTCCTTGCCATTAACCACTTGCTTTCACTATTTATTGAAATCACCAGCTTTAATCGCTTCCTCCAGTGAATTCCTAGACAGAAGAGACTAAAAAAAAGTGAGAAAATGTGTCTAGAAGTGCCATCTTGGATGATTTTAGGTTATTAAATAACAGCCTTACAGAGGGGTTGACTGTCATTATTTTATTGCCAATTCAATCCTTGGTTATATTTCCCTAAGTTTTAAAATCATCTTTCCCCTGCATTTGTAGAATTATCTGAAATGGCTTGTTAAAAGTATACGACTATTAAAGGATGTCATTTTAAAAGGCCAATAGATATCTGTCTGGATACTGAAATGTTATCTGCTTAATGTTCTAAGAAATTGCTAAGCTGTTTTTTAAAGTGGCTGTAGCATTTTGTACTCCCACTAGCATAGAATAATTCCAGTTGCACCACATCTCTACCAGCACTTGATATTGTCAGTCATTTTAATTTTAGCCACTCTAGCTGTGTGTAGTGGTATATCATTGTGATTTTAATTTGCATTTTCCTAACGACTAATGATACTTGGCATATTTTTATGTACTTATTTGCTATTTATATATATGTTCTTTGGTGAAGTGTCTATTCAAATCTTTTACCTATTTTGAAAATCAAGTTGTCTTATTTTTAGATTGTTGTAAGAGTTATTTAAATATTCTCAAGTGTTGGCAAACTTTTTCTTTAAGCGTCAGATAGTAAATATTTTAGGGTTATAGGTCATAAGGTCTGGATTGCAACTACCTATCTCTGATATTTTAACTTAAAAGAAGCCACAGATAATACAGATAATAAACTTCTGACAAAGACGGAGGCAGGGGGTGGAGGGGCTGTAATTTGCTAACCTTTGTTCTAGATACAAGTTCTTCATTAGATATATTTTCCCCAAATATTTTCTTTTAGTCTGTAACCTTTTAAAAGTTTTGTTGCTAGTATCTTTGAAGAGTAAAAGTTTTTATTTTTATGAAGTTGAATTTATCAATGTTTCTTTTATGGATGGTGCTTTTTTGGTCTTAGAAACTCTTGGCTAACCCAAGGCCACAGAGGTTTTGTTTTGTTGTTTCTTATGGTTTATTCTTAGAGTTTTATAGTTTTAAGTTTTACATTTAGGTCTATGATCTATTAGATCTTATTAATTTTTTAATTAATATTATTTTGTGTGTATGCTATAAGGTAATATTAATATAAGATAATGTTATATTTTCGTGGATATAATAAGGTAAGTGTCAAGGTTCTTTTCTTTGTTTTACATATAAATATCCAATTGTTTCCAACTATTTGTTGAAAAGACTGTTCTTTCCATATTGAATTGCTTTGACAACTTTGTCAAAAATCAGTTGGCTAAATATGTGTGAGTCTATTTCTTTAAAACGATATTCTAGTCTCTTGATTAGTGTAGCTTTATATCTTGAAGTCAAGGAAGTCTCAGACTTTATGTTTTCTTTATCAAAACTGTAGCTATTCTAGGTCTTTGTATTTCCAAACAAATTTTAGAATCTTTTTTTTAAACAAATGCAAAACAGCTGCTAGGACTTTATAGGGATTGTGTTGAATGCCAGTTTGTGGGACAATCAACATTTTAACATTATTGAGACTTCCAATCCATGAGGATCAGAAGTTTCACTCCATTTATTTAAGTTTAAAAATATTCCCTAATCAATGTTTTATAGTTTTTGATGTACACATTTAATTGTTTTTGCCAAATTTATCCCTATTTTACACCTTTTGATGGTATTTTAATTTCTAGTTGTTGACTTCTATTATACAGAAGAAATACAATTGCTTTTGCATATTGACCTTGCATCACACAATCTTATACTCACTTATACTCAAAGTTCTGGCAGCTTTTTCTTTTTTTGTAGATTCCTTAGGCTAGTCTACACAGATGTTCATGTCATTTGCACCATAGAGTTTTACCTCTTCTTTTCCAATCTGTATACGTTTTCTTCTCTCCCTTCTTTCCCTTTCCTCTTCTGTTATTTCTTCTTCTCTGTACCTTAATGTTCTGGCTAGGGCATCTAGTATAATGTTGAATAGAACTGGTGACAGCAGACATCTCTGTCTTCCTCTAGATGTTAGGAGGAAACATTCAGTCTTTCACTATACAGTAGAATGCTAGCTATATGTTTTTATACACACTCTTTATCAGAACATTTCTTTCTATTTCTGTTTTGCTGAGAGCTTTTCATCACAAATAAATGTTGATTTTTTTTTCAAATGCTTTGCCACATCTATTAGGATGGTCATATGACCTATCTTTATTTGTCTGTTAATATGGCAAATTATATTGACTGACTTTTGATACAACTTGGCATTACTAGGATAAATTCCACTTGGTCATGATGTATTTTTAAAAATATATTACTCGATTCAATTTGCCAATGTTTTGTTAAGAATATTTGCATCTATGTTTATGATTTTTCATTTTCATTTCTGTATTTTTAGTTTTTTGTGATGTCTTTGTCTGGTTTATGTTAGGAAAATACTAGCTTCATGAAATGCCCTGGAAGATTTGGAGGCAACCTAAGTGTCCATCAACAGATGAATGGATAAAGAACAACAGGGTGACTAAAGTCAGTAATAATTTAATTATACATTTAAAAATAACTAAGAGTGTAATTGGATTGTTTGTAACACAAAAGATAAATGTTTGAGGGAATACACCATTTTTCATGATGTGATTATTTGCATTGCATGCCTGTATCAAAATATCTTAGGTACCTCATAAATATACACACCTACTATATACCCACAAAAATTAAAAATTAAAAAAGAAATGACCTGGGAAGATTGTCTCCTCTATTTCCTGAAGAAGTTTGAGAAGGATTGGTATTATTTCTTCTTTAAATGTTTGGTAGAATACATCAGTGCAGCTATTTGGCTGGAGTTTTACTTGTGAGACAGTTTTGAGGTGAGAATTCAATTTTTTTAACAGATACAGAACTACTCTGGTTATTTCTTCTTTTTGAATGAACTTTGGTAGTTTGTGGATTAAATGATAAATATTCATTTTCTTTGTCGGATGTATTGGCATAAAATTGGTTACATACTCCCTTATTATCCTTTAAATAGCTATATGATCTGTAGTAATGACTCCTCTTTCATTCCTGATATAGATAATTTGTGTTTTTCTTAGTAAGACTGACTAGATGTTTATCATTTTTAAAATTGATCTTAAGAAAAGGTCTGATTTTGTTTTATTCAATTTCTACATTGCTTTTCTATTTAATGCATTTCTGCTCTTATCGTTATTTACTTTATTCTGATTATTTGGGTTAAATTTACTCTCATTTTCTAGTTGATTTAGTTGGAGATTTAAACTATTTGAGACCTTCCTTCCTAATACAGACATTTATTGCTATAAATTTTCTTCTGACCACTGTTTTATCTCTATCCCCCAAATTTTGTGATGCTGTGTTTTCATTTTCCTTCAGCTCGAAATACATTTATATATTTTAGATTTTTAGGTTCATGAGTACATGTGCACATTTATTATATAGGTAAATTACATATCACAGGGGTTTGGTGTACAGACTGTTTCATCATCCAGGTGATAAACCTGATAGGTAGTTTTTCAATCCTCACCCTCCTCCCATCCTCCATCCTCAAGTAGGCCCCAGTGTCTATTGCTGTCTTCTTTGTGCCCATGTGTACTTAATGTTTAGCCTCCATTTATAAGTGAGAACATGTGGTAGTTGGTTTTCTGTTCTTGTGTTAGTTTGCTTAGGATAATGGCCTCCAGTTCCACCCATGTTGCTGCAAAGGACATGATCTCTTTTATAACCTGGTGTCCCTTGTAATTCTTTTTTAACACAAGCAGTTGTTGAGAAATGTTTTAGTTGTTTTAAAAATATTGAGTTTTTTTAAAGATACCTTTCTGTTACTATCTCTAGTTCTATTTTGGTCAGAAACATGATTTGTATCATTTTACTCCTCTTAAATTGGTTGAAATTAGTTTCATGGTACAAGATATGGCCTATTTTGATGAACACTTCATGTGTAGTTGAAAAGAATGTATATTTTATGGTTGTTGATGGACTATTTAATAAATGTAAATTTGGCCTAGTTGATTGATAATAATGTCTAAGCATTTTATTACCTCATTGATGTTTTTATTTATTCTATAATTACCGAGAAGGAAGTATTGAAAGTGACAACTATATTATGGATTTGTCTGTTTATCCTTTTGGTTCTCTCAGTTTTTGCTTCATGTATTTTGAAGCTCTGCATGTATATTTAGGATTGTTATGTACTGTTATGAGCTGAATTATGTTCCTTCTCCCCAATTCAGATGTTAAAGTCCTAACTCCCAGTACTTTAGAATGTGACTGTATTTGGAGTTAGGGTTTTTAAGGAGGTAACTAAATTAAAATGAGGTCAGTAGGTTGGGCTGCAGTCTAATATAAATGGCATCCTTATAAGAAGAGATTAGGACACAGACACACACAGAGGGAATATCCTGTAAAAAAGATGGCCATCTATAAGCCAAGATGAGGTACCTCAGAAGCAACAAATCCTGACAATGCTTGATAATGGAGTTCTAGCTTCTAGAATTAGAAAATAAATTTCTGTTGTTTAAGTCATCCTGTCTATGGTACTTTGTTAAGGTAGCCCTAGAAAATAAAAAACACATACTTATGGTAAATCAACACTTTTTAAATCATTATGAATGTCCCTTTTTTGTTGGCAATATTTTTCGTTCTAAAATATACTTTCCCTGTTTCTTTCTTTCTTTTTTTTTTTTTTACTTTGACTAGTGTGTTTTTGTATTATATCACTTTTGTAGTTCTTTTCTTTTTTTTTTTTTTTGAGACAGAGTCTTGCTCAGTCGCCCAGGCTGGAGCGTAGTGGCGCAAACTCAGCTCACTGCAAGCTCTACCTCCCAGGTTCACGCCATTCTCCTGCCTTAACCTCCCAAGTAGCTGGGACTACAGGCACCCGCCACCACGCCTGGCTAATTTTTTATGTATTTTTAGTAGAGACGGGGTTTCACCGTGTTAGCCAGGATGGCCTTGATCTCCTGACCTCATGATCCACCTGCCTTGGCCTCCCAAAGTACTGGGATTACAGGTGTGAGCCACCGTGCCTGGCCTGTATTATATCACTTTTAATGCATTTGTATCTTTTAAAATTATCTTTCATTGCCTTCATTATGCTCATTTTTTCCTTTATCTTCTTAATCATATAGAGTACATTTATGATGCCATTTTAATGCTCTCGTATGCTAGTTCCATTGGTTCAGTCATTTATTGATCTATTTATACTTATTGTTTTTTGTTGTTTTGGGTGGCTATAGGTCAAAATTTTCTGCCACATTGCATGCCTTATAATTTTTGATTGGATAGCTGGCATTGTACTTTTACATTTTTTTATTTTATTGATTGCTGAATTTCATTGTTTTTATTTAAATAATTATGGATTCTATTCTGATGTGCAATTAATTTACTTGGAATCAGTTGGATCTTTTTGAATTTTGCTTTTAAGCTTTGTTATTGTGGGTCTAGATTATTCTTTTGTTGAGCACCAAGTTAGCTCACCACTATGGTGATATTCTTCTACATGATGCACCTTGTGCTGCAATAACTATCTTTATACTCTGACTGGTAGGAACATAAATGATTCCAATCTCTGTGTGGACTTCTGGAATTGCTCTTCATACTCTTTTCTATTGATTCTTTCCCTGTCTCACATGTGCTTCTTTACTTAGCCAAAGACTGTAGGGAACTCCTTGTAGAAATCTGGAGCTCTTCCTCTTGCATATCCCTTATGTTTGTTTTCTGTACCATAAATTCTAGTTGACTTTGTCTTCTGATTTCCAGTCTCCATCTTTCAGCTCAAGGAAGATTGCTGGGCTTTGTGTTTTTCCTCCTTGCACTGTGGCCTGAAATTGCTCCCAAACAGTAAACTGGTAAATCTTATTTGCTTTTCTTCTCTTGGGGATCACTACACTGCTACTTTGTTGTTTAATATCTGAACTGTGGTTTCATATATTTTGTTCAGGTTTTTGGGTGTTTAGTTGGGAATATAAGTCAGTTCCTATTACTCTATCTTGATGTCTTTATTTCATTTAATCCTAAAAATTATCTTCCTTTTTAAAGTTAATTTAGGAGGAAATGAAAGGTCTAACAAAAGATGTACAAAGTTCTGTCCTTTTTTTTTTTTTTTTTTGAGACAGAGTCTTGCTCTGTCGCCCAGGCTGGAGTGGAGTGGCGCGAATCTCAACTCACTGCAAGCTCCGCCTCCCGGGTTCACACCATTCTCCTGCCTCAGTCTCCCGAGTAGCTGGGACTACAGGTGCCCGCCATCTCGCCCGGCTAATTTTTGGTATTTTTACTAGAGACGGGGTTTCATTGTGTTAGCCAGGATGGTCTCAATCTCCTGACCTCGTGATCTGCCTGCCTTGGCCTCCCAAAGTGCTAGGATTACAGGCGTGAGCCACCGCGCCCTGCCAAAGTGCTGTCCTTTTAATTGTGTTTTTCTTTGGCTCCATCCTGGCTCTGTGGTATCTTTCTGGTATCTGAATTGTGCCTGGATCTCTTTTTCAGCAGCTGCAGCTTGTGGTATTTCTTACGGAAAATTGTACTGCTCTTTGGTAAATCCAGAAATTATCTCAATATCAAGTCTCTCATATTTCCAAAGTTCTGAAGAGCTGTTAGGATCCTTGGAATCTACTAAATATTTACAATCTAAGCACATATTGCCTTGTGCGTATGCATTTCCCAAGCAAAGCAGTGTTTCCAGTACTAAGCAGATATCTTAGACTCTAACCCCAATTTGCTATCAACCAGATACCACCACAGAGATGCAGTATATTTGGGGGAATCGAATAAATAGAGAAAACAAATAAGGGAGGGAGGGACAAATAGAGAGGGAGGGGAGAGAGATGGTGGGGAGGGAGGGAGGGGAGGAGAGAGAGAGGGAGAGAGAGAGATTCAGTTTCTCCAAAGGGCTAGGCTAATTGGTACCCATTGTCTAGTGTACTGCTGTTGAATTTAAGGTTCAAATGGAATAGGTCTTCTGACAAAAGACTTACACTAAAATGATCGTGTTTGGTGAGGAGAGAGAAAGGGAGAGGAAAATATGTATAACTCTGAAATATCCCCTTCTTTCAATAACATTTCTAAGTTTGAGATGATAGGATCACCTTCTCTAGGTCTTTTTGACTCCTTTCTTCCATTTAGTGTCCAGGTCACGTGCTTTGAACTTCCAAAAGAGGGAAACCAAGATGTTTTCTATCCATTTTGGACTCTGCATTCTTGCTACTTCTTTCCAGAACCTACACTTTTGAGATCCAGGGTCATACCCTGTAAGAGATCCTATTGGTGCCCCCTCTATATCCTCATGGGCCTTACCTTTGTGGTTACTCCCTATCTTACTTCTATTAGCAGGTGCCTTTCTTTACTGAAGCACTGTCTAAAGCAGCTGGAGTGCACTGCTTGTGCCCAAGCTAGGCTAGAAGTGCCACAGAATTAATGTCCCATAATCAGCCCTTAATCAATGTCTTAGCGGGATATCTCTGAATGGTCTATACTGCATTGATATCTAGGGTTTCCCAGTGGAATGACGCTGCAGTTGCCCACAGTGGTAGCCGGCTTGACACGTTCCTTTTTCTGTTTCATTCCCACTTCCCTGCCGTGGTTTATTGGATCACCTTCCAAATAAACAACTTGTTCTTAATTCCTTGTCTCATGATCTCTTCCTGGGAGAATCTAAATTAAGATACCCCTACTTTCTGGCAAGCAAGCTACTTGCTTGTTACCTCACAGATGACAAGAATTCTATAAGTAAAATTTACAGCTTTGCATTCCTCGGAGTGATAGTCCCCAACCCTCACTGAATACTGAAGAAAGAAGGAAAACAAATACAGGATAGTGAATGCCCTGCCTCCTACTATTTCTCCAAACTGTTAGGCCCAAAGTGAACTTCCCTATGTGAGCTGAGTCTCCCACACTCCGGAAATGAATTTCTATCCCCAGTTAAGTCCAAGACCTATTGTTCCAAGTGGGATCAGATACACAATTGCTGTTGTAATTTGTACCTCAGAAGTGAACCTGCCTTAGCCCCTAAGATGAATTCTTATCCTCACCAAGATGACTTCTAGAATCAGTAATTGAGGGCATCTTCCAATGACAGCAATTTTTCTTTCCCCTGGGACTTTCCTCCATGAGAAGTAAAGTTGCTCTTGTAGTTTTTTTCATGTGTGTTTGTTTTGTTTTGTTTTGTCCAGACGGAGTCTTGCTCTGTCACCAGGCTGGAGTGCAGTGGCGCGATCTCAGCTCACTGCAACCTCCGCCTCCCGGATTCAAGCAATTCTCCTGCCTCAGCCTCCTGAGCAGCTGGGATTACAGGCACCCACCTCCACACCCGGTTAATTTTTGTATTTTTAGTAGAGACGGGGTTTCATCATGTTGGCCAGGCTGGTCTTGAACTCCTGACAGGCTGGTCTTGAACTCCTGACCTCGTGATCTGCCCACCTCGGCCTCCTGTAGTTTGGTGTTTTTGAGTGAGTGTGTCTCCCATATCCAGCACCCTTCTGCATATCCCCACCTCCAGCTGCTTTACTGCCCCAGGTGTCAGTCTGGGAGATTTATCTGAGATCTCTACCAGCTTCTACAGTGATGGCTGCCACCCCGTCTCCAAGAATGTCTGCTTTGGGTCCTCTTCTGTGAAAGCAACTGTCTAATAGCCACAGCTACACTCTCAAGTGATTTCTTACTTTGGCAAATTGGCCTTAACTAAGAGAGAAGTATAAAGACTATTAATCCAGAGATTTCTGCTGTGCCTCTATGCCTTCTTGCCTCTGAGACCCCCACTCTAGAAGAATTCCTCCTGCCAGTGGAAAGATATTTTAGACTATTCTTTTTAGAGCAGTCACATGAAGAAGTGAGTTCTAAGAGACTGAAGCAACCTTAAAAAGGGTGGGGGGGGGGAGATAAAAGAGCCTTCTACATGTAAAACAAACTTATCTCTGCTTCACAGAAAACTCCACCTGCTGTGTCTGATTGCTTTTTTGAATATTGATTATATAATGTTTTTAGATCCTCCTTGAGGAGGGCATGAGGTTAGTTTGGGCAACAAGATTGATTGAAAATCAATATCTTGCCGGGCGCGGTGGCTCAAGCCTGTAATCCCAGCACTTTGGGAGGCCGAGACAGGTGGATCACGAGGTCAGGAGATCGAGACCATCCTGGCTAACACGGTGAAACCCCGTCTCTACTAAAAAATACAAAAAATTAGCCGGGCGAGATGGCGGGCACCTGTAGTCCCAGCTACTCGGGAGGCTGAGGCAGGAGAATGGCGTAAACCCGGGAGGCGGAGCTTGCAGTGAGCCGAGATCGCGCCACTGCACTCCAGCCTGGGTGACAGAGCGAGACTCCGTCTCAAAAAAAAAAAAAAAAAAAAAACAGAAAATCAATATCTTTTGTTCAAAATACATCAGATAAAACATGAACCAACCTTCGTTTTACCAAAGAAATGGCTAAATTGAAGAAAGACAAACAGAAAACCTGGGATTCTTGCAGCCATTTGGAATGAGTACAGACTTTGTTACTGGATAGTAGATACAGTATTTTTGCTGTAGTCTAGAAGACCAGCCTGACAGGACTGCATTTTAGAATATATGGATATACTGGTGAATTAGAAGATAACTAAAGGAATAGGAGAGAAAATAGGAGACCAGGAGGCAATAGAGAAGCGGGAGAGGAGGAGGTACAGAATTAAAGAGCAAAATTCCACGTGGTTACATGTGAGATTATGTTTGAGAGACAGCATGGACAAGTAGTCAATGAAATAAGTCAGGAAGTGGAGGCGGGGAGATGGACTAGGCAGGGTCAGCATCCTGCAGGCCACGTCTGATCTGCTGCCTGTTTTTGTCAATATTATTGTTTATTGGAACACAGGCAGGCCCTTTCGTTTATGGATTATCTATAGCTGCTTTAGTGCTACAACGGCAGAGTTGAGTAGTTGTGACAGAGATGATAGATGGCCTGTAAAGCCTAAAATATGTACTTTTATGTAAAAGATTGTCAACTCCTAAACTAGAAAGATGGAGGGTAAAGTAGGAGAAATCAATTGGTGAATAAAATAGTCCTAAGTGACCAGTTGCCAATGAAAATTCCCATAGTGGGTGTTGTGGGTGTCCCACTCAGATCCCCCAGCTGCTGCTGAATGTTGATAATCATCACAGATATCCCCTCTTGAGAACTGACCTTGGCTCATGACTTTGTTTTTATTTTTATTTTTATTTGTTTGAGACAGAGTTTCTCCCTGTTGCCCAGGCTGGAGTGCAACGGTGCGATCTCAGCTCACTGTAACCTCCACCTCCTGGGCTTGTAGAGATGGGGTTTTACCGTATTGGTCAGACTGGTCTTGAACTCCTTACCTCAAGTGATCCACCCACCTCAGCCTCCCGAAGTGCTGGGAACACGGGAGTGAGCCATCACGCCCAGCCACCTCAGCTAATGACTTTGGCAAGTGTGAACAAAGGCCAGTCTTCTTCCCTCACGGTGCAACTAACTCTGTGGTGCCATTTTGGCCTAGAACTTCCCCAGGGGTCAGAGCAGCTGAAGCTGGTCTCCAGCTTTGCTTTGTTCCCCTTTCCTATCCTGTTTCCCTGAGGTCCCTTCTCCTGAAGAAACTTCCCCCCAAAATCGGTGGAATGCACAAGAGCCCCTTTCTCAGGTCCTCTTCAGTAGGACCCATCTTAAGAGGGTACTATTTCACGTCAAACTAGGCACTTAGTGAAGATTTTAATAGAAATGAATGCAAAGCACGAAAGGCTACCCTAAAATCCATGTTTTTATAGAAAATATGATCTTAAAATTGTCACTAATCAAATTAACTTACCGATTATGGTCAGAGAAGCATACCAAAGCAATTTACTGCATCCCATTCTTCTTGGCCACAAGCACTGGATTTGCTTCAGCATACAGCCGACACACACAAGCCAGTTTGAAGCCTTTTGTCATCCATGCGGGAGCTGCTCTGGGCAACTATCTGTGAGTAGGCAGGGAGCCTTTTTAACTAGCAAGGCTAATGCAGAGCACTCAAAAATTTCTCTGTGGCATGAAACACTTGAAGCGCTTGTGTCCTGACCCAACCAAAAAAAAAAAAAAAAAAAAAATCCTTAAATATTGAATCAGCAAAGGGGCCTCTGTCCTGTCATTAATATTTTAAGTTTGTGCTATTCCTTTTCATTGTCCTGAGTATACTGGGAAGCACAGTACACTGTACATCCCATTCATGGCTTCACTCACTGTGGAAGTCAAGAAAACGTGGCAGGTTGTGGAGAAAAGGGAATACACTGTTGGTGGGAGTGTAAATTAGTTCAACCACTGTGGAAAGCAGCATGGAGATTCCTCAGAGAGCTAAAAGCAGAACTACCATTCAACCCAGCAATCCCATTACTGGGTATATACCCAAAGGTATATAAATCATTCTACCATAAAGATACATACATGCGAATGTTCATTACAGCACTGTTCACAACATCAATGACATGGAATCAACCTAACTGCCTATCAATGACAGACTGGGTAAAGAAAATGTAGTACATATATACCACGAAATAGTATGTAGCCATAAAAAGTAAAAGATCATGTCTTTTGTGGGCATATGAATGAAGTTGGAGGCCATTATCCTTAGCAAACGAACACAGGAACAGAAAACCAAATACTGTATGTTCTCACTTACAAGTGGGAGATGAATGATGAAAACTTATGAACACAAAGAAGGAAACAACAGAAACTGGAGTCCACTTGAATGTGGTGGGAGGAGGGAGAGGAGCAGAAAAAATAACTATTGGGAACTATGTTTAATACTTGGGTGATGAAATAATCCGTACAACAAACCCCTGTGACACGAGTTTACCTACATAACAAACCTTCACGTGAATCCCCAAACCTAAAATAAGAGTCTAAATAAATAGACCAATAAATACATAAAAAGAAAAATGAGCAAGAGAATCATTGGCCACAGCAATGGTTTTCCAGCTCCGCAGTTTCTTTTTCTCTCACTAGCATTTCCTAGGATGACGTCCACTGATACACACAGCCAGGAAGCAGAAGAGTAGAGGGTTAACATAAACCAAGCTTTTAGTAGTACTGTCATATGCCACTCAGTGATGGGGATGTGTTCTGAGAAATGTGTCACTAGGTGATTTTGCCATTGAGTGAACATGATAGAGTGTACTAACGCAAACCTATATGGGATAGCCTACTATACGTCTTAGCTAGATGGCATAGCCTATTGCTCCTAGGCCACAAACCTGTACAGCATGTTACTGTAGTCAATACTGAAGTCAACTTGTAACACAATAGTAAGCATTTGTGTATCTAAACATAGAAAAGGTACAGTAAAAACACAAAATAAGAGATAAAAAATGATACACCTGTAGAGGGCACTTATCATGAATGGAACTTACTGGACTAGAACTTGCTCTAGGCGAGTCAGTTAGTGAGTAGTGAGTGAATGTAAAGACCCAGAACATCACTGTATAATACTGTATAATAGAAATACTATATACTTGGTTACATTAAATTTATAAAATAATTTTTCTTTATTCAATAAGTTAATCTTATTTTACTGTAACTTTATAAACTTTTAAAATAACTCTGAGTCTTTTGTAATAATAGTTAAAACACATTTTATAGCTGTACTAAAATATATTTTTTCTTTGTATTCTTATTCTATAAGTGTTTTTCCTATTTCTTAAACTTCTTATTATATATTTTTTTACTTTTTACACTTTTTATTGAAAACTAAGATACAAGCACACACATTAGCCTAGGCCTATGCAGGGTCAGGCTCATCAATATCACTGTCTTTCACCATCACAACCTGTCCCACTGGAAGGTTTTCAGGAACAGTAACATGCATGTCATCTCCTATGATAACAATGCCTTCTTCTGGAATCCCTTCTGCAGGACCTGTCTGAGGCTATTTTATAGGTAACTTTTAATTTTTTTCAAATAAGTAGAAGGACACTTTAAAAAAACAATAAGTATAGTATAGTAAATACATAAACCAGTAACATAGTAGTTTATTATCATTATCAAGTATTATATACTGTACATAGTTGGATGTGCTGTACTATTATGTGAGTGGCAGCACGGTAGGTTTACTACAGCAGCATCACCACAGACCCGTGGATAATGCATTGTGCTATATGACAGTGTGATGGCTGTGCTATCACTAGGGGATAGGAATTTTTCAGCCCCATTATAGTTTTATAGGACCACCATTGTATATGCAGTATACATGCAGTCCATTGTTGACTGAAACGTTGTCATGTGGTGCATGACTCTATTGGTAAAGCACCCAGAGACTCTTTGGAGAGAGCAGCAGGAACTAAAATCGAAAACATTTTCTTCAGGGCTGCTCAGGCTGAAATACTTACTTTTTAAAACCACCAACCTGCTTTCAAAATTCTACTAATCATTCAAGGCTCAATTATAAAGGGCTCTTTTCTTCACATTTGCATAGTTGGCATTACTTACAGGTGTATTCATCTACTATATCTACTTTCCCAGTTAAAATTATCAACTTGTATCAAAGACTATGTCTAGAAGCAATTACATGCATAAACCAAGTACTGAGCCTCATTTACGCATTTAACCACTACACTTTTGACTAATAGTGAGCGACCCTAAAGGCCTGTGTAGTAATTTGGAAAATGCTGAGGCAGAGTCTAGAACTGATCATGCTGTGAAGTGCTGGGCAGCAGCAAGCCACTTAGCTGGCTGGTAAACCTTGCTGCATCTCAGTGGTATATGACTGTCTGCTACGCATTAGCTCCCTTAGCTAGAAATTTTGTTAAAGTGAAAAAACAACTTTAATTTGTGTGTGTGTGTGTGAAAAATATTACCCCAAATAAAGCCCATTGCTTCTGCTGGTTCAGACAAGGAGGAGTCAGAAGTAGCTTTAAAACCAGAGAGATCCTAGGTTAAGGTCAGCAAAATATGGCATGTGTCTCACCAGACTTTTCTTTCAAGCCCATGACAGATATTGGAAGTTGATTAGTTTTTCTTTCCTGCTAAATTCAGCCCCTGCCTCATGAGTCTCCTGAGCCTCGCTAGGCAGTCTCCACCAAAACATCAAACTGGGTGCTTAAAATGATACCTGTTACCTATCTTTGCGTTTGTTCAAAGTAATTTCTCTCAAATTGCCTTTCATCCTTTTTTTGCATGACCCCAGTTCAAACTTTCTGGCCTTATTATGTTCTTTTCCAATTTTAGGTAGCTATGTTTTGATTGCTTTTACTTTTCAATGGACTTATGTTTTTTATGAGACGCTACAGCAGCTACCAGTATAGCTTAGTTACTAAATTCTGAGAGTTGACACATACAAATTCCCCTGGCTTTGTGACAATTTGTGATTAGGCATTTAAAAAATTCCGATTGGTTGAAGTTGCTTGTGGTCCAAGTCAGTTTTGCTCACTGACATGTAGCTTTGAATAACTACCCTTGCAGTAGAGTCACATCGCATGTGTTTTATATTACGTAAAATTCGTTTTCGTTCTATGAATATCTGACAGTCTTTAGCTCAATTCTATAAATGCAATGTCTCAAAACAGGTTTTCCTTAAAAAGTAGCTGCAAATATATTTTAACTGATATTGTATAGTTTGTGCAAATTACACTTAAGTGAACTGGGATTTTGTTCACATATAAATAATTATTATGATTTAGTCTGAGGCTTGTAATTTATTAAGAATTTTGCATCTGTGAGGCCCTAGGTAGATATCTATTCATGTTATGGTGTTGGTGATCCTGGGAAAAGTGAAAAAAAAATGTTGGTTCTTGGTTGAATTTAACAGTCTAATTTATTCCAAATTATTTCTAGCTAGTATTTTGTTCTTGACCAGAGCTAGCTTTACCATATGCGCTTGATGGAACAAAAAAAGGGACTCATAAGTTTTCAGTGAATGCTTTGGATCACTCTACAATGGCTTATCAAATAAGAGACAAAACTTTAGTGAATGCTGAACCAGCAGTTATCTCAGTGGTTGAGGATAAGCCCAGGAAACTCATGACTGAGTCTCTATGCAAATACAACTTAAAGTCAGGAGGCGGAACAGTCGTTTCATTGAAGCATGAGGAGTTAAAAGCTTATCTGTCATCACTGAACCACACTTTTGTGGAGTAAATAATATGCTGTGGGTTTGTTCATGTGTTGAGGGATTAGCCAAGGTCTCTACACAGAGCTCTTGTAAATGGCAAAGATCCACTATGTTGAGTATTGAGCACTCTGCTAGTTCTTTAGCAAATGAAATAAAATATGGAAACCATTGATCTCTTTCGATATGTTTGAACGACTACTTTGTGCTGGGCATTACTGAAGTGAAACAATTTTTTTTCTTTTCTTTTTTTGTAGCACATGTGATTAAGATGTGATATTTCTGAGGAAGTTTCTCCTGCTCAAATATACTTCACTCAAGAGATTTATTGAACATGCCATATGTACCAGCTCTTGTGCTAGGTGCTGGTGATATAACGTGTATAATAAAGAAAAAAAATTTTGTGATGGATTGATCACAGATGCTATGAAGGAAAGGATCAGTGCTACAAATGAGTAACAGCAGGGCATGGCCAGGCCTATGTGACCAGGAAAAGCCTAGATTTTATATCTCAAGGAGAATGAGTAGGAGTTAACTAGCTAAGTAGGGAATGCCTTTCAGGCAAAATGAGCACTAAGAGCTAAAGCTCAGTAGTAGAAAGGAGTATAGAGCCAAAGAAGCTGTTGAGGAAGCCAACCCAGGTCTTTGTGTCTGAGCACAGGGAACACAGAATGGTAAGAGAAGAGACTGACCAGCGGGCAGGGCCATGTCAGACATACCATGTATTTTACCATTTGTTTTAACAGCTGCATCGTGAACATGTTCCAAACAAGCCATGAGAATCTCATTTTGACAAGATTACCGAGAGTTTTGGGGGCTGATAGTCCATTAGAAGGGGATGTCAGTCTATGGGGGAGAGCAGCTGGGAAGCCATCGTGAAAACCAGGCAAGAAGTGATGCCAGTCTTGACTAGGACGATCCAAAGTACCCGAAACCATCGCCAATCTCTCCTCTGAGTTAAGGAGGATAAAGTTCCTGTAAAGTTGTTTTCTGGGAGGTAGATGGTCATTTTGCACTCACCTTTACCATTCATAGAAAAGTTTGGCAGATCAGTTCTGACAAGAAAGAAGCCCCAGAGGATGGGCCTCAGGTTAGCGAATGGTGGAAACCAGAATCCTTTTTTGGAGGCACGGTCTGCACAGGTGTGGTAGGTGACGCTTGGCAGCTGGGAGTTAGCAGAGGCTCCTCAGACTTCACACCTGATAGTGCCAATCAATCAGGCGCTAATCCGAACAAAGGAAAGGAAACAGAGAGGCCCAGAGAGCCTGCCCTATCACTTCTCTATGTTGCTCAGTGTTCGCTCTACCATGTGTTTCATGAATTCACAGAGATGCTTTAAAAATTATATTAAGAAAATGTGGTATATATACACAATGGACTACCATTTAGCCATAAAACAAATCAAAGCTTGTGATTTTCAGCAACATGAATGAGCCTGGAACACATTATGTTAAGCAAAAGATAAATATCACATCGTCTCACGCATATGTGGAAGATGAAAAAGTTGAGCTCAAAGAAGTAGAGAGTGGAATTGTGGTTACTGGAGGCTGGAAAGGGGATTGGGGAGGAGAGGATAGGGAGAGATTGATTAGTGGATAAATTACAGCTAGATAGGAATAAGTTCTGGTGTTATGCACCACTGTAGGGTGAATATGGCTAACTATGATATATGTTTTCAAAAAGCTAGACGATAATTTTGAATGTTCACAGCACAAAGAAATGATAAATGTTTCAGGGGATGGTTATGCTAATTACCCTGATTTGAACATTAAACACTGTATACATATATCAGAATATCACTCTGTATCTTATAAATATGTATGATTATGATGTGTCAACTGAAAATGAAAAAATAAATAAAAAAGTGTAATGATGAAGTGTAGAACTGCAAGCGATGCGGAGATAATCTGATGTAGTGGTTCTCAAAGTGTGGTCCAGAAATTTCTGCTTCTAGGAAGATGCAGATGTCCTTTTTCCTCTTCTCCTGGTAAGTACAGCTAAATACCCTGGATGCTTTTCATTTTCAATTTTTTTAACTTAAATTTTTATTTTAAATCGATGAATAATTGTACTTGTGTATGAGTCCAATGTGATGTTTTGATATACATTGTGGAATGAGTATATCTAGCTAATTAATGTATCCATCACTTCAAATGTGTATTTCTTTGTGGTGAGAACATTTAAAATGTATTCTTTTAGAAATATGAAACATACAATACATGATTATTAACTATGGTCACCATGCTGTGCAATAGATCTTGAAAACGTATTTCAAGATCTATTACTAACTGAAGCTTAGTACCCTCTGGTCAACATCTCCCCATTCTGCACTACCCATCCCCAAGCCCTGACAACAACCATTCTAGTCTCTACTTCTGTAAGTTTGACTTTTTAAAGGTTTCTGCAAATTAGTGAGATAATGCAGTATGTGTCTTTCTGTTTGGCTTACTTCAGTTAGCATTAAGCCTGCACATTTTTAGAGAAAGCAAACATGAGACTCTGAAGGGTAGAAAAAGAAGGGAGGCTGACTAGGGAGCTCAGGAATGAATCTTTGGGGAATGATGAGTTCCCTAGTTTTCTTTTTGACTATATTCAGACTTAGAGCTGAAGACACTTGCAACCTGAAAATATCAACAGCCACGCACAAAACAAAAACAAACCCAAACCCAAAAATGTTCTGCTGTTGGGCCTGGAAAGGGGCAGCCCAGCAAGACAGAGAACTTGTAGACAATAATCATATTCTAGGCGAATTATGGTACCTGGACCAAGCAGCATCAGCATCACCTGGGAACTTATTAGAAATGCAAGTTCGCAGGCCCCACCCCAGACTTACCAAATCAGAAACTTGGATCTGGAGCCCATTAGTCTGTGTTTAATGAGTCCTGTGGGAGATTCTGATGCATGCTCAAGTTTGAGAACTGCTGATGGGGTACAGCTGGTCTTTGTTTGGCAGCAGAAACTCTGGTTGATTTCCCCCAGGTGATAGTTTGTGAATAGTCTAGTGCTTGTTCTAGATTTGTGCAGAATGACTCTTCTCGTGATAAAATCTAAGGTGAACAGAGAAAATTTATTTTTTATTTTATTTTACAAATGTTTTTATTTTAGATCCAGGGGATATATATGCTTATTTGTTACATGGATACATTGTGTCATGGCGGAGAATGACCTTCTAGTAGAACAGAGAGAATTTTCAATAAAACATAAATTAAGTGGTAACAAATGTTAGTATGTGTATTGTTTAATTAAGTGCTTAGCACACAGTAGATTCTAGATAAATACTTGTTGAATGTTGAAAATATGGTAAATCTTTGATTCAGTTATAGTTTCAGAGAAGATGGTGAAAGATAGAGGATCTTTTGGAAAACCTCAATCAGCATATGCAAATCATCTACAGCATCTATGAAACCTGTCCCAGCAAAGATGGCTGCTGCAGGCAAAGGGATTGCACAACGTTCTTTCATACACCTGGTCTCTTTTTTCTCAACATAAGGCTTTATACATACGTGACATCATATCATGCCAGAATTTCTTAACTCTGCACTATCACCTTTTCCTAGATTCCTGTAGTTCAAGCACTAAGTCTATTCTTCAGGTTACTTAGAAGGTGATTTTTCAAAAATAGTGCAGTTTGTAGTTGTCTCTCCATTGGATCTTAGCCCTAGCCCACCATAACATCATTAAACCTTTGGTTTAATTGGATGACAGCAAAGCATAAATGTCTGCTGCTTGAAAAATAAACATTTCTGTATTGTCTAAATGTTTATCTCAATATACAGTTATAATTACTCGGAGACTAAATGGGGTTTTAAAATTTATTTAAAAAGTCGTGGCTGCTAAGATTAACTGAAAAAAGCCAAGTTTGAACCCAAACTTTATTAACCCTTAAGGGCTTCTGTGTAACCCCTTAGGTATGAGGAGAGCTCAGCAGTGACTAAACGTGGTAGGACAGTGAGGCACTTTGACCCTGCAAATGCCAGGGACCTACTGTCGTCCCTTGAGTCTTGCTGTTCTGGCAGTCTGCTATTTTGTATTTTGTAAAGCTGGTTGAAAACAGCACTAAAGCTTTGTTTTAAAGATGTTTCAAGCCACTGGGTTCAACAGATGAAGAGGGACGATAATTGGGTAGGTATCTGAAAAGTCTATTGAAGCATGCTTTTCTAATTCTCACCACCAAAGCCAGCATATACAAAATCCGGCAGGAGACATGGAAATCGTGCCTTAGGAAGTGAAGGCTCAAGGTGAGACACTTTCTGAGGGGACCAAATATGCACAAGCCAAGCATATGCCTTATGCTAGCTTCCTGATGCCATTTGCACATTCATTGTGACATATCACATGGCTCAGAAACCCATGGGAACTGGATGCTGGTTTATAGCAGTAGTTCTAAAAGTGTAGCGCCTAGACCAGCAGCCTTAGTGTCACTTGGGAATGTGTAAGAAATGCAAATTGTCTGGCCCCACCGCAGACCTACTCAATGAGAAACTGTGGGGATGGAGCCCAGCAGTCTGTTTTAACGAGCACCCCCAGGTGATTCTAGTGTACACTAGAGTTGGAGAGCTACTGCAGTAATTTGAAAGGGAGCATATTTTTTCATAGGGACAGAGCATCTCATTGCTCATGTGAAAAATCAGTTCAAAGCCTGACTAGGAAACTGGAGTAACTATGTCAAAGGCAAGAAAGGAGTCTTTTAAAAACCAGATACACAAAGCAATGGCTCTCCTGCTGGTTTTCAGAGGAATGAGAAAATTCAAGGAAATAGAGGAAGCTATACATCTGAAAGAACCAGAAAGCAAATAGCCACTAGGCTCCTGCGCACACGTGAAACATATTTGACTAACTCGATTCAGCTGTCATATATTCTCTGCCTTAAACTTTTTCCAGATTATTTGCACTTGGCAAGGTTTGTATATCTTGTTTGTGAACTCGACAGCAAAACTGATAACCCTTTTCTTTTGTGGTGGTGTGAGTGGGGCATGGTGAGTACAGTTTATGCATAATTTGTGTCCAGCATGTGAGCATAACTGAGGAAGCACACTGATATGGTTTGGCTTTGTGTCCCCATCCAAATCTTATGTTGAATTGTAATTCCCAATGTTGGGGGAGGGACCTGGGTGGAGGTGATTGGATCATGGGGGCAGATTTTCCCCATGCTGTTCTCATAATAGTGAGTGAGTTCTCGCGAGATCTGGTGGTTTAAAAGTGTAGGGCACTTCACCCTTCACGCGCTCTCTCTCCGGCTCTGCCGTGGTAGGACGTGCTTGCTTCCCCTTCACCGTCTGCCATAATTGTAAGTTTCCTGAGGCCTCACAGCCATGCTTCCTGTACAGCCTGCGGAACAGTGAGTCAATTATACCTCTTTTCTTCATAAATTACCCAGTCTCAGGTAGTTCTTTATAGCAGTGTGAGAACGGACTAATAGACGCACCTACCCGAATTTATTACATGGATGTTATGGGAGCCTCCCAGGAAGGATGTGTGTCTTTGACCAGTAACTAGTCTGGAGTCACCTGAGGGAAGGAGTAATCCCTCCTGGGCATCCTGTCCTGGCAATCACCTGGATTTGTCTCTTGACTCCTAGTTCTGTGCAAGATAGGTGAACAATAGGTAAAAATGGTAGTTTCACATAAAAAACTCAGATCTTTGAGCATAAGCAGCACTGCTTTGGTGTCTGCGAGGAAAAGTATAACTCAGTTGGGAGAGAGAATCCATCCTGTCTCTCCTGCAAGGAAAATGGCTTCTGTTTTAAGGCATTCAGAACTCTGGGAAACACAGTGAAGTATTTGCTGATTCTCGGCAACTGGGAATCAGTTGAAGATCTGGCAGACTCCTGTTGGTGCTGCCTGAACAACCTTGGTCTTGGTATTCTAAAGAACACAACACAGTGGGGAGTTTGTATTTTGCTCTTGTTTATTTTCAATTGCATTTATGGTTGATGGGGCTGGGTGGGGTACAGGGTAAATTTCTCTGTATCTTTATTTCCTCTGTCTCACGTTGTAACACCTAGGTAGTAGCTTAGTTTACACAACTAGTGTTCAACTAATTATGCTGATTGAGATAACTGCTGAAAGCAAACCTTTTAAGAATTATTTGATGTGTAATAAAAATGCGGCACGCCTGTGAATTATAAACAGAGTCCGTTTACTTCGCAAAATATACCAAACAACCAGAAACCTCAATCAACTAACAGTGCTGGGGAACGAGGAGAAAAAGACTTCAGAAACTTTGGTTAGGGGAGCAACTAGGTATATATTTGTTTTACCAAGTTTTGCCTCAGTTTCCCACTTACGGTTTCTGCTTGAAAATCCCAACAAGACCTAGGCCTTGTCATGAATGCTCTACTTCTTACCGTCTGCCTGCGTTGGCCTGTTCTCTGCTTCCTGCAACCCCTGGCACCGCTTCCATCCTTCACTCCCTCCCACTTGTGTGGGTCCTGCATTTGGATGGCTTTCTTAGAAAAAGCCACTGCCTTCCTGCCTGATGGCAAGTATGGTCTGATGCTGGTGTTCCCTGGTGTTCCCTGTATTGGCAAGGACCTCTGGCTAACAACCAACAATTGCCCAATTCTCCATTACATTTGTATTGTTCTTGGTACTAGTCTACTGCCCTTGTTCAAGTTTGCTGAAATTGTTAGTTTCAATGTCAGGTCTACCATGCTGTGTGGTGAGCAGATTTCTGGCCTTTTCTTAATACCTCCATTAAAAAAAATTATTTTTTAAGTTCTGGGATACATGTGCAGGATGTGCATGTTTGTTACATAGGTAAACATGTGCCATGGTAGTTTGCTGCACCTATCAACCCATCACCTAGGTATTAAGCCCAGCATGCATTAGCTCTTTCCCCTAATGCTCCCCCTCCCCCATCTCACCCCCTGCCCTCCCCAACAGGCTCCTGTGAGTGTTGTTCCCCTCCCTGTGACCATTGTTCAGCTCCCACTTATAAGTTAGAACATGCAATGTTTGGTTTTCTGTTTCTGTGTTAGTTTGCTGAGGATAATGGCTTCCAGATTCATTCATGTCCTGCAAAGGACATAATCTCGTTCCTTTTTATGGCTGCATAGTATTCCATGGTGTATATGTACCACATTTTCTTTATCCAGACTATCATTGATGGGCATTTGGGTTGATTCTGTGTCTTTGCTATTGTGAATAGTGCTGCAGTGAGCATACGCATGCATGTATCTTTATAATAGAATGATTTGTATTCCTTCGGGTATATACCCAGTACTGGCATTTCTCGGTCAAATTGTGTTTCTGCCTCTCAGTCTTTGAGGAATTGCCACACTGTCTTCCACGATGGTTGAACTAATTTACGTTCCCACCAACAGTGTAAAAGCGTTCCTGTTTCTCCACAGCCTTGCCAATATATGATATTTCTTGGCTTTTTAATAATCACCATTCTGCCTGGCATGAGATGGTATCTCATTGTGGTTTTGATTTGCATTTCTAATTCTATGAAGTGATACTCGGGTCAAAAAGTGTGCACATACTGAACATGCTAAATAGGATGAAGGCATTGTTTCTTAACCCAAACAATGGTAAGTGTTTCTAAGAGTGTTGTCTATGGGGCTATCTGCATCAGAATCATTTGGGGAGCAAATTAACGAAGCACATTTCTGGGCCCTTTCTCCAATAACTAGTTTTTGATTCTGTAAGTCTAAGATACAGGTTTTTGTTGTTGTTTTTTTGCTTTAAACCCAGCCAGTTTGAGAGCCATTGCTTTATGTTTGGTTCTTAATTTTGGCTAAAAATCCCAGGGTAGAGGTGAGGGGTAGGGAGGTGAAGAGGTACTTTAAAAAAAAAAAAAAGTTGTATAGGTCTCAACACACCAATTAAATGAGAAGTTCTGAATGTAGAGACTAGGCACTGGCATTTTTAAAAAGCTTCCGAAGTAGAGTGCAGCCAGGTTTAAAAACAACTTCTTTAGTTTTGATGATTCAGTATATGTGGTTTCAAAAGCCTATAGTGCAAAAACTGCCTTAAAGTTATTTCTCTTTAGCAATGTTATTTACAACCTTCCTTTCTATAGGTCATGTTAATAAAATGTACTCCCTTCTGTGTTTTGTTATGGAATCGTCTTTCCTCTTTATTGCTTTTTTTTTTTTTTCTGGTTAAGTTAAAACATATAAAGCTGGCTTTGCAAGCTGATGGTCCACAGCTAAAATTGGTCTAGCAGGTGTGTTTGTTGTGTTTACAGTCTGCTTTAAAAAAGATTTGGGGCTGGGCATGGTGGCTTACGCCTGTAATCCTAGCACTTTGGAAGGCCAAGGCAGGCAGATCACAAGGTCAGGAGATGGAGACCATCCTGGCTAACATGGTGAAACCCCGTCTCTACTAAAAATACAAAAAA
Organism: Trachypithecus francoisi; assembly: GCF_009764315.1. Classification (NCBI taxonomy): domain Eukaryota; kingdom Metazoa; phylum Chordata; class Mammalia; order Primates; family Cercopithecidae; genus Trachypithecus; species Trachypithecus francoisi. The sequence continues at coordinate 144,225,855 of NW_022681468.1, read as the reverse complement.
TTAGCCAGGCGTGGTGGTGGGTTCCGGTAGTCCCTGCTACTCTGGAGGCTGAGGCAGGAGAATGGCACGAACCCAGGAGGCAGAGCTTGCAGTGAGCAGAGATTGTGCCCCTGGGCGACAGAGTGAGAATCTCAAAAACAAAAAAACAAAAAAAGATTTAAGTCAATACTTAAATTGTGATTTTTGACATAAAAATTCAGACTTGACAAAATGGAGGAAAAAGCAGATGTCTCCTTGACATGGGAGCCACCTTCCCCAGAAAGCAGTTGGGTAGCAGTGAGCCCCAGCTGCCCTCTTTAGGGGGCTGAGTGCTGCCTGCCCATCAGCCCTCTTTGACCCATTTATGCCACACCCCTCTGACACTTCTGGTCATGACCTTCGGGATAAATCAGTGAATTTAATCAACATTTGGGTACCTACTAAGTGTCAGGCATTCTATGATACATGTTTTTCTTAAACAGACCTATGACTTCTTTGTAGAAATGTAAGGCGGGGGGCATGGTTGAGCAAGGCTGACCAGGGACTGGGTCAGAATTCCAATCCAGATCTGTATGCTGCCAAAGCACCTCCAGATCCTCATGCTTGTAAAAACCGCAGGAGATTTGGCTTGGTTCCACAACTCTGAGATTAAAGAGAAGGAACATTTTGGGGCACCTGGGAAGTATTTTGCATTCCATTAAGGCTCTAACACCTGGATTAAGGGAATTCAGAAATCAGTAAATTTGGGGAGGGCTTTAGTCTAATTAGCTTGAAGAGTCAGAAAAAAAAAAAAAAAAAGGAAAAAGCTTTTGGGCCATTTAAGACCGATTTGCAATCCCATCAAGTGGATGCAATCGTGTATGTAACCTGAACATTTCAAGGAGAGTTAATAATGACTTCTTGGGCACCTTCGGGAACTGAATGGGAAGAACATTTGTTCAATGCAGTTAGTAATCTGAGCAATTTTTTTGTAAAACAAATTCTTGAGTGTACCTCTGGTGAAGTGAGGCCCCATGCCCACATCTCAATAGCAGTCAGTTTGGCTTCCTGTAGTCTAAAGTACCACATTTTTAGTGTAGTTTACAATTTACATTATGAATATTTTACCAGAGTTACTTTGTTAAATAGCATTTTATGTTCTTTGTATGATTTTCAATGACATCTTGGGGTCAGAATCATTCCCTTAGAAATGAATCTCAATTTATGGTGTATTAGTAGAAAAATTATCTTCCTAGATGAGTTTCTAGAAAACATCTGCTTAACCAAAGCATGCAATTGTTTTCTTGTCTCGAGTGTTTTCAGGGTCCTAAAAATGGGTTGAGAAGAAGGCAACTAGTGAGCTGTTTTGAGTCTAGAAACTTTCCATTTCTCAAGTAGGCTGTGTGAACGGGCAAGTAAATAAAAGGTAGAAGTGGTAAAAAGGCACTGAAAGACATTAAAAAAAATGTAGTAGTTATTAGGACAGGATAATACTTAAACCATTTAATGAGACCCTGTTCAATAAGTTTTTGCCTTTGTATTCCTGCATTGTCTGCTGTTGGGTAGTTGCCTGTGACTATTAGTATATTGTCATCCTCAGTCATCATTGGCTCAGGGTTCAACTGAGCCTAACCCTGAGGTTAGTATGCCTTCATCATCTCTAGCTGACTGAAATGAAATAGACCAGATAGATACTTGCTTTCCCCTACTACCAGGAGAGGTACTAGAAGACTAGAACTGAGTAGCACCTTGTGCTTTTTTGGTGACAGCCTAGTCCCACATGACCTTTCTGATCAGCACCTTGCAAGGGCTACCATAGTTAATCTAATATGAAGGAAAAATTGACTAATTTTTTAAAAATTGTACTTAAAGTCCTGGGATACATGTGCAGAACATGCAGGTTTGTTAAACAGGTATATACGTGCTAAGGTGGTTTGCTGCACCCATCAACCAGTCATCTACATTAGGTATTTCTCCTAATGCTATCCCTTCCCTAGCCTCCTACCCCCTGACAGGCCCTGGTGTGTGATGTTCCCCTCCCTGTGTCCATGTGTTCTCATTGTTCAACTCCCACTCATGTGTGAGAACATGCAGTGTTTGGTTTTCTGTTGTGTTAGTTTGCTAAGAATGATGGTTTCCAGCTTCATCCATGTCCCCTCAAAGGACATGAAATTATCCTTTTTATATGACTGCATAGTATTCTATGTTGTATATGTGCCACATTTTCTTTATCCAGTGTATCATTGATAGGCATTTGGGTTCCAAGTCATTGCTATTGTGAATAGTGCTGCAATAAACATATGTGTGCATGTGTCTTTATAGTACAGTGATTTACAATCCTTTGGTTATACACCCAGTAATGGGATGGCTGGGTCAAATGGTATTTCTAGTTCTAGATCCTTGAGGAATTGCCACACTGTCTTCCACAATGGTTGAACTAATTTACACTCCCACCAACAGTGTAAAAGCGTTCCTATTTCTCCACATCCTCTCCAGCTTTTGTTGTTTCCTGACTTTTTAATGATCTAACTGGTGTCAGATGGTATCTCATTGTGGTTTTGATTTGCAGAAAACTAATTTTCTAGTTCTAATTCCCAGGGTGCCACCTAGACCGTTGAAAGGGCAGCTAGGAGAGTTGCACTACTATGGGGGCTCATTTTTCTCAGCTGGTCTGAACCCAGTTTTTTGTGTCAGCCCCTGCTTTTATCCCACTGGTATCGGTAGATGCTTTAATGCTAGGAGCCACCTCTCAGATGGGTATAGAGGCTGTGGAGTCTCTCCCAGATCTTGGTGTATAATGAATGGGTCAGAGAGACTGGCTGACATCCTCAGGCCCTCAAATGAAGGATTTTTGATGACTGCAGTTTATTGAAAGTTAAGATCCTGGACTTGAGATAATGCTTCCTGGTATTTATCCACAGAGGTACCCACAAATTCACCTTTGCAACAGGCTTCCGTCAGGGCTAACAATAATTTCCTTGTGGTTTACTTTTGGTTAAGGTTGTCTCAGTAACTGACAGCTCTTAATTAAGCAACAGTTTGTGATCTCTCAGCCAGGAGGTGGTAGAGAATAGTAATAATGAGGTCAAGGACTGAAAACATTCAGACCAGCATTCATAATCCTTACTTATGAGTTACTGGAACACAAAGCTCTGAGCCTCAATGCCCTTATTTGTAAAAAGGGACAATATCAAACTGAGGAGGGGAGTATTAGAGGATTAAATGAGAATGTATATCAGGTGCTATCACAGAGCCTGGCACACACGTGCTCGATGGATACGATTTGTTTTTAATGAGGAAATATTCCTAAAGTTATCCTCAACCTCTCATGCATCAGGTATCCAAAGGTCTCTAAACTTTCAGAATAAGAACACTTCCACAGATTGCCATCAGCAGGAGTCAAGGCATTGTCTGCTCTGGCTGCAGGCTCAGCATCCTGCATGTATCAGGGGCTGTTTGCTTGCCTGAGCCAGAGTAAGACCACACTCTCAGCAGTCCACCATCAGCAGAGTCAGAAGGGGGTCAGAACCCTACAGACTGCCATTTGGCAGTTGCCATGGTTTGACTGTGTCCCCTCTAAAATTCTGGTGCTGCCTATGTGATAGTATTAAGAGGCGAGGCCTTTAAGAGATGATTAGGCTATGAGGGCTCCTCCCTTGTGAATGGGATTCAAGCCCTTAAGAGTCTTCAGAAGCATTTGGCTACCTTACTCTTCGACTTTCTGCTATATGAGGAAACAGTAAGAAGGCCCTCACTGGACCAGGTGTTGGCACCTTGGCTCTTGGACTTCCTGACCTCTAGGACTAGGGGGAAATAAATTTGTTCTTTTAAACTTACCTGGTCTCAGGTATTCCGTTATAGTAGCACAAAGGGACTAAGACAGTGTGTGTCCAGGGTGAGCCTACATTAAAAAAGATCACCCTTTTTTAGGGCGTACTTCCTTCAGTGGAGTAAATTAGAAGTCTAGGACTAGTTCTGTTCCTGGAAAGACTCTCTCCCCAACCTGCTCTTAACACTCACAACTTCTCCATTGCTGTCTGCCTGGGAACAGCAGCAAAAACTCCATCACATTCCTTACCGCTGTGCATCGTGAGATGTTTAGCACTCTCCGGTCATTCCTCATTCCCCATATAATTTCACTGCCTCCTCTGACCTGTCTCCCTCACCTCATCATCCCTTGAAATTCTTATGCTTTTTTCCTAGGAACACAAGGTCAATCATGAGCAAAATAACCTTTATGCGGAGACTCTTCTGAGAAAGTTCTCTTCAGTTTCTTGCTCTGATTGAAAACTGCTCTGCACTTGTCAGCTCCTCTGTAGACTTTTACATCCACCCTATCAAGGAGTCTGGAGGTCAGAAAGGTGCCATACTTCCTCTTCATATCCCCTTCCATATCTTTTTTCCCTCATAAAACACTCAGCTTCGAACCTCATGTAATTGGACTCCATTTTCCTCTACCCCTCTTTATTGCAGTTGTTTATGGCCTCCCATCTTAGCCCACTCCCTCTTACTTTTTTTTTATTACTTTAGCTTTCAGTTAACTCTTGAATGCTACTCCTGTTATAATTCTTAGTGATTTAATATCCATATTTATAATCTTGCCAATACACTGGCTTCCCAGACTGATGTTATTAAAATGTCAGATCATGTCACACCTTGTTGAAAATTCTCCAGGGACTTCCTACTTTATGTAAGGAGCCTGATTATATAGGGCTTTACAAATCGTAACACAGGCTCTGAATTTTATTGTTATTGTTCCTTCCAATCAGCTTCACAGATCTCCTTGGTACTCCATATGCACTTCACAAACACTCCTGCCTTAGGGATTTCATACTTGCTGTTTCCTCTGCCTGGAGTTCTCTTCTCCAAGGAATATGGCTTGGTCTCTCAGTTTATTCAGATCTTGAATCAAAAGCCACCTTCTTACTGAGGTTTTCCATGACCATCTTACCTAAAATGCCAGCACCCCTGCTGATATTTCATATCTGAGTTCTTCCTTAAGTTTTCACATTAGCATTTATCACTCTGTAATACAGTATTTTATTTATTTACATTCCCTACTAGAATATAAGCTTCATGATGGAAGGAGTTTTTGTCTATTTTGTGACTCCAGTGCCTAGGGAAGTGTCTGATACTTGATACTTAATGTGTTATGATACTTGATACTTAATGTTTATTAACACATTGTCATGGTAAAGTTCTTGTCTGTTATATTCCCCATTCATTCATTCATCCCATTCATTCACTAGTCAGTTTAGTTTGAAAATAAAACCCTCCAAATGAAATGAAGTAGTCCATCTTTCGTGGAACAATCACATGTCCACACCTTTTCCCTATTCATTCCCAAAAAGGAGCCAAGCTGATGACCATCTCATAGCCCTTTCTAAAGCAAGCAGTCATACACTAGATCCATGTTCAAAACAGTTTGACTGTACTCAGTTTAAAAAAATGTAATTCTGGTCCATGCTGGCATATTTTGGCATAATGAGATGATTAAGTGCCACAACCCATACATGATTTTTAAGTAAGAAGCCTGGTTTGAGTCCTGTGGGATTTCCTCAATCAGCGCTCCTGTTCCTGTTTCAGGGTCCTCATCTTCCGATACTTTTACCACAGGGCCCTCTGGAGCCCTCTATCTGCAGAGAACGGTTTATGGTCAACTTGGGTCATGAACAGAGCTCAGTATAATTACATTAAAAATAAAAATTAAAAAACTTAAAATCTATTTGGTAAAGCCTTAAAGAACAACCTCGGGTGGGGTTATTATATTTTTAAGGGGAAATTATGATAACTGCCTGGTTGCCCAGGTATAGAGAAGATAGGGAGAATTCATCGGCTCAGAACTGTTAAGGCTGTGGGCAAAGGACATAAGCAGAAACTTCTCAAAAGAAGACATTCACGTGGCTAATAAACATGAAAACAAAGCTCAGTATCACTGATCATTTTGAGAAATGCAAATCATAACCACAATGAGATATCATGTTACACCAGTCAGAATGGTGATTATTTAAAAAGTCAAGAAACAACACATGCTGACGAGGCTGTGGAGAAATAACACTTTTATACTGTTGGTGGGAATGTAAATTAGTTTGACCATTGTGGAAGACAGTGGGGGCAATTCCTCAAAGACCTAGAGGCAGAAATACCATTTGACCCAGCAATCCCATTACTGGGTATATACTAAAAGGAATAAAAATCATTGTTATAAAGACCCACGCATGTGTATGTTCACTGCATCGCTGTTCACAATAGCAAAGACACGGAATCAACCTAAATGTCCATCAATGATAGACTGGATAAAGAAAATGTGGTATATATACACCATGGAATACTATGCAGCTATAAAAAGGAATGAGGTCATGTCCTTAGCAGGGACATGGAGGGAGCTGGAAGCCATTATCCTCAGCAAACTAACACAGGAACAGAAAATCAAACACTGCATGTTCTCATAAGTGGGGGCTGAACAAAGAGATACGGACACTGGGAGGGGAACAACAGACACTGGGGCCTCTTGGGGATGGGGGGAGCAGCAGGAAGAATAGCTAATGCGTGCTGGGCTTAATATCTAGGTGATAGGTTGATAGGTGCAACAAACCACCATGGCACACGATTACCTATGTACAAACCTGCACCTCCTGCACATGTATCCTAGAACTTAAAAAAAAAAAAAAATTTAAGGCTGAAGCCAAGAATACTTGTAGGTGTTTTTAACCCCATTTTTAGTTGTACAGAGGAAGGGAAGGGATAATGACTACTTGGATTAATGCTTCTGAAAGTTTGCTGACCCCTGGTCTAAATGTTATTAAATATATAACAAGTTTCCCCTACATATCAGTCAGGTGAAAGATGTAGGTGTAGCACATATAACTGGAAATAGAGACAGTTGAGTGCAGTAATAAAAAGGTTTAAAATAATCGGTAAGCCACCTTTGTTAGTGAATTTAATTTCCTTTCTAATAAACACATTTAAGAGTTTTAGCCATGACTCTAGCCTAGCTTTGAACTCAGCCAAATCCTCCAGTCACCTTCTACATCTTTCCAATCATTCTGAGAAACACTGGAGGTGAAGTAGAGAGAAATGAGGCCTCAGGAGTGGAGCGGGGAGATGACTTAAAATTTTTCCTTTTGGGTGTGATGTATTGATCTCTGTGCTGGAGACATGAAAGCACACATAGAACATCATAAAGTATTATTTTTTCACATAAAAATGGGCTAATATTAGCAATGACATGTGATTATTAGAGGTTTACTTTGGTCACTCATCCTGTTCTTCTAAGGTAAAGACAAACTAGAAATGAACAGGTGGTTCATTACGTTTCTTTTTGTAAAATGTTTGTTCTTCCTTGATTGATTTATAGACCTTTCTTTCAGGTGACGTGAAATAGAACTAACATAAACTGCATCAACATACACATATCCACCTTGAAAACTTCTAAGAGATGTAGCCTTAAGAAGTTACTGAACAATGGCTTTGAAAAGTTTCTCAGAATTATGTGAACAGTTTTGTAATGCAAATGGTTTTTATAATTGACAAACATTTACATAATTTTCAATAAAATGTGTTCCAGCACCTTGGCAAATTATTGCTTAATACTATAAAAATATTGCATTAATGAAATTGAAAAGACAAATATCAGCTTAAGTATCAAAATCATCAATCTTCATTTGAGAATGTTACCAAATACAATGTTATGTGAATGCAGATTGATTCTTTGACTCACTGTCTTAAATTTGAGACAGCTGACAATATTGCATAGTTTATTTTGGAATTGTACTGCATGCTATGTGTCTAACATAATATGAGCATTTATCAACGGAATAGTCACAGTTGGGAATTAAGTCTTGATTTAGGTAAATTACATTTTAAGCTTATAGGATTAATATGAAGAAAATACAAAGTTGGGATATTTTAAATGTTTAAAATGCACCTCTTAAAATGAATTTCTATAGAATTAGAGAGTTTGGTGAAGTGAGGAGAATGATATATGGGGAGACTGGAAAATTCAAGGTGACTTTTATAAAAAATTGAATTGCCCTACTTTGGCTCAAATACTGAAAGTTTTCTACTTCCCAGATCTTGCTTTGCAGATGAAAACACAGAACGGTTCTGGTTCAGTTAGTGCCCTGTAGAGTGAGTTATGAGAGGCGCGGGTATGATTTAGTGAGTTAGAGCTGCTGTTTTGAGTTCTGAAAATGGTGAATATAGTCTGAAAACGTCAGAAGTAATCACAAAAAATGACCCCATAAATCTTAAACACTTCATTGAAAAATATGTCCAAAAATAATGCTCACCACATATTAGTGTTTCACGTATAATTATAAGAAGAGGTTCCTTGTTCTCTAATTAAGCCAGTTTCTTAAGCTTGGCTAGTAAATAACTTAAGACCAATTATACTTCACCTAAAAAAATATTAGGAAAACATGGCTATTTTTTATAAGATGAATGTTTATAGTTAGGGTGTGACCCTGTGGTTAGAAAGCATCCCGTATAGTTTGATATGGACAGGAGTTAAAAGAATTTCCTTGATTTCCAGCTTAATCAGTCTAGGGACCCTCATATTCAAAAATAGTGTTTTTTAAAATAATTCAGAATTAATTTTTTAAAAATTTGAAAAAATTTCCTTTAAAAGTCAAGGAAATAAAAAGTCAAATTTTTTTTGACTCCTTTAAAAAAAGTCAGATATTTTCCATAGAAGCTAACAACTTCAACTACTGCTTACTTAGAAGCCTTTCCTGACTTGCCTGCTTAGGACACTTTCCCATGTTATACACTGTCATAGCACTCTCACCAACATGTCTATGCATTTTCTTATGTGATTGTTTTATTATGTCTTACTCATTTGTGAGCTGCATGAGCACAGGGACCAGGGCTGCTTTTGTCATTGTATTTTTAGTGACTGTACAAATCATAAAAATATATTTTTTGACTGAATAATGAAGGAATGAGTCTGGTTCATAGTCCTGATGGTCTTTATAGCTTATATAGTTAGATAGAATCAATAAATGAATATAACCCAGTAATACCCACAAAGTGACAGAAACATGTACACAGAATATACTAGAGAAACAATATACTTCAAGTTCTGAGAAGTTTTGCTTCAAGGAATGATCAAGTGACAAAGAAATTGTAGCATCTCGTCTACACTTGGACAGTCATTTTAGCACGTCATTTTGATGCAAGAGTAGTCACATAAGTAGATCTTCTTATCTGAATGTATTAGGACTGTCTCATGTGCAAGTGATGGGAAACCTATCTGAAGTAGGCTGTCCATAAAAAGGATTAGAATTTTTTGATAATATGTATAGTTAGGTATTTAAACTGACCTTTCCACTTAAAGCAAATAAAAAATGCTGGATTAACTACATTTTCTAAAAAGTGTTAGAGATGCCATGATAGTGAGAAATTATACAGTTAATATCAAAGAAGGTAGGAGCACAGAGAAGTAAATTGAACATTAAATTTTGTTTTGACAAATAACATTTATCAAATCACAAAAGATGGCATTTTCCCAAGTTGGGGCACCTAATGAGAGACCCTCGGTCAATAAAGCCAAGACTCAAAACGTCACTCTTCAGTGTAAAGGAGATCCAGAATTAAATCTTCAGTAGATCTCTACTCCCAGGGGACCGCAGGGAAATTTACCTTTGTACTGAGTGGAGCAGGGAGATAAAAGGCAATGAGAAGTTTGAACAGTATACTGGCTGACCCTTAAGTGAATTGCTAGCTTAAGTTTGCATCACTTTGATCCAAAAAATAGTTTGAGATTGGCAGAAGCAAATTCAAATATTTGGATAAATGTACATATGTCCTAGGCCCTGAAAGAAGTTCCTCAGAAAATGTCCAAGTTAAATGACAAGCTCACAGTTCTGGGTAACTAAGCACAGAAGCAAACAAGAAACTGTATTTTAATTTGGGTTCTCACTGTAGCAGTCTCCAAGATAGGGTTATGAGGACATGTCTTATTTGGGAAATGCAGATGACACTAACCAGGAAATACAGAAGTGATACAGGGAAGGCAGCTAATAAAACCAAAAGTGAGTAGTTAGAACTTAATAGACAAGGTCAGACACAGTGGCTCACGCCTGTAATCCCAGCACTTTGGGAGGCTGAGGTGGGAGGATCACCTGAGGTCCGGAGTTGGAGATGAGCCTGACCAACATGGAGAAAACCCATCTTTACTAAAAATACAAAATTTGCTGGGCGTGGTGGCACATGTCTGTAATCCCAACTACTAGGGAGGCTGAGGCAGGAGAATTGCTTGAACCCGGGAGGTGGAGGTTGTGAGCTGAGATCATGCCATTGCACTCCAGCCTGGGCAACAAGAGTGAAACTCTGTCTCAAAACAAACAAACAAACAAAAAACCTTAATAGACAGATGAGTAAACTCTAGGAAGTAGTATAAAACCCACATCTCAATACCATCTGAAAGGTGAGGCAGTTTACCTTTATATGCCACTTCTGGTTGATTATTGGTTGATGGTTACTCCAGTGTAGGGATTGATATTGTGAATTCCTCAGCATTTCTAGGCAGCCACACAGATTGGTAACACAGCTTGCCATGGTTCTGACAAAAAGCCACCAGGTACAGAGTACAGATGTTGGCAGTTGAGTCAGCCAGAGCACTTGGAAAGGTCTGAGGGATAAGTGTGAGGCACAGACAGCACCTGCTACAATAGTAACAGCAGAAACAGACCCACAGAAATGAAAGATATTAGAATTAATAGACACATTGTAAAATAATAGGTTTGAAAATCTAAGGATGAATCAAGAAACTATAAAAAGTGACAACCTTATAAGTAAACCAAATAGAACTTTAGGAAATAAAAATTTAGTAGCCTAAATTTAAAGCTCAATGAGTGATAAATTACATCACAGTAAAACTGATGAAAAAACTCAGTGGATGGGCCTAATAGCAGATGAAACTTGGGTAATGAAAACATTAGTGAACTGGAAGACAGGTCAAAAGAAATTTTCCAAAGTGCAACAGAGACAAAAAGACAGAAAGCACACGTGAGGGCAGTAGAGGCTTAAGGCATAGAGTTAAAAAGTGTAACATACTTCCAATCAGAGTCTCAAAAGGAGAGACAGAGTGAGAAAGAGTTGATATTTAAAAAGATAGCAGTTGATAGTTTTCTGGAACTGATGAAATATTCCAAACCCATGACACAAATAGCCCAAAGAACCCAAAACATAATAAGTGAAAAACTCAGATCTAGACTCATGGTGAACCCACAGAGAACTAGATGCAAACAAAATCTTCAGTCAAAAAAAAAAGACTAATTCCAATGAGTGGTAGTTAGTAGGCTGTCTCCTCAATGATAACAATAACCACTTTCGATGCAATGTGGTCCATAATAAATTGAAAAATATATCTTCCAAAATCAAATTCTATACCTTCAAATATGCCTTTCAAGAACAAAGGTGAAATAGAAAAAAAAGAATAAAGGCAAAATAATTTTCAGACAAGCAAAGACCCCGACAGTTCATATCAGCAATCTGACAAGAGTTTTGAAAGTCAGGTGGAAGAAATATAATTCCATATTGACAATCTGATAAAGAAATAACACTAAAAAAGTGATGTTAGTAAATTTGAATAATGTAAAACTAATGTTTAATTGGGTAAAAATATAGAATCAAAGCACATGATGGCGATAACATAACAGTTGAGTAAAAAGGAGAAGGGAGGCTAGGTGCAGTAGCTCATGCCTGTGATCCCAGCACTTTGGGAGACCAAGGCAGGTGGATCACTTGCGGTCAGGAGTTCAAGACCAGCCTGGCCAAAACAGTGAAACCCCCATCTCTACTAAGAATATAAAAATTAGCTGGGTATGGTGGTGCATGCTTGTAATCCCAGCTACTTGGGAGGCTGAGGCAGATGAATTGCTTGAACCCAAGAGGCAGAGGTTGCAGTGAGCCAAGATCGTACCACTGTACTCCAGCCTGGGTGACAGAGCAAGACTCTATCTCCAAAAAAAAAAAAAAAAAAAAAAATACAGATTAATATGCTATGAGAAGACACATGCAAATTTTAGGATACCACTAAAAGAACAGAAATAGAAAGAAGTACAAACTAGTTGAGGGGAAAAATAGATAAAGGAAAAATCAAAAGACAAAAGAGGAAAAAAGGTACAGATAAAGGACAAATAGAGTATATAAAATAGCATCACGACACAAGGTTTATAATTAAGATATTTTTTCACCTAAAGTCCAAGAAAAGTTTACAAAATTAAAATAGCCAAACCAACCTAAAAATCAAGAAGGCAGAAATAAGGTTAAGAGTAAATATTGCTGAAACAGAAGATGAACATAATAGAGAGGATTTAAGAAGTTCCACAATTTGTTCATGACTGATCTTGTTAGAATTATTTTCCAAAGGGAGAAAGCATAATGGTTTAATCAGAAATGATTAAAGGAGCATCCCTACAGATCCTCTAGTTCTTAAAAGGTTTATGCCACTAACTTTGAAAATTTAGAAGAATGAAAACATTTCTGTAAAAAATCAACTTACTAAAAAAAAAAGAAATAGAAAACATAATTACCTAATGATTAAAGGAACTGAAGCCATAATTAAAATGAAAGAAAATTCCAAATCATATATATAATTATGAGTGAGTTCTTAACCATTCCAGAAGAAATATTTTCAACCTGAAACTCTTGAGAAATAACAAGGTACTTCCCCAACTATTTTTATACTGTCAGAATAACCTCGATACCACCTATTAAGGATGAGAAAAAAATTAAGAGAAATGGAATATGAACACAATATAAACAAATTTATAGAAAAGATAAATATGTAATGAGAAAGTAAGGTTTAAGCATTTAATGTTGATTTAACATCAAACATCTTTTGTGCACTACTTCAAATCCTCTGGCCCTACCTTTTACTCCAACTGTTGTTAGTGAGACAGTGCCACACAGGCTTTAATCATATTTGCATAGCCGCAATCTGACAGCACCTCACCTCAGCCTTGGATACTTTTTCTTGCTTCCTGATTTTTTTTCCTGACATTTCAATGTGAGGTGCTTGTGGGAACCTACTGGCACTCGTGCTTGTATAACATGAAAGTGTGAAGGAGTTAATATTTTGGGTGGCATCTTTCCAATGAGACAGGTCCCCTTTGCAGGATTGATAAATACTTGCTCCTTTCATCCCCTCAGTGGGTGTAAATTCATCAGGCTTCTCTGAATGCTCACTGGGATTGAGCATCAGTTACCCTTAGAGGTGGCCAACTTGATAGGGCATGCTTGTATAGCATATTCTCTATTGCCTCCAGGGCATCCTTGGACAGGATATTCTGTTTCATTTCCCTGTCATTTCACTTCCCTTTCAATTCCCCTAGTATTCTTTGGGGGAAAAAAGAATACTAATTTGCCATATTAACAGATTAAAGGAGAACAAAATCATATGAAACTCTCAATAGATGTAGTAAAATACAGAATTCAGCATCATTCATGATAAAAAAAAAAAACTTTAAAAAATCTATATATAATAGCAATTGAGTAAAAAGATAACCCAGAGAAGGGGAGAAAATATTTGCAAATCATGTCTGAGAGGGATTAATATTCAGTATAGAGAACCTCTAAAACTCAACCAAAACAAAACAACCTGATTAAAAAATGGACAAAAGACTTCAATAGACATTTCTCTAAAGAAAACATATAAATGGCTAGGCTGGGCGTGGTGGCTCACACCTGCAATCCTGGCACTTTGGGAAGCTGAGGTGGGCAGATAACCGGAGGTCGGGAGTTGGAGACCAGCCTGACCAACATGGAGAAACCCTGTCGCTACTAAAAATACAAAATTAGCTGGGCGTGGTGGTGCATGCCTGTAATCCCAGCTACTCGGGAAGGCTGAGGTAGGAGAAGAACTTGAACCCAGGAGGTGGAGGTTGCAGTGAAGCTGAGGTCGTGCCATTGCACTCCAGTCTGGGCAACAACAGTGACACTCCATCTCAAAAACAACAACAAAAAAACAACAACAAAAAAACCCAGAAAATATAGATAATGGCCAGTAAGCATATGAAAAGGTACTCAGTATCACTAATTATTAGAGAAATGCAAATTAAAACTATAATGAGATACTACTTTATATCCATTAGGATGGCTACTATCACAAACAGAAAACAAATGTTGGCGAAGATGTGAAGAAATGGAAACACTTAACCACTGTTGGTGGGAGTGTAAAGTAATACAGTCACTACGGCAAATAGCACGACAGTTCCTAAACAAGTTAATAGAATTACTACTTCTCCATATATACCTAAAAGAATTGAAAGCAAGGTCTCAAAGAGATACTTGTACACCCATCTTCATAGAAGCATTATTCACAAGCTAAAATTTGGAAGCAACATACATGGTCGTCAACAGATGAATGGACAAGCAAAAATGTGGTATAAACATATAATGGAATATTCAGAAATTCTGATGTGAAAACATAGATAAACCTTTAGGACATTGTGCTAAATAAAGTAGTTACAAAAAGACAAATACTGTATGATTCCACTTACATGAGGCACTTAGGTTAGTCAAAATCATAGAGACAGAAAGTAGAATAGTAGTTGCCAGGGGGAGGGAGAAATGGGGAGTTATTTAATGATTATGCAGTTAGCTTCAGTTTTACAAGAGGAAGAGAATTCTGGAGATGGATGGAAGTGATGGTTGCACAACATTATGAATGTATTTAACACCACTGAGCTATATACTTACAAATAGTGAAAATGGTAAATTTTATGTTAATGGAAAGTTTTACATGTATTTTACCACAAGGAGAAAATTGGAAAACTAACAAACTATAAATAGGAGAAACTTCCTTATCCTGATTAACATATTTGGTGATCAAATGTTGAAAGCTTTGATGTTGTAGACAGCATTTAAATTTTTCTCTTAATTTCATGTCCAGTCAGGAAAAAGAAAACCATTCTAGGTATTTTGATACAGGCAATTAAATGCAGGGAAATGATTACACTGGCAACAGAATAGTTAAGCCAAAGAGGGGATGGTGGACTTTACCAGAGATTAGCAACAGCTGGACCTCTGGGCTGAAGAGATGTAGGAAGAGGGTAATATTACCGGAGGCCAGACGCTCAGGTGCTCAGATAGACGATAGAACCACGACAGCATGGGAATCACAGAGGGAAGCGCTGTGCCTGGCAGGAACTGCAAACCAAAAAGAGATGTAGCTGCTGTCAGACATCGCCCTAAACTGGGGTGACAAAAAAATTCCTTGGTTTTTCCTGCCCCCCCACTCATTCTGATCTTCCTCCAGTACCTCTTTTTGGTTCCACTCAACTAGAAACCAGAGGACAAGTGAATCTGTCAACATAATCCATAGATTTTGTTTTACTGGAGTATACAGTAAGGTAGAGGAAGGCCAGTAGATCTGGAAGGGAAACAAAAACTGTGCAACACGGAGGAGAAATAATGAAAAGTCAAGCAACTGGTTGTCCATAGGCAGGTGGGAGAAGCACTTAGGTGCCTTCCGAGATGCTGGTAATATTCTATTTCTTGCCTTAATTTGTGGTTACATTGGTGTTTGCTTTATAATTGTCTTTAAATCTCACAGGTATCTTAGCATCTCTTTCATATGATACGCCTCATGAAAAATACAAAATAGAGAAAATTCGTAGACTTACAGAACTGAAAAACTTAGGATTAACTTTGTTTTTTATTCAGAGGTTCAAATGCTGCCAACAAGGCTTGTCTCTGTCATCTGACTTTATCCTCAGGGTGGCTCTAGAAATCTTACCTTTCCCATACTGATTGTTTTTCCCTGTTTTTCCTCCAGAAACTTCAGTAGATATTTAATTGGCTCTCTCTGTATAGTATGTTCATTGCTGGGCAATGAATGTGGCCAGGGGGAGAGAGGAATCATTTTCTTGCAAAATTCCTTAACTGGCATTAGAGGGTGTTACCCTAAGTCCTCCAAAGGAATTAGTTATGGTAGATGAGGGAAAAAGGGAGGCACATCCCAGGTGGTTATTCTTCCACTTCATTCAGTTCTTAACCACCCAACTCCTGACGGTCTCATGTCTGGTGTAATGCCTACTACGATATGGAGAAAAACAGAAAATGAGTGAGCTAGAAAATAGGCTCTCTATAGATTTGTGTTTCTGTTCTGAACTCTGACAAGTTGTTCTTAAACAATAGTCACTAGTTGACTTCAGGAGCTATTATCAAATACGTAAGTTACACAATAAGTTTCTCTAAATTGTCTATTTCCCCCTTTTCTCCCCAGTCACCTTAAAAGGCTACTGTACCTGGCTCTGAAAGAGATAAAAGATGTAAGCTAGCTCTAAGGGAGGCTCACTGGATGAGTGCTGGTAACTATGCTGTGTAGCATCGATACAAGACATGACACTGTGGCTTACTGCATATATAAATACAAATTTCAGATATTTAAAACACTTCTACCTAATCACTTCTTTTGAATAAAAAGGCATATGTATGCTTAATTTCTATATCCTCATATATGTTTATTAAACTTTGCTTTGAAGGCCAGGCACAGTGGCTCAAGTTGGGAGGCCGAGGTAAGCAGATCCATTGAGGCTAGGAGTTTGAGACCAGCCTGGGCTACATGGAGAAACCTTGTCTCTACTAAAAATAGAAAAATTAGCCAGGTGTGGTGGCATGTGCCTGTAATCCCAGCTAACTCGAGAAGGCTGAAGCATGGGAATCACGTGAACCTAGCAGGCGGAGGTTGCAGTGAGCTGAGATCGCGCCATTGCACTCCAGCCTACAGGACAAGGCGAGACTGTCTCAAAGCAAACAAAAACTTTGTTTTGAAACATATTGTCGAAAATGTTTCAAAATTGTAAATTTAATTGTTGAATACATTTAGTCTACATCATCGGAGTGATGAACACAGGCTTGCACTCTCAGGTCTCACTTGGAGGAAGGACTCCTTGCCCCAGCTGCTGGGAGTGCTGTCAGCAGACTGTTTTCAGCCGTCAGCCCCTTCAGGGATTGTCTCAGCCGTAAAGAGCCACCTTTCTCAACATCGTGCCTTTTTGGGTGATGTGATGGTTAGTTTTTTATATGTCAACGTGGCTAGCCCATGGTACCCAGGTATTTGGTCTAATATTCTGTTTCTGTGAAGATATTTTTTAAAGATGAGATTAACTAGAGCTTGAGTAAAGCAGATTACCCATTATAATGTAAATGAGTCTCATCCAATCAGTTGAAACCCTTAAGAAAGAGACTGACTTCCCTGGAAGGAGGAATTTTTTCCAGCAAACAGTCTTTCAACTCAAACTGTAACCCTTTCCTGGGTCTCCAGCCTGCTGACCAACTGGGAGATTTTGGATTTTGCCAGCATCTGCAATAAAATAATCTATTCCTTAAATATCTGTCTCTGTCTGTTTCTGTGTATATATAGCATATGTGTAAGTATGCATTCTGTTCTGTTTCTCTGGAGAAACCTAACTAATGCAGGTGGCCTACGTTCAATGATGAATCAAGGTGAGAGTATGAAGACCCAGCCATTTTGGCTCAACATGGGACAATGCTACCAGGTCTCCCCTCTTCTGAGCTCCCTCCAGAACTCTCTGGTTGGCTGAGTCTGCTGGTGAGTTCAACTTCTCCCTCTGCCCACTCTAGCTTTCTTTTTTTTTTTTTTTTTTTTTTTTTTTTTTTTTTTTTTTTTGAGATGGAGTCTCGCTCTGTCGCCCAGGCTGGAGTGCTGTGGCCGGATCTCAGCTCACTGCAAGCTCCGCCTCCCGGGTTTACGCCATTCTCCTGCCTCAGCCTCCCGAGTAGCTGGGACTACAGGTGCCCGCCACCTCACCCGGCTAATTTTTTGTATTTTTAGTAGAGACGGGGTTTCACCGTGTTAGCCAGGATGGTCTCGATCTCCTGACCTCGTGATCCGCCCGTCTCGGCCTCCCAAAGTGCTGGGATTACAGGCTTGAGCCACCGCGCCCGGCCCACTCTAGCTTTCTTAACCTTTCTTCTACCTGTGTTGATCCCGTGGGCACTCCCTATAAAACATGTTGAATACTAAACTCTGAAGAAGAGTCTGCTTCTTGGAGAGCCCAACTCACAACAAAAGGAAAGTGGAATGTATGAGGGAAATAGAATACTATGAGGACCTTCTTATTCTTCCTGAAAAATAATTATTCCAGATTCTTGAAGAAAGATATAAATGGCAAGGCTTGGGCAGAAAAGCAAGGTGATTCTGATGGGAGTTTCCCAGAGAACTTCTGTAATTTGGAAATAGAAAAAGAGTTGGAGAACTTATTATCATGGTGATAATTTCCATTAGAGTAGAAGACAATGTCCTTAGCCAGCTACCTCTGAAGTTTTGGGAAAGAGAATAGCTTGGGACAGAGAATGACAGCATGAAAGAGAAGCAATGGACTGTCCAAGTGAGACATCAGGGCATGTCTCCATTAGGAGATGGAATGAAAAGTGTCATAGCTTTGAGGAAGAAAATGAGAAGTATTTTGTATATACTTTATATACACACATATATATACTTTAGGCCTATATAATATATATTTTTGTTAATATATGAATGTATATATTATTATATTTGCGCTTTTTTGGTAGGAAGTTGGTACAAACTTGCCTAGAAGTATGTTTGTCAACTCTCACCCCTACTACCTTTCCCTTCTCTCTTTTTCCAATATACCAGGGACTGATTCAAATGATATGTTCACATTCTAATCCATTACCTTTTATAAGCTATAGCATGTGCTTTTAAAGGTTAAGCTTTTTGTCCTGTGATTACAGAACTAATTCTAGTTAACTACTCAGAAAATAAGCTGAAAGTGACGGCAACTTCATTTAACTTATATGATGATGTTTGAGTCCTCACTGAATCCACAGGTTTTGCTGTTACTGACTTATTTCCTTTACAAAACTGAGGTTTTTCTTTGGAGATCTTCCTTCAGTTCTTTCATTCTTTTGTTGGTTCTTTTTTTGAGACAGTCTTGCTCTGTCGCTCAGGCTGGGGTACACTGGTGCCATCTTTGCTCATTGCAACCTCCATCTCTCGGGTTCAAGTGATTCTCCTGCCTCAGCCTCTTGAGTAGGTGGGATTACAGGTGCCCGCCACCACCCCTGGGTAATTTTTGTATTTTTAGTAGAGATGGGGTTTCACTATTGGCCAGGCCAGGCTGGTCTTGAACTCCTGGCCTCAAGTGATTCACCTGCCTCAACCTCCCTAAGTGCTGGGATTACAGGTGTAAGCCATCATGCCCAGCTAATTTTTTCCTATTGTTTAACTTGGTGGATGTATATTTTGTTCATTTCGTGCAGAAATGAAACATGATACAGCAAGATAGTTTCCTGTCTTGATGAAAATTTAATGAAACAGGATCATTCTTTAAGAATTAGGCCGGGTGTGGTGGCTCACGCCTGTAATCCCAGCACTTTGGGAGGCCGAGACGGGCGGATCACGAGGTCAGGAGATCGAGACCATCCTGGCTAACACGGCGAAACCCCGTTTCTACTAAAAATACAAAAAAAATTAGCTGGGCGTGGTTGTGGGCACCTGTGGTACCAGTTACTTGGGAGGCTGAGGCAGGAGAATGGCGTGAACCTGGGGGGCGGAGCTTGCAGTGAGCTGAGATTGCGCTGCTGCACTCCTGCCTGGGCGACAGAGCGAGACTCCATCCAAAAAAAAAAAAAAAAAATTCGGTGTGTTTTTTTGCTGCTGTAGACTCAGGAAGAAGAATTCGGAGCTTTTCCTAGTTTTCCTTTTGTAGAAGGGCATCCAAACTTTTATTCCCCAGCCCCATCTACCCTTTATCTCTCTATCCCAAACCATGGTAAGGAGAAACCAGATCTTAAGAGCAGTGGTTTTAGATTTGATTTCTTTTTAAAAGAGGGATTGATAGACTTTTATCTAAAGTCAGAAAATTCTTACCTTCAGGGGATGGGAGTGGGTGTTATACTATTGACTGGAAAGAGGGATGAGATAACTTTCTAGTACGATGGCTCTATATTTTTATCTGGGTGATAGCTGCACAAGAATATACAAATTTAAAGCATCATTGAGCTATACACTCAATATATCCTATGAAAGAATGTCAGATGATATGCTTTAGAAGTTATAACCATCAGAAAATATTTATCTGTCAAGTAGCAATGTTAAAAGGAAGATTGCTATCGGTTCATTAATATGTGGAAAAGGAAAGCAAGCAAATCAAGTAGTTTTGTTTCTTTTTCTTTCCATGTTTACTTCCTGTTCTGATACTTGTATCCTCAGGTTGGCAGCATGAGGAGATTGACCTTTTAAGTGGTTTAGAAGGACAAGTCAGAAATCAGTCCAACAGATTGAAACTGTGTGTTCATTTTTGTGTTTGAATTTGTTCCAAGGAAATTTCCAGTTTTTCTCCTCTAGCTCAAAGCCAATTAGACAAGTCAGTCCCCATTCATATTCATCAGTGACTTTAGCTTTTCACTGATACTGTAGCCAGCCCCCTCTGGTGAGCCCCTATTTATAATGACTCTGCTGGACTTTTTTTTTTTTTTTTTTTTGAGATGGAGTCTCGCTCTGTTGCCCAGGCTGGAGTGCAGTGGCATGATCTCGGCTCACTGCAAGCTCCACCTCCTGGGTTCACGCCATCCTCCTGCCTCACCCTCCCGAGTAGCTGGGACTACAGGCGCCCGCCACCACACCCAGCTAATTTTTTTGTATTTTTAGTAGCGATGGGGTTTCATCATGTTAGCCAGGATGGTCTCGATCTCCTGACCTCGTGATCTGCCCGCCTCGGCCTCCCAAAGTGTTGGGATTACAGGTGTGAGCCACCGCGCCCAGCCTCTGTTGAACTGTTTTGCTGACTTTTAGGGCTCTATTGTGAAGTTTCTGGCCCAGCTTGGTTATATTCCTGATGTACAAGATTTGTTTCTTCTTGGCCAGTGGCCAACGTCTTAGACACCCTTAAGATTTTTTTGTTGTTGCTGAGTTAGCAAGCTGTCTTACTTGGAATTAGCCTGAGCCACTGTGGCCCTTTCGAACACCACCAATTTAGGACTCGAATTCCTCTGCTCCAGAAGAAGTGGATATGGGTACAGTTTGCTAAAAACTTAACTATGATACTAGACTTTGCCTTTCAGATATCTTCCATTTACATCAACAATAAAAGAGGTTACAAATGAGAAGTAGACTATGGCAAAAGAGGCCCTTGTTAAACAGCCTAGGCTTGTCATTGGTAGAGTACCCTGGGAAACAGACTCCAAGACTAACACTTGTATGCAGAAGGTTTATTGGAGAATGCTCTTGGGAACACCTGTAAAGGGGTATAGAAAGCAGGACTGTCACTGGGAAAAGTTGAATAGTGATACAGTTACACCACCAGTCTCAATAACAGGAGAAACTCTGTAGCTGGGATGGTCTTTCAGAGAAGTCCCAAACTGTGGCAAAGAGACCAGGCCATTGTACTCTTGCCTGGATAATCTGTAGAGTGAATGCCGTCTTGACCAAAGCAGATTCCATTAGCAAGTGTAATTCCCCAAGTAGAATACACAGAATACAACTGTGAGTGTATGGTAGCAATCACATTTACAGTGTCTAGGGAAATGCATGCCTTGGTTTTGATCCACCAGCGTTCATTTTTTGTGCCACTTGGACTCACTTTGTATAGTAAATTCATATCATCTGTGAAAGAGCTTCTCCAGGATTCTGTTCTGTTTCTTTCCTGGAGAAACTTATAAAAGGAAAATTGGTGGGATAAACTACAGCTCCTGCAGCTAGAGATGATCTTGACAGTCCCACAGAGAGTCATCATTTCACTCTTTTAATACTCATTTCTGGAAATTCCTCACCCTTGGTTAGCACCTCTTTTGGTCAAGATGGCTTACTAAAGAGTGAGATTACTAAATCTTACTAAGGGTTACTAAAGGTTGAGATGGCTTACTAAAGGCCTTAATTCATGGACAATAGAAGATGGCTTGGTCGGTTATTCAGAGGCCTAGCAGGAGAAAGATGGAAAGATCAGGGAAAAAGAGGTCTGGGGAAGATGCCTGTAGGAGGACTTAGTCGTTGGCATGAAAGGTGAAGATCTTTGTGTCGCAGAAGCGAGCTGAGGAGGCAGAGTGACTTGGTTGACGTCAACCAACTTATGTCAGTGGTTACTCATGTGCTCAGGGACTTGAAGGAGTAGCCATGGTGGCAGGTATGCATGGTCCCAACAGCACGGGTTCCTGCTCACCAATTTTAATTACCTTCTGCTGCCACCATATTCCTAACCTGCCAGCAAGAAATATTAGTGTTAGGTCCCAGACATGGTCTCATCCCTTGAGGAACTAGTAACTTGGTAGCAACAATAACATGAGACCACTCCTACCATGGAAGGAACAGTGATCCATTGTGACTCTAATTGATACATATTGTAGGCATGAGTTTTATTTTTAGGGCCTCAGCCAGCAGCAAGATCTTTGAACACAAAGAGTATTTCATGATAACATTACCCCAGACCAAGGGACTGATGTAGCAGCAAAAGAGATGTGGCCATAGGCATATGACTATGAGATTCACTGTTGTTCCTATTTCCTACTACATCACTCAGAACCTGATGGCTTGACCAATGGAAAAAACACCTTAAGATGCAGCGAAGGAGCCAGTATGGAGATGATATCCTGTAAGAATGGGATGGCATCTCTCATACTGCAGTATATACCCTAAATGAATGACCATTAATTTGCACAATGTCAGGCAATGCACCAAAAGGTAGAATCTATGGACTTTGGGAAGCCAGGAGTGTAAGTAGGAGTAGCTGTACTTACTTTCACTCCCAGTGTCCACTTAGGGAATTTGTGCTTCCTGTTCTGCAAGTGAAGAAGGTTCTACAAGTTTGGGGTCCTGGTTCCTAGAGTGGAAGCATTTCTGTCAGGGGATGCTGCAAAAGTACTAACCAAATTAAAGCTATGGCTACTGACCAGACACTTAAGGCTCACACCAAGAAAAGAGGCAAGGAAAGGAGTCATTATCCTGGCAGGCATAATTGACTGTAATCACCAGGAGGAGGTAAGGCTGGTTTACAAGGGGCGGGAAAGAATGTATAGTGATTCACTGGGGGAATCTCATTGTACTGTACTGCCTAGTTTTGATGGCGAGTGAGCCATTAGCTATAGACTAAGAAGGAAATGATGACCGGGACTCATACTCCTCAGGGATGAGTGACTTTAACACAAAGTGGTGGGCAGGCTATTTTTGGAGGCCCACAAATCTTAGATGGATCAAGGCATTCAAGATTTCTGAGTGCTTTGACCCAGATGTCCTCATTCCATGTGTCATGGTTGACTGTTAATCAAACCCTGATCTTGAAGTAGAAGACTCGTTGAGGTTGAGAATTCAACTCCTTTTAGAGTTTTTACTTTTTTACTATATTTAAGATCTAGGCCAGATCCTCATTTATTCTTCTCACCACCTGCAGGAGATAAGAGTCTCTTTATATGTTGTCAAGGAGAGCCTCTGGTTTCATATTTTGTCTTAAATTAGTGATTAATGATCCTCAAACTTCCATTGATTTCCTCAATGCAGTGAGTATACCCAGAAACAGCCAACTACTCTATAATCCTTATAATAACTACTACTCCTATACCTCTAAAATGCCTCGTATATTGCACTTGATAGTGCATTCCCTTCCCAATTAGTTCATGGCCCATAAAAGGTTTTAATGATTGCAGCACTACAGCAAGCCAGGGGCAATCTATACTCCTCTTGCTACCAATGATGATGTCATCTTTGCCAGCTAGTCAGGGAGCAATCCCGATCAAGCATCCATTTTAGAGTCTGCTTTGTAGGGTCATTCCCAGTGTCAACTGTTGCAGATCAGGTTCCGTGGGAAACAGACCCCAAAACATTGGAATTTTCATGCAGTATGTTTATTGGAAGTGCTCTCTAGACCCGCACCTTCAAGGGAACAATGAATGCAGAATGGAACTAGGGAGAAACTGAGTGGTAATTCAGTTGCAATAGCAGCTTCAGCTAATCTCATGGGGAACTATAAATCTAAGAATGATCCTTCAGAAATTTCCTAATTTAGGAAAGGGCCAGGATTTTGTACTAGCACATCAATCAGTTACTGAATGTGAATTGTTCTGGGGAGTAAAAGTAACATTTGTGGCTTTCTTCAGCCAGAGGCGATGCTTGTATATGGACACAGATGCTAGCCGTTGGTAACCAACACCCCTTGTGGCTGGGGGAATGAGCATGTTAATCCTGAAGGGGGATTTGAGTGGTATATCACAGCATCTACTACAAGTCTCATTGAAAATTAAGAGGTGCTATTCCAGAGACGGAAAGGTATAGTGCTACAAGGGGTGAAGAGTGTTTCTCTCTGCGATACTGGGTTTCTCAGAGTTGGAAGATGACATTATCAAGTTCTATAGGTTATACTAGTAGACTTGAACCTGCTTAAAAACAACACTTTAGAGGTGGCTGGATCACAGGAGTATTTGGCCACCTGTATATCTGTAACCTGGGTACTGTCTTGTGAGTCTTAATGTCCCCTATATATAAGCTTGCCATAGAGAGAGAGAGAGCAGAGTTGTCTGACTGTGAATGGATCACACTGGATAGGCAGTGGCTAGTTGGGCTTGTAGGACCCCAGATAGATCAACAGTGCTAGACAGAGGTCTTACCCCCCACGGTTGTCAGGCAGCTGTTTTCTCTGGGAGTTACACCCTATGCTGTTGAGCTGTGGTCTTCTATTATCATTGAGGATTTAATGTAAATAAAAGTAGACCTAACTCAAGGATCCCACGTACCAAAATTGGTAGAAAGTCTAAAGTCATTGATTTGGGGAATCAAATCATTGGTGATGTACAGAGTAATATGATATGACTTCTGCTTTGATATGGTAGAGCACTCTACATTTATGTCATTAATATGAATTGCCATACTAAATTCTGCTATTCAAAATACTTGCTACTACCAGCTAAGGAAGGAGTTGATGTTAGGTCTGGCTATTTGAATGGCAGTAAAGTGAGATGGCCAACGAGTGAAAATGATGGGTGTCTTTTCTGAATAAGCCAGAGTCATTGCTTGGTGTGTTACTTGGAGTTCTTTTACTTTTCCCACAAAAGAGAAATATTCCAGTTATGCGCTACTTCATCAGTCTAGGGCTTGATATAAAGATTCATGGAGCAAAGCCACAGCTGACCCATGATGAAATGGCAAAGTGAGTGAGAAATAAACCTCTGCTGTTGTAAGAAACTGAGAATGTTGAGGGTTTGTTATTATGACAGCATAACCTAGCACAAACTGACTAATATATTCACATTTCATAGGTTTCATTTCATATGTTTTGTTTGGAGACTGGTTTGTTCACTCGAAAATGGCTAAGGGGTACCGAGTTGTAGTAATTCCCTCTCTGGTAGGAATACTGCTAAAGTATAGTTTGCCTCTGGATCTCATTCCTGTAAACTGACCATTTTAGTGCTTTTTTGTTGGCTTTCATTTTCATGGCAAAGGCAAGGAGGAGAAAGGAATGGACACAGAGGAGATAAACTGGTAAACCCTGACTCTGAGTGGGGAAGATGAGTGAGGCAGCAGCAGTTCTAGAGTTAAAAGGAATAAGAAAATGCATTATTTTAAATTTTGTATTTTTGAAAGATATATGCTATTTCTTTTGAAAATAATGCTGGAATTAAGTCTGAGTTTAGGTAGGATCAAGGGGAAAAAAACATAGGTGCAAGAAAGCTTTATCTCTACACTTAAAGATAGTCGCGGTGGCTCAAGCCTGTAATCCCAGCACTTTGGGAGGCCGAGACGGGCGGATCACGAGGTCAGGAGATGGAGACCATCCTGGCTAACACGGTGAAACCCCGTCTCTACTAAAAAAATACAAAAAAACTAGCCGGGCGAGGTGGCGGGCGCCTGTAGTCCCAGCTACTCCGGAGGCTGAGGCAGGAGAATAGCGTGAACCCGGGAGGCGGAGCTTGCAGTGAGCTGAGATCCGGCCACTGCACTCCAGCCTGGGCCGCGACAGAGCAAGACTCCGTCTCAAAAAAAAAAAAAGAAAAAAGATAGTACACATTTACTGGATCAAAACAAACACACACACATTAGTGAAATGAAACTCTTATTTCCTTTGATAAAATCCAATTTAATGCTTAAAATGGTAACACAAGAAGTCAAAAGCTACTGCTAAGAAGTTTTTCTGTACACTTATCTAATTAATTCTTTCATTTTTTTTTTTTTTTTGGTGGGTGAGGGATGGGGATTCTTACTGGCCCGTATCCATTAAATGTTATACAAATAGAAAAGTATGATTCACCAAAAAATTTAGACAAATAATAGCCACCATTCAAAATATGCTTTTATGTGAGACCTGTGTTAAGTAGGTTATATGAAGTGTAGGCAGCAATACCAAGATGGATATTCTCATCTGTAAAATGAGGCTTTGAAGAAAAAAACTCATTGGTTTGTTGAGATAGAAAGTGGTTAAATGAGAATGCGTGCAGGGCACAGCTTAGTGTTTGGCGCAAAGGAAATAGAAATAAATGATAGCTAATGTGAACCCTAATGTAATACTTCCTCCTACCAGTGATGAAAGATTTTTAGCCTCGGTTATTTTTTTAACCTTTAACATGAAGGAAATACTAAAAAATTGATCAAAGTCAATGTATTCGTATACAAACATTTTATGTGTTCCCCATGTTGCTGAACTTATTCTTTTCTCTCTCATTTGATGTCCAACAACCTGGCCACCCTTCCTATGCTGGAATTGAGTTGTGGCAGACAAAAATTCTAAAATGACCTGTAGATTCTGCCTGTGGTATATACACACTATATAATGCCCTCCTCTTGAGTGTGGGCAGAGCCTATGAATATGATAGGATAACATGCTCATGATCAGGTCACTAGTCTGCTGACATTGAGTTAATCAAAATGGAAGTTATTAGCTAATCAGGAATGTCTTAGTTCATTTGGGCTGCTATAACAGAATGTCATAGGCTGAGTGTCTTAGAAACAAGATACATTTCTCACAGTTCTGGAGACTGGAAGTCCAGGATCAAGGTGTAGCCAGATTTGGTGTCTAAGGAGGGCCTGCTTCTTAGTTCATATATGGTCATCTTTTCATTGTGTCCTCACATGGAAGAAGCGGGTGAGGGAGTTCCATGGGGTACCTTTTATGAGGGAACTAATCCCATTCATGAAGATGCCACTCCTATGACCTAACTTTGTTACTGAAGGTCCTGCCTCCTGATACCATTACATTGGTGATTAGGTTTCAACATACGCATTTTGGGGGGACATAAAACATTCAGTCTATAGCAAGGGGAGTCCTTTAAGAGAAGGCGAGGAGGCATCAGAAAAACGCTTATTCTGCTGGCCTGCAGTAAATGGCCATGCTGTGAAGAGGGCAACATGGCCAAGAGACAAGAGGCCTCTAGGAACTGAAGTCGTCCCATACCAACAGTTGGCATGTAACCGGAGACCTCAGTCATATGGCCACATGGAAATGAATTCTGTCAACAACCCGAGGGAGCTTAGAAGTGGATCTTCCCTTAGTCAAGCCTCAAGATGCAGATGCTGTCTGCTGACACCTTGATTTCCACCTTATGAGACCCAGCTAGATCGTGCTGGTCTCGTGACCCACAGAAACAGATAGTAACTTCATGTTTTAAGAAGAAAATCTGTGGTGATTTGTTAAGCAGCAATAGAAAACGAATATCAGATGAAACACTCCGCTGGGAATAGGATCCAGCCTCCTTAGTGACTGCTGAGTAGTTGGATGAGACAACCTAGAAATGTAGGCCAGTTAACTCCCCATGGGGTAAACATTGACCAATGGGAAATGAAAAATGGAAGATGAACATAAGTTTCTATCTTTCCCTCCACTTCAGTGGACTCTTCTATTTCTTTTTTTTTTTTTTGGTAACCAGCCTAAAGAAGCTCTGCATTCCGAAGGGATGCACTTGTCACTTAATTTGCTTTGTCTTTTCTCAGCTTGTTGTGGGTAGTAGCCAGTTTCCTAATATATCACATCACACTTTGTTCACTTCTTTCCTCTTCATTCTCACCCCGACAGTCTTGTACTTCTCAAGTAAGGTGTTAACACTTTTTATTCCTCCCACTAGGTTCTGCTTCCTGAAGGACCTGTGCTGTCAGTCACATAACAATTAAGAGGCAGATCTGCAATTTGAGTCCAATTCGGACTCAAACATGTTAATTTCATTACACCTTATTTCATTTCAAAGAAATCTTAAAAATATGTGCATGGTAGAAGCAGCACAAAATTTCTATTCTGATGACCATTCAAGAAGATACAGAATAGGGGTTTCAGATTATCTTGTTATTCAAAATAGTTGATTGAACTATTAGAAGGCACAATTTCTGGTTCTTTTAGTATGTTCAACTTAACATGCAATTTGGAAACAAACTCTAAGTGATACTAGACTCCTGTAATGTTGATTCCTAACAAACCTGTTGGGGCAATAGTATTGTAAAAGGGTCACTTGCTCTTCCCACAGTGGAGGCAGAATTTAAGGCCTGCTCTTTCTTCTTAGTTTACGAGTTGTCAATACATTTCCTAAAGCTGGAATTTTGCCTTGGACTTTTACTGAGATACTCTTTCTGTTGAGCAGTGTTCAACGAGCCTGAGGCAGAGTTTGAGGCAAATAAACAGAAACAATAGCCAAGTGCATTTTAAACTCTGAATTCTGTCGGTAAATGAACATGTTCTTTTCAGATTGGTTCATCTGTTCAGTGCATTACGACCTAATAGGGCGGGCATCATACTTTGCTACATTAATGATAGTGCCCAGAGAAAAGGTAAGTCCTTGTTTCCAGTTTGTTTTTCTCCTTATGAATTTGTGGGTAAGTAACTTGATGACCATGAATATGAGGTGGGAACATTGCTTTGAGGTATTTGTCCTTAGGATTCCATTGCAGATTCTTTTAAGCTGTTTGCTGCCCTCATTCTTGAAGTTTTTTTTTTTACTGCTAATCTGAGTTGAGTCATTTGGCAGTCACCTCTAAATATAATTCTAGAAATCCTCCAGTCACAGGCGATTGAGAAATAAATACTTAACTGAAGCTTGGTGAAACATTCTCAGAAATTCACCTCTGATAAGTTCACTGGGGAGAGAAAGGAGAGACTTATCTGCCTGCTTTCTGTTGCCTTTTGCTTCCTCTGGTCCTTAAGTAGAGAGTTAAGGCTCCTGTATCACTAGCCCACCAACAGCTGCTCAGGGAGTCAGATTCATGTTCTGCACTATGGCATTTCATCTGAATCCAGGAGTCAAAAGGCAACATCGCGTGGGTGAGATGCTGACTAAAAGAAGGAAGCAGTTCAGGAAACCTGTACTGTCCCAGGGTTCTGTGTCCACAGGTTGGATAGAAGAACCTCCAATTTCCTATTCTTCCTTCAATGACTTCTGAATGGATTTGTATGGATTTGTATGCACTTTACGTCACATTCTGGTTGCAAAAAGCACAAATAATCCCATCTTGAAAGGTGTCTGCTGGACTAAAACTGTCATCCACTTTCACCTAACCTGTGTATGTCATCTTTTGAGCTCTCTGAAGGAAGAACCTAAATTATTTTTTTGGATGGCATTCTCAGAATATACTTGTATTATTTATTACATTAAATATAACATCTTAAAGATATTATATAAATATAACAAGATATTATATAAATATAACATCTTGTAGATATTATATAAATATAACATCTTGTAGATATTATATAAATATAACATATTAAAGTACATCCTTCTATATAAGAATACACAAAGACTCTTATATGCTCTGTTACATCTAGAGATCCCTGAGGGCAGAAATTATGCATTATTCTCCCTGGATTTCCCAAAGCACTCAGCAACTAGATGGTCATGGAGTGAGTAAATAAATATTGGTAGCAGTGGTTAACTCTTAGATCCTGTCTGCCATGTGTGATATGATTTCCTTCTCATCTCTGCCTTTAACCTCAGGGACTTGATTTAGTTGTCACCTTAAGCAAAAATGATGACATTTTTCTGATACATCATGTTACATGAACTATATCCCATTTAAATTCCCATGGAAATTTATTTGAAAATCTGAATGTATCTTGTGATACTTTGTTTTGCAATGTAGTTCAATCATATATTAATCTTGTTTTTATAGTTATTAAGTAAACTTTGGAAACCTCCTCTGTCTAGGAACTAGGGTTATAAAATGAGAAGACTTCTAGTTCAATCATATATTAATCTCATTTTTATGGTTATTAAGTAAACTTTGGAAACCTCCTCTGTCTAGGAACTGAGGTTATAAAAATGAGGAGATTCAGTCATTGTCTTCAAGGAACTTAGGATTCAAGGTTGAATGATTCACAAAACATTATTTCCATCACAGCCATTGCCATATTGTTATGCTCAAGCTGCAATGTTGGCAGAAAGAAAAGAGAAAGGCTTTGGGGCAGTTATCATAGAAGAAATCATGTAAGGATTTAAGAACAAGTGGTGAATGAATGGGGTGTGTGTGTGTCAGGGTAAAATGAGACTGGACTTAATGGGTGTTGAGTGATGTAGGGGTTGGTTCTTGCATGTGCTGCAGGAGGGCACTGATGAAAGAGAGCACAGAGTATTCTCATATCACTGAATCATGGGACCCATGGCGGGAGACCAGGCTGGGTAGGAAAGCTGGGGCTAGAACACCATGGATTATGGCCTGTGCTCAGGATACCATCCCTAGGGGTAAAGGGGACCCACTGAAGCATTATAAGTGGAAGACAGAATGCAAGTCAGGGAATTGAGAGTCAGGGAATACATCTTAGATACATTTGTTTCCTTCATGACGCTTAGCAGAGCTTCTTGTATGTAGCAGGTACTCCCAATTTTGGTTAAATGATGAAGCGCCATAGTTCTGGGATATCATATAATAGGCACAGATTTTAGCAGAATTCACAGCAAAACAGTAAATGTTTAGAATTCTTTGTTCTTGGGGACAAACGTCTGATGTACGACCTTGTATTTCATACAACTTTGTTCTTCAAAAATTGCTGCTGTAGAATACTTTTTTGTCAATTAGTTGGAATTGCATTTGGTTAATGGCATATGTAATTAGCCATCTTATCTTGCTCGGAAGGGCACCTAACAAGAGGTAAAATGAGCTATTTTCAGTGGTTGTAAAACTATCGAGCCACAGAAAAGGAGGTTGAGACTCTTTAAGGCTCAGAGGAAATGGAGCTGAAACTATAGAAAAATATCACAAATGGAAACTACTCTATAAAAAGAGAGAAAATTCAACTCTAAATTTTTGGGATTATACTGCCAGATAAGTTAAATTTTCAGAAATTGGTTAACCATTTCTATCATACTCATAAGCCCCATTTTTCCTTTTCCCATCAAGATAAATATTGAACCAAAGGAGATAATTGCTCAGTTTCATAAATCTGTTTATCTTATCAAAGCAAAAAATATGCTAGTTAGTAACTAAAATTTAACAACCAACTAATAAAATAAGAGGACTAATACAAAGGCTAACATTTATTTTGTGCTTACTATGGACCAGGTATTGTCTGAAGTTCTCTACATGTATTTTCATTTAATCCTTGTAACAACTCTATGAATAACAAAATGAAATAACTGTTTGATTGCATATTAGTAAGAAAACAATTATTCTCTCTACCCATGCTTTTGTCACTAGACTTGTGCTGTCTGGTACAGTAGCCACCAGACACATGTGACTATTTAAAGTTAAATTAATTGGAATTAAATAAAATGAAAAATCCACTTCCTTAGTCCTCACCCTCTCCCACCTGCTCAGTATGGCTAATGGTTATTGTATTGGACAGGACAGATAGCACTTTTATCATCACAGAAATTTGTCAGGTGGGTGCTGTTCTAGAGACCTGATGAGCTCAGGACATTTATAGTGTCCTGAGCTCATTCAATCTCTTTCTTACCATTTGAAAAACTGTCTGCCAAAGCAGTTAAGGGACTTGCTTAAGGTCACACAGTCTATAATTGAGAGAGTCAGGACATCAACCTATGCATATATATCCATGTCATGGACTGCTATATCATACTTGGTTTTATTAATGCACACCAGGGAGTGAGCAGTGAGGATGTGGTACTAACCCAGCCCTGGCCATAAATGCTTCTGTTGATAGTAATCCTAGGGAACGGTATGTCTAAGGTATGACTGTGAGAGGATTCAACTCCACAGGGACATAGTCTAGAATTCATTACTTTTCCTTTTGGAGACCAAATTGGCATTCAGATGAAAGAGGAACACCAAGAGGAAACCAAGTACATTGCATATGAGACTAATAGATGGAGGACATAAAACCAAACTTCTATTTCTTCAAGTTTCAGGGAAGTCTGAAGACTTCCAGGACTCCTACTTTTTCTCTGGCACTCTGTGGCATTTTCATCATAACCTTTGCTCAGCACCTCTGAGGGAAGGTTGCTACCAAAAACCTGGGATGAGGCCTGGAGTCTGGCAATGTGTTATAACGTTTTCTGCTTAGTATTTTTATTATGACTTTCTTGGATTTTTAAAAAATCAAAAGCTTTAAACATTATGAGCACCATAATTAGCATTATATAATAGAACTTTCATACATATATTACAAGTATTTTGTCCATATCCTATACTCAACCTTTTGTATTTATAGCTGATATTCAGTGTCTTTTAGAAAATAGGTGTTTAAGGTATTCGAATTTGTCAATGCCCCACACTTGAAGTTCATTTGGGGCTTTTCCTCTTATAGGAGTTCAGCAGGTGCTATTAGTACTCAGCTAACTTCTTATACACCCTCATAATTCTCAAACATGGTGAAGCCTGCTGCTTCTAAACAATGGGACTCACTGCTTGAGGGCTTCCTCTGGACATACTTTGCTCAATGTGGACCTGGCCAGGAATGCTCCATATCATCCGTATCCATGACAGGAACATCCATATCAGTGACAACTAGGAATTGGTAGACAGATAACTCCTGCCTCCTTGCTCAGCAAGTGGGACAACTCTAAGGGATATTTTGCCTCTAAAGGAATTCACAATGTGTTATACCCGTGGGTAATCTCCTTCACTTGAGTGTAGACAGAACCTGTGACTGACTTCTACCCAATAAATATAACAAATGTGATGGGATACACATACCTGTGGTTATATTATATAAGACATATCTTTGTAGATTAGAGAGAGATTCACCGGCTGGCCTTGGAGAAGAGAGCTGCTATGTTGTGAGAGGGCCAGAGAACCATGGATCGTCTCTAGGAGCTGAGGCCTTCAGTCCTATAGCCATAAGAACTGAATTTGGCTATCAACCACATGAGCTTGAAGAGGAGCCTGAGCTCCAGAAAGAAATGCAGTCTGGCTGACACGTTATTTGAAGTCTTGTGAGACTCTGAGTAAAAGACTGAGATAAACTCTGCCCAGACTCATAACTTAGAATTTTTTTTTTTAAACAGGCTGTTGGGATTTTGATAACAGTATGTTGAAAATGATGATCAATTTGGGGAATTTTCACATCTTAAAAGACCTCAATCCATGAACGTGGAATGTCTTTCCAATTTTACATATTTCTTTCAATGAAGTTTTGCAGTTTTCAGTGTACAGGTATTGAACAATTTTGCTATTTTTTGAGATTTTATTTTTGATGCTATCTTTGCTTCATTTTTAGATTATTGATAGTGCATAGAAATACAATTGATTTTATATTGACCTTGTATTCTGCAATCTAAATTTGTTCTAGTAGCATTTTATTGAATTCCTAAAATTGTGTTACATACATAATTGTGTCATCTGAAAATATAGTTTTACATCTTTTAGGCCTGGGTGTCTTTTATTCTTGCCTTATTTTCCTAGCTAGGAACTACAGTACGAATCTGAATGGAAGTGGCAGGAACAGACACTCTTATCCTGTTCCTGATCTTAGGGGGTATGCATTCACTCTTTCACTATTAAGTATGATACATTTTTTTCTAATAGATATTCTTTGTCATGGGTTAAATTTGTCCTCCAATAAGATATGTTGAAGTCTTAACCCTGGTAACTGAATGTGATATCATTTTGCAAGGGTCTTTGCAGATATAAACAAATTAAGATGAGGTCATATTCTTCACAGAATTAAAAAAAAAAAACTAGCTTAAAATTCATATGGAACAAAAAAAGAGCCTGTATAGCCAAGACAATCCTAAGCAAAAGGAACAAAGCTGGAGGCATTATGCTCTGACTTCAAACTACACTACAACATTACAGTAACCAAAACAGCATGGTACTTGATATGGTTTGGCTGGTCCCTACCCAAATCTCATCTTGTAGTTCTCATAATCCCCACGTGTTGTAGGAGGAACTCTGTGGGAGCTAATTTAATCATGGGTATGGTTCCCCTTGGGCAATAGTGAGTTCTCACAAGGTCTGATGGTTTTATAAGGGGTTTTCCCCCATTTTGCTTCTCCTTGCTGCTGCCATGTTGAGGAAGGATGTGTTTTTTGTTTTGCTTTTGTTTTTGTTTTAAAGACGGAGTCTTGCTCTGTTGCCCAGGCTGGAGTGCAGTGGCCCAATCTCGGCTCACTGCAAGCTCTGCCTCCTGGGTTCATACCATTCTCCTGCCTTAGCCTCCCAAGTAGCTGGGACTACAGGTGCCCGCCACCACACCTGGCTAATTTTTTTCTAGTTTTAGTAGAGACGGGGTTTCATTGTGTTAGCCAGGATGGTCTCGATCTCGTGATCTGCCCACCTCAGCTTCCCAAAGTGCTGGGATTACAAGTGTGAGCCACCACGCCTGGCCAGGAAGGATGTGTTTGCTTTCCCTTCTACCCTGATTATAAGTTCCTGAGGCCTCTCCAGCCATGCTGTACTGGGAGTCAATTAAAACTCTTTTCTTTATAAATTACCCAGTCTCAGGTATGTCTTTATTGGCAGCATGAGAATGGACTAATACAGCGCTGGTACAAAAATAGGCACATAGACTGATGGAACTGAATAGCGATCTCAGAAACAAGACCACACATCTATACCATCTGATCTTCAACAAACCTGACAAAAACAAGCAATGGGGAAATGATTCCCTGTTTAATAAATGGTGCTGGAAAAACTGCTAGCCATCTGCAGAGAATTGAAACCAGATTCCTTCCTTATACAAAAATTAAATCAAGGTGGGTTAAAGACTTACATTTAAAACCCAAAGCCATAAAAACCCTAGAAGAAAATCTAGGCAATACCATTTCAGGACATAGGCACAGGCAAAGATTTCATGACAAAATGTCGAAAGCAATTGCAACAAAAGCCAAAATGGGATCTAATTAAACCAAAGAGCTTCTGCACAGCAAAAGAAACTACAATTGGAGTGAACTGACAATCTGCAGAATGGGAGAAAATTTTTTGCAATCTGACAAAGGTCTAATATCCAGACTCTAGAAGGAAGTTACAAGAAAAAAACAACTCCATCAAAAAGTGGGCAAAGGACATGAACAGAAACATCTCAAAAGAAGACATTTATGTAGCCAACGAACATGAAAAAATGCTTAACATCACTGATCATTAGAAAAATGCAAATCAAAACCACAATGAGATACCATTTCATGCCTATCAGAATGGTGATTATTAAAATGTCAAGCAACAGATACTGATGAGTTGTGGAGAAATAGGAACATTTTTACACCGTTGGTGGGAATATAAATTAGTTCAACCATTGTGCAAGACAGTGTGGCTATTCCTGAAAGACCTAGAACTAGAAACACCATTTGACCCAGCAATCCCATTACTGGATACATACCCAAAGGAATATAAATCATCATATACATGCATGTGTATGTTCATTGCAGGACTTTTCACAATAGCACGGACATGGAATCAACCCAAATGCCCATTAATGATAACCTGGATAAATAAAATGTGGTACATATACACCATGGGATACTATGCACTCATAAAAAGGAATGAGATTATTTCCTTTGCAGGAACATGGATGGAGCTGGAAACCATTATCCTCAGCAAATTAATGCAGGAACAAAAAAACCAAATACCACATGTTCTCACTTATAAGTGGGGGCTGAACAATGAGAACATGTGGACACAGGGAGGGGAACATCACACACTGGAGGCTGTCATGCTGGGCAGCAGGGGGAGGGAGAGCATCAGGAAAAATAGCTGATGAGTGCTGGGCTTAATACCTAGGGTGATAGGTTGATAGATGGAGCAAATCACCATGGCATATGTTTACCTATGTAACAAACCTACACATCTACACATTTACCCTGGAATTAAAAAAAAGTCTAGTTTTCATTGGGGTCGACTTTTGTGTTCAGTTCTACAGATTTTGCCAAATACATGTCATGTATCAACCATCATAGTAACATATAACAATATAGTTTCGCTGCCATACAAATCATCTGTGCAAATTCCCTATTCATCCCTATTCCCTTGACCTCCCTCCAGCTCTGGCAACCACTGATCGTTTTACTTTTTGGCATTTTCCAGAATGTTTTATTGTTGGAATGACACCGTGTGTTATCTCTTCAGATTCTTTCATTTAGCAATGTACATTTTAATTTCCTACATGTCTTTTCATGGCTTGATAGCTCATTTTTAGTGCTAAATAATCTATTGCATTAATGTACCACAGTTATCCTATTGAAGGATAACTTGATTGCTTCCAAATTTTGGACATTATCAACAAAGTTGCTATAAACATTTGCATGCAGATTTTCGTGTGGAGGTTTTCAGCTCATTTGGGTAAATACTTAGGAACATGTTTGCTGAAAGATAAGAAAGAGTATGTTTAGTTTTGTAAGAAATGACAAACCGGCCGGGCGCGGTGGCTCAAGCCTGTAATCCCAGCACTCTGGGAGGATGAGATGGGCTGATCACGAGGTCAGGAGATCGAGACCATCCTGGCTAACCCGGTGAAACCCCGTCTCTACTAAAAAAAAAATACAAAAAACTAGCCAGGCGAGGTGGCGGGCGCCTGTAGTCCCAGCTACTCGGGAGGCTGAGGCAGGAGAATGGCGTGAACCCGGGAGGCGAAGCTTGCAGTGAGCCGAGATCCGGCCACTGCACTCCAGTCCAGGCGACAGAGCGAGACTCCGTCTAAAAAAAAAAAAAAAAAAAGACAAAAAAAGAAATGACAAACCATATTTCAAATTGGCTGTACTATTTTGCAGGCCCACCAGCAATGAATACGTTTTCCTGCTGTTCTACATTGTTGCCAGCATTTGGTGTTGTCAGTGTTTTGGATTTTGGTCATTCTAATAGGTGTGTAGTGGTATCTCATTGTTAAAACTTGCAATTCCCTAATTAAATATAACGTTGAACATTTAAAAACATGCTTTATGCCATCTTTATATCTTTTTTGGTGAGATGTGTATTCAGATTTTTGTCTGCTTTTTAATATGGTTGATTTCTTACTGAGTTTTAAAAATCCTTTGTATATTTTGGATACAAGTTCAATTTAAGATACATGTTTTGCAAAATTCTCTCCCGGTATGGTCTTTTCTTCTCATTCTCTTAACGGTGTCTTACAGAAAGCAGCAGAAATTCATAATTTTAATTGTTTTTTATTTCATGGGTTGGGCTTTTGTATTGTATCTATAAACTCATTGCCAAGTAGAAGGTCATCTAGATTTTCTCTTATTTTATCTTCTAGGAATTTTACATTTTGTGTTTTGTATTTAGGTCTACCATTCATTTTGGATTAATTTTTGTGAAAGATACGAGGTTTGTATCTAGATTCACTTATTTTATATGTAAATATTCCATGGTTCCAGCACCACTTGTTAAAAAGCATCTTTTCTCCTTTGGATGGCCTGTCCTTGTTTGCTCAAAGATTAGTTGACCTCATTTGTGTGGGTCTGTTCTTGGGCTCTATATTGTGTTCCATTGATTTGTCTGTTCTTCTACCAATACCACACTATCTTGATTCCTTTAACTTGATAGTAAATCTTGAAGTCAGATAGTGATAGTCATTTGACTTTGTTCATCTCTGTTATCATACTGGCTATTTTGGATTTTTGCCTCTTGATATAAACTTTAGAATCAGTTTGTCCATATCTACAAGGTAACTTGCTGGGATTTTGATTGGGTTTGCATTAAATCTATAGATCAAGTTGGCAGAAATTGACATCTTAAGAATATTTAGCCAGGGGGCGGAGCAAGATGGCCGAATAGGAACAGCTCCAGTCTCCAACTCCCAGCGCGAGCGACACAGAACACCGGTGATTTCTGCATTTTCAACTGAGGTACTGGGGTCATCTCACTGGGGAGTGCCGGACAATCGGTGCTGGTCAGCTGCTGAAGCCCGACCAGCAAGAGCTGAAGCAGGGCGAGGCATCGCCTCACCTGGGAAGCGCAAGGGGGAAGGGAATCCCTTTTCCTAGCCAGGGGAACTGAGACACAAAACAAGTGGAAAATCGGGTAACTCTCACCCCAATACTGCACTTTAAGCAAACAGGCACACCAGGAGAATATATCCCACACCTGGCCGGGAGGGTCCCACGGCCACAGAGCCTCCCTCATTGCTAACACAGCAGTCTGGGATCTAACCGCAAGGCAGCAGTGAGGCTGGGGGAGGGGTTCCCACCATTGCTGAGGCTTAAGTAGGTAAACAAAGCCGCTGGGAAGCTCAAACTGGGTGGAGCTCACAGCAGCTCAAGGAAACCTGCCTGTCTCTGTAGACTCCACCTCTGGGGACAGGGCACAGATAAAAAACAACAACAAAAAAGCAGCAGAACCTCTGCAGATGCAAACGACTCTGTCTGACAGCTTTGAAGAGAGCAGTGGATCTCCCAACACCGAGGTTGAGATCTGAGAAGGGACAGACTGCCTGCTCAAGTGGGTCCCTGACCCCTGAGTAGCCTAACTGGGAGACAACCCCCACCAGGGGCAGACCGACACCCCACACCTCACAGGGTGGAGTACACCCCTGAGAGGAAGCTTCCAAAGTAAGAATCAGACAGGTACACTCACTGTTCAGCAATATTCTATCTTCCGCAACCTCTGCTGCTGATACCCAGGCAAACAGGGTCTGGAGTGGACCTCAAGCAATCTCCAGCAGACCTACAGCTGAGGGTCCTGACTACTAGAAGGAAAACTATCAAACAGGAAGGACACCTATACCAAAACCCCATCAGTACGTCACCATCATCAAAGACCAGAGACAGATAAAACCACAAAGATGGGGAAAAAGCAGGGCAGAAAAGCTGGAAATTCAAAAAATAAGAGCGCATCTCCCCCTGCAAAGGAGCGCAGCCCATCGCCAGCAACGGATCAAAGCTGGTCAGAGAATGACTTTGACGAGATGAGAGAAGAAGGCTTCAGTCCATCAAACTTCTCAGAGCTAAAGGAGGAATTACGTACCCAGTGCAAAGAAACTAAAAATCTTGAAAAAAGAGTGGAAGAATTGACAGCTAGACTAATTAATGCAGAGAAGGTCATAAATGAAATGACAGAGATGAAAACCATGACACGAGAAATACGTGACAAATGCACAAGCTTCAGTAACCGACTTGATCAACTGGAAGAAAGAGTATCAGCGATTGAGGATCAAATGAATGGAATGAAGTGAGAAGAGAAACCAAAAGAAAAAAGAGGAAAAAGAAATAAACAAAGCCTGCAAGAAGTATGGGATTATGTAAAAAGACCAAATCTACGTCTGATTGGGGTGCCTGAAAGTGAGGGGGAAAATGGAACCAAGTTGGAAAACACTCTTCAGGATATCATCCAGGAGAACTTCCCCAACCTAGTAGGGCAGGCCAACATTCAAATTCAGGAAATACAGAGAACTCCACAAAGATACTCCTTGAGAAGAGCAACTCCAAGACACCTAATTGCCAGATTCACCAAAGTTGAAATGAAGGAAAAAATCTGAAGGGCAGCCAGAGAGAAAAGTCGGGTTACCCACAAAGGGAAGCCCATCAGACTAACAGCAGATCTCTCGGCAGAAACTCTACAAGCCAGAAGAGAGTGGGGGCCAATATTCAACGTTCTTAAAGAAAAGAATTTTCAACCCAGAATTTCATATCCAGCCAAACTAAGTTTCATCAGTGAAGGAGAAATAAAATCCTTTACAGATAAGCAAATGCTTAGAGATTTTGTCACCACCAGGCCTGCCTTACAAGAGACCCTGAAGGAAGCACTAAACATGGAAAGGAACAACCGGTACGAGCCATTGCAAAAACATGCCAAAATGTAAAGACCATCGAGGCTAGGAAGAAACTGCATCAACTAACGAGCAAAATAACCAGTTAATATTATAATGGCAGGATCAAGTTCACACATAACAATATTAACCTTAAATGTAAATGGACTAAATGCTCCAATTAAAAGACACAGACTGGCAAACTGGATAAAGAGTCAAGACCCATCAGCCTGCTGTATTCAGGAGACCCATCTCACATGCAGAGACATACATAGGCTCAAAATAAAGGGATGGAGGAAGATCTACCAAGCAAATGGAGAACAAAAAAAAGCAGGGGTTGCAATCCTAGTCTCTGATAAAACAGACTTTAAACCATCAAAGATCAAAAGAGACAAAGAAGGCCATTACATAATGGTAAAGGGATCAATTCAACAGGAAGAGCTAACTCTCCTAAATATATATGCACTCAATACAGGAGCACGCAGATTCATAAAGCAAGTCCTTAGAGACTTACAAAGAGACTTAGACTCCCATACAATAATAATGGGAGACTTCAACACTCCACTGTCAACATTAGACAGATCAATTAGACAGAAAGTTAACAAGGATATCCAGGAATTGAACTCATCTCTGCACCAAGCAGACCTAATAGACATCTATAGAACTCTCCACCCCAAATCAACAGAATATACATTCTTCTCAGCACCACATCGCACTTATTCCAAAATTGACCACATAATTGGAAGTAAAGCACTCCTCAGCAAATGTACAAGAACAGAAATTATAACAAACTGTCTCTCAGACCACAGTGCAATCAAACTAGAACTCAGGACTAAGAAACTCAATCCAAACCGCTCAACTACATGGAAACTGAACAACCTGCTCCTGAATGACTACTGGGTACATAACGAAATGAAAGCAGAAATAAAGATGTTCTTTGAAACCAATGAGAACAAAGATACAACATACCAGAATCTCTGGGACACATTTAAAGCAGTGTGTAGAGGGAAATTTATAGCACTAAATGCCCACAAGAGAAAACAGGAAAGATCTAACATTGACACTCTAACATCACAATTAAAAGAACTAGAGAGGCAAGAGCAAACACATTCAAAAGCTAGCAGAAGGCAAGAAATGACTAAGATCAGAGCAGAACTGAAGGAGATAGAGACACAAAAAACCCTCCAAAAAATCAATGAATCCAGGAGTTGGTTTTTTGAAAAGATCAACAAAATTGACAGACCGCTAGCAAGACTAATAAAGAAGAAAAGAGAGAAGAATCAAATAGATGCAATAAAAAATGATAAAGGGGATATCACCACTGACCCCACAGAAATACAAACTACCATCAGAGAATACTATAAACACCTCTACGCAAATCAACTAGAAAATCTAGAAGAAATGGATAATTTCCTGGACACTTACACTCTTCCAAGACTAAACCAGGAAGAAGTTGAATCCCTGAATAGACCAATAGCAGGCTCTGAAATTGAGGCAACAATTAATAGCCTACCCACCAAAAAAAGTCCAGGACCAGATGGATTCACAGCTGAATTCTACCAGAGGTACAAGAAGGAGCTGGTACCATTCCTTCTGAAACTATTCCAATCAATAGAAAAAGAGGGAATCCTCCCTAACTATTTTTATGAGGCCAACATCATCCTGATACCAAAGCCTGGCAGAGACACAACAAAAAAAGAGAATTTTAGACCAATATCCCTGATGAACATCGATGCAAAAATCCTCAATAAAATACTGGCAAACCGGATCCAGCAGTACATCAAAAAGCTTATCCACCATGATCAAGTGGGCTTCATCCCTGGGATGCAAGGCTGGTTCAACATTTGCAAATCAATAAACATAATCCAGCATATAAACAGAACCAAAGACAAGAACCACACGATTATCTCAATAGATGCAGAAAAGGCTTTTGACAAAATTCAACAGCCCTTCGTGCTAAAAACGCTCAATAAATTCGGTATTGATGGAACGTACCTCAAAATAATAAGAGCTACTTATGACAAACCCACAGCTAATATCATACTGAATGGGCAAAAACTGGAAAAATTCCCTTTGAAAACTGGCACAAGACAGGGATGCCCTCTCTCACCACTCCTATTCAACATAGTGTTGGAAGTCCTGGCTAGGGCAATCAGGCAAGAGAAAGAAATCAAGGGTATTCAGTTAGGAAAAGAAGAAGTCAAATTGTCCCTGTTTGCAGATGACATGATGGTATATTTAGAAAACCCCATTGTCTCAGCCCAAAATCTCCTTAAGCTGATAAGCAACTTCAGCAAAGTCTCAGGATACAAAATTAATGTGCAAAAATCACAAGCATTCTTATACATCAGTAACAGACAAACAGCCAAATCATGAAGGAACTTCCATTCACAATTGCTTCAAAGAGAATCAAATACCTAGGAATCCAACTTACAAGGGATGTAAAGGACCTCTTCAAGGAGAACTACAAACCACTGCTCAGTGAAATCAAAGAGGACACAAACAAATGGAAGAACATACCATGCTCATGGATAGGAAGAATCAATATTGTGAAAATGGCCATACTGCCCAAGGTTATTTATAGATTCAATGCCATCCCCATCAAGCTACCAATGAGTTTCTTCACAGAATTGGAAAAAACTGCTTTAAAGTTCATATGGAACCAAAAAAGAGCCCGCATTGCCAAGACAATCCTAAGTCAAAAGGACAAAGCTGGAGGCGTCACACTACCTGACTTCAAACTATACTACAAGGTTACAGTAACCAAAGCAGCATGGTACTGGTACCAAAACAGAGATACAGACCAATGGAACAGAACAGAGTCCTCAGAAATAATACCACACAT
The DNA here is from genome assembly GCF_009764315.1 of Trachypithecus francoisi. NCBI lineage: Eukaryota > Metazoa > Chordata > Mammalia > Primates > Cercopithecidae > Trachypithecus > Trachypithecus francoisi. The sequence continues at coordinate 144,183,030 of NW_022681468.1, read as the reverse complement.
CTACAGCCATCTGATCTTTGACAAACCTGAGAGAAACAAGAAATGGGGAAAGGATTCCCTATTTAATAAATGGTGCTGGGAAAATTGGCTAGCCATAAGTAGAAAGCTGAAACTGGATCCTTTCCTTACTCCTTATACAAAGATTAATTCAAGATGGATTAGAGACTTTATTGTTAGACCTAATATCATAAAAACCCTAGAAGAAAATCTAGGTAGTACCATTCAGGACATAGGCATGGGCAAGGACTTCATGTCTAAAACACCAAAAGCAATGGCAGCAAAAGCCAAAATTGAAAAATGGGATCTCATTAAACTCAAGAGCTTCTGCACAGCAAAAGAAACTACCATCAGAGTGAACAGGGAACCTACAGAATGGGAGAAAATGTTTGCAATCTACTCATCTGACAAAGGGCTAATATCCAGAATCTACCAAGAACTCAAACAAATATACAAGAAAAAAACAACCCCATCAAAAAGTGGGCAAAGGATATGAACAGACATTTCTCAAAAGAAGACATTCAGACAGCCAACAGACACATGAAAAAATTCTCGTCATCCCTCGCCATCAGAGAAATGCAAATCAAAACCACAATGAGATACCATCTCACACCAGTTAGAATGGCAATCATTAAAAAGTCAGGAAACAACAGGTGTTGGAGAGGATGTGGAGAAATAGGAACACTTTTACACTGTTGGTGGGATTGTAAACTAGTTCAACCATTATGGAAAACAGTATGGCAATTCCTCAAGGATCTAGAACTAGATGTACCATATGACCCAGCCATCCCACTACTGGGTATATACCCAAAGGATTATAAATTATTCTACTACAAAGACACATGCACACGTATGTTTTTGTGGCACTATTCACAATAGCAAAGACTTGGAATCAACCCAAATGTCCATCTGTGACAGACTGGATTAAGAAAATGTGGCACATATACATCATGGAATACTATGCAGCCATCAAAAAGGATGAGTTTGCGTCCTTTGTAGGGACATGGATGCAGCTGGAAACCATCATTCTTAGCAAACTGTCACAAGAACTGAAAACCAAACACCGCATGTTCTCACTCATAGGTGGGAATTGAACAATGAGATCACTTGGACTCGGGAAGGGGAACATCACACACTGAGGCCTATCATGGGGGGGGGGAGGGATTGCATTGGGAGTTATACATGATATAAATAATGAATTGATGGGTGCTGACGAGTTGAGGGTACAACACAGCAACATGGCACAAGTATACATATGTAACAAACCTGCACGTTATGCACATGTACCCTAGAACTTAAAGTATAATTAAAAAAAAGAATATTTAGCCTTTGTATTCGTGAATATGGAATATCTTTTCATTTATTTTAGATGTTTTTCTGTCAAATCTTTTAGTTTTCTTCATATAGATCTTATACATATTTTTTAGATTTATGTCTAAATATTGAATTTCTGGTTCCAGTTTAAATGGTATTATGTTTTTAATTTCAAACTTGAGAATTGATCATTTTTCGTAGATAGGAAAGCAATAGACTTTTATGTATTAACCTTGTATTCTTTAAGCTTGACGTACTCATTTATTAGTTTTAGGAGCTTTGTCAATTTTTTTTTTAGAATTATTTACATAGAGAATAAAATCACTTGTGAACAAATAGTTTTATTTCTTCTTTCACAATGTGTATAGTTTTTATTTCCTTTTCTTGTCTTATTGTCTTTGCCAGTACTTTTAGAATAATGTTGAATAGGAGTGGTGGGAATTCTTGGTTGACATTTCATTTTCTTTTGGCACTTTGAAAATATCATCTGCTTCTGGTCTCCTTTTTTTTTTTTCTGGTAAGTCAGCTGGCATTTTTTATTGAGTTTCCCTTTTATGTGAAAAGTTGTTTTTCATTCTCAAGATTTTGTCTTAGCATTTAAATATTTTTATTCTAATCCATCTCACTATTTTATATTTGCATTTATGTAATTTGGATTTCACTGAGCGTCTGGCATATATAGATTAATGTGTTTAATAAGTCTGGGAAATCTTAAGCTATTCTTAAAATAGTTTTCTGCACATTTCTCTCTCTCCTCTCCCCCTGGAGTTCCCAATACTTGCATGTGAGTGTATTTAATAGTGTCCCACATTTCTCTGAGGCTTTGTTCATTTTTTGCCTTTTTTCCCCCAGTTCTTCAGATTGTATAATCTTAATTGATCACTTAAAGTTCACTAATTTTTTTTCTGCCATCTCAAGTATATAGTTAATTTCTATATACTTGAGGTTTTTGTATTTAGGTTATTGTATGTTTCAACTAAAACAATGGCCATTTAGTTCTATTAAAATAATTTCTGTATCTTTTTTGATATTCTTTATGATGAGACATTATCGTATATCCCTCTACTTCTTTGAGGATTATTATATTCCTTAGTTTTTTGTTTTTTTGTTTTTTTGAGACATAGTCTCACTCTCTTGCCCAGGCTGGAGTGCAGTAGTACGATGTCAGCTCACTGCAACCCCCACCTCCCAGGTTCAAGTGATTCTCCTGCTTCAGCCTCGCTGTTAGCTGGGATTACAGGTGTGTACCACCATGCTCAGCTAAGTTTTGTATTTTTAGTAGAGACAGGTTTCCTTATGTTGGCCAGGCTGGTCTCGAACTCCTGACCTCAGGTGATCCGCCCCTCTCAGCCTCCCAAAGTGCTGGTATTATGGGCCCTGAGGCACCATGCCTGGCCCTTAGTTCTTTGAATATATTTATAATAGCTGCCTCCAATTCTTTGTTTGCTAAATCTGGCATATAGGCTCTTCAGAGGCTGTTTCTGTTGCCCTTTTTTTCTTGTGTGGGTCACACTTTCTTCGTACTTTGTATTTCTCATAAATTCTGGTTGAAACCTTGATATTTTACATAATATAGTAACTCTGGATATTTGTTTTCCTACTTCCACTTCTCTGGGGCTTATTGTTATTTGCTTTTTGGTTTGTTACTTTCTTTAGTGGCTTTGTCTGGATTATCTTAATGAAGTTTATTTCCTCCACACTGTGTAGCCTCCAATGTTGCTTCTTAAAAGGTACAACCTTGGGAATGTGCACAGTTGCTCTGACCCCCTTACCTCCCACCCCAGGGATGACATAGGTTTTAGCCGCTCTCTCTTTAAGTATCTCTTTCTCTGATCTCCCTGTTAAGCTTTTATCTGGTTTGCCTCTATTGGTTTCACACTCAGTTGTTAGCTTCTAGTAATTACTGATTGCTCTAATGTTTTCAGGAATATCCTAGAACATAAATTGTTCCACAGTCTGAGCCAATACTTGGCCAGAAGTAGTCTTTGAGGCTTGTTCCCCCCTCAGGAGGGCTCTTTTTACCTGTATCTTTATCTGATTCTCTCTGCTAAATGATTTGGTCTATGATTTTGCTTGTTGCTATCACAGTTACCCACCAATTCACTTGCTGATTAATTGCTCATCATCAAAATCTTTTTTTTTTTTTTTTTTTGAGACCGAGTTTTGCTCTTGTTGCCCAGGCTGGAGTACAATAGCATGATCTCGGCTCACTGCAACCTCCACCTTCCAAGTTCAGGCGATTCTCCTGCCTCAGCCTCCCCTGGGATTACAGCCACTAAACCTGGCTAGTTTTATTTTTTTAGTAAAGACAGGGTTTCATCATGTTGGTCAGGCTGGTCTCGAACTCATGACCTCAGGGGATCCACCTGCCTCAGCCTCCCAAAGTGCTGGGATTACAGGCGAGAGCCACCATGCCTGGTCCCAAATCTCCATTTTTTTGACATCATCCTTTGCTTGAAATTCCCTGTTCTGTTCAAATTAAAACCAATTCCCTTAGGGAAAACTTTTGATCTCTCTGTTGGTATTGCCTGCTTCTCCCCCATCGTAGAAATTGTCATTACTTCTGAGGGCAGGGACTGCAGCCTGCTTCTCTAAGAGTGATAGCCCTCCTCTGCAAGCGGGTTAATGGTAAGAGCAGTAGCTCCTGGTCTTCCTGGTTTACCTCTTCCTGTATGAAAGATCCATTGGTGCAAGGCTGATCAGAGCTAGCACTCTCTTCCTGCCACACCCAGAGTAGACTTCTACCCTATGAGTGAAGGCTAGGTAGAAGAAGGCTGGGAGCAGGGAGAGGGAGAGGGATCCTCTTCTTGGCTGTGTACATCCAGAGTACAGCTTTCATGGCACAGAGCTGAGGGTAGAGCAGGGAGGGTAAAGGAGCCTGTCATAATTGAAATGTGACAGATTGTCACTGTTTTATAGAGATTTAATGGATTTTCTTGAATAAACATTCATACAATTGCTGTATTCTGGAAATTTTCAGAAATTTTATTTTTCTTAATAATTTTCATCAGTAATGGTTGTTTTTCTGAGAAAAGCTCTGCAGTTTCTCACACCACCGTTGAAGAAATCTTGCCAAGTTCATTTTTGTTCCTGCTTCCATTGTATAATATCATGTCCCCCTAACCCCGTCTGACAGTTTCCTGATTCTTCTCTTTTGAATCAGGAAAACAGAATGTGTCTTTATTGGACTGACTTTATGATTCAGGCACTTCTTGAATACTTGGAGAGCTGTGTTGAGGGAAGGTCTTCCAGGATTGTACTTGCCAGAGGAAATGAGGAAGCCTCCTGAGGAAGACTCACTGAAGGGAGGATTGAACAACTCCTCTTCAGTTATAGGGTAGGTGGAGGGTGTCTGTGACTCAGATTTGAGAGTGAAAGAAAGTTGGGAGAAAGTAAATCTCTCTGTGGATACAAGAGCGTGGAAAGTGTGTTTTGTAGGTTGGAAAGGCCATCCCTGTAAGTGATGGGCTTTCCAGGTGATCCGAAGGTAGTAGGCAGAGATGTGCTGCTTAGGAATGCCTGGGCACCATCTCTGTTTTTCCTCCTCCAGATGCAGGTATGGACATATTGACATATAGTTTAGTTTAAAAACTAGTAGATCTCAATGTCAGGAAGAACCTCCTGAAAGGGAAGCTTTAGGCTCTTTGGTCATTTGTGATTTCTTCTTTCACAGAATAAAACACCTGTGACTTAGCACACTTAGGCTGTAAGATACATTTCACATGTACAATGCTGCTTTGCTGCTACAAGCCAGTTGGTGTTGAATGTGGATGACTGTATGAAACCAACTGAACCTTTGAGATGGAGACTGTAGCAGGGGAGCCTCCTAGTCAGAGTTACCATAATTGATGATGCCTGAGTTGGGCGAGAGGGAAAAACTGGTGCTTTATTAGGTTGTCTCTATTTTGGCTATTGCCATGTAGAGAAGTGAAGATGTGGAATTCATATTTACTTCTTGGCACAATGAAATTAAGTGTTCACCAGCATCAGACATTAACCACGGAGGTGGCTTTGGCATCTTGAGGACTTTAGCCCTCCGTTTGCCTGGTAGGAGGTCGGCCAATGACTGTTTCTTTCTGGCAAGCTCTGAGTACAGAATTGAGGCTTTGCATAGGTCTTTCCAGCCAAATAATAGCAATGACTTATAATAACAGCTTTTTGAAAGATTACTATGTGCCAGTAAACATTTTGCAATATCACTGAGAAGCAAGTCTTTTTATTAACCTCATTTTATAGATAAGAAAACTGAGATACAGAGAAGTTGAGAGACTTGCACATAGCTTGATTAGGTCTAGCAAGTGGAAAAGGAGGGAGTCTAACTCCCAAATCAGCACTTTGGCCAATATATTATACTTCCTCTGCAGAGATTTTCAGAAGTGTGGATGACCCTGGGGAGATCAGAAGATAAGTACCAGGGGAAACTGTTTTACTAGTTAGAGTGATCTCAGTTCTTTTTTTTTTTTTTTTTTTTTTTTTTAATACCCTAGGCTACGTTGTCCTTGGGAAATACTATTTATACTTGTTAGTATTTTTGTCTCTTTTTTAACTTTTAGTTTTTCTTCATGTGGAACACAGCATTTATTAGATAAACATTTCAAATTTTTGTTCCAAATTGCTATACTTGTCATGAGTATTAAAAACCATATTTTCTTTAATCACGCTTTTATAGACCTTATCTAATATGAAAAGGAAGTTGACAGAAAAATTGGGTAATTTCCTTTGTTATGATTCTCATACACCAAGAGAAAAAAACATTATTCCTACTATATATGTTTATGCTCTTCATAACATTTCTACTATTTTACTTATCCACCTTTGAAATGAAGCAATTACATTTCCCTATGTTTTATTGTCAACAGATAATCTATAACACACTATATAGTGTTATAATGACGTTATTTGCCTTTTTTCTAAGCAAGGAAAGTTACCGTTATTTACTATAGAGTAATCATATTTGGAGTGTTCCAGAAAGAACTCTTTGTTCTATACCATCTGCCCAAGTTACTGACACTCTTTTAAACCGAGAACTCTCCAAATGTGTTGCCAGCTGATTTTTCTTCTGTGCACTAGATCTATGCATCAAATACCAACTGGACACATCTGATCACGTTGCCTGTGGCAGCAATGCATTGTCCAGATTCCTGTTTTGGAATACGATACCTGTTACTCCAGCTATGAGAGTACTGACAGCTGTCAGCCATCTTCAGGGACTGTCTTGGCCGAAGAGAGTTATCTCACTCAATGTCATGTCCCTTTTTTGGGGTAGCCTCCTTCCAATGAATGCTCAATATAGGGGTGTAAATGCCCCACAAAAGTGGGTACAACTCTGAGGGTAATTCCAATTTTGGTACTTCTCATAGGGCTGAGGCTTCCATTGAGACTGCATTGATGCCCACCTTCCTCCTCTGCTCAGTTATGCTACTTTCTCTTCCCTTCACAGTGAGTTGATTCCAAGTACACTCTCTAATAAGCCTTCCATATGCTAATCTCCACCCCAGAATCAGCTTCCTGGGAAACTCAGCTTGCTATACAGACAACTATCTCAAATATTATGTGCCTATAACCTAACATACATTCAGGGAACAGGATGAGGGCTTCTCCTCTATTTCCTAAACTGGATTATGGTATCCAGTGTAACACTCAAGTTAGAGACCTGGGAGTTCCTCTGGACTCTTCATCACTATTGTTTTGGTTGCCACTTCTGTTGATTTTTTTAAATTCATTTCCAAACATTTCCTCTTCTCTTTATCCCCACTGCCACTGCTATGGCTCAAGTCCTCACTATTTCTTACCTGACAAGAGCAGTGGTCTTACAACTTACTTGGAGATGTGTAGCAGATGCTGTCAGTGTCCTGCTATATCCCCTTAACAGTTATTGTTTCCATACTTGCCAAGGACTTGTTACAGCAAGCACCTGAGACTCTGTCCCCAGAGCTTTCTCCAGCCTCTGCAGACTGCTAAGTCTGTGCTATGGGCAGACAGAAAGTGCTGAGGGGTGGGGGCGGTGAGCATGCCCAGGAACAGCCCTCAGCCATTGATAAATAAGAATTGTATTTTTAGGTGAAGAGATCAAGACCATCCTGGCCAAACGTGGTAAAACCCTGCCTCTACTAAAAACACAAAAATTAGCTGTAGTCCCAGCTACTTGGTAGGCTAAGGCAGGGGAATTGCTTGAACCTGGGAGGTGGAGGTTGCAGTGAGCCAAGATTGTGCCAAGATTGCCTGGCGACAGTGAGATTCCATCTCAAAAAAAAAAAAAAAAAAGGTTGTATTATGAACTGAACTCGGGTCCACTTGCCGAAAGCAGCAAAGCCAAACACTGGTCATGACATTTGCAGTGAGAGAAATTGAGGCATTTATTGCCAGGGCACCAAGCAAGGAGAATCAGACAGCTAATGCTTAAGACTTGAACTCCTGATAGTTTATGTGTGTGGGTTTTTAAAGGTGGGGAGACAGGTTACAGACAGTCACACTGGTTTGGCCCAAAAAGGTAGGATACTTTGAAGCAGGGTCTTATGGGTTGTAGGCAGATTCAGAGATTTTCAGATTTGCAGTGGATTGAGGAAGCAAGGGCTTGTCTAAAATCTCGGGGTCAGCAGAAAAGAATGTCAAGGTTTTGTCTGTAAGCATGACTCTCTAGGCCGCTTACACAGAACAGCAATTAAGAGTTCAGTTCTCAGTTCCACCTTATCTGAGGTCCACCCAGGTTTCTAAAAAACAACTCCAGAACACATGTTACAATGTCATCTTTCAGTTTCTCTAGGGATCCAAAACACCTTGTGACTCTGACTTGCTTGGAAGGCTATTGCTTAAGTTATTAATTTCTTGCTTATTAGTTGCTTATTTGCTTGTAAAGATTAGCTAGGGGTCTGGAATTTCCCTTGAAGGCACTCAAGATTTTTCCTTTATTGCCATGCATTGAAGGTGGGGTGGGGTACTTGGCCAACCCCTGGGAGAGGGTCCTTGCTTTGTCTCAGTTGGTGAATAAATACTCTGATGGGTTTTCTACCTGATCTCTCAGAAATCACCTGTGGATTTGAACTTTAGTTGCCTACAATAATAACCTTCTCAATAATGTATCCTTTATTGACAGGCCTTCCCAGTTTTACCTCTTAACTCCCCTATCAGTGCTTCCTGGTATCACTTCTTCTAGGAACTGACTGTGAAAACAATATTGCCTTAGGCAAGGTTGCCCCAGAAACCGATCCTGAGACAAGGATTTCAGTGCAAAAAGAGTTATCTGAATGAAACATACATGTGATCATTTCATTGTCTTATTTAAACATTTAGGCTGCTACAGGGTAAGGTCCAAAGTCTTCAGCATGACACCCAAGGTCCTTTATAACTTATGGCAGGATCTTTGCTGGTCTGTTGAGCTATCAGATCAGGGTCATGGCCTTCTGAATAAACCAGTCATCTCTCACTCAGAAGATAAGGCCTTAAGCTGCCAAGACAAACTGGTCCAGGTTAAATGTAGGGTACATCTTATAGCTCTGAGAATTGTTCAAACAATTCTTCATCGAGCCAATTAATAAAGTAACCTTCCTTATTCCATACATAAAAATGTGAGCTTCTCAATAACATTTCAATGAAAAATTTCCCACTTACCCTATTTTGATGAGAGTTGCATAAAAGTGTTATTAATTTTTCACAGCTGAGCATTTCTTGCATAATGGTTGTTGAAATTTCAGAGCTCACAGGAGAACTACAATGGGAAAACAGGCAGTTTTTTCTTGTTTGTGCCTTTAACATGACCTCTACGTTCCAAATGGAAATGAAAGTCAAAGTTAAATATATTAGATTTATAAACAAAGTGGTTCTATTCAATGAACATTTATGGAACACCTAGCATACAATGTAATAAGAGACATACAAGAAAGCTATTAGGACCAGGTAAGATGAATTGAAATAGAAGACAGACTAAGTGTGAGTACATGCAAAACAAATAATTATGAATCTCTCCCCAAAGCCTTATGCTGAACTGTTATTGAATCCTGTGCACACTTTAAGGTTTCTCCAATTTACATGTAACAACCTTAAATAACTTAGCCCAACAGTCTCAAACTTCAATACCATTTCCCCAGGATGACCCTTTTTTATTTTTAGCTGATACATACTATTTATACATATTTTTGGGGTATATGTGGTATTTTGTTACATGCATAGAATGTGTAATGATCAAGTCTGGATATTTATGGTATCCATTACCTCAAGTATTTATCATTTCTATCTGGTGGCAACATTTCAAGTCCTGTCTGTTTTGAGATATATAATACTTAGTTAACTACAGTCACCCTACTCTTCTATCAAACATTAGCACTTATTCCTTCTATCTAACTGTGCGATTGTACCCATTAACCAACCTATCTTTATCCCCCATGCCTCTCCACACAAACTTTCCAGCCTCTGGTATCTAACATTCTACTCTTTATCTCCATGAGATCAGCTTTTTAGGTTCTCATATGTGAGTAAGAACATACGATATTTGTCTTTCTGTGCCTGGTTTGTTTCACTTAATATAATGATGTCCAATTCCATCCATGCTTCTGCAAATTACATCATTTCATTTTTTATGGCCAAATAATATTTCATTGTGTATATATCATATTTTCTTTATCCTTTCATCCATTGATGGACACTTAGCTTGATTCCAGATCTTGGTTATTGTGAATGGTGCTGCAATAAACATGGAAGTGCAGGTATTGGTTTGATATTCTATTTTTCTTTTCCTTTGGATAAATACCCAGTAATGGGATTGCTGGATCACCTGGTAATTCTAATTTTAGTATTTTGAAAAATCTCCATACTGTTTTCCATAGTGTCCCTACTAATTTACACTCCCACCAAAAGTGTATAAGAATTCCCTTTTCTCTGCATCCTTGACAGCATCTTTTTTTTTTTTTTTTTTAATCTTTTTATTAATAGCCATTCTGACTGGTCCAACATATCTCATTGTGGTTGTAATTTGTATTTTCATTATTAGGGCTGTATGTCTTCTTTTGAGAAATGTCTTTTCCTTTGCCCACTTCTAATTTTTTATTTTATTTTACTTTTAAGTTCTGGGATACAAGTGCAGAATGTGTAGGTTTGCTACCTAGGTATATGTGTGCCTTGGTGGTTTGCAGCACCTATCAACCCGTCATCTAGGTTTAAGCCCTGCATGCATTAGTTATTTGACCTAATGCTCTCCCTCCCCTCGCCACCTAGCCCCCTGACTGGCCCCAGTGTGTGTCATTCCCCTCCCTTTGTCTGTGTGTTCTCATTGTTCAACTCCCACTTATGAGTGAAAACATGCATTGTTTGGTTTTGTGTTCCTGTGTTCATTTGCTGAGGACGATGGCGTCCAGCTTTATCCATGTCCTTGTGAAGGACATCATCTCATTCCTTTTTATGGCTGCATAGTATTCCATGGTGTACACGTACCACATTTTCTTTATCCAGTCTATCATTGATGGGCATTTGGGTATGTTCATGTCTTTACTATTGTAAATAGTCCTGCAATCAACGTGTGTGCATGTGTCTTTATAGTAAAATGATTTGTGTTCCTTTGGGTATATACCCTGTAACGGAATTGCTGAGTCAAATGGTGTTTCTGGTTCTAGAGCCTTGAGGAATAGCCACACTATCTTCCACAATGGTTGAACTAATTTACATTCCCACCAACAGTGTAAAAGTGTTCCTATTTCTCCACAGCCTCCCCAGCATCTATTGTTTCTTAACATTTTTGCCCACTTCTTAATAAGATTATTTGTTTTATTTTGCTATTAGAGTTTCTTGTATACTCCGAATATTAGTCCCATGTCAGATGAATAGTTAGTAAATATTTTCTTTCATTGTGTAGGTTGTCTCTTCACTGTTGATTTTTTTTTGATGTGCAGAAGATTTTTGGTTCGATATAGTCTCATCCATTTTTGATTTTGTTGCCTGTGTTTTTGAGGTCTTTTTTATGAAGTCTTTTCCTAGACCAATGTCCTGGAGTGTTTCCTTTATGTTATCTTTTAATAGTCTTACAGTTTTGTGTCTTACATTTAAGCCTTTGATCCATTCTGAGTTAGCTTTTGTATATGGTGAGATATAGGAGTCTTGTTTTATTTTGTGCATATGAATATCCAATTTTTCCGGCACCATTTATTTAAGAGGGTGTCCTTTCTGCAACTTATGTTCTTGGCACCTTTGTTGAAAATTGGTTGGCTATAAATATGTGGATTTGGGTGCTCTATTCTGTTCCATCTGCTTTTATACCAACCATGGTATTTTGGTTAGTATAGCCTTGTAATATATTTCAAAGTCAGGTGATGTGATGCCTCCAGCTCAGTTATTTTTGTTCAGAATTGCTTTGGCTAGTTGAGTTCTTTTTTGGTTCCATATGAATGTTAGGATTGTCTTTTATATATCTATGAAAAATGACACTAGTATTTTGATAAGGATTGCATTGAATCTGTAGATGATGACTTTGAGCAGAGTGACCACCTTGACAATATTCTTTGGATTCATGAGCATTTCCATTTGTTGTGTCCTTGTCCATTTCCTTCATCAGTGTTTTGTAGTTTTCCTTGTAGAAGTTTTCCATCTTCTTGGTTAGATATATTCCTAGATATTTTATTTCATAACTATTATAAATGGAATAGTTTTCTCATTTTTTTCCCAGGCAGTTTATTTTTGGTATATATTAATACTACTGTTATTTGTTGATTTTTTAATATTCTGTAAATTTACTGAAGCAGTTTTCAAATCTAAGTTTTTTTGGGATAGTCTTTAGGTTTTTCTAGATATAATATGTCATCTGCAAGAGGCACACTTTGACTTTTTCTTCTCCAGTTTGAATACCTTTTAGTTTTTTCTCTTACCCAATGACTTGGGCTAGGACTTTCAGTACTATGTTGAATGAGAGTAGTGAAAGTGAACATCCTTGTCTTGTTTCAGTTCTTAGAGGAAAGACTGTCAGCTTTTCTCCACTCAGTGTGATATTAACTGTGAGTTTGTCTTATATGATTTTTATTATGTTGAGGTGTGTTCCTTCTATTCCTAATTTGCTGAGAGTTTTTTTTTTTAATCAGGAAAGGATATTAAATTTCATCAAATGCTTTTTTTTGCTTCTATTGACATCATTAGATGATTTTTGTCCTTCATTCTGTTGATGTGTCATGTTTGTTTATTTGCATATCTTGAACCCTCCTTGCATCCCTGGGATGAATCTCACTTACTCATGGTGTGTTATCCTTTTGGTGTGCTGTTGGATTTGGTTTACTAGTATTTTGTTGAGGATTTTTGTATATATGTTCCTTAGGGGTATTGGCCTGTAGTTTTCTTTTTTTGTTGCATCATTGTCTAGTTTTGCTATCAGAGTAATGCTTGGACTTGTAGAATGAGTTGAAGAGAATTCCTTTCTCTGATTTTTTTGGAAATAATTTAAGGAGAATTGGTGTTAGTTCTTTGTGAGTTTGGTGGAGTTTGGCAGTGAAGCCATGTGTTTCTGGACTTTCCTTTGTTGAGAAAGTTTTTATTCCTGATTCAATCTTATTATTCATTGTTGGACTGTTTAGGTTTTCTATTTTTTTCCTAATTCGAGCTTCAAGAATGTATCCATTTACTCTAGGTTTTCCAGCTTATTAGTGTATAGATTTTCATTATAGTATTTGATAATCTTTCCTTAGGAATGACTTTCTAACCCCATAATTTGTTTTCCAGTGTATTAGTCTTTCTTCATAAACATTAAAATAATTTTTAATTGCTCATTTCTCTTTTCCAGTTTTGACGCCTTTTGGTTTTTCCTCTTGCGTGACTGGACTGTAAGTTTCATCACGGGACTGCAAGTTTCAGGAGGATGTGGACCATATCATTGTTGTTTACCACTGTATTTTTAGTACCCAACAGTGTGCCTGACACATGATGAGGGCTCTATACATATATGTTAAATAAATGGATAGTTCAACATGGAAGAATAAGGAATTAATCTCAGGTCTGACTTCCTATCCTCATTTTCTTTATGATACAATATGCTTTCAGCAGATTAAGAAGCAAAGATACTATAATGCATATCTATAAAATTGGTGCTTAATTGTAAGTTGATTGGCAGTATGTAATTGACAGCACACTAAGAAAACCTATATGCTTTTGTGTAATTTTGTTTATAAATGTTCATGCTTCATGGACTATGGAGGCAGACAAAATTCTAAGCTAGGAATTTACTCATGCAAAGATTTCAGGACATGGGCTTTTCAGCGATGAACTTCACACACAAAGTAAATTAAATCTGTGAACTACTTATCTAAAACCATTCACCCAACCTTTGATTTATTGATCCCTGGCTTAGCCCATGAGAACATTTTTGTTAGCATTGAGGCTTAATCTCATTTAGGCTTAATTCTCACTTTATGGCTATAAGATGGCTTTAATAATTCCAGATAGTGCAGGTAGACAACATTTGGCCAAATAAAACATTTTTTTTCACGATAGATTCTTTGATTTTGAATTAGGAAGGAAAACTTTGCCGGAAGCCTCCTGTAAATCCTCCTCTGGGAAATCTGGACTGGAGTGGGTCACATGCCCATGTTTTAGTGAACAGGGGAGTGAGAAAATGCATATGTGGCATTTTTAACTTTTTCACCAATGTTCTTTTTTATGGGTTTTGTCTTCTATTATAGCGTAGACAACCAAAGGTGTCCCCTACAGGAGTGCTTACTTCTTGGAATGGACCAACTTTAAGTTTTTATTAAAGGGTTTGATTTTACATATGGTTTTCATAAGAGTTGAAGGAGATTTGGTAATTTAATCAAATGGTAAAAACAAAGCAACAAGCAAAACTTGTCCCTGATATTTATCTCTCTAGTATATCCTAAAATTTTTCCTAATAATGAGTTGCATTAACTCAATTTCTCTGGGGTTTTTTTTTGGGGGGGGGGTGTCGGGGTGGAGGTAAATAGAGATCCAAAATCTCTCCTTTTCAGTGAGAGAGGAGGCTGGAAAAGCAGGTATGGGATAAATTAAGGTCTTCCAGTGAAATGATATGCTCTGTCACATTCCCATCCTCCACACACTTGGTGCTCCTGGAGTTTTCTAAGTACATCACATAGTTCTTGCTTTGTGCCTTTGCTCTCCACGGTCTGTTAAAACGCCAATTCTCACAGAAGAGGAGGCATTAGGACCAGATTTTGAAGTCTTCCATGGTTCCCGTTCTCTCATCATCCTTCTCTTACCATGACCCACATCATTATAGTTGGGTTCCTAATTTCCTCACAACCTATGACCTCAAGGATACCACAGCCTAGTGTCTTATTTATCCTGGTACTTTCAAGGACAGGTACCCAGTGTGAAGCCAATGCTTGAAGTAGATTCTTCTTCCTTCTATCCATACCCTTTGCAATATTACTTAGAGACTCTACTTATTGATGAGAGGAGCTGCAATTTTCCTACCCCTTGAAAGAGGCTGACTTGTGGCTTGCCACATTCATTGACCAAAACAAAATTGACAAAATGTTAATTCTGAACCTAGGCTTCAAGAGGCCTTCTACGTTTCTGCTTTTATTTTCCATCAGATTAGCCTGGGCATGTTTTCACAATATTGCCAGGGAGACAGTCCACCGAGACCATGCAGAGAGGAGTTGAGGCCATTTTGAATAATCTGGCAGCCAGTGGACCCCAAAACTAGTGAGAATATCAAGCCACGATGAGAAGAACTGCCTACTAAAATCACAGCTAAATATGCACACATTTATGAATACACCAGAAACCATAAACCCATTCCACCTATAAACATATGAACAATATAAAATACACTTTTAAGCTATGTTTTTGGATGGTTTGTTACATAGCAATACATACTGATATCACGTTCAAAGGTTGTTTTGTTGAAATCACCTTTGGTAATTGGACAAGTATTTTCATCCTTGGCAAATAAGAGTCTGACAAGTACATGACCAAAATTCTTCATGGTAAAATTACCACAAATAGTGAACAATGTAACTGCAAAGGAGAAACAAGTCAATAAGACAATAACCTTTTAAAAAGTTACTGGAAATGTTATCTTTAAAATACGCCGGCCATGAAAAGAAGATGAAAAAGTACAAGTACAAAATCATTTAATGCTAATACTTTTTCTTTTGGGGGGGGATTCAATGTCTCTTTTTTAATAGCATATACTTTTTTCCATCCCCTCAAGCATTTATTTTTTGAGTTACTAATATTCCAATTACACATCTTAAGTTATTTAAAATGTATAATTATTATTAACTTTAGTCACCCTATTGTGCTAAATAGTGTATCTTATTCTCTCTAATCTTTTTTTTTTTTTTTTTTTGTACCTGTTAACCATCATCCCTACCTGCCCTGTATCCCCTTCCCCTTCCCAGCCTCCGGTAACCATCCCTTCTACTCTTTGTCCATGAGTTCGATTGCTTTGATTTTTAGATCCCACAAACAAATGAGAACATGTGATGTTTATCTTTCTGTGCCTGGCTTATTTCACTTAACATAATAATCTCCAGTTCCATCTACATTGTTGCAAATGACTAGATTCCATTCTTATGGATGAATAGTACTCCGTTTTGTATGTGTACCACATTTTCTTTATCTGTTTATCTGTTGTTGGACACTTAGGTTGCTTCTAATTTTAGCTATTGTAAACAGTGCTGCAACAAACATAGGAGCACAGATATCGCTTTGATACACTAACTTCCTTTCTTTTGGGTATATACCTAGCAGCAAGATTGCTGGATCATATGGTAGTTCAAGTGTTTTTTTTTTTTTACGTTTTTTTTTTAGGAAACTTCAAACTGTTCTCCATAGTGGTTGTATTAATTTACATTCCCACCAACAGTGTACAAATGTTCCCTTTTCTCCACATCCTCGCCAGCATTTGTTATTGCCTGTCTTTTGGATAAAAGCCATTTCTCCTGGGGTGAGATGATACCTCATTGTAGTTTTGATTTGCATTTCTCTGATGATCCATGATACCGAGCACCTTTTCATATGCCTGTTTGCCATTACTTTTCTTTCTTGAATACAAGATTTTGGTGTGCCTAGAGAGATAGTAGTAATACCATTCAAAAATCAAATTTATTCAAAATGCCTTTCAAGCACTTCTTTATTGTTATGCTAATTAAGCTTAATTCATAAATGAATTATCAAGTTGAGGTGTGTTTGGCAAATGTGGTCTATTAAGGAACACTTAGGTTTTATAACTCCTCTCAGTTGACTGAGTTCTGAACACTGTATGGTTCTCTGCCAGGCCATGGGGCTTATTCTTACGTTAAAATAACAGGCATTTGCCGAGAATCCTGATTTAACTATGTCTTCCTACAACTGTAAACAAATCATTATAGTGTCTCAGCACTTTGAACATTAAAAGGGATCATGGGATCATCAATAGCTCAGAGCTACCTAACTCAGAACTTCAGATTTTATGTGATTGGGTCAGAATGCTAAATGAACTAGCAATGCAAAAGATATTTTTAGACTCTAATATTTGCAACCAGGAAGAAATGGTTAAGGAAGAAAGCATTCCATCCGTGATTCTACTTTAACCAAAATCTAAACAGGTGGAAATGATGTACTATTATTTGCTCTTCTGTGCCTGGCAAATCAGCTTTGTGCAACTAGAATTAAGATGAGCCATAGAGAAATTCAGTAAAGGGATTTTAAGTTGGTCTCATGCTCGGTTTCTTTTGCTGCAGGGGCAAGATAAATTGGAGGTTTAGACATGCACAGGGTTACCCTATTCATGTTAGAATTCAAGGAAGGGGCAAACACTTAAGCAGTAATTCTACTCAAAGCTCTATTTGTGAGTTCAGAGAAGAAGCCTGCTTGGAAGTAAGACCTGGGACTGGAAAGTAAATCTAGAGACACTCACAGTTGAAGGTGATATTACTGCAATATTTCTTTGATATGTGCCCTTTGATATGTAGTGAATGAAAATTAAGTCAACAATATTTACTGAGTTCTGAGTACTTCTGGGATACATGTGTTGGATGGGAGGGGACAGGGAAGAAAAGGTTGTTACTTTACTCAGAAATTTACTGTCCTTTTGAAATGGAAAGGGAGGATTTGTAAAACATTGAATAGTTGACACCTCTGTGTCCCCTGCCTTATATATATCTTCACAGTTGACTTTTCTTCTGTATTAAACAGTAGACATGATGGACAGTGGCTTTAAGAAGTTACATAACTTTCCCAAGGTCATATAACTAGTAAGTGTCAAAGCAAGGATTTGAAACCAGGTGTGACTTCAAAACCAATGTTCTTCCCACTACAGAACACCACCAAAGAGCTAGAAGAGGAATTTTTGCAATGCTCATACTGTACGAGAAAGTACATAAAACTACGCATTTATATAGCTGCTTTTCAAGGACAGATTGCCTCCACCAGAGGTACAATTTCCTGAAGTCCAGGCTGGTAGGTCTTTGTTTAGTACAATTACAGCCAATTTCTTTTTGTGAAAAAATAATATATTTTTAAAAAACCCCTCAACTTTGCATATTGTCATATTAGAGATGCATGGCAGTCAGTGGGGAAGCAAGGTAGGGATTTTTGTTTATTCAATGGAAGCTTTATGGAGCCTGAAAGAGCAGTCTTGAAGTTATGAAAAATCGGAGTGTGTTTTCTACTCACACACCACCTAACACAACAATTTTGCCACCAGATGTGTGGGAGAAAACCCTACACACCAACCAGTTCTCCAGTGGACACCAGCTGGGTGTCCTCGAATTCATTTCAATTCTGGCAATATTTACCCGGAGACAGTGTCAAGTTCCACAGGTTGAGGGCTCAGTTCCGCAAGACTGCCCTCTACTGTAGATGTCAGTCACAAGTAGTAGGCTGTCACCTATATGTCTGACCAACTGGCTATATATTTTAGGTTCCCATGGCCCTCTCTTCAGGTTCAATTAATTTGCTAGAGTGAGTCACAAAAAACTCAGGGAAACACTTTACAGTGCTTATGTTACCAGTTTATATGTAGATAAACAGCTAGATGAAAACACATAAAGTGAGGTCTGAATCTGGGAGGGTCGTGAAAGCAGGAGCTTCTGTGTCCCTGGAATTGGAGTGTGCTACCTCCCAGTACGCTGATGTGTTCACCAACCTAGAAGCTCTCTGAATCCTGTCCTTCTGGGTTCTTATGGAGGCTTTATTATGTAGACATTATTGATTACATCTCTGGACGTTGGTGGATGACTCAGCCTTCAGCCCCTCTCCTCTCCCAAGAGGTTGCAGGATATAAGGCTGAAAGTCCCAACCCTCTAATCATTCCTTGGTCTTCCTGGTGACCAGCTCACATCCTGAGGCTATCTTCAGCTGCCAATCTTCTCAGTAGCATGTAAAAAACACTCAGCTCTCCAGGGATTCCAAGGTTTTTAAGAGTTCTGTGCCAGGAAATGAGTATGAATACCAAATATATTTTTCAAAACATCACCAGTAGAATTTACCCCAACCTAGAAACAATTATGACCAGTTCCATTGATCTTGGGACATTGCTGAGGTATATTATCAGCCTAAGATATAACAATAATTAAATATGTAATTAGTGAAACAGTATCTCCAAGCAGAGAGTGCTCTGATTATCCTTTCGGGAGAATTCCTCAGAGAGTATTCTAGGGCAAAAAGGATTAAAAATAAACCTTTGCTTTATGTACTTTGTGAAAACTTAAAACTGCTTTTATGCATGGCCTCCTTAAAAAAAATTTAAATTTATAATTGATAAGAATTGTACATATTTATGGGATACAATATGATGTTTCAATAGATGTATAAATAGTATAATCAAATTGGGGGTAATTACAATATCCATCACTAATCATTTGTTGATATATGGCCTCCTTTTTAAAAAAGCATCCTTATGGACATATAATTCACCGCCATTACATTCACCCATTTACAGTGTACAATTCAATGGGTTTTAGTATATTTACAATTATGCAACCATTACCACAATCTAAGTTTAAAATATGCTCATCCTAAAAATAAACCTTATGTCAGATTTTAAAATCTACTCTTCAGTTGATGAATATTTGAGTTGTTTCACATTTTGGCTATTATGAATAATGTTGCTATGAGCATTTGTGTTTAAGTTGTTGTGTGGTCATATTTTCTCATTTCTGTAGGGTATGTGCCAAGGAGTAGAATTGCTGGAGCACACAGTAGCACTATGTTAACATTTCAGGAACTGCCAAACTGTTGGATACATTGTTGTGCCATTTTACATTACCACCAGAAATAAAGAATAGTTTTTCTCCACATTCTCATCAACACTTGTTATTGTCCTTTCTTTTTTAAATTAGCCATCCTAGTTCATGTGAAGTGGTTTCTTGTTGTAGTTTTGATTTGCATGACTCAACCAATGATGCTGAGCATCTTTTCATATGCTTATTAGACATTTGTGTAATACCTTTGAAGAAATGTCTATTCGACTCCCTTTCCCATTTTTAAATTGGGTTATTTATCTTATTATTGAGTTGTAAGAGTCTTTGGGTATTCTGGATACTCTTATTAGTTATATGATTTTTAAATATCTCTTCCCATTTTGTGGATTGATTTTTCACCTTGATGCTATAATTTATAGCATAAAAGTATTTTATTTTGATACAGTTAATTTTATATAATTTTAATTTTGTTACTTGTGCTTATCTATGACTTCCTGGTATCATATCTAACATTGCCTAACCCAAGGTCACATATATTTGCTCCTACGTTTTCTGCTAGGAGACTTCTACTTTTAACTCTTTTTTGAGATAGAATCTCGCTCTGTAGCCCAGGCGGGAGTGCAGTGGTGCGATCTCGGCTCACTGCAAGCTCTGCCTCCTAGGTTCATGCCATTCTCCTGCCTCAGCCTCTCAAGTAGCTGGGACTACAGGCACCTGCCACCATGCGTGGCTAATTTTTTTGTATTTTTTTTTTTTTTTTTTTTTTAGTAGGGATGGGATTTCACTGTGTTAGCCAGGATGGTCTCGATCTCCTGACCTCGTGATCTGCCCGTCTCAGCCTCCCAAACTTCCGGGATTACAGGGATGAGCCACTGCCCCCAGCCATAATTTTAACTCTTACACTATGTCTGTGGACTTTATTTAAATTTATTTTCATTTTTATTTTACTGATACATAATATTTGTACATATTTTAGGGATACATATGATATTTTGCTACATGCATAAAATGTGTAATGGTCAAGGCAGGATAGTTATGATAGTTACTAAGCATTATCATTTCTATGTGTTAGGGACACTTTAAATCCTCTCTTCTCACTGTTTTGAAATATATAATATGTTGTTGCTAACTGTAGTCATCTTAATATGCTACTGAACATCCGTACTTATTCCTTCTATCTAATTGTATGTTTGTACCCATTAATTAACCTCTCTTTACCCTCTATCCTCTAAATTCTTCCCAGTTTCTGGTAACTGTTCATACTTTGTACTTCCATGAGGTCAACCTTTTTAGCTCTCATCTGTGAGTGAGAGTATGAGATATTTGTCTTTATGTGTATGGCTTATTTCACTTAACATTATCATGTCCAGTTCCATCCATGTTGCTGCATATGACAAGATTTCATTCTTTTTTTTTTTTTTGGCTGAATAATATTCCATTGTGTGTATATATCACATTTTCTTTATTCATCTGTTGACACTTAAATTGATTTCATATCTTTGCTATTGAAATAGTACTGCAATAAATATGAGAGTACAAGTACTCTTTTGATATGCTGATTTCCTTTTCTTTGGATAAATACTAAATAGGATTGCTGTGTCATATGGTAGTTCTATTTTAAGTTTTTAAAAATCTTCATAGTGTTTTTCATAGTCTCTACTAGTTTACATTCCTGTAAATAGGGTTTATGAGTTCTTTTTTCTCTGCATCTTAGACAACATCCGTTATTTTCTCTTTTCATTAATAAAGATGTTATTTTTATTAATAAGATGTTATCTCATTGTGGTTTTAATTTGTATTTGGCAGATTATTAGTGCTGTTGAGAATTTTTTATACATCTGTTGGTCATTTGTATGTCTTATTTTAAGAAATGTGTGCTCATGTCCTTTGTCCACTTTTTAATGGGTTTTTTTTTTTGCTGTTGATTGAATTTCTTTTATACCCTGAATATGATTACCTTGTCAAATGAATAATTTGTAAATATTTACTTTAATTCTGTAGGTTGCTTCCTCACTCTGTTAATTGCTTTCTTTGCTGTGCAGAAGATTTTTAGTTTAATATGTCTCAGTTTTAGTTTAATATGTCTCATTTGTCTATCATTTTGTTGTCTGTGTTTTTGAGGTCTTAACCATGAAATCTTTGCCTAGACTAATGTATTAGAGTGTTTCCCCTGTTTATTCCAGTAGTTTTATACTTGCGGATCTTACATTTAAGTCTTTAATCCGTCTTGAGTTGATTTTTCATATATGGTGTGAAATAAGGGTCTGGTTTTTTTTTTTTTTTTTTACTTCTGGGTTCTATAGTCTATTTCTGTGTTTTCATGCCAGTACCATGCTGTTTTGGCTACTATAGCTTTGTAATATATTTGGATGTCAGGTAGTGTGATACCTTCAGCTTTGTTCTTTTTGCTTCAGATGCTTTGGCTAGTTGGGCTTTTCTGTTTTTGTTTGTTGCCATATACATTCTAGAATTTTTTAATTTCAGTGAAAAATGACTGATATTTTGATAGGGATTGCATTGAATCTGTAGCTCACTTTGAGCAGTATAGTCATTTTAACAATATTAATTCTTCTGATCCATGAGTGTGGGATGCCTTTCCATTTGTTTATGTCCTATTCCATTTCTTTCATCAGTGTTTTGTAGTTTTCCTTGTGGAAGTTTTTCACCTTCTTGGTTGAATTTATTCCTGAGCATTTTATTTTTGTAGCTATTGTAAATGGAAAGCCCTCTTAATTTCTTTTTCAGCTAGTTCATTATTGGCGTAGAAAAATTCTACTGATTGTTGTATGCCGATGTTATATTCTGTAGCTTTATTGAATTTATCTATTAGATGGAAGAGTTTGTTTTAATGATGTCTTTAGATTTTCCTAAATACAAGATTGTTATCTGGAAAGAAAAAAATTTGACGACTTCTTTTCCAATTAGGATGCATTTTAGTTTCTTTTCTTGCCTTATTGCTCAGGACTTCCAGTACTTTGTTGAATAGGCGTAGTGAATAGGAGGGGGAATCCTTGTCCTGTTCCAGTTTTTATAGGAAAGATTTTCAGCTTTCCCAATTCAGTGTTATGTTAGCTGTGGGTTTGTCTTATATGGCCTTATTATATAGAGGTATTTTTTAGTGCTGAATTTGCTGAGTGTTAAGAGGTGATGTTGAATTTTATCAGATGCTTTTTCTGCATCCATAGAAATGATTATATGATTTTTGTCTTTCATTCTGTTGATGTAATGTGTCATGTTTATTGATTTGTGTATATTGAACAGTCTAGTGTCCTGGGTTAGATCCCACTTGATCACAGTGTATTATCTTTTTGATGTTTTGTTGGATTCAGTTTGCTAGTTATTTTGTTGAGGATATTTTTGCGTCTATGTTCAGCAGGGATATTGGCCTGTAATTTTATTTTTTGTTATGTTTTTGTATGGTTTTGGTATTATGGGTAGTGTTGGCCATGCAGAATGAGTTAAGGAGCATTCCCTCCTCTTTAATTTTTTTGTAATAGTTTGAAGAAAATTAGTTATTTCTTCTTTATTAGTTCGAATTTGGCAGTGAAGCTATCCAATCCTGGGCTTTTCTTTTTCTTTTTTTTTTTTTTTTTTGAGACAGAGTCTCACTTTGTCACCCAGGCTGGAGTGCAGTGGCACAATCTTGGCTCACTGCAGCCATCACTGGGGTTCAAGCAATTCTCCCTCTTCAGCCTTCTGAGTAGCTGGGACTACAGGTACATGTCATTGCACCAGGCTAATTTTTGTTTTTTTAGTAGAGGCGGGGTTTTGCCATGTTGGCCAGGTTGGTCTTGAACTCCCGGCCTCAATCCACCCGCCTCAGCTGCCCAAAGTGCTGAGATTAAAGGTGTGAGCCACCACACTTGGTCCCATCCTGAGCTTTTCTGTTTTGGGAAACTTTTTATTACTGATTTAATCGTGTTACTTATTATTGATCTGTTCAAGTTTTCTATGTCTTCTTGATTAAAACTTAGTAGATTTTGTATGTCCAGGAATTTAAATGTTCCTTGTAGATTTTCCAGTTTGTTAGCATTTCGTTGTTTATAATAGTCTCTAATTGTCTCTTGCATTTATGTGGTATCTGTTTTAATATCTCTGTTTTCATTTAAGTCTTCTTTCTTTTTTCCTTCTATTAAGTCTAGTTATTGGTTTTTCAATTTTGTTTATCTTTCCCAAAATCAACTTTTTGTTCTGTAGATCCTTTATCATTTTTTAGCCTCTATTTTCTTTATGCTTTAATCTTTATTATTTCTTTCCTTCTACTAATTTGGGGCTTAGTTTGTTCTTGTTTTTCTAGTTCATTTAGGTGCATCATTATGTTGTTTATTTGAAATCTTTGTACTTTTCTGATGTAGGCATTTATCACTATAAACTTTCCTCTTAACATTGCTTTTGCTTTCTTAACGTTGATTTTGGTACATCATGTTCCCATTTTTGTTTATTTCAAAAAAATTTTATAATTTTTAATTTCTTCATTGATGCAATTGTCATTCCGGAGCATGTTTAATTTCTATATATTTGTATGATTTCTAAATTTCTTGTTATTTCTAGCCTTTTTTCATTATGGACAGAAAACATACTTGGTATAATTTAGATTTCTAAATATTTATTGAGACTTGTTTTGTGGCCTAACATAAAGTCTATCCTTGAGAATGTTTCATGTGCCGAGGAGAAGAATGTATATACTGTAGATGTTGGATGAAATATTCTGTAGATGTGTGTTTTGTCCATTTGGTATAAAGCACAGTTGTAATCTAGTGTTTCTTTTTTCATTTCCTATCTACATAATCTGTCTAATGCTGAGAGTGGGATGTTCAAGTCCCCCACTATTGTGGTATTGGAGTCTGTCTCTTCCTTTTTTATCTAATAATGCATGCTTTATGTATGTTTTCTTCAATGTTATCTGCATATATATTTAGGATTTTTAATATCTTCTTCCTGAATGGATCTCTTTTTCAGTATGTAATGACCTTCATTGTCTTTTTATTCCTTTTGACTTAACATCTGTGTTATTGGATATGTGTAGTTATTCCTGCTTGCTTTTGGTTTCCATTTGCATGTAATACATTTTTTTTATCCCTTCACTTTCATCTATATGTGTTTTTACAAGTGAAGTGAGTTTCTTTTAG
This sequence comes from Trachypithecus francoisi, assembly GCF_009764315.1. Classification (NCBI taxonomy): domain Eukaryota; kingdom Metazoa; phylum Chordata; class Mammalia; order Primates; family Cercopithecidae; genus Trachypithecus; species Trachypithecus francoisi. The sequence continues at coordinate 144,158,456 of NW_022681468.1, read as the reverse complement.
GTAGCATATAGTTGGGTCAAATCTTTGTTTTCATTTATTAAGCCAGTCTGTATCTTTTAAATGGAAAGCTTAATCCTTCTATATTCAAGGTTATATTGATGTGTAAGGACTTATTCCTGTCATTTTGTTCATTGTTTTGATTGTTTTGTGTATTCTTTGTTTCTTTCTCTTACTGTTTGTCATTGTTGTTTTGTAGTTTTCTGTGGTGGTAACATTTGAGTCTTCTCACTTCTTTGTGTTTGCTGTAGCAGTGAGTTTTGTACTGTAATGTGTTTTCATAATGGTAGATGCAATCCTTTTACTTCCAAGTGAAGGACTCCCTTAAGTATTTCTTGCAGGGCTGGTCTCTTGGTGATGAATTACCTCAACATTTGTTAGTTGTGGAAAGACTATTTTTTTCTTTCTTTTTTGAAGGTTAACTTTACTTTTATAGTATTTTTGGTTGACAGATTTTTTTTTTCCTTTCAGCACTTTGAATTTGTCATCCAATTCTCTCTTGGCCTGTAAGTTTTCTGCTGAAAAATGTACTGTTAGTTTGATGTAGGTTCCCGTATATGTGACCAGAAAAAGGTTTTCTCCTGCTGTTTTTAGAATTCTTTGTATTTGACTTACGAAACTTTGACTATAATGTGCCTTGGAGAAAACTTTCTGAGTTGTATATATTTGGGTTTCTCTGAGCTTCCTGCATTTACATGTTTACATCTCTTTCTAGACCTAGGAAGTTTCCAGTTATTGTTTTCCCTAAATAGGTTTTCTATGTATTTGCCCTTCTCTTCACCTGGAATTTGTGTATTTGGTAACTTTTTGTGTCCCATCTCTCATATAGGCTTTCTCCATCTTTTTATGTTACTTTTCTCTTTTTCTCTTTCTCTCTTTCTTTCTCTCTTTCTCTTTCTGATGGGGTTATTTCAAAATATGTGTCTTTACATTCTGGAATTCTCCTGCCTGATCTGGTCTATTGTTGAAGCTCTCAATTGTATTTTTTATTTTATTCATTGACTTCTTCCAGGATTTCAGTTTTTTTTTTTAATTGATATTTATCTCTTTGGTGAATTTCTCATTCAGATCCTAACTTATTTTTTGATTTCTTCATATTGTTTATCTGTGTTCTCTTGTATCTCAATGAGCATATATAGTATCATTATTTTGAATTCTGTTTTGGTATTTTATAAATTTCTTTTTCATTGGAATCGGTTACTAAAGAATCATTGTGTTCCTTCACAGTTGTAATATTTCTTTGCTTTATCAAGTTTCTTGGGTCCTTACATTGATATCTGTACATCTGGTATAATAGTTGCTTCTTTCAATTTTTTGGATTGGCTTTCATAAGGGAGCACTTTTTCTTGTAGATGCATCTATAATGTTGGATGGGTAGGATACTTTGGTTTTGATTCTGGCTGCATGCCGTAGTGTAGTCTGTCTGATTTTTCAACTGTAAACAGTACCAGTAGTGTCTATGATTTCCTTAATGGCTTAGGTTGAAGTTGTTAGTACAGACTGTGGTGAGACTTTGCTGGGAACCCAGACACCAGGTGGGACAATCCTCAGGCCTCAGTGGTGGCAGTGAAAGCCAAAGTGTGCCTGTTCTTGGGCCTCTGTGCAGTGAATGTGGATACCACTGTTAGTGGTCTCGGGCCAATTCCTGGGCCTGCAAGTGGCTTACTTAGGTGCCAACAGTGACAGCAGTGGGCTGGGTTTGTGTGCAGGTCCTCAGGCCCCCTAGGCAGTGTGTGTGGTGTGGGTGATGGCAGTAATGGTGGCAATACCAGGCTAGGAAGGCCTGCCCTCATGTCCTCCAGTGGTATGTACAGATGCAGGCTATGGTGGGCAGAGCAGGGCAATCCCCAGGCTCCTGGGTGGCATGCTCAGTTGGCAGTGGCTGGGGCAGTGGTGTGTGGCAAGAGCCTATCATCAGGGCATGTGCTGCAGCCTTGCTGCTGGGAGTAGGGGAATAAGGTTGCTCGCAGTGGCAGTGGCCTCAGGCAAGTAGTGCTCAGGTTCTGGTGAGGGCACACTTCAGCATTCTGTATCCTGACGACAACCTCCCTAGTGTGCTGCACTGCTTATTTCCCAGAGTATAGGATATTATGTTGGCTACCCTGCTGTACTGCTGGCTCTAATCAGTGTCATGTCACTCCAGTCTTCTGGGTGGACATGGGGAGGATGTCAGTGGGGGCTCCAGGAATGTGGAGATGCATGCAGAGTCTGTTGGGCTCTAGGGCAAGATGCAGTCTGGTGGGGGCTGGGCTCCTCAAGTGGTGCCAGGCCGCAGCTGCTTTGGTCTGGGGCGTGGGGGGCGGGGCGGGGGGGTTGTGTGACCCAGTGTGAGCTTCCTTTCTGAAGCAATACCACTGTGTAAACTCAAGGCAGCTCTCTATTGTAGTCTTAAGGCCTGCGAGCATCAAGGGTTCTCCTGTGGCTAGGATTGTAGAAGTCTGCAATAGGAAGGTGGACCCTTGGGGATCTGTCATTTCTGTTTTACCTGCAACGGGGATCCTCTACAGGCTTCCACATGAACTTGGCAGGGCCGGCTGCCTCATTTTCCTCTCCTTTTGTGCTTCAGGTTCTTCCTGTCATTTCTCCGTTGAATTTCAGTGTTATTTCTTAGATGCTCTAATTGAAGTATGATTATCTACTATGTTCTTCGTGGAGGACACAATGCCAGATGCTTCTAGTCAGCCATCTTGAACTGTTCTATTTTTAGTTAATTTTTAAAATCTGATGTGAGATAGGGGTCTGCATTTATTCTTTTGGATCTGGATATCTGTTCTGGCACCATTTGTTAAAAAGACTACTTTCCCCCACTGAATTGTCTGTCACCTTCTAGAAAATCAATTGATCATAAATATAAGAGTTTAATTCTTGCCTCTCTCTTATGCCAGTTAAACTGACTTGATTACTGTAGATTTGTAGTAAGTTTTGAAATTGTGAAGTGCCAGCCCTCCAGCTTTGTTCTTTTTGCAATATTGTTTGGCTATGCCGGCTTTATATATATATACACACACACATATACCTGTATATGTATATATATAAATGTATATACCGGTGTGTATATATATAAAATATATATGCATATTATATATATTTATATGAAACACATATGTATATTTTATATGTATATTTATAATATATAAAAGATATAGTATATGTATAATATATATACCTGTATGTGTATATACACACATACATACATGTATATATGCATACATATACATGTATATATACACATATATTTACATATACATATATATACACATATATACACATGTATTTTTTCAGAGTATTTGTAGTATGACAAATGTTAATGATATTTGTTTAGATCAAAAGGAATGTAGTTTTTTGTACCCTTCACTGGGAGTTAGGGGATACAATATATGCAAAATGCCTGACACAGTAAATACTCAATAAGGGATAGTTGTTGAGTTATGATTTCTTGAAACTGAGATCAGTATTCTTGTGTTTTATTCTAAAAACTGGACTTATGTCAAACCATTGAGATTTTCGAGTTGTTTACTCTGGTTTACAGGTCAAGAGGTGCTGGGCTATTATGCAATTTTGTAGTACATACACGGGCACATAAACAGATGTGCATACATACCAAGCTTTACTGTAAGGGTGAAAACAAAACAAAATAATAGAAAGATAACAATAACATAGCATCTGATGAAGTCAGCTTCTTAAAACTGTAAAATAGAGATCATAATAGTTTCTAAGGTTTAGAGGTGTTGTAACTTGTCCAAGGTCACCCAGCTAGTAAGTGGGAAAGCTAAGATTAAGACTTCAGAACCCTATTTGTAATCTATTTTTCTAGTGCAGTGTTTTTTGGTGTGGCAGCAGAATATTGGTGCTACTTGGTGTCCTCAAGTAGTATATGAGAAAGTTTTGTATTTTTAATTATCTCACACATTTCACAAATTTTACATATGATTAATTATAAAAATTAATATAAAATACATATTTACATAGGTGACAATAACTAATAAATTGCACGTGTACTAAGGTAGACTGTATTTAAGGACACAATTATGAAGTACTTAACTGTGAAAACAAATGGTAATTTCTCCTTACTGTTACAGATATAATTCATTAAAGTTTGCAATTTCACAATTTTAAAAATTTGTAAAGAAATTGGGCCGGGCGCGGTGGCTCAAGCCTGTAATCCCAGCACTTTGGGAGGCCGAGACGGGCGGATCACGAGGTCAGGAGATCGAGACCATCCTGGCTAACACGGTGAAACCCCGTCTCTATTAAAAATACAAAAAACTAGCTGGGCGAGGTGGCGGGCGCCTGTAGTCCCAGCTACTCCGGAGGCTGAGGCAGGAGAATGGCGTAAAACCCGGGAGGCGGAGCTTGCAGTGAGCTGAGATCCGGCCATTGCACTCCAGCCCGGGCGAAAGAGCAAGACTCCGTCTCAAAAAAAAAAAAAAAAAAAAAAAAAAAAAAAAAAAAAAAAAAGAAATTGAAGCAAAATGTAGTGATAAAATAAGAACAAATACTACAACTTAAAATAATGCTGAACATGTAAATACTAAATAGTACTACATTAAATATAAAATATGAGCATCTACTTAAGTGATTTGGCTAGTGCAATGATTTTCCATAGGAAACCCAGGAAAGATGAGAAAGAATCCAAATATTGATTTTAATGGGTGGCATTACAGTACAGTGTTATGAAATTCTCATAAAACTCAAAGCTTTTACATGGTTTTCTAAGCAAAGAACAATGACTACTCTAGCAAACAAATGCCTTTTTTTTTTTTTTAAAGAAAAGCATAAAATGCTTTTAATACAAAATTGATTAATTGCTACTAAAGCAGAAGAGAGATCAAAACATCAGAAGTATCATTCAAAGTTATAAAAGTGACAGAAAATAAAAATAGAATACCCACTAGAGCTAAGAAACTTGTAAAACCACCCATAAAGTTGACAAATAAAGCTCATAGTGAAAGGACAAGCTATAGGCACATTTTAAAAAATTAAAGGCATTTTGGACGTTGCCTTAAATCAATGGCATACAATGAGGAAAACAGTTACCATCACTTATGTGCTTGCAGATAATTTGCTTTTATAAAGTTGGACAACAATTCAGCATATGTGTGGCACATGAAGAAGAAATGCCAGGTGCTGCTTTTTGTCTTTTTTGTCACAAAAAACTCATTTTGTGGGCTGTGGTATTAAGGAGAAATCTTTTCAATAATAACTAAGTTGAAAAATGGTACACTGGGATTAGTATTGTCAGAACACTAGTTATGAGTATGTAAAGGAAGAGTATTGTTGCATGAACAAAGTTGCAGTTGGATCAGATGCACACATACTTTGTAGGAACAGTTGTGGGTCAAGAGGATATGTGAAAGATATTCTCCATTATTTCATTAGAGCAATGCTGTACATCTTAAAGTCAGAGTCCTAACAAGAATCAGATGCACACTCAAGACAGAATAATTCAAAGAGAGTTTATCCACAAAGGAACTATTTTAAGATATGTGCTGGGGAACCATAAAGGACCAACCCCCAGGACTTAGTAGGAGTCACCTCATCACAATGTGTTCACTTCTTTGTATAGGTTCAATAGATTTTATATAATGACTACTTAAATATTGCTCACACAGAGCTAAGAGATGTGCAAGAATGCACAGACTCCTCTCTTTCGAAGTCTCACATAATCTCTGCCTCACTTCTGATTCCAGCAATGTCTGTGGCCAGCAATTTCACACTGACTCTGATCTGCTTTGCACCAACATCACCTCTTCCCAACTGCGCTGTGAATCTCTTGCTTCATGCTTGGGCTTCTGACGCAACTGGTGTGGGACCCTCATTGGTATCTCATTGTGGTTTTGATTTGCATTTCTCTAATGATCAGTGATGTTGAGCTTTTTTTTTCATATGTTTCACATGTTTGTAATTTCTTTTTTTCATATGAATGTCTTTTGAGAACTGTTCATGTCCTTTACCCACTTTTTAATGGAGTGGTTTGCTTTTTGTTCTGTAAATTTGTTTGAGTTCCTTGTAGATTCTGGATATTAGGTCTTTGTTGGATGGGTAGATTGCAGAATTTTTCTCCCACTCTGTAGGTTGCCTGTTCACTCTGATGATAGGTCTATTTTTTAATCAGGTTGTTTTCTTACTGTTGAGTTTTAAGAGTTCTTTGTATATTTTGGGTAATAGTACTGTAGCAGATATGTCCTTTGCAAATATTTTCTTCTAGTCTGTGGCTTGTCTTTTTATTCTCTTGACAGTGTCTTTTACAGAGCCAAAATTAAAAAAATTAATGAAGTCCGCCTTATCTATTCTTTCTTTCAAGGATTGTGCTTTTGCTGGTATATCTAAAAAGCCATTACCAAATCGAAGGTCATCTAGATTTTCTCCTGTTTTCTTGTAGAAGTTTTATAGTTTTGCGTTTCACATTTAGATCTGTGATCCATTCCGAGTTGATTTTTTAAATAAAGAGTGTAAAATTGTGTCTAGATTCATTTTTTTGGCATGTTCATTTGTTCCAACACCATTTGTTGAAAAGGCTATCTTTTCTCCATTGTATTGCCTTTACTCCTTTGTTAAAGATTAATTGATTATATTTATGTCAGTCTATTTCTGGGCTCTTTGTTTCATTGATTTATTTTTCTGTTCTTTCATCAGTATCACCTTGTCTTGATTATTGTAGCTTTATAGTAAATCTTGAAATTTAGTAGTTTCTGACCTCCAACTTTGTTCTTCTCCTTCTAGCCTTATATTTGAATATCGTTTCTCTTTTCATATCCTAGAAATTCTGTTAGACGTATGTTGGAGTTTCTTGAATGCTTCTACTTCTGTTTCACATTCTATATTACCTCTGGGGCTGTTTTTTTGGGTGAATTTATCAGAAATAATTCTCTGTTCAATTGTCTTGTGTCTGGAGTTTATCACACATATGTGTGACTTTGAAATGGACTCAGAGAAGCCCATCAAGGTCGTTTCCCAGATCAAACAAAAAATTCATTAAGCAATTTCACTACCCATCACCAAAAGATTCTAAAATTTAGGTTGAATTATACCAGTAAGAAGTAGATACAACCAACATTTATTTTAAATTATATTTTCCTTTTGTCCCACAGTTGTCCACGATTTTAGAGTTTAAAATCTTGCTAGCATATATATAAACATTGGTCTTTTAATTTTACTTGGACCTTAGAGAAAATTTTTAATCCCATATGGAGGTTTTTCATCTTAGGAAAATTTTATTCATTTATTTATTTTGCTATTGCTGTTATTGTTCTATTCCTGAAGATCTGTAATTATAGAAGTGGAAAATATACGATGAATACCTAATTTCTCACCTCACTTTGACATTTTACTTTGACTCATTACTGCTGCATTCAGGGAGAACTTATCAAGTGTGTCTTCTATATCACTGATTCTATTATCTTCAGCATGAATGATAGTCTTTTCTCCTAATGTAGATTCAAATTACTGCATTTTAATTTTTTTCTCAATTATTTTTCTCATTTCACCTGAGGTATTTCTCATAACTTTTTGTTCCCATTCCTTGGGGACCACATTTTCATGCATTTTAGCGAAGATGACAAGCATTTTTTTTTCTAACATAATTTTCTAAGTTTTGTAGAAAGTAATTTTTAGGAAGTTTATTTCTCTTAAGCTTATAATGATACGTCTTCTCTGTGCTTTTCAGTAGGTAGACAGAAGAAAACCTATATGAGAACTTTCTTGACTAAAGATGCATTTAAATGTGTTGGGTGTATTATACTGAGTCTCACTCAAATCCCCATGTCAGATCTACAGCTGGAAGTAAAGCAACCTTCATAGCTCTCTATCCAATTGTTAGTGTTTCTGAATTGTGTCTTTATCTCAGTTCGGTAGTGATAGAAATGTCTTATTGTACCTTCACTGCATGGTTCTGGGACTTTTTATATTCAGGGAAATATCACTTAGAGAACACTGTAGGCAAGAGAGGTGAAAAACCCAGCTGGTGGAAAATGCTGGGATTACAGTTGTGTAATTGGGTTCCAACACTTCCGTTTTCTGTCCTATCATTTTCTTGGAGTTACAGCTTTTGAATATTTATAGAAAGAGATACTGATGAGGGCCAAGAGGGACATAGTACTCATAGGTAATGCTTTTTGAGGCAAAGAGCTGACTGATTAATAATCTTGTATATAAACCTTTTATCTCTACTCTAGGGGCAGACTATGGGGGAGGGTTGAGGCATATATCTACTTCCATGCTGGCAGATTTTGTCTCTGAGTAGACTCTGTGCCTTTATAGGTTTTTTTGTTTGTTTGTTTTACTGGGAAATTGAGAACTACCTCAGGGACTTCCAGAAATCATCTTAAGTTTCTTATTACCCCTCAAAAAAACTGCTTGTTCTTTTCATTCTTTTCACTCACCCCTATAGAACACTTCCATCACTGCTCAAGTTAATTTCTCTGAAGCACAATTCTGATCACCTCTTTTTCAAAGCCTCCAGAGATATTTAGGCACTGGGTAAACTTATTCTTGTATTCAATGTCTTGTATAACAGTGGGAAGGGTAGGCTAAGGGAATCTCTTTGTAGTACTTCTATACTGGAACTTTTGCTCTGGTCCAGTTTGCTTACAACTCACTGGAAAGTGTTTTTATAGTAATACCATTTGACGACACATCTAGAATGGCTTCTACTTTACTTTATAAATTCTTGTTAATTCTTCAATACCCATTCAGATATCATCTTTACTGTAAAACATTATCGGAGCTTCATACAACTGGAGGCTGGTGCCCCCTTCCTATTTCTTTTATTGTGTATATACCGACAGTTAACCTTTGGATAGAAATGAAATCTTCAACTTTATCAGTATGTCTGCATTATATCTAGTTACCAATGTCTCATATGCTATAGGCTTTCACAGACGTTCTTCAGTGCCTTTGTTTTTAAGTTCCAACTAGACATTGAACAGTTCTACAGTCTTTGCTTGTCATTGTAACTTCGAGCTTGTCATAGCCCAAAGGTCTGCATTCTGTGACTAAGTGTCTTCTTTCTCCTTAAATGCATTGCCCATTCATGAATGTATAAAAATTAATTTGCCTGTCTTTTTAGGTAGATAAAACACATTGCCCAACTATATATTTTTTTTTTCAGTAAGTAGAAAACTTCCTAATTCTGTAGACCATGGAAAGGCCAGAAAAGTCAGAATCGGTAACCCTGGGTCTCTATGCAAATAGTCAATGCCAATCTGGGTTTATAGCTAAAATACAGATAAAATTGCCTCAGTATACACAACTATGAGCAAAAGGAACAATTATATGAGGAACTTGGACATAAAACTAAGAATCCTAAAGTTCTCAGTGAGAAAGATAAACAACACATGGTTACCTCTTGAAATTAATTAGCATTCTGTTTTTGCTATCAAATACTTCAAGTAGAGCTCATTATTCTAGGAAAAGTTAGGAACTTGCTGGATTAGGGATTAGGGCTTATCTGATTCAGTCTCACAAAAGTGGCCCACAAGTATTTCACAGAGAATGCCATTATTTACTTGAACCAACAACAGAAATTGCTTTTGCTAAGCGAGGTAAGAGTGAATCAAGTTTAGAAAGATACTGTCTCACTGTCTCAATGATGGGGTTAGTCTGGAAGGTCTAGAGAATGTACCAGAGCAGTCTGAAGGTTAACAGGCCAGTCTGAAGATAGCTGGAATAGTGCAAATGCTTAGAGCCTGAATCAAATCAAAGACAATGAGAATAGAGATTAAAAAATAGGTTGGGAAGATAAAATGAATTAAAGCAATTACTCTCTGTCCCACATACTTATTTCCCATTTTTTAATTTTAATTTTTGAATGTTGTGGTTACATAGTAGGTATATATATTTAAGGGGTCATGAGATACTTCAGTCTAGGCATACAATATGTAATGCTTTGTGTTACAAGCAATCCAGTTATACTCTTTTAGTAACTTTAATATGTGCTATTAAATTATTGATTGCAGTCACCCTGTTGTGCTTTCAAATGCTAGTTCTTACTTATTCTTTCTAACTACTATTGCTGCCCATTAACCATCCTTGACATTTTTAAAGGTGATTGCAAGGATTTCAGTTTAGGAAATTAAGGCCAAGATGTCAACTGAAAGAAGCAGCACAAGAGAAGCAGACTGCTTTCCTGGCTTGTTCATGCGGGAGAACGTGAGACACCCTTCTCCCCACTTGAGAACTGTCTGAGAATCACTAGGAAGAAGACCCAAAGAGAATAAAGGTTGAGAGCCTCATATTAGGTAGGTTTGGGCTAGGAAATCAGAAATTCGGGCCTGATAGTGTAGGAGGTATTTGAATCACTGTAGGCTATACATATTAAAAACTTTTTTACATTTAAAAATTTTGTTGTATTTCATAAATCTTATGTATATATAATATATAACTTAATATTACATAGTACTATACATATTATATGTCATATAATTTACTATGTCATATATGATATGTAGTATCACATAAATTATGTGATACTAAATTCTCTGATATAAATTATATGATATATAGGTTATATGTAACATGTAACAATGATATATACATAAAATATATATAACATTATATTTAAATTATGAATTACAAATAAAATAAAATACATTAATAAACAATGTATTAATAGATATTAAAATATAATATATCAATAAATAATATATTAATAGTAAATATATTAAAATACAAATTAAATTATTTAAATGTAAATTAAATTATTTAAAATTCTAATATCCATTAAATTATATATTATATATACATACAATTTATCAAATACAAAAAAATTTTTAAATTTAAAAAGGTTTTTAATATGTATAACATGCTGAGATTCAAATACCTCCTACTCTATAATACATATATAATATATATTATATATTATATAATATATTGTTATATATACTACAATACATATATATTATATACAATATATTATGCTATAATATATACCACAATACATATATAATATATAAATATATATAAGTTTATATAATATGTTTATGTAATTTGTCAAGTACAGTGAAATTATATGCATTTATGGGGTATAAAGTAGTTATTTTATCCATACAATACATACACAAACACAATGAGGAATAATTAAATCAAGCCAAGTAACTCATCTATCACCCCAAATACTTTTTTTGTATAAGAACATTTGAAACTTACTTCATTAGCAATTTTGAAATCTACCCTATTAAATATAGTCACCATGCTATGCAATATATCACAAATAACTTGTTCTTCCTGTCTAACTGAAACTTTGCACTCTTTAACCAACATCTTCCCATTTCCTCCAGCACATGGCTTCTGGTAGCCACCATTCTATCCTCAACTTCTATGAGGTTGATTTCTGTAGATTCCACATGTAAGGGAGATCATGTAGTATTTGTCCTTCTGTGTCTGGCTTATTTTACTTAGCCTAATGTCCTCCAGGTTCATACTGTTGTCACAAATGATCGAATTTCCTTCTTTATTGAGGCTTTTTCATTCAGAATATATACATTTTCCATTGCATGTATATACTAGATTTTCTTTATCCATTTATCCACTGATCGCACTTAGGTTGATTCCATATCATGGCTATTGTGAATAAAGCTGCAATGAAGATGGGATTACAAGTATCTATTTAACATACTGATTTCAAATCATTTGAGTATATGCCCACAAGTGGGATTGCTAGATTATATGGTAGTTCTATTTTTAAGCTTTTGAGGAACCTCCATGCTGTTTTCCGTAATGGCTGTATGAGTGTACATTCCTACTGAAAATGTACAAAAGTTTCCTTTTCTTTATATCCTCATCAACATTTTTATCTTTTTGTCTTTTTGATAATAGCCATTTATAACAGATGCGAAGTTATATCTCACTGTGGTTTTAATTTGCATTTCCCTAATGATTAGAGATGTTGAGTATTTTTTCATATACCCTTGAAAAAACTATTTACATCCTTTGTCCTTTGCCTTTTTTTTTTTTCCAACAACTTCAACTTTTATTTCAGTTTCGGGGGACCCATGTGAAGGTTTGTTACCTGGGTATAGTGCATGATTGCTGAGGTTTGGGGTATGATTGATCCTGTCATCCAGGTACTGAGCATAGTACCCAATTGTTAGTTTTTGTACTCTTACTGACCCTGTCTCCCCTCAGTCGTCCCCAGTGTCTATTATTGCCATCTTTATGTCCACTAGAATGCATTGTTTAGCTCCCACTTGTAAGTGAAAAAATGTAGTATTTGGTTTTCTGTTCCTGTGATAATTTTCTTAGGATTATGGACTCCAGTCACATCTATATTGCTGCAAAGAACATAATCTCATTCTTTTTATGGCTGTGTAGTATTCCATGATGTATATGTATCACATTTTCTTTATCCAATCTACTGTTGATGCCTTTGCCCATTTAATAAATTGGATTATTTGCTGTCTTGTGGTTGAGCTGGGTACCTTATATATTTTGAATACTAACCTTTTATATATATGGCTTATAAATATTTTCTCCCAATTTGTAGGTTGTCTCTTCATTCTGTTAATTCTGTTTTTTCCTGTGCAGAAGATTTTTAGTTTGGTGTAATACCATTTATATATTTTTGCTTTCATTTACTGTGCTTTTGGAATCAAATAAAAAATATTTGATTCCACGTCTTTGGAATGATGATTCATCAGTCTTTGCCAAGACTGATGTCAAGATTATTTTCCCTTATCTTGTTTTCTTGTAGTTCGACAGTGTGGGATATAATGTTTAAATCCATAATCCACTTTAAGTTGATTTTTGTGTACAGTGTGAAATAAGGGTCCAGTTTCATTGTTTTGCATGTAGATATCCAGTTTTCTCAGCACCCTTATTGAAGAGACTATCCTTTTCGCATCGTGTGTTCTTGGTACTTTCGTTGAAAATGAGTTGACTGTAAGTATGCGGGTTTATTTCTGGGCTGTCTATTCTGTTCTATGGGTTGATATGTCTATTTTCATGCCAATATTATGCTGTTTTAATTACTATAGCTTTGTAATATAGTTTGAAATTAGATAGTGTAGTGCCCCACTGCTTTGTTTCTGCTCAAGATTGTTTTAGCTATTTGGGATCTTTTGTGGTTCCATATAAATTTTAGAATTTTCAATTTCTTTGAAAACTATCATTGGAATTTTGCTAGAAATTGTATTGAATCTGTAGATTGCTTTGGGTGGTATGGACATTTTGACAATATTCTTTTAATCCATGAACATGGAATACCTTTCCATTTACGATCATGCACTATATAATGTTTTGGTCAATGAAGGACCATATATACGACAGTGGTCTCATAAGATTCTAATGAAGCTGAAAAATTTTTATTGCCTAGTGACATGTAGTGATGGTAACACCATAGTGCAATGCATTCACTACTCAGGTGTTTGTGTGATGCTGGTTTTAGCAAACCTAATCTAAGGTTAATTTGGTATTGCAGAAAGAAAAATACTTTCTCTAAACTTAGTAAAACTGAAGTGTAGAGTGTATAGAAAGTCTGCAGTAGTGTATAGTAACATCCTAGGTCTTTACATTCACTTGCCACTTACTGATTCACTCACCCAGAACAATTCCCAGTTCTCTGGGACCTCCATTTATGTCCTATACAGGTATACCATGTAAAAAATCTTTTATACCATGTTTTTACTGTACTTTTTCTATGTTTAGAAACACAAATGCTTACCATCGGTGTTATAATTGCTTACAGTACAGCATTATACTATCCAGATTTGTAGCCTAGGAGTAATAGGTATATCATATAGCCTTAGTATGTAGTAGGCTATAACATCTAGGTTTGTCTAAGTACGCTGTATGATGTTTGCACAATGACAAAATTACTTAACAATGTATTTCTCAGAATGTATCTTTGTTAAGTAACTCATGGCTGTATTTGTTTTTTAATTTCTTTCATCAATGTTTTACAGTTTTTATTATATACTTTCACCTCCTTGATTAAATTTATTCCTTAAGTATTTTAATTTTTTGGTAGCTATTGTTAATGGGATTGTTTTCTTTATTTTTTTTCAGATAGCTTGCTAATGTATGGAAACTACTGATTTTTGGTATTGATTTTGTATCCTGCAACATTGCTGTATTCATTTATTAGTTCTAATAGTGTTTTTACTGGAGTCTTTATAGAGTTTTCTATATATAAGATATAAGTTCATGTCATCAGCAACCGAAGGACTTCTTCCTTTCTGATTTGGATGCCTTTTTTTCTTTTGTCTAATTGCTCCGACACAGACTTCCAGTACTATGTAAAATAGGAATGGCAAAAGTGGGTATCCTTGTCTTGTTCCTGACCTTAGAGGAAATGCTTTCAATCTTATGCCATTAAGTATAATATTGTCTGTGTTTAGTGCAGTATACATCTTGTATATAGAACAATTACTACCCCTAAATGCAGAACAAATTAACTTTGGGGCCAAAGAAGTTACATGATTTTGCTAGAAAGGAATGGTTGTAGGTACCAAAATCCTTGTTGGTTTTGAGGCATGCTAATAAACTGTGAACATGACGAAATCGAATATGCACTCTAAATTGTATAGATGCCCTGGAAAAATGTAAAAGAAACATCAATGCAGGCTTGTTAGTGGTTTCAGAAAAAACCGATTATTCTGCAAACCTTCAAACCTAAGATTAATTTAGAAAAGTGTGGCAATATAGAAGGTGATCTCTCTAAGCTTATCTTTTTTCCTCAAAAATTTTACTGTAAGATGAATGAGTGGTGAGAGACATGGCTAGTCTATCTCAAGAAGATCACAAGTCTTGGCTAGGAAAGCACCTCTACAGTTCCAAACCTGAGTGTATCTTCAGAGGGATAGGCCCAAATGTTGGACCAACCAGCAGGGAAGGCGGTTCTGTGTGTTGGAAAAATCATGTGGTACCCCAAAATAAAACGTCTTACTGTTTTACTAAGCCCAAGGAAATAATCATGGTAAGGACCCTATACAGGTGTACCACTTATCTCTTCTTATCTTTTAAACCTGTAGCCAAGAGAGGCTGTGACCTTAAATATTGAGTATTTAAGGGCCACCAGTATCAACTCCTACTTTTCCATATCAATTTATGAGCATTTTTCCAGCATCTCAGTATTATGAAACAGAATATCTTAAAATTTTGGCCTGATTAATATAAAGCACTTAAAACATTTGAAACTGTCTGCATGGAGTCCTGACGTTTTCAACCATGTATCAAAGGCCTGAAAAGATCTCATCTTATGAAATAACCTCTAGCATAAATAAGGAGAGAGATAAGTGAACAATGGATCAAAGAGATATAGGCGGATCCATTTTGAAGAAATGGTAGATGGGGCTACATATAATAAGGTTTTAGCTGAAGCTTCTATTGCTAAAGGTGAGACCCGACTGATTTCCTAACTAACCAAAGCAAAACAAGAAAGTAGAATGATGCTCCTCAGGGCAGAGATAATGAGAAAGGAACAGAGAAAATGGCAATTTCCAAGATACTCACTAGTGTTCTGATGACCGGGGTAGATGAGAATTTGACTTAAAGCCGTGTAAGCCCTGACAATACACAGAGGAATTCAGGAAGACCTAGCAGATATGCATAAGTTCAGGCTTCTGAAAATAATATTGATGGGGGAGACAAAGTAGATTCCCTAGTTTTTTAATTCTTATGGGAAGATATAATTCCCTAGGTTTGTTAAGTCTTATGGGAAGGGTGACATCTGTAGTAAAGGAGAAACCCTAGGATTTGAAGGGTTAAAAGCCACTTGGTACAAGTTAGGATATCTAGAGTCCAGCGACATCAGTTGTTTTTGGCCTTTTCAAAGGCAGGTTCAGGCGTGGTGGCCCCAGGGTTAATTTCATAAAGATAGGTGGGCCCTGGACCCCTTGACAAACAAGGACAGAAGAGACGGGGTGATCAATGGGACTGGATAATAAATCACAATTGTCTATAACTTAAGCCACTTTACAAATGTGTTATTTGGGTCCTTTGGACAGTAGAGGCAGGGAAAAAATTATAGGAGTGAAAAAGGTGTTTTGGGCAGTCATGTCCATGAAAGGAAAAGGGAAGAGATAGGACTGGACAGAGGAAGCCCAATTCTATCATCCATTTATCTTGGACCAAGGTAAATCTCTGACAGTCTTTGGAAGCCCAATGGTGAGCTTCTGAGCAAAGGTTGCCCTTTAGAAGAGTCCTCTGTTGGACAGAGGCGGTTCTTTTACCATAGCCTTGTTCAGTCCATTGGCCTGGAGCCAATACCTGAGAAGAGCCTGATCTCAACTCAAAAATCTGAGGCAGATGTGAAGGAGGCTGTCAGCTAGCCACACTTCTCACATCTGGATAGAGTAAGTTCCTAAAGGAAAATATGCACAGCGCAGCCACATTTCACACTTATGCCACGGAGTTACTTCTCCATGCCTGTTTGGAGTAACTTCCCCAGGGTTCCAGTGAACCACTCACACTGAGTAAAAAGGAGGTTGGTGGACCGTAGTGTAACTCCTGTTACAGCAGTTGGTCTCAGGATTGCAACTGAAACTCATTGTCTGCCTCCTCAGCCAACCATCCAAAATTTTTTTCAAATTTAGTTATCATCTCTGCTGGGATTGGTGATTGTTATGGTTTGGATATGATTTGTTTACCCCTACCAAGTCTCATGTTGAAATTTAATCCTCAATGTGATAGTGTTGGGGGAGGTATTTGGGTCGGTATTCAAATTCCTCATGAATGGTGTGGAGCCCTTCTGGCAGTAGTGAGTGAGTTCTTGCTCTGGCTGGATAGATTAGTTATCTTAGAAATGGACTAGCTCCCCAGAGGAGAGGGTGGTTATAAAACCAGGTTGCCCTTTGAGTCTGGTCCCTCTTCACGTAGTGCCTATTTTCCCTTGGACCTTTCAGCACAAAAGTTCTCACCAGAAGCCGAGGAGATGCTATTACCATGCTGCTTATATAGTTTGCAGAATTGTGGGTTAAATAAACCTTTTTCTTTATAAACTACCCAACCTCAGGTATTCTTTATAGTAACATGAAATGGATGAAGAAGACAGTGATTTACCTATTGGTGTGACCAAACTTTCATTCCTGAGGGCCGTGAGCCCTTGGTAACCAATATTATTCTCAGGCTAGGATTGCTGTATTCATTCCTTAACTGTCACAATTAGGCAAGTGCTATGGACTAAACGTTTTTGTACTCACTATCCCCTGCCCCAATTCATGTTGAAGCCCTAAGTCCTAATGTGGTATTTGGAGGTGAGGACTTTGAAGGTAATTAGGTTTATATGAGATCACAAAGGTGCAGTCCTCATGACAGAATTAGCACCTTTGTGAGAAGAGAAATCAGAGTGTTTCGTTTTGTCTGTCTCTCTCTGCCATATGAGGACACCACAAGAAGGTGGCTGCTTGCAATCCAGGAAGAGGGCCATCACCAGGTATCTAATCTGTTGGCTCCTTCATGTTGAACTTCTCAGCCTCCAGAACTGTGAAAAATACATGTCTGTTGTTTAAGCCATCCAGTTTACAGTAGTTTGTTATAGCAGCTTGAGCTAAGTCAGCAAGGGAATACCAAGAGGTGCCCAAGTGGATTGCCAGGGTTCCATACATATTCCTCCCTGCCTTTCATTATTCTCTATTGCTTTTATTGAGTGGTGTGATCATGCCTCATCCTGCTTCTCAGGATCTGTTGTTACCAAGATGGTGACTCCTCTTGTACGCTCATTCACAGGCACAAAAATTTCAAAGTTCTCAGGAGTCAGCTATATCTTGTAGTGCAGTAAGATTCTTTCTGTGTTCCCCAGCAAGACTGTATCCTTTTTGATGAGCAGGAAATCTAATTCTCAGCTCTGCAGAATTATGGAGGTAAAAAGCACAAATAAATTGAGCCATTCCTGCTTTCACCTTTTGGTTCCGAGGCTCATATACTCTTTCTGTTTGGGACACAGTGCCAAAAAGAGACATTCAATCCTGAGTATTTGTTCTGAGCTTGCGCTTTAGCTGTACCTTCAGCAAACCATTCCAGTATTTTATGAGGCCAGCAGATTTGTGGTACAGGATGTGACATAATCAATAGATCCTGTGAACACGGGCCCCCCCGACACTTCTGCTGTGAAGTAAGCTCATTGGCCAGATGCTATGCTCAATGGAATTTCATTCCTTTGGATCAGGTACTTTGTAAATCACAGGAGTCTGATGCTGGCTGGGGATCCATAGGTTGGAAGGGCAAATCCACCTGGAATAAGTCTATTCATGTGAGAACAATTCAATAGCATTTTCAGGATGGCAGTGGCCCACTTTAGTCAACTCATTACCAAGTGGTCAATTGTTTTCCTTGGGGAATGGTGCCATACTGGGTCTCAGCTTTGTTTTCTGTTCCTGGCATGTGGAACATCAGAGCTGGCAGACGGAGGATCAACTGTGGTAGACATCTGTGTTAATGGGTCCAAACATAAATTCTTTCATTGCTACCATGGTCATTTCATTCATGTTTCTGTCATGCCAGCGTTGAGTGGCTGCTGACAAAAGCTAAGTAATATCAACTGGCTGAGTCATTTTGCCTATTTAATTGTTTAGCACCTCTTCCAAGGTGAATCTTTTCTGGTGGGCATAAATGTTATATGAAAATTTACACTTTGTGTACATTACTACATCTCTATCCTCTGTTCATGCCTCTATTCTAGACTTCCTTTTCTTTGATCTTCCCATTATTTTTCCTACATATATTATAACGTTGGACCACTTTACCTTCCACACAAAATAGATGCCAGGTGTACTTTTAAAGCATTGCCCATTAGGATTTTCTATCTGTACTGTCTTGCCAGGCCATTCCTGAGTGAGACAGCTGTCTATTTTTTGGCTTGCAAGCATATACTGAGCTAACCCAAACATAAATCTAGTTAATAATTTTCCCTCCTTATTTATCTTGTCATACAGGATACCCTTGAAACTATCAGATCAAGCTGCAGGGAGGGGTACAGTAGTGGTGAGTGATGTGGGGATCTGGGCTATCTGCTCATGGTGATTGCATGTGCTCTTGGTCCTGCTTGTGCTTGGTCTTGAATGTGTCATTTCTATATTACTATGTATTCCTCTGAGCTGACCAAGTTTTATGACTTGGAGGATGCCAGAAGGATCCAGCTGTCTATGGGCATTTCTGGATGCATGGGTGCCTGGTGTCCAATGGTCAAGCACTCCATTTATACCGAAGCTCAGAAACACGCCAACAGCTGTTTATCAAACAGTGGGTAATTCTTTGCTGCAGATGGCACATATCCTTGTTTTAGAAACACTGAATCTTTGGTTGTGAATGTATATGGTTCTCTATTCATGTGAAGGCAAACTGTGTCTGACATTCTTTCTTGTTTGGGATATAAAATAACTCATTTCCAAATCAGTAGTTGAATATCACATAAATGCTCTAGCAATGACACCATGACCAGCGTGAAAATTATGATTGGGACAATCACTTGGTTGAACTTGTCATTTTATAGATTTATAGTCATTTATAGTCATTTTATAGATTCCATCTGGTGTCTGCAGGGGGCAGCTGAGGAATATAAGGAAGCTATGAAAGGAACCACCACTTTTGCATCCTTTGTATCTTTAATTCTGATAATAGTTTTTACCACACCTACCCAACCATGAAATGTGACACTGTTCTTGATTTACTATCTTGATTAGGCAGTTGGGAGGGGATAGTTTCAGAAACTTCCAGTTGGCTTATGGGGGAACAGCTATAATAGTGGAAAAGCCAAAGACCAAGTGAGGGTTACTTCAACTGCTAAGTATACAATTCCAATTACACAGGAGGTAACTGAAGAAAACCACTGAATGTGTTCAGGGATCCAGTGCATTCACCATAAGCTGAACTTTTGTCAGAACTTCACTGACTACCTATCGTCCTTACTCCCTCATTCTAAATGGCTATGAGAGTGCTTCAGGTCTCTGAGTGTCAAGGACTGTCTGAGGGCCATAGGACACACAAAGTCTGAGTTGTCAGAGTGTTCTCTCTTCCCCAGTGTGCGGTTACCTGAGTAAATGGCATTGTTCAATTTTGGAAAAGACCAGGGGAATAATTTCAGTACACATTTGCTGTGATGTTTCAGGGTCCTTTGTCCTGGTGACCTGGCTGCCATTTTAGTTATCAGGTTATAGGCTTGCTTAAAAAACTGGCTTAAGTCTGGAAACTGGGCAAAGGATTTTAATTTTTTGTTTGGTGATAATTTTTAGCTTTCTAGTAATTCATTCTTTTGATATTTTATTTTCACTCATTATTTTCATTGGGTTCCCACCCATTTTCCCCATAGGGAACCATGTTCTATTAACTATCTCCACCACTCTGTGGGTCAAGCCTCGTTGGCTGTCACCATGAGTGTATTAGCTCATTCTTACACTGCTAATAAAGACATACCAGAGACTGAGTAATTTATAAAGGAAAGAGGTTAACTGACTCACAGTTCAGCATGGCTGAGAAGGCCTCAGGAAACTTACAATCATGGAGGAAGGAGAAGCAAACATGTCCTTCACATGGTGGCAGCAAGGAGAACTCCTAAGCAAAAGGGGGAAAATTCCTTACATAAAACCATCAGATCACGTGAGAATTCACTCACTATTACGAGAGCAGCAGCATGGGGGTAACAGAACCCGTGATTCAATTACCTCTCATAACATGTGGGGATTATGGGAACTACAATTCAAGATGGCTTTGGGTGGGGACACAGCCAAAAACGTATCAATGAGGTTACTTACTGTTGTGGTAATTGAGATGCCCTGGCTTCTGGAAGTTAAGTGTGGGGCCAGCTAGCCTGTATTGCTTACTGGCTCCTTCCTCACACTACTGTCAATAAGCAAAGCTCTACAACAAACAACCTCTCCTACTGTCAACTTTTAAGTTGACCTGGCTGAACTTTTCAGAGATGCTGCTGTCTTCTAACTAGCACATTTCTGATGACCTTGGTGAATAGTGTGCGCTTTCAGCCTTTTCATGTAATTTAATTTTCTGGTGGGTCTTTTGGTTTCATATAATGGGTTAATTCCAGCAATGTCCACTTTCCTGAGGCTTCTACTTATTTTTTTTTTAAATCTTTTTTATTGTTGTAAGAACACTTAACACAAGATTTACCCTCTTAACAAATGTTTAAGTCCACATGATAGTATTAACTATAAAAACAGTATTGTATACCACATCTGAGCCGCCGCCTTCTTTTCTCTGCAATCTGCATGGAAACTCAGCCATCACAGCTTCACCCAGCGTGGATGATGATTTTCTCCAGTCTTCTAGGGCTCAGTCTAGCAGTGACTTATACTACCGCCTAGAATTCTTGTCAACATCAAAATCTCATATCCTGAGATGTGCTCCCTGAGTCAATAAACTCTAACCTAGTCTTATGTTCCAGGCCTTTTGATCACACATTCTCAAAGTCCGGGTCCACTTTTAACTCCTTGGATACCATCAGGATATTTTTGCAGCTTCTTTGGAATATCAATCCTTTCCTGTGCATATCTCCAGATATGTTAATGTACCCTAAGTGATTGGTCTGGCAGCTAGAAAGGGAGGTGACTGTAAAACCTGAGAAGGGGTGTCTGTTGCCTTCTAAGTAACAGGTCTCTAAAGTGTCTTCACACAAGAAGGGATTACTAACTCTTAATAGGGAGAAGAGGCAGTTCTGCAAGTTCTAAGGATTCAGAGCAGTCTAGTTTGTCAAAACCTTCATGTACAACCACCCAGCTGTCCTCATTGCTTGTGTCTCAGGCTTTTGCAACAGACCTGATTCTTGGCTAAACAATTCAGTTTTGAAGTTCTGTGACTTTTATTATGGAATCCTGAGTTTGACCTTTATCTTCTTTTGCTCTTCCATTGTATCAGATAAGACATCTTTTAAATCTAAAAAGATTCCTTCTGGTCGTCATGACTTATTTTTCAATGTTCTCATTTTTAAAATTATACCTTTTAAGGTTATCAATATGACTCAATAACAAGCTAATTCCTTTTTTATTTTTTTGAGACAGTCTTGCTGTCACCCAGGCTGGTGTACAGTGGTGTGATCTCAGCTCACTGCAGCCCCCACCTCCCAGAATCAAGCAATTTTCCTGCCTCAGCCTCCAGAGTAGCTGGGATTACAGGCATGTGCCACCATGCCTGGCTTATTTTTGTATTCTTAGCAGAGACAGGGTTTCACCATGTTGGCTAGGCTGACTGGTCTTGAACTCCTGACCTCAAGTGATCCACCCACCATGGCCTTCCAAAGTGCTGGGATTACAGGCATCAGCCACCATGGCCTGGTCCAGTAATGAGCTAATTCTATTGTACTAGTATGAATCACTTTATTTCCTCCTAATTTTAAATGCTTAAATCATTGAAACTGCCAGGACATTCTTTTCCACCAAAACATTCTCTCAAGTTATTACTAGTGAACATTTTAGCATTTGTGCTGTCATCCCCTTCCAGGGACTATCTGTGCTCCACGTATCACGGGAATTGGGGTCCTCATTGTCATCCAGTCAGTGGGTGACCCAGTCTCCAAATCCCATTTTATAGCCTACCTGGTTTCTCAGATCACATCTGATGCTATTGTGTAATTTGGGTCCCCATGGAGCAGACACTAGGATGGTGTTAAGGAATACAAAAGGTTTACTGGGGAGTAATATCTGCGAAAGGAAAAATGAAGCAGGATTGACAGAAAGTCAGACCATAATGCTTCTCAAGGTCTCTGCCAACCAAGCAGGAAGTTTTAGAGTTTCAGAGAAAAGCTTGTCCATTAGAGGTGAAATGGTTACACCATTTTTACCACAGTCTTACTCAGTTATTGGTTGGATCTACCCTGAACAAATGATAGCTCAAAAATGTAAAGGAGTAAATATCTGGAGGGTGTCAGCTAACCATACTCCTCATAGCTGAGTAAGAAATCTTTTCTTGAAGGAGGATCTGAGTTGTGCATCTCTATTCCTGCCACAACAACTTGGTATGCCATGCACTACCTTTAATTCTAGATACTGGAGAGATTGTGATCATGTAGCTTGGATCTCGATTTTGGGAAAGGGGGCAAATAGCAGTTGTTTTGTATCTGGACCCAGTGTGCTGTCTATAGAAGTAGGCAAGCTCTATAAATGAGGACTTCATTTCTCCTATTCTGGAAAGGAGGCATGCAATATGGGATGAACTGTAGGAACCTATTTCAAAGCCAAGAGTAGCTGGTCAGTGTCTATTTTAAGAGATTATTGTATAAACATATTTATAGAGCAGATTTTTTTCCATTGAACTATGGATGCCACCTAATTAAAGGCTTTTGTTTTAGAAAATCTACTTCTGAAATGGAAACACTTGAGTGACTATTGTTCCTAAAGACCTGAACTGTTGTGTACTATAATAAAACAGAATCCCCCAAATTTGTGTTTGATGTAGGGATAGATATATCCTGATACTCTGTTCTTTGGAGAATTGTTTTCTGTCTCTGTAAAGGCTAATATCACTTTTCAAGAACTGTAAAATCCTTCTCAGACAAGAATTTTCTCATTCAAGCTGTTGCTTAAGAGAAGCATCTAAGACCAAGAACATGCAGGAATCACCCTTGGGCAAGATCTTCACATTATATATGAGGAAGGACCTTAATGAGTCTGAATGGGAAATGCTGAGATTGTGTTGAACCAACTTTGTGGAATTAAATGAAAGAATAATCAGATAATCACTTCCATACACTATTTCCTTTTATCTCTCAGCTACCACATGCCTATCTCATTTAGGGTTTGGGTTTTGCCCTCAAATCATTTCCCTATCACAGTCACCATTAAGATTATCCTGTCCCAGCGATGAAAGCAGAGGCCAGTACAAGTCAGAGGAGCAGTGGTAGGAGAATAGTCCCAGTGAATCTAGTCACTCATTATGAACAGTTAGGGGTGGGGGCTAGAGTGTGAGAAGCACAGATTTGCTTAGTTGGCGAATTTTCTTCCAAGTCTCATTATAGAGACAAATAAGACAACAGGGTGTAATTGACATGGGTCTCATATGCCACCTCAGATTATCTTGGTGCTGTCCATCTCTCACAACCTTTCCCTCCACCTCAGTTGCTGCTGAGTCTGAGGTGGCTTAGGTGTGATTTCTCCCTGCATATTTTCCTAACAGATCCTGCCTCATGAGCAGCCTTCTGTGACCTGTCCTGAAGCAGAAGCCAACATGATAATGATTCACCTGCTTCCAGGCCTCATTTCACTTTCTTCTTTCCCTTGAGGCCATGGACTTGTCTCCCAAACACTTTCTCAGGTTCTGTTTTTGTAGAAAACCCCAGCTAAGCTAGTAAAATTGATCCAAAGTAGCACTTTTATCAGTCAGATATTGAAGAAGGACAATATCGATATCCAAGCAGTTAGTGAGAATATTTCAGGCCATCATTTGTGATGCTCAAATCATATCTCCCAGCTGAGAAGGCCCAAATGAGCACATAATTTGAGGGTTGTTAAAGAGGGATAATCAATAGTAGGAGAAGGTAGGTATTGGAAATCTGTATTTGCTGGTACCTTGGACCTTTTATCCCAATATAGTGGGATCTCCAAAGTACCAACCCTGTGAGATACTTTCAGCCTCACATATATGGATTGTATTCTGATTTTTGGTGGGGTGCCAGGTCATGAGGTGTATGAACCAGACTAAAATCTTGGTCCAAATTCCCCACCTGTAGTAGCCAGCCCCCAAATGGCCCCAATGACCCTACCTTCTGGTGTTTACTCCCTTGTGTAGTTAGTAACCTTCCATATTGCACCAGGGTTGGTCTTTGTGATAAACTGGATATGGCAAAAGTGATGGTATGTCACTTCCAAGATTAAGTTATACAATATACTGTGGTTCCATCTTTTTCTCTCCCTTCCTTTCCTCTTCTGATTCCCTTTCTTAGGTCACTTACTTTGGGAAAGCCAACTACCATTTAGTGAGCAGCGTTATGGAAAGGTCCAAACAGAACATTCTTGCTAACAGCCAAGTTAGTGAGCTTGGATGCAAATCCTTCTGTCTGAATCAAGCCTCCAAATCACTGTAGCTCCAGTGCAGCTTGACTGCAACCTCATAGAAAATCCAGAGCCAGAACGACCCCACAAAATGACTTCTGGATTTATGACCCTCGGAGATAACACATTTTTATTGTTTTAAGCTGCTAAGTTTTGGAGAAATTTGTTATGCAGCAGTAGATAATTAATACACTGCTTGACGCATCAAACTGATGGCTCTACTCTCCCTTTGTATTTTGAGATTATGCTTTTACCATTGCAAAGGCTTTCCTTTTGGAACCCATCCTGCCAGCTATCCCTGTGCCAAGAATTCCAGATAAATAAGCCAGCTGTAGGAAAATTTTTTCACAGTGGCTGAAGAGCTTCCAAACACCATTGAAGAAACAACTGTTAAATCCATTTGCAGTTTGCTTTTCTGCCAAGTACTTTTAATCCATTCCTGAGTCTGTGGCCCATGGATACCAAATGAAGGCAGATATTCATTATCTTCTCTTCTTTCCTACAGAATCCGAACAAAAGTTTGTGACAGGAATTGTAATTTCAGTGCAGTCACCATTCACCATTATTGATTATTAATCTTTCTCATTGATTTCTGGTAGCTTGGATAGCTCTGAGGAATGTGGATCATTACAAAAAGAGACAGATTTGCCTCTGCCATAGATCCAGGTATAAACATTGAAGACGAGTGTGATCATGAAGTTACAGGCTACATAAATGATGGCATTTTTTTTTTCTATTGCTGCACAGCAAATTAACACAAACTTAGAGGCTTAAAGCAACACAAATTTATTATCTTGTAGTTTCTGTGGGTTAGGGTCTACCATAGGTTATGTGGGTCTTTGCTCAGGGTCTGATCAGGCTGAAATTAAGTTGTTGGCTAGGGCTGTGAGCTCATCTGAGGCCAGGATCATTGGTTGATGGCAGAAGGAATCAGTTCCTCGTGATTGAGACCTGAAGGCCTTCAGTTCCTAGAAGCTGTTTGTTCTTCCCTACAGCGTGGCCCTTTCTGTACCATGGAAATTTGCTTCTTCATAGCCAGGAAGAGAGCATTTCTCCTGCTTTGATTCTGATTCTTCTACCTCTGACCTTTAGAACTTTTTGTAAAAAGTTCTTACCTGATTTAAGACGAGTATACCCAAGATAGTTTCCCTTTCAATTAACTCAAAGTCCACTTATTAGGAATCTTAATTACATCTGTTAAAACCCATTCACCTATGCCATAGAATTTAATGTAATGATGGGAGTGAAATCTCATATTCACAAGATCTGCCCACACTCGAGGAGTAGGGATTGTACAGGGTATGTACTCCAGGGGCTGGGAATCTTGGGCGTCATCTTGGAATTCTCTTATTACAGTGTTTCTGCCAACATCTTCAGGTCAGAGTAACTGTTGACCTGCTATGAGATTCTGTCTCTGATTTTAATAATAGTTTATTCTTTAATAAAAGTAAAGGCATTTCTAAGGAGGCCACAGTATCCCATAAGGCCAGTATTGTGGAAATGCGTAATATGTGGGGAGTAGATAATGCCTATTACAAGAAACTGTGTTGTTGTGCAAGATGAAAGCTTATGGATTCAATGATGAGTGTATATTCATTTCTAAGGATTTCAAACATATTTAATATCACCCACTTGCTGGAAGCATTGATTACCCTACTGGGGCTTACTCTCATAAGAATTTTATGAAGGAATTACTCTTGTGAGAATTTTCAGAAGGAACATCTAATCAAAAATAACGATAAAAAGAACTCCTGAATTACTATCATCTCCAAATAGGATACCGCATTATTATGTAGTATGCATGAGTCTGACTAAAGGTACTTATGTAGCTTTAAGTCCAGACATTCTGATGAAGAAGCCTAGCCCATTTGTTAGGGTAAAATTCAACATGAATGATGAATGTTATTGTTAAAGTCACTATGAAAATAGGATTTATCACTTGCTATTTGAATTTTGTCATGGTGCTATATTGAATTATTATAGATGTGAATAAATGAGATAAGATTCCTAAGGTGGTAATTCAGTTAATATGTATAAAACGGCAATGTTGGCTAGGATGGAAGAACCTCACTGGCGGTGGTTCAGATTAGCCATAGCAGCAGAAGAGTGGCAATTATTACCTCAAGTGTAGGAAGTAATGCTTTATAAAATGGTGGAGTTTTAGGTGGAATTGAGTAAAGGAATTACAGATTTCACATTTAGGTCATTGTAAATACTTGAGAATGCATGTGGACATGGGTGACCAATGGGAATCTGACATAACCTATACTACTTCATGATTCTTGGCTGTTCCTGACTGAAGGTCAGAGAAAGTTGTCTATAATGGTTAATACCTAAATTAGTAACAGAAGTTGCTTGATTTTAGACATGTTTGAGGTATAATAGCAAAGGATAGTGTACTCAGGAATGCTCATATTATCAGTTTGACTCTATTTTGATGTTTGACTACTGAACAATGTTTTTGGACCTGGTGTGTTGCTGGGACTGGATTGTTTTATAAAATTCAACTTTTAGATATGGGGGTGCATGTGCAGGTTTTGTTATATGGGTATGTTGCGTGATGCTGAGATTTGGGGTATGAATCTCATCACAGAGGTATTGAGCATAGTACCCAATAGGTAGTTTTTCCATGTGTGACCCCCTTCCTGCTTCTCCCCATTCATAGTCTTCAGTGCCTATTATTCCCATGTTTATGTCCATGTGTGCTCAATGTTCATCTACTCCTTATAAGTGAGAACATGCAGCATTTGATTTTCTGTTCCTATGCTAGTGCACTTAGGGTGAATGGCATCCAGCTGCAACCAAGTTGCTACAAAGGACATGATTTTGTCCTTTTTTTTATGGCTGCATAGTATTCTATGGTGTGTATATACCACATTTTTTTACCTGATTCACTCTACCACAGATCGTCACCTAGGGTGATTCCATGTCTTTGCTATTGTACATACCATGGTGATGAACATATGAGTACATGTGTGTTTTTTGTAGAATGATTTATTTTTCTTTGGGTATATACCCAGTAATGGGATTGCTCAGTCAAATGGGAGCTCTGTTTTAAGTTCTTTGAGAAATCTCCAATTGCTTTCCACAGTGGCTGGAGTAATTAACATTTCCACCAACAGTATAAGTGTTGCTTTTTCTCTGCAGCTTCACAAGCATCTGTTGTTTTTTGACTTCTTAACAATTGCCATTTTGACTGGTGTGGGATGTTATCTCATTGCAGTTTTGATTTGCATTCCCCTAATAAGTGATACTGAGCATTTTTTTCAAAAGTTTGTTGGCTGCTTGTATGTCTTTTGAGAAGTGCGTGTTCATGTCCTATGCCCAATTTTTAATGGGATTGTTTGTTTTGTGCTTGTTTATTTAAGTTCCTTATAGATTCTGTATATTAGACCTTTGTCAGATACATAGGTTTGTGAATATTTTCTCCCATTTTGTAGGTTGTCTGTTTTCCCTGTTGACAGTTTCTTTTGCTGTGCAGAAGTTCATTAGTTTAAACAGATCTCACTTGTCAATTTTTGTTTTCATTGCAATTGATTTTGAGGACTTAGTCAAAAATTCTTTGCTAAAGCCTATGTCAAGAAGGGTATTTCCTAGGTTTTCTTCTAGCATATTTATAGTTTGAGACCTTACATTTGAATCTTTAATCCATCTTGAGTTAATTTTTGCATATAGTGAAAGGTAAGAATCCAGTTTCATTCTTCTGCATATGGATAGCCAGTTATCCCAGCATTATTTGTTAAATAGAGAGTCCTTGCCCTATTGTTTGTTTTTGTCAGCCTTGTCAAAGATCAAAGGTTTTAGGTGTGTGGGTTTATGTCTCAGTTTTCTATTCTGTTCTATTGGTCTACATGTCTGGGTTTGTAAAAAGTACCATGTTGCTTTGTTTACTGTAGCTTTATAGTCTAGTTTGAAGTTGGGTAGTGTGATGCCTTCAATTACATTCTTTTTGTTCAGGATTCATTAGGCTATTCAGACTCTTTCTTGGTTCCATATAAATTTTAAAATAGTTTTTTCTAGTTCTGTGAAGAATGACATTGGTAGTTTCACAGAAATAGTGTTGAATCTGTGCATTGCTTTGGTCAGGAGAGCCATTTTAACAATATTGATTCTTCCTGTCCATGAGCATGGAATGCTTTTCCATTTATTTGTGTTGTGTCTG
Source organism: Trachypithecus francoisi (assembly GCF_009764315.1). NCBI lineage: Eukaryota > Metazoa > Chordata > Mammalia > Primates > Cercopithecidae > Trachypithecus > Trachypithecus francoisi. Next base: position 144,129,371 of record NW_022681468.1, on the reverse strand, counting down.
ATTTCTTTCAGCAGTATTTTATATTTCTCCTTGTAGAGATAGTTCACTTCCTTAGTTATACAAATTCCTAGATTCCTAGGTATTTCATTTTTTGTGTGTGGCTATTGTAAGTGGGATTGTGTCCTTGATTTGACTCTTAGCTTGGATGTTACTGGTGTATAGAAATGCTGCTGATTTTGTACATTGATTTTATATCCTGAAATTTTATTTGTCAGTTCCAGGAGCCTTTTGGCAGAATCTTTAAGAGCTTCTAGATATAGAATCATGTTGTTAGTGAAGAGAGATAGTTTGACTTATTCTTTATCTATTTGAATGCCTTTTATTTCTATTGCTTGATGACTCTGGCTAGGACTTCCAGTACTATGCTGAATAGGAGTGGTAAGAGTGGACATCCTTGTCTTTTTCCAATTCTCAGGAGAATGGTCTAGGTTTTGCCCATTCAGTATGATGTTAGGAGAATGGTCTAGGTTTTGCCCATTCAGTATGATGTTGGCTATGGGTTTGTCATTGATGCCTCTTATTTTGAGAGATGTTCCTTTGATGCCTAGTCTGAGGGCTTTTATCATGAAGATGTGTTGGATTTTGTCAGAAGCCTTTTCTTCATCTATTGAGATGATTATATGATTTTTGCTTTTACTTCTGTTTATGTCATGAATCGCATTTATTGATTTGTGTATTTGAACTAGCCCTGCATCCTAGGAATAAAGCTTACTTGGTTGTGGTGTATTAACTTTTCGACACACTGCTGGATTTGGCTTGCTAGTATTTTGTTGAGGATTTCTGTGTCTATGGTCAGCAGGAATATTGGCCTCAAGTTTTCTTTTCTCATTGTGTTTCTGCCAGGTTTTAGTATCAGGCTGATGCTGGTTTTATAAAATGAGTTATAAAATGAGTTAGAAAGGAGGCCTTCCTCCTCAATTTTTAGAATAGTTTTAGTAGGACTGATACTAGTTCTTTTTTGTATGTATGGTAGAATTTGGCTGTGAATCCATCTGGTCCGGGACTTTTTTGGTTGGTAGGTTTTCTTTTTTATTACCGATTCAACTTCAGAGCTTGATATTGGCCTATTCAGGATTTCAGTCTCTTCCTGATTCAATCTTGGGAGATTATGTGTTTCCAGGAGTTCATTAATTTCCTCTAGATTTTCTAATTTGTTTGCATAGAGTCATTCATAGTATTCTCTAAGGATCTTTGTACTTCTGTGGGATTGGTTGTAATGTTATCTTTGTCATTTGATTGTACTTATTTGGATCTTCTTTTTGTTCTTTGTTAATCTAGGTAGGGATCTATGAATCTTGTTTATGTATTTGAATAATAAACTCTTGGTTTTATTGATCTTTTGTTTAGATTTGTGCATTTCAATTTTGTTCATTTCTTCTATCGTTTGAGTTATTTTTCTTCTTTTTGGTTTTTTTTTTTCCCTAGTTCCTTTAGGTGTAAAGTCAGATTGTTAATTTCAGATCTAACTTCTTGATTAAGGCATTATCACTGTACACTTTCCTCTTAATACTGCTTTAGCTGCATCCCAGAGAGTTTGTAAGTTATATTTTTATGGATTTAATTTTTAAAAAAATTTCTGCCTTAATTTTGATGTTCACCCAGGAGCTATTCAGGAGAAAGTTGTTTAATTTCCATGCTTTTGTGTAATTTGAAAAGATATTCTTGATATTGATTTCTATTTTTATTGTTGTCTGAGAAGGTGCATTGTATGACTTCAATTTCTTTAAGAAATTGAGACTTTTTTCTGACTGAGCATGTGGTTAATCTTAGACTATGCTCTGTATGTAGATGAGAAGAATGTACATGCTGTATATGTTGGGTGGAGTGTTCTGTACATGTCTATTAGGTTCAGTTAGTCAAGTATCAAGTTGACATTCAAAGCTTCTCTGTTATTTTTCTGCCTTGATCTGTCTATTGCTGTCAGTATGAGTGTTGAAGTTTCTCACTATTATTGTGTGGTTGTCTAAGTCTTTTTGTATGCCAAGAATAGTTGGTTCTATGAATCTAGGTGCTTCAATGTTGGGTGCATATATATGTAGGACAGTTGAGTATTGTTGGATTGTACCCTTTATCATTATGGGATGTCCTTCTTAATTTTGATTGGTTTAATGTCTGTTGTATCTGAAATAAGAATAGTGACTCCTGCTCTTTCTGTCTTCCATTTGCATGATAGATCTTTCTCCACTCCTTTACTTTGAGCCAGTGGGTGTCATTACACGTGAGATGGGTCTCTTGAAGACAGTAGATAGTTGGGTCTTGTCTTTTTATCCAGCTTGGCACTCTGTCTTTTAAGTGCAGCATTTAGCCCATTTACATTCAGGATTAGTATTGGTATGTGAGATTTTGACCTGTCATTGTTGTTAGCACACAACACACAGTTATGTTGTGTTATGTAGACATGATCGTGTAGATGCTTTATAGTGACTTTGGGCTATATGCTTAAGTGTGTTTTTGTGGTAGTAGATGTTCTTTCCATTCCATGTTTAACACTCCCTTAAGGACCTTTTGTAAGGCTTGTCTAGTTGAAATGAATTCCCTCAGCATTTGCTTGTCTGAGGATTTTATTTCTCTTTTACTTATAAAGCTTTATTTGGCAGGATACAAAATTCTTGGCTGGAATTTCTTTTAAGGCTGCTCCGGGTCACTGAGTACATAATCAGGTAGAGCAAAGCACCCAGGTTGGGCAGTGGAGGCTGTATTGTACACATGATTTTGCATGGTGGCCAGGTAGGGGCCCTGGGAGGAGCTGGTGGGCAGGAGGACCTGCAAAACACATATGCCCCAGTCCACTGGAGAGATTGGCTATGCTCGTTCCTAGCTCAGTGATCAGCTGGGGTTAAAGCTTCTTGGAGGGAGATGGTGAGCCCTGGGGAATGGATTCCTATGACCATGCTCTGCTGCAGCTGCACTGTGCACAAAGGCCCTGGTTCTGCCCTGGCTGAAGCCTCATCTCTGTCTACTCTCTGGACAAATTCCCCCGTAAGTTCAAACATCCATGGCAGATGTGGGGCTCCCTGTAGCCAAGATCCTAAAGGTTCCTGATGAGGGTGGGCAGTCCAGTTCTTTCACTCACCCATTCCCCAGGAGCTGTTTAGGGCTGGGAACTAGTCCCAGCATTTGACTACTCCATGCAGGGTTCCCAGTCTTTTGTCTCCTCAGCCCCAGCATCTGCATCATGTCTCTGTCCACTCTTGGTCTTGGTGTTTTATTCATAAAGATCTGTCCAAATTATGTTGGTTTACCCAAAACCTGGATCTCTCTCCATGTGGGTGGTGCTTCCTAGCTGTGTCTAGTTGGCCATTTTATCCCTTGACTGTTGACAATTTTCAAAGACTTTTTGTTTCAGAGCAGTTTGAGATTCACAACCAAATTGAGAGGAAGGTACACAGACCATATTCCCTGTTCTCCTACAGGCATAGCCTCCCCTATTATCAACATTCCCTACCATAGTGGTAAATTGATTACGATTGATGAATTTACACTGGCACATCATCTGCACTCAAAGTCCATAGTTTACATTAGGGTTAACTTTTGGTGTTTTACATTCTGCAGGTTTGGACAAATTTATAATGGCATGCATCCACCATTATAGTCGCATACAGAGTACTTTTGTCCTCTGTGCTCTCTTCTTCTCTCCCTCCCCATCAATTCTTGACAGTCACTGATCTTTTTACTGTCTTCATGGTTTTGCCTCTTCCAGCTTGTCATATGGTTGGAATCACACAGTAGAGAGCTTTCCAGACCGATTTCTTTCACTTAGTAATATGCATTTAAGTTTCTTCCATGTCTTTTTATGGCTTGATAGCTCATTTCTTTTTAGTGCTGAATCATACTCCATTGTCTGAATGTATCATGGTTTATTTATCCATTCATGTACTAAAGGATATTTTGGTTGCTTCCAGAATTTGGAAGCTTCTATATACATACAATTATGTATAAAGCTTCTATAAACATCCACGTACAGGTTTTTGTGTGGCATAAATTTTCAACTCATTTGGGCAAATACTAAGGAGTACCATTGCTAGATTGTATCGTAAGAGTGTGTTTAGTTTTGTAAGGAACCATCAAACTGTCTTCCAAAGTGACTGTACCATTTTGCATTCCCACTGACCATGAATGAGGGTTCCTTGTGCTCTGCATCCTGGCCAGCATTTGCAGTTGTCAAAGTTCTGGATTTCAGCCATTTTAAAAGATGTGTGGTGGTATTTCGTTGTTGTTTTAAATTGCATTTCCCTGATGTAGGATGTGGAATGTCTTTTCAGTTGTTTATTTGATGGCTATCTTCTTTGGTGAGGTGTTCGTTGAGGTCTTTGGCCTATTTTTAAGTTGGATTGTTTGTTTTCTCGTTGTTGAGTTTAAGAGTTGTATATTTTGGATAACAGTTTGTTTGTAAATCAGACATGTCTTCTGCAAATAGTTTGTCCCACTTTGTGGCTTGTCTTTTTATTCTCTTCACAATGTATTTTACAGAGCAGAAATTTTAAAGTTTTAATGAAGCCCAGCTTATCAATTCTTTCTTTAATGAATCATGCCTTTGATGTATCTAGAAAGTAATTGTTAAATCTAAGGTCGTCTAAATTTTGTGCTAAACTCTTTTTGGAGTTTTATAGTTTTGCATTTTACATTTAGACCTGTGATCAATTTTAAATTAATTTTTGTAAAGGGTATAAGGTTTGTGTCTCGACTTTTTTTTTGGTATGTGGAGATGTCCAGTTGTTCCACCATCATTTGTTGAAAGACTATTTTATCTCCATTGTGTTGTTTTTCTAAGAACAGTTGACTATATTTATGTGGATATATTTCTGAACTTTCTATTTTGTCCCATTGACCTATTTGTTCTTTCACCAATATCCCACTGTTTTGATTATGTAGCTTCATAGTAAGTCTGGAAGTTGGGTAGCATTAGTTCTCCAACTTTGTTCTTCTCCAATATTGTGTTGGCTATTCTAGGTCTTTTGCACTCCATGTAAACTTCAGAATCAGTTTGCCAATATCTAAAAAATAACTTGCTGGGATTTTGATTAGGTGTGATCTTGGAGAGAACTGACACCTTGACAATATTGGATCTTCCTGTCCTTGAGCATGGGATATCCCTCCATTTATTTAATTCTTCCATTTCTTTCAAGAGTTTATAGCTTTTCTTAAATCGATCTTGTACATTTTTTGTTAGATTTATAACTATTTATATTTTTGTATATTTATAATACAAATGGATTTTTTTTAAATTTCAGATTCTTCTGTTTATTGCTGATATGTAGGAAAGCAATTGACTTTCTTTTTTTTTTTTTTTTTTTTTTGAGACGGAGTCTCGCTCTGTCGCCCAGGCTGGAGTGCAGTGGCCGGATCTCAGCTCACTGCAAGCTCCGCCTCCTGGGTTCACGCCATTCTCCTGCCTCAGCCTCCGGAGTAGCTGGGACTACAGGCGCCCGCCACCGCGCCCGGCTTGTTTTTTGTATTTTTTTAGTAGAGACGGGGTTTCACCGTGTTAGCCAGGATGGTCTCGATCTCCTGACCTCGTGATCCGCCCGTCTCGGCCTCCCAAAGTGCTGGGATTACAGGCTTGAGCCACCGCGCCCGGCCGCAATTGACTTTCATATGTTAACCTTATACCTGTAGCCTTGCTATAATCACTTAATCGTTTCAGGAGGTTTTTGTTGACGCTTTTGGATTTTTTACATAGATGATCATGCCATCTGCTAAAAAAAAAAAAAAAAAAAGACAGTTGTATTTTCTCCTTGCCATTCTATATACCTTTTATTTTGTTTTCTTGTTGCATGAGCTAGGACTACCAGCACAATGTTAAAAAGGAGTAGAAAGAGGGGATATCCTTGCCTTGTTCCTGATCTTACTGGGAAAGCTCATAGATTCTCATTATTAAGTATTAATTACGATGTTAGCTGGAGATACTCTTTATCAAGTTGAGGGAGTTTCCCTTTATTCCTAGTTTACTGAGAGTTTTTGTCATGAATGGCTGTCAAATTTTTTTTGACATCTATTGAATTTTGTCAAGTACTTTTTATGCATCTATTGATATGAACGTGTGATTTTTTTTCTTTAACCTATTGATATAGTGTATTACATTGAAGAAGTAACTTGTTTTTAGATACCTTTGAGGTATTACAGCAAAGGATAAAATATCAAGTGATAGCTTGTATAATGGAGTTTGACTCAATTTTTGCTATTTAACTGCTAATATTTTTAAAGTCCCTATTCCTTCCCTTCCTATTTCCTTCTTGACCCACATCTGGGATAGTCAATAAGAAAGCCCACATTCTGCCTTTTTTGGTGCTGGCAGGACATTCAAACCACACATGCACAAACCTGTGCATGGCAATCCACACACCAGCCTTCCCCTCTTACTTTAATGAAACCCAAGCCAACTTTCCCTCCCTGCTTTTTCTCAAGCTATTTTCAGATCCATTTGGGGGTCCTCCCTGCTTTCTTCAGAAAGCCTCATGTGAATAATAAACTTTTTGTATTCTCTTAGGTCGTGTGTGTTGTTTCATCGGTCCCAGCACATGCTGGTTTTGGTGGTCCATCGGGCTCTGCAAGGTGTCTATGACAATTGGTGCAGTGAACAAGGTTCCTAGATACTGATTACCACCACAACCAGGGATGCTTCTTTTTCTTGCCTTGACTTGATAACTGACTTTGACACTTGCTGGTTAGCAGGTGGTTCAAGTCGTATTACTGTTTGCTGCCTGGTGGCCAGCTTGTCCGCTGAGCTATGCTGCTTTGTGTCACTGAGTTCTACCAAATCTCTCATAGGTTACGCTGATCTAAATTTGAAGTTTCAATAATTAACATTTAGGGACAGGAATATGAGATTGGACCCTTTCACACGTGGCCTTTTGTATTAGTTTGTTCAGGCTACTATAAAGTACCACAGACTGAGTGGCTAAACAGTAGAATTTTATGTTCTCACAGTACTGGAGACTTGAAAAGTCTAAGATCAGGTTTCCAGCTGGGTCCGGCTTCTAGTAGGGGCTCTCTTCCTAGGTTTCAGATGGCTACTTTATGCCCCCATGTTTTTTTTCTTAATGTGTATGGAAACAGAGAGAGGGAGAGTGAGCTCTGTGGTATCTCTTCTCATAAGGACAACAATCTTATTGGATCAAGGCCCCATACTTGTGACCCCATTTAACTCTAATTACCTCTGTAAAGGCCATATATCCAAATAGAGTTACATTGGAGGTTTGGACTTTAACATATGATTTTTTTGGTGGGGGCACAATTAGGGGTCTATAGGACCTGGCTTGGGTGTCTTGATCTGGACCTATCTTCATGTCTCAGATTAGACTGTGTGTCTTGATTTCAACATAAGCTGAGACTGATGCTGGACTCAGGAGAATAACTCTTACTCTGTGGCTACTGGCTGTGTATTTCAAGCAGGCATTGCCTCTGTTCTATAGATGACTCAGTGGAAAGACTGATGCCCTGTACAACATAGCGCCCATCAGGTGGTCACTCATGTGGAAGAACAGTTACTATGTGGTATGCTAAGGTTACACTAAAAGTAAACAGCTCGCTAAGATCCTATAAAATGTCTTTGTTGCTGCTACTGATGATGCTTCTGTCAAAACAAAGATTCTTACGCTTAGGGTTATAAGGAAAAAGCATCCATGTCAGTCCTGTGGCACAGTCAAGAAGATGTTAATTCCAACCTGGCTTAAGTCTGGAGTCATTAAACCCAATAAAGAAATCATTGCTGGCCCAGTGTGATGGCTCACACCTGTAATCCCAGCACTTTGGGAGGCCTAGGCAGGCGGATCACCTGACATCAGGAATTTAAGACCAGCCTGCCCAACATGGTGAAACACATCTCTACTAAAAGTACAATTAATTAGCAGGGCATGGTGGTGGGTGCCTGTAATCCCAGCTACTTGGGAAGCTGAGGCAGGAGAATCACTTGAACATGGGAGGTGGAGGTTGCAGTGAGCCGAGATTGTGCCACTGCACTCCAGCCTGGATGACAAGAGTGAAATTCCATCTCATAAAAGAAAAAAACCATTGCTATGAAGGAGGCCACTAACCATGATGACAGCGATTTGTGTCTTTTTGGAGGAAAAAAACATATATAATTATGGAATGGATAAAGAAGGTACCTCCCCCCTCGCCCCTACAAAATAGAACCACCAACAAAATAGAACAAAACATGAACACAAAGGAAGGAAACAAACTCAGAAGCCCACAATTTGATCCAATTTGAAATCCAAAATTTACTAAAATCATTTATGCAGCAAAAAGGCTACTGATTTGCTTTTGTGCCTCGACAATATAGGCTCTGAATTAGGTTTAACATCTGCTACAGTCAATCAATTTGTAAATGTTTGTCCTTAATCTATCCTGGGGATCAAATTAGTGTTTTACCTAGAGATCCTAGTACATTTAAATAAGGTACTCCTTATAATATTAGGGCATTTACTAAACATACAATGGATAACAAACAGGTATGTTTCACCTTAACCATCAGAACTATTGCCTTGCCTAAATTCCTCAATGTCACAGCACTCGTTGTCCTAAAATACCCCACATTGATCTGAACACTCTGAACCAACAAGTAACAAATTAAGATCAAATGAAATCTTTGCTTGATAAAAGATGACCCCAGCCAGGAGCAGTAGTTCACGCCTGTAATCCTAGCACTTTGGGAGGCCGAGGCAGGCGGATCACAAGGTCAAGAGATTGAGACCATCCTGGCCAACATGGTGAAACCCTGTCTCTACTAAAAATACAAAAATTAGCTGGGTGTGGTGGCTGGCACCTGTAGTCCCAGCTACTTGGGAGGCTGAGGCAGGAGAATCATGTTAACCCAGGAGGTGGAGGTTGCAGTGGACTCAGATCATGCCACTGCACTCCATCCTGGTGACAGAGTGAGACTTTTCTTTTCTTTTAAAGTGACCCCATGGGCCTTCTCCTTTTAGTTAAAATGGCTAATAGGATCCAATTCAAATTAAGACAGAGCCTTCAAGGATTAAAACCCATCATAGAAGATCTGTTTAAAGCTTCTCCATTTAACATTTCAATTTGGCCTGTTCTTAAACTTGAAGAGAATGAATGGCACCTCATAGTATATTACCACAATCTTACTATTGAAATCACTAATTCCATCCAACCAGCAACTGGTAAGTACTTTGCATCCTAGATTTGGCTAATACACTCTGTTCATTGCCTGTTTCAGTAGACATTCAGATGCAGTTTGCCTTTACCTTTGAGTGGACAAATGTCTGAAATCACATACGGTCTTTGCAGGCACATTCACCTTTCTCCAGGAGCATAGGTACATGGTGTATAACACACTGATGACATCCTCCTCTGAGGAAATACATTGACTACACTCATTCAGTACAGACACTGACAGAGGAGCTCACACAAGAGAATGGGCCATTGCTCTGTTCATAGTGCAAAGTCCCACCCCTCTAAGTTAAATTCCTGATCATTATTTGGTAAGCTGAAAATCACTCGATTTCTCACACTGTCAAGCAGCTGTTGACATTCTTACCACACATAACTTTAAGCTCAATATCTTCTAGGGATCCTTGAGCACTGAAGGCAATGTATTCCTCATTTACAAATTTTACTTAAGCCCATTTATGTTATTACTCATAAATTGTCTCACCTTGAATAGGGCCCTGTATAACAAAAGGCTCTGAAATCTGTCCAAATTGCAACACCACAGGTACTTCCCAAGAGACTCCCATACCATAGAGGCATTAGCCACCTCCCCTTAGGCCTCCTGGAATCTCTGGGCCACCTATACTGGCCATAAGTTACCCATGGATTTCTGGTGCAAGAAACTACCTTTCTTGGCCTCATGTCATTCACCTGAAATGGTAATTGCTGACCACATACTGGCCTCTTCTGGAGATAGAGGCTGTCATAGGCCCCGAGCATATGACTCTCTGTACTCAGCTGCCAATCATTATGTGTTAGATCATGAAATTGGAACCCCACAAGCTCAGCATGGCCACCAAGGATTCCTTTGTAAAATGGAAATGGTATCTACAGGATAGAGCCAAATCTGTGTCTCTTGGCATGTCCCTGGCACATCACAGAAGAGGCCACTGGAAGAGAGGGTGACCTCTCCTGTCCTCAGTCCCTTGCCAGGTGCCAAGGCTGGAGGAGGCCACCACCCTTAGACCTTTTGGCTACTTTGGGAGTTTCCTTGGGATCAATTGAGTGAATAGCAGAGGAACTTCTCACACTTCATGGATGGTAGTCACTATCACATGTGATAGAGCTCACTGGAGAGCCACTGCTTTTTCTTTTTAGCTTAGACATCTCTGATAAAGGACAGGAACCAAGGGTCAGCACAATTGGCTGAACATCAGGCTATCATCTTAGCACTGGATGTGCTGGCCAATAACCCCATTTGCACATTTTTATAGATTCTTGGGCCATTGCCAGTGGTCAGGCCATCTGCTCTGGCCAATGGTAGTAACAACAATTCCTTTTCCAAAATGTCCTCCTTTGAGATAAGAACTCTGGAAATGTTTTGCCTCACAGATAGCAAAAATATAAATCAAGCTCACCTATGTCCCTGTACATATTAAAGTCACAATACAAGGCCTCATCAAGCCATTCCTCATTTCCTTTGATATTCTAGAAATAATAATGACCAGAGGGAACACATTTCCTGTCACAAAATATACAACTCTGGGTGTTGAACCAAGGTAGTCAATAGAACTTTCACCTCCCTTACTGGCCTCAGACCGTAAGGCCTCTTGGAGTATTGTAATGGCTTATTTAGTTCAAATGTGATTAAGTGAAACATGGCATATTTCAGTCATCAAAAATCTGGAGTAAGTTGTAGTCAAGAGTCTGACTTCATTTTTGATGTTTGACTGCTGATAGCCTAAAACTTCCCCTTTCCACTCTCCCCCTCCTGCCTGCCTTGCCTTACACCTGGGCAAATCAGCAACAAAGCCTGGATGTTTCCTCCTTTGATGCCAGCAGGAAATTTAAATCACATAACCCCAAGCCTGTGTATGGAAAAACTCTTACCCCAGCACCACTCTCTAACCTCAGTGCAACCCAATCCATTCTCCCCTCCCTGTTTTATCTCAAGTCATTTGGGGACCTGCTTGGGAGCTTGCTCAGCTCTTTCAGGAAGCCTCATTATGTGACTAATCAGCTTTTTCATACCCTCTTCATGCCTGAGTGGTGTCATCAGTCTCGATATTCAAACCAAATTTTGGATGTGGGAGGGATCTACTCCAGCTCCGAGGGTTGCCTATGACAGTGGCTTAGCACCTGGACCAAAAGAAACCACGAGTCCTAGAAAATTTGGCACAAAAGAAGAAATGGTCTGCCTTTCTCTCGAAATACTTTGAGATTATTTCATGAACAGGTAGTCAAAGCTACCAGGAGATATCTTCATGGCAGTTTGCTGCTACTCTGACTTTCCAATGTAGTACTGGTAAAAGTCTCACCAGAGAACTTAATAGCCATTGAGCATTATATAGAGCTCTTTGCAATATTCCAGTATAGGCAACCAATACTGGGTGGAGATAGAGCATTACCTAGGAGGTGGAATAGACTAAGTACTGGGAGGATTTGATGGTTGTGGGAACCTGCTAAATACGAATGAGTAACTAGCTGGTTTACCTGATAGTCTGAATCTAGTTGTGCTGTGTCTTTCTACCATGGTTTACTAAATCTGTTGACTATGATCTGTCAAGGGATTCATGGCAGCCTCAGCAAGAACAGCTGTTGTGAGTGCCTGTGGCACTCATATATGCATGAAGATGTTGTTCAGTGTAATGCCAAAGAATAACATGGAATGCATGTTTTAAAAACCACCTTGCTTTATGTAGGCAGGGCAGCGTTACTGTTCCACCAAGATGGTGCTCTCATCTCTTGCATGGTTAACATAAAAATGGACAAAAGCAAAATACAAACACATCAGAATTTTGTTCCTACTGCTTCCCCACTGCAGCATTAGCTTTTCAAACGCTAGTGATTTAAGCACCATCCCAGTGTACTAGTGGAGCAAACTGTTTGAGAAGATCCATAGTTTAATTAGGGTGTTGAAAGCAAAGCAAAGGAATCTTAAGTATTCAAAGAGCAGAGCAGGCACATCTCCAGGAAATGTCACTTCAAAGACATGGTACCATACTTGAAATACTGATTTCACCTACCAGGGCAAACTCAGGTGAGAATTTTATAAAATTTGTCAACAGGACTCTCCAGCCTAAAAATTCCTCAAAAACTTTTTTTTCTTTATAAAATTGTGTATGCCCCTTATCAATAAAATGTCCAGTTTTGAAATCCATGCTTTATGTAATTTACAAACTGACCTTTACTAGCTTGTCAGAAATTTTGCTTTCAGCATAAATAGTAAATATTGTTAAACACCACTTTTTGGGCAGAATTTCCATCCCATGATCAGGTTCCATAATTTATTTTACAGTCTTTCCTTATTGTAGGTATTTATTAGCTGGACAACATTGTATTGCAGATTTTCATCTAATCTGGAGGGCTAAAGTTGCAGAGCTGGGTGGGAAGGTAGTTGCTCTGGCAGCTGAAACATGGCTTACTCAATGGGTGACTGCTGTACGCTTCAGGTCGCAGGTACAGGAAGAATTTCATAGCCTACTGGAGCTTGATGTGCGTGCCATCTATCTCTGGTGAAGAGAATTGTGAATTCTGCATTCTGAGGAAATTTTGTGCCCCAGTCCTTATATTTTTGGCTGTACTAAACCCAGTTTTTAATTCTCCTAATACCGTCTTCATCAAACCTACACAGGCCTTGGCCACTTCTCAATAGGAAGGCTAGGAGTCATTGTGGTTAAAAGACATCACCAACCTCTCACCTACTAATGCCACTTCCTGTCTCAGCCTTCACTAGAATGAGCGTCAGACTTTGGACACCCTTCTCTGAGACCTCCTTATTGAGGGCCACAGTGATTTAAGCATCTAGATCCAGCCTAACTGGATCTATAGAGGTTATGACTCCTGCTACCACTTCTGGAGTCCAAAGCAGCACATTGCTGGTGGGTTGTAAACCTGGCTTGCACAGCACCTGCACAGAGTGTCTGGAAAATAACTTGTAATCATGGTGTTATCATCCCATAGGGCAGACTTCACTGAAAGGAAGAAAGAATGGGATTTATCAGTTATCGTTTTTCTGTTCCTAGCTTCTTACTCCTAGACTCATTCTGAGTGGAGGAGGTTTGTTCCACATGGTCTGTCTGAAAGAGTTATCCTGGAACTCAATATCTGGTCCTACTTTATTGTGAAATTGTTATTAGTTTGATAACAACCCCCTTGTATGTCTTTCCTTCATTTTCTGCTTCATGCTATCCTTGCCTTTGTAGGATTACACCTCCCATCTCAAAGAGTTTGAATCAACTCCCAGGTTTTCATAGGAAGTAAAGAGTCCGCAGCATGGTAACTAAAATGTCAGGTAGAGGAATCTAAGAGTGCACAGCCTCCGAATTGGTGCTTAAAACCTCCCAAAGGCCCACATTTACAGCTTAAATGAAAAGTTAAGCAAACCAAATTCAATAGTACATTATAAGAATCATTCTCTATGGTCAAGTAAGATTTATTCCTGTCATAAAAGGATAGTTCAACACATGCAAATCAACAAACATGATACATCACATTAACAGAATGAAGGACAAAAACCATATCATTTCAACAGATGAAGCATTTGACAAAATTCAACATTTTCTATGATAAAATCTCATCAAAAATGGTATAGAAGGAATGCACCGAAACACAGTGAAGGCTATATATCAAAACCCAGAGCAAATATTATACTCAGTGGTGAAAAACTAAAGCTTTTCTTCTACGATCAAGAACAAGACAAAGATAATTTTTATCACTTCTTTTCAACATAATAGAAGTGCTAGCCTGAGCAATTGGGCAATAAAAATAAATACAGCTGGGCATGGTGGCTCATGCCTATAATCCCAGCACTTGGGAGGATTGTTTGAGACAAGCCTGGGTAACAAAACGAGACACCACTGCATATATATATATATATATATATATATATATATATACATTTATATATATTTTATATATTTATATATATTTATATATATGTATAAAGAAGTTAGTCCAGCACAGTGGCATGTGTCTAGTCGTAGCTACTCTGGAGGCTAAGGTGGGAGGATCCCTTGAGCTCAGAAGTTCAAGGTTGCAGTGAGCTGTGATCACACCCCTGCACTCTAGCCTGGGTGACAGAGCGAGACCCTGTTTCAAAATAGTAAATACAGTTGTTCATGATATAAAAACAGATGTGTTCTGAGAAATGTGTCATTAGAAGATTTTGTGATTGTGTGAACATCATAGAGAACATTTACACAAACCTAGATGGTATAGTCTGTTACACACCCAGGCTATGTAGTATTGCCTCTTGCTCCTAGGCTATATACCTGTACAGCATGTTACTGTTCTGAATACTAGAAGCAACTGTAACATAATGGTAAGTACTTATATATCTCAACATAGAGAGGACACAGTAAAAATAAGATGACATAAAAGATTTAAAATGGTACAGGATATAAAGCATTTACCATGAACGGAGCTTGCAGGACTGGAAATTACTCTGGGTGAGTCAATGAGTGAATGGGAGTAAATGTGAAGGCGTAGAAAATTATTGTATACCACTCTAGGCCCTATAAACACTGCACATCCAGGCTACGCTAAATTTATTTTAAAAACTTTAATAACGCTAGTTTACTATAATTTTTTACTTTATAAACTGTTTAATTTTTAAAACTTTTTGACTCTTGTAATAACGTTTAGCTTAAAACACACTTTGTATGGCTGTACGAATTTTTTTTCTTTATATTATATAAGATTTTTCCTATTAAATTTTTTTCTACTTAAAACTTTTTTTTGTTAAAGACTAAGACACAAACATTAGCCTAGGCCTACATAGGGTCAGGATCGTCAATATCATTGTCTTATCCCTCCACATCTTGTTTCACTGAAACATCTTCAGGGGCAATAACACTCACGGAGCTGTGATCTCCTATAATGATGCCTTCTTCTGCAATATCTCTTGAGGGATCTGTGCAAGACTGTTTTACAGTGAACTTTTTTATGTAAAATAGGAGTATACTCTAATGATAAAAACTATAGTATAAAATAAGCCAGTAATACAGCCATTTATAGCATATTAAGGATGATGTCCTGTACATAATTGTATGTGCTGTACTTTTATATGACTGGAAGTACTGTAGGTTTGTTTACACCTGCATCACCACAAACACCTGAGTAATACATTGTACTATGATGTTATGGCTGTGACATCACTAGGTGATAGAAATCAATAGGTGATAGAACATTTTGAACTTAATTTATAATCTTATAGAAATGCCATATGTGTGGTGCATCATTGAGCAAAACGTCATTACCTGGTTCATGACTGTACAAGATAACCAAACAGGAAAGGAGGAAGTTAAGTTATTTGTTTGCAGATGACATATTATATATGGAAAACCCTAAATACTCTACAAAAATACTGTTAAAGTAATCAACAAATCCAATAAAGTTGCAGGATACAAAATTAACATACAAAAACCTGTTGCATTAACAATGAACTAACTGAAAATCTGAACTAACTGAAAAATCAAGACAATCTCATTTACAATAGCATCAAAAATACTTAAAATTAACCACAGAGATGGAAAATATTTACACTGAAAACTCTAAAAATTAAAGAAATTGGAGAAGTCACAAATAATGGAAAAATATCCTGTGTTCATGGGTTGGAAGAATTTTATTAAAGTGTCCCTACTACCTGAGATGACTGACAGATTAAATACAAAGCCTATCAAAATTCCAATTATGTTTTTCAAAAAAAAGTAAAAATTTGTCCTAAAATTTGTAACTAACTACAAAAGACCTTGAATACCCAAAGCAATACTGAGCAAAAACCCCAAAGCTGCAGGCATCACACTACCTGATTTCAAAATATGCCAAAAAGCTATAGTAATTAAATAGCATGGCAATGACATAAAACACACATACACTACTCGAACAGAATAGAGAGCTCAGGAATTCATGTAATTACAGCCAACTGATCTTTGACAAAGGTGCCATAGAACAATTGGAAAAGGACAGTCTCTTCAATAAATAAGGCTGGGAAAACTGGATATCCACATGGAGAAAAAAATTGTACCTTTCCCACTATGAGGCATTTTTCTATGTCTCATATATACAAAGAGGTATGAGACATACAAAATGGATATCTCATATCTCTTTGTATATATGAGACATAGAAAAATGGATTTAAAACTTAAATGTAAGACCCAAAAACTGTAAAACTACTAGAAGATAACAGAAAAATACTTAACTTTCTACTTGGCATAGACTTTTTAGATATGATTCCAAAAGCACTGGCAACAAAAGCAAAAATAGGCACAAATGGGATTGTATTAAACCAAAAGGCTTCTGTACAGTCAAGGAAACAACCTAGTGAAGAGACAACCTAGGGGATAGGAGAAAATATTTGGAAACCATACGTCAGACAAGGGGTCAATATACAAAACATAGAAGAAGCTCCAACAACTCAATAGCAAGAAAACAATCGAATTAAACATAGACAAAGAGCATGAAGGGACATTGCTCAAATAAACATACAAATGACCAATGGGTATATGAAATAATACTCAACATCACTAATCATCAGGGAAGTGCAAAGTAAAACCACATTGGGATATGACCGCACACTTGTCAGAATAGTTGTTATCAAATTAGATATAAGTTAACAAGTGTTAGCAAGGATATGGAGAAAAGGGAACCTTTTTACACAGTTGGTGGGAATGTAAATTAGTATAGCCATTAAGGAAACCAGCATGAAGGTTCTTTGAAAAATTAAAAATGGAACTACCATATAATTTAGCAATTCTTCTTCTGGGAATATATCCAATGGAAATGAGACTGATATGTCAAAGAGATATTTGCACTCCTATGTTCGTTGCAGCATTATTCACAATGGCCAAGATACAGAATAAACTTAAATATCAACCAGTGAATGGACAAAGAAAATGTTATATATATAAAACATGTGTATGTGTATATATACACACCTACCTACACATACATAATGTAGATTTAAAAGGAAAAACTTCAGATGAGTTAAATTTTACAGTTTAATTGAACAAAGAATGATTTGTCAATTGGGCAGCCCTCAGAACCAGAACAGGTTTTAGGAACTCCAGCCTCCAACATGGCTAGATGGCAATTATAGACAGAAAACAGAAATGAAGTACAGTGACAGCTTAATTGGTTATCACTAAGCATTTTGCATTATTTAGATTAGTTGGATGCCTGCAATTGACTGAAGCTCAGCTGCTGTTATTGACGAAGATTCAACTTTGTTACAAAAGTATACTCCTACATTAGGCTTCAGCTAATTTATGTACTAAATTAGATTGCAGTTTCTATGTAAGAACTTGAGTACAGAGACATCCTCAGGCCAAATTTAGTTAAACAATTCCCCGCTTTTGGTCCACCCCTCAATTTTGAGAGATTGTCTAAAATCTCAGACGTTAATACCACTCTCTGCCTTCATCATAGACGCTTATTTAGCCTTAGTGTGGAATCTAAAAGTCATGATGTGCACCAGTTGAATATTTATGTTCTTGCTGATCTAATCAGAGTGAGACCATTCAACACTACCTGGATGGCTGCATAGAAGCTTTGAAGACTTGAGAGGATACAGTGTGCCAGGGGTACTATTATGATAACTGTCAAGAGGATGATAAAAAGACTGACGTGTACTTCTTAATAGGAGTCCCTATGAACTGAACCAATCAAAATTTATAAAATCAAATTTCAGACAATATAGACACTTCAACAGTATTTGAGTCCTACTGTCAGTCTTTGCTGAGGTTATTGTGGTGACTTAGGACCATAGTTTGCTGGAAAACAGTCTGATTTAAAGAGGTATTCATTTTTATGTTTAGCCTGGTACCACAAGTCATGGTAACCTTGGACCCACTAAAAGAAACATAGAAATTAGATACTTTGGTAGGTCAAGGTGGGCGGATCGCGAGGTCAGGAGATTGAGACCAAACTGGCTAACACAGCGAAATCCCGTCTCTACTAAAAATACAAAAAAATCAGCCAGGCATGGTGGTAGGTGCCTATAGTCCCAGCTACTCAAGAGGCTGAGGCAAGAGAATGGCGTGAACTGGGGAGGTGGAGCTTTCAGTGAGCTGAGATCGCACCACTGCACTCCAGCCTGGGAGACACAGTGAGACTCCATCTCGAATAAGAAAAGTTTGTAAGAGCTAGGATCACCATTTGTAATGCCCACAAACCAACTACTATCAGTTTTCATAAACACATCATGTGTTCTTTTTCTTACTTTCTTTGGTGGCAGCGTCTAGAGGAAGAACAGTATCAGCTATCTCTTTAATTAAACTGTTAGTGTAGTAAAAAAAAAAAAAAAAAAAAAAAAAAAAAAAAAAGGAAAAGATAAGTGAAACCTTGATTCTTGTTTAGCACCATACACAAGATCCCAACTGGGGCAAAGAAGAAATTTACAGCTGCATGGCATTCTTTTAAGAGTTCTTGTTACTATGTTGAAATTATTAATTGGGAAGGTCAGGGTACTGCTTCTAGTAAATGTAGGAAAGCAAATAGTATTGATGTTTACAGTATCATGAGTAGTCTTCTACTCTTCCTTCAGGGTTTCAGGGTGGCTCATTGGAAACATAGAGAGGCATTGGTATTTATGGAACCATTTTCTACTTTTTTGCATTAGCATACAAACCCAACAATTGCTCTGGTTTCTTGCTAGAGTATAAGCCTTTGCTAAGCCATCCATGGATTACGCTTCTGTGAATTTTCCTTTGAGAAGAGGAAAAGGATTAGAATAGCAGAAAATAGGAAAAAGGGCGAGCAAGTCCTCATGATGGTGGAAAAAGTCTTGATCTGAGATCTTGGGAAAGCTGTCTGTGTGCATGGCGTTGTCTGCTTCTGGGGAAAAACTTCTCTGGTCAGCTCTACTTTGAAGTGTCCGATAGGTGGTGTAGAGTTCAAAGAGTCTGGAGGGGTCCTTTTAAGTTACGAGGTGTGGACCCACGTTTTGAGGCCCTAAAGCTTTACCTCAGGGCAGGTGGTGGTATGGCCCTTTCAAGGTCAGTCTTTCTCTCATGTCATTTCTAGAAGACACAGTCTCCAGGTTCTATATTAAGGATTTGATTGTTTTCAGTCAGTGCATCATAGAAGTATGGTATATTACCTGGTGTAATATATTACTGTATTACGTTACCTGATGTAGTACAATGTATTGGAATAGTGTTTTACCTGGTGAAAATACTATTTGACATAATGCATTAAAGCCATTCAGTATTTAGTCATCCCAGAATTTAGGAGAGCAGGAGACATATGAGGTTCTATTAAGGACATAGGCCTTCCCTTTGTTAGAAACAAGAGCTCGGAGTCACAAGGAGAAAGAGTGCTCAAACAAAGGATTTCTCAGCAAGGCAAATTTACTTCTGCAGAAGGGTGCTGCTTGCACTTCTGGCCACTGCGAGAACAAAGGAGGGAAGGGTTTATTTTTATTTTTTTTATTTTTTATCCCTAATGCAGTTAGCCCCTGCCTCTGTGTCCTGTCCCCTAGACTTGGACCACATAATTTAAACTGACCCAATTGGCTACTGTTTAAAATTGAATATGTCTAATTAGGCTGCAAGCGAGAGGCTGTCCATTACAGTACAACGCTTATTTGGGCATGTCAGGGTGCAGCAAAAGTGGGAAGGGTAGTTTTGGCAGGAAGAGCTGTTTTGGCAGGAGGGACAGTTTACAGAATGAGTAGCCAGGAATAAAAGAGGACCGTTTCCAAATAAGATATGCGAGTTACAGACTGGGACTGGCAGGAGAAGTTGCTTACAGAGCAGATAGTTTAGAATGGACAAGGAACTTGATCTGGAGAACAAAGAACAAGGAAGTTGGAAATTAAACCTTTGAAGAGGAACTTAACTATATCTAACACCTTATTTCATACAGGGTCAATCTATGTTTCCAAGTGGGAGTGGATCTGATTGCTATTAAAATCAATGGTAGTACCTTTGGCCAAGGCAACCAAATTGATTGTTAGCTTTGCCAGTTTCCATTTTAAAATGCCATTTGTACTTTTGGTCTTTCTAGAAGACTAAGGATGATAGGGACAATAGTAATGCTACTGTGTTCACAATATCTTGTTTATTTGCTTTATAATTTACCCAATAAAAATGGGTTCTTCTGGTGCTGGAGATTTCTTTAGGGATTCCCATAAAGGAGACATGTTCTAATTTTCTAATAAGTTCTTAGCTACTTTCATAGCATCAGCTTTCCTACACAGGAAAGTGTCTATCAATCCAGAAATGTGCAAGTTATTATGAAAACATACTGCTGTCCCACTCGGGGTTGCAATTGAATGAAGATTATCTGTAAATGTTTAAATCATTCATCAGGTACTCGAAATATACCATCTGAAGTTTTTATTGTCTTCCCAGAATTATGGGTTTGGTGAACCAAATATTGGTTATAAACCATTTTGCAATTTTAGAATAGTCACCACATCAATTTAAAAAAAAAATAATTTGGGTCATCTTGCCTGATCCATGATGAGTTGTGGAGTACAAAGCTCTTAACAGCGAAAGCTTTAGGGATTCAGGGAGGAGCAGGTAACCATCTGGGCCATCACACTTAACATTGAATTGGGCTCCTTTGAGATACCAGTTTTATTTTTCCAAATCTGATGGATGGCACTGTTTATTACATAAGTCATAATAAGGGAGTTGACTTGGATCAGTCTTACGAAGTTCATTCAAATTGTACATCCTAGGCATTTCAGCACTAGATGATTTAGCACAAAAATCTGTTAGGGCATTCCCTGGATACTCAGGTTTGATTTTACAGGTATGGGCTTTAATCTTAATAATGGCAATTTGTGATGGAAACAGGATAGCAGAAAGGAGTTCATCTTTTTAGAGTCCATTTTGTGTGTGTGGGGGGGTCCCATTATAAGTGAAAAACCCCCTGTTTTTCCATAACATGCTAAAATGATGAACTACTTCAAAAGTATATGTGCTATCTGTATAAACATTTACTAATTATGTGATAAGGTTGTGTAAGTGCAAAAAGCTCTGCAAGTTGAGCTGATGTAAATTGGAGAGGAGTTATTTTAACTATTAACTCATTTTGGGTTGTAAACAGCATAACCTGCCTTATATTTTTCTTATGAGTTTTTGGCAGAAGACTCATCAACAATAAGTATTACTGTAGGATTATCTAATGGAGAATTTTATAAATAAATATGAAGGGCCATGAATTCTGATACTATATCACTCACATAATTGTGATCTTTCTTGTTTTCAGGTAGAGGTACTAGAGTAGCAGGAGTAAGTAACTTGCAGCATTTTAGATGATCAGGAGACAAAAGAAGAATTTCATGACATGTTAGCGCAGTTGCTAAAAGATGTTTGGTTTGACTGGAATTAAATAAACTTTCCACAGCATGTGGAACTTGTGAAAAAGTTTATTCCCCTTAAAACCAGCTCAGATGAGACCTCTATCAATCTGGCTGTACTGCTGCTCTTAAACTGTTGGAATATGCCTTAGCTACTGGGTCTAATTGCAGGCTATGATGTGTGATAGGTCTATGTGTTCCTCCCCCCTCATTCTTGGGTAAGAACTCCTAATGCCTGGTCAGTATACTCATGAAATATTACGGTGAAATATTTAGTATAATTTAGAAGTCCTAAAATTTGGAGCTACTGTAAGCCCAGTTTTTTTTTTTTTTAATCAAAAGTCTGCTAATAACTATCTTCCCAAGATAAAGCCTCTAGTACTGCATTCTTAGCTCATGCAGTGGTGAGATTATTATGGAATAATTTGGGACTCAAGATAGGCAGTATTCTGCGAGTCTGATAAAACCTCTTAAACTGTCTTTTAGGTGTAGGCCTAGATAAACCCTGAATAGATTTTATTCTCTCAGGTGAGAGAAAAATTCCTTCAGCAGGTAGATCATATCCTAAATAGTGGACTATTTCCCTTAAAAATGATAGTTTTTTTCTATCAAAATTTTGTGAGCTTTATGTGTGAGTTGCTATACGAAGTCAATTTCAGAACATTCTTTTTTTTTTTTTTTTTTTTTTTTTGAGGCGGAGTCTCGCTCTGTCGCCCGGACTGGAGTGCAGTGGCCAGTTCTCAGCTCACTGCAAGCCCCACCTCCCGGGTTTACGCCATTCTCCTGCCTCAGCCTCCCGAGTAGCTGGGACTACAGGCGCCCACCACTTCGCCCAGCTAGTTTTTGTATTTTTAGTAGAGACGGGGTTTCACCGTGTTAGCCAGGATGGTCTCGATCTCCTGACCTCGTGATCCATCCGTCTCAGCCTCCCAAAGTGCTGGGATTACAGGCTTGAGCCACCGCGCCCGGCCCAGAACATTCTTGAGTGGGACAGCATAGCAACAGATCCTCTACATACTGATTAAGGGTAGAATTTATGGGAACTTGCAGGGTTGTCAAGTCCTGACGTAATGCCTGGGAGAAATAAGAAGGGGCTTCACGAAACCCCTTGTAGCATTGTAATCCAGATGTACTGATAATTTTTTTTAGTAACTGGTTTATACTTTTGTTTTTTCATCTGCCAGATTGTATGATGGAACAATCAGGGTTTTCTTTGTTTTTGTTTTTGTTTTTTAGATAAACCTTAGGGATTGAATTGAAAAGCTTTTCAGCAAGTCTTCTAGCTGCTTTTGGGCCATCTCTCTCTCTTTTTTTTTTTTTTGAGACCGTCTTGCTCTGTCGCCCAGGCTGAAGTGCAGTGGTACAATCCTGGCTCACTGCAATCTCTGCCTCCTGGGTTCAAGCAATTCTTGTGCCTCAGCCTCCTGAGTAGCTGGGATTACAGGGATGCGTCACCATTCCTGCCTAATGTTTGTATTTTTATTTTTAGTTAGAGGCAAGGTTTCGCCATGTTGGCTAAGCTAGTCTCGAAATCCTGACCTCAGATGATCCACCAGCCTCCCAACGTGCTGGGATTACAGGCCTCAGTCACCATGTCCGGCCCTGGCCTGTCTCTTGAGGAGGTTTTGAAAGGGTCTTCAATATACTCAGATTCTTTTTATTCTGCTGCTGGCATCCATTTTTGAGCTTCACTGAGTCCCAGTATTAGAGAGCTGGTCAGAGAGTTCTAGATCATGAGCTCCTATGAGGATTTTAAATTCCTCAGTACATTTTTAAGGATTTTCTTTTGGATTAGAAATACCTCTTCTGATGAGTCTTAGCTCAGCTTTAGACCATGAGGTAGAAGTGGTTACGGCATGCAGGCCTGGCTGGTAGCAAGGTTTCACTTTCTAAAGCACTTATCTAACCTCCCCTTTATTCTCAAGGTAGAAAGATAATTGAGCAAAAAGGTTGTGGACTTAGGATATTGCAGTATGGAGCAGTGGGGTTAATTTCATCAGGGTACAATCCTCTTTTGCCATGTCTCAGTTTGCTGATTAAGCTTTTCATTGGCTTTCTGTGAGAAAACGTTTAGGGAGGCAATTTTTGAATTATGTAATTTTTTTAGATGCCTCTGCTCACCAATTAAGAAACGCATACCAGTTTTGTCAGGGCTTCTGATGCTTTCTAATGTGCCCCACAAGTAAACAGTTTTATCCAAATTAAGACTTTACCTCTGTGGCCGCTGTAATTTTAAGTTATTCTTAGTAAGGCTAGCCCATTTATTAAAAAATAATAATTATTAAAAAATAATTAAGAGCCCAGCTTCTGGGCTCATAACTTAGATATATATCATTAGCTGAAGTCCCAGAAGGTGGAGTCCCAGACTCCTTGGATTGTGACAAACCCATTATCAAAAACACCTAGTAAGGCCTCCTAGTTAGATGGAATCAAGTTCATTATCAAATTCAATACAATCCTAGACCCTGTCCAGTGAAGTAAGAAGAAAGTACTCAAAAGAGCTCAAAACACAAACTGGTAGAGCCTCAAATCCAAGAGAAAACTCACCCATGACCTCCAGTTGCTGCAAAAGATAAATGAACACAATGGACTCCAGTGGGTACCTTCACTGGGTCACTAGGTGCTCCTGCAGGTCACTGGAGTTTTGATTTGGGTCCTCTCTGGGTTGCCAATCTGTTGAAAGAAGGCTTAGACAGGTTAAATTTAATGGTTTAATTGAACAAAGACTGACTAGTGAATTGGGAAGCCCTTACAACCGGAACAAGCTTCTGTGAATTCTGGCCTGCAACGTGATTAAGCAGCATTTATGGGAAGAAAACAGAAGTGAGATAGAGAGACAGCTTAACTGGTTATAGCTTAGCATTTTGCTTTATTTAAATCAGCTGGCCACCTGTGATTGACTGATGTCTGGCTGCTGTGACTGACGTTAAGGTATTTGTTATAAAAGTATACTTCTGTGTTAGGTTTTCAGTTTATTAATGTACTAAGGTTGCAGTTTGTTTTGTAAGGATTTGAGTATGAAGGTATCCTCAGGCCAAATTTAGTTTATATATGTACATTGCATTATACATATTGTATGTGTACTATTAGAATAGAATACCAATCAGCCTTAAAAAAGAAGGAAATCCTGTAATTTACAATAACATAGATGAACCTAAAGGACATTATGCTAAGTAAAATAAGTGAGACACAGCAAGGCAGATACTGCATGATCCCACTTACATGTGGGATCCAAAGAAGCTGAATTCACAGAAGCAGAAAATAGAATGGTGGATACCAGGGCTGGAGAGGGGGAGAGAGAAATGGGGAGATGTTGACCAAAGGATGTAAGTTTCCGTTAGACAGGATAATAAGTTCTGCAGATCTGTTGTACAGCATGATGATTATACTTAATAATAATTTAATATATACTTGAAAACTGCAAAGAGGATAGGTCTTTAACATTTTTACCATAAAAAAAAATATGTGAAATGATGGATATGTTGATTAGCTTGACTTAATTGTTGCTCAATATATACATATACCAAAATATTGTACACTATAAATATATACAATTTTTATTCAAGTAAACCTTAATGAAACTAAAAAAAAAAAACAAAACTCTGCAAGTCTTGATCCTTTGCTCTTCTGCCCATGGAGGTTCTCGCTCTCCTTGAGATCCCTTAAGGACACCTAATTAATGTTTAAAAAGATAAGTACTTAGTCTACTTTTCCATATGACACTGCTGGAGTGTCATATCCAACTACTTAGCCAGATTTTGGAAGCCATTATCTTAGGATATAAACAAATTATTACTACAGTGTACCAAGAACCCAGGAGGACATGACAGCAAACTGCAATAGTGGATTTGAGAAGTAGCAGGGAGGTTCTGTGTCTCACCATTCTTTATCTGACTAATACAATTCAGCAGGATTTAGTGTTCTTCCCACCTACCATGAATCTGCTAATTTCTCATTGTTGTGGCTTTGTTAGAGATTAATTCAGAATAACAGAAATATCCTTCCTAAAATTCTCTAATTAAATGAGGAATTAGGCTACTTTTGAGAGTTATATTTACTCACTGTAAATTTTTCAGGTTTAGTGAGTTTATGGAGGAAGAGGGTTCTAGAAGGGGATCTGAGGAAGGGACAAAGCGGAATGAGAAGTGGGGAGCAGAGTATAGCAGATATCAGCGCGATGAGAATGACAGTTTTTTTGTCTGGTCATCCACACAGTTTACATTCACATATTTAGAGGAAGGATTTGTCACATTAAGACTCAAGCTGAAAGGTGTAGGCATGATGTAGGACTTAGGATGCTCTGTTTTGTTTACACCTTTTACCTAAATTATTCCCATAAGCCAGAATCTGTTTGTTCTGGAGACCAGCCATGGTTATGCGACTAGCTAATAAGGTGGACAATGGGATCCAAATTCCGCTGTAGGAACAAAAAACTTCCAGCTGCTGGAAGTGTTGTGAGAACACAGCCTTCAGCTGTCAGCCCCATCAGGATTTTCCCAGCTAAAGACAGCCTCTTTATTGAAGCTCATTCCCTCTTCCTGAAGTTGCCTGTATCCAACAGTTGACCTATATAGGGCTGTAAAGACCTGGACCTCTGTCCAATTCAGGAAATCTTTGAAATATCATACCAGTTTCAGGAAGCCCCACAGTTTTAGGCCAGGCTTCATTTTGCTGGCATTGCTCGTCAACTTCTACTTTAGCTCATTGATTTCTTCCCAAGGACATGGATCCCAACAGCACTCACTAACTGCTGCCTGCTAATCTTTGCTGCAGGTCACATTCCCTGGGAAGCAGACTATAAGGTGACTTACAACTCCTGAGTCTAATTTAGAAAACCCAGGGCTCCTCTGAAAGATAACCTTTAGGATTGTCATCTTTTCCAACATGCAAGCTTGCTCAGAGTGAGTCGGCTAATTCCAGGGAAGGGAGTGTGAGTGTGGAATAGTCTTTCTTCCTCTGTGGGTCTAGTTTCCCTTTGACTGTCTAAGGGAAAAAGACTAACACTCATTTCCTAGGAATGGAACTGACAGATTTCTCAGGACAATCTCATTCATGTTCAAATGCTGCTTATAGAAACTCTTTTCTCCTTAAACTTTCAAAGCTTGTGAATACTTGTTTTTGTCCCCAGATTTCAACCCACACTGAAGCAGGAAGAAAACCCAGCTTCATACTGACTATAAGTAGAGAACAGGTTGAGATCTTTTAACTTCAAGCCCATCTTTACTAAATGAAGTTGTATGGTGGCACGCATCCACAAAGACAACATATAACTCTTTGTAAGAGCTTCTCTTCTGAGGGAAACTCCAGGAGAAACTAGTTATGAATAGTTGAAGTAGTCTTTTCCCTCTTGACCCTGATTTTGTGACTATTATACATTTAAGCCCAATGCTAAATCTTAAATATTTCCTCTCAGTAAAGCAGACTTCGTCATCTTTGAGGTCCTAATTCACCTGTGACTGCTTCACCTTGAGATCGTGAGAGCAGGCTAGGGTCATCTCAGTCAGGAGGATGAGTAAACTTTGAGGCCTGGGAGGCCTTTCCTTCTATGAGGACCCAGGCTGTTGAGATACAATTAAGTTCTATTTATTTGTGGAGAAGAGAGTGGGTAATTGGCTCTTTTTTGTTTGAGGGCCTAGAAAGAGACAGTGAAAAAGCAGTTTCACTGAGGGAGATGGGTAAAGTGATATGGGATGGCAGACTACATGCGCCTTGCCATTTTGGATGTGATGGTCTGTCTCTCCTAGTAGCTGAATTGGAAACAGAATGTATTCTCTCTTAAAAAAAATTGTTCCCTACCTCTAAAAGCACTACACATTGACAATCCAGTAGTAATAAGCATCCCCACTGCCTGGATAATGGCATCTAAGTATTTCAGGTCCATTTTCGTACCCCAAGAAAAGCCTGAATTTCTGCCAAAGAAATGCGTTCAGGGATTTCTCTCAAGAATCATGCATTCTTTAAGTGAGAAACCTCTTGTCACACCAGAAAGCAAGGAAACCTTGTCTGCAGTGGAAACTGTTAGTTCTCCACCCAGTTCCCCTCGGGTTCATTTTGCTATATTTTGCTGTTTCTGTGTGCCCTTTGCCTAGCTTTGGTGTGCTCTTACTTCTAACACCCTCTGCCTGCAATTCTCCTTCAGAAACAGCTATTTGCTGATGCTCAGAATGCAGGTATAGAAAGTCAGAAGTGCCTGGGAGTTTACTCCCTCTCCCCTATAAGGTGTTCTGCTTAGTAGTGACTGGAATATAAATTATTCCTCAGGGTTTGCCCTAATTTGAGGCAAGAGATCTGCCTTTCAGAGTTCTGCAGCCATCAGTGTTCCTGAATTGATCAATAAGCCACCTTCCTGACCTTGTCTTCTACTGCCCTCTGCCTCTCACTCTGTTCCAGCCACAGTGGCCTCCTTGCTGTGTTGTATGTCCACTGCAAATCTTTACATTTCCTGTTCCCTCTGTCTGGAATGCTTTACCAAGATGGCTGATTGGCTCACTGTCATGCTTTCCATGTCTCTGAGAGACCTTCTTTGCAAGGCATTTTCTGATCACCCAGTGTAGGATGACAACACCTGCTCTCTCTGTCATTCCTTGTCTCTCTCAGACTGTGTTAATTTTTTATGTAGAACTAATCAGCATCTGACGAAGCTTTTAGTTACTTTATTATAAGTGCAATGAAAGTAAGGACTTGCATTTATTAAAAACCTCTAAAACAGCTTTAATGAGCAACTATTATATACTGGGCACTAATTGTTGCATTAATGAAAGATGGAAGGATGCAGGGGGATTGGGAAGATCTTTAGAGACAAACAACTGAAGAATGTGGAAAAGACCTTTGCTTGTTGGAGGCGCTGGAAGAAGGCCACTGCGAAGGAAGCCTACCGAGCCAAGAGACGATGGAAAAGGAAGAGGAGAGGTTGGCAGGACGAAATCAGGTGGGTGATCGAGGACAAAGTAGGATAAATGTTCAAATCCCCAAGAGCCACCGAAAGTTTTAAAACAGGAGTGATGATTCATGTACATACCACACAGTCCTATCTGATTTAGTGTAGAGAATGAGCTGGGAAATGGCAATTTTAGAGCCCAATGCAGTGGTCTGAATGGGAGGTGATGTAGCTAGGATTGGTGGGGTGGGGGAAGGTGGTGGTCAGCGATGCTTGGGGAAATTGTCAAGATTTTCTCAGAGTTAAGTGGAGGTTCCTGATATAAGCAACAGTGGCTGCTGCTGTCTTCCTGAGCCTGGGAATCTAGAGGAGTAGGTTATGGGTGTTGACCCTTGGAGATGGCAGAGCAGATTATGGTTTCCATTTTAGATATATTTTCTTTAGGTATAGAGACATCTTCTGACAGACCTATTTATCTGATCACCTACTTGGCATTTCTACTCACAGTTACAGGCATCTCAAAGCTTGATATAGAGCCTGTAGATGGTATTTGCACTTGCTGGAGAGATCTTCTAAGGAAATGTGTGAGAAGCCAGCAGATGAGAGCCTAGGCCTGACTCTTGAGACATTTTAACTTGTAACAGAGATCAAGAGGAAAAGAGAAATCACCATAAGATGGCCCTCCTGCTTAGAGACTCATTCAATCAATTTTTGGCTGATGAAGAAACAGGTGCCGAAGGGAGTGAGGAAACTGACCTCATCTTACGGGCAGCTGGGTCGTGAGATTGAGAAGCAAACTGTTTTTGCAGCAGGGGAGAGCAGAAAGAGTAAATAGTTCAAAATTAGGAAAGGTTTTTGAACTTTCAGTACAGTACTTAGTTCATATTACCACTATTTTTGTGGACAAAGGATCCTGAATGTTTTCACCTTCCAACTGAAATCTATGTCCTCCTTCATTTATAATTGTCTAGAAAAGACGCTTCCATCTTTTTTTCTTCACTAACCTCCCCTCTGTGCTGTCATGACTGCACTAATTTCCTATGAGTTGCAAACCTTCTTTTAATTAAAAAAAATCTATCTGATTTCTCTTTTTCTCAGGGATATGTGAAGTTCATGTGTCTACAACTCCTAACAGTGTCAGAATACAATAAATTGTTGATGGACATGTATTTAAACAACATGCAGAATGTGACAAGTGCATTTTTCAAACTTGAATTCTAGAGACTTTTCCATGTGTTCTATCATTCTCACTGTTCTGGCTAAAGAACGGATTCAGATCATTAGCATTCTGTCCCTTACAGTAGGGAAAAGTTTTGTAATAAGTTATGCTCATCAGTGCTCCCGTAGACCTTTATGAACAAGGCTCTCTGAGCCCTTAAACGCTATGTCTACCAACTTTATAAAGGTTGTAGAAACCAGTTAAGACAAATCACTAACTACAAATGTGGATCCTATAGGGGACCTGCCAGATCAATGCAATTAGACCCCCTAAATCTTCTCCAAATAACCTTATTATCTCTCTTCTTTAGAGTCGTCACAAAACCGTAAGTTTGTACTTCAATGCCCTTTATAAAGAGTTGAAGTCCTTTGCTCTTTTTCCATGAACAACATTTTAGTCAAAATGTACGTGAGCTCCAATTGCTTGGTGAAAAATAGGTCACTGCTAGTCATGTTTAGCATTCTTCTTTCTTCCCCTTTGGGATAGAATCTGCTTTAAGACTATTTTTCACAGAGAATAAGGATTAGTGCCTCTTTATCAATGTTGTCCATATCCCCACTCAGTATGCTTTATTATCACTGCTAGAAGGTGCTTCTCAAAGGCTGAGTTGTAGAGCTGTAAAAAAAAATCAAGCGCCCCAAAGCCAGGGAAAATTGAAATGTCACTCTTTACAAGGAGTTTTAGGAAGGAGACTAAGCATTTACTTCAGTCCAGACCATTCATTCTATGGCCTAGTTTAGAAACTTTCAAAATCAATTTTAAATCTTTTCTTTATAGCTTTCACATCCCTCAAGATCATCCCTTTTTCATTATGAAATTGCCTTGGCCAGGCAGCACAGGCTGGGGTGAGGCAGGCTTGGTTGGGTAGGAGGGAGACTGGTGATGGATTTGTTGTCCAGGCAAGACCCCTCCTGCTATTTGCAGCGCTGCACACCAGTGTGGCTGCTGGCCTCGGCGCTAGCCCCGGATGCATTAAGCCTGCTTGCTGTTTGGCAGACATTTTCCTTTGTTTGTGCTCCTTGTGCTGCTCTAATAACCCTCCTCAAGGCCAAATTAGATTTAGATGGAAGGGGAAGTCAGCTAGAGGCTTCAGAATGACTATGCTAATTAGAAACCAAAATATAAACAGCAACTCCACATGGATCTATTAAATAGGCCAGCATTCTCCATAGCAAATCAAATTAAGAGAAATCCCATTATCTCGCTCAGGGCTTCTGCATTTTTTTTCTGACCACATGTTTTAGTGTTCGAGCAAAACGAGGATGCAGAGATACTTCATTATAGGTCTGGTTCTAAACTATAGCTGTTTCCTCCCCTACTCCAAATTACAACACTACCAAGCCATTATTCACAATTAAAGCCAACTATTTTTTTAATCCACTGGAAGTTTATGTATCACCCTCTAAAGATTTTAGGTTTTAATGTGGCCTCAAATATTTTATTTATCCTCACCAGCCTGGCTTCGGTGTAAACTAGTTACCACAAAGTGTTCTAAACAGCTTTCTGAAAAGCCCTGTGTATCCTATGAGAGTTCATGTTTATGAATATCTGCTATAGAAAATGAACATTTCATCCATTAATTTCTAACCTTGTACACTAAGCTGGTTCTGCAAGGGAATGTAAAACAAAAGTAGACTGTTTCCTTCTTTAAAATGAGCCAATCCTAGTGGCCAGGAAGTTTTTAGGAACTTAATATTAGAGACAATGAAGCAGCTGAGATGAGCTGTCACTAATCAAGTCAACAGTTGCCGAACGGGTAACAGAGGAGGAATCAAAAATGGGAGGTTTGGCCAGGCATGAGCCATCCCAGCACTGTGGGAAGCTGAAGTGGATGGATCACCCGAGGTCAGGAGTTCAAGACTAGCCTGGCCAAAATGGTGAAAACCTGTCTCTACTAAAAATACAAAAAATAGTGGGATGCCTGTAATTCCAGTTACTCGGGAGGCTGAGGCAGGAGAATTGCTTGAACCAAGGAGGCGGAGGTTGCAGTGAGCCGAGATGGCACCACTGAACTCCAGCCTGGGTGACAGAGTGAGATGCTGTCTTACCAAAACAACAACAACAAAAAAGAAATGGGAGATTTGCTCAGAGGCTGGAGCAAAAGGGGGCAGGTCTCTGATAGTCATCTTTAAAATGCTGCTTATTCACAAGGCAACCCTAAAAGGTAGGTATGTCAAAGCTTCACGGGTGGAGAAGCACAGCTTCTTTCTTTTAACTTTTTGTAAAAATAAGCTTTTCACCACTCACAGCATTTTTCATTAGCACTATGTGCTAGGTGCTCTAGTGACACAATGATGAGCCAGCTGGCAGTCAGTCACTGAGGGAGGAGTAGGATGCTGGTCACCCTTGATATTTGATCAAATTCCTCAGCTCCCAGCATCCCCTAGGTGATAATTGATCACCCTGGCCTTCCTTCAGCAAGAATCTTAAGTTGGTTTCACAAGAATCTTCTTACCCTTGACATCGCATTATTTTCCATCCTGTGCCTCCCTTCCCCCCCAGCTTCTTGGCTATAAATCCTCAGTTGTCTACTATATTCAGATTGAGCCCTATTTTTCCCTTCTATTGTGATAGTCTGGACACCTATTGCAATAGTCCTGTTTAAACAAGTGTCAGTAATTTTTTTCATTAATACTTGGCGAGAATAGATACAGGAATGCTCTCTTGTGATAAAAATGTTGAATAAATGAAACATCTTCCAACATAACGTATTGCTTAAATTAAGTTCTGTGTATCTACCTACCTACCTACCTACCCATCTATTGCACCTATATGTCATATATCTATCCACACATATAATACTCAGAAAGTTTCTAAAGGAATCTCAAAAGGAGTAATATTCAATATACTCCACTAGCCATTACTGCCTTCAGGGTAATAATTACGAACCATTAGCAAGCATATAACATCTTCTTGTTTAAGCCTCTCCCTTCATACCCATTACTTTCCACCTAGGTATCCCTCTGTCTCTCCCACCTTTAGTTTAAGGTCCAAGGCATTGAAACAGGCCATAATTTAATAACTCTAGATATGTGCTGCCCAACATAGGAACCACTAGCCACATATGGGTATTTACGTTTAAATTAATTAAAATTAAGTAAAATTAAAAACTCCTTTGTCACAGTAGTCACATTTCCAGTACTTAATATCCACATGTGGCTAGTGGCTACCATTTTGGACAGCACAAATATAGAGCATTTCCATTACTGCAGAAAGTTCTATTAGATAGTCCTGTTGTGGAGAATTCACACTTTTTGCAACAAAATTTATAAACAGTTCTTACAGCCACACTTTCAATAGCATAGGTCGTATGGAGAATATTTCAGACCAACTTGTACTCATTCTCATTTTTAAAGCTCTTTTAGTGTGCTATGCTCTGTGACTTCTTTCTTGATTATACCAGGCCAAATTAATTTGTACTGGTTCCCATTGCTTACAGATTTTTTGGTTTCCTGGATGTAACTTTGAAACCTAAGAAGTGAAGTTCCATTTTTAAGTCTTTAGGAAGGAACAGATGGAGGGGGAGGGGTCCTCTTTCCATAATATGAGCACAAAGCTATTAGGGAGTCTAGAAAAGCTGAGCCTTTGAACTAGGCTCTGTCGTTTATTATCTGGTGCCATATGATATTGTAAAATTACCTCTCTTCATTTTATAGATAGTGAAACTGAGGCTTACGAGTCAAAATATATCTGCATCTCAGGATCATTGTGAACATTTTCTTTATGTAAATCACTTATGACTTTGCTTGGTACATCATAAGTACTTAAACATTGGGTGTTATCTAGTCTAAGTCTTGTTTATTTAATTGTAAAAGTTTTTTTCGGATATGCAAGGAGAAGATCAAGTTAATATTTTATGCAAAATATTGTGTATAAAATACTTTTAAAAAATTTGTTTTGGCACCAGCTAAGAATTTGTTAGTCATGAAAAAAGGAAGGTGTATTTTTTAGCTTAAAGGACGTACGGTTTTGTTTTAAGGCTTGTATCCAAGTTGAATGCAAATAATGATTCTTTATGGTCAGAAGGATTTGTCCAAAAATCAAGAAGAATAGTTCAAAATTATTTTATCTTTCAAAAGGTGATAACAGTAATATTAACATATTAGACACAGAGTCATTGAACAAAGTGTCAGCGATGCAATAGATGTTCCTTTCTTCAATTTTATCAGTTTGCAAAATTCATGAGGTTAATAAGTATTAAAAATCTCATTACTGTACCGTATCAAATAGGGATGTAGCTCGAGGGTGTAATAAACTAGTTCTATTGTTGAAACTCCATCAAAATGCAAGACTGCACTTACATAGCATTATAAAAACCCCTATGTCTCTCTGCGTACAACTTAACGTAATGAAAAATATTACATATGGTGTTTCTGAAAGCTCACAATTCAAATCCTGAAACTCATCGACTTCATGTATAAAGTTATAGCAGGTGGCTATTAGATTTTCAAAAGAGATTGACTGTCAGCAAAATGCTATTGGTTTAGCTATAGATACACTGGGAGGTTATGCCAATAGCCGTATTTGCCTTTTTTTTTTTTTTTTAAGTGTAATGTTGCCAAAGCAATACTAGTTTTCAGTACTTTACATGGTGTAACCATTACCGCTCCTTCCTGCAGGAGATATGAAGCAATATTGATAGGGTATAATAGCTGTTCACTCCCTTTCAGAAAAAAGATTCCCTGGCATCTACCTATATTAATTCCACTAACTCCCCTTCCTGTAATTTTCTGCCTCAGACTCTCAGTTCACTCCAGGAACCCACATCATTCTTAGCTAGCTGTCAACCACACTATTGGCTGTCTCATATGTCACTCTGTTTCAATAAATAAGATGAATTACCATTAGAGACTCGTTTTGGGGTTCTTAAGTGGAAAAGAAAACTGAATGGGGGAAATCCTATATAGAAATTTAAGTCACCTTAATAGAATATGAAATATTTGTTCATCAGGCTTGAGTTAGAAAAGATAGGTATAGAGAACATACTGCTTCTGTACAAGTGTCTTTTTCACTCCTAAGGAACTCCTGGTTTTGGAGGAGCAGGTAGGGCTTCCTCTATGATTTTGGGGAGGTTAGGCTGTTACCCCGGCTAATAAATCATGATTTGTCTAAACCACTCATGGATCTACTTCCTCAGGTTGATGTAAATGTGGGCATGTGGGATGGGGAACATGACTGAGTTCGGGCAAGTGAGTTATAGGGAAACGTTGTTCTTTTCTTTCAGAAAGAGAAGCCATCCTCGGAAAGCCTTAGGAGTAATAGGTCTTTTGCTCGTTCCCCATTCCTCTATCTGGAACTCAAATGAGATGCTTGGAGACCAAATTAAAAAGCTTGTGGAAAAAATCCAACATTTTAAAGATGGATGAGTAGAATTCCTGGGTCATAACATCAATGTTGAGCTAAGCTCTAGAATTTTTATTGTGTGAGAAAAATAAACCTCTATTTTAAAAGTCACCTCCACATTGGGTTTTCTGGTAGCAGGAAGCATTTCTAGGTAATACAGTAGCTGGCAGGCATTCGCATTCTCAGGCCACAGTTTATTCTCCATTGCCAGCACATGTTTTTAGAAGTGGAGTCCAGTGCTTTCTACCATGGCTGAGTGTGAGCAGACAGCAACTGAACTTCGTTTAAACCTGCATCTATACTCTTTTGATTTCTCAGGCTCTCTGAGAGTCTGCATTCATAAGATGTATATGAAGAAACATATACTTCATTAAAATGGAAAGGCTACTCCTTATGGTGGCTTCACAGGCTGTTGGAGCTTATAGGATAAGAAAGGATGATGTGTGCATGCTTACCAGGTTGCACTAGTCTGTGCATTATTATACTATCTTGCTTGGGAAGCTCAGGCATTTGTCTTCTTCGTGGTTCTTGGCATTGTCCGCTTTGTTCTTCTTTCATTGTCAATCATCTACTCTATATCTAGTCACCTTTCCTAAGTGT
Organism: Trachypithecus francoisi; assembly: GCF_009764315.1. Classification (NCBI taxonomy): domain Eukaryota; kingdom Metazoa; phylum Chordata; class Mammalia; order Primates; family Cercopithecidae; genus Trachypithecus; species Trachypithecus francoisi. Next base: position 144,093,908 of record NW_022681468.1, on the reverse strand, counting down.
AACAGGTATGAATTTCACAGGCCACAACAAATTGAAAACATGCAGTCACATATATATATGTGTGTGTATATATATGTGTATGTATATATATGTGCATATGTGTATGTGTGTATATATGTGTGTATATATGGATATGTGTATATATGTGTGTATATACGTGTGTGTATATATGTGTATGTGTGTATATACGTGTGTGTATGTATGTATGTGTATATGTGTGTGTATATACGTGTGTATATACGTGTGTATATATGTATATGTGTATATATGTGTGTATATACATGTGTGTATATGTGTATATGTATATATGTGTGTATATACGTGTGTGTATGTGTATGTATGTGTATGTATGTATATACGTGTGTATATATGTGCATATGTGTATATATGTGTGTATATACGTGTGTGTATGTGTATGTATGTGTATATATGTGTATACGTGTATATGTGTATATGTGCATATATGTTTGTGTATGTATATATGTGTATATGTGTGTATATTACATGTGTATGTGTATATACATGCATATATGTGTATATATGCATATATGTGTGTATATGTGTGTATATATGTGTGTGTGTGTATATATGTGTGTGTGTGTGTGTTTTTAGAAGTGATCTTATTGAGTCCCCATTGGGTATAGATATAAAATATTCTAAACACTTCAAATCATTGAATAAGTCAATCATTTCAGGCTTCAAGAAGGATAAATCAAAGATTTTTATCTTCTTTCTACTCCCGCTCCTTGACACTTCTTACACTGATGACCAGGGTATTAAGAAAACTTTAAAAACCTATAAAACCTATCTGTGCTTAGAGACATCAGATGAAGTTGTGCCTGGCTTGCTCTACAGTACTCCTCTGCCTCCTATATCTTTTTCCTGGACAACTGCAATGCTGTCCATACTGGTCTTTCCACACTGGTTTTACTGTGTTGTACACATTGGTTTACTATTCAAACACTACAGAAAGATACAAAACACGAATTTCAAGACTTCCCCAGCTCCAGTCCTACTACCAAGAGGCAATAATGTAATACTGATTTTATGTTTGCATCATAACTTTAAAGCTGCTAAGTCAAGAAATAAGATTGAGTATTTAGACAATTTATTGTCTCTGCTGGAAAAAATGAAGAATTTAGTAAATTTACCCAACCTCTTACCTCTTCTACCAAATCTGTTAATTATAGTTACAGAAGAGATTGTAAATGTCAAAACTTGATTTAAAAATAAATTATAACTAAGTCTTCCATGCTTTGGTTTATAGATTCAACCCATAGATAATGAATGACATTTATCATATTATGTAAATGTTCTTTTAAAACCAATTAATATGAATGGATTCTTACAGAAGCAGACAATCCTAGATTATCGAAACATTGCTGCTTGAAAGGAGAATTTTCCAAGTGTTAAGGTCTAACATAGCCTATTAATTTTCTTCTGCTTAACTTTTCTGGGTTCTCATAACTATATTCTTCTTCTATGATCCTTTGTGCCTGGGGGTGGAATGTTTCCCTCTGTTGTTAAATCCAGAGAATACTGCCTGCCCTGTCCCCTGCATTTTCCCCCTTATATCCCATTCATATTTTGAGGAAAGTCCAATAGAGGGGATTGTTCATAAAATATCTCATTGGATGTGCCAGCTTCTTATTAGTAGCTTAACTTTTAAATCTGTAACTTCTAAATCTCTATGTAGCCAGACTGCATAGAGAGTAGAAGGATAATTACCATAAGGCTGGGAAGGGTAAGAATATAAATGGGCACAAGAAATAGAAAGAATGAATAAGACCTACTGTTTGATAGCACAATAGGATGACTATAGTCAATAATAATTGAACATTTTAGAATAACTTAATTGAACATTTTAGAATAACTCAGTTTAATTCGATTGTAACTAAATAAATGTTTTAGGGGATGAACACTCCATTCTCCATGATGTGCTTATTTCACATTGCATGCCTGTATCAAAACATCTCATGTACCCCAAAAATACATATACCTCCTATACACACACATATATGGGTTTTTAGTGTGTATATATATGTGTATGTGTGTATATATATACACATATATGCTATATACCCATATATAGGTATATAGGTGTATATATTATAGGTGTGTATATATGTACATACATATGTATACATATATACATACACATATCTTATATATACATATATGTATGTATACATGTATCTTATACATATATGTATGTATACCTATACATGTGTGTCTACATATACGTGTGTGTCTACATATATGTGTGTCTGCATGTATACGTGTGTGTCTACATATGTGTGTCTACATGTATACGTGTGTGTCTACATATATACGTGTGTGTACATATGTATACGCATCTGTATGTGTATACATACATATGTATACATATATACATACGTGTACATATATACATGTGTATACATACACTCCTACTATAATATATATGCCTACTATATACCTACATATATAGGTATATACATGTATACACATGTATATGTGTATACATGTATACACACACGCACACAGCCAAACTATCACTCACATGTGAAGGTATCATCAATCCAAAAATTTCACTCAGAACTTCGATGCACTGAATGGAAAGACAGCAACAAGACAAGACACAATGGACAAATGTTGTTGCTAAAAATCTGACACCAAGTAGCCAAGTAGGATTATTACTTACACAGAAATTTCTTTCTGAAAGTTGGTAAAATTTAGAAATCCAAAGAAGATAAAGTTTTCAATGTGTTTAGGTATGAGTCAAATTTTATTCTTCCTACTCAGTACTTGGGGGATCCTTTCAATCAAAATGTCTTAAATTAAAATTAATACAGCATTAATCAAAGTAATACGTTACTGGAGTTAAAAAGTCAAGTAGTGCTAAAAGATTCAAGAAAAAACAATGATCCTTTCCTCTACCCCATCTCTCCCACATCTCTCCCACTTTATTAGTGCACTCTAGAGGGAACCACTTCCAACTCTTGGCATTGCATCTGAAATTCACCTCTGTGTGGGTAAATTATATGTGTTTTCTTTTATTTCTTGATTTATCAGTTAGGGTATTACATCGTATTATGGATGTTGATGAATTAGTCCAGCTGTCTATCCCTGACATTAGTCTACACAATCTTGTAACTTTCTCAAGATCATTAACTTTTGTCAAATTAAGTTGGTATTTACAGTATGACTATAGAAATATTGCTCTCTGCTGTGCCAGGTAGTATACTATAATTAAGATTCTCTTATTGTTTAGTATTTAGTTTTCCATGTATCTATTTTCTAAAAAGTTCAAATGAGCTGTCAAATAACAACTGCTTTTTCTAAATCAAAAATTCAAATCTAGTGTGCCTTTTATTTCCTAGATAACTTCCCCCCTGCAACCTTCTATTCTTTAGCACTGTCAGGATTGATTATTCTCTGGGCATGACTTATTAGTCATCTGAGACTTTATATCTCTGCTCTCCAATGTTCAAGCTCCTCTTTCCTGAATCATATATCTTATTGTTGTTGTTGTCATCATTGTTTACAACCTTGGTTTGATGGAATGCATCCTTCATTAGTACCTGAGACAAAGTACATGGGAGGTATATTTTAGTTCCAGACAAAAATGTCTTTTTCAGCCTGGATTCCTTTGCCTATGTAAACCATCAATCAAGTGTGAGGGTAGAGCAACATTTTTTGGGTCAGAATTTTGATATTGTGCTATTGCCTTCAGATATCTAGTGTTGATGTTAAGAGTTCCAAAGACATTCTGATTCTCATTTCTTTTCTTGTGACTTATTTCTCCCCTCTGGAAAACTTTAGGGTCTTAAATAGTCTCTGTTGTTCAGTGACATAACTTTGAGTCTTTTGTAGTTTTAGGCTTTTACATGATTTTAAAGGGTAGCTGACTATGTTCGTTTTTTCCTTACCAAGATTAAAGACTGACATCTTCAGGATAGAATATCAGTTTTAATGCACAAAAGAATGAACCTGTATATACAGTCAATACCACACTCATATTCAAACAAAAATGTTGGTTCAAACCCATATTTACAAGTTTATCCCACAAGTTTATATGTACAAACTTGTGATGTTTTAAAGCACTGAGTGGACAATGTATTCTATATGTAGTATTAAAATGAATATGTTGTTATTTTTCTTTAAAAATGGAAAAAAGGGTCTATCATACTCAATTCCAAAGAACCCAAATGGCAAGTGAAAACATTTTAATGTAATTAATAATATCTACATAGGACATACGAATGCATATGTTTACATAGGATATACGAATGTATATGTATAGGCCACTGATTTATCACTGAACACTCATTATATCATAAGCTTTATGAGGAAGGATTTTGTTTCTAGCTAAATTTTAGACTGCTATATATATATCATTTAACACATAAAATATGTTTACATATAGATGTATGTAAATATATAAATGCATATATGTAAATGTGTGTGTACATATTTATATTTACAAATATGTGTATATATGTATATTATATATGCATATGTGTATATAAAATATACATACATGTGTTATATATTAAACAAATTATATTACATATATACATATAATATGTAATATACTCATATGCATATGTGTGTAAATATAAATATTTAAGTTATATATTTATAAACATGTAACATATTTATATATAAAATATATGTAAGTATATATGAATTATTATATGAGTATAAATATATATATATTTATTACTGCTGGGTTACTACTGCAAGAACATTTCCTGCTAATGGCATCCACCCAACTTTGAGAAGTACTTTCATTTCTTATACTTTTACAAGTACTTTTTTCAAGCTTCTCACATTCTTGCAACTGACTCAGAGCATAAGCTTACAGATTCACTAACATTCTTATCTTATTCTAATTATTTTTTAGGCATTATTTTCTTATAAATGATTTTTATTTCTATAAAATGAGAGGACACAAATTTATATCAGAAGAGATAAGGCCAAGGGAAATACTACGTTTTCAGAGGCATGATTAACTCCTTTAATACTTTTGTTATTTGCTCAGAAAGTGACAGAAACATAATCCTGAATGGAATGTCTACCGCAGCTCTCATGAATGACTTGGTGGTGCATATAGTCTTCTGTATCTGGGGAATACAAGTACACAGAGGAAACATGACTGATTTAGTTTCCTATCTCAGGAAAAACAAAGTTACGGCTAAGCACTTGGCTCCTGTAGACAAAAGTTAGTACAACAATGGCTTTTCTTCTACAGATTTATTTGACTTAACAACTTATCAGTTTTCTTGCCTGTAGAGTTAAGAATTGAGACAAAACCTTACCTAGGTGCCGAAGAAAATTCCCAGAGCATAATCTGATCTCAACATAAGGGTTTTGTCACAGGAAAAGAGACAGAAAAAATGACAAATGCAGGTACAGTCTGGATGGAACACAGCATGCCTTTCCTGAAATGGAAAGGACGTCTGCTTGTTGCCTATTTGTATATGCTTCCCATTCACTTTAATGCTTACAGAATAAAACAGATTGGGGATCTTGGGACACAGGGTTCAAGCTATAAGAATCCCTACTGGCGGTCGTACAGAGGGTTAATAGCTAATGTGGATAGAGGCAGTGACCAGCCTCCATTTCATCTTTCTATTGTCTGCCAGAGGAGCATGTAATCTATTTCAGGCATCTGCAATTGGAGGAAAAACATGCCAATTATTTTTATTGATCTAAAGCCTTCATAGGTGGGACACCTTGCCAGGGTGGCATATGGAAATTTAGATAAGGAAATGATTGCAGAGACACGAAAAGGGCTTTGCTATTCGGAAGGAATGTGTAGGCCTTAAAAAAATGAACAGGCACTTGGTATTCCAGAGCTTAAGAGTACCAAAGACAAATCATGCAGTCGCAGCAATGGAAATTGATTACTAAGCCTTCGATGAGTCACATGCCTTAGGAATTAAGTACTCCAATCTATTATTGTCAGTATCCTGATGGGTCAACCAGGCTGTGAATGGGAATTTGCATTAAATTGATTTGAGTGTTTTTTCTTGAACTAACATCACTCAATCAAGGGACACATTCAGACAGAGCTAGATAAGTCTGACTGAATTTGATTTGGAAAAGCAGAGTAGCAAGGAATTAGCAGGCAGAATTTAAAAATGCCATAAATCTGGCATTACAAACTGTGCTGGGGAAAGCAGGTGACCAATCTCTGTGCCACAAATAGTGTATAAAATCAAAGCAAATTTGTTTCTCATCTCTGTAGCGTGTTGACATAGTCAGGTATTACAAAAATCAGGTAAAACAGACGGCTGCTGCTTGGAGGAGTCCAGAAGATCTGATCCAGAAACAACAAAGTATTTGCCATCTATTCAGGGCCAAGAGTCTATATTTCTAGCATACATTTGCTGTGCCATGATCTTTTGACCCCAGGGAAGTTACTTACTTTACATGTAAAGAAGCTTTATGTGAAGAGGGTAGGTACACTGGATGACCTCAGATCCACTCAGGTTTAACATTATGTGATTATATGAGTCCAAAAATATCAAGTGACAAACTTCACTTCAACATTTGATGTTCTTTGCAGTTTAGATGCTGGGATCCCCAAGGAACTTGAGTTGTAATGTGTACCCTGTCATGACATATAAGTGATGGTTTAGGGAGTGCATAAATCCCCAGGGGCTATGGTGGGTTGGGAAGTTTTGAGATGGATTTTGAAAGATACTGATTCACCCATTGATGCTCAGAATGATTTGGATTTATTAACAAATTGCAAATAAAGTAAGTTCTTTTTAGTCTGTTAATCAGATTAAAGCGATTCTCTATTAATCGCCTACCTATGCTAATAAGGATTCAGATATTTTCTTAGAATGGTAGGGAAAGGGCATTAAACACTTAGTCATTTACAGTAAGAGTAAAAGGTGAATTCTCAGATAACCTATATCATCCTTACATTTTAGCTTGATCTAGAAAGTACATGAGATTTCTTGTGCAAATGGTTTGTCTCCAAAACTTTACCAACTTCCACTTAAGAGCAAAGTTCAAGGGAGAAAGTAATTTTTAAGATACTTGAAGTGTTGTAATGTTGCTCTTAATTGGCTGAAGAATACTTAGAAGGATTATAACTCACTAATGTTCACCTGTACTAACCACTAAGCTAAAAATTTGGTAATGACATGAGGTTACTGGTTTACTGATCAGGCAGGATTTGTGGGAGTAATAGATGACCTGTTATCAGTGTCTAGAGTCTCTTTCCTTTCCATTCCGTCTGTTCCTAGGGTTGTCATGGTAACATGATCATGGTATCCTCACTGTTGATCACTGCCTGGCAGAAGTCTCTGAAGTATTAGAATATAGGAGTCTATATTGCTCCATTTCCCTTTTATGGCTCCCTCTGCTATTGCAAAAATATAGAAATCACTTGACAATGAATGAGTCTTTAATCATGCTGTAACTTAGTATTCATAGGACATACATCTTTAGATGTTTAGGCTATCTGTTTGCTTGGTTTAAAATATAGGGAATGTTTCTTAAAGATCAATATCTTAAAAATTACTTTCTCCCTTGAACTTTGCTCTTAAGTGGAAGTTGGTAAAGTTTTGGAGACAAACCATTTGCACAAGAAATCTCATCGTCTGATATATGTTACCGTTTGGAACTATAGCATTCAATACTTTTTGTGCATGGCAAATTAGGGTTGTTCAGTCAAATTCCATTCAATTTGAACCACAGGTTCTGTTGAATCCTTGTTTGAACCTGTTTGAACTATAAATCTAGCTATTAAAGTCCACAACAGTACAGTAAAGATAAAATTACTGTGTTATAATGCTCTAGTGAATGTATGGAGTGTATTGAAGCCCCAAATGACAAAGTTAGATAGAAACCACGCAAAAGAAGTTGAGAATCCATTTTCAAGTATGTAAAAGTGGTCAGGAGATGATTTTCAAATAGTATTAAATATGTATATCATCCTTGTCTATTAAACCTATAGAAAGAGCCTGGGGAAATAAATGTGGAGATAACATTATTTGTGTTGATTCCAGTACCAAGTGGGGAGATGATCCTAGACTCAATATTCAGTAGATCTTAAGACATGTTTAGGATGCCCCAGGAATGTGCAGATCTGTGCTGGAAGGGTAGAAACGGGAACGGAAGCAAATGGTAAGGATCCATGGAACGAAATACAGGGTGGAGACAGCAGCGTTTCCACCAAACTTCTATCGAAATAGGTAGATACTCGTCTGGAGAAGTATTTGACTAACATTTCCTCAACCACTAGGGGGCCTCAGTTGAATGTGTGGTGTTTATCTAAAGATCCTTCTTGCTCAAGCTGCACTGCCTCTCCATTCTGATGCTGGAGAGAAGATAAATTGCTGGTCAGTGTTTATATAGATGTCACGGTCTGAGCTTCCAGTTGCACCTATAGTGACCTTCAAAGAGAGGAGACAGAAATAAGCGAGAACGTGAGCTCACTTTTGTGGTTCTCCCTACTTTAGAGGGACTGTATTTCTGAACAACAAAATCCTACAGGTGGCCGGGCGTGGTGGCTCATGCCTCTAATCCCAGCACTTTGGGAAGCTGAGGCGGGGGTGCGGGGACCCACCTGAGGTCGGGGGTTCGAGACCAGCCTGACCAACATGGAGAAACCCCGTCTCTACTAAAAATACAACAAATTAGCCATGCGTGGTGGCACATGCCTATAATCCTAGCTACACGGGAGGCGGAAGTTGCCTTCAGCCGAATCAGCTCAATACATTGAGCCATTGCACTCCAGCCTGGGCAACAAGAGCGAAACTCCGTCTCGAAAATAAATAAATAAATAAATAATCCTACCGGCTACCTTTACGTATGAGGTGCGGTGTTGTGGAAAGTCATAATTTTTCAAATATAAGCCATGATTATACTTTTACCATGATACCCAGGAACCAATCTAAAATTCAGCAAAAAGAAGTCAATACAATATTATGTTCTAGGTTCTAGAATATATGGAAACCATATCAAGCAACAATTTAAGTCTGGGGTAACTATTCAGCTCTTTGGAGATTTTTTCCCTGGAGTGACTGAGCCCGTGATTACCATGCCCTTCTCTGGCTAAGGTTGTAGGAACTTTTCCATTTATAGTGATAATTGGGCAACTCAGTTCCAAGAAGTACCCAAGTGGGTCGCCTGTGTAAAAGCAGTTCTACCTCCTCCTGATGATCAGGGTCAAGTTCCTCTGCCAAGATTGTGACTTTTTTCTTCCTTTCTAATTCCTGAATACAAGTAGGCTAAAGTGCCCTTGAGCCAACTATAGCTTACAATTCAACGAGATGCTTGCTATGCTATGGTTTTTTTTTTTTTTTTCTTTTTGAGACGGAGTCTTGCTCTGTCGGCCAGTCGCGCCATCTCGGCTCACTGCAAGCTCCGCCTCCTGGGTTCACGCCATTCTTCTGCCTCAGCCTCCCCAGTAACTGGGACTACAGGCGCCCGCCACCACGCCTGGCTAATTTTTTTGTATTTTTAGTAGAGATGGGGTTTCACCATGTTAGCCAGGATGGTCTCAATCTCCAGACCTTGTGATCTGCCCGTCTCAGCCTCCCAAAGTGCTGGGATTACAGGCGTGAGCCACCGCGCCCGGCCACTTGCTAAGGTTTCTGTGAAAGTTAGCACTTTGGGCATCAGGACTTTTCCCTGCTGCAACTTTGCACTATCTTCCTCCTGAAGATGTAATACTGTTTTTGGTTTAACCTTTTGGCTATTGGTGGGGAAGTTTTAGAAGCTTCCACATAGCCTATAGGATTCAAGATTTCGTAGGGGAAAGCAGCAACCCTAATATAGGAGTTTCACCAATTGTCAAACATGCTAAATTCAGTCATATATCCTGGAAGTATGGAAATGATCACCATATAGGTCTGCAGATCAAGCTGACCCATTGTAAAGTGGACATTAGCCATTTATTATCTGGCCCTTATGTGCCTCAACTCTAACAGAGGGCCATCATATTGCTTTGGGCTTCCAGGTTTCATTATCAATTCATACCTATTTTCCAACAATCCTTAAAATGTTTGGGAATTCTCTTTTTTCTCAATGTATAGTTTCCTCGAGTAAATGGCCAAAAGACCCTTTGGGGAAAAGAATCAAATATACTTCCTAAGACTGTAGGAATCTTCATATTGGAGACTGGGTCTGAAAACTGGTTCAGGTCTAGAAATTGCATAATGAATTATGACTTTTTAATGGGGTGCCCTCCCTCAGACCCCTTGACATCCATAATTTATTCCTTTGTTGGTACAAGTTGAGTAGTATCCTTGTTAACTGCTCGCCTATTTTGCTCCTAGGGTTGCTATGTTCCATCAACCATCAACACACTTTTTTGTGAGTCAGGTCCCTTTGATTGCCACTCCAATCTTGCCACTCACCATGATAACGGTGGCCTTTTGGCTTGGCTTCTGTTTTTTTAGGGTCTTATCCCCATTACCATAACTAAACCAAGTTGCATAACAACCTTTCCAAACATCATGCCTGATGTATAGTGTAAAGCTATTATTTAACATCTTAATGTGGCTGGTGCCCTTCTCAATAGCATTTTTTTTTTCTGGTGTTAGTAAATGGTGTCTGCAATGAGCTTTCTTATGGAGTATAATCACCTGGCAGGTCTTCAAGTGAATATAGTACAGCCATACTACCATGCTGCCTTTCTTAAGCCTTTTAATCTATTCCTCAACCATCTTCCATGTAAATGCTAGTGTTTCGCTTCTCCAGCATAGGCCCTTTTTTTCTCCATATTTCTAGGAGTCATGGTAGTAACAAGTTCATACTATTTCCTGGAATTCTTGCTAAGATGCTGAACTGTGTGTCTCTCCCATGTCAATATATTTATTACCCAATTTTAACTCCCTGGAGATGGAGTGAAGATTTTATTGACTTGGGGGATATTCTGGCCCCCTTGAACCAGCACCATTATAAGTGGTATAGTCTCTTCCTTCTTCAACCAAGTGTATCCTCAGCTGGGCTATGCTGTCAGCTTTGACAACTGACTGCCGTCTTGTTCTAGAGGCTGTATATTTGTTCCATCTACTACCAGTGATGGGGTCCTCATTGTGAGCCAGGCAGCCAGCAGTGATTTAGCTCCAAAGCCCCATCTTATCACCTACTCTCTCAGACTGTTCTCAGTACCAACTCTCTTAGTTTTGGTTTTCTGAAAGCAAACACTGAGATGAAGTTTGGGGTATGTTGTATTTATTAGGAATCAATACCTGTGAAAGAAAAGTGAAGGAGGCAAAACTGGGCAGAGGAAGAAATAAAAATGAGACACAGGCCCAACAGAACTTTAGCTTAACCTTGCAGAGAGCTCTGCTGCAATGACTGCACATCAGAGTTGTCATAAGTCAGGATGGAATTGGCTCTTTTAGGCTTCTTTACCACGTTTCCAGGTGTGAGCTCTCTGGGGAAGAGAATGACCTTGGGCAAGCAGCTCTTTGCAGCCAAGGCAGACTTTGAAGGAGCTGACAGCCACAGGCTGTTTGCATTATCTACTGTGATTGGTGGACATGGGAAAACTTCCTTCTCCTCCCTGCTTCAAGGAAAAAGTTGCTGCCCAAGTTGCAGTCAGGAAACATGCACTTTTTGTACCAGCATTTACTTTTGAGAAGTTAATGGCAGGGGTCACATGGTAAAGGGAAGTGTTCAAGAGGAAGGGATTTTCTTCCTAGATGTGGTATGGTGGGATACTATCTCTAAATTTAGTGAAATTAACTTAAGTATAGTTCTGGCTTGACTCCACAACTTTTTCCAAGACAATGTCTCTTTCTCCATTAATGATTGAAGGAGTGAGTACAAAAACACTAGTTGGACCAGCCCAGAAACCATCTTGCAAATGCTGTCAGGTTACTTCACATGAAATGCTCTGTAAGAAATAAAACAACTGTCAGCCTGTGCTTGGGAATCCATACGTTCCATTGTCAATACTTTTTCAACTCTAAAGTTTCATAGAAAGGAAAGAAGTTGCTTTCCGTTCCTCTCTTCTTATACTTTCTCAAACTCTGACACCCAGAACCCTAAATGTAGTGGTTTTCTCTTGATGTTTATGCAATTTGTCAGGGCCCGAAACCAAGCCACTTTCTTTGGTGACCATCAGTTCTAGAATTATAACTTTCTGGGGTGTATAAATAAGTACTTGTTGCTTGGTGTGGGAAGTCTTGGTATTTTTTACATGGAAACATATCTCATGGAAGCAAATCTTTGCATAAGCTTGTCGAAAATAGTTTAAACACATTTTCTCTGTGGTTTTCCAGATGGTTTTCTTGGTCACGGTGATTTTTTGTTTTTTTCAGAGAAGAATCCTATATTTATGATTATCTATATAGTAAATCTATAAAAATATGGACTAAACAGTATACTTGGCTTTTGTAAAAATACGTCAGTGTTCTCATACTGTGTATCTTCTGGCACTTACTCCCTCCTGCCTACTTTCTCCCATTTAGTTTTTAAAGAGCTACCTTATCCATGTTTATATACCTATCATAAGTATATTTGTGTGTATATAAATATATGTAAATATACATATAGATGTGTCTATGCACACAAACACATATCTACTGAGAAATTGATTATAGCCCAATTTGTCAATTTTTTAAAATTGACATTCAGGTGGATTCCTATTTTTCACTATTATACATTTTACTGTGATAAATGTCGTTGTCTATATCTTGTACACACACATGAGATTCTCTGGAAAGTGTTTCTAGAAGCAAAAATACATGTACTCCATGATCCAGAAGCAAATTTTGGGAAAGCAATTTGGCAATATGTCCTAAAAGGCTGTGCCAATTTATAGTTCTATTAGTAGTTTGGTAACAAAAATGAAAATTACAACTCTGTTTTGTCAATCTGATGAATGTCTCTCTGTATCTCAAGGTAAATTTATTTTGTATTACTTCGATCATTACTTGGATTGAAGGTCTCTTATGCCCACTGGCCATTTTGATGTTTTCTTATTAATTTTTCTCATCATTTCTGCCCATTTTTTTCCTACTGGTTGGCTTTTCTTATCAGTTTCTAGGAATTCTTTAATTACATGAATTTGATCCTTTAGTGTTCTTGTTCCAGTTTTGTTTCCCTAGATCTGGGCTTGTACATTTTAAATTTTAAAGTATTTGCATGTATTACTTTAAAAAAGCAAATAGTTTAAACACATTTCCTTAATTAACTTTGTTTGGTTTATCTAGGAAGCCCTTTCCTACTGCGTGTTAATCAAGATATTTGCCTATATTTTCTTTGTTTTTAATTTCTTTCAGATTTAGGCCTCCTTGGAAAATTCTTAAAAAAAAAAAAAACACTTTAGTCCATCTCAGTAATTGTTTTTATGATGGGAGGTAAGGATCTGAGATTTACTGAGTAGTTCTCCTCCATTAATTAGTATTGCCACCTCTGGCAGATACCATACGTTTAAGCTTTTATTGTGTTTTATGTTTGGTGCTGTTGGTCTGATTATCACCACCTCCAAGCCCCTTCCACTGCAGCATACACAGTCTACACTTAGACCATACCAGTTAAATTACTCTGGTTTTATTTTAAATCTTCTATGAGGTATGGCAAATTCCCTCATTTTTTAAAAGTGAACATGCTATTTTAATTTGTTTATGTGGATTTTATCAGTAGCACGTTTAGTTCTATGAAAAATCCTCTTAGAACTAAATCACATTTAATTTACTGTTGGTTTGTGGGAAAACATTGACCATTAGGTTTCATATTAATGGATGAGAAGACTCACAATCCTCTCTTCCTTTAAAGTTTTAATAAGGTTAACAAAAGAGCAATATAATTCTCCCCTTGAAATTCTTAGGAGCAAATCTAATAAAATGTTAAATCTTTTAGGATTTTTTAAATTCTCTTTTATTTTTCTACTTTGTTTTTGCAAAAATATAGAAATATTTGATTTTAATAAACTTTAGAGAGAAAACTGTAGAACTAATAAGAGTTCTTGGTTCTTTGTGGTAATTATAACATCTGCAATCACTCATCTTGTTTGTTTATTCTTTTCTTTCTTTCTTTTTTTTTTTTTAACCGTGCCATAAATTATTATTTTAGCTATTTGAGGGGAGTGGAGAGTAAGAAAAAGGGCCATGTGTTTACAATACCAAAACAACCAATTTGGTAGCTCAAAAAGCTCTGTTAAATTGGTTGTAAAATAGCTGTTTGTCTAATGTATACTACTAAGATTGAATTATTAGATCTTGAATCCAGGCAGGTAACTAGATCATGATATCAAAATTCTACCCGAATTCTTTCCTTTCCAAGGAGGAAAACAGCAGCATGCAGGATGTCTGCAGCATGGTGGAGTGATGGTAGACTTTGGACAAGTGGTAGTTGGCTTCAATCACTTGGAGATAGGCCCGAAGAGGGAATTCAGAACAATTTTAAAATTCACATATTCCAAACCAGAAAAAGGCCTTTAAGCCCGGGTCAACCAATGGCCTTTTATGTGTAACAGCGTCCAATTTAAAGATGTTGAAATCCCAGCTCTCTTTATTATCAAGTAATTAAACAATATAAAGGAGATCATCATTGATGGTGATATGGTTTGGCTCTGTGTCCCCAGCCAAATCTCATGTTCAGTTGTAATCCCCAGTGTTGGAGGTGGGGCCTGGTGGGAGGTGATTGGCTCATGGAGGCAGTTTCTAATGGTTTAGCATCAACCCCCAGTGCTGTCCTTGAGTTAGAGTTCTTACTAGATCTGGTTGTTTAAAAGTATGTGGCACCTGCCCTCTCTCTCTCTCTTCCTCCTGCTCTGGCCATCTAAGACATGCTTGCTTTCCCTTTCCCTTCTGCCATGATTGAAAGTTTCCTGAGGCCTTCCCAGAAGCCAAGCAGATACCAGCATCGTACTTCCTGTACAGCCTGCAGAACTGTGGCCAATTAAACCTCTTTTCTTTATAAGTTATCCAGTCTCAGATACTTCTGTATAGCAGTGTGAGAATGGACTGATATAGATGGTTACTGGCATCACAAGGTGACTGCAGCTTTGGTGCATATCATAGTAAACTCATACTCATGTCCTGAAAACCTTCCCAAGTCATCAGTCATCAGACCTCTAGAAAGATCACTGGTTTTGAGGGTCTTCATCTTTAGTAATCAGCTATGAAGAGGGCAGTTCTGTGATCCACAAAATTTCTTAAACCCTATCCAAGGCTTCTGTTACCATGACTTGGATGTTTTCTTGGGCTGTGCTGATAATATTTATAACTCCTGTGGTGGGAGACTCAAAAGTCATGGAGTGGACTTTTGCCATGGATAGATAGTAATGATTCTGTAGGCTTGGCACATCACTGCCTCAAGGAGACATCAAATTCACATCAATGGACTCTTTCCTCCTGCTTTTGTATCTGAATGAATGAGGATCCGTCTAATAATTGTCTCCTGAATGATAATGAACCTTGCGAATGTGATTATGGAGGTCAGTAAGTCCTATGTCATGCTGTCTGCAAACGGGAGGACCAGGGAAGCTGATGGTGTAACTCCCACTTGCATTATCTAACATCAGTTTGAGTCCAAAGGACTGAGGAGCAGAGGAGCTAATGGTGTGACTCCCACTTCTAGACCAAAGTCTTGAGAACCAGAGGAGGAGCTTGTTCTTGAGTCCAAGGGCTGGAGAACTTGGAGTTCTGATGTTGGAAGGCAGGAGAAGATGAACGCCCCAGCTCCAGAAGAGAGCCTTGTTTCTTTTTACTCTGTGTACCTAATTTCTTTTGTCTTAATGAGTTAAATAGAAGCTCTAGTACAATGTTGACCACAGGAGTTATGCCTTGCCCCTCACTTCAGTAAAATTGCTTCTAAATAGTGTCATCATTAATCATGAGATGCTGTGTGGTAGATACCTTCTATTAGGTTATGTTCCCTTCTATTAATGGAATAGTACTGAGTGGGCCTTATATTTTCTTAGAGACTTTTGTGACCCTATTGAAATAAGAATATGCTTCTCTTTAAATCTTAGTCTAATGTACTTCTGCATATTATCTGATACCTAATTTTCTTTGCATATTCACAGTAAGCTTCATTCAATTTTGATGTATTATTTTATCTATCATAGATAAATACTAGTAACTGAATCTAAGATTTTTTGTGTATATATTTATAGAAATATTTTATAGATCTGAAGTTTGAGAGACTACAAAAGAAGGGATGCTACTCAAATTTAAGTAAAGAACCATGTCTTTAAAGACTAAAATGAGTATAAACTTGATATAAAGACTGAATGTAAAGATTTGGTGAAAGTTACTATCAAACCATTTGAACCTAGTGGGATATTGTTTGCTTGCTATGATCCTACCCCTACCCCACCCCATACCAACACATCTCCTATAACCAAAAGCAGAGTCTTGGTTGTTTACTGCTGGTTTCTCATGCCTAAAAGAGTGCCTAGCATATAAGACTCTCAAATATATACATTAATATTTTTTATTGTTGATAAGATCCATTTTTCTACATACCAGAAAATTATCAAGACATGGGAATACATTATACCAGCGGAGTTGAAAACATAGATGACAAGGACAAACTTGTTCACTATATTTTCATGATGGAGCATCATCTCAATCGTGTCATCCTTTTACATTTTCATTTAGCTAGCAGTTGGCCACTTTAGAAACAAAGCAAAGGCACAAGTAATAAAACCATTTGTAAATTGGTTCTTCATGTTTCTTAGTAGTTTCTTACACTTTAAATGCATTACAGCTAAGCTTTAATTTTGAAAATCACTTTTAAATACTTGAAAATGTTGATTTAAAAAATCTCAGACAACAAAACCCTACCTGCATAAATTAGAAGAAAGGAAGAAATAAAAACAAAAAGAAGCAGAAATCAGTTGAATGAGTTTTTCTTTGTTGGCCATCCGTATTTGTTTCAAAGTCTTTGCAAAGAACAAAAAAATTACAAAAGCAAACTTGTAGGATACCGGAATTTTAAACACCCTATAAGTTAGAGTGCTTATTTTATTCATAAATATTTCAGTGTGTGCTTCTGAGGGTTGATTTATTAGATTTGCTTCTGAATAATATTGGACTAGGGAAGTAAGTGGGGTATAGATGAAACAAAATTGTCTGAATTAGTAAATGCAGCTGTGTGATGAGTACATGGGGGTTCATTAAACATAAAAGAAGGCAAAATAATGTAAGATTTTTGAAATTGTGGAAAATTGCATCGACTTATTTAATTGCATTGCAGTCAGACCATGGTCTATATATCAACTTGAAAACCAAAAATGTCTTTTATATATATATATGAATAAAAATAAATAATATAGGTACAAATCAAATTTTTATTAGTTGCAATGTTATTCTAGATATTTTTATTGGACTAAACTTGTTAATAGTTCAAATCCCGTACTTAACAATTGATTTAGGAGAACTATAATACAAATCTAAGGAAAAATTGCAAATCTCAGGAAAAATTGCAAATGTACAGTTATAGTGAAATCTTCTGCCAGTGTTTTCTGTATACTGAGGTTTTGTTATATGCACACAAATTCATAGTACATTTTCCATTGGTAAAAGTGCGTTGTTGGAGATAAACACTGCATATTGATTGATATACAACTACTCAATCTTATGTGAATATTTGACATTGGCATTTTTAAATTTAGTATTTGCAAGGTGTATCTCTTCCTAATCAGCTTACAACAATTTTTTTAAAGAGCCAGATTATCTGTCTTTTATAGGTGTGTTTAATCACTGCATTTAGTGATTCTACTGTTTTATGGATTTTAAGACCTTTTTCTTTCTCCTAATTATTTTCTTGACTTCTTGGATTGATGGGATCTCTATTCTCTTTTTCCCTTTTCTTGTTTGGAATTTATTGATCCTCTATGTAGTCTTTTAGTGCTCACCTTTATGTGTTTCCATGAATATTGACCTAGAGGAGTATTGATCTTAGAGTTTGCATTGTTCAGGAGGAAGAGAAAGATAGAAAAAAAGGCTAATATATCTCAGCCTTCATCTTTCATGTTCTTGCTGATATCGTAGTTCTATATTGTTTGGATTCCTGGTCATATACCTCTTATGTCATACACCATTTTCATCCTCTCTGACTCACCTGTCTTCTATCAGCTGTAGCTATAGCAACTAGCTCTTCATTAACTGACTGACTTCATCACGTGCAGTCTGGCAGCATCTTACCTTGTACCATATACCTCTTGCCTTCCATCCTGGGACCTTCTTGGAGCCCTCACATATTCATGCTGGGAGAGCAGAGAGTTAACACTCTGCAGGGCAAACCTTTGCCCATTCCCATTGGTCAAACATTTACCCACTGACTCCCCTTTCTTCCTCCACCCATGCAATATCCCTGGACACATTTCATATGGCACTTTAGGAAAAGTCTTATGGGCTTCAGCCATCAGTCATGTGCTTATATTGGTCTTTCTCTCCTTTTCTGCTTCATTTCTTTTGTTACTCAATTTTGCTCTCTAGGATCATCCTTCTCAAAATAGTAGCATCTGAGTCCCCTATCTTAAACTCTTTAATAGGTAAAGCTTAGGTCCCTGAGATCTGAGATGAGGACTCTGGAATCAATGAGCCTAGGAAGATTAAAACCCTGCAACAGCAGACCTTGTTAAAGTCCCACTTCATTACTTCCGATGCACCTCTAAATTCAGCTAGAACTGTGGTGAACTTTCTATGCACACTGACATCTTACCATTTCAGTACCTGTATCTCTTTGCTTCTCTGACTGAAGGATTTCTTTAGTGCCTCTCAAGTTTGTTGAAACCCATGTGCAGAGCAGCCAAGAAATGCTGGTGCTAAATGCTCCTGGGATAACCTTCATCAGTGAGAAATGGGAGTGGGTGGATAAACACAGAAGCTTTCCTGTGCCTTTGGTGGACAATTAAGGCATATCCTACAAGGATGCCTAAAGCAGAATGGATACCTGGTTAATAAACAGAGGGAAGAACAGGCTCAATAAGGGAGAATGTATGGACACAGAGTCTCTCATTTGTGGCTTAGAAGTCAATGTACTGGCAAGGGCACATACAGCTAGTCCTAAGAGTCTGTTTATATGACTCCTTTAAGTTTTCTTTTATGTTGGTTCTCTTGGATGTTTCATTCAATGATGTCCAAGAAATGTAAGGCAGTAAAGAACACCATGAGATGCGGTAAATGTGCACCTGTGTGAAAGTGGGATAAGCCCACACAGAAGTGATATTAGGGGCTAGAATGAGAGGTGAGGCTGAAAGAATTCTAAAGGATCTGAAGTGATGTAGGAGAGGTGCTCCACATAATAGGGATTTTCTTCCTAAGATATTTAGTAGAGTCCTAAACCAAGAGTTTGAGCTTTAGTGTGAGGAGTTAAATTTGTTTTAAAATAAATTATTTTGGTCGGGTGTGATGGGTCCTGCCTGTAATGCCAGCACTTTGGGAGGCCGAGGTGGGCAGATCACCTGAGGCCAGGAGTTCGAAACCAGTCTGACCAACGTGGTGAAACCCCGTCTTTACTAAAAATAAAAATATTAGCTGGGCGTTGTGGCATCCGCCTGTAATCCCATCTATTAGGGAGACTGAGGCAGGAGAATCGCTTGAACCCAGGAGATGGAAGTTGCAGTGAGCCGAGATTGTGCCATTGCACTCCAGCTTGGGCAACAAGAGCAAAATTGTCTCAAAAAATTATTTTGTGGAACAGTTTTAGAATTATGGGAGATTTGCAGAGATATTACAAAGTGTTCTCATATGTCTTGTACCTAGTTTCCCTTACTATTAATATCTTACATATAAGTATGGTATGTATGTTATAATTCATGAACTAATACTGATCTATTATTAATTAAAATTATTCAGATTTTCGTAGTTTATAACCTAATGTTTTCCACTCTCCCCCTGTCCTGGGTTCCATCAAGGATAGCACACTACATTTTATTTCTGTGCGTTCTTAGATTTCTCTTGGCTAAAACAGTTTCTTAGAATTTTCTTGTTTTTGATGACCTTGACAGTTTTGAGGAGTACTGGTCAGATGTTTTTTAGTGTGTCCTTTAACCGAGGTTTGTCTGATGTTTAGCTGATGATTAGACTGAGGTTAAGGAGTTTGGGGAGGAAGATAAGAGAGGTGAAGTGCCATTTTCATCACATCATATAAAAAGCATATACTATCAACATGACTTATTGATAGGGATAAAAGGCAGAGAAATTCTAGGCAGAAAAGAGTGGGCCCCTGGTGAAGCCTCATCCTCACGACAAAAAGCCTCAGACCATGGCCTGAAGTGAGAACTTCCATCCCTGTTTTCCTGCTTAAGTGTTGCCTTTTCCACAACTAGCCATGGCCCAACCCTGCCCCGCCATCCTGTGCCTATAAAAACCCCAGGCTAAACTGGCAGAGAGAGGAGAAGCAGCTGGATGTTGAGATGACTAAGGGTGGATGTCAAAGAGAAGCACCTTGACTTCAGAGGGATAGCTTGACAGTGTAACTTTGGAGAAGAATCTGGCTGGAGATGGCCAGACTTCAGGGGAACGTTACCTTCCCACCTCATCCCTTTTTCAGCTCCCTTTCCCACTGAGAGCCACCTCCATCGGCAACAAAATTTCCCATTTTCATTCTGCAATTTATTCATGTAACCTCATTTCTCCTGGGCGCCAGACAAGAACTTGGGAACCATGAGTGCAGATGCAAAAGGCCGTCACACTGACCCTTTCCCCCTTACTGGCAGAAGGCAGCTGCCTTATGCAGAAAAGCAGAGGATCCACTGAGCTGTTAACATTTAAGCCATCTATGGATAGTAGAGCTAAAAGAGCAGGATAACACTCCCTCTGGGGCTTCAGGGCTCATGGGCACCCCCCTTTCCTCCAGACACTGCTGCAGGGGCTGCACAGAGTTCGCTGCTGCTAGCACCAAAAAGTGCTTGCCCCAGCTCCTGCACCTGTTTACCTGCATGCTCCCTCCTGCAAGGGGTGCAGCACAGCAGGTACCAGTGAGTAGAGTTCACCTCTGTCAGTGCCAACGTGGCTGGCTATTTCCTGTTCCTATGCACTCCAGTTCCTGCTTCATTGGCTTGCATGTTCCCTCCCACAAGGAGTTGAGAGCTGCGGGCTTAGTTAAATGAGGTACTTCCTTTGTGAGGTCCACAGTGGGGTCAGGGAAATATCCTGCTTCATTATCATTATTGATGTTGATTTTGATTACCTGGCTGAGATCTTGTTTGTCAGGTTTCTCCACTGTAAAGTTACTACTTTCTCTCCTCTTAGACTCTGCCTTCAGGAAATGGAATCTAAGATACATGCCTGTTTAGTGATTTTTATCATGCAGTCTGCTACTTCAAATTATAGCTGGTCTAATAAAAATTAATTTATAAATTTGTCTTGCTCAAATTACTACAGATATTGTCCTCATTATTATGGATGAGATTGTTAAAGTCTAGGAAGTTTGGTCCGCTTGTTTGAGGATATATGTAGTGAAGAAGGTGTGGGAGAATGGAAAAGTAGAGTGTTGTGTCTCAGAGGCTAGAGCCTTTTCTTTTATATCACATGAATAGAGCTAAGCCAGTGAATTGAATGTACAAGGAAATTGATCCTGCTAGTCAGTAATAATTTTAAAAATTCCTCTTATAATCTTGTTTTTAGTGACATCCTTAGCTGATTGGGATTTGTAGAAAACCAATATTCTAGCACATTCAACTTTGGAATTACCAGAGATCAATTATTTGTTACGAGGTGACATAAGACCTTGTTAGATTTCAGGGCTCTTTGGAATGTCATCACTATTAATATGTATGTACTAAACTACACAATGGTTCAATCAATTCATGTGTATTAGTAATCTTTAATAAGTTGGTAACAGCCAACATGTTTACATTTGGAAAATAATTTTCCACACTATATGAAATTACAGAAATGTAGGATACAGACGGCTAGATCGTTCTCGTCTGCTAGTTTTGTGGCAAGGTATGTGGGGGGTACTGGTGAAAAATTCCACCTAACCTACATGACTTTTTACTATCGATACGGAAGCTAGAGCTCTAAAGAAATAGGCTAAAAGGCTCCAATAAGCTAATAGCACTATGAAAGATTCATTATTACCAACTGTGCTAGCACCATAGGCTATATCATACTAAAGGATATAATTCATAGATTCTTTCAGTTTGGATTCTAAAGGACTAAACAGGGATAAAGTGGCCTGACATTTCCTCATAGCTCCTCTTATATCTTCCCATTCTAGTCTCACTGATACTAATGTGGCCAGTGTCTCATGCCTGGACATTATATACTCATTAATCTGTCTCCCATATCTAAGTTATTCTAGATGTGAATTATCAAATCTAGAATGTTGTGATAACTTTGCTATGTTATCAAAGTTATGTTGTGTTAACTTTGATAAGACACTCCTTTTATCAATGATAAAGAAACCTTTGGTTTCTTGTTTGGGGGATAGAAAAGAGGATCATCTAGTCCCAGCCTCTTCCTGCTTATACTCCACAAACAGTTACCACCAGGTAGCTGTATTTATTTCTCGGAATACTCTTGAGTATTTTCAGCTTTGCCTTCACTTATAATATCACCCTACCTGCCTCTAAATGAATGCTATACATTTCCCATAGCCTGTTCAAGAGTCCTACTTCTAAGGTCTTTCCTAAAATTGCCTACAGTGATTTCCCTTTATTCTAAAACTAAATAAAAGTAGCCTCTACTGCATATTTTACAATTCAATATTGCTAATAGTTGAATAGGTCTATATGGATCTTTTGCCCCCACTACTCTATACTAGTTAGGAAACATCTAACTTCATTACTATGGCATAGGGAAGCAATGTTTCTCCTTACCAGCTCTCCTTCAATTATGTACAGCTTTAAAAAGATCATGCCTGAACACCAATGAGTTCCTCAGAAGAAGACTGTTTTAAAGAATCACTGGCCGGGCTCACGCCTGTAATCCCCGCACTTTGGGAGAGCTAGGCGGGTGGATCAGGAGATCAAGACCATCCTGGCTAACATGGTGACACACTATCTCTACTAAAAACACAAAAAATTAGTCGGGTGTGGTGGCAGGCACCTGTAGTTCTGGCTACTTGGGAGGCTGAGGCAGGAGAATGGCCTGAACACGGGAGGTGGAGCTTGCAGCGAGTCAAGATCGCGCCACTGCACTCCAGCCTGGGAGAAAGAGAGAGACTCTGTCTCAAAAAAAAAAAAAAAAAATTCACTTAAGAATTTTCCATTTTGAATAGATACGCATGGATAATAATAACTGTTGGTTTCATAAAGAATACATGTGAATATAAAAAGATGATAGTCCCAATCAGGATGAAGAGATAATTTCTTTTCAGTGAAGAAGATTCACATACATTTCAGCTTGCATACACACATGACATATTTGTCTCAGACTACAAGTTCAAATTTTTGGAAACTTGAAAATAAATTACTCTCGGATATATATTGAGCAGTGTGGTGAGTAGTGTGATACTTTGCTCAGATCCTCCTCCAGTAATGAAAGACCAGCTTCTCAAGCTGTGGAGATTGCTGTAGGTGTAGAGTCCTCTGCTGTCAGCCTTCTTGAGGAATCCCACAGAGGCAGAGTCGTGCCTTATTCAAAGTCATGCCTCTTTCCTGGATAGACTGCATCCAATAAATTATTGTCCCAGGAATATAAAAAGGCCCAACCCTCTTGTTCCAGCTCTGGACAGCTTTGCAGAATAATTTTATCTTTAGATCTTCCCACAGGGCTGGCTGAGATATTACACCCAGACGGCATTGCAGCTTGACTTCTCTTTCTGCTTAGTCCCAGTTGCTTCCCTTCTACACTTGAGGATTCCAAAAGTACTCCCTAATAAACCTGTCTGCTCATTTCCACCTCAGAATCTGCTGCAGGTTGGATTCCCAGAAAGAAATGCAATGAACGCTGTGATGTTTCCCTTTTGCTTCAGTTATTACCTTCTCTTACAAAAATGCAACCCTCTTATCCTATGAAGTAGGACACAGGGAGACAAAAGGGAGGTATAACCTGAATTTGAACCTTGGAATGTAGTATGACCTGGAGAATACTAGATTTGAGCCTGTAAGATACAAACAGGACATTAGTGCCCATTATGGTTCTGGTCACATAGTGGCAGTATCCATGTCTCCCTTCCCCATTTGACAATTCTTAAGGAAGATTTATCCCCATTTTACAATTAACCAAGCCATTGTATATTTTCTGAAGTCTTTGATAGAGATTTTATATGCCAAGGCTATGCCTGCTTACCTGACCAGCAGGGAAAAATGGGTCAATCATGTTCCTAGAAATGGATTGCCCTAGCAGACTATGGGCTTGGAGAGCAAGGGGCAGTATAGTAATATTTGAAAGCGTGCTCACAGAGTGCGGGGCCATCAGTCTAGATGGGGTTAAGTGCATTCTCTACTTCTCTTACTACCCCATTGTGCATGGCAAAGAGGAGAACTGATCTTTTGTCCGTTTGTATAGATAAATGGTTGAATTTGCTCAAAGTTCTGAAAAAGGATCCAGCAGGTATGTACAAAACAGAAGAAAGGGAACATGAAAAACAGAACTTGACTCATAAATTCATCCTAAACTAGCCCTCTGAGGCTCTTGGGTTCTCAGATGACTTGAACTCAGGAATGAAACGCTATCCCTACCCCTAACAAAACCTCACTTAAGTGACCAGAAATGAAAATAAGAAAAAATTCTGTATTAGCATTAAAAGGTAAAAAGAATACTACAAATCTAGTACATTCTTTGAAGTTGTTGATACCATGTAACAAGTGAGATGAGAAAGAAATCAAGAGTATCCACTGTCTTGTCACAGATTAATATCAATAGGAATATACCTATAAAATAAGTATACCTCAAAATAATGATAGGAATCTACCTATAAAATAATAAGTATACCTCAAAATAACAAGAGCCACTCATGAAAAACTCACAGCCAACATCATACTGAATGGGCAAAAACTGAAACCATTCTCCTTGAGAACTGGAACAAGACAAGGATGCTCACTCTTAACCACTCTTACCACTCTTATTCAACGTAGTACTGGAAGTCCTAGCCAGGGCAATCAGGCAAGAGAAAGAAATAAAAGACATCCAAATAGGAAAAGAAGAAATCAAACTATTCCTCTTTGTTGACAATATGATTCTATAACTAGAAAACCCTAAAGACTCTGTGAAAAGTCTTCTGGAACTGAGAAATGCATTCAGTCAACTTTCAGGGTACAGAATCAGTGTTCAAAAACCACTAGCATTTTATACACCAATAACATTCTATCTGAGAACCAAATCAAGAACACAATGTTACTTACAATAGCCACAAAAATATAAAGTACCCAGGAATTCATTTAACCAAGGAGGTGAAAGACCTCTACAAGAAGAACTATAAAACACTGTTGAAAGAAATTAGAGACCACACAAATAAATGGAGAAATATTGCATGCTCATGGATTGGAAAAATCAATGTAGTTAAAATGGCTTTATTTCCCAAAGCAATTTACAGATTCAATGCTATTTCTATCAAAATACCAACATTATTTTTCACAAAATTAGAAAAATCTATTATAAAATTCATTTGGAACCAAGAAAGCACAAATAGCCAAAGCAATCCTAGCATCACATTTTCTGACTTTATACTACAAAGTTTTAATTATCTAAACAGTATGGTACTGAAAAAAAAATAAAAGGCACATAGACCAGTGGAAATGAGTAAAGAACCGAGAAATAAACCCACACACCTACAACTGACTGATCTTCGATAAAATCAACAAAAATAAGCAATGGCAAAAGGCTTCCCTATTAAATAAATGGTGCTGTGATAACTGGTTAGCCACATGCAGAAGAATGAAACTGGACCCTATCTCTCACCATACACAAAAATTAACTCCAGATAGATTAAAGGCTTAAATGTAAGATCTCAAAATAAAAAATCCTAGATGATCTAGGCAATATGTCTCTCCGCATAGGCTTTGGCAAATAATTTATGGTTAGATCCCCAAAGGCAATTGCAACAAAAACAAAAATTTACAAGTGGAATCTAATTAAAGAGCTTCTGCACAGCAGAAGAAATTATCAGTAGACTAAACAGACAGCCTATAGAATTAGAGAAAATATTTGCAGATTATGTGTCTAGCAAAGGTCTAATATCCAAATCTACAAGGAACTTAAGCAAAAACCAATTAAAAAATGGGCAAAGGACATGAACAGACACCACTCAAAAGAAGACCTACAAGCAGCCAATAACATGAAAAAAAATGCTTAACATCGCTAATCATCAGATAAATGAAAGTCAAAATCACAATGAGATACCATCTCACACCAGTCAGAATGG
The DNA here is from genome assembly GCF_009764315.1 of Trachypithecus francoisi. Lineage (NCBI taxonomy): Eukaryota > Metazoa > Chordata > Mammalia > Primates > Cercopithecidae > Trachypithecus > Trachypithecus francoisi. The sequence goes on along the minus strand of NW_022681468.1, from coordinate 144,067,676 downwards.
TGATTATTAAAGCATTAACAGCTATTGGCAAGGCTGCTGAGAAAAGGGAATGCTTATAGATTGTTGGTAGGAATACAATAGAGTTCAACTGTGGAAAGCAGATTAGAGACTTCTCAAGGAACTTAAAATAGAATTACCATTTGACCCAAAAATCCCACTACTGAATATTTACCCAAAGTAAAATAGGTCATTATGTCAAAAAGACACATGCACTGATATGTTCATCACCATGCTATACACAATAGCAAGGCCATGGAATCAACCTAAGTACCCATCAATGTGGACTGGATGAAGAAAATGTGATGCATATACACTATGGTTGTATTAGAGTTCTCTAGATGGACAGAACTAATAGATAGATACATGTATGAAGGGGAGTTTATTAAGGAGTATTGACTCACACAATCACAAGGTGAAGTCCCACAATAGGCTGTCTGCAAGCTGAGGAACAAGGAAGCCAGTCCAAGTCCCAAAACTTCAAAAGTAGGGAAGCTGACACTGCAGCCTTTTGTCTGTAGCCGAAGGCCCAAGAGTCCCTGGCAAACCACTGGTGTAAGTCCAAGAGTCCAAAAGCTGAAAAACTTCCAGTCCGACGTTCGAGGGCAGGAAGCATCCAGCATGGGAGAAAGATGAAGGCCAGAAGACTCAGCAAGTCTGCTCTTTCCACTTTCTTCTGCCTGCTTTACTCTAGCCACACTAGCAGCTGTTTAGACGGCATTCACCCAGATAGAGGATGGGTCTGCCCCTCTCAGTGGTCCACTGATGCAAATGTTAATCTCTTTTGGCAACACCCTTACAGACATACCCAGGAACAATACTTTGCATCCTTCAATCAAGTTGACACTCAATGTTAGCCATCAGAATGGTACATATACACTGTGCATCCATAAGAGAACAAAATCATGCACTTTGCGTGGATGGAGCTGGAGGCCATTATCCTATGCAAACTAACGCAAGAAGAGAAAACCAAATACCACATGTTCTCAGTTACAAGTGGAAGCTAAATATTAAATACACATGATCATAAAGAGGAGAACAATAGACCCTGGGGATCTCTATACAGGGGAGGTGGAGGGAGGCCATGAGCTGAAGAAGCACCTATTCGGTATTATGCTTATGGCCTGAGGGACAGAATTGTTGGGACCCCAAGCTTCAATGTCATGCAATTTAGCCATGTAACAAGCCTGCATATGTACTCTTTAATGTATAATAACAATTTAAATTTAAAAAATAGCAATAGCTACTTAGGCAAAAGGGAGCTCAGTCTTTTAAGTTCAAACCAGTGATGGCTTTTTGTGATATAGATGGGACTTGGAAGGAGGAAAACTGTGGATGTCATTTGAGGGTTTAACAAATTGGATTAGGAAAACCGGTCACCCTTGACACAGAATCTTCAAATAGTGAAAGCCATGTAGTCAAAGGCAGTTTGTACACTTGCTTCCCTCAGGCTGGAGTGCTAATAGAAATGTCAACTAGTCTAATAGCACAGAAGAATGTGGGAAAGATTTAAAATGCTGGAACGTGTCAGGACTTAGTCTTATTTCATCCAGGAAGATTCAGGTCACCTATGTGTTACACAAAATTAGACTTTTTCAGGGTTCTTGTCTTATGCCTCCTTAACCCTTAAATTAAAATGTTTTTTTAAAAATAAGAGCTGTAGTTAACAAATGGTTTTATCTTTTTTCCTTGATTTTGGCTTTAGCAGGCAAAAGTTAGATTCAGCAAATATAAGGAGATCTGAAAAGAGACATTCTCCTGAATGTAAGTACTAGTTTGAGAATAAAGCACTGTAACTCATTTACTCACTCAACTTATTGAAGGCCTTTCCAGGGAGATGAAGAATGTCTCCCTAGGCTAGATTAAATCCCCTCTTGTGTCCCCATAGCCTTCCATGCGTCCTTTAATGTCACTTGTATCTCTCATTTCTGTAGTTAGTAATTGCTCCTCATTTTACTTAATAGACACTGAAAACCATTAAGTCAGGGACTATGTAATGTCTCTCTAGTCTGGGACATAGATGGCATATACCTGGTGCCACTTTAAACATTTGGAACATCTATTTTCTATGATTTTTATTCAATATTACACTTTTGAGAAAACATGAACTTTATGCCACAGTAACAGAAGATGGTTTATAAAATGGCTAAATTTAGGGGAGAAGAGAATAAACCTGTACATTTGAAAAATCGTTAGAAATAATAAAATAGAATGAACGTGAAGGCCATTCTCAGAAAGCTCTTTCAGACTGAAGACACTGATGAAGGGACAGATGATAGGAGACCTGAATTAAGTTGGAGACTAACATGGCTCAAATCTTAAGATAGTTACGCATTAAAGAGGCACAAATTCTAGAAGCAAAAGCAATGAATTTTATTCTTTGTAATTACTCTTCTCTTGAAATACCTTAAGTGGAAAGCCATGGTCCACACTGAAATCTGCTTCCTCCAGCTGCCCATCTCTCTGGCTCCTTTATCTATTTCCTTCTGTTCACTACCAGGGCTTTCATTCCCCTCCCCTCTGTCTTTGATCTGCAATTTTTTTTGGAGGGTAGGGGGCGGGGGGGAAGGCCTAGTTAATCTTTACAAATAAACATCTCTATAAACTTCCTCCCCCACCCTCCTGTCTTTAGGGAAACATTTACAGAATTCTTTCTGATGGTTGGGGAAAGAGGAAAAAAGGGAGTCTTACTCCCAGGCTCTTAATTTTTATGCTGTCATAGAGTCAGGTATGTCTGTTTGCTTATTACTTCTATTCCCTTATTATGATATCTTCCGGAACATCTGTTATGCTCCTCATGTCTATATTTCATCCAGATTTGTCTCCTTTATTAATTATTTGCCATGTATGTAAGAAGTGAGTAGTTAAGAATCAGTCAAACCTCTTCTGTCAATCTACAAATCCTTTCAATATTCTTGTCTCCATGATGCTCGATGCTCTCTCACGGGTTTCTGTAGCTATGGCACATGGCTTGCAGCTAGGCATAGAAAGCAGCAGCTGTTCTGTCTAGTTCCAGCAGGGATTGATCAGGCTCCTGAGATGAGCTTATGGCTACCCAAGCAGACAATGTGTCTAACTGATGTGTCTACCTGTTTACATTTAAAACGCCAACAAGGAACCAGTGTATCTGAGGTGATGCTGAGTCCCAGCATTGGGAAAGGGGTATATCATAGGATGAATTGATCTCACTTCATAATCTGTCACCAAAACACCTCTAGACTCCGGCAAAATTATACCACAGAACACTCTAGAATCTAAATTCCGAGGTCTTGCAGTTTCCAAACACCCTTGTGGGCAGCACTGATAGAGTCTGTTGTATGTGGGTGGTGGGTCTCTCCAGGTGGCCACAAGGCTTATGGCTTTACATGTGGGTTGTTCATGTATGTACCCTTTGACACAGTGGATGGAAAGGGCCAAACTGGACTGTTGGTCTTATTCCAGTAGTCTTGGATAAACAACTTTTCCTCCCTCTGGCTGGCATTGAAATTAAACCATGGTTCATCTGTCCTATGACATCCTCTTCTATTCAACTGGGTTAGAAAAATCTGAAAGTAATGAGTCTACTATTGCTATTGTCATAAAGCAGAAACCAGTCAGATTCATTTGCACTCCTTCTCATCTGGCCTTCAGGGTCAGTTTCGAGGGAGTCCATATTTTTAAGAAGTTGAATTTTCAGTGAACTCACTACCTTATTTGGACCTTGGAATATTAAGTCATACTCTTTGTGTCTATATGTCTCGTATTGGAGACTGACTTCTAGAGTGCTGCCACAATGTTATAACACTTAGGGAACTCACTTCTCAAACATGGCTTGGAAGGCAGTGTTCTTTCAAACACTGGACAGCCTGGTATAGCAAAAGTTCATAGACCTTGAAGTCATGCCAGGCCCAATTTTTTAAACAACTGTACTGAAGTATGATTGACATGGAAACAATTTACTTAATATATAAAAATGCTTATTTAATGATGGATTTTGGAATAAATTTTAATGATGGTGAAACTATCACTATCATCAAGGCCATAGATCATTTACCCCAAAATTTCCTCCTGACCCCATTATTATTTTGGGAGTTAAGTGTGAGTGTTTGAACAATTAACATGAGAACACTTAACATGAGAGTTACCTTTTTAGAAAATTTTAAGTATGTGATACGGTATTGTTAGCTATAGACACTATGCTGTATAGTGGGTCTCCAGAACGTATTTATCTTTCATAATTAAAACTTTGTATTCTTTGACAATCACCTCCATATCTTTTTCTCCCCCGTCATTGGCAATCACCATTCATTCCATGCCTCTATGCGTTTAGCTATTTTAGATTTCACATACGGTATTTGTCTTTCTGTATCTGGCTTATTTCACTGAGCATAATGTCCTCCAGGTCCATCCATATTGAGGCAAATGGCAAGATTTCTTTCTTTTTAAAGTCTGGGTAACATTCCATTATACACATATTTACTTTTATATGTTAACCTGACTGGGTGGTTAAGGAATACCCAGAGAGCTAGTAAAATACTATTTCTGGGTATGTCTTTGAGGGTGTTTTTGCTGTGTCTGTGATTAGCATTTGAATCAGTAGACTACGTTAAAAGGGTCTGCCCTTACCAATGGACGCAGGCATCATCCCATAAGGAAAGGCAGCTTTGCTTTCTTCTCTGGAGCTGGGATATTCATTTTCTCTTAAAGCTTCCACGGTTCTCAGGCCTTCATTGGTATAACTCCATATCTTGTTTTATTATGCTTTGCTTTATTGCAGTTTGCTGATTTTTTTTCTTATCCTTTGCTTCCTTTCCTTTTTTTGCAAATTGAAGGTTTGTGGAAATCTTGCATCAAGCAAGTCTGTCAGCACCATTTTTTCTAATACCATGTGCTCACTTTGTGTCTGTGAGTCATATTTTGGGAATTGTCATAATTCAAACTTTTTCATTATTTTTACATCTGTTATGATCATCAGTGATCAATGATCTTGATATCACTATTATAATAGTTTTGATGTGGCATGAATCACACCATAACGCCCATGTGAGACAGCAGACTTAATTGATAAGTGTTGTATGTGTTCTAAATGTTACACTGACCAGGTGTTCCCCTGTCTCTCTTCTCTTTATTCCCTGACACACAAAAATATTGAAATTGGTCTCATTAAAAACCTTACAATGGCCTCTAAGTGTTCGAGTGAAAGGAAGAGTTGTACATCTTTCACTTTAATTTAAAAGCCAGAAATGATTAACCTTAGTGAAGAAGGCATGTTGAAAGCCAAGACAGGCCAAAAGCTAGGCCTCTTGTTTCAAACAGTTAGCTAAGTGGTGAATGCAAAAGAATATTTCTTGAAATAAATTAAAAGTAAATTCTAATTTCTTTTATGTGAAAAGCAGTGTGGTGATAACTCAAAGAAGATGAAACATTCCCATTCATCCCAACAGTCTTATTATTGGGTATATACTCAAAAAAATATAAATCACTCTATCATAAAGATACATGAACATGTGTGTTTATTACAGCATGGTTCACATTAGCAAAGACATGGAATCAACTTAAATTCTCATCCATGGTAGACTAGATGAAGAAAATGTGGTGCATATGCATCACAAAATACTATGCAGCTGTAAAAAAGAATGAGATAATGTCCTTGGCAGCAACATGGACAGAGCTGGAGGCCATTATCCTAAGCAAGCTAATGCAGGAACAGAAAACTGAATACTGCATATTCTCACTTATCAGTGGGAGCTTACCAATGAGAACACATGGACACAAAGAGGGAAACAACAGACACTGGGACCTACCTCAGGATAGAGGGTGGGAGGAGGGATAGGATCAGAAAAAAATACCTGTTGGGTACTATGCTTATTACCTGGGTGATGAAATAATCTATACACCAAACACTGATGATACAAGTTGAACAAAACTGCACATGTACCCCTGAAACTAAACGTTATAATAAAGAAATTGAAAGTGCTCCTCCAGTGAACACACGAATAATAAGAAAGTAAAACAGCATTATTGCTGATATGAAAAAGGTTTTGGCTGAGCGTGGTGGCTCACGCCTGTAATCCCAGCACTTTGGGAGGCCGAGGTGGGCAGGCGGATCACAAGGTCAGGAGTTTGAGACCAGCCTGGCCAATATGGTGAAACCCCGTTTCTACTAAAAATACAAAAAAAAAAATTAGCTGGGAGTGGTGGCAGACACCTATAGTCCCAGCTACTTGGTAGGCTGCGGCAGGAGAATCGCTTGAACCCAGGAGGCGGAGGTTGTGGTAAGCCGAGATCGGGCCACTGCACTCTAGCCTGGGAGACAGAGTGAGACTCCGTCTCAAAAAAAAAAAAAAAAAAGTTTTAAGATTTGAATAGAACAAAACATTAAGAAAAAACCTAATCCAGAACAAAGCTGTAACTGTCTTTCTTTTTAATATTAAACAAATTATTTTCGTTTCAGGGGGCACACGTGCAGGGTTTTTAATGGATATATTGCATAATGGTGAGGTTTGCAATTCTAGACACCCATCACCTAAATAGTGAACATTCCCAGTGGAACAAAAAAGCCTAGATGACAGCTCATCTGTTTACAGCATGGTGTACTGAATATTTTAAGCCCAATGTTGAGATTTACTGTTCAGAAAAAAGATACCTTTCAAAATATTACTACTCATTGGTAACGCAACTAGTCAGTCAAGAACTCTGCTGGAGATGTACAAAAAGATTAATATTTTCATACTTGCTAACATCCATTCTTCATTCCATGGATCAAGGATTAATTTTGACATTCAAGTCTTGTTATTTAAGAGATACATTCCTTAAGGCTATAACTGGCATAGGTAGTGATATTTCTGATCAATCTGAGCAAAGTAAATTAAAAACTTTTTGGAAAGGATTCACTATGCTAGGTGCTATTAAGAATGTTTGTGACTAGGCACAGTGGCTCATTCCTGCAATTTGAACACTTTTGGAGGCCAAGGTGGGAAAACCACTTGAGTCCAGAAGTTTGAGACCAACTTGGGTAACATAGTGGGACTCCATCTCTACAAAAAAATTTAAAAAATAGGCCAGGTGTGGTGGCTCACACCTGGAGTGCCAGCAATTTGGAAGGCCAAGGCAGGAGGATCACTTGAGCTCAGGAGTTCGAGAACATCCTGGCCAACATGATGAAACCCTGTATCTACTAAAAATACAAAAATTAGCCAGGCTTGGTGGCATGCACTTGTAATCTCAACTACTGGGGAGGATGAGGCATGAGAATCGTTTAAACTCAGTTAGCGGAGGTTACAGTGAGCCAAGATTGCACCACTGTACTGCAGTCTGGGTGACAGAGCGAGACTTCATCTCAAAAAAAAAAAAAAAAAAATTAGTTGGGTGTGGTGGTGTGCCTGTAGACCCAGCTACTTGGGAGGCTGAGGTGGGAGGTTGATTTGAATCTGGGAAGTTGAAGCTACAGAGAGCTGTGTTTATGCCATTGCACTGCAGCCTGGCTGACAGAGTGAGACAGTCTCAGAAACAAACAAACAAAGACATTCATGATTCATGGAAGGAGGTCAAAATATCAACATGAACAAGAAGTTGACTCCAACTCTCATGGAAGACTTTGAGAGGTTTAAGTCTTCAGTGGAGGAAGTGACTGGTGATGTGGTGGAAGTAGCAAGAAAACTAAAATTAGAAGTGGAGCCTGAAGCTATTACTGGGTTGTTGCAATCTCATGGTAAAAGTTGAAAAGATGAGGAGTTGAATGAACAAAGAAAGTGGTTTCTTTAGATGGAATTTACTCTTGGTGAAGATGATGTATACAGTCTTTAAATGACAACAAAGAATTTAGGATATTACTTACACTTAGTTGATATAGCGGTAGTGGTGTTTGAGAGGACCGACTCCAATTTTGAAAGAGGTTCTTATATGGGTAAAACATTAATATTATCAAATAGCATTGCATACCACAGAGAAATCTCACAGATGAAAGAGTAAATCACGGTGACAAGCTTCATTGTTGTTCTAGTTTAAGAAGTTGCTACAGGACTGGGCATGGTGGCTCAGGCCTGTAATCCCAACACTTTGAGAGACTCAGGAAGGAAGATCACTTGAAGCCAGGAGTTTTATACCAGCCTGGTCATCATAGGGAGCCCCATCTCTATGAAAAATAATTTTTAAAAAAATCAGGGCATGGTGGCACACTCCTGCAGTTTCAGTTACTTGGCAGGCCGAGGTGGGAAGATTACTTGAGCCCAGGAGTTTGAGGTTACAGTGAGCTATGATCATGCCACTATACTCCAGCCTGAGTAACAGAGCAAGACCCTATCTCTGAAGAATTAAGAATATTGCTACAGTCACCCCAATTTTCAGCAACCGTTGTTCTGATTAGTCAGCAGCCATTAACATTGAGGCAAGACCCTCCACCAGCAAAAGATTATGACTCACTGAAGGCTCAGATGGTTGTTAGCATTTTTTAGCAATAAACTATTTTTTAAAAGGTATGCACATTTTAAAATATGTTGCTATTTCACACTTAATAGACCACAGTATAGTGTAAATATAACTTTTATATGCACTGGAAAACCAAAAAATTTGTGTGACTCACTTTATTGTGATACTTGCTTTATCATTGTGGTCTGAACCTGCAGTATCTCTGAGGCATGCCTATATATTGAATCATGCTTACATTGCAGGGATAAGTCCCACTTGATCATGGTGTATGCCCCCTTTAATGTACTGTTGAATTTGATTTCTAGTATCTTGTTGAGAATTTTTGCATCTATGTTCATCAGTGATAATTTTTTTTTGTATTGTCCTTGTCTGGGTTTTGTATCAGAATCATGCTGGCCTTATGAATTTGAATTTTTTACCTCCTCTTAATTTTTTTTCGTATGAGTTTGAGAAGGATTGGCGTTAGATCTTTCTTTAATATTTGGTATAAATTACCCATGGAGCCCTCAGGCCCTGGAATTTTATTTATTGAGAGGCTTTTGATTGCTGATTGAATTCTCTTATTGTTTACTGGTTTGTTCAGATTTTCTATTTCTGTATGAGATCTTGATAGGTTGTATGTTTCTAGGTTATCCATTTCCTCTAGGTTATCCAATTTGTTGACATACAATTGTTCATAGTAGTCTCTTTGATCCTTTGTGTTTCTGTGATGTCAATTGTAATTAATGTCCCCCTTTTTATTTACAGTTTCACTTATTTGAATGTCTTCTCCTTTTTCTTAGTCTTGCTAAAAATTGTCAATGTTTTTTATTTTTTTAAAAATCCCAGTCTTATTTTCATTTATTATTTCTATTGTTTTTTCTAGTCTATTTCATTTATCTCTCTGATTTCCTTTCTTTTTTATATTTTAGAATTTTATTTTACTGTCATGAAATGCTAGTATTAATAAGATACATCATAAGAATGTTCACACAATTTTAAAATAAGTGAGACAGAATATTTAATACCTTTTTCCATAATGTGAAAATTATTTACTGGAAATGCATCTTGTTTTTTGTCTCAACTTTTATTTTAGGTTCAAGGGGTAGATATGTGGGTTTGTTATATGGATAAATCATGTGTTGTCGGGCTTTGGTCACCCAGGTAATAAGTATAGTACCCAACAGGTAGTTTTTTGAGTCTCATCCTCCTCTCACCCTCCATCCTCAAATAGGCCCTGGGGCCTATTGTTCACTTCTGTACATCTGTGTGTACTATGTTTAGCTCCCATTTATAAAGGAGGACATGCAGTATTTGGTTTTCTGTTCCTGTGTTAATTGGCTTAGGGTAATGGTCTCCAGCTCCACCAATATTGCTGCAGAGAAAATGATCTCATTCTTTTTTACAACTGTGTACTTTTCTTTATCCATAATATTGGATGTATATGTCTCACATTTTCTTTATCCAGTTCACCACTGATGGGCATTTAGATTTATTTTATGTCTTTGCTACTGTGAGTAGTGCTGTGATGAACATACATATACATGTGTCTCTATAGTAGAATGACTTATATTCCTTTGGGTATATGCCCAGTAATGAGATTGCTGGGTCAAATCCGTTCTGTTTTAAACTCTTTGAGAAATCTCCACACTGTTTTCTTTAGTGACTGAACTAGTTTACATTCCCACCAGCAGGTATAAGCATTCCTTTTTCTCTGAAACCTCATTAGCATGGTTTTTTATTTTTTTATTTTTTAATAAAAGGCCTTCTGACTGGTATGAAATGGTATCTCATTGTGGTTTTTCTTTGCATTTCCCTAATGGTTACTGACATTGAACATTTTTTCATGTGCTTAGTGGCTGTACATACGTCTTTTGAGAAGTGCTTGTCTATGTCCTTTGCCCATTTTTTAATGGGGCCTTTTAGTTTTTGCTTGTTGATTTGCTTAAATTCCTTATAGATTCTAGATATGAGACCTTTGCTAGATATATACTTTGCAAATACTTTCTCCCATTCTGTAGGTTGTCTGTTTACTCTGTTGATAGTTTCTTTTGCTGTGCACAAGCTCTTTAGTTTAATTAGGTCCCACTTGTCAACTTTTGTTTTTTGTTGCAATTGCTTTTGGTGTATTTGTCATGAAATCTTTGCCAGGCGTTATATTCAGAATGGCATTTCGTATGTTATCTTCTAGAGGTTTTTATAGTTTTAGGTTTTACATTTAAGTCTTTAATCCATTTTGAGTTGATTTTTGTATATAGTGAAAGGTAAACGTCCAGTTTCAATCTTTTGCCTATGGCTAGCCAGTTATCCCAGCACTATTTGTTGAATAGGGGGTCCTTTCCCCATTGCTTTTTTTGTTGACTTAGTTGAAGAGCAGATGGTTGTAGGTGTGTGGCTTTATTTCTGGGTTCTCCAACCTGTTCCATTAGTCTATGTGTCTGTTTTTGTACCAGTATCATGCGGTTGTGGTTATTGTAGCCTTGTAGTATAGTTGAATTGGATCATGTGATAACTCTGGGTTTGTTCTTTTTTGCTTAGGATGGCTTTAGCCATTTGGGCTTTTTTTTGGTTCCATATAAATTGTAGTATAGTTTTTTATAATTCTGTGAAGAATGTCATTGGTAGTTTGATAGGAATAGCATAGAATCTGTAAATTGCTTTTGGCAGTACGGCCATTTTAACAATATTGATTCATCCTAACCATGAGCATAGAATATTTTTCCATTTGTTTGTGTCATCTCTGACTTATTTCAGCAGTGTTTTCTCATTCTTATTGTAGAGAGCTTTCACCTTCCTGGTTAGCTGTATCTCTAGGTATTTTAATTTTTTTGTGAATATTTTGAATGCCATTGTGTTCTTGATTTGTCTGTCAGCTTGGATGTAAAATGTTACTGATTTTTGTGCATTGGTTTTGTGTCCTGAAGCTTTGCTGAAGTTGTTTATCAGATCTAGGAGTTTTGGGCAAAGATTCTATGCCACACCATATCTTTTAAGTGGGGTATTTAGCCCATTTATATTCAAGATTAATATGGATATCTGTGGATTTAGTCCTGTCGTATTGTTAGTTGGTTATTATGCAGACTTGATTGCGTAGTTGCTTTACATTGTCAATGGTTTATGTACTTAAGTGCATTTTGTGGTGGCCGGTAATGGTCTTTCATTTATATGTTTAGCACTCCCTTAAGGACAAGTCTAGTGGTCACAAATTCCCTTAGCATTTGCTTGTCTGAAAAGGATCTGACTTCTCCTTCACTTATCAAGCTTAGTTTGGCTGAGTGTGAAATTCCTGGTTGAAATTCTTTTCCTTCTTCCCTCCCTCCCTGCCTGCGTCTCTCTTTCTGTCTCTCTCTCTTTCTATCTCTCTTTCTGTCTGTCTCTCTTTCTGCTGAATATAGGCCCCCAATCTCTTCTAGCATGCAAGGTTGCCTTTGAAAGGTTTCTTGTTAGCCTGATGGGATTTTCTTTGTAGGTGACCTGCCCCTTCCCTGTACCTCCCTTTAATATCTTTTGTTTAATGTTGTCCTTGGAGAATCTGATGACTGTGTATCAGGGAAAGTTGTCTTGTATAGCATTTCATAGAGATTCTCTGCATTTCCTGAATTTGAATGTTGACTTTTCTTGTGAGGTAGAGGAAATTTTCCTGTACAGTATCCTCAAATACGACTTCCAAGTTGCTTTCTCTTACTTTTTTTCTTTCTGGGACAGAAATAAGTCATATGTTTGCTCTCTACATAATCCCATATTTCTCAGAGGTTATAGTTAGTTTCTTGTCTTTTTTCTTTTATTTATTTATTTATTTTTTATTATACTTTAAGTTCTAGGGTACATGTGCATAACATGCAGGTTTGTTACATATGTATACTTGTGCCATGTTGGTGTGCTGCACACATCAACTCGTCAGCACCCATCAATTCATCATTTATATCAGGTATAACTCCCAATGCAATCCCTCCCCCCTACCCCCTCCCCATGATACGCCCCGGTGTGTGATGTTCCCCTTCCCGAGTCCAAGTGATCTCATTGTTCAGTTCCCACCTATGAGAGAGAACATGTGGTGTTTGGTTTTCTGTTCTTGTGATAGTTTGCTAAGAATGATGGTTTCCAGCTGCATCCATGTCCCTACAAAGGACGCAAACTCATCCTTTTTTATGGCTGCATAGTATTCCATGGTGTATATGTGCCACATTTTCTTAATCCAGTCTGTCACAGATGGACATTTGGGTTGATTCCAAGTCTTTGCTATTGTGAATAGTGCCACAAAAACATACGTGTGCATGTGTCTTTGTAGCAGAATAATTTATAATCCTTTGGGTATATACCCAGTAGTGGGATGGCTGGGTCATATGGTACATCTAGTTCTAGATCCTTGAGGAATCGCCATACTGTTTTCCATAATGGTTGAACTAGTTTACAATCCCACCAACAGTGTAAAAGTGTTCCTATTTCTGCACATCCTCTCCAACACCTGTTGTTTCCTGACTTTTGAATGATTGCCATTCTAACTGGTGTGAGATGGTATCTCATTGTGGTTTTGATTTGCATTTCTCTGATGGCCAGTGATGATGAGCATTTTTTCATGTGTCTGTTGGCTGTATGAATGTCTTCTTTTGAGAAATGTCTGTTCATATCCTTTGCCCACGTTTTGATGGGGTAGTTTTTTTCTTGTATATTTGTTTGAGTTCTTTGTAGATTCTGGATATTAGCCCTTTGTCAGATGAGTAGATTGTAAAAATTTTCTCCCATTCTGTAGGTTGCCTGTTCACTCTGATGGTAGTTTCTTTTGCTGTGCAGAAGCTCTTGAGTTTAATTAGATCCCATTTGTCAATTTTGGCTTTTGCTGCCATTGCTTTTGGTGTTTTAGACATGAAGTCCTTGCCCATGCCTATGTCCTGAATGGTACTACCTAGGTTTTCTTCTAGGGTTTTTATGGTATTAGGTCTAACATTTAAGTCTCTAATCCATCTTGAATTAATCTTCATATAAGGAGTAAGGAAAGGATCCAGTTTCAGCTTTCTACTTATGGCTAGCCAATTTTCCCAGCACCATTTATTAAATAGGGAATTCTTTCCCCATTTCTTGTTTCTCTCAGGTTTGTCAAAGATCAGATGGCTGTAGATGTGTGGTATTATTTCTGAGGACTCTGTTCTGTTCCATTGGTCTATATCTCTGTTTTGGTACCAGTACCATGCTGTTTTGGTTACTGTAGCCTTGTAGTATAGTTTGAAGTCAGGTAGTGTGACGCCTCCAGCTTTGTCCTTTTGACTTAGGATTGTCTTGGCAATGCAGGCTCTTTTTGGGTTCCATATGAACCTTAAAGCAGTTTTTTGCAATTCTGTGAAGAAAGTCATTGGTAGCTTGATGGGGATTGCATTGAATCTATAAATCACCTTGGGCAGTATGGCCATTTTCACGATATTGATTCTTCCTATCCATGAGCATGGTATGTTCTTCCATTTGTTTGTGTCCTCTTTGATTTCACTGAGCAGTGGTTTGTAGTTCTCCTTGAAGAGGTCCTTTACATCGCTTGTAAGTTGGATTCCTAGGTATTTTATTCTCTTTGAAGCAATGTGAATGGAAGTTCCTTCATGATTTGGCTGTTTGTCTGTTACTGGTGTATAAGAATGCTTGTGATTTTTGCACATTAATTTTGTATCCTGAGACTTTGCTGAAGTTGCTTATCAGCTTAAGGAGATTTTGGGCTGAGACAATGGGGTTTTCTAAATATACAATCATGTCATCTGCAAACAGGGACAATTTGACTTCTTCTTTTCCTAACTGAATACCCTTGATTTCTTTCTCTTGCCTGATTGCCCTAGCCAGACTTCCAACACTATGTTGAATAGGAGTGGTGAGAGAGGGCATCCCTGTCTTGTGCCAGTTTTCAAAGGGAATTTTTCCAGTTTTTGCCTATTCAGTATGATATTGGCTGTGGGTTTGTCATAAATAAGCTCTTATTATTTTGAGGTACGTTCCATCAATACCGAATTTATTGAGCGTTTTTAGCATAAAGGGCTGTTGAATTTTGTCAAAAGCCTTTTCTGCATCTATTGAGATAATCATGTGGTTCTTGTCTTTGGTTCTGTTTATATGCTGGATTACGTTTATTGATTTGTGAATGTTGAACCAGCCTTGCATCCCAGGGATGAAGCCCACTTGATCATGGTGGATAACCTTTTTGATGTGCTGCTGGATCTGGTTTGCCAGTATTTTATTGAGGATTTTTGCATTGATGTTCATCAGGGATATTGGTCTAAAATTCTCTTTTTTTGTTGTGTCTCTGCCAGGCTTTGGTATCAGGATGATGTTGGCTTCATAAAATGAGTTAGGGAGGATTCCCTCTTTTTCTATTGATTGGAATAGTTTCAGAAGGAATGGTACCAGCTCCTCCTTGTACCTCTGGTAGAATTCAGCTGTGAATCCATCTGGTCCTGGACTTTTTTTGGTTGGTAGGCTATTAATTATTGCCTCAATTTCAGAGCCTGCTATTGGTCTATTCAGGGATTCAACTTCTTCCTGTTTTAGTCTTGGGAGAGTGTAAGTGTCCAGGAAATTATCCATTTCTTCTAGATTTTCTAGTTGATTTGTGTAGAGGCGTTTATAGTATTCTCTGATGGTAGTTTGTATTTCTGTGGGGTCAGTGGTGATATCCCCTTTATCATTTTTTATTGCGTCTGTTTGATTCCTCTCTCTTTTCTTCTTTATTAGTCTTGCTAGCGGTCTGTCAATTTTGTTGATCTTTTCAAAAAACCAACTCCTGGATTCATTGATTTTTTGGAGGGTTTTTTGTGTCTCTATCTCCTTCAGTTCTCCTCTGATCTTAGTTATTTCTTGCCTTCTGCTAGCTTTTGAATGTGTTTGCTCTTGCCTCTCTAGTTCTTTTAATTGTGATGTTAGAGTGTCAATTTTAGATCTTTCCAGCTTTCTCTTGTGGGCATTTAGTGCTATAAATTTCCCTCTACACACTGCTTTAAATGTGTCCCAGAGATTCTGGTATGTTGTATCTTTGTTCCCATTGCTTTCAAAGAACATCTTTATTTCTGCCTTCATTTCGTTATGTACCCAGTAGTCATTCAGGAGCAGGTTATTCAGTTTCCATGTAGTTGAGCAGTTTTGATTGAGTTTCTTAGTCCTGAGTTCTAGTTTGATTGCACTGTGGTCTGAGAGACAGTTTGTTATAATTTCTATTCTTTTACATTTGCTGAGGAGTGCTTTACTTCCAATTATGTGGTCAATTTTGGAATAAGTGTGATGTGGTGCTGAGAAGAATGTATATTCTGTTGATTTGGGGTGGAGAGTTCTATAGATGTCTATTAGGTCTGCTTGGTGCAGAGATGAGTTCAATTCCTGGATATCCTTGTTAACTTTCTGTCTCGTTAACCTGTCTAATGTTGACAGTGGAGTGTTGAAGTCTCCCATTATTATTGTATGGGAGTCTAAGTCTCTTTGTAAGTCTCTAAGGACTTGCTTTATGAATCTGGGTGCTCCTGTATTGGGTGCATATATATTTAGGAGAGTTAGCTCTTCCTGTTGAATTGATCCCTTTACCATTATGTAATGGCCTTCTTTGTCTCTTTTGATCTTTGATGGTTTAAAGTCTATTTTATCAGAGACTAGGATTGCAACCCCTGCTTTTTTTTGTTCTCCATGTGCTTGGTAGATCTTCCTCCATCCCTTTATTTTGAGCCTATGTATGTCTCTGCATGTGAGATGGGTCTCCTGAATACAGCAGACTGATGGGTCTTGACTCTTTATCCAGTTTGCCAGTCTGTGTCTTTTAATTGGAACATTTAATCCATTCACATTTCAGGTTAATATTGTTATGTGTGAACTTGATCCTGCCATTATGATATTAACTGGTTATTTTGCTTGTTAGTTGATGCAGTTTCTTCCTAGCCTCGATGGTCTTTACATTTTGGCATGTTTTTGCAATGGCTGGTACTGGTTGTTCCTTTCCATGTTTAGTGCTTCCTTCAGGGTCTCTTGTAAGGCAGGCCTGGTGGTGACCAAATCTCTAAGCATTTGCTTATCTGTAAAGGATTTTATTTCTCCTTCACTTATGATACTTAGTTTGGCTGGATATGAAATTCTGGGTTTAAAATTCTTTTCTTTAAGAATGTTGAATTTTGGCCCCCACTCTCTTCTGGCTTGTAGAGTTTCTGCCAAGAGGTCTGCTGTTAGTCTGATGGGCTTCCCTTTGTGGGTAACCCGACCTTTCTCTCTGGCTGCCCTTCAGATTTTTTCCTTCATTTCAACTTTGGTGAATCTGGCAATTATGTGTCTTGGAGTTGCTCTTCTCAAGGAGTATCTTTGTGGTGTTCTCTGTATTTCCTGAATTTGAATGTTGGCCTGCCCTACTAGGTTGGGGAAGTTCTCCTGGATGATATCCTGGAGAGTGTTTTCCAACTTGGTTCCATTTTCCCCCTCACTTTCAGGCACCCCAATCAGACGTAGATTTGGTCTTTTTACATAATCCTATACTTCTTGCAGGCTTTGTTCATTTCTTTTTCTTCTTTTTTCTTTTGGTTTCTCTTCTCACTTCATTTCATTCATTTGATCCTCAATCGCTGATACTCTTTCTTCCAGTTGATCGAGTCGGTTACTGAAGCTTGTGGATTTGTCACGTATTTCTCGTGTCATGGTTTTCATCTCTGTCATTTCATTTATGACCTTCTCTGCATTAATTATTCTAGCTATCAATTCTTCTACTCTTTTTTCAAGATTTTTAGTTTCTTTGCGCTGGGTACATAATTCCTCCTTTAGCTCTGAGAAGTTTGATGGACTGAAGCCTTCTTCTCTCATCTCGTCAAAGTCATTCTCTGACCAGCTTTGATCCGTTGCTGGCAATGAGCTGCGCTCCTTTGCAGGGGGAGATGCGCTCTTATTTTTTGAATTTCCAGCTTTTCTGCCCTGCTTCTTCCTCATCTTTGTGGTTTTATCTGCCTCTGGTCTTTGATGATGGTGATGTACTGATGGGGTTTTGGTATAGGTGTTCTTCCTGTTTGATAGTTTTCCTTCTAATAGTCAGGACCCTCAGCTGTAGGTCTGTTGGAGATTGCTTGAGGTCCACTCCAGACCCTGTTTGCCTGGGTATCAGCAGCAGAGGCTGCAGAAGATAGAATGTTGCTGACCAGCGAGTGTACCTGTCTGATTCTTACTTTGGGAGCTTCCTCTCAGGGGTGTACTCCACCCTGTGAGGTGTGGGGTGTCAGACTGCCCCTGGTGGGGGATGTCTCCCAGTTAGGCTACTCAGGGGTCAGGAACCCACTTGAGCAGGCAGTCTGTCCGTTCTCAGATCTCAACCTCCGTGTTGGGAGATCCACTGCTCTCTTCAAAGCTGTCAGACAGAGTCATTCACGTCTGCACAGGCCTCTGCTGCTTCCCCTGTTGTTGTTTACCTGTGCCCCGTCCCCAGAGGTGGAGTCTACAGAGACAGGCAGGTTTCCTTGAGCTACTGTGAGCTCCACCCAGTTGGAGCTTCCCAGCGGCTTTGTTTACCTACTTAAGCCTCAGCAATGGCGGGTGCCCCTCCCCCAGCCTCACTGCTGCCTTGCGGTTAGATCGCAGACTGCTGTGCTAGCAATGAGAGAGGCTTTGTGGGTGTGGGACCCTCCTGGCCAGGTGTGGGTATAATCTCCTGGTGTGCCCGTTTGCTGAAAGCGCAGTATTGGGGTGGGAATTACCCGATTTTCCAGGTGTTGTGTGTCTCAGTTCCCCTGTCTAGGAAAAGGGATTCCCTTCCCCCTTGTGCTTCCCAGGTGAGGCGATGCCTCGCCCTGCTTCAGCTCTCGCTGGTCGGCTGCAGCAGCTGACCAGCACCAGTTGTCCGGCACTCCCCAGGGAGATGACTCCAGTACCTCAGTTGAAAATGCAGAAATCACCGGTGTTCTGTGTCGCTCGCGCTGGGAGTTGGAGACTGGAGCTGTTCCTATTCGGCCATCTTGCTCCGCCCCCCTAATGAATGCTCTTTTTTCTTTTTTTTTTACTTTTGTCTGACTGAGCTGATTTGAAGAACCAGTTTTCAAGCTCTGAGATTCTTCTCTCAGCTTGGTCTTGATTGCTGTTAATACTTGTGATTGTATTATGAAATTCTTGTAGTGTGTTTTTCAGCTCTATGAATTTGGTTCAGTTCTTTTTTAAAATAGCTATTTCTTCTTTCAGCTCTTACATCATTTTATTGGATTCTTTTGAATCTTTGGATTGGGTTTTAACATTCTCCTAAATCTCAGTGATCTTCATGCCCATCCAGATTCTGAAATCTACGTCTGTTTTTTTTTAAAATTTTTATTCATTCATTCATTCATTCATTCAGGCATTTCAGCCTGGTTAAGAACCATTGCTGGGGCGCTAGTGCACTTATTTGGAGATTAGAAGACACTCTTTGAGTTGCCAGAGTTGTTGTGCTGGTTCTTTCTTTGTGGGCTGATGTTCCTTGAACGTTTGAAGTGTCTGTCCTTTGTATGGGTTTTTTTGGTTGTATAGTCTTTGATGCCCTTTAGGGTTTGACTGGGAAAATATGGGTTCAATCAACTGACCCTTTCTGGCAGATTTCAGGGGGATAAGGCTCATGTCACCATTCCTGGTCTGCATGCTTTAACCATGAGGGGCTGGTATGAGGTCCATGGCTTTGCTCTCAGACCCCTCAAGTTAACCAGCTGCCACACTGGAAGGCATGAGGTGTTCCTGTTCTGCTGACAACACTTCGATGAGGGGTGCCAGCCAAAGTGCTTTGGTGGGGCAGTGGCCATGGTGTCTGTGCTTCCACATGCCAGCAGTGGAAATGCATGCATGTTTGCGGGGGCAGAGCATTGATGGGGGCGGGTGGGGATGTTTTTGCATGCATGTGTGCACCAGTCTGTGCATTGGTAGAGTGGGCAGCATGTGTTCTCCTGAGGTGATGTGGTGGCATCTGCATTGAGGTGAAGTAACATCTGCACATGCGAGTGTGCCAGAGTGGTAGCAGCATGGTGGAGCACTCATGTGTTTGCTGGGACAGGGCACAGATGTGGTTGGGTTGAGGTTTCCATGTGTGAATGAGATAGCAATGTCTGCATGCAGGCATGTGCTGGCAGCAAGGTGTTCCCATTGGAGAGGGAAGGGCAGCAGGGCACGTGTGTGCCAGTGGGGGTTGGTTGGTGGCATCTGTACACGAGCACTCATGCTGACAGCAATGGCATGGTGGAGTGTGCACACACACGTCCCAGTGGAGCAGTGGTGAGATCCGCCTGTGTGTGCATGTGTATTGGTAAAGTGGTAGAAGCCTGTCAGCTGGAGCTCCCTAAAGGTCAGGTGTGGTATACCTGTGAAGGGAGCTATGGCTGTGGCATCCAGACAGTACCCTGGTTGGGTGTCTAAGGCTGCACTGGAAGCAGGCATGGCCAGCCAGGGACCCTATGAGAGGCTGGCACACAGGTTGATGCTCAAGTCAGACTGGCCTCATCCCAGGGGCAAGACTGCCCTGCTCTGTCCAGATTTGACAGTCAACAAAAGCCAAAGCCACCTAGAGAAGTGTGGTGAGCCTTGGGGCATTTGTCTTTTTCTTTGTTACTCTCCTTTTGCTAATTTTGGGTGGCTTTTGTTCTTTTGTTTTCTCTTTGAGACAGGGTCTCGCTCTGTTACCCAGATGGGAGTGCAGTGGCATGGTCTTAGCTGACTGCAGCCTCTGCCTCCTGGGCTCAGGTGATCCTCTCACCTCAGCCTCCCTAGTGGCGGAGACTACAGGTATGCACCACCATGTCTGGCTAATTTATTTATTTATTTTTGGAGAAAGGATTTTTTCTTATTGTCCAGATTGGTCTTGACTTCTGGGCTCAAGTGAGTCACACGCCTTGGCCTCCCAAAATGCTGGAATTACAGGCAGGAGCCACTGTGCCTGGCCCTTTTTCTAGTTCTTTTAAGTGTACAGTTAGGTTGTTTATTTGGGGACTTTTCTTCTTAATGTGGGTGTCTATTTCTACATATAAACTTCCCTCTTAGAACTACTTTTGTTGCATTCCATAAGTTTGGGTAGGTTATGTGTTCATTTTAGTTTATCTCAAGATACTTTCTGATTTTCCTTTTTCATTTCTTCATTAACCGTTTGGTTGTTCAGGAATGTGTTATTTAATTTCCACGTATTTGTGGTTTTTTTTTTTTTTTGAGATGGAGTTTCACTCCTGTTGCCCAGGCTGGAGTGCAATCATGTGATCTTGGCTCACTGCAACCTCCACCTCCTGGGTTCAAGTGAGTCTCCTGCCTCAGCCTCCCGAGCAGCTGGAATTACAGTCGCCTGCCACCACATCTGGCTGATTTTTGTATTTTTAGTAGAGGCAGGGTTTCACCATATTGGCCAGGCTGGTCTTGAACTCCTGATCTCAGGGGATCCACCTGCCTTGGCCTCCCAAAGGGCTGGGATTACAGGCGTGAGCCACCACGCTTGGCCCATATTTGTGAATTTTTGAATTATTGTCCTATTACTGATTTCTAGTTTTATATCACTGTGGTCAGAAAAAATACTTGATATATAATTAATCTTGTTAAATGTAGTAAGACTTGGCTTGTGGCCCAGCATATATCTTTCTTGAAGAATGTTCTGTGTGCATTTGAGGAAAATGTCTATTCTTCTGCCGTTGGATGAAATATTCTGTGTATGTCTTCTAGGTTAGTTTCATCTATAGTGTTGTTCAAATCTGATGTTTCCTTATTTATTTTCTGTCTGGGTGATCTATCTCTTGCTGAAAGTGAAATTATCCTACTATTATTGTACTGCTATCTGTTTCTCCCTTCAGTTAAAACTCAATATTTGCTTTATAATTTAGGTGCTCCAATGTTGGGTGCATATATATTTAGAATTGTTATATCCTCTTGATAAATTAACTTTTTTATTATTATATAATGACCTTCTTTGTGTGTTATGACAATTTTGGACTTCATGTCTATTTTGTCTGATGTAAGTACAACCATCCCTGCTCTCTTTTGGTTATCATTTGCATGGAATATCTCTTTCCATTCATTCAGACTATGCATTTCTTAAAGCTAAAATGAGTCCCTCGGAGACAGCAGATTGTTAGACCTTGTTTTTTCTATTTTTTCAGCCACTCTGTGACTTGTATTAGAGAATTTAACCGTTTACATTGAAAGAAATATTAATAGGTAAGGAGTTACTGCCATCTTGCTCATTGTTTTATGGCTAATTTGTAGTTCCCTTTTTTTGCTTTTGCTGTCTTTTTTTGTTATTCAATGATTTTTTTTTTGGTGGTACGTTTTGATTTCTTTTTTTTTTTTTTTTTACATCTATTACAGGTTTTTCCTTTGAGGTTACTGTGAGGCTTACATAAAAAAAATTATAGTTGCAACAGTCTATTTTAAGCTGATAATAATTTAATTTTTGATCTCTCACACAAACTCTATTCTTCAGCATTTTTTATGTTATTTGTGTCACAAGTTATATCTTTTATATATCAGGTGTACATTAACAAACTATTATAGCTATAGTTATTTTTAATGCTTAAAAAATTTTAAACTAATATTAAAAGTTATTTACACACTGCCATTGTAGTATAAGAGTAGTCTGGATTTTGCTATACCCCTGCCATTACCAGCGAATTTCATAATTTACTTTTTTATTTTAACTTTATTGGTTCTTTTGTTTTTCTTTTTTGTTGTTGTTGTTGTTGCTTTTAAAATTTACTTTTCACGTTGCTAATTAACATTCGTTTGTTTCAGTTTGACTACCTTTCTTTAGCATTTCTTGTAAGAAAAATCAAATTCTATTGATACACCTTTGTTTTTCTTTTTCTGAGAAAATCTTTATCTCTTATTCATTTTTGAAGGGAAGATTTACTAGGTAAAGTGTTTTTGGTTTACAGTTTTTTGTTTTCTTTTAGCCTGAGGAATATGTCATCCTAGGCTTTCCTGGCCTGTGAGCTTTCTGCTGACAAATCTGATGATAGTCTTATGGATGGTCCCTTGTTTGTGATGAACTGCTTTTCTCTTGCTGCTTTCAAAATTGTTCATCATTAGCTTTTCGGAATTTAATTATTAGTTTTTTTTCACAATTTATTTACAAAGTCTTGGCAAAGACTTCTTTATGTTCATTGTATTTGTAGTTCTTTGGACTTCATGGACCTGGATGTTCATTTTCCTTTTTAAATGTGGGAAGTTTTCTGCCATTCTTTCCTTAAATAAGCTATCTTCTTGCTTTGTTTCATCTGGAAACAAAGCATAATGCATATGTTTCTTTACTTGATGATGTCTTATGGGTTTTATAGCCTTTCTTTACTCTGTTTCATTCTTTTTTCTTTTAGTTCTTCTGACTGGGTAATTTCAAATGTCTTTAAGTTCATTGACTTTTATTCTGCTTGATCAAGTCTGTTGTTAAAGCTCATTATGGGTTTAGTCCTTTTGTTTAGTCCTTTTGTTCCTCAGCTTCAAAACTTTTGTTTGGTTCCTTTTTATGGTTTCTTTCTCTTTGTTGAAGTTCTTTTCGTTTTCTTGATTTTGTTTCATTGTCTATGTATATTCTCTTGTAGCTCACAAGTTTCTTTAAGATTATTATTTTGAAGTCTTTATAGGACAATCTGTAGATCTCCATTGTTTTAAGACCAATTACTGGTGGTTTATTTTTTTCCTTTGGTGATATCAAGTATTCCTGCTTATTTTTGATCCTTGTGGCCTTGCATTGCTATCCATGCATTTGAAGAAGTAGTTACATCTTCTAGTCTTTAGACTGGCTTTGGGAGGGAAATCCCTTGACCAGTCAGCCTGCCCAGAGATTTTGGATGCACTAGCAGATTGGGACCCTGGTCAGGTTTGCTGTGGGAAGGAGAGCGTGGTAATGATTTCTATGATC
The DNA here is from genome assembly GCF_009764315.1 of Trachypithecus francoisi. Classification (NCBI taxonomy): domain Eukaryota; kingdom Metazoa; phylum Chordata; class Mammalia; order Primates; family Cercopithecidae; genus Trachypithecus; species Trachypithecus francoisi. The sequence continues at coordinate 144,044,467 of NW_022681468.1, read as the reverse complement.
AGGTGACTCTGGTGTCTGGGTTCATGGAGGATCACTGGGATGGGCCTGGTACCTGGGTATGTGCATATAGGTCTAGAACATGTGGATGCTGGAATGGGCATGAAGCTTGGGGTCCGTGGGGGTCAACCTGTTTTGGGACCAGCCTGGCATTGGGGTGCTTTCTCAGGTTTTGATCTTGGTTTCTCCATCATTTCTAAGATATCTAGTGGAACTATCTGGGTCATAGCTTATTTCCTTTCTGTCTTAGCTTCTACGCATATTCTCACAATGAGATAGAGGAATGATTTAAGAACTGTAGAGGGCCTTGGTATGTCAAAGAGAGGTATTTTGACATAGTCTGGCATGGAGTGCCAGAATAAATGAAACAACCTCATTTCCTTTGTTTATTTACTGGTTATTCCTCTCATTCTTAATAGGTCTCATAAGAAAAACTACCTGAACATGGTCATTATCTTCAAACTTGGTCAGTGTGACATCACTTGACTTAAATTTAAGCAAAGAAACAGCTCTTCCTGGTATGTTACTAATCACCATTTTCTAAATTTCTGCTATATTTAATGTTTAAAAACAGCTTATTAAGATCTCATTATACAATAAACTTTATATATTTTGTATATGCAATTTAGTAAGTTTTGACAAATATATATACCAGTGAACCTATCACCACAATGAAGATCATATACATATTCATCATTGCTAAAAGCTTCCTTGTGTCACTTTGCAATCCCTCTGTATTAGCTCATTCTCATACTGCTATAAAGAACTGCCCAAGACTGGGTAATTTATAAACATAAGAGGTTTAATTGACTCACAGTCCTGTAGGGCTGGGGAGGCCTCAGGAAACTTACAATCATGGTGGAAGTGGAAGCAAACAAGTCCTTCTTCACACAGTGGCAGGAAGGAGAAGTGCCGAGCGAAGAGGGAAAAAAGCCCCTTATAAAACCATCAGGTCTCACGATAACTCACTATCATGAGAACAGGCATGAGGGTAACCACCCCATGATTCAGTTGCCTCCCTGTGGGTCCCTCCCAAAACAAGTGGGGATTATAGGAACTACAATTTAAGATGAGATTTGGATGGAGACACAGAAAACCATATTACCCTCATGCCCACTGATTTATTTTGTCGCTATGTATTAACTTGCATTTTCAAGAATAGAATCATACACTTTTAAAAAACTGTATCTTCTGTCATTTAGCATAATTATATTGAGATTTATCCATGTTGCTGTATCAATAGTTTATTTCCTCATATTGCTAAATTGTATTCACTGAATGGATATACTATAAATGGTTTATCTACTCATCTCTTGATAAGTATTTGGGTTGGTTCCTAGTTTTGGCTATAAATAAAGCTGATATGAACATTCATGTATAAGTCTTTGTATGGACATATGCTCTCATTTATCTCGGATAAATACCTGTGTTTGGAATGACTGAATTATGTAGAGAGTGTATGTTTAACGTTTTTTGTGAAACTGCCAAATTGTTTACCAAAGCGATTGTGCAATTTTATCTTCCCACGGGCAGTGCATGAGAGAAAAGTTGGCTCCCATATACTCACTAACATTTGGCATAGGTCAGAACTAGAGAGGAAAAATAAGTTGTATTAGTCCCCCTCCTTCTTGAGCCCAATTCGGAATATACCATGTCCATTTTGTAAGGTTAGACAAGCTGAGCAACAGTCCATTGTGACTTAATGGGCAAGATATAACCCAGCTCATAACTAATGGAACAGTGACAAATAGTCACTTGGAATTCTGTGATATGACTTCTGTCTCTACCAGGCCCCAGTAAAAGACCAGCATCTGTTTTTTGAAGGCGTATAATTCTCTTCTGCAGATAATATGACCTTGTTCAGACGCCCAGGTCTTTCCACAAACTCTAAAATGAACCTTTATTATAATACCATTGACACCATCCGATCTAAATTCTCTGACTGGAGGGGTAAAGCTGCTTATATCACAGTCTAGACCTGCAAAAGAGCACATTTCTGCTGTAGGTCCCACTTAAAACTGGTAGGTGTTTTGTCACCAGTTGATAGGCCAGGCATATATCCCTGGAGATATATGCTACCCTCCAAATCAAAAGAGGCAGGCCAGACATTGTGCATCATTTCTTGTAACAGGTCATGAAAGATGCAGTAATTTATGTTTTGCTTTGGAGATATCCAGGCACATCATTGACCACTGTCTACCACCTAGATACTTTATTAAGATAACGAAGTGATAAATCCTGGAAGGGTTCCTCTCTTGCTTTCCAGAGAACATAGTTCTTACCAAGGCCTTCAGTGTGCCACCTCTTACACATCTTGCCTCATCAGCTTGTTGGCATGATTATAATGAATCAATGTGATGTTCTTCGCATGTTTATGTGGCCCATCTATCTTCTGATTAGATTATGACAGTAGAGAGAGTTATTATAGTTTACAAATGTATTTTATTGTTCACCTCATGTGAATGAAGTTTAGCTAAGAGCTGTTTTTTATATTCTTTCATGAATTAGATAGGGAAAACCCCACATTCATGTAATCAATGACTGCACATAATTTACCCATTAATCTGATGTGGATACTATCTCCAGCACAGCAGCCACAATTATGGTTTCTACATGGCTAAGTTTACAGTAGTATATAGTCATTTGCAAGATTTATTCTTGCCAGGATATAATGAGGCCCTCCATAATCTACCATGGCAACTCTGGCATTTCAACTTGACTCAGCATAGGTCATCATCTGCTCTAATCTAAATGCCATTTTAGCAATGAGTTTTCCCTATTCCCTGGGAGAGTTGGAAAGTGTTGAATCCTGTGCACCCAAATCAGTTATGTTTATCTAGTATTATCTTGCACTTTTCTTGATCAGGAACTTTCAAAATCCAATCCTACGGGAACTTCCTTGGCCAGCACATGCTGACTAATTCTTACCATTCTGTATGGTAATCTCTTTCCTATGTCCGAGATATTCCCAACCATGTTAAAATGGGATAATACTAATCGTATGCTTCTGGAAAGTTTCTGATGGGAGCTGCTGTAGCCTGTGTGGAGGAGGATTATACAGTGCTTGACCAAAGTGGGCATGTGGATGTAGACCAACTCTATAAGGTGAGTTGCACTGACTCTGTAAAGCATCCTCCTGCTCTCGTATTTAGACTTGAACTATTTGTTAACTACCTTTATTTTCTCATTATCCCTTTCATTATATATTGTGTATGTATCTATACATATATGTGTATAGCTAGAAATGAAAGAAAATAAGACTTCAAAAATATATATATGCATATATATATACAAACACACACCTCACACACAAACACATATGTGTGTGTTTGTCTATAAATATACACACACATGTATGAAACTAACTTATAAGTAATAAAAGTTCCAATTAGGGGTAGACACATATGTACCATTAACATGGATATTTGAATAAAAAAGTAACATTAGGGCAATTACTGAATAAAAAAATTTTCCATGAAATAAAGGCTGAACTAAGTTCAAAGATTAAAAGGACTCATTAAATTCCAGGATGGATTCATTATAAAATAATCCACTTATGCATATTTTAATAAAACTTTTTTGAACTCCAGTAAAAAAAAAAAAGTCTCAAAAAGTTCTATGTAGAAAAACCAAGTAACTCACAAAGAGAAAAGAAACAAATGGTAACATTATAGATGCAATGTCACTTTCTCCTAGCTTCCAGACTAATAACAGAATATCTTGACTTCACGTAGGAGCCCTGGTTTGCAGTTCTTTTAATTCAGAGAATAAAAGGAAGATATAATCTTGGAATTTGGGCATACATTTAATAGATCTGAGAAAAATCTTTGAGAAGAATTTCCAAACCACTGAGCAGAAACAGAGACATAGGTGGGGAAAATGCATAGGGGAAACAGTGGTGAATAACATAACTTGCAATATAATTAAATCCAAATAGATAATAGAAAATCTGGGAATATACAATATAAATGCAAAATAAGGACAAACTTAAGTATAACCATAGACATGAAATTACTAAACTGCTTTAGCAAAATCTAAAAGTTGTCATGGGGGTTTGAGGGAGATGGCTGTAAGAAAAAGGTAAAGTAAAACCATTGAAAATTCTCGTGGGAAGATGCAGCAGCAAGAAAGGGTAAGGGAAATAAAAAGAATTATGTGGGTCTTATTGGGTTTGGGTAATAGCTATTTTCTCTGGGTTATTTCATATTCATATAAACAACTTTGGGGAAAAATGCTAAGTATTAATGAATTAGAAAATATATAATGAATAGCACATTGATAAAACTAGGATATTAGGAAAAAGAAAAGTATGCAGTGAATAGCACATTGATAAAACTTAGAAGGGTATTTCAACAAAGTTGAAAAAATTGTCAAGTCATTATATTAAATATAGTAGACTGAATATATGTTCTCCTTTTTAACGATAGACTGCCAGACTGGCTTAAGAAAATGAAGCCCAGTTACACATCTTTTAAAAGAAAGACTTAAACCACATGATAAAGGTTAAAAATAAAGGTATGGGCAAAGAGATTAACTACAAATAAAGCAGTGTTTGCTGCAGCATTTTTCACAATAGCCAAGACATACAATCAACCTAAATGTCCAACGATGGATGAATGGTCAAGGAAATGTGATTTATATATCTATATATCTATACCTATATAAAAACACACAGGCACACACACAAATATATATCACGTATTGAATATTTTTAAGCTTTAAAAAAGAAGGAAATCATGTCATTTGTGACAACATGGGTGAACTTGGAGGATATTATACTAAGTGAAATAAGCCAGACACAGGAAGACAAATACTCAATAATTTTCCTTATGTGCAATACATAAAAGTCAAACTCATAGAAGCAGAGAGTAGAATGGTGGTTGACAGGGGCTAGTAGGAGGGAAATGAGATATTGATCAAATGGTAAAAAGTTGCAGTTATGCAGAATAAATAAGTCCTGGAAATCTAATATACAGTATAGTGGTTACAGGTAATAATAATCTATTGTATACTTGAAATTTGCTAAAAGAGTATAGCTAAAATTTCCCACTACAAAAAAAGGTAAGTATGTGAGGTGACAGAAATGTTAGTGAAATGATTGCCATGATCAAGCTATTTATATACATTCTGCCACATTGTATACTTTATATACAATTTTTATTTGTATATTATAACTTGAGGGAGCTGTTAAAAAGTAGGGCTGTCAATATTATAATAGCAGTCCCTAAGATAAAATACATTAAATTAGAGCATGGTTATGAAGTCATAAACCCATATTATAAACATGTATACATATAAAGCAAAGAATTATTAGAAATGGAAGATGTTGATACAAAGACAGTAGAAGACTTACTTGTATATCTCATAATTGAACAGATCTGGAATACAGTAAAGACATAGAAGTGAGATTGAGTTTTATAACTATTCCAAGGATGTAACATAACAATATGTATCATATGAAGACTGTTTGTCATAGTTAAATTTATCTTATCCTTGGCTACACACCAAGCCAAGAGATAACCCAATAAATCTTTTTTTTTCTTGTTTACCATTTACTTCAAATCTATTTGGAGAGAAATAATATGCCTATTCATTCTTTTTTTATTTTTATTATAATTTAAGTTCTGGAATACATGTGCACAACGTGCAAGGTTTTTACACAGTTATACATGTGCCATGTGGGTTTGCTGCACCCATCAACTCATCATTTACATTAGGTATTTCTCCCAATGCTATCCATCCCTCAGTCCCTCACCCCCAAACAGGCCTCGGTGTGGGATGTTCCCCTACTTGTGTCCCTGTGTTCATTGTTCAACTCCCACTTATGAGTGAGAACACGCGGTGTTTGGTTTTCCGTCCTTGTGATAGTTTGCTAAGAATGATGGTTTCCAGCTTCATCCATGTCCCTGCAAAGGACATGAACTCATCCCTTTTAATGGCTGCATAGTATTCCATGGTGTATATGTGCCACATTTTCTTTATTCAGTCTATTATTGATGGACATTTGGGTTGGTTCCAAGTCTTTGCTATTGCGAATAGTGCCGCAGTAACCATATGTATGCATGGGTCTTTATAGTAGAATGATTTATAATCCTTTGGGTATATACCTAGTAATGGGATGGCTGGGTCAAATGGTATTTCTAGTTCTAGACCCTTGAGGAATCGCCAAACTGTCTTCCACAATGGTTGAACTAATTTACGCTCCCACCAGCAATGTAAAAGCTTTCCTATTTCTCCACATCCTCTCCAGCATCTGTTGTTTCCTGACTTTTTAATGATTGCCATTCTAACTGGCATGAGATGGTATTTCATTGTGGTTTTGATTTGCATTTCTCTGATGACCAGTGATGATGAGCATTTTTCATATGTTTGTTGGCTGCATAAATGTCTTTTGAGAAGTGTCTGTTCATATCTTTTGCCCACTTCATTCTTGGTAGGAAGTCCTCCAATCTTGTCTGAGTCTTTGCCTTAATTTTGCACTTGGTATAATCAGCAGCAATAACCAGATGAAAACATGCTATGGACCTTGGGTGAGACTCTGAGGTGGGCTGGCCTCAGTGTAACTCAGCATATTCACAGCTGTGGTGGCTATGAAGAGAAACTCCCTGCAAAGATTGCCAGGACATGGGGATATAAGGTCAGAAGAAAGAAGGGGACACCATCTTTTCTCTCCTTCATGTACCGCCAGGTATTCCCCAGAAACAGAAAGAAAGGGTTGCCTTTTGCTGTCTTTCCAGACGGGTAACCAGTCATCCTCCACCTGCACTCCTCTTGAGTGCATCCTGAATCACTGGAAATTTTTTTACCCTCAGACATACCCAATCTCTTGAAGAAAGGCTTTTCTTTTTTTTTTTTTGAGACGGAGTCTCGCTCTGTCGCCCAGGCTGGAGTGCAGTGGCCGGATCTCAGCTCACTGCAAGCTCCGCCTCCCGGGTTTACGCCATTCTCTCGCCTCAGCCTCCCGAGTAGCTGGGACTACAGGCGCCCGCCATCTCGCCCGGCTAATTTTTTGTATTTTTTTAGTAGAGACGGGGTTTCACCGTGTTAGCCAGGATGGTCTCGATCTCCTGACCTCGTGATCCGCCCGTCTCGGCCTCCCAAAGTGCTGGGATTACAGGCTTGAGCCACCGCGCCCGGCCGAAAGGCTTTTCTTTGTCTGTTCCCCCTTCGCAGGACTCCAGGACTCCAGGGTCGATGGGGCTCCATAGCTCAGGGTAGGGGAATCCAGAAGCCTGACATGAAAAGTTTTTCCCAGTCAGACCTCTGGCTTCTCTCCCTCTGTACAAACTGGTTGTAGAAATGGTAAAAATTCACTGTGTTCTCTGCCCCTCCATGAATTCAAAAGCCGGAGGTATTGGCCATTTGGCATGGCTAATAAGAGATTGAGTAATAAGAGATTTAAAACAACTCCTTATAAAAGGAGTACTATGATTAAAAGTCAGCTTAATTAAAGGTGAATACCAAAGCTATAGGTAAATTTAAAAGGCCTTTATGTCTATTAGTGGATCCTGTTTTTCTGGTATTTTTCTTCTCAATTGACTGAATTATTTTTCTCCGTTTTTCTTGCCACTCTTAATGCACATATGAGAGGCCCCATGATAACTTCTGATGGCCTGGAACTCCTTGGGAAAAACAGAAGGCGCCCCTGACCCCACTTTGGGAAAAACCTCTGTTTTCCTCATGGAACCTCAGGAATTAGGGGCAATGGATCCCTCTCAAAATCTGTTTTTGTCTTCCAGCTATGCCTGCTTATTAGGCCCTAGAAACTGCATGTTTTCCTAGCCTGTTTCTTGAGGGGCTCCACTCTGAGGCCGGTAATCCAATTAAGAGATTGGCAAATGAAAAAACTTAACAACTGCTGATCTACTTCTGTCTGTCTAACTAGTTATATACATGTTGTGTGTGTGGTGTTTATATAAAAAAAGACCTCTGATTGGCTTAAAGAAAAGTAAGCACTTAGATCAAATATTTTTAAAGAAAAACAAAGCTGTAATGCCTTTTAGTTCACATGACTTTAATCTTTGAGAAATAAAAACAACTTCATAGATTATTGGTAAAATAAAAATGTTTTCAAAATGTAGATGTAGTCTAAATTACACAGGTCAAAAACTAGGTTTGTTAAATGCTTTAGGATCATAAACTGCTTCTTTGGCTTTTGAAATGTGTTTGACTTTCCTGCTTTACAGTTTGGCGAGGCCTGGGGACATAGGAGTTAACCACGCTCCTAGCTAAGCTGAAAAGAATCAGACCTGATCCGCCTCTAGTATCTAACTAAAATAACTTATTAGGTTTTACACCAAGATTAAAAATTGCTAAGAGTGCTAGGCGCGGTGGCTCACGCCTGTAATCCCAGCACTTTGGGAGGCCGAGGCGGGCGGATCACGAGGTCAGGAGATTGAGATCATCCTGGCTAACGAGGTGAAACCCTGTCTCTACTAAAAATACAAAAAAAATTAGCCAGGCGTGGTGGTGGGTGCCTGTAGTCCCAGCTACTCGGGAGGCTGAGGCAGGAGAATGGCGTGAACCCAGGAGGCGGAGCTTGCAGTGAGCCATGGTCGCGCCACTGCACTCCAGCCTGGGCAACTGAGTGAGACTCCATCTCAAAAAAAAAAAAAAAAAAAAAAAAAATTGCTAAGAGTTACCATTATAACATGTAATTGAGATGAGTGAAAATAGATTTATCTATAAGGTGTGTAAGGGAAGTAAAATGTGTCTTAAGTAAAAGATTGTAAGAAGATATGAGAGTGTAAATTTTTGCTTACAGGGTTGAAGAATAGTCTTAAATTAGATAAGATAAAGCCAAAAGTTTAAACAAGTAGTGGAAGGTTTGTAAAAGTTAATCTGGTAAAAAAAAAAAAAAAAAATACTGTGTGTGAACGTATTGGTTTTTCCATAAATTAAACATTGGAATAAAAGTACAGCCAGGGTTTCGTAAGTCACTGATGTGTTATTTAATAATATCAAGTGTTTTAAACCTTTAACATATTCGATAGGCTTCCTAAAATCAAATTTAAGTCTCAAAATTGTCTTTTCTGACCCCTAACTTTGGGACGCTGCAGAGGGCCCCTGGAGTATCCAAAAGAGAAGTAAACGGGACTATTTGACATGTTTAGTTACATGGGATTGTCAAAATAAAAATGGTTTGATCTTCTTCAGGCTATATTTTACTGAATAATATCAATATATGTACCAAAATTGTATGGGATTTCTAAAATTCAAATGTCTGAGTATGTGCTATCAATCATAATTAGGGTTATGATGCTATTGTAAACCACAGAAATAACTGAATTTCTTTGTCAATCGTGTTTTTGACTGTGACTACCCTAAGACATTTTGTCATTCACAGACAATTGTTGTCTTGTTTTGATCCTCTTCAAAACATAGTTTATAATCAGCTATAGAATTTTGACAGGTGCTCATTTGTTGTTTTTATGTTTTGGACTGCATTTTAGACCAACCCTGCTTATTCCTGTGAACCAACCAGTGATTTCTGACTGAAGCTCGAAAGAGACAAAGGGGTGATGTAGAAATCTGGATCAATATTCTGATTCTGGGCATGGTGGCAGCCTCAGGATTTTTTTTTTTTTTTTTTTTGAGGCGGAGTCTCGCTCTGCCGCCCAGGCTGGAGCGCAGTGGCCGGATCTCAGCTCACGGCAAGCTCCGCCTCCCGGGTTCCCGCCATTCTCCTGCCTCAGCCTCCCGAGCAGCTGGGACTACAGGCGCCGCCAAACCTCAGGAGTTTTGAGTTGTCCTTACCCCCTTCTTTCATTTTGATCCATGTCTTCTAATAACTTGGTTTGTCTCTTCTGGCCTTCAGACCATCAGACTCCTCCAAGTGGTCTTATAAATGGTACCTCACACAATGGCTCCCTTTTACTGGAGACCCATAGATAGGCCTCTGAGGGAAGGTCTGACTGATATTTTCCCCCAACAAAACAATACCCACTGTTACCATAAAGCAGTTAAGAGCAGTCATCATCTCTATCCTAATGGCAGTTAGATGTACCTCCTCACAGGGGAGATTAATGGCAGCCGCAGCCCGTCTGGAGTGGCTGCTGCCATGATGCCAGCTGCAGTCAGGGAGGTATGGCTGGGGTTGCAGACTCCGTGGAGCCAGCAGGAGCTGAGAACAAGCAGAAGCCCCATCCCCTTTTAAGTTGGAGGGGCAGGAGCCCTGCCCTCCAGGACACAGCTGCAGCTGCCCAGCCGCGGCTGTAGACCCAGGCATCTCTGCACTCTTGGGAGCCTGGGAAGTCCCCCTGTCACCACAGGCTCAGAAATGTCTGCTCGTGCTGCCTGGCCTCTCCCAACTCCTGGTGCCAACTCTGATTTTGGAGTCAAGTGGCTGAGCCTTGGTGCTGTCACAGGAATAAGCAGTGCATGTCCCAGGTGTGTGCACACTCAGGGCAGTGCTGACATACCAGTCCCCTGACACCATGGCCCCCTCCAGATGTTGGGTGCTGACGAGCGTGAAAGGGAGGTTGAGGTGGGGGCTGAGGGCAGCTTGGCATGGGCCTGCAGGCACCCCTCAGCACAAACAACCTGGGTGCCATGGGCACTGTGGATGTCAGGTTAATGGCAGCAGGAGGTGGACAGGCTCCTGGGCAAAAAGGGGCAGGTCCCCGGTGAAACCTCACCTTCAGGTCAGGGATGGCCTCAGGCCTGGGGGCTGTGCTGCCAGTTCCAAGGACCAGAGTGAGAACTTACAGTTCTTTTTTCAGGTCCACCCATGGTTGCCCACGAAACAATCAGCATGCACTTCCTCCCCTCTGAAGCCCATAAAAACCCCAGACTCAGTCAGATACAGGCTGCAAAGAAGAGCTACCCACTATGGGTCTCCTCTCTGCTGAGAGCTGAGCAGATGACAGGATGATCTATCTGCAGAGAGGAGATACTCACTGCAGGTCTCCCTTGAGCTGTTTTGTAGCTCAGTAAAGCACCTCTTCACCTTGTTCTCCCTCCACTTGTCCACATACCTCATTCTTCCTGGATGCTAGAGAAGAACTTGGGACCTGCTGAATGACAGGGCTTAAAGAGCTGTAACAAACAGAGCTGAAACATGCCCCTTACTTGCCACATTGTGGACAATGAGAGGGAGAGAAGAGAGAAGGAGAGAAGAGCTGTGGCCCTTCAGGGAGCCCAGACTTAGGAACTTCCCAAGCCAGGGCTATAAAACTCTCTGTGAGGATCTGGTTCCTGGCATCTCCAAACTTCTGGGCACCACTGCATTCCCCAGTGCCAGCTGTGGAAGTTGTTTGTGGTACCTCTGGTCCATCTGCAGCCTCCAGAGTCCAGCACCTGGAACTGCTCACCCCACTGCAGCAGGTGTGCCTGGCTGTATGCAGTGGGTGGACTCTGAGCTTGCTCGCTTGCTCGCTTGTTCACGCACCCCTCCCTGCTCTGTGCCTGTCTTGCCCTTCACAGGCATGGGATTCAGGCTGGTAGCTTGAACCAAGTGCAGCCTGCCAGGCCAAGTGGGCCGAAAGAGCCCAGCAGGCCCCAGCAAAACTTGGGCAAAGGCATCACTGGCCACAGAGGTTTTCAGCTGATGAAGTGACACCCCAGATATCCTGTGACATTTCGCAGAATTTACAGTGATGTGGTCCTTCTTTTAAAGGATCTCCAGTTAATTATTTTTAATACTGTTACATTGTTTGCAACCATAACCACTGTCTACATTTAGAAAATAATTGACTGGGCATGGTGGCTCATGCCTGTTATCCCAGCACTTTGGGAGGCTGACGTGGGCAGATTATGAGGTCAGGAGTTCGAGACCAGCCTGGCCAACATAGTGAAACCCCATCTCTACTAAAAATGCAAAAATTAGCCGGGTGTGGTGGCACAAGCCTGTAGTCCCAGCTATTCAGGAGGCTGAGGCAGGAGAATTGCTTGAACTCGGGAGATGGAGGTTGCAGAAAACTGAGACCATGCCATTGCACTCTAGCCTGAGTGACAGAGTAAGACTGCATCTCAAAAAAAAAAAAAAAAAAAAAAAAAAAAAAGAAATCCTCACCCTATTAGTAATCGTTCCTCATTTTTTCTTTCCATCAGTCTCAGTCAACCACTAATCACTATTCTGTCTCTATAGGTTTTCCGATTCTGGACAATTTATATACGTGGAATTATATGCAGTCCCATGTGACTAGCTCTTTAACTTCGTGTGGGTGTGTGGGTGTGTGTGTGTGTGTGTATGTTTTTTGTGAGACAGGGTTTCGCTGTTTGTTGCCCAGGCTGGAATGCAGTGGCATGACCTCGGCTCACTGCAACCTCCACCTCCCAAGTTCAAGCAATTCTCCTGTCTCAGCCTCCCAAGTAGCTGGCATTATAGGCACCTGCCACCATGCCCGGCTAATTTTTGTATTTTTAGTAGAAGTGGGGTTTCACCATGTTGGCCAGGCTGGTCTCAAACTCCTGACTTCAGGTGATCTGCCTGCCTCGGCCTCTCAAATGTCTGGGATTTCAGGTGTGAGCCACTGCACCCAGCCAGTGTAATTTTTTGAGGTTCATTCGTGTTTTAACATGTATCATTACTTCATTCTTTTTATTGCTATATAATATTCCATTGTATGCATACACCACTTTATCTGTTCTTCATTGGATGGACGTTGGGTTATTTCCACTTTTTGGTTATAGTGAATAATATGAACATTTATGTGCAAGTTTTTGTGTGGACATATATTTTCATTTATCTTCCATATGCAACTAGAAGTGGAGTTGGTGGGTCATATTGATCTTGTATTCTGCAACTGTGCCGAACTTGTTTATTAATTCTAGTAGTACTTTAGTGTATTAGGATTTTCTGCTTACAAGATAATGTCATCTACAAACAGAATACAATAGCATCTATAGATAGAAGTAATCATCTTTCTTTCCAACGTGGATGCTTTTTATTTCTTTTTCTTGCCTAATTGCTATCTCTGTAATGTCTAGTACATTGTTGAATAGAAGCAATGACAGCAGACATCCTTGTCTTCCTCCTGATTAGGGAGAAAGCATTTGTCTTTCACCATTCAGTATAATGTTAGTTGTGAGTTTTTCAGAGATTCCTTTAATCGGGTTGAGGAAGTGTCCTATTTCTGCTTTGTTGAGTATCTTTATCATGAAAGGGTATTGGGTTTATCAACTCTTTTTTTTTTTTTGGTATGTATTGAGATGTTCATGTGACTCTTGTCCTTTATTCTGTTAATGTTGTATATTATAACTTACTGGTTTCTCAGATGTTAAATTAATCTTGCATTCCTTGGATAAATCACACTGGTTATGGTTTATAATCCTCTTTACACATTACTGTATTCGGTTTGCTAGTGTTTTGTTTAGGATTTTGTATTTATATTATTAGCGATATTGCCAAGTCATTTTCTTTTCATGTGATGTTTGTTTTTGTCTGGTTTTGGTATCAAGGTAATACCGGCCTCGTAGAATGAATAGGAAGTATTTTCTCTGCTTATACTTTCTGGAAGAGCTTTTGAAAGATACATATTAGGCCGGGCGCGGTGGCTCAAGCCTGTAATCCCAGCACTTCGGGAGGCCGAGACGGGCGGATCACGAGGTCAGGAGATCGAGACCATCCTGGCTAATACGGTGAAACCCTGTCTCTACTTAAAAATACAAAAAACTAGCCGGGGGACAAGGCGGGCGCCTGTAGTCCCAGCTACTCGGGAGGCTGAGGCAGGAGGATGGCGTAAACCCGGAGGCGGAGCTTGCAGTGAGCTGAGATCTGGCCACTGCACTCCAGCCTGGGTGGCAGAGCGAGACTCCGTCTCAAAAAAAAAAAAAAAAAAAAAGAAAAAAAAAGAAAGATACATATAATTCTGCCTTAAATGTTTGGGTGAAGCAATCTGGGTCTAGGCTTTTCTTTATGAAAAATTTTTTATTAGTAAATATTTTTACTTGCTATAGGTCTATTTAAATTATCTGTTTTTCTACTGCATCTAATTTAATTTATTGGCCTACAGTTGCTTGTAGAACTCTTGTGATTTTTTATTTATGCAACATTGGTAGTGATATTCCTTCTTTCACTTTTGATTTTGGTAATGTAACTTATCTCTCTCTCTCTTTTTAAATAAACCTAGCTAAAGCTTAGTATTCTTTTTTGTTCTTTTAAAAGGAACATCTTTGAATTTCATTGATATTCTTTACTGTTTTGTTATGCTCTACTTCATTTATTTCCACACTATTCTTTATTTCCTTCTTTCTGTGCATTTTGATTTAGTTTACCCCTCCACTTCTCATTTCTTAAGGTGAAATGTTAGGTTATTAAGTTATATTTCTTTTTTAGTATAGACAATTTTGTGGCTATTCAGGTTATTTCTTATTGATCAGTTTTTGTAGTTTGTATCTTTCTAAATTTTTCTCTTCCTGTACATTATCTGATTTGTTGTTGGCTTATGGTTTCTTTTATGTTGTTTTCATTTTATTTATCTGAAAGTATAATTTCCACTATGATTTCTTATTTGAATCATTATGTATTCATGTGCTGTTTATTTTGTCCATATTTATGAATTCAGTCAATTTCTTTTTGCTGTTGATTTCTAATTCAACTTCATTGTGTTCAGAGATAGTGCTTGTATGACTTCAAGTCTTTTACATTTGTTCAGGCTTGTTTTATGGCTTACCATATGGAATATTTGAGAAAATGTTTCATTTGTGGTTAAGGAATGTGTATTCTGCTCTTATTGGATGGAGTGTTCTATAAATGTCTGCTATGTTGAGTTGTTTTATAGTGTTGCTCAAGCTTTCTTTTTGTTGTTATTCTGCAAAATTGTTCTGTACATTTTGAAATTGAGATTTTGAAGTTTCCAAATACTGACTTTTCTCCTTTTATTTCTGTCAATTTTTATATTTATTTTGATGCTCTGTTTTTAGATACATATGTTTATAGTTATTTTATCTTCCTGATGTATTGACTTGTTATTATACAGTTTCTCTGTGAGAAGGCATGTCTTCAACCTAAAGTTTTTTATTTTCTCCTTGCAAAGAATCTTAACATGAGCTAGAGGAGAGCTGAGCAAATTCTCCTTTTCCAGGCACTATTCAGATTCTCAGGAATATTTCTGACCTTTTAAAAATTTCCTGTTGCCATCTAGTTTTCCTGGGTTTACTCCTTCCTGGACAGGCTCTTATTTTACTGCAACTGAAATCACAGCCTTAGGCAGCTATGGTATTGGCAGCAGATTACTATTATTTTTGGTAATGCCTTAAGGTTAGGACTTATTTTTTTCCCCCGTGAGATGAGCTCTGAGAAAAATAACATAGAAACAGTACCATGGGAATAGAGATTTCCCTGGAAACTTCTGATTGGAACAAAATATTGTTCTCTCTGGGGAATTCATTTAAGCAGCTTCAAAAGAGATAAGTCCCCTCCATTAAATGTGAGGCTACTGGCTTTTATTACTACTGCACCAATAAAGTGGGTAGAGAAGAAAATGGAATAGTAGCCCCAAATTAAAAAATGTGAAAAGATAAAAAAATTTTAAAAGCAGACACTATTGTTTTATCAGCATTTAGTAGTTGCTCTGGGATAGATGATTTTCAGTTCAAATCTGTAGTTTTGGTTAATTTCCAGAATTCTGAAGTGGTTAATTAGTAGTTTTGCCATTATTTTCATGGTTTTGTGAGGATGTTCACCAAAGTTCTCACTCTCTCATCTCGGAAGTTAATATTCATGTAGCCCCTGTACATTTCAGCTGAATAATGGACCTGAGGAAGAATCCTGAGAGTTCACTGGGAGAACTATGTTCATTTTAGAGAAGCTGCTCAGGTTGCCTTGACATTTATGAGAAACAGTTGTTTAAAAATGCCACCTGAAAGACCAGGTTTTGCTGTAACAAACAACTGAACACAACTGAAAATGTGTTTTTATAATTTAAACAGGTTAAAGACCTACCGTTTTGCAAAACACTGCATCGTTGTGTATGTAAAGATTAAGCCAAAATATGGATTTATTTTCCAGGATGTTACACATAAGAAGCAGTTTGCTATTCTTATATGCAAATAGAAAGTTAAAGTAGCAATTAGAAAAAAGATGAGTAAATACAGACCGATTCAATCTCTTTTCAGGAAAAAAGGACAAAAAGAAAAACCAAAATCAAAACAAAAAGCAAAAACCAGAATGAATTTTGCTTTAAAAGGCTGTTATGAGGCACTGAAGGTGGGTGTGGTGGCTTATGCCTGTCCCAGCACTTTGGGAGGCCGAGGCAGGATAATGAATTAAGCCCAAGAGTTCAAGGGCAGCCTGGTGAGACCCTGTCTCTATAAAAAATTAAAAAAACAAAAACAAAAAAAGAAGCACTGGGCAAGTTGAGGGTGTTTAACAATACTAAGAGTTAACTTAGTGCTGATAGGATATTCATTAGCCCATGGTTGATTGAAATGAGCTTGCCTGCCACTTGAAGCTTTTTGTTCTTCAAAACAAGATTAGCCAGTGGGTCCTAATGTTCTTAACACTGAAGGTTTCCAGGGAGATTGAGTTCTTGTTACTCACTTAGCCACTCTTCCTTGTCTCTCTCTCTCTCTCTCTGAGTTATACTCACTATTTCTCCCTTTTAGATTGTTGGAATTGCTTTCTCAACAATTACTTGCATCCAGGTCCCTTTCTGAGGCATGCTTTTCGGTGCCACCCAAATTAGCCTCTATTCCATTTATAGTGCCTGTAACTGTTCTGTCTCCCTGATAATTACCTAATAATGAGTCAATAAAATTAAACCAGGCCTAATTTAATATGTGACTATTGTGTATAGCTCCTTTCTTCTGGCTGTCTGACTTCTCTGGCCATTTTCAGTTTTGGCAACTCAATTTAATTTTAAAGTTCAAGTCAAAATTTAGTGTCAGGCCACAGATAAGTTTCTGAACAAAAGTAGTATGAGGAATAAAGATAAACTGTCAACTGGAAGACGATCTTGGTTTTAAGTTGTCTTTCCTGACCATCAGTACCCTAAGAAGCCACTAGAGAGGATTAGCCCGTGATTCACTTGCAATTCAATCGCAGCTTGTCCCACATCTGCCTCTCATTTCATCTTTATTTTTGTAACCTTCTCTACGCTTCTCATTTTGTTTTCTAGGTTTACTCATGTTTTGCATGGGCCCACTTCTTTGCTACATGCAACTGAAATTCTACACCCAGAGCAGTTGATGGCTTTGCTGGTGATACAGCACTTAAAAAAGAATCTTTCCAACAATTAACTGAGTTGAACAGAGCTGTCTTAGATAAGGCTTAGTATGCTAGACAGCTAAGGAACTCCCACAGTGAAATTTTTTTTGCCACCCAGGAGAGGATAGTATTTAACTAAACTGGGATGCCATTTAATATCCATTTCCTGGTGATTTTTGATACACAGCAAATATTTGCTTAACTTTTTATAATGTATATAAACCTCCCCAAATTAGACATTATTTCAAAATGGTTTTACGTTGTTACAATATACTCACAAGTAGGTAGAAGATAAAGTTTGTTAAGGCAACATTAAGCTTGTTTATCACTATGATCCCATTGTCTTTTATTAAAATAACTTACATATATTCTACAAGCTGTAGAATTATTAAATTGTATGTGTGTTAATTTCTAGATAGTAAGTGCCTAAATTTTAAAATAAGCCTCAGATTCATTCATATCATATGTAATGATCAAATCAGAATAATTGAGATATCCATCACCTTAAACATTTCTTTATGCTGAGAACATTCAGATTATTATCTTCCAGCCATCTTGAAATATATGATAGATTATTATCACACATATCCTGAAATTATGTATATCAATTATATATCAATAAAAATAAACTATTAAAAAAATAAAATAATGCTCAGAATTTCAAATCATCCTTTTGCTTTTTTCATGTTATATTCCTGGATTCTAATGAACAGCCTCAGTAAAATGCATAAACAGATCTGGAATGAGACATTAGAAATGAATTCAAGTCTTAAAGCAAGGATCCCTTTTTGAGGAGAAATTGAGGATACAGCATTAATAGTCTGATGGTTTAAATGTCATCTTTTTAAGCTGATTCTCAGGCCCAAGAACAGACCAAGTATCAGAACAATTTAATTGTAATATCCTCTGTTCTTCTGGATTTCCTCCACCCTGCAGTCTCTCCCCTACTCACACATCTCTAGAGCCTACCCCTGTTTCCAAGCAGTTTGAAGCAAGTCCTTTGGTAGTAGGTGGCACCTGTCAGTTATTGTGAAGAAAGCTGAAGTTCTTTTCTTGAGGTTATTGTCAAGACCACAGGGGCACAGAGATGACCAGATGTGAATACCAGCACCACATCTTCTGACACTGCTTAGAGACAGCACAATACTTTAAGGTTGCATTCAGCAAAATTAACCGATTAATTCCATGGCCTTCTCCCTGGGAGCCTGGTTCCAAGTAGAGAACTGACTGATTAATCTCTACTACATTTCCTTAAGAAAAAAATGAGTAAGAGTACATGGTAAGATCAGTTTCAACCTGTAGTTCTGCAAGAGTAGAGCCCTGTGTAGAATTTAGAGTATACACTTCCCAAGTGAGCTGGAAGTATTTCCTAAAATAACTACTCATGTAGGAGATAGATTTCTATGAGAAAAGAATGCTTCTATTTCCCTTCAGGAATAAGTGAATATATGTGTTGTATATACACACATGTGGATTTCAGTTCAAGATTTAGAGCAACATCGATTATCAATATTTGCTTTGCATTTGTGAACAGTAGTAGAGCGTATGTCCTGTGATTTCTTGTGGAGATGAGTGACTGAAGAACATAGTACAAAACACACAACTATAGAATATTACAAACTGTTAAAATAACTGTACTAAAGCTTTGTATATCATGGAATAAAATAACCTTTTTAAAAAATTGTTCAACATTCAATTCTTCTGTTAGGTTTGTTTTTTTTTTTTTCTTTTTTTTTTTTTTGGAGATGGAGTCTCCCTTAATTGCCCATGCTGGAGAGCAATGGCATGATCTCGGCTCACTGCACCTTCCACCTCCTGGGTTCAAGCAATTCTCCCACCTCAGCCTCCCAAGTAGCTAGGATTACAGGCTCGCGCCATCTCACCATCAAAAATCACAGGCTAATTTTTGTATTTTTGTAGAGATGGAGTTGCACCATGTTGGCGAGGCTGGTCTTGAACTCTTGACCTCAGGTGATCTGCCCACCTCGGCCTCCCAAAGTGCTAGGATTACAGACATGAGCCATCATGCCCGGCCCAACTGTTCAATTTTTAAGAGTAGATAGCAATTGTACCCTGAACAAAGATGTCTAAGATTAAATTCATTTTAAAGAATGTATTTCCTTCCAATATAAGTGAACAATAAAGTTCAGTATGTAGTTATATTATAGGAAGAAAGATGGGCTGTGGAAGGAACACATATAAATTATTCAGGGTTCTCAAATTGCTGGATTGAAAATTTGGCTCCTTGGATTTGGTTATATATGCTTTTTTATAAATAAGAAATTAAAATCTAAGATTGTACCTATATATCTAATATAAGCGGTTTTGCTTACACACTGCTCACCAATTAGGTCACATTGGGATTTGCCTACATGTTATGACTTATGGCTTCAAAGACTCCCTTTTCAATATCAGTTCCACATTTTACACTTCCTAGACATTCTAACACTATGTAAAGTGACAACTGGGAATTGTGTTCACCTGCGCCTGTAGTTTTTACTCTATTACATTACCACCTGAAGTATACTCTTGTTCCTTTAAAGGAATTTGTTCATCTTCCTTTACAGTCTTTCAGTATCTTGCCAAGCCACACCCACAAAGTCCTGGGTAGGGCAACTTGGGGAGGAAATGGTCTGAAAACTATTCTGATCTACCTAAAACTCACTTAATCTTAGTCTTTTTAGTCAGCTACTGCCTGTACTGTAACCACTGTCAGCTTTTCCAGGTTAGTTCATTGTTTACTTCTATTTATTCATTTTTCCCCCTTGTCTACTAAATAAACATAGCCTTATTTCATTGCAGAACAGAACTTATGATGTATATTATAAGACCCATCTGAAAAAATATTTTTATGTAGCATTAACTGTCTTATTTCAAAACTTATCCCTGCATTCTTTGCAAGCATCAATGTCTGGTTCTTATGGAAATTGCTGGAAACCTCTATGACTACCTCTAAAAGAGATGCCATTTACCTTGGTTGCATGTTGCTTTTATGCTGAAGGCATAATACAACTGTGTAAACGTTAACCCTCTGATTATAGACTAGTAGCCCCACAGTGACATGAAATTTTTCCTTAGATTTGAGTATTTGCCTGGGCATTGTTATACAGGAAAATTACATGTGTTTTGGTATTTTTTAAAGCAAAGAGGACGTGTTAGATACACACTTTGTCCCAGGTTCCTATGGGAAAAGTAAGATTTTATAATGGAATATTTCCAATTCAGTATCACCTAGAGTCCATGACTGTGATAGATTCCAAAATAACCTGAATTAATAGATTAGAGATGTGGCAGCAATTCAGCTGCTAATCAGTTCAGAGAACACTAAATATATTAATTCCCTATAATACCTACATCCTATAATATATGAGGGATCCCTACAACATCATTATTTCTTTCCTTACTTACCAACTTGTTCTGCTCAGGTACTCCCAATGATTCAGAAACATCTTGAGCTCCCATTTTTGCCTCTTTTCCCAGCTGTATTTCTTTTCTTAGGTTTCAATACCTAATACATTTGGTAAGTCTGTTAGAAGTTATCCCAAGAGGTGGAGCAAGATGAAAGAATAGAAATCTCCACTGATTGTCCCCCACACAAGGACACCAATTTAACAACTACACAGAAAATACACTTTCATAAGAACCAAAGTTCAGGTGACACTCATAGTACCTGGTTTTAACTTCATATCACTGAAAGAAGTGCAGTGGCATTGTTGTCTGGGATAAATACCTGGGGCTCATGATCTCACACCAAGGGAATCAAGGATGCAGACATAAGAAGTGGGTGTAGGACTGGAAGTTTAATAGGAAAAAGAAAACAGCTGTGTCTCCTGCAAAAGAGCGAGGCACCTGAATGGGACTTCCGGCCCACAGTGGAGTGCACAGATTTTATAGACAGGCTTGAGAAGGCTGTGTCTGATTTACATAGGATCCACAGATTGGTTGGACCAGGTGTGACATTTACACAGCCTGCAGGGAAGCTGGCCACCCCACCCTAATCTTATTATGCAATGAGCTTTCCACTTGGCCAGCACCACGTTGTCCTCTCCTTACTGCCCACATGATTGAAAAGAAAAAGGGAAGATGGAGCCATCATCTCAAACATGGTGATTCCCAGGTAGTCCTTTCCTATTGGCACAACTGCCAGCATTCAGCCGTGAAAGCTTTCAGCTTCTTTGTCTACGTCTGTAGCTCGATTTTACAGGCTGCTCTTTGTTAGAAAAGAAAATGATTTGGGGGCTGCTTTTCATTAAAGGAAAACCTTACTGAAGACTTCCTTTCTTCTTCACTATCTGCCTAAGTAATTTCTTCTTAACTCCTTGTATATCAGGGGCACTGAGAGTAGCAGTCGTGAATCATGGATACCACCTCTCCCTCATCCCTTAGTGACAGCTGCATGGCATGGAGAGCATCTCTGGGCATTGGGGAGGGAGAACACAGCAATTGTGATGGACTGATCTCAGTGCTGTCCTGTTAGAGTGAAAAGGAAAACCAGACCAAACACAGCTGATGCCCTCCCATGGAGGGAGCATTTACACCAATACTAGCCAGAAGGGTCATTTAAACCAGCCCTAGCCACTGATCCCCGCGATCAGAACTTGAGTTCCCACAATCCTTGCCACCAAGGGATGCAGTGCTGTTTGTCTCCAAGTAAACTTGAAAGGCAGTCTAAATCATAAGGACTGCAACTCTTAGGTGAATCCTAGTGCTGTACTAGGCTCAGAGACGGTGGAGGAGTGAAAAGTTCCATTAAAGTCCAGTGACTCCACATGCAACATACTGAGACACCAACTGGGGCAGCCAAGGGAGTGCTGGCATCACCCCTTAACCCCAGGCTACAGAACTTGAAGCTCCAAAAGGGACCCCTTCCTTCCTCTTGAGGAGAGGAGGGAAGAGTAGAGAGGAGTTTGTCTTGCATCTTGAATACCAACTCAGCAACAGCAGGATAGGGCACCAGTCAGAGTAATGAGGTCCCAGTTTCAGGCCCTAGCTCCCAGATATTTTAAGCACACTCTGGGCCAGAAGAGAAGCTGCTACTTTGAAGGAAAGGACCCAGTCCTGGCAGCATTTGTCATCTGCTAATTGCAGCGCCCTTTGGCCCTGAACAACCAGCAGAGATACCTAGGTACTACATGGAGGGCCTTTGGTGAGCCTCTGAGACTTACTGGTTTCAAGTGAGACTTGGCGCATGACCGGTTGTGGTGGCTACGGGGCAAAACTCTTTTGGCTTGAGAAAAGCAAAGGAAAAAATAAAGGGGATTCTGTCTTGCACCTTAGGTGCCAGCATGGCCAAGAGGGGTAGAGTACAAAGTGGGCTCTTAGGGTCCCTGATTCAAGGATTTGACTCTT
The DNA here is from genome assembly GCF_009764315.1 of Trachypithecus francoisi. Classification (NCBI taxonomy): domain Eukaryota; kingdom Metazoa; phylum Chordata; class Mammalia; order Primates; family Cercopithecidae; genus Trachypithecus; species Trachypithecus francoisi. The sequence continues at coordinate 144,021,972 of NW_022681468.1, read as the reverse complement.
GGATGGCATTTCTGGACCTGTCCTGGGCCAGATGGGAGCCCATTGCCCTGAAAGATGAATCCTAGGCAGCATTCACCACAAGCTGTCTTAAGAGCCATTGGGCTCTTAGTAGTCTGGCAGTACTCCTCCTGGCCTGCAGTAGTGGTGGCTACTGGGTGAGGCCTCTCTTCCATTGGAAAGGCGAGGAGAGAGTGGGAAGGACTCTCTTGTGGTTTGAGTGCCAGCTTAGCCATAGTACAGTAGAACGTTAGGCAGACTTCCAGGGTTTTTGACTCTGGTCCCTGACTTAGGTGATACCTCTGAACCTAGCTAGAGCCTGGGGGACCTCACCTTCTTGAAGCGTAGGATGCAAGACTGGCTGACTTTGCCATCTGCTGATTGTAGAGCCCCAGGTCCTTGAGTGAATAGGTGTTAGCCAGGGAATGGTTACAACAAGCCTTGACAAGACCCAGTGCCTTACTTATTTCGGATCTGACTCAGTGCAGTCATAGTGGTCGTGGCAACAGGGATGCTTGTGTTATGCTTTCCCCAGCTTTAGGTGGCTCAGAACAAAGAGGAAAAGAAAAACAGTCTCTCTCTGGTAATCAAGAGAATTCTCTCAGGTGTTGTCCAAGACCATTAAGGTGGTACTTCTGTGAGTCTGCAAGAACAACAATGTCACTGGGGCTTGGGGTGTCCCCTAAAGCAGATATAGCTTAGATTATAATACCCAAGTCCTTTTGAGTATCTGGAAAGCCTTCCCAGGAAGGACAGGTACAAACAAGCCCAGACAGTGAAGACTACTGTAAATACCTAACTTTTCAATGCCCAGACATTGAAGAACATCTACTAGTATAAGACCATTCAGAAAAACATGACATCAGCAAATAAACTAGATAAGGCACCAGGGAACAACCCTGGAGAAACAGATATGTGACCTTTCAGACAGAGAATTCAAAATAGCTATGTCAAGGAAACTCAAATACATTCAATATTACACAAGAAATTCAGAATCCTATCCTATAAATTTAACAGATTGAAATAAGCAGAAATTCTGGAGCTGATAAATGCAATTGGCATACTGAAGAATGCATCAGAGTCTTTTAATAGCAGAACTGATCAAGCAGAAGAATTAGTGATATTGAAGATAGGCTATTTGAAAATCCACAGAGGAGACAAAATTTTTTAAAAAATGAAGCATGCTTGCAGGATCTGTAATATAGCCTCCAAAGAACAAATCTAAGAGTTGTTTGCCTTAAAGAGGAGGTAGAGAAAGAAAATAGGAGTACAAAGTTTATTCAAAGGGATAACAACAGAACTTTCCAAACCTAGAGAAAGATATTAATATACAAATACAAGAAAGTTACAGAACACCAAGAAGACTTAAGACTACCTCAAGGTATTTAATCATCAAACTCCTAAAGTTCAAGGAAGCATCCTAAAAGCAGCAAGAAAAAAGGAACAAATGATATACAATAGAACTCCTATACTTTTGGCAACAGACTTTTCATTAGAAATGTTACAGGCCAGGAGAGAGGGGCATGATATATTTAAAGTCCTGAAAGAAAAAACTTTTACCCTAGAATAGCATATCCAGTAAAAATGTCCTTCAAACATGAAGAAGAAATAAACATTTTCCCAGACAAACAAAAGTTGAAGAATTTTATCAATACCAGGCCTGTGCTAAAAGAAATGCTAAAGGGAATTCTTCATTCAGAAAGAAAAGCATACTAATGAGCAACAAATAATCATCTGAAGGTACAAAACTCACTGGGTATAGTAACACACAGAAAAACAGTTTTAGTTGTAACACTAACTGTGGTATGTAAACTATCCTTATCCTAATTAGAAAGACTAAACAATGAACCACTCACAAATAATAAGTACAACAACTTTTGAAGATACAGTACCATAAGATAAATAGAAACAAGAAAAAGTTAAAAAGTGTGAGGACAAAGTTAAAGTGTAGAGTTTTTATTAGTTTTCTTTTTGTTTATGTAAACAGTGTTAAGCTGTTATCGGGCTAAAATAATGAGTTGTAAGATAGTATTTGCAAACTTCATGGTAACCTTAAACCAAAGAACATACAATGTAGATACAAAAAATAAAATGCAAGAAACTAAATCTTACCACTGGAGAAAATCAGCTTCACTAAATAAAGACAGGAAGGAAAGAAAGACAAAAGAGAAGACCAGAAAACAAATAACAAAGTGGCAGGAGTTAAGTCCTCACTTATCAATAATGTTGAATGTAAGTGGACTAAACTCTCTAATCAAATACATGGACTAGCTGGATGGATGAAAAAACAAGCCCTATTGATCTGTTGCCCACACGAAACATACTTCCCTTATAAAGACATACACAGGCTGAAAATAAAGGGATAGAAAAAGATACTTCGTGACAATGGAAACCAAAAAAGCAGGAGTCACTATAATTATATCAGAGAAAATACATGTCAAGATAAAAACTCCAAGAAGAGACAAAGGTCACTATATAATGATAAAGGTGGGTCAATTCAGCAATAAGATAGTACCCAGATATATAAACAAAATCTTATTAGAGCTAAACAGATAAGCCCCAAGGTACTATAGACAAAATAGATCTAATATCTATAGAAAATTTCATCCAAGAACTGCAGAATACATTCTTTTCCTCAGCACATGGATCATTTTGAAGGATAGGCCATACCTTAGGTCACAAAACAAGTCTGGAAATACTCAGAAAACTGAAATTATATGAAGCATCTTCTCTGATCACAATGGAGTAAAACTAGAAATTAACAAGGAATTTTGGAAACTATACAAATACATGGAAATTAAACAATATGCTCCTCAGTGGCCAGTAGGTTAATAAAATTGAGAAGGAAATTGAATAATTTCACAATATACTGAAATCTATGGGGTACAACAAAAGCACCACTAAGAGGGAAGGTTACAGTTATAAATGCCTACATCTGAAAAGAGGAAAAGCTTCAAATGAACAATCTAATAATGCATCGTAAAGAACTAGAAAAGCAAAAGCAAACAAAACCCAAAATTAGTAGAAGAAAAGAAATAATAAAGATCAGAGCAGAACTTAATGAAATTGCCATGAAAAAAATAAAAAAGACCAATGAGACAAAAAGTTACTGTTTTGAAAAGTTAAAACAACATTAATAAAACTTTAGACAGGCTAAGAAAAAACAGAAAATATTAAATAAAATCAGAAATAAAAAGTTGTCATGACAACTGATACTGCAGGAATTCAAAGGAACTACTAGTGGCTATTATGAGCAACTACATGCCAATAAATTAGAAAATGTAGAAGAAAGGGACAAATTCCTAGACATGTACAACCTGCCAAGGTTGAACCAAGAAGAAATCCAAAACCTGAACAGACCAATAAATAGTACACAATCAAAACTATATAATAAAAAGTATCCCATAAGGAAAAGCTCAGGACCTGATGGCTTCACTGGTGAATTCTATCAAACATTTGAAGGAAAACTAATACCAATCTTACTCAAACAATTCCAAAAAATAGAGAAGGGAATACTTCCACACTTATTCTACTAGACCAGTATTATTGATACCAAAACCAAAAACAAATTAAAAAAACCACTACATTTTGATGTATTGAATGTTGATGCAAAGATCCTCAGCAAAGTATTAGCAAACCAAATGTCACAATACATTAGAAAGATCATCATGACCAAGCAGGATATATCCCTGGGATGCAAGTATGGTTCACCATATGCAAATCAATCAATGTGATAAGGACAAAGACCATATGATCATTTCAAATGATGCTGAAAAAGAGGTTGATAAAATCCTCAGTCGTTTCATGACAATACACCCTCAAAAAGCTGGGGATAAAAGGAACATACTTCAACATAATAAAAACCATGTATGACAGACCCACAGGTAGTATCATACTGAATGGGGAAAAACTGAAAGCCTTTCATCTACGATCTCAAAAACAATAAGGGTGCTCACTGTCACCACTGTTATTCAACATAGAACTTGAACTCCTAGCTAGAGCAGTCAGACAAGAGACAGATATAAAGGCATCCAAATTGGAAAGGAAGAAAAATCACCTGGCTTTGCAAATAATAAGATTTTAAAAAATTTTTTATTTTTTTAATTATACTTTAAGTTCTAGCGTACATGTGCATAATGTGCAGGTTTGTTACATATGTATACTTGTGCCATGTTGGTGTGCTGCACCCATCAACTTGTCAGCACCCATCAACTTGTCATTTACATCAGGTATAACTCCCAATGCAATCCCTCCCCTCTCCCCCCTCCCCATGATAGGCCCCGGTGTGTGATGTTCCCCTTCCCGAGTCCAAGTGATCTCATTGTTCAGTTCCCACCTATGAGTGAGAACATGTGGTGTTTGGTTTTCTGTTCTTGTGATAGTTTGCTAAGAATGATGGTTTCCAGCTGCATCCATGTCCCTACAAAGGACACAAACTCATCCTTTTTTATGGCTGCATAGTATTCCATGGTGTATATGTGCCACATTTGCTTAATCCAGTCTGTCACTGATGGACATTTGGGTTGATTCCAAGTCTTTGCTATTGTGAATAGTGCCGCAATAAACATACATGTGCATGTGTCTTTATAGCAGCATGATTTATGATCCTTTGGGTATATACCCAGTAATGGGATGGCTGGGTCATATGGTACATCTAGTTCTAGATCCTTGAGGAATCGCCATACTGTTTTCCATAATGGTTGAACTAGTTACAATCCCACCAACAGTGTAAAAGTGTTCCTATTTCTCCACATCCTCTCCAACACCTGTTGTTTCCTGACTTTTGAATGATTGCCATTCTAACTGGTGTGAGATGGTATCTCATTGTGGTTTTGATTTGCATTTCTCTGATGGCCAGTGATGATGAGCATTTTTTCATGTGTCTGTTGGCTGTATGAATGTCTTCTTTGAGAAATGTCTGTTCATATCCTTTGCCCACTTTTTGATGGGGTTGTTTGTTTTTTCTTGTAAATTTGTTTGAGTTCTTTGTAGATTTTGGATATTAGCCCTTTGTCAGATGAGTAGATTGCAAAAATTTTCTCCCATTCTGTAGGTTGCCTGTTCACTCTGATGGTGGTTTCTTTTGCTGTGCAGAAGCTCTTGGGTTTAATGAGATCCCATTTGTCAATTTTGGCTTTTGCTGCCGTTGCTTTTGGTGTTTTAGACATGAAGTCCTTGCCCATGCCTATGTCCTGAATGGTACTACCTAGGTTTTCTTCTAGGCTTTTTATGGTATTAGGTCTAACATTTAAGTCTCTAATCCATCTTGAATTAATTTCGTATAAGGAGTAAGGTAAGAAAGGATCCAGTTCAGCTTTCTACTTATGGCTAGCCAATTTTCCCAGCACCATTTATTAAATAGGGAATCCTTTCCCCATTTCTTGTTTCTCTCAGGTTGTCAAAGATCAGATGGCTGTAGATGTGTGGTATTATTTCTGATGACTATGTTCTGTTCCATTGGTCTATATCTCTGTTGTGGTACCAGTACCATGCTGTTTTGGTTACTGTAGCCTTGTAGTATAGTTTGAAGTCAGGTAGCATGATGCCTCCAGCTTTGTCCTTTTGACTTAGGATTGTCTTGGCAATGCGGGCTCTTTTTTGGTTCCATATGAACTTTAAAGCAGGGCTGTTGAATTTTGTCAAAAGCCTTTTCTGCATCTATTGAGATAATCATGTGGTTCTTGTCTTTGGTTCTGTTTATATGCTGGACTACGTTTATTGATTTGTGAATGTTGAACCAGCCTTGCATCCCAGGGATGAAGCCCACTTGATCATGGTGGATAAGCTTTTTGATGTGCTGCTGAATCCGGTTTGCCAGTATTTTATTGAGGATTTTTGCATCGATGTTCATCAGGGATATTGGTCTAAAATTTTCTTTTTTTGTGTGTCTGTGCCAGGCTTTGGTATCAGGATGATGTTGGCCTCATAAAATGTGGCCAGGCGCGGTGGCTCACGCTTGTAATCCCAGCACTTTGGGAGGCCGAGGCGGGCGGATCACGAGGTCAGGAGGTCGAGACCATCCTGGCTAACACAGTGAAACCCCGTCTCTACTAAAATTACAAAAAATGAGCCGGGCGAGGTGGCGGGCGCCTGTAGTCCCAGCTACTCGGGAGGCTGAGGCAGGAGAATGGTGTGAACCCGGGAGGCGGAGCTTGCAGTGAGCCAAGATCACGCCACTGCACTCCAGCCTGGGCGACAGAGTGAGACTCCGTCTCAAAAAAAAATAAAAAATAAAAAATAAAAAAAATAAAATAAAATGAGTTAGGGAGGATTCCCTCTTTTTCAATTGATTGGAATAGTTTCAGAAGGAATGGTACCAGCTCCTCCTTGAACCTCTGGTAGAATTCAGCTGTGAGTCCATCTGGTCCTGGACTTTTTTTGGTTGGTAGGCTATTAATTATTGCTTCAATTTCAGAGCCTGCTATTGGTCTATTCAGGGATTCAACTTCTTCCTGGTTTAGTCTTGGGAGAGTTTAAGTGTCCAGGAAATTATCCATTTCCTCTAGATTTTCTAGTTGATTTGCATAGAGGTGTTTATAGTATTCTCTGATGGTTGTTTGTATTTCTGTGGGGTCGGTGGTGATATCCCCTTTATCGTTTTTTATTGCATCTATTTGATTCTTCTCTCTTTTCTTCTTTATTAGTCTTGCTAGCGGTCTGTCAATTTTGTTGGTTTTTTCAAAAAACCAACTCCTGGATTCATTGATTTTTTGGGGGGGTTTTTTGTGTGTCTATCTCCTTCAGTTCTGCTCTGATCTTAGTTATTTCTTGCCTTCTGCTAGCTTTTGAATGTGTTTGCTCTTGCTTCTCCAGTTCTTTTAATTGTGATGTTAGAGTGTCAATTTTAGATCTTTCCAGCTTTCTCTTGTGGGCATTTAGTGCTATAAATTTCCCTCTACACACTGCTTTAAATGTGTCCCAGAGATTCTGGTATGTTGTATCTTTGTTCTCATTGGTTTCAAAGAACATCTTTATTTCTGCCTTCATTTCGTTATGTACCCAGTAGTCATTCAGGAGCAGGTTGTTCAGTTCCATGTAGTTGAGCGGTTTAGATTGAGTTTCTTAGTCCTGAGTTCTAGTTTGATTGCACTGTGGTCTGAGAGACAGTTTGTTATCATTTCTGTTCTTTTACATTTGCTGAGGAGTGCTTTACTTCCAATATGTGGTCAATTGGAATAAGTGTGATGTGGTGCTGAGAAGAATGTATATTCTGTTGATTTGGGGTGGAGAGTTCTATAGATGTCTATTAGGTCCGCTTGGTGCAGAGATGAGTTCAATTCCTGAATATCCTTGTTAACTTTCTGTCTCGTTAACCTGTCTAATGTTGACAGTGGAGTGTTGAAGTCTCCCATTATTATTGTATGGGAGTCTAAGTCTCTTTGTAAGTCTCTAAGGACTTGCTTTATGAATCTGGGTGCTCCTGTATTGGGTGCATATATATTTAGGAGAGTTAGCTTTTCCTGTTGAATTGATCCCTTTACCATTATGTAATGGCCTTCTTTGTCTCTTTTGATCTTTGAAGGTTTAAAGTCTCTTTTATCAGAGACTAGGATTGCAACCCCTGCTTTTTTTTGTTCTCCATTTGCTTGGTAGATCTTTCTCCATCCCTTTATTTTGAGCCTATGTATGTCTCTGCATGTGAGATGGGTCTCCTGAATACAGCAGACTGATGCATCTTGACTCTTTATCCAGTTTGCCAGTCTGTGTCTTTTAATTGGAACATTTAATCCATTCACATTTCAGGTTAATATTGTTATGTGTGAACTTGATCCTGCCATTATGATATTAACTGGTTATTTAGCTCGTTAGTTGATGCAGTTTCTTCCTAGCCTCGATGGTCTTTACATTTTGGCATGTTTTTGCAATGGCTGGTAGCAGTTGTTCCTTTCCATGTTTAGGGCTTCCTTCGGGGTCTCTTGTAAGGCAGGCCTGGTGGTGACCAAATCTCTAAGCATTTGCTTATCTGTAAACAATTTTATTTCTCCTTCACTTATGAAACTTAGTTTGGCTGGATATGAAATTCTGGGTTTAAAATTCTTTTCTTTAAGAATGTTGAATATTGGCCCCCACTCTCTTCTGGCTTGTAGAGTTTCTGCCAAGAGGTCTGCTGTTAGTCTGATGGGCTTCCCTTTGTGGGTAACCCGACCTTTCTCTCTGGCTGCCCTTCAGATTTTTTCCTTCATTTCAACTTTGGTGAATCTGGCAATTATGTGTCTTGGAGTTGCTCTTCTCGAGGAGTATCTTTGTGGCATTCTCTTTATTTCCTGAATTTGAATGTTGGCCTGCCCTACTAGGTTGGGGAAGTTCTCCTGGATGATATCCTGAAGAGTGTTTTCCAACTTGGTTCCATTTTCCCCCTCACTTTCAGGCACCCCAATCAGACGTAGATTTGGTCTTTTTACAAAATCCCATACTTCTTGCAGGCTTTGTTCATTTCTTTTTCTTCTTTTTTCTTTTGGTTTCTCTTCTCACTTCATTTCATTCATTTGATCCTCAATCGCTGATACTCTTTCTTCCAGTTGATCGAGTCAGTTACTGAAGCTTGTGGATTTGTCACGTATTTCTCGTGTCATGGTTTTCATCTCTGTCATTTCATTTATGACCTTCTCTGCATTAATTATTCTAGCTATCAATTCTTCCACTCTTTTTTCAAGATTTTTAGTTTCTTTGCGCTGGGTACATAATTCCTCCTTTAGCTCTGAGAAGTTTGATGCACTGAAGCCTTCTTCTCTCATCTCGTCAAAGTCATTCTCTGACCAGCTTTGATCCGTTGCTGGCAATGAGCTGCGCTCCTTTGCAGGGGGAGATGCGCTCTTATTTTTTGAGTTTCCAGCTTTTCTGCCCTGCTTCTTCCTCATCTTTGTGGTTTTATCTGCCTCTGGTCTTTGATGATGGTGACGTACTGATGGGGTTTTGGTATAGGTGTTCTTCCTGTTTGATAGTTTTCCTTCTAGTAGTCAGGACCCTCAGCTGTAGGTCTGTTGGTGATTGCTTGAGGTCCACTCCAGACCCTGTTTGCCTGGGTATCAGCAGCAGAGGCTGCAGAAGATAGAATATTGCTGAACAGTGAGTGTACCTGTCTGATTCTTACTTTGGGAGCTTCCTCTCAGGGGTGTACTCCACCCTGTGAGGTGTGGGGTGTCAGACTGCCCCTGGTGGGGGATGTCTCCCAGTTAGGCTACTCAGGGGTCAGGAACCCACTTGAGCAGGCAGTCTGTCCGTTCTCAGATCTCAACCTCCGTGTTGGGAGATCCACTGCTCTCTTCAAAGCTGTCAGACAGAGTCATTCGCGTCTGCACAGGCCTCTGCTGCTTCCCCTGTTGTTGTTTATCTGTGCCCTGTCCCCAGAGGTGGAGTCTACAGAGACAGGCAGGTTTCCTTGAGCTACTGTGAGCTCCACCCAGTTGGAGCTTCCCAGCGGCTTTGTTTACCTACTTAAGCCTCAGCAATGGCGGGTGCCCCTCCCCCAGCCTCACTGCTGCCTTGCGGTTAGATCGCAGACTGCTGTGCTAGCAATGAGAGAGGCTTTGTGGGAGTGGGACCCTCCTGGCCAGGTGTGGGTATAATCTCCTGGTGTGCCCGTTTGCTGAAAGCGCAGTATTGGGGTGGGAATTACCCGATTTTCCAGGTGTTGTGTGTCTCAGTTCCCCTGTCTAGGAAAAGGGATTCCCTTCCCCCTTGTGCTTCCCAGGTGAGGCGATGCCTCGCCCTGCTTCAGCTCTTGCTGGTCGGGCTGCAGCAGCTGACCAGCACCGATTGTCCGGCACTCCCCATGGAGATGACCCCAGTACCTCAGTTGAAAATGCAGAAATCACCGGTGTTCTGTGTCACTCACGCTGGGAGTTGGAGACTGGAGCTGTTCCTATTTGGCCATCTTGCTCTGCCCCCCAATAAGATCTTATATTTGATAAAAACTAAAGACTCCACAAGAAAACGATTAGAACTGATAAATTTAGAAAACTTGTAGGATACAAATTTAACAAAAATCAGTAGCATTTCTACCTGCCAACAGTGAACAATGTGAAAAAGGAATTTAAAAAGTAATCCCATTTACAATAGTCACACATAAAATGGAATACCTAGGGATTAACCAAAGAAGGGAAAGATTTCTACAATGAAAACTGTAAAATACTGAAATAATCAATTGAAGAGGACAACAAAAACTGGAACAATTTTCCATGTTCATGGATTGGAAGAGTCAATATTGTTAAAAAGTCCATACTACCCCAAACAATCTATAGATTCACTGTAATCCCTATCAAAATACCAATGACGTTCTACACAGAAATAGAGGAAACCATCCTAAAATTTACGTGGAACCACAAAAAACCCAGAATATCCAAAGCTGTTCAAAGCAAAAAGAACAAAACTGGAAGAATCACATTACTTGACTTCAAATTATACAACAGAGCTATAGTGACCAAAACAGCATGGTACTGGCATAAAAACAGACACACAGACCAATGGAACAGAATAAAGAATCCAGAAACAAATTCACACACCTACAGTGAACTCATTTTCAACAAAGGTGCCAAGAATATGCACTGGGGAAGAGACAGTCTCTTCAATAAATAGTGCTGGGAAAACTGGATAGCCACATGCAGAATGAAACTAGATATTTATCTCACTACATACAAAAATCAAAATGGATTGAGGACTTAAATCTAAGTCCTCAAACTGTGAAACTACTACAAGAAAAAGTTGGGGAAATTCTCTAGGACATAGGCCTGGCAAACATTTCTTGAGCAATACACCATAAGCACAGGCAACCAAAAGCAAAAATGGGCAAATGGGTTCACATCAAGTTAAAAAGCTTTTGCACATCAAAGGAAGCAATCAACAAAGTGAAAAAACTACCCGCATAATGGGAGAAAATATTTGCAAACTACCCATCTGACAAAGGATTAATAACCAGAATACGTGGTGCTCAAACTGTTTAGAAAAAAAATTGAATAATCTGATTGAAAAAATGGGCAAAAGATTTGAATAAACATTTTTCAAAAGAAGACATACAAATGACAAACAGGCGTGTTAAAACATGCTCAACATCGTTGATCATCAGATAAATGCAAATCAAAACTACAATGAGATCATGTCGCCCCAGTTAAAATGGCTTATAACCAAAAGACAGGTTGGTGAGGATGTGGAGAAAAGGGAACTCTCATACACTGTCATTGGGAATGTAAATTAATACAACCACAGTTTAAAGGTTCGTCAAAAAACTAGAAATTGAGCTGCCATATGATCCAGCCATCCCAATCCTGGATATATATCCCAAAGAAAGGAAATCAGTAAACCAAAAAGATATTGGCACACCTATGTTTGTTGCAGCACTGTTTATATAATACCTGATTTGGAAGCAACCTGTGTCCGTCAATAGATAAATTGATAAAGAATTGTGGTACGTATACACAATGGAGTACTATTCATCCATAATATAGAATGAGATCCTGTCGTTTGCAATAACATGGATGGAACTGGAGATCATTATGTTAACCAAAATAAGCCAGGCACAGAAAGACAAACGTTGCATATTCTCACTTATTTGTGGGATCTAAAAATAAAAGCAATTGACCTCATGGACATAAAGAGTAGAAGGATGATTACTAGAGACTGGGAAGGTAGTGAGGGGTAGGAGAGAAGTGGGAATGGCTCATGGGTACAAAAAGATAGTTAAAAAGAATGAATAAACCCTACTATTTGATAGCACAACAGGGTAACTATAGTCATATATATAAATACATTATTTTTAAGCAGAAAAATAATATTTATAATTAATATTATTATTATTTTTAGACAGGCTATTGCCCAGGTTGGAGTACAGTGGCACAGTCTCCACTCACTGCAACCTCCGCCTCCTGAGTTCAAGCAATTCTCATGCTTCAGCTTCCCTGGTAGCTGGGGTTACAGGTGCCCACCACTAACTTGTGTATTTTTTATTTTTAGTAGAGATGGGATTTCACCACGTTGGCCAGGCTGGTCTCAAACTCCTGACCTCAGGTGATCCACCTGCCTGGGCCTCCCAAAGTACTGGGGTTACAGGCATGAGCCACCATGCTCGGCCAGTCAATAGTAATTTAATTGTACATTTGAAAATAATTTAGAGTGTGTAATTGGATTGTTTATAACTCAAAGGATAAATGCTTTAGAGGAATGAAGCCCATTCTCCATGGTCTGCTTATTTCACATTGCATGCCTGTATAAAAACATCTTATGTACCCCATAAATATATATACTTACCCACAAAACTTAAAAATTAAAATTAAAAGATCCAGTTAGTATGTATATTGAGGGATAGATTTTTAATACATAAAGGTACATGTTAGCAGTTCATTGAGCCAAGGAAAGGGTTACATACTGGTTAAGTAGGGTGCACTTGACATTTAAGAACCACTGAAGAGCTTGGAAATGTGTTATCCAAATGCCCCGATTACATTAGGGGGAAAGAGTTCAGATGATGCTGACGTTGATTTTTCAGTAACTTTTTTGCATTCTATTGTCCATATTTGCAGATTTCAAATAAAATTTGTATGTATAAATGAAAAAAGAAGTTATCCCATGGCCCAAGAGTATCTGGATGGTTTAGCTTACAGAGCCACCTCTGTAGCTGGGAATGTCTCAACAAGATAGCTCTACAGACATTCAGTACATTCCATGCACTAGGATAACTTTCTATTAAATACATTCCATAGAAAACAGAGAATAGTTCAAACATGCTGGTAACCCTTTGTGTTCAAATTACTGTCTGTGAAGATTGGTGGTCTAATTTAATGAACTCAAAACATAAAAACCATGAATAAAAATATAATTTCTTTTTTTTTTTTTTTTTTTTGAGACGGAGTCTTGCTCTGTTGCCCAGGCTGGAGTGCAGTGGCCGGATCTCAGCTCACTGCAAGCTCCGCCTCCCGGGTTCACGCCATTCTCCTGCCTCAGCCTCCCGAGTAGCTAGGACTACAGGCCCCCGCCACCTCGCCCGGCTAGTTTTTTTTTTGGTATTTTTAGTAGAGACGGGGTTTCACCGTGTTCGCCAGGATGGTCTCGATCTCCTGACCTCGTGATCCGCCCGTCTCAGCCTCCCAAAGTGCTAGGATTACAGGCTTGAGCCACCGCGCCCAGCTTAAAAATATAATTTCTATGCAAGTAGACTGACTTCATTTATGCTTTCCAATTTCTGAGGATATCACAGCTATTGGTTAATAAGAGATTTAGGAAGGAAAGCATCCTGAAAGGTATTTGAAAAGCTAGAATAATCTTCAGGTCACAGATGCTGTATACTATTGGAAGATGCCACATGTTGTGCTCAGAGTAATTCGTCATACCACAGCGATTCCATGGTTATTCTGGCAGGTATAGATGCTCCATAATTGCATAAAGAGCACTGGGGATTTGGAGTGGTAACTTTGTGTGCAGCCAAAGTGACTAGGTGGCTTTTCATGAAGTTGTATTTGTACAGCAAGAACACATTTGGTTTATTAGAAGCATAGTTTGAGGTAATATTCTTCTACCATATGACGAGTTGCATAGTCACTCTTTGGAGCTGCCGTTGTATGGGAATCAGAGGAATTATTTTTATATCTTAAAACAGTGTTCCTAATTACCCAGACTAGAATATCTTCCTTTAATTTTACTTCCATTTTCACCTACTCTTCCAATTTTAACATGTTAAGATGGTAACAGTACCAAGACTAGGAGTTCCCAAATGCTGCCCAAAGTAAGTCCAGTATGTAGAACAGAAAGTGAGAACTATGCTGAAGGATGACAAAGGGAAGATCGATGGACAAGAATGGAGAGACCAGGAGTAGACAGCGTGATTTTTTAGGTGTCACCATATAATTCTTATGTTGGTACTTTATTTTTTAGGTGTTTTCACCAAATAGGAAGAAGATAGTAAAAAATATTTCAGCTGGAGAGTGGACTTTGGCCAAGAAAATAGTGGGCCTGGGAAAAACATGTTGAGTTTGTTGGGATAACTATTTTTTTTTAAGAGAAATTGATTAGCATCTTGAGGATTTTTTTGAAAATCCTGTTTAAGGTCACCGTCCTAAAGGTCGGGTTTTGCTGGGACAATTACACCTTAAGTGGCCATGAGTCCTTCTAATCTAAACAGATAACAAACGCAATTTTGTATAACACTGCCTCCTATTGTGTTAGGGCTAAGATATAGGCTTACTCCTTTTCCAATGATGTATATGAGCCTTGTCATTATTATGCACATGTGAAAGGTTGAGGCAGAAATTAGGAATTAGAGGAATATAATAAATATTGACTCACTAGATCTCTTCTTAGGAGATACTGAAACCTTTTAAGATATTTAAGAATGATGAATTAACTTATAGTTGATAGAATATTTATTATGCCATGGTCCACTTGGATGAGCTTGCGTGACACTTGAATCTTTTTGTCCTTCAACACAAGACTGGTCAGTGGATCCTAATGTCCTTAACACTGAAAGTTCCCAGGGACTTTGAACTCGGTTTGCCCACAGAGCCAATCTTCATTGTCTCTTCTTCCCTGTCTTATTCTCCCTGCTGCCACCCCTGTGGCATCCTGGGATCACCTACTAAGACAACTATCTATGTCCAGTTGACTGTCTCAGGTGTCCTTTTCAATGCCTCCCAATTTAGTCACATAGTCTTTATTTCATTTCTATAGCCTGTGAGTGTCTTGGCTTTCTGAGAAATTACCTGATGAAGAACCAATACTTAATCCAGGTTTTCCTTTTGCACTTTGTGTATTCTGTGTTGCTGCTTGGTTTTCCCACTGGCTTCCTGACTATCCAAGTTCAATCTTTGTGTTTGGAGCTCAGTTTTTGTTTTACCAGTTCAAGCCCACACTAATATTGGACCATACATAAGGTTCTGAGAAAATGCTTTGTTATGAATAAAGATATATAATTAATTGAATATCTATCTGGATTTAAAGGATCCTTGTTTTTACAACCTAGCAGTACCTTAACAAGCCACCAGGCATAACCAGCACTTGATTCACTTGCAATTTAGCCACTTCTTGTTTCACACCTGTCTCTCACTTTTTCTACAATTATTTCATCTTTGTTTTGGATTATTGGTTAATTAATCTTTGGCATGGCCCACTCCTTTGCTACCTACAACTGAAACTTTACACCTGGGGCAGTTAATGGCATTGTTGCTGATAGACCAGACTATTGTCATCTTCCCAGAGAATACTACTAAGTTGATTGTCTTAGCATCCTGGAGAGTTAAGGAACTCACTGGTGAAATATGTGCCACCCAACAGAAATATACATACATACATACATACATATACATACACACACTCTCCATATACTAGAGTATACATATATACATAGTGTGTATTTGTGTGTGATGCAATATACAAAACAAAAAACTTAACATTGTAACTATTTTTCAGTGTACAGGTTAGTGGCATTAGTACATTTACATTGTTGTGCATCCATCACTTCTGTCTGCCTCCAGAACTTCTTCATCTTCCCAAACTGATACTCTGTACTCATTAAACAAGGATTCCTCATTTCCCCTCCTTCCAGCCCCTAGTAGCCACTGTTCTACTTCTACCTCTATGAATTTGACTAATCTGGGTGCCTCATAAGTGGAATCATACACTATTTGTTCTTTTGTGTCTGGCTTATTTCACTTGCTGTCATGTTTTCAAGTTTCATCCAGATTGCAGTGTGTGTCAGGACTTCCTTTCTTTTTGGGGCCAAATAATATTACATTGCATTTGTATACCACATTTTGTTTATCCACTCATGATGGACACTTGGGTTGATTCTACCTCTTTGCTATTGTGAATAAATCTGCTATGAACACAGATGTACACATATTAGTTTAAATATTTGCTTTCAATTTTTTGAATATACCCATAAATGGGATTGCTGAATCATGTGGCAATTCTATGTTTAATTTTTTAAAGAAGCACCATACTGTTTTCCATAATGGCTGCACCATTTTACATTTCCACTGGCAGTGCACAAGAGTTCTAATTTCTCAACATCTTTGCCAATACTTTTTTTTTTCTTTTACTTTTTCCGTTATTAGCCCTTCTAAAGGGTCTGAAGTGGAATATCTCATTGTGGTTTTGATTTGTATTTCTCTAATGATAATAATGTCAAGCATTTGTCATGTGTTTATTGGTCGTTTGTATATTTTTACTGGAGAAATGGTCTATTCCAGTCTTTTGCCTATGTTTTGAATTGGGCTATTACTTTTTGTTGAAATGTAGGAGTTCTTTATATATTCTGGATATTAATCTTATCAGATTTATGGTTTGAAAATATTTTCTCCCCAGTGTTAGTCGCCTTTTTATTCTGTTTGATAGCGTCATTTGGTGCACAATGTTTTCAGTTTTGATGAAGTTTAATTTATCTATTTTTTCTTTTGTTGCCTGTGCTTTTGATGTTATATCCAAGAAATAATTGCCAAGCCCAACGTCATGGTCCTTTCCCCCTTTTCTTATAAGGGTTTTATACTTTTGGCTGGGCGCTGTGGCTCACTCCTGTAATCCCAGCACTTTGGGAGGCTGAGATGGATGGATTACTTGAGGCCAGGAATTCAAAACCAGCCTGGCCAACATGGTGAAACCCCGTCTCTACTAAAAATACAAAAAATTAACCAGGCTTGATGGCGGGCACCTGTAGTCCCAGCTACTTGGGAGGCTGAGGCAGGAGAATCACTTGAACCCAGAAGGTGGAGGTTGCAGTGAGCCAAGATCGTGCCATTGCACTCCAGCCTGGGCAACAAGAGTAAGACTCTGTCTCAAAAAAAAAAAAAAAAAAAAAAAAAAAAATATATATATATATATATATATACATACTTTTATGTTGTGGGTGTTCGTACATGTTGTAAGGTAAGAGTCCAACTTCATTCTTCTGCCTGTACATATCCAGTTTTCCAAGCATAATTTGGTGAAAGAAGTCCTTTTCCCACTGAATGATCTTGTACCCTTGTCAAAAATCATTTGGCCATATATGCAAGGGTTTATTTCTGAACTCTTTCAACTTATTTTATTGAGCTATATGTCTTTATGCCAGAACCACACTGATTACTGACTTTGTAGTAAGTTTGGATATCAGGAAATGTGAATCCTCTGATTTTGTTTCTGCTTTCACTATATTTTTTGCTAGTTATGGTCCCTTGAGATTTTATGTGAATTTTAGGATAAATTTTTCTTGTGAAAAAAAAAAATCATTGGGACTTTAATAGGGATTGCATTGAATCTGTAGATCACTTCGGGTAGTATTGGTATCTTAAGAATATTAAATTTCCATAATCTGTGAACATGGATTATCTTTTCATTTATTTATATCTCCTTTAATTTCTTTCAGCAATTGTAGTTTTCAGTGTATGACTCATTTGATTTCTTGATTAAGTTAATTACTATTTTATTATTTTTAATGCCATTATAAATGAAATTGCTTTTTAATCCCTTATTTGGAGTCCACATTGTTATTGTATACAGATGTAACTGATTTTGTATAGAGATGTAACTGATGTATTAATCTTGTATCCTGCAACTCTGCTGAATTTGTCTATCAGTTCTGATAGTTTTTTTGTGAAATTTTTAGTTTACAGTTGTTTTTTTTTTTCCACAGTTTTAAGTAGTTCTTATTTAACTAGGATGGCTGTAATGGATCTGTTGATATTAGAATATAGTGACTCAGCATTGCCCTAGAGTTTCTAGAGGAACATGCAGAAATTTCTAGTTTCCCACATTTTTTGATAAAGCTGCAGAATATTCTTGGGGGCAGGTGGGGAAGCATCTCAATATTTAGGTTTCTGTTCATAACCAGTATAGCAGATATTTTGCCCACAACTCTTTGATCACATTGACTTTTCTATGCATACCGCCTGATTTCCAATGGCCAGGACCTGCTTTATTCTCAGAATGCTGTCTTTATGCCACCAAGAACGAATTTTCCTATGTGACCAGAAGGTAGGAAGTGTAGTAGTACCTGCTTATCCATTGTTTCACTTTCCGTGGCTTCAGTTACCCATGGTTAATTATAGTTTGAAAATATTAAAAGGACAATTCCAGAAATAAACAAGTCACAAGTTTTAAATTGCGTGGTGTTCTGCATAGCAGCATAAAATTCCATGCCGTCTCACTGCTCCACCCAGGACATGAATCATCCCTTTGTCCAGCATATGCATGCTGTGTACATTACCCACCCATTAGGCATTCAGTAGCCATCTCAGTTATTAGATTGACAGATCACAGGAAGAAGGGTGAGTAGAGTAAAAGAAGATATTTTGAGAGAGATAGAGGGAAAGAGACTATATAACTTTTATTACAGTATATTGTTATAATTGTTCTATTTTATTTTTATTGTTAATCTCTCACTGTGCCTAATTCATAAACCTTCTTAGTATGTCTGTATAGGAAAAAATGTAGTATATGTAGGGTTCAGTACTATCTGCAGTTTCAGGCATCCACTGGGGATCTTGGAACGTATCACCTGCGCTATTCATGGGAACTAACATCTCTTTGGGTACATGCAACCTCTAACTTTTGACAGGCAGGAAATATAAATAGCTCAACTCTCTCACTTCTTTGCTTGAATAATTGAGACATGAAAAATGTGGCATAGAATCTCCCATAACTTCCCTACACTACTAAACTGTGGTTTTTAGCCAGTATCACAGTGGATGACTGGGCCCTTTATAGTTATTTTCACTTCCCACGATTGCCTTCCCACTTCCCTAGCACTGTGTTTCTTCTTTCCATATAGCAACATGATATCAATATTTGTCTTAGTTTTATTATCCATGGAAGCATACTCTAATACTAGCACAGTCAAGGCTAATAAACAGTTAGATTACTTGCTTTAATACAGTGAATCAGCTGTCCAACAGAAACAAAGGCAGTCACTGTAAGACAGATTTTATCCAGTACTATTGCAATAGGGGAGAGACCTCAGTGTAACCTGAGCTTAATTCCTCAACTCCTAAGAAGCAAAAGGCAGGAGGCCTTTTAAATGCTAGAGTGTGCTAAAGGAAAAGTACTGAAAGACTTGAAGAAATGTGATTAGACTGTCAGTATCTGTGTCTGCAAACCGGTGCTTATTGAAGTTAAGCTCTTATCCTCCCACAGAGACAAGGAGACAGGAGCCCTATCCTTTTTGATGAGTACATTTCAGAAGAAATGGCTCCCTGGTTCTTGAGAAAGCCATTCCTGGGTTGTAGACTATACATCTATGTGTCAAAGAGACAGAGAAAGGATTTATAATTTTGTGTTTTCAAAAGTAAATTGTCTAAGAAAAGAGAGATTAGAAGCCTATCTCTAGGTGTTGACTGAAAGAAACCGTAAAATTTTTTTTTTTTTTTGGCAGTCTTGACCCCTCCCAAGCAGGAACTCAGCGGAGGCTCATTCCTCTTATGCACATGACCTTAGGCTAGCAGAGGCCATGCTACAGTTTGGCCAAGTCTTTTGGTGTGGGGGATTGGACAGAATTGTTTGTGCTGGGAGTTGTTTGCATTTCTCACAGCATGCAAGGCATCTGAAAATCTTGAGGTTTGTTACTAAATATCTGGAAATACAGAGGTGTCAGGGTCCCAAGAGCACTTTTATAAGTCCACTTCCAACCTATAAGTGCCTTCCTAAGGCACCACAAATAGTAATTTACTGTTAGAAAAGTCAAGTAAAACTTTTTATTGCTTTAGAAGACAAATCTGTCAAGCAGTTAAATGGGACAAATTCTGAAACCAGTGCTGTAAACCCTGAATGAAATAGACAATACCAGTAACGATAGAGCATACTTAGTACCATCTTTTATGATCCCTACATTGAGATAACCCAATACTGAGTAAAGACCATCAGGACTCAGTCATTGGACTTTCAAGGAATGCACATGGCATCAATCACACCGACCTAAAAGGAATCCCAACTACAGGCAACAGCTTATACAAAATTCTTAGAGACAGTGTTCGTAATATTTCTCTGTCTCCTTAATTTGCCATGAAATTTTACAGCCTCTCTATCTACATCCCACATAGCAAGGTGAGCTCCTTTGGATCATGTGGCCTATAGGACTGAGGAAGGCAGCATGACTGGGTCAAAAGCCTTATCAGCTGGCTTAACTTTTTCCTTGAAAATGGAGAAATTAATTATTTAGGGCTGAGGTCAAATTTCTAACAACTTTGATTGAGAGGACTCATTCATATTCCTTTGTATACAAGTTGTTGTCTGTGAAGGACGGTGTCTAAATAAAGGAACCAAAAATGCACTAAAGACATTATTAAAAATACAATTTTTCTATGCAACTAAATTGACCTCATTGGTTCCTTCTTATTTCTGAGATCATTACAGCTATTGCTTACTGAGAAGTTCACTATGGAAAATGTCCTGAAGGATATTCAACAAGCTACCTTCAGGAAACGGCTGATGTGGCATACTGAAAGCTACTGCACACTGAAGTTAGAATGCTTCTTCAGGCCATAGCTATTTCACTGTTATTTTAGAATGTATAGATGCTCTACAGTGGCACCAAGGATACCAAGGGTTTGGGATAGCAACTTGGTTTGCAGTAAGAGAGGATAGGTGACTTTTTAGTGGAGCTGTATTTGCAGAGAAAATGCACTTCTAGTTAAGTATCTTTGGAGGGTACTTTTAGTTGAGCCTCCTCCACCGCATCAAAAGTCCCTCAGTCACCTCTTGGAACTATTTCTGCTTCCCAAGGAGAGAAATGATTTTACATTTTTAAATGGTGTTTCTGTCTACCAGACTAGAGAGTCTGTCTTTAATGTCCTACCTGTATGATCATCTGTTCTGTTTCATTCGTTCCTTTTATATACATGGGACAGTCCTATACTGAACTGATAGAATTATGATATTTGATCACCAATCATCCAGCAAAAACTATAGTTGTAATCTGTATGATGATCTTGTCCCAGGTATTATGTAATTTGTGTTGATTTTCAGGGAGGGAATCAAAGAAAATTTATAGCATGTTTACAGAACTCTCCCTATGATCTCAAGTGTTCAATAAACCTGTGTAAAATCAAACACAATTTAAATCAGGATAGAGAGTGAAGCAAGAAATAGAGATGATTTTCTGACATTTCTCTCTCCTTTTGTACTGGGCTTTGCTTTATTCAAGCAGGTATTAGAACATGGATGCAGCTTGACGGGGTGGGGATGGGGGAAATGGTCTTTTCCGTTTATTGATACGAGTCAGAAGGAGGCCATGGGGATCTCAACCTGCAATTCTGTCCTGGGTCAGGATGATCCAGTTATAAAGAAGTATTTATTTGATGATAGACAACACCCAGCGGGTTTTATTCAACTAAATGAATGACAGAAAGTGATCAACTTCACACTGCAGAGAGGCCTGAGGTGTTAAAATACAAACTGCTAGGAGGAGAAGTGAGGTAAAAACTTCCTATGCCACCAATAATATGTTCTTCCAGCACTTTTAGATTCTGTCTTTTTGATGTGCTATGCTACTTGGGTATCGGAATAAAAATTTTGGAGAGGAAACTATCGAAATATGTGTGGCTAAGTTCAAGGAAAATTTGCTTCCCTTTTATGCTTCTCTCCTGCAATTTGGTGGACTGGGAACAGACATATATATATATGTGTGTGTGTGTGTGTGTGTGTGTACATATATTATAAAGCAACTTCCAAATTCATCAATGCTTTCTGAAATTTACTAGAGAGAATTCTTTTTTTTTTGCCATCCATTCAAATCTTGGTAAAACAGTTATTCTTTAAAAATTAATGCCATCTCATATTTATTTAAAAAGACTGAAAAAGAGTGCCAGAGAATGGTTGAAAGAGAAAAACCCACCAAGCTGTTAGCTGAAGTCTTCACATGTTTACGAGAGAACAGCTCAAGATGACTGCTCTTCAGGGAACAATAGCTTAAAGTTTTTATAGGATAGATTGAAGAAGTTCAAAGTTCAATTTTTTCTCCCAGAATTTTTCACCATTTATATTCTCAGAAAGTATGAGGAAATTGACGTTGAGTTAATCACAAGAGACGATGCAGTACTGGGGCCACTGCATAGCAGATAGTGGGTCAATTTGAGTTTAGAAAGGTGGGTGAAGAGGAATAGTTAGGGCTAAGGTCTTGAGATAGTCAAGTCCAGTGCACCTTTGGATAGACATCACACCCTAAAAGCAGATATTTTAGTTAGTTCTCTGAAGATCAAAGGTATAGAATAACTGCTGATATTTGAATGTCACCTAGACCTTGAACATATTCTTTGCTATATCATGAATTGCCATATCTTCAATAATTAAATGAAGAACAGCTGCCATGGAGGTGTTTTTCTCAGATGTGCCTTTGATACTTGCTGGTAGTAGGGGAGCATACACTTCACAGATTTGGATGTATGGTGGTATCCATGCTACGGCCAGTCTTCCCCAGGGTTCCTCATAGCCATTGATGAGCACAGTGGAGGCACTCAAGGTAGGCCATGCCTGCCTGACCCACCTTGGATTTCTTTAACTCACAGAGTTCCCCAGTCATGACTTATTTGATATGTGCCATTAGTAGTTTCCTTCCTTTCCTTTCTTGTTTCTCTACACAGGTATTTCCTGAGAGCATTTCTCAAATAAACCACTTGTACTGGAGTCCTTGTCTCACAATCTGCTTCTGAGGAAAGCTAAGCTCAGACAGTAGGCAAGTGGAAACTGTTTGCCTCTCCTAGGTATTACTATGATTTAATGCATGGGTAGCATAAATAATATTGCAAGAACAACTTGCTTGAGATCAGCATCCACTTCCATTTCTATATGTGAGTATACTGGCTCCATGAAAATTCATGTAATAAAAAGTTAATGAAAGCTTTTGTCATATTTGCCTTGTTCAGTATTTGGAGCTCCTGTGGTTAAATCCTTCTATCCTGAGTAATTAGTGGTTAAGCCACTAAAGTCAAGGTTATTCCAAGTAACAAACACAATTCTGCCTAAGACAGATTCCTCAATTCACATGATCCTCTCAAGCACTAAAAGAGCTGGTTTACATTTCTATCAGATACTTTCTTAATACTGGATAGACTAATTCAGGAAAGACAGGTGGCAGAGTTAGCTTAATGTTGTCTTGCTACTGAAATTGCTTTCAGTGCTCCACAAACCTGAAACATACACACTATTTTTTTTTTTTTTTTTTTTTTTGAGGCAGAGTCTCGCTCTGTCGCCCAGACTGGAGTGCAGTGGCGCAATCTCGGCTCACTGCAAGCTCCGCCTCCCGGGTTCACGCCATTCTCCTGCCTCAGCCTCCCGAGTAGCTGGGACTACAGGCGCCCGCCACCTCGCCCGGCTCATTTTTTGTATTTTTAGTAGAGACGGGGTTTCACCATGTTAGCCAGGATGGTCTCGATCTCCTGACCTCGTGATCCGCCCGTCTCGGCCTCCCAAAGTGCTGGGATTACAGGCTTGAGCCACCGCGCCCGGCCACATACACACTATTTTTAGCAATAGACCTCATCCTCTATACTTATCTCCCCTTCTGATGCATCAGAATCACAGATTATATAAAGAAATAGAAACATCAGAAAGTTGAGAAGCATCAAGTACCAATATTCAGTAGAACAAGGAGAAACAGGGCCACCAATCCTAATCGATGACACTAGGATGGCCTTTTAGGGCCTTAGTAACTAACGTCTGTAGTATTTTTTGGCACTGCAAAAGCCACACATTAGAGCAGAAGTAGACCATGGAAGCTGGTTAATGAATAAACTGCTCTGAGGACAGCACTTTTGAGTGAAGCCTAGGCCATTGGGCAGTTTTATGAGTGTGCTTTGGAGTAGGAAATATTGAGGGTATCACGAGAAGACAAAGTCACAAGGACCAAGCTCCAGTGGAGGGGGAAGTCTTGGGATTTTCTCCTAACTCAGATAGAGTCACTTCAATTCCGAATAGGAGAGTATGTGTTACTTTCTGCTGGTGTGTTGAAAGATTAATTTGGAAGTCCTGGGTGGGAAACAGGGTTAATTGTAATAAGAAAGACACATCCTCAATACATCAATAGGGTTCTGATGTGAGGGAAGGATGAGCATCTCTTTGGGAGATCCTCAACAGAGGGAATAGATGAGTTTTGAATTCAAGGAATAACTTTCTCTTTCAGGCGGATTATATGAACTAAAGGCAGAATAGTTTAACCCTTGTTTGAAGAAGAACATAAAAAAAAACCCTACCCCTAGATCAGATAGATCTGTAACTAAAAGACAGCAATGTCGCTGGATCTAGAAAAGAAACTCTAAATGAAAGATGTTAAAAAGTGAATTAAATGTGTTTAGTTATGTGATGGCTTTGTAGTGTGTGTTTTGCTAGGCTATATTGCCCATAATTCATTCTTGTGTGTTTCCAGTTAAAAAATGAGCAGCAAGGGGGAGAAACGGGATGTTTAGAGGGCAGAGAGGAACCAGCAACCACTGTGGAATTTACACATGTCGTTGCTTGTCTGCTGACATTCTTCCTTGGCATAAAGCAGCAGCTGGGCTTGTGACGCCTTTACCTTTCCCTGGTCTCCCCTTTGGCTTCTGTAAGTCCTGGGTTAGGTATGTGTGCTTAATTCTGTGAAGGACCCTGGATTCTGCAGGACATCCTTATCACCAAGGTCAGAGGCAACAAGAACTGACACTGATTTTGGTCTGTCCTTGTGGGGTTCCAGCTTGTGCTTGTAAGTTCAGCTTGTTCTTGATTTCTCCAACTTCAAATCTATCTTCCCTTCCTGACGGCCTGCTCTGTGGACTGCAAGCTTCAGCAAATTCTGAGATAACAACTCAAGAGATTTAGTTTATATTGTAATACTGTTAAGTAACTATAATCAGAATTAAGACTCAAGATTGAGTTTCATATATTAAGTATAGTATGAACTATATTGTTGAATAGCATCATTAAATATAAACACTTAGAATGAAGGAATGAAGAAACAGGATTACAAAATGAGGTCTAAGTTTTGTTGTATTGTGTAGGACATAGTTAGAACTTCAAAAATATTAAGAGACCTTGGCTTCTGTCAGTGTCTAAGGACCTTGGCCCTGGACTAGACCATACCAGCATTAGGAATTTCATGAATTGAATGACAGTCTCATGTCTGAAGAAGGGACCTCATTTAGATTCCAGGTTAGAACCTGGTATTACATTTGAGCCTTATTCTCAAAGTCAGTCTCTCTCACATTGACCCTCATGCTCAGTTAAGTACCTCAGTGAAATTTAAGGGGATGACATTTTAATATCACAGAACTTTCAGGGCAGGTATTTGTTGCTGGCTCTGAGTAGTGAGTGACAGAACCCAGAGGAACTGTTACTATTCTTTGGGGACAGAAGAGAGCATTCAGTATCAATTGTACAAAAGTGAGTTCCTAGAGAACCCTTCCTTTCCTCTGCTTAGAACTCTGTTTCAGCACCAAGGTCAGTGTAAGTGAGAAAGCAGGAATACTTTGCTTATCTCAAGTAAGGTTAGAGTAGGATGCCACTTTCTACTGGGGAATTGAAAACCATCTTGCAGGCATGAAAGAATCATGGAGAAGGGGTATAGTGACTGAAAAAGTGAGTTGCCAATTTCTCACATCCTTCATTGTCTTTCCCTCTCTGTTTCACTCTCCCTACTTCCTTATTTGAGCTTGTTGGTATCACCTCTGAAATTAGTACTTGCACCAAAATTCCTCTTCAAGGCTCATCTTTCAGTGCCACTTAAATAAAACTATCTCCATTTCTATCTTACAGCCTCTCAATGCTCTGATTTCTCAATGAGAAATTAGGGGATGAAGAATTAATAGAATTGAGCTAGGTCTTGGTTAGTTTTTGCATATTCTGTGTAGATCCTTTGTTTTCCTTTTGGATTAGTTTTTAGCTCTGGCAGCCTGGTTTATGTTTTACTATTTCAAACCAACATTTAATGGTGAGTCACAGAAAAGATCCTGAACAGAAATTTGACACACACAAAAAAGAAATCAATTATAGGGTGTTTTTTTTTTTTTTTTTAATTTACTGCCTTATAGCCTAGCAATACTCTACTAAGCCATACCATAGCTGTACCCCACCCCACCTCTACTCCCCAAACTTTCTATTAGGAAGGGGACTTGCACCAGCTTTGATCTGCCTGGACTTTATGTGTAATTCCTTGTCTATAGCTATTTTATCTCCAAATATTATGATTGCTATAGCCTTTTAATTTTGGTTTCTTAGTTAATGAGTCTTTTGCAAAATAAATTAGTTCAGTGGATTATTTGCCCACTACATATTGGCCTCTACACTCAGTGTAGCTTGACAGCATTGCCAGTGATGGATCTGTTATAGATTTAGGAATGTCAGTTCCCAAGGAAGCAATGCTATTAGACAGGATTACTTTGTTGGAGAGCTACAAAATACTCTAGTGAAGCTAGACAAAATGAATTTATCTTATGGCAGCAAAACTGCAGGGTTTTACTATAATAATTCTTTGAACTCTGCAAGGAAAACCATCATTTCTGGAATGAAACCGCATGATGTCGCTTGCTGGGGATGGGAAAATCAGGCCCTAGATTTCACCTTAGAACCAGTGCATCAAACATTTGACTATGGCAGTGTTTAATGTTGTAAAGAAGCTTACAAGCTCCTAATAGTCCTGAGGTGGGTTACAGGAATTTCAAAGTCAGGAGAGGCAAGTGTCCCAACACTGCAAATTTTAAGAATATTTTTTCGTATTTCTGCGAAATTTTTCATTAGAATTTTGATAGGGGTTAAATTGAATCTTTAGATTGCTTTGGGTAGTATGACCATTTTAACAATTATAATTCTTTCAATCCTTGAACATGGAATATGTTTTCCTTTTTTTATGTCTTTATTTTCTTTTACTAATATTTATGTGTTCAGTATGCAGATCTTTCACTTCCTTGGTTAAATTTACTCCTAAGAATTTAATTTTATTTTCGATGTTACTGTAAATGAGGTTGTTTTCTTAATTTATTTTTTGAATAGTTCACTCTTAGCATATAGAAACACTACTGACTTTTGCATGTTGATTTTGTATCCTGCAACTTTACGGAATTACTTCAGGGTTTTCTATATATAATATGTCATCTGCAAACAGAGATGATTCTCCCTTTCCAATTTGGAAGCCTTTTTTTTTTTCCTTTTTCTTAACAAATTGCTCAGCCCAAGACTTCTAGTAATATATTGAACAGAAGTGATGAGAGTTGGGATCCTTGTCTTGTTCCTGATCTTAGGGGAAATATTTTCAGCTTTTCACTGTTAAATATTATGCTTGTGCTGAGCTTTTCATATATGGCCTTTATTATATTGAAGTACAAGTCCTTGTACACCTAATTTGTTGAGAATTTATATCATAAATGATGTTGAATTTTGTCAAATGCTTTTTATCTATTAGATGATCATACAAATTTTATACTTCATTTTGTTAAACTGGTGTGTTGCATTTATTGATTTGTGTATGTTAAAACATCATCACATTCCAGGGATAAATCCCATTTGATCATATACTATGATCACTATAATGTCCTGTTTAGTTCATTTGGTAGTATTCTTTTGAGGGTTTTTGTGTGTATACTCATCATGGATAGTGGCTTATAACTCTTTTTTTCTGTACTGTCCTTTTCTGGCTTTAGTATCAGGATACTGCTGGCCTTCTAAAATGAATTTGAAAGTATTTACAGTCATCATGTTTGGGGAACAGTTTGAGAAGGATCAGCATTAATTATTTGAATGTTCGATAAAATTTGCGAGTGAAGTCCTCAGGTCCTGAGAGTTTCTTTGTTGGGAGGTTTTTGATAATGGATTCAATCTCCCCACTCATTTTTGGTCTTTTCAGATTTTCCTTTTCTTCATGATATCTTGGTAGGTTGTATGTTTCTAGGAAATTTTCCATTTTATATAGGTCATTCAATTTGGTGGCATATAATTGATTATAGTAGAGACTTATGATTCTTTGTATTTCTGTGATAATAGTTGTGGTATCTCCTCTTCCATTTATCATTTTACTTGAGTGTTTTTTTTTAACCTAGTCTAGCTGAAGTTTTGTCAATTTTATTTTTTAAAAAACTCAGTTTCATTGATTTTTTTCCTGTTATTTTTCTAGTATCTTATTTCTGCTCTGATCTTTATTATTTCCTTCCTTCTGCTGACTTCAGTCATTGTTTGGTCTTTTTTATAGTTCTTAAGGTATAAATTTAGGTTGTTTATTTGAGATTTTTCTTTTTTCTTTAGTACAGGCATTTATATAAACTTCCTTCTGAATTGCTTTTGCTAAATCCCAAAAGTTTGGATATAGTGTTTTCTATTTTATTTGTCTTAATGTATTTTTTATTTCTCTTTTTTTGACCCATTGATTGTTCAGGAGTATATTTTTAATTCCATGTATTTGTGAATTTCCAATCTTCTTCCGAGTATTGATTTCTAGTTTCATGCCATTATAGTTGGAAAGAATACTTGATACAATTTCAGTCTTCTTAAATTTGTTAAGACATTTTTGTTGCCTAACATATGATCTAACCTGGGGAATGTTTCATTTGCACTTGGAAATAATTTTTTCTGTTGCTGTTTGATGGAATGTTCTATATATATCTGTTAGGGCCATTTGGTCTATAGTGTTAAGTCTGCTGTTTCCTTATTGATTTTCTGTCTGGATGATCTCTCCATTGCTAAAAGTGAGGTATTGAAGTACACTACTGTTATCGTATTGCTGTCTATTTCTCCCCTCAGTTATTTTAATATTTGCTTTATAAATTAAGTGCTCCTATGTTGGGTGACATATATTTGAAATTGTTACATCCTTTTGATAGACTGATACTTTTATTGCTACATAATGCCCTTATTTGTTTCTTGCGACAGTTTTGGACTTCACTTCTATATTGTCTGATATGAATATAGCTACCCATGCTCTCTTTTGGTTTTGATTTGCATAGAATATCTCCTTTTGTCTACTTACTTTCAGCCTATATTTGTTCTTAAAACTAAAAATAACCATCTTATAGGCAGCATATAGCTGGATTTTTTTTAAAGATTCATTTAGCTACTGTATGAATGGATAATTTTTGATTGGGTAACTTATGTGTGGCATAAATCACTTTAGTTTACTCATTGTGTTCTTTAACTCCTGGATCGCTCTTTGGTTCTTTTGATTGGGTAATTTGTTTAAATTTAATGTAATTTTTGGTAGGAAATAACTTAGCCTATTCCATTACTTTTTTTTTTACTGTTTTGTAGTTTCTTTGTTCCATTCTTCCTCTCTTGGTGTCTGTTAGTCTGCTTTGTGCTGCTTGAAAGAATAACAAGCTAGGTAATTTATAAAAAAAAGAGGTTTGTTTTCCCCATAGTTCGGAAGGCTGTATAAGATGCATGCCACCAGCATCTGCTCCTGTAAGGGCTTATGGGAGCTTCCAGTCATATTGGGAGGTGAAGAGAATCAGTGCGTCACATGGAAAGAGAGGGAGCAAGAGAGACGGGGAAGGATGTGCCAGGCTTTTTAAAACAACCAGCTCTTCCATGAACTCATAGAGTGGAAACTTACTCATTATTGCAAGGACAATGCTAAACCATTCATGAAAGATGTGCCCTTCTGACCCAAACACCTTTCACTAGGCCTTACTTCCAACATTATGGATCAAATTTCAACATGAGATTTGGAGGGGACAAATATCCAAACTGTATCAATGTCATACTTTGTAATTTATTTCTAGTGGCTTTCTTTGATTTCTTTATCTTTTGTATATCTACTTTAGTTTTTCTTTGTGGTTACCCTAAAGCTCACAAAAATATCTTATAGTATTAGGTAACTGTATTTTAAGGTGATAAGCAGCTTAACTTTGTGTACAAAAACTCTATACTTTCACTTCTCCTCCCATCACGTTTTATGCTTTTATTTCACAATTTACATCTTTTTATACAATCTATCCATTACCACAGTTATTGTACCTAGAATTATTTTTATTTTTGCTTTTTAGCTTTTATAATACAATAAAAGTGACTTATGCCACACGTAAGTATTACAGTATCAGAGTAATCTGAATTTGATAATATTCCTACTTTTACATTGAGTTTTATATTTCAATCTGTTTTCGTATTGGTGGCATCCTTTTGCTTAACCTGGAAATACTTCCTTTGGCATTTCTTATAAAGCAGATTTAGTGATGGTGAAATGCCATAGCTTGTGTTTGTCTGAGAAAGTCTTTATCTTGCCTTTGTTTTGGAAGGACAGCCTTCTGTGTATAGTATTCTTAGTTGACAGTTGTTTTCTTTCACAGTTGGAATATAACATCCCACTTCCTCCTGGCCTGGAAGGTTTCCTGGTTTCCACTGAAAATCTGCTGATGGTCTCATGAAAGTTCCTTTGTGTGTGATGAGTTACTTTTCTCTTACTGCTTTCAAGATTCTTTGTCTTTGACAATTTTATGATGTCTCAGTAAAGATTTCTTTATATTTGAGCTTCTTTGGGCTTCATGGATCCATTTGTATATTCATTCTTCTCCCCAGATTTGGGAAGTTTTCTGTCATTATTTCTTTAAATAAGCTTTTTGCCCCTATCTCTTTCTCTGCCCTTTTGGGACATAATGTATGCATTAGCTGGTTTGATGGTGTCCTGTAAGCCCTGTAGGCTTTGTTTACTCCTTCATTCTTTCTTCTCTTGGTCTCATTGGGTAATTTCAAATGACCTGTCTTCAAGTTGATAGATTCTTTTTTCTGCTCTATCAAGTCTTCTGTTGAAGCTCTCAATGGAATTTTTTTAGTTTGTTCACTGTGTTCTTTAGCTCCTGAATTTTTTTTTAATTGTTTCTCTTTGTTGAATTTCTTATTTTTCTTGCAAACTATACATTTTGTTTAGTTGTCTACATGTGCTCTCCTGTAGCTCACTGAGTTTCCTTAAGATAATTATTTTAAATTATTTGTCAGGCAGTTTGTGGATCTCCATTTCTTTAGGGCTAAGTACTGATTCTTTATCTTTTTTTCCCTTTGGCAGTATGTTTCACTGTTTATTCATAATCTGTGTGGCTTTGCATTGGTGTCTGCATATTTGAGGAAGTAGTCATCTATTCCAGTTTACAACCTAGTTTTGTCAGGGAAAGCTCTTCCTCACTCACTGTCCAGAGATTCTGGGAAGGGCATCTGGCAGGATCTGCAGGTCAGGTTGTGGCTGCAGCCCCTCAGCAGGCTGTCCTGGCCACTGGATCAGCAGGTTGGCTGGTCTGGCACCTGGGTCCTTAGAGGATGGCCTAGTGCCTGGATCCACCAGAGCAAGACTGGAACTTGGGTCCCCTGTGGCAGGCCTGGTTCTTGGGTCCATGGCTGCTGGCCTGGTAAGCTGCAGGTGCTGGCCTGGTTAGCAATGGCATGGATTCTGGGGCCATGTGGGCTGGCCTGAAACCTGCAGGAGGCTGCCTAGAGCCTGAAGTGGCAAGAGCTGGCCTGGCATCATTAAGTTGTGCTTGGAATCTTGATCTCTGTTTCTAGGGCCTGGGGTTGTGGGGTTGGCCTGGTTCTGGATTTCACTGGGGCAGGCCTGGTGCTGGGTTCAACAGTAATGTCCAGTGTTTACTTCACTCTCATCCCTCTACTCAGTGGGTATATCTCTCTGGGCTGTGCTGCCTGTGCTTATGGGGAGGGGTTACATGGTAATATAAAACTATTATTCTTCTTTAATGTATCTTCTCTTGTTTCTCTGCTATACTACGGTGCTCTAACCTCTTATCTTGATTCCTCAGCTCTTCTGAAGGCATTTTTGTGCACAGATATTTGTTTGAATTAATTTTTCTGTGAGAGAATGAGTGCTGGAAAGTCTGGTTTTGCTATCTTGCTGATGTCGCTCCTTATTGTTCCCTTTTGGAATTATGTGAAAGTATGCATTTAGATAGGATCAAGACCCCAAATAGTGCTTAAATACCCTATAGGAGTGAGCAATACCAAGGTCATAGAGGATCCACAGTCCATTTCTAGAGCACTGAAAGCTGGGTAAAGGAATATCAGAGCTCTGTTACTGGAGGTAAACATAATCATTCTGAGACATGAGGTCCTTACTTAGAAATAAGTACCTATTGTTACTGCCAACCTCTCCTAGAGTGTCAGAAATTCTGCTGTTAAATGTTGGCACTTTCTCCTACCCCAAAGTAGAATGAAATGTAACAACCTTCTGTTCAAAGTTCCCATAAAGCTTGGAAAGCTCCTCGTGGTATTAGTTAGCCAGGGTGCCATCTTGAAGCCTCCACATCATGCTATAATGCTCAACATGCAGCTTGAACTAGGAGGAATTGATGCATCAAGATTTTGAGGTCCCATCACAACTTTCTAAGATGAATGAGTTTGTTGTCAGGTGGCAATTCTGCTTGCTTTATGAAAAAGGAGGAAACTCTGTCTGGCTTCTTTTACCTGAGTACCTACCACTAGAACATGATAGCTTGAGGGGGTGTACATCTCTAAAAATCAGGGCCAAGCTTGTGATCATACATTTTCCCCCTTTCTACCTGTTCACATTTCATATGATCTCCATGTAGGGAGTTTATATCCAGAGGTTCATCTTCAGTCAGCTATCACCATAAGATGTTTTTGTGGAGAATTGTTCTTTTGTGTCTCCTGGGCCTTTCATTTTGGGAAGTAAGTACTCAATTCTCTTCTGCCATTATATTCAAATCTATACTTGGCAGCCAGCATTGTATCACGCATGTCCACACATAGGCAGAGTTTATGATTTATGAGAACTTTCTATCAGCAAGATGCCAGGAAAGATGTTTTCTCCCGTGCCTACCATCTTCCCATTTTACCCCACTCGCTGTTGGGCCTATACATGCATTTCATCCTAAGTAATCAAGGATTGGGCCAATAGTCTCCTGAGCAGCAGACACAGACTTGCTGGAGTACAGATTCTAAGTTTGGTCACTTTCTTCATAGATACATAGAAAAAAATTCCTCTGTTGCATAGTAGGGAAGCAAGCTATAGTGCCCTGAAGATTTGTTGTACAAATTTTAAAATAGCCTGAAACCTATTTTGCTGTTTACAACAACAAAAAACTAAGTTCTTTGATTTATTTAGTTTTAACTATTGTAATTAAAGCAAAATTATGTTGGAGACTGCATAATAATTACATATTAAGACATTAGATTATTAGAGTCTGTGAAACAAGGGTGGCTTTATAACTTAAAGGTGCTAAAATCATGATAATCTGTGTCACATAGGATAAATTACCTGATGACACAGCTTCAGCCTCTTCCTCTATAAGACGTAGCTGGCATCTACTACAGCGTTTATAATGTGCATATGGAACTTAATATGGGACCTGACACATAGCAGGTGTTTAGTAATTATTGTTGAATTTAAATACAGAAAAGTAACTCAGTTTAAACAGACAACTTTACTAACAACCTGCAGGGGAATTTCTCTTGTCATTACCTGCTCAACAAATAGATCCATACCATGAGTGCCATGGCCCTGTCTCCTCTCAAAAGCCTAATCCTGCTTGGGCTAGTTGTAAAGCATGGTGGCTACATCATAGAGGAGAAGAGGCAATGATCCAGAGCTCCATTTGCCTAAATCACATGAGAAAGTTTTCATGCATTTCTAATAATTACTGACAGCCCCCAAGAGCCTAGACATTCCCACCTAACAAACATATGTTAAAGCCAGATTCCCTCTTTCACATTCATTCTGCAGTTTTATAGCAGAATACTGTGGTGAATGGATCCCTGATCCCTCTATCCCTTTATTTAAGTACAGCTTTGGTGCAAACTTTTATACTTATTGAACTTATTACACATGCTTATTAATTGCACTCTGCTTTCTTGCTTTAGGGCTTTCTCTGAAGCCAAAGAAGTCCCAGTCTACTTATAGGTACAGTCTAAAAGGTCAGGAACATCAACCAATGAGTTATGGGAATAGATGGATAAATGCTTTAATATCCTTGTTCCTCAGTGGAAAGGATCTGAGGTGTGTTCCACGTGGTTCCTCTAAGGGTCACCAGAGGACTGGAACCCTGGATATCTACAGTATGCTAAAGGGTATTCCTTTTCTTTCATTAAATCTCTGCCTCCTGGTCAATGTCTATGGTAGCACCAAAGGCCGTATAGAATCAAAGAGCCTGTTGGTTTATTGGAACAGGGAGTGTTCCAGATGACAATGAAGGCAAATAAGGCAAGGGCATTTGGCCCTTCTTAGATTTTCTTCCTCTCCTGCCTTACTGGCCCACCTCCCTCACCCCATTTCCTTGGGAAAGCCCTCCCAGAAAACAATATGGAATCATGACCTGTCTTGGGCTTTGTTCCTAGGTTACATAAACTAAGGTAGAGGCTATGATACCCTGCAAACACTGGTTCTTTTGACCTCACATAACAGAAGAACTTCAAATAGAGATTTTATGCTGGCATAAAGATATTGGCAATAAATTGTCAAGTCAGAAAAATACCTACAGATGGAAATTAAAAGTCACTAACCCACTTTAAATGTAATACCCATTATGGACCCCACTGCCTTTAGTAACAGTATTTCCTTTGCAAATCCTGCAAATCTTTTATAAACTATACAATTTAATACAAATATAATGCAAATTAATGTTTACATCTAAGACACTAACCTTTAAAATCAGCCTTAGACTTTGGAATACTTTTGATTTTTTTTTTTTTTTTTTTTTTTTTTTTGTGGTGCCATAAGCTTTCAAATACCTGGTGTCTGTCAATATCTGAGTCTTTGCCCCTGGCTGATTATCTCCGTAGAGAGGGATTTTTTTCTCTTAGAAATGGAGCACAGTTTATTCTTAAGAACTCACTTGGGACTTGCTCAAAGGATTGTACCAAGATGCTTGTTCAGATATGGTGACTTCCTTCAGGGTCAGTTTTGCACTCATTTTGATCCCCTTGCCAAGTTGTTTACCTCAACAAAATGTCAAGGCAGTATCATTTTGACACAACATCACAATCTGAACAGGCAACTCTGCCTCTTGCCTCCCCAAAGACTTGGAAAATTAGGATGATGTAATGATGTAATTTTTCTTGTGGGGTGATAGATCCTGTGCCACAATTCATTGTCTAAGTTCTCAAGGCCAGTGCTAAATGGCAGAGCAGATGAACTCGTATCTCCTGAACTCTAATATTACCTGAAATAAATGATAGATTCTAGCCCAGAAGCATATAGGCAGGGAAGATCTAAAGGGTGGAGTAATTTTGGCAGATCAGTTAGTAACAGAACTTTAGCTTCCTCCTTAATAAAATCAAGATATCATCTACCAGTGAGATTTATTGTAAGGATTTTTAAAAGAATGCCTAGCACAGTACAAGAAAAACAGGATAGTCTTGGTAACTGCTGAACTTTAAAAGGCTACAGTGAATTCCTAAACTGAACTATCATAACAAAAATTTGCATGGGTTCTGGCATATGGATGGTAGAGGTGAATCTTCAGAAGCGGGTCCCAGTAGGCCAGGCGCGGTGGCTCATGCCTGTAATCCCAGCACTTTGGGAGGCCAAGGTGGGTGGATCACGAGATCAGGAGATCGAGACCATCCTGGCTAACATGGTGAAACTCTGTCTCTACTAAAAACATAAAAAATTAGCCGGGAGTGGTGGTGGGCGCCTGTAGTCCAGCTACTCAGGAGGCTGAGGCAGGAGAATGGCGTGAACCCAGAAGGTGGAGCTTGCAGTGAGCCAAGATCGCGCCACCACACTCCAGCCCAGGTGACAGAGTGAGACTCCGTCTCAAAAAAACAAAAAAACAAAAAAAAAGAAAGTGAGTCCCAGTAAAAAAAATACTTGGGTAGAAGGAAAGGGAGATTAATTTAACTTTTATCATAGACCTGCAGGTATTGATTGGGGTGGAAGTGTTTGTTTGTATATTAATATGTTAGGTATAAAATCATGTAGATTATAGGATCTTTAGCACAAATGACTGAGCCAGTCTTCCAGTCGCCCACATCTAAGGTTGAGTTTATGAGGACATTCATTTCCCTAGATGCTATAAATTAGTGTAATTACATGTCAGATTTAAAGGGATATCATTTGAAAATTCATGTTTTTCCTCCTGCTCCACTCATGTAAGACGTGCCTGCTTCCCCTTCGCCTTCCATTATTAAAAGTTTCCTGAGGTCTCTCCAGAAGTCAAGCAGATGCCAGCATCATGCTTCCTGTACAGCCTGTGAAACCATGAACCAGTCAAACCTCTTTTTTTTTTTTAATAAATTACCCAGTTTCAGGTATTTATAATAACATGAGAATGAACTAATACATCCACCTAGTTTAGTAAAGTTGCATCCCTTGTAGTGAGCAACCCATGAGAGATGAGTACATGCTAAGATCAATTTAAACCTCTGAATGTATCAAAACTAGAGAACAGTATAGGACTGGGGTTATATCCCTCCAAAATGAGCTCCAGATAACCAACATTTTAAATAAGCTTCCTATCTCAAAATGAGAACTATGAGAAAGTGTCACTGGCTCCATCAGGCATGTTTGTGCCTATGTAGGTATCAGGTTAAATGGGAACTTTGTCATGATCTAGGACTTTTTTTCCCTAGGACTAAATGTAGAGTTTATTTTTTCACATTCCTTGTAGGAACAGAAAGTTTGATAAACGAAAATACTAAATGTTTAATAAATACAAAACCTAAGGGATATTATACAGCAATAAAAATAACTGAAGTAAAGCTACACATAACTTGGAAGTTAATAAAAACAAATCCATAACAATTGCATAGAATATCTTTTATTGATAACATTAAAACTAACAAAACTAAACATTGCTTAGGCATATGTTATGAAACTAAAAGAAAGGGTACAACGAAGATCATGAGAGTGATTATAGTGAGAAAAGTCAGGAAAATGGGATTTGCTAAGAAAACGTACATGTGGTTAATTAGAAATGCCTTAGTTTTAGGACTAGATGGTGAGTTTATTATTTATATATGAGAGTAACATCAGTATTATACAGATGAAGAGACCTAGACTTCCTCACTACCTTCCAAATAGGTTGTCAACTATCTCTTTTCTCACTGATACGAGCCTCTTTGCTTTGTCAATGATGACCACCTCTAACTGATCCTTCTCTTAGTGTAACAATAGTCAAATTCTTCTTTTACCAAAGTTTGTAGGGAACCTTTTTCTGCTTTTCAATTGTTTCCACTGCACTTTGCAAACCAGCATTTGATAATTTGGCCACCAGTCAAGCCGTTTGGCCTCCAGTGTTAACACAATGTCTCAAATCTACTGAAAAGCCTTCAGTGGCATGAACAAAAAGCTGACTGTATAGTTGAACATAATAATGGTATAATTGAAAGCATTAGAATTTAATCTTAGCATTATCACTTAATGACTTCTGGTAAATCACTTAGTGACACAGTTTTAGCTTTATCCGAAATAGACATGTGTCCTCTCAGGTATATAATGAGATTTACTGGAAAAATTTAGCCATCTAGCAAGTTAATCTGTTCAGCAGATGGGGCAATATTTATTCCTTTTTTGGTATAAATTTAAATGGTACAAGTCCAGTTTTCTTATTAAGCTAGAGACGCCAGGCTCTGATTTCTACCACACACACATTCAGGGCTATAAATGCTTTGACTAAACAATCTCTTTAAAAATAGCTAGTTCAGAATAGTTAAGTTTATTATGTATTTTCACAAATCTATCTGAGATTAAACTGGTTGGTCCCTAATTATACCACTACATTTTGAAACAAAATTCTCAAACCAGATCTTCCTATGGTAAAACAGGGTGTTCTTCATATTAGGGCATCTTTATAAATTATTTTGTCTTAAGATATTTGCTCACCTCTATATTAGAATATCTCAGAGCCTTTACCAAATACTGTTAGATAGCCTTTCACCTTTTGTCCTATAGAGCTATCTGCATGCAAAGATTCTCTACCAATCTTTAGCGATCTCACCACTGCTGCCAAAGATTTTACCTTCTTGATGGTCTCTCTCCTAAGTTCATCATGGTTGGTAATCATTAGATAGAAGTATGATGTGAGGAATACAATACGATTCTTGCCAGCATGACAGAGAACTTAAAAAATGTACACATATACCATTGAGGGAAACCAGTGATGGGATTAGACCTGGCTGTACAAACGGACTCAGCTTTGGAGTCAGAAGGGATATTGTATGTCTTACATAAACAAGATGCTTGCCTACAGCTTCACTTCATGCGTCTTTCACTGTTCTACTAGAATCTACTACCTTTTGTTATTTCAGTTTTTCACTCCATGCCATACCCACACAGGGAGC
This sequence comes from Trachypithecus francoisi, assembly GCF_009764315.1. Classification (NCBI taxonomy): domain Eukaryota; kingdom Metazoa; phylum Chordata; class Mammalia; order Primates; family Cercopithecidae; genus Trachypithecus; species Trachypithecus francoisi. Next base: position 143,983,839 of record NW_022681468.1, on the reverse strand, counting down.
AAACAAATGGTATCCTTCATCTTATAATACCTGATTTTACCAAGGACAAAGGACCATGCTGAATGGGAAGTGGTACACTTCCAGAATGCCCTCCTCAGAACCCATAATAAGCTAAGGCAAGTGCTAACTTTATACTGGGTAGAGAAAAAGGTCCAGAATGGGTAGGGTGAGAAAATATATATCTTACCTTAAAATGTAGAATGCATTGTTAAAGTCATGAAAGGTAACTGACATGAGATTTAACAATATGTGTATGAAGAAATTGCTGCTCTTATCCCTGCCCACCAAGTAAGTTGGCAGGGCCCAGGATTTATTCTATCTCATGGAGGACTCTTATATTATGGGTCCTTCTCCTGGAAATCCTAGATTTTATATACAGGTTATTAACTTAAAAAATATATAATTGTGGCAAGGAATGCCATAGCGTTCCATGTTCAATTCCATGATAGCTTATCCCCTAGAGAGGATACTTTAGGCTTGGCTGAGCCAAAGGGTTATATAAATGCCAAAAGAGCTACAGCAAGGAGTGATCAATGGATTAGGCCAAGTTCTCATGATTATTAAAACTCATGTGGTCAAGAACAGAGAACTGAGACCCTAACCATGGTGGGTACTTACAATGTTTTCCATGTTTACCCACATTGTGGCATGGATTAGCACTTTTTTCTCTTTTATGGCTGAACAACATTCAGTTATATGGATATACACTAAGTTGTTTATCCATTTACCAGTTGATAGGTATTTGGGTTGTTTCTGCCTTTTATCTTTTGTGAATAGTGCTGCTATAAATATTTGTGTATAGCAGCTTGTTAGAGTATCTGTTTTCAGGCCTTTGAGGGTACATACCAAAGAGTGGAATTGCTGGGTCACATGGTAATTCCATGTTTAACTTTGAGGAAGTGCTAAACTGTTTTCCAGTGGCTTCATTATTTTCCATTTCTTCTAGTCATGTATGAGGTTTTCAATTTCTTTACATACCAACACTTGTTTTCTTCTTTAAAAAATAGCAGTCCTAGCGGGCATGAAGAAAAGAAAGAAATTTTTATCTGAAGAATGCAAGTCCTTTTACTTAGCAGGTCCACATATACATTAAAATGAGATTAAAATTATGCTGTGCTTCCTGCTTTCAGCTATGTATTCATCTCTTGAAACTGCAGGCTATTGCCACAAGTAGCTATAAATTAACCTAATAATGCCACATTGGACACTATAACCCACATCATATAGCTTAACTTAACATATACCCAATCACTAATCAATATTATTTCTGTAAACCAGTGAGAATTCCCAGTGAACAACTTTGTGTCAGTCCACTCCCTGTCTCTGTTTTTTTTTTTTTTTTTTCTTTCTTTTAAAAAAACCTTTAAAAATTCACTTGTAACTGGAGTGTATATTCAGGGCAACTCAAATCTATGCTCGTAGGTTGCAATGCTCAAGCTTTGCCCCAACAAACTCTCTACTTATATTAATTTTGCCTCAGTTTCTTTCTTGTAGGATGACAGTGTGAATCGGTATCTCATTATGGTTTTGATTTATATTTCCCTGATGACTACAAGAGTTCAGCATCTTTTCATGTGCTAGTTGGCAAGTTATATACAGGCATACCTTGGACTTGTAGGTTCAGTTCTAGACCACTGCAATAAAGTGAATCTAATGGTTGGTAATATCAAAATTAACACAAAATTTACTTAATTATTTTGGGTGTTCCAATGCATATTAAAGTTATGTTTACCCTATGTTGTAGTCTATTAAGTATGTAATAGCATTATGTCAAAAAACCAATGTACATTAATTAAAATACTTTATGGCTTAGAAACCATCATCTCAGACTACAGCAATTCATGGGGAAGGGTCTCGCTTCAATGCTGAGGGTCATTAACTGATCAGACTGCTCAAGATTGTGGTAGCTATGACAATTTCTAAAAATAGGACAACAGTGAAGTTTGCCACATAGATTGACTCTTCCATTCATAAAAGAGTTCTTTGCAGGATGCAATGCTATTTGATAACATTCTACTCATGGTAAAACTTTCAAAATTCGAATAGAAAAAATAGAGTCAATCCTTTCAAATTCAGCTGCTGTTTTATTAACTACATTTATGTAATATTATAAATTCTTATTTATTTTATATTTTTTAGAGATGGGGTCTTGTATATTGCCCAGGCTGGCCATGAATTCCTGGTGTCAAGTGATTGTCTCGCCTCAGCCTTCCAAATAGTTGAGATTACAGGTATAAGCCACCACACTTGTCTATGTGACATTCTAAGCTCTTTGTTGTCATTTCAACAGTGTTCATAGAATCTTCACCAGGAGTGGATTCCATTTCAAAAAACCTTTCTTTGCTTATTCATAAGAAGCAGCTGCTCATCTGTTCAAGTTTTATCATGAGATTGCAGCAATTCACCCATATCTTCAGGTTCCACTTCTAATTCTAGTTATTTTGCTATTTCCACATCTGCTGTCACTTTCTACACTGAAGTCTTCAACCCCTCAAAGTGATCCATGAGAGTTGGAATCAACTTCTTTTAAACTCCTGTTTATGTTGATATTTTGACCTCCTCCCATGAATCACAAATGTTCTTAATGGAATCTAGAATGATGAGTCATCTCCACAAAGTTTTAAATTTAATTTTCCCAGATCCTCCAGATCCTGTCTATGGGAGGATCCATTATCTATGGCAGCTATAGCCTTAAGAAATGTATTTCCTGAATTATGAATATGGCCATTTTCATGCTGTGATTCTTTCTATCCGTTAGCGTGGAATATTTTTCTGTTTGTGTCCTCTCTGATTTCTTTGAGAAGTGATTTGTAGCTCTCCTTGAAGAGGTCCTCCACTTCCCTTGTTAGCTGTATTCCTAGGTTTTTTATTCTCTTTGTAGCAATTGTGAACGGGAGTTCATTCACAATTTGACTCTCAGCTTCACTGTTGTTGGGGTATAGAAATGCTTGTGATTTCTGCACATTGATTTTTGTATCCTGAGACTTTGCTGAAGCTGCTTATCAGCTTCAAAAGCTTTTGGGCTGAGACAAAGAGGTTGTTTAGATATAGGATCATGTAATCAGCAAAGACAATTTGACTTTCTCTCTTCCTATTTGATTATCCTTTATTTCTTTTTCTTGCCTGATTGCCTTGGCCAGAACTTCCAATACTGTGTTGAATAGGAGTGGTGAGAGAGGGCATCCTTGTCTTGTGCCAGTTTTCAAGGCAAATGCTTCTAGCTGTTGCCCATTTAGTGTGATATTGGCTGTGGGTTTGTCATAAATGGCCCTTATTATTTTGAGGTATGTTCCTTCAGCCTTCAGTACCTAGTTTATTGAGAGAGTTTTTTTTTTTGTTTTTGTTTTTTGTTTTTTTTTTTTGAGATGTTGTCTTGCTTTTGTCACCCAGGCTGGAGTGAAAATGGTATGATCTGGCTCACTGCAACTTCTGCCTCCTGAGTAGCTGGGACTACAGGCACCCGCCACCATGCCCAGCTAATTTTTGTATTTTTATTAGAGATGGGGTTTCACCATATGGGTCAGGCTGGTCTCGAACTCCTGACCTCAGGTGATCTGCCTGCCTCGGCTTTCAAAGTGCAGGCATGACAGGCATGAGCCACTGTGCCCAACCAAGAGTTTTTAACATGAAGGGATGTTGAATTTTATCAAAGGCCTTCTCTGCATGTATTGAGATAATCATGTGATTTTTGTATTTGGGTCTGTTTATGGATTAATTACATTTACTGATTTGCATATGTTGAACCATCCTTCCATCCCAGCAATGTAGCCAACTTGATCATGTTGGATAAGCTTTTTGATATACTGCTGTATTTGGTTTGCCAGTATTTTATTGAGAATAATTACATTGATGTTCATCAGGGATATTGGCCTGAAGCTTTCATCTTTGGTTGTATCTCTGCCAGATTTTGGTATCAGGAGGATTATGGCCTCATAGGATGAGTAAGGGAGGAGTCCCTTTCTTTCAATTGTTTGGGATAGTTTCAGAAGAAAGAGTATCAGCTCCTTTTTGTATTTCTGGTAGAATTCATCTGTAAATCCATCTAGTCCTGGGCTCTTTTTGGTTGGTAGACTATTTATTACTGCCACAATTTCAGAACTTGTTATTGTTCTATTCAGGGATTCAACTTCTTCCTGCCTCAGTCTTGGGAGGGTGTATGTATCCAGGAATTTATACATTTCTTCTAGATTTTCTAGTTTATTTGCATAGAGGTGTTTATAGTATTCTCTAATGGTTGTTTGTATTTCTGTGGGGTCAGTGGTGATATCCCTTTATCATTTTTTGTTGTATGTATTTGATTCTTCTCTTTTTTCTTCTTTATTAGTCTATCTAGCAGGTTATCTATTTTGCTAATTTTTTCAAAAAGCCCGCCCCGGATTCATTGATTTTTTGAAAGTTTTTCATGTCTCTATCTCCTTTAGTTCTGCTCTCATTCTTGGTTATTTCTTGTCTTCTGCCAGCTGTGATGTTTGTTTGCTCTTGGTTCTCTAGTTCTTTTAGCTGTGATACTAAGGTGTAAATTTAAGATCTTTCTAGCTTTTTGATGTGGACATTTAGTGT